>NC_083288.1:13174353-14374353 GCF_963506605.1 Zootoca vivipara
CCACTGGACTCTTCCCCCTCCCCGCTGGCTCCGCTGCTGGTGGAGGAACTACTCCTCAGGATTGGGGGGGGGGTTCTGTACTCTTTCCCCTCACAGATGTGTAGAAAGAAAAACGTACGGGTCTCCTCCTCCTCAGCGACTAGACCAGAAACTGCTTGTAACCTGCTCCTATCAATTTCACTACTCCAGAGCTTTGTATGGGATCAAGAGTGGCAACTGTAATTCGACTAGGAATATTCAGAATTCCCAGCCTCCCCTCCTTTTATTGTTAAGACTATCGAGCAGCCGATGCTGGATTGGAACTAATGATACAAGGCTCCAATAACCACCCTCCCTCTGTTGGGGGAAAAAGATCTTCATCCTGCTCCAGCTGTTTTACAAAGGGGAAACAATGGTGTCAGAAGTGGAATGTCAGTTTCCCCCCCAAAAAAAGGAGGGGGGGAGACATCACATTTGTTCAAAATGCTTGCAGCACCATATCGAATCTCCCTTTCTCCAGCATCTCCCGAAGGCCTCTGATGTGCCTCCTCCTTCCTCGTCAATGCAGCAGGTTAAAAGAACAAATCGGAACGCAGAGACGCAACATCCCACCGGCATCTGTAGAGTCTTCTAATTAATTCATCTTTGTGAGAACCTCAGAGACTCATTTAGGTCCATTCTGGCAAGGAGAACATTTAATCATTTCTCAAAGCATCGATTTTCAAATCAATTTCTTTGTCTCTTTCGCAACGCAGTATAGCCTCCGTGACCTCCTTTTTTCCCTCCCATTGCTCGTGTAAAGTGCTTCAAATTTAATCCGCGTAAGAAATCAATTAGTCATTTATGACCTGCAGTTTTACTTACTGTAGCAATAGATAAAGACACCACCCTGGACCAAAAAAAGAATTATTAACAAGAATTGTTGCAGAACAGACAATTATTCTTATTTAATTTATCTTAACGAGAGCCCTCCCCCTCCTTTTACAAAGAAGGATTTCAAAAGACCCATCTGCTCCACTTCTTTAGCTGTTACAGAACATCATTTTAAGGAAGGAAATTTCATTTTTGGAAAAAGCCTTCCGGGTTGCTTAGGGACTTTGATAAGTGTTCTGTGGAGGCCTCCCAAGAGTGAAAGGGGTGTGGTAGAGCTAATCAGAATTAATTGGGCTTTCGTGAGAACTGTCATGCTCTTTCTGAGCGCACACGCACAGAGGGATTAAGGCCACTCATTAAAAGATGAAATCCACCAACAAATTGGAAGTCCACTGAGGAATATCAAATTTAAATTCCAGATTTTTGCACTCTCAGGTTTCGGAAGCAATATATACATTTGAAAATCAATGTGACAGCCTCCCCCCACATGACCTCTCCCCCGAGTCGACGTCCGTCCCCTGTCCTCCTTCCCCATAATTGCTGCACGATTTGAATAGTGTGTACATTCACGAGACAGGGCTCAGATTTTCTGCCCATTGCAGATTGATCGACTGATTGATTAGGACGCTTAATGTTCTACACATTGTCTCGGTGAACCCCCGAGGCAGATTGCAAAGGATTAAAACAATAATAAAGCCGTAATAAAACAATCGTAGAAGACTGGAACATGGTTAGCAGAGGCCTGCCATACTACAAAGGAAAGAAAAAAACATGCCAAAACATCAAACTAGGATTGATCCCGCAGACGTCCCTGTGTTGGCTCAGCTCAAAGAGTCAAGTTCGCGCTCTCATCAAAAGGCAAGCAGCGACTGAGGCTGGCAACGCACCCCCTTGGGAGGTTATTTTGGCGTCGCGGTGCCACAGCAGAAAAGACCCCGTCTCTTCGCTTTCCAAGGCAACTGGAACGCAGAGCAGAGCCTTAGATGGTGACCAGACTGTCTGGGGATTCAAACACCACTTACAGTTTATTGAAATATTACGGTAAGCGGTTTAGGCACGTTTTTAAACAACTAGACAAACAACAGAAACAAAGGGTTAGGAGATGCAGTTGGAATAATATCAGAGATATTGACTCGGCTCTGCCCTGATGCTCCCTCCAATCTCCCTCCCAGCTCCTCTTGGATTTTGCAGTACAGTTACAAACGCTTCGGGTTACAAGCTCCGCTAACCCGGAAGTAGTTGCTTCGGGTTGCGAACTTTGCCCCAGGATGAGAACGGAAATGACGTGGCTGCAGCGCGGCGGCAGTGGGAGTCCCCATTAGAGAAAGCGTGCCTCAAGTTAAGAACGGTTTGGGGTTAAGAACGGAGCTCCAGAACAAATTAAGTTTGTAACCCGAGGTACCACTGTACTCTGGCCTCTGTATGACAGTGGAACCTCGGTTTTCGAACGTAATCCATTCTGGAAGTCCATTCGGCTTCTGAAACGTTGGAAAACTGAGGATCAAAGGGCCGTTTGACTTCCGAGGCGCGTTCGAAAACCCGCGTTCTGGGTTTTTGGCGTTTGGCTTCCGAAAAGTTCAGCAGATGAGATGTTCCACTGTACACACCAAGGTCCCATGACCCAGTCACTCCCTATATGATGAGATAACCAGCTAAGACAGCAGAAAATAGGTTTGGGGGTTCAAAAAGGCCCAAACCTGGTGAACACAGAACTTAAGAAAACGGTCTGAAATATCCTTATAGCACAAGGTTGCATTATCTTCAACCACACAGGGCACTTTCAGACAACCTTCTCATTTCACATTCATCCTGATTTCTCTGCAGGGAGATTAGACGACAGCGCCTTTTATTGAGCATTCATTCTGATTTGTTTGAGGGGAGGTTAGAAGATATTGCATCTACCACCAGTATTATCACATGCTTCTGTCACTTTCCTTACGCCTCACCCCCCCCCCAAAAAAAAGTCCGATCTTTTGCAGAACCAGGTTTGTTGCGCTGGACCCGCCAATCAACTCAAACTGCGCAACCTGAGTTTGCCGGGATGTGACTGAATCTCGTGCAAAAATAGCAACAAGTCTGGATGCGCTCATAATCATACACGTGGGGAAGGTTTTAGTGAGACGTTCCTTTTTAAACCAATGAAGCCAAATGATGTCCAAGTATCAAAACACAAGTTTATTTGTGGAAAGCTGAGGAGAGGCGGAAAAAAGCGAAAGCGACAACGCCACACACACACACACACACACAAGCAATAAATAAGCCTTTGCACTGATAAAGCGACTCTGCCATTGTCAAATCTGGAAGAGGTAGCCAGGGAAAGAAAGCTGAAATTAGAAAGATATGGGACAATAAGGCAAAGCAACCATAGTAAAGTCAGAGGTACTTTGCTTTAGCGTAACCCTATCACTGCCCACCCCAAAACTTCAGGAATGCATAGGTCACTCCCTATATAACCTTCTGCACAAAGTCATTTAGATATTTGGACATAACAATACCTCAAAATCTGGCAAGGCTGCATAGGCTTGTTGCATATACCTGAAATAAATTTTTGTTTTTTAAAGGACTTAAGGTGGTGGAGAAAAATTATCTTTTTTTTTGTTTGGTCACCTAGCAGCACTAAATAAGTCACTATTATTAAAAGTTTTGTTTTTCTTCCAAGTACTGCCAATCTCAGGGTAGAAATACTGATATGCTTGCTTTACCCATTAAGCGGGGAGTGGGTGGGTATATTTCTTTATCCAAGTTTGGCACTTTCTGTATACAGTACAAGCTTTCCAGTAGCTGTTCAAGAGCGCATTGTGTTGCTTCCGTGTGCATGCCCTCCGTCACACGCGTGTGCCAGCCTCTTCCCTCGCACACGTGTGTGTGTGTGTGTGTGTGTGTGTGTGTGTGCGCGCAAAAGGCCTTGACCGTATTAGACACTCAGATATGCCACTGCTACGTCTGACAGGCCCAGTGGCACTGCTAAGAGCTGTCACTGGAATGAAAAATAATAGCTCGGCTTTGGCTTCCTTCCTCTCACCAGCATCTCTCTCTTTCTCTCTTTTATTCTTCTTCTTCTTCAGTCTCCTTTCTCTTTTAATGAGCTCCTAAAAATATTCTTCACGGAGACTGTGGGCTAAATGAGTCAGCCTCTCTCTCCCGTTTTGACCAATTGCTGGCAAATCCCGACAGGTCCAAAACCACGCGGGATTCTGACATTTGAACGAGACATTTGCCGAACGCTGTGAGTGGTGGTGGGTGGCAGGGGAGGGCTGCGGCGAGGGAGCTGGTACCAAAGTTTTGAGAACCATAGAACTGCAGAGTTGGAAGGGACCCTGAGGATCATCTAGTCCAGCCCCCTGCGGTGCAGGAATATGCAGCTGTCCCATACTGGGATCGAACCAGCAACCTTGCCGTTATCAGCACCACCCTCTAGCCAACTGAGAAGGAACCCTCTTTTTGAAAATAATAATAATAATAATGAATTAGTCTTGCAATCCCTTTGGACTGTGTTACTGAAGGGTTGGTGAAGCCTAGAACTTGATCGTGAAAAGCCTGTGCTCCCTTTGGAAAACAACAACTCTGTCCACTGTGAACCGGAAAGATTTTGAAATCTTATTTGGTTACATTTGTTCCTTATAATCATCTTTTCTTCTATGGAACTTAAGATAGCTTAAATAGATCTCTGAAGCTGGTGTTCTCCCTATCCAGGCACAGACCAGGCACGGACCTGTTTAGTCGTCCAGAGTGGCTGGGGCAACCTAATCAGATGGGTGGGGTATTATTATTATTATTATTATTATTATTATTATTATTATTATTATTAATGGAATAGGACCATCATGTTTTCATATATGCTATATAAGCCTCGCAGAGTGACTGGGGAAACCCAACCAGATGAATGGAGTATAAATAATAAAATGGTTGTTGTTGTTGTTGTTGTTCTACGTTTCATTGGAGAAATGTTGGAGGGCATGTAGTCCTACCAGCCATTCTGCAAACCCATTTCTAATTGGGCATCCTGGTGAGTATCGACAACACACATGCCAGCGACTGATTTCTACAAGTGTCCCATCCTGTTTCGGCTGCTTCACCTCCCCGCCAAATGGATGGGCCAGCTAGTCTCCTCGTCTCCCTCAGACCTCTCCAGACTGAAGAAGGGCAGTGAATCTTGAAGGTTTTCACTTTTATTTTCTTCAGCGTCAGCAGCGGGGAGACTGTCGGTGGTGGGAATAGCAAAGCCTCCAAGATGCAGCGCAACAGCAGTTTCTGTCTCGAAAGGTTAAGCAAACAGCATCAGCTACAAAATCAATGAGCAGCCGTGTGGCAGTTATTTGCTTTGCATAATTACACAGGAAACTGGGCCGGGCCGGGTGGAAAGCGAGGGGTTATAGATGTGGTCAGATCGATGCCTTTTCATCCGAAGGGCAAGGGAAGATTCAACGGCACAAAAAGCCGGGCGGGAGGGAAAAGAAGGGCTCCTTATGCATCTGACTTTGCCTCCGAAGGAAGTCATTATGGCATGTTATCATGTAGGGCGACCATGGCCTAAGCTTGGGATGAGAAACCCGTGGACCTCTAAAAGCTTTTGGACTACATCTCCCATCACCCCGGGTTCTTGGCTGCTCTGGCAGGGGCTGATGGGAGTTGGAGTCTATCGGCATCTGGAAGGCCACAGTTTCCAACAGGCAAATCCGCACTATACATTTACTGAAAGTACAACACACCCGACTTCCTCAAAAGTTTCTTGGGAACTGTAGTCGTCATCCTCACCCCTGCGAGTGTTTCATGTGTTTTGTGGCATTTTATGCATTGTGACTCGCCGTTAATGTGACGGATTGCAGTTTAGTAATTCTTTATTGTAAATGATAGGTGCTGGAGGAGACTCTTGAGAGTCCCATGGACTGCAAGAAGATCAAACCTATCCATCCTGAAGGAAATCAGCCCTGAGTGCTCACTGGAAGGACAGATCCTGAAGCTGAGGCTCCAATACTTTGGCCACCTCATGAGAAGAGAAGACTCCCTGGAAAAGACCCTGATGTTGGGAAAGATGGAGGGCACAAGGAGAAGGGGATGACAGAGGACGAGATGGTTGGACAGTGTTCTTGAAGCCACCAACATGAGTCTGACCAAACTGCGGGAGGCAGTGGAAGACAGGAGTGCCTGGCGTGCTCTGGTCCATGTAGTCGGACACGACTGAATGACTAAACAACAACAACAGGTGTAAACTGTTTAATTATTATTTGCTGATATTTATTTTTACTGTTTATTATTATTATACCCTAATGGATTACTAGATATTGCTTTGTTTGAGATAAGTTGATTATTTTAAAGTTATCTTGACTTTTTTTTGCATTGCGTTTTTTGCATTATTTTGTGTGTGATCTGTGCTGTTTTGTTGTTTCTTCAGCTTCTAAACAGCCTTGCGTATGGTAATATAGAAAGGGTAAAGGTAAAGGTAAAGGGACCCCTGACCATTAGGTCCAGTCGTGACCGACTCTGGGGTTGTGCGCTCATCTTGCATTATTGGCTGAGGGAGCCGGCGTACAGCTTCCAGGTCATGTGGCCAGCATGGCAAAGCTGCTTCTGGCAAACCAGAGCAGCACACGGAAACGCCGTTTACCTTCCCGCTATAGCGGTTCCTATTTATCTACTTGCATTTTGATGTGCTTTCGAACTGCTAGGTTGGCAGGAGCTGGGACCAAGCAACAGGAGCTCACCCTGTCACAGGGATTCGAACCGCCGACCTTCTGATTGGCAAGCCCTAGGCTCAGTGGTTTAGCCCACAGCGCCACCTGGGTACAAGTTAAAAGTGAAATGAAATGAAAATGAAGGTAATGCTCCAGGGGGTCAACAAAGATTCCCTGATTCTCTCCTACCACCCTCTTCCATGTATACTGAAGGTGCATCTGAAACATGCGCACGTTGCTCTGAACGGGCCTGATATTTGTGGATTTTGCACTCACAATATCTCTGCCGGGTGACAAAACTATAGAGCCGCCTGGAAGAATCAGCGAAGAAGGACCTGTTCTTCTGGCCAGGCATTTGATGGCACCACCAGGAGAGGAGAAAAGCAACCCCAGCTGTTGTGTGCGTGTTTCGGATGACTTTGAAAAGAGGTGAAGTCTAAATCTCCATGGTGGTTTAATCCTAGTTAGGAAACTCTTGAGCATACTAAACAAATAAGTTGATTTGGCGAACGGCGGGGGACAACGCAGCTATCAAGGAGAAAGGAAAATGAGGCAGAGGGCATTGAACTGCATTCCTGTGTTTAATTGTCAAATAAGAGGTCCTGGGAGCTGGCATGCTGAAAAACTATGAGACCTCAGCCTTTATTCTTCCTGTTTCTGCTTCCTACCTTTGGTGGGGTGGGCTACCTATAGTTACTTAAATCACATTCGCACCCTACATTGAAAGCACTCTCATACCACTTTAACCATCATGGCTTCTCCCAAAGAATCCTGGGAACTGCCATTTGTCAAAGGTGGCGAGAGTTGTTAGGAGACGTCCCCTCACAGAGCTACATTTCCCAGGTAAAGGTAAAGGGACCCCTGACCATTAGGTCCAGTCGTGACCGACTCTGGGGTTGCGCGCTCATCTCGCATTATTGGCCGAGGGAGCCGACGTATAGCTTCCAGGTCATGTGGCCAGCATGACAAAGCCGCTTCTGGCAAACCAGAGCAGCACATGGAAACGCCGTTTACCTTCCCGCTGTAGCGGTTCCTATTTATCTACTTGCACTTTGACATGCTTTCAAACTGCTACGTTGGCAGGAGCTGGGACCAAGCAACGGGAGCTCACCCCGTCACAGGGATTCGAACCGCCAACCTTCTGATCGGCAAGCCCTAGGCTCAGTGGTTTAACCACAGCGCCACCTGGGTCCCTATACACCCTTAGCAAATGGCAGTTCCCAGGATTCCTGGTGGGAAGCCATGACTGTTAAAGTGGTATATAAGGCCTCCTCTGCACTATTAATTGGCGCTTTTAACTGTCATGGCTTTCCCCAAAGAATTCCATACCCTCCAACATTTCTCCGATAAAAATAGGGACGTCTTCTTCCATAATCATAACTACAATAATTTTATGATTTATACCACGCCCATCTGACTGGGTTGCCCCAGCCACTCTGGGCGGCTTCCAACATATATAAAACATAATGAAACATTTAAAAACTTCCCTATCCAGGGCTGTCTTCTGAAGGTTGTCGAGTTACTTATCTCCTTGACTCGGGGATCGCATAACTCCATAACCTCCAACATTTCTCCAGTGAAAGTGGAGACGTTCTAAGGAAAAGCAGGACATTCCGGGATCAAACCAGAAACTGGGGCGGCTTCTGTAAATCTGCAAATAGGGATACTTGGAGGGTCTGGAATTCTGGCAACTGTAGTTTATTAAGGATGCTGAGAGTTGTGAGGACAACCTTATTACCCTCACAAACCTACAATTTCCTGCGTAGTTTAACAGCCGGTATTTATTCTCAGGAAAGTCTGATGAGAGTATAGCTCTGTGAGGGGAATAGGGGTGCCCTAACATCACATGATTTTACAAACTAAAGTTTCCCGCATTCTTTGCGGGAAGCCATGCCTGTCTACAGCGGTATGATGCTGCATTAAATATATAGTGCAGATGGAGCCCTAGACGTGAGCCCTGGCTGTTCAAAGAAATGTCCCCGAGTCGTCTTCTTCTTCTTCTTCTTCTTCTTCTTCTTCTTCTTCTTCTTCTTCTTCTTCTTCTTCTTCTTCTTCTTCTTCTTCTTTGGTGATCACTCATGACCAAGTAAGGTTGTCATCCATAAACCTGGTTTTAACAGTGGGTCCATAAGTGACTATGGATGGAGGCCAATTCTGGATCCACACCTCCTTCCACAGTGGGGACATAGGTTTCCAGGCAGGAGTTGATCATGGTGAGGGTTTGCCAAACATGCCTTTCTCTTAGCACATTTCTCCCTTTCATCCTGAGTTCGAGTGTCTTCAAAGCCCATGACACCTTTGGTAAAGGTTGGCCCCCAATTGGAGTGCTCGCAGGCCAGTGTTTCCCAGTTGTTGGTGTTTATACTAAATTTATACTAAATGACCAGTCCAACAAAGTTGATGTTGAGAATCATTGCTTCAACACTGGTGATCTTTGCTTCTTCCAGTACCCTGGCATTAGTTCGCCTGTCTTCCCAAGTGATGTGTAATATCTTTTGAGGAGTTGGAGATGGCATTGATAAGTGGTCCACGTTTCACAAGCATACAGTAAGCTTGGTAGTACAATAGCTTTGCAAGCAAGCATTTTGGTTTCCCTGCGAATGTCCCGCTCCTCAAACACTCTGCACTTCAGTCGGGAGAAAGCCGCATTTGCAGAGCTCAGGCGATGCTGGATTTCAGCATCAATGTCGGCCCTTGTGGAAAGATAACTGCCCAGGTAGGGAAAGTGACCAACATTTTCCAGCGTTACACCATTGAGTTGGATTTGTGGTGCTGCAGAAGGATTGTTTTGTGCTTGTCTACCCACACCCAGCTCCCCCACCCCTTTGCTTTTCTTTTATGGGGAGGCTGCACATATCTTTCTGTTTCCTGGTTTATTTATGTGTCTTTGTGTACAGCATGTCTAAGGTCAAGAAGAAGTGCAGAAAAGATGTGAGGTTTCGAACAACAAAAGGAAATAGTGGGATGGCGAACGGGTGAGGAAACAATTCAAGCTGAAGAAAACGTCAGCCATTCCGATATATCGTATTTTTGAACGTTCAGCTCATGTCTTGTATATTATTCTGTACCGGTCCTTACAATGACCCCTGAAAGGTAGGTCAGCACAACTCTCTACATTTCACAGATAATGGGGTGCGTGAGAGAGAACAGCTTGCTGAAGATCATCTCATGAACTTGGCAGATTGTGGAATTTGAACTCGGGGCTTCTCTTCCGTCTCTCAGCCAAGGATGTGCAATTCCTTTTGGAGAGTGCCGCAAAAGGAATGGTGAATTATTTATTCATACTTCTCACCACCTGAGCCTTACTTTACTTAAAACTTTAGTCTTAACAGTTTAGATCATAGCCTGAGTAGTTATGCCTAAAAGTGTGTTGATGTTGGTTACTTTTATGATAAAATGTGTTGAAGGAAAAGCATTGTTGTAAAAGGGAAGAGTTATGCTGTGCAGAAACGATTTAGGGTTAAGAATGGACCTCCAGAACGAATTAAGTTTGTAACCCGAGGTACCACTGTAATGATAAAAAAGGAATATTAATATCTTGGTTTGATATTGTCTAGTCTGCACAATATATTACTTATTTGCATGCATCTTTTGGGATAACTGAAAAAGAGCCGCATTTTTGAAACACATCAGGAAATGTTCTAAAAATAAAACCAGATCCTTAGATTTCTTTATTTCCATTTTTTTGCCTGGATTTGTTTGGTGGCTCTCACTTCAACATCCAGCCATGCCTCCTTCCCTCGCATTGCAGCGTGTGGTTCAACTGTTACTCACCGCAGAGCTTGACAAGGAAGGATATTTTGGTCTTTGTGGATCTTTTGAGATTGGTGTTTAGTTAAGCAGCTGTGACACTCTTTTTGTCTCTTTCTGAGTTTTCGGCAGTCGCTTTAATTAAAGCACAGCTGCTAAGGCAAAAAGCCACTACTGTTGCCTCTCTCTAATATTGCGTACAAGCTCATATACTCTCAGTTGCAGGCTATTACAGTGGTACCTCGGGTTACAAACGCTTCAGGTTACAGACACTTCAGGTTACAGACTCCGCTAACCCAGAAATAGTATCTCAGGTTAAGAACTTTGCTTCAGGATGAGAACAGAAATCGTGCTCTGGCGGCGCGGCGGCAGCGGGAGGCCCCATTAGCTAAAGTGGTGCGCTTCAGGTTAAGAACAGTTTCAGGTTAAGAATGGACCTCCAGAACAAATTAAGTTCTTAACCAGAGGTACCACTGTACACAGTGATTAGACCAGGGGCAGGAGACCCTGCTACTTTTTAGATCAGGGGTCCCCGGGGGCCGGATGCGGCCCAATCGCCTTCTAAATCCGGCCCGTAGACAGTCTGGGAATCAGCATGTTTTTACATGAGTAGAATGTGTCCTTTTATTTAAAATGCATCTCTGGGTTATTTGTGGGGCCTGCCTGGTGTTTTTACATGAGTAGAATGTGTCCTTTTATTTAAAATGCATCTCTGGGTTATTTGTGGGGCATAGGAATTCGTTCATATTTTTTTCCAAAATATAGTCCGGCCCCCCCACAAGGTCTGAAGGACAGTGGACCGGCCCCCTGCTGAAAAAGTTTGCTGACCCCTGTTTTAGATGTTGCCAGACTGTTGCTCCCATTATCCCTAACTGGGAGTTGGGGGAATAAATTCAACTCAGTTCATATTTAAAAGTGCACTTATCTGATATGCACTTTCTGAAACAATAAGCGAACTGACTCTCGGCCGTCCTTTGAAATTCACAATTCTCCAGATTTACTCCCAAAGCATGAAAATGCATGTACTGGGGAAAATGCATATACAGTATATTAGTATATATATTCAGTATACCTGAAGGAGCGTCTCCATCCCCATCCTTCAGCCCAGACACTGAGGTCCAGCTCCGAGGGCCTTCTGCCAGTTCTCTCACTGTGAGAAGCCAGGTTACAGGGAACCAGGCAGAGGGCCTTCTCGGTAGTGGCACCCGCCCTGTGCAATGCCCTTCCATCAGATGTCAAGGAAATAAACAGCTATCTGACTTTTAGAAGACATCTGAAGGGAGCCCTGTTTAGGGAAGTTTTTAATGTTTGATGTTTTATCATGCTTTTAATATTCTGTTGGGAGCTGCCCAGAGTGTCTGGGGAAACCCAGCCAGATGGGCGGGGTATAAATAATAATTTGTTGTTGTTGCTGCTGCTGCTGTTGTGAAAATAACAAAGGAAAATGGGCATATTAGGGAAAATTGCATACAAAATGAGTATATTCAAAGAAACTCACAGAAATTCACACACAATGAATTTCCATTAGGATTCCCCCCCCCTTAAAAAAATAATACTAATGTTGAAATGTGAAGAACTCAGTTTAGGACTGGAACAATGAGAAAAACCGAAAACTGACATTTTCACCCATCCCTGTCCCTAACCATTTGCAGTGCTGGCCGGGGTGATGGGTGCTGGAGTCCAGCAAAATCTGAAGGGTCACAGGTTCCCCATGCCTTGCTTAGAGGGTCTGGCAACACAAAGCAGATCCTGAACACGGGGCCGGCCCTCTCTTGAGGCGGACTGAAGCAGCTATCTCGGGCGGCGAAATCCCATGGGGCAGGACTTCGCTGGTTCCATGTTACCACCACAGCCATGGAACCCCAGCAAATGAAGTTCCTGATTTTGTAGGGCGATCTTTCTCTTGCCTCAGAGCCGTCTTTCCTGTTTTAGGCCGGGAAGCCATTGCCACCCCTCCCGCCGTATGGGGGGGGGGGGAACCGGTGCTGCTAATATTAGCCGGGGAAATCAGCACGCTGATGGATTATGAGAAATTAGCAATTCAGGCCCCGTAATTTGAATGTAAGGTCCACTGGCCGCTGACAGCTAATAGTTCCCGGGAAATTAATGAGGCAAAGAAGAAGACTCGAGTTTTTAGTTGTTCGATAATTTAATCTTTCCCGCTTGCAGCAGGGGCTCTGACAAGCCTCTCTTGTTGCACCAGAACGTCGGGAGGAATCAAAAGTAACCCCCTGAAGCCGGGAGAAAACCGCTCACCTCTACTTGCACACTCTCGTGCCGCGCTGACCACAGTGTGCCTCAGGCAGCAGAGGTATAAGATGGAAAGATGTCTTCACAGGGAAGGATTTCCAGAGACCAATGGTGTAGGTTAGGGAAACGGAACCTCTGTCTCGGAGGCCAAAGGAAACCTCCAGGCCTCTCTGTCTGGCTCTTAGGATTCTGCCCAGGCTTCACCTCCTCCTCTTCACTTGCAAATGCCCTCCCGTCTCCAGACCAGTTCTGCGCACCATTAGTTATTTTGCCGGGCTTGGTTGTGTCCTGGAACCCTGAAAAACGGCTCAGGACCGCAATACCTCAAGGACCGCCTCTTTCCATATGAACCTACCCGGACCCTGAGATCATCTTCTGAGGCCTCCTCCTCAAGAGGTCCGGAGGGTGGCAACACAAGAACGGGGCCTTCTCTGCAGTGGCTCCCCTTCTGTGGAATGCTCTCCCCAGGGAAGTTCACCTGGCGGCTTCATTTTGCACCTTTAGGCACCAGGCAAAGACGTTCCTTTTTAACCAGGCCTGTGGTTGATCCGATTTACATCCTATGCCCGTTTAAAATGTGGTTGTGGGGGTTATTGGATTGATGTTTTTGTTTTTATTATGTATTTTGTGGTTTGATATCTTGATTTTATTCTGTGAACCGCCCTGAGACCTCTGGGTTTGGGCAGTATATAAATTCAATAAATAAAAATAAAACTAATGCAGAGCTTCCAAGTTTCCCTATTTTCCAGGGACAGTCCCAGATTTACAGACGCCCTCCCGGTTTCTAATTTGATCCTGCTTCTCCTTAGGATGTCCCTATTTTCGTCAGGGACGCAGGTGGCGCTGTGGGTTAAACCACAGAGCCTAGGGCTTGCTGATCAGAAGGTCGGCGGTTCGAATCCCTGCAATGGGGTGAGCTCCCGTTGCTCGGTCCCAGCTCCTGCCAACCTAGCAGTTCGAAAGCACATCAAAGTGCAAGTAGATAAATAGGTACCGCTCCAAGCGGGAAGGTAAACGGTGTTTCCGTGTGCTGCTCTGGTTTGCCAGAAGCGGCTTTGTCATGCTGGCCACATGACCTGGAAGCTATACGCCGGCTCCCTCGGCCAATAATGCGAGATGAGCGCGCAACCCCAGAGTCGGTCACGACTGGACCTAATGGTCAGGGGTCCCTTTACCTTTACCTTATTTTCATCAGAGAAATGTTGGAGGGTCTGTTGTTATGCAAGTGAGTGTCGACAATATTGAGCTGGATGAACCCATAACCTGACATAGGACAAGGAAGCTTCTTCCAATGTACAGGCTGCAATTTCTGTCTCCCCGAGACGGCAAACAGAAGCGGAGGGGTCAGGGCTTCAGCCTCCAGGAAGTTATTGTATTTAATCTACGCACTTTTCCTCCTCTTCCTTGTGGGATATCTTCAGAAGAAAAGGCTCAGGGGGAAACCCTTCACAAAACCAGAGTGGAGTCTCTTAGACGGCTGGATGGTGCCTTGTACGCCTCTTTCCAGCAACTCCTGCAGCAAGCTGGTGCCAAACATATTATTGCTCTGCTTTCCTTTGGACCACATCATTGAGGACAAGAGGGGGGTCTTGTTGTCTGGGCAGCCCAGGACCTCCAGACACACTGCCCAGGCTCATGCCCTGGGGAAGTCAGTTCAGTGCAGTTTGACTTCGCCCCCAGAGCTCTTGAGGACGGACGGATGCCAGCGAGAATAATAAAAATAATAATAATAAATTTATTATTTATACCCCACCCATCTGGCTGGGTTTCCCCAGCCACTCTGGGCGGCTTCCAACAGAAAAATGAAATAAAATAATCTATTAAACATTAAAAGCCTCCCTAAACAGGGCTGCCTTCAGATGTCTTCTAAAAATCTGGTAACTGTTTTCCTCTTTGACATCTGATGGGAGGGCGTTCCACAGGGCGGGCGCCACCACCGAGAAGGCCCTCTGCCTGTTTCTCTGCAACTTGGCTTCTCGCAATGAGGGAACCGCCAGAAGGCCCTCAGCACTGGACCTCAGTGTCCGGGCAGAACGATGGGGGTGGAGACGCTCCTTCAGGTATTCTGGACCAAGGCCATTTAGGGAATCCACTCTAATACCAGATGTGTGTTATGAAATGCATCTCCAGGTTACATAAAGTCTGTAGTCTCTTGGTGGGTATGAAAGGAGGTTACTCGATCGTGCTAAAGTCCCAGCACCCAAAAACTAGTTCCTGAGCTTGGCCCTCCCATCCTAGTGCAAAACCACATTCCTAATACTAATGGGTGCCAAAGCAGAGAGAATCAGGTCGCAAGCCCTAAAGATTACACAATGGCAGAGGCATGGTCAAAGCTGCCTCTCATTGACATTGGCTGCCCTTGCTTCTTCTTCTTCTTCTTCTTCTTCTTCTTCTTCTTCTTCTTCTTCTTCTTCTTCTTCTTCTTCTTCTTCTTCTTCTTCTTCTTCTTCCAGGTATCCACAGCCTCCTGTATTTCTGCATCACTGGAACTTCCTTTAATCTCTGCCAGCCCAGATCACCCATCCCGGGACTCTCTGCGGCTTTTAACGTTGATCGGATGCAGCGGACGCCATGCCGCTGTGTTGCGGAGACAAGACGCTCTTGTGTCCCGAGATGATGCTGTCAGCTACAGTTGGGGGAATCTTCGCAGCCGCCGGGCGCCTGAACTGACAGCGCCCCAGGCTCCAGGTCGGCTCCCAACACCCGAATGTCCTGCACAAAGCATTCCCTGTCACCACCGACATCTTGGGTGATACAAGGATCCTTTGGGTATCCAATCTCATCCATAAGCTGGTGTGCTCGGCTTTCCTGCACTGAAAAAATATGCCTTTGTGCGCTGGAGGGGAGAGTTTAGTGCATAGGTAGGCAAGCTAAGGCCTGGGGGCCGGATCCGGCCCAATCGCCTTCTAAATCCAGCCCAGGATGGTCTGGGAATCAGCATGTTTTTACATGAGTAGAATGTGTCATTTTATTTAAAATGAATCTCTGGGTTATTTGTGGGGCATAGGAATTCGTTCTTTTTCCCCCTCTTTCAAAATATAGTCCAGCCCCCCACAGCTGAAAAAGTTTGCTGACCCCTGGCTGACTCCCATGCCATCTGAAGGCAGCCCTGTATGGGGAAGGGGTTTTTTATATTAAAAAAATTAATGTTTTATTATGTTTTTTATATGTTGGAAGCCACTCAGAGTGGCTGGGGCAACCCAGTCAGATGGGTGGGGTATAATGACAGTAAGAGCTGTTTGACAGTGGAATTTGCTGCCAAGAAGTGTGGTGGAGTCTCCTTCTTTGGATGTCTTTAAGCAGAGGCTTGACAGCCATATGTCAAGAATGCTTTGATGGTGTTTCCTGCTTGGCAGGGGGTTGGACTGGATGGCCCTTGTGGTCTCTTCCAACTCTATGATTCTATGATTCTATTATTCTAATTATCAAATGTTGTTGTTGTTGTTGTTGTTGTTGTGGAATTGGGTGTCCCTGTTTTCATCAGAGGGTATCAATTTGTCCTGGAAGGGGTGTGCATCCCAAACTGGTTGGCTTTTGGGAGGGTGGACAGGACAGAGAGGTTGAAGTGGAAAACCAGGCACGGACTGGGCATCTAATGCAAATAAACAGAACAAATTTGCTCTTTGAGATAAATTGATGCCAGTGGAAGAAGCGCAGTGACTGGACAAAAGTGGCCCGTCAGGAATGACAGATCGGCTTGGGAGTTGGGCAGAGATTGATTTCGAGATGTAGATAATCAGGGTAAGATGATCTATTATCCAGCCACAGGCAAGATAAACATGATACAGAAACTTTTTCTCCGCGGGTCTCTTGGCACATGAAATCACATGCCCGGAAAAGCGCAAAGCAGGAGCGGGGTGTGTGTGTGTGGAGCTTGCACATTCCGGATGCCGCTGAACTACAACTCCCACCAGCCCTTGCAAGCACGGAAAATGGCCAAGGACGTTGGGAGCTGTGGTTTTGCGACATCTGGAGGGCCAAAGGTTCCCCCAACACCTGGTATAAAGCAACAGCTGTGTCCTGAGAAGCCTGTTGCCTCCGTGAACAGAGCGCGCTTTTGTTAGAATCACAGAATTATTGAACGTAATCTAGTCCGACTCCTGCGCTGGGTCCCTTCCAACTCTGAGATTCTATAACTGTTCATACACTCACACCCACACCCCACAACTGTGCTATATGGGAATGTTGCAGGAGGAATGTACAGGGAGAGAACACTTTCTCCTGTTTCCTGCTCCCCAAAGCTGCCCCATTTCCCTTGGTATATATACCAATAAAATGCTCATGTTTGGGACTAGAAGCTTGCAGAGTAGTGGGAGAGCCATCCTTCCTTAACCTCCCCCACCCCGCTGTTCCTTTCCCTGGGCCTGAACGGCCCTACCAGACTCCAAGTCTAGGCTAGTTCGCCATATCCCTGAGCAAAAGCATTCTTGGGGGTGGAGAGGGCGGGAAATACACTGCAAAACTTTGTCGCAGACCCTCCTGGTACAGGATTCCATTAAAGAGGTGCTTGCTTTCTCACAGGAGGGGGGGCAAGGCAGGCCGACCCCATGCTGTCTGCAGCGTGGGGGGTAGGGATGAGGCATGCTGCATGCACACGCACCGATACAAGCGCGCGCACACACACGCTCTTTTCCTTGATCAGACCCGTCTGCAAAGTCCAACCGATCGATACGCATTTTTCCAGCCCATCAGCAGGCGTTTGTGTGTGAGCTGCATCGAGTTATGGAGACTTAGACAGCAGGAACGCCAAGCCGACCCTTTTCTTCCGCTGTCAGAGGTCTGGAACGCCGGCAGGGGGTGGGGGGTAAGCCGGCCAAAGGCATGAGCCAGCCACCCTACAGGGGAAACAGCTTTGGAGCTAGAAAAAAAAAGAAAACAAAACAGGGAAGTGTTACATCAGAAAGCAGCCTCATTGCTGGGTGCCAGCCTCCTAGCTTCTTGGAGCACGGCTTCCATGCAGACCCTTTGATTCGGTTTTGGCTGATGAAGGGCTTCAACCTTGGTTCTTGTCGTTTGATGCATTAGGAGCTGGAGATCAGCTATCCACCCCCCCCAAAAAAAGACTAAGGGAGGGGGCAGCCGAGTCTGGCATCCTTGTCTCTCAGATACGGTATTGAACTTGGTAGCAGGCGAACCTAGTTTTGACATTTAATAAAACTCATTTAATAACACTGTGCCTTGAAAGGAGTGCTTTCTTGCCACCAGAGTGCAACCACGTACATTATTTCAGCCACCCTCCCAACGGCGACGAGGTTAAGGCAATAATATTATTGGGGGAGATTGCCTGACTATCTGTTGCTTCCCCCCCCCCCCGCAATTTAGAATACAGTGGTACCTCGACTTACGAACGACTCGACAACCAAATTTTGCGACTTACGAATGGGGCAAATGGCCGCGCTTTTTTCGACATCCAAATGGAAACCGCGGCAGTTTTAGATAGGGTTTTTTCGACTTACGGATTTTTAGATGGGGTTGCTTCGACTTAGGAATTTTTCCGTTTCCAATGCATTCCTATGGGAAACCGCGTTTCCAATGGCGCTTTTCGACTTACGGATTTTTCGACCTACGAAGGTGCCTTCGGGACGGATTAAAATTCGTAAGTTGAGGCACCACTGTACAGCTTACGGTTCCGTTTAGCCCACCGGCACGTAGCCAATTCCCTGAAAAAAGAAAGTGACACCATCAAAGTAGTGAGTAACTTTCCTTACAATGGAAGGCTTGCCTGAAGTAAGTGGGGTAGTTTGCCGGGGGGTGGGGGGTGGTGTTAGCTTGTAAAGAAGATATGTGAGGAGGAAGAGGAGCTGGAGGGACATGGCCGTGGTTTATAACTTCTGGCATTGCCAGGGCCGGTGCTACGGTTTTTGGCGCCCTAGGCGAGGTCACCTTCTGCCGCCCTCCCCAGTGTGAATGGCTAGCCCGCCCCTCACCCGGCAACAGCGGGAGAAGAAGAAAAAAAGGAAGCTGCAGCCTCGCTCGGCCAGCAGCTTCTTTTTTATTTTTTCTTCTCCCGACGTTGCCGGGCGAGGGGCGGGCCAGCGAGGAGGGGCGTCATGGCAGTCAGCCACTAGCGTGGTGCCTCGCTAGCCCGCCCCTCACCCGGCAACGTCGGGAGAAGAAAAAAAAAAGAAACGAAGCCACAGGCGAGGGCGGCGGTGGCAGGCGGTGGCTGGGGGGCAGGCTGGGCAGCGCCCCCTCCATTTTGGCACCCTAGGCGATGGCCTAGTTCGCCTAAATGGATGCTCCGGCCCTGGGCATTGCACAGAAAGAGTGAAGAACAGCTTGTTTTTTTATATATATATTTAATTTTTATTAAAGATTTTCCTCGTTTACAAAAGCACATGCACCATCTCTTTCTTCAGGCTGCGTTTTCTACAGATCAGTTACATTTGTTGTGAGACATAATAATAATAATAATAATAATAATAATAATAATAATAATAATATATTCATACCCCACCCATCTGGCTGAGTTTCCCCAGCCACTCATTGGTGTTATATGCAGTATAGGGTTGGGAAGAAAAGAGTGGGGGAGTCAGGAGAGTAAAGCTTATGTTCTTTTACTTAGTGTACGTGTGGGGTTTTTGTGCCAGTGTCACTTGGAAAGGTTCTCTTTCTATTCGCTTATTATATTTCCTTGGTGCTAAGAGCATTAGGGGTGGCCTAGGGTGCATGTTGATTGTCTTTGGTTGGCTGAGGTGGGATTTGTTTGTGTGGGGGTGAGATCAATTGATCAGTTGATCTCAGGGCAACAGGTGAATGGCGAGGGGAAGGCAAACTTCCAACCTATGGGATTCATGACCACAGGATTCATGGAGGCTGGAATGAGCGTCTTGTCTGTACAGTGGCGTAGCGTGGGTTGCCAGTGCCCAAGGCAGAGTACACATTCACATTCAACTGCCTAACGGCATCTGCGCCACCCAGGAGATCACGGCCGCAGAGATAATAAATGAAGAGCGGTTCTGTCGTCTGGAGAGGTCACTTCCTGGTTCGCTTGGAGAAGCCGTTTTCAACGGAGGCAAGCGATGGAAGTGCACGGCTATATCGAGGCAGCACCAGGTGTAGAAATTTTGCACCCCTAGCAATTTTGCATCTGGGGCAACCACCCCATGCTACGCCACTGTGTCAGAAGGATCCAAGCCATGGAAGATAGACCTATTGGCAGCTTTGAGCCATGCAGACCAAACCATAGCAGTCCATTATCAGACTCCGCCTGCTGGATAGATATCACCACAATGCCCTTCAGCACAGACGGAGAACCTATGGACTCCAACTCCCATTTAGAGTTGTGAAATATACTCGGAGTCGAGAGTGAATTTCATGCTCTTTATTCAGCTCATAGTCATCAAGGAGAAGAGGAGAAGAATGGCTCTTTTCCCAAAACCATCTGCTTATATACATTATTTACATTGCGTGATTGGCTACTTCAGGGCTACACCTGTGGGCCAATCAGGTTGTGGATTGACTTCTGCCTGCAGCCTAATTGGCTGCTCCTACAGGCCAATCAGGTTGCAGATTCACTTCTGCCAGCCGCCTGATTGGCTGCTCCTGCAGGCCAATCAGGTTGCGGATTCACTTCCAGCTGGAGTTGGATTGGGTAGCTCCTGCGGACCAATCAGACTGCTGGTTCTGAATCCTATTGTTCTAGGATTCAGCTCAGTACATAACAAGTTGTATCCAGCACGTCCAGCAGTCAGCAAGGAGGGAAGTTGTAGTCCAACAACATCTAGAGGGATGTGTATACGC
The DNA here is from genome assembly GCF_963506605.1 of Zootoca vivipara. NCBI lineage: Eukaryota > Metazoa > Chordata > Lepidosauria > Squamata > Lacertidae > Zootoca > Zootoca vivipara. The sequence goes on from NC_083288.1 coordinate 13,194,621, forward strand.
AGCATACATTTAACACACACCTCCAACCCTGTATTTTGAGATATTAACTCCTAGCGTGGCAGGTCTTGAACCCATTTTCTTAAATGACAGGGCCATCTGCCAGCATTTGCCTTAAAAAAACCACACCACCCTAATTAACAGTTTCATCAGAGCTAAGGGAGGTGGGAAGAATTATTTCCAGGATCATCTTTAATCAAAGGATGGGAAGACCGATACTTAATTAGATGAGAGGCTTCTTGATTGATGGAAAATCACTCCTCGCCTGCCAGTTAACGACCGGCTCCTACCACTGTTGGTGGGTAGGGAATCGCACTTCCCCCCCTGTGTAGCTCTGGCACTCGGTCGGCTTAAGATGGATTTGGTGGTGGGAGGGACAGAAGTCAACGCGGCAAGGACCTCTGGACCAGAATAGTGCTGAGACCTTGTTGCAGAATCGTGGTGCCTCTTTCGGAATCCCTAAATCTGTCCCAGAAGAGCGAGGGATGTGCTGTGCTTACTCAGGGTGTGGGCAAATGTAACCTTGCTCTGGGTCAGGTTCTCAAACTCTGGCACTGAAAATAGTCAACGAAAATGTGTGGCCAAAGGCGCTTCTCCCATACAGAGAGGTTCCAGGCTGTTGTTATTTCCAGGTTGCGCAATGAAGAGTCAGTTGGGAGATCTTGTGCGGCAAACCCACTTCCCTGAAAGGTTGGGCTCTCTGCAATAAGGAAAAGGACGAGGAAATACACCGGGGGATAACGCTGCCTTTGACGTAGCATCAACGAACCTCTGCTCAAACAAATAAGGACGAATGCTCATTGAACAGCCAACAACATCTACACCCTTGTGCAAATTAATTGAAACAAACAATGTAGTTTATTGTACAAAACTCACACATACATGTACAAAACTCACATATAAGTACATTAGTATTGGCGTGGAGTCTACCAGTTTCAAACAGTCATTGTTGATTTTCGGATCCCTTGAATCAGCGCCTGAATGAGCTTTTCCATAGTCGTACAGTGTACAGCACGGAGGCGACTTTTGCATATAGCCCACAATTTCTCAATGGGATTTACGTCCGGGGAATTCCCTGGCCAATCAAGTACCTGTATTTGCTGCTCTGTCATGAATTTCTTCACCACTTTCGATGTGTGACTGGGGGATAGGTCCTCCTGCAATATCCCAGTACCGTCAGGATACCTATTTTCCAGCTCTGGAATAACTCTCTTTCGTGGTTCTAGTTACAGGTAGGTAGCCGTGTCGGTCTGCCGTAGTCGAAACAAAATAAAAAATTCCTTCCAGTAGCACTTTAGAGACCAACTAAGTTTGTCATTGGTATGAGCTTTCGTGTGCATGCACACTTCTTCAGATACCTTCTTCAGACACACTTTCGGAGAACCTCAATATATTGTGGCGAGCGCCTCATTCCTTCTATTGGCTGAAGGCGTCCGACACCATAATGATCAACTGACTTTTCGTGTTTTTGTTTTGAGTACAGGATTGCGAGTAAGATAGAAAACATGCTTGGTGTTATGTATTGGTTTAATTTGTGTACATGAGTTTCTCTGCTAGTCCTGTAACTACCTTTCCCGCTCCTGGGCGATTCAAATGGGTGCGGTGACAGTTGCTATTGGTTAACTTGTTAGCACAATTTTGGATCCTCACTCTGATAGGTTCCCGCCAAAATCTAAATGTATCCTTTCTTCAACCCCTGCTCCTGAGAGTATAAAAGGAGCTCACCCTTTCCCTCCAGGGAGTCAAGATTCCAACTGCAATAAAGAAGACTGTTCTTGTTATACTTGACTCCTAGCAGTTCCTTGCTAGTATGCTGAATCACTATTCTGAGCTGACTTCACGAAGAGCTGAAATCACACTCACGACATAACACTTTGTTTCAATTAATTTGCACAAGGGTATAACTTCCCTGCAAACAAATCAGGATGAATGCTCAATAAACAAATGGTCTGGAAGCACAGTTGATGTGGTACAGTGGCTCGCTTGTCGGACTAAGAGCGCTGCGGCCTGGGTTTGAATCTCCACTCAGTCATGAAGATCACTAGGTAACTTTGGGTCAGTCGCTGTCTCTCTGATTAACTTATCTCACAGGGTTGTTTTGAGGATAAAATGGGGGGGGCAGCAAACATGCCAACCCGAGGGGTGGAGATTGATTTCCAGTACCGAGTGCCATGACTTTTTGAAATTAGGCTGGAGCAGTGGGTGCCCAAACTTCCTGCGCCACCCCCCCCCCCAAACCATTTGAAAATTGCTGAGGGTTTTGATGTACCTCTTCATGGTTTTTCTGCCTGTTGGAGCAACTTTAGTTTTACTGCATCTTATATTTCTTATTATTAGATTGTCCAATTGTCTAATTGGCAATTATCGATAACACAGCTTTGTGAGACAGAAGGATAGCAGAGGAATCTATCTGCCTACGAACAACTTTAGCTGTGTTGCAGACACTTGCAAAATACTCGCCCAGTACGCTCCGTCACAAATGTCTTTGCTTCTGTTTCAAAAACGTCCAGAAACTTTTCCTTCTGAGTTTAGATAACAGTCCGTGGCAGCAGAAACTTTATCTGACTTTCCATGACTTTCCGTGCCTGTGAAATAACTCACGTCCACTCCCTTGTTCATTAAAACAAATAGATTTATTGCTTAGGGCAGCTCACAACCAGGAGAGTTCAACTCCATCCTCGGCTGGAACTGTGACACGAACAGACAGGATACAAACATACAGTCCTATATAACAGAAAGTATACAACAGCAACAGGTACTACTTCCTGTTTACATGGACATGTCACAGAGGCCCCGTGATCCAGGACGATTGCTGAGCTATTAACCCTCTCAGCTCACACTTATATCTAGTACAGTGGAACCTCGGTTGTTGAATGTAATCCATTCTGGAAGGCCATTCGACTTCCGAAATGTTCAACAACCGAGGCGCAAAGGGCAGTTGGCAAAGTCAATGGGGAAAATAGAAAAACCGCAATGGAAGTGTTCGAAAACTGAAGTAATTACCTCCGGGTTTTTGGCATTCGGATTCTGAAATGTTCAGCTTCCAAGACGCTTGAAAACCGAGGTTCCAAATTCAAACTGTAATACAAGGAAGCGCAACGAAAGTAATAAAAGAAGCAATAAAACACAATTAAAAACCAATGCGAATATTTGATGTACGGATGTACGGTCTTCTGTGTTCAACCACAAATCCACAGACACACCACAGACCACCAGAATTAAGCTTGTGGACCACAGTCGGTTCATGCACCACAGTCGGGGAACCCCTGGGCTCGACGGGAGCGGCAGCAATACTTTCAAAGTAGTGGCTTCTGTCCTTTGGAAGCAGGACACACTAGGCCTAGTCATCATCAGGGGCGTAGCTTGGGGTTGTGCAGAAGGGCCGAGGCCCTGGGCACACATTTCTTGAGAGGGCACGAACCAGGTGCCTCCAGCATGCCCCAGCCTGGTACTCCTCTCTGTCCGCTGGCCGGGAGAGGCAGGCTGCTCAGCACAACCCCGCTTTGCTCCGATTGGGTTGGGGTTGCTCCAGCAGCGCACAAGTGCACCCCGGGCACCAGCAATCAATGCTACACCACTGCCAGTCATCGCTGGCTTTTAGATCCCACATATTGATGCTTTTGTTTCAAAAAAACCTTTAGCTAATTTTGAATATGATGCGAGGGTATTTTTCATTCACCGTACTGCTGATTTTCCCTGATAACTTTACTCTGGAAGCCTATACAGGTCTGGTCGCAAGTAGAGATGGGAGAGAAACTCTATGGACTGCCTGGGGCTGGTGGGAGTTGCAGTTAAAAATGGGAAGGCTGGCCTAGAATCTACTGAAAACTTTAAACAAAAAAGTCCCCTTTCTCCCTCCTTCCTTCTCTAAATCTGAACATCCAACTTTAGTTTGCACCAAAATGTTTTTTGGTCTGTTTCCTATGACAGAATTGTGAAAGGGAGTTGTATTCACAGCTTTTGACTCATTGTTAGATCAGAATCCTTAATCCCTTGAGGAGAAGCACAGAATGGTCCTTTACGGAAGTGAGGCATTCCCCATACTGTATCCAGCCTTTTTAGTCTCCTGCCACTCAAGAAAGCGGGCGTCACTTGCCTCAGAAATGAGAGGAAGGTGAGCCACGTGGCATAATTACTCACACCAACCACCGGAGATCAATAGCAAAATCGAGGATGCCAAGAAGGGACTTGAAAGTATTCGGCACTAGAATATTTAGGAACCACATATTGACCTCCTATTGAGTTCAACATTTTATTATGGCAAGGCGCAACAGAAATGGTCTTCCGATGCCCGAGAAGCAATGCTCAGGAGCCTGACCCCCATTCATCACTGCTGCTTATTGAGATACTCCAAGTGTCCACCTCCCATCATTGGAAAGCAATGAAGTCAATTAATTGCGGCCCATAAATCAGGCAGTTAGAACAAGAGCTGACTGGTGCAGCCAAACGTAGAACAAAACCCTTTCTGATCTGAACTATTTAGCAAAGGATCATCCCTGGGATAGTGGACAGTTCCCCTCACTCCACCAAGAGCAGGGTGACACAGCCCTTTGCAATGGGATTGCCACCTTTTGGTCACTCAGCTTTTACAGCGCATCCAGACAGCCTTGTTATCAGGCCATTTCATTCCCGAGTTGTTGTTTTTTCCCCAGATCTGTCGTGGCTTAAAAAATATAAAAACGCAACATACTGTATTGGCCCGAATATAAGGCACACTTTTTTCTCCAATCGTGAAAAGTTAAAGCGCGGCTTATATTTGCGACCTTACAATAACGCTGCTGAAACAGCTGCCCTAGGTCCACAGCCCTGCCTGCCTTCCAAGGCCAGAATGGAGACATCTTCCCACCCCCCACCCCCCAGGATGCCACTGCCACTACGAGGGCCGTCGGGTGTGCGGGACAATGACACCCGGCTCCCAAGCCTCTCCCGAACAGCCAGAAAGAAGGAGGAAGGGGGGAAGGTCACCGGCAAAACGGTGCGGCTCCCTCCCGGAAGCAGCCCAGGAGTGCGGGGGAATGGTTTGCATAGGATTTTCTACATTTGCCATTTACATGTGTGAGTGCCTGCGGAATTTTAAGGGAGCGGCCTATATTCGGGTATTGCCTTTTTTTTTCTCTCTCTCTCTCCCCCCCCCCCCCCGATTTTTAAAGGTATGGCTTATTTGCCGGTGCGGCTTATATTTGGGTCAATACGGTAACTGCCGCACCAGCTTCTCAGCTGTGGAAAGACAAAGCACTATCTGAACTTTTAAGAGCTGTTTAGAAAAGGTCCCCCAGTTTGCAGGCCCTGCCCATTTTATGGGCTCATTTTGATCATGATTTGGCTTAACAGTGTTGAATTGCCCCTTCATTGCCCCAGCCAGTTTCTGTGGGAGGGAAAGGCTTGTTTTTCATGTTTTAACTTGGACAATAGTAAAAAGGAGAACTGTGCAAGCTCCATGGAGACAGAATGCTGACTAACTGTTGGCAAGGGAGAGAGTCAGTGGGGTGTAGTGGTTAGAGCATGCATCCCCAAACTGCAGCCCTCCAGATGTTTTGGCCTACAACTCCCATGATCCCTAGCTAACAGGACCAGTGGTCAGGGATGATGGGAATTGTAGTCCAAAACATCTGGAGGGCCGAAGTTTGGGGATGCCTGAGTTAGAGTGTCAGACTAGGACCTGGGAGACCAAGGTTCGAATTCCCACCCAGCCATGAAGCTCGCTGGGCGACGTTGGGACAGTCAATGCCTCTTAGCCTATCCTACTTCACAGGGTTGTTGCAGGAATTAAATGAGGAGGGGGAGAGCCATGTGCACTGCCTTGAGCTCCTTGGAGAAAAAGGTGGCATACAAATGCAATAAATAAAATAGTAATAGTACTAAGAATGGACGCGGGTGGCACTGTGGCCTAAACCACAGAGCCTAGGGCTTGCTGATCAGAAGGTCGGCGGTTCGAATCCCCGCGACGGGGTGAGCTCCTGTTGCTACGTCAAAGTGCAAGTAGATAAATAGGTACCACTCTGGCAGGAAGGTAAACGGCGTTTCCGTGCACTGCTCTGGTTCGCCAGAAGCGGCTTAGTCATGCTGGCCACATGACCCGGAAGCTGTCTGCGGACAAACACCGGCTCCCTCGGCCTATAGAGCAAGATGAGCGCCGCAACCCCAGAGTCGCCCGTGACTGGACCTAACGGTCAGGGGTCCCTTTACCTTTGGTACTAAGAATAATGACTGGGGTGGTGGTATGGGTTATTTTGAAAGAAAGTATGGCTGTCTGGTTAGAATCCTGACACGGCAACACTTTGTTGTCGGCAAAATCTGCATAGAACCCATCCCAAAGGTTAGGGCCGGGCAACTGCCTCAGGCAGCAGGATTCACCGGGGCAGCAGATCCCAATGCCAACCTTTCTCCTCCACTTGTTCCTGATGCAGATCTTCCCTCACCACTTCTTCCTTGGCAGGGATGGAGACGCCATTTTCAGGTCCGCCTGAGGTGCCGCAATGTTTTGGGGATGCCAAAGATCAGGGCAGGCTCTGAACCAATTCAAATCCAACCCCATTAAACACCCCCCACCTATCTCTGCCCTGGTTCTATTCTGGTCTTAAACAGTGCCTCCAGAAGGAGTTCAGGTTCGGATTTCGGAAATATATGCGGTGGAAGGGAAATCCCTAAGCGAGAGGTGCTCCGTAACAATTCTCTCAATTCTCTCACCGTGTCTTCGCTGAATGAACCTGACACAAATGGTGTCGCGAAGGGGGACACCCACAGTGGGTTGTAGAGATCGTAATGGGAGGGAAGGGAGGAAGGCAGCAGCTACGTTACGCTGGTCCTACGGTAAGCTCTGACAAAGAGCCAGCTTTGGTGGTGGTGGGGAGGATATTGTGGTGCTAATGATGCTGAAAGCTTCTCTGTATGATTAATGGAGCTGTCAAGACTCTGTGGAGAATGGTGGGTGGCTGAATGGCAGGCGTCAGTACCCCAAGACAAAGCCCCCTTCAATCCTGCCTTTGCAAATGAGGAGGAGGAGCTGGGTGGAGATATTCCTGGCTTTGTTGTCATTCATTCATTCACTTCTCTCCCATTTGCTTAAGCCAGTGGTTCCCAGCAGGTGGTCCGGGGACCCCCAGGGGTCCGCGAGCTATGCCAGAGGGGTCCGCAAGATGCTATTAGAATAAAAAATATATTAAATGTATTTCATATGATAACCGATTTTTTGTTTTGGCCGCTTCCTGCATGAGCAGAGTCTAGCGCAAAACTAGAATTAGATAGAGGCAGTAGTTCTGCTGTATGCTGTTAGGTGGCGCTTTACAAACACTACTGTTTTGCAAAGAGGCAGCGTGCGCATTCTACTAATGCTCACCTCCCCAAGATGCTTTGCGCGCGTCGGCTTCATTTGTGCGCTACTGCGCAGGTACCCTGTCTTCTCCATTCCCCCCCCTCCTCCCTGGCGTGCGCTGCCTCTTTGCAAAACAGTAGTGTTTGTAAACAAAGTTGTTTTTCGCGGAAGCTACAGTTCGCATAGTTAAAAATGGACCGTTCGTTAAAACGACAAAGGCCTACAGATGAAGAGGAAGATAATGTTCTCACTTTTTAATTTTAGGATTAGGAATTAATGGGGGTCCTTGTCACAATAGCGGCTCGATGAGGGGTCCTCGAGAAAATTTTGTTGGGAACCCCTGGCTTAAGCCAAAGACAAGGAAACTGTGGTCCTCCGTATGCTATTGGACCCCAACTCCCATCAGCCCCAGCCAGGAAAGCCAAGGATGATGAGAGCTGTAGTAACAACAACAACAACAACAACAACAACAACAACAAACGATTCATTTATTTACATGCTACCCATCTGACTGGGTTGCCCCAGCCACTTTGGGAGGCTTCCAACAAATTAAAACACAGCAAGACATCAAACATTAGAAACTTCCCTGGACTTCCCTGCCTTCAGATGTCTTCTAAAAGTCATGTACCGTAGCTGCCCTTTCAGTTGGGGGTAATTCAGACTGAAATTCCCAGGTGTCAAAAAAGGTTATTTATGTATGCCACTACTGCAGCCCGTGTTTTGTTAGCCCCAAAATGGAGAACGAGCGAGGTCCCAACCAAAGACGAATGGCGACTTAAGTTGACAGAATATGCGCAGCTTGCAGACTTAATATATGGAATAAGAGAACAAGAAGAAGACATGTTTAGAGAAGATTGGAAAGCGTTTATTGAATATATGGGAAATAATTGCGTACAGCTGAAAACGCTGGCAGCATTAAGATAAATTCTACAGTGTAAATAAGTTTTGATGGATGCAATAACAGAATACTGAATGGTATGGTTTTTGTAAAATATGCAGGGATTTATGACATGTAAAATGAACCATGGAAAGAGAAGAAGGGAAGTCACTGATATCTTAAGGATATAAAAAATGAGGCCTTAAAATTGTAAAGCAGAAAATTTAATAAAAATTATATAGAAATAAAATAAAATAAAAATCATGTAGCTGTTTATGTCCTTGACATCTGACAGGCAGGCATTCCACAGGGCAGGTGCCACTACCGAGAAGGCCCTCTGCCTGGTTCCCTGTAACCTCTTTTCTCGCAGTGAGGGAAATGCCAAAAGGCCCTCGGAGTTGGATCTGCAGACTGAATGATAGGAGTGGAGAGGCTCGTTCAGGTATGTGGGGACAAAGCCATGTAAGACAGCAACATGTGGCTTAAAGTTTGACCTGTCCTTAAATCAGCTCTGGGAAAAGTTATTTGTGTGAAGGGTCATTTATTCCAAAACTCGAATGTGCCCCTGGCAATGGGGAGATTCAAAACAGCAAATCTTTATGGTCAAATTTTGAGAACGTTTTGAATTTCCAAAAGTGTATGTTCTGCATTGTAGGTGTCCAGTTTAAAATTAGGGCTTTTTTCAGCTGGAACTCACCGGAACTTAGTTCCGACACCTCTCAGAAGGGCTCCGTTGCCGTTCTCAGAGAACAATATAGACATTCATGGTGAGTTCTTGCACCTCTTTTTCCAGAAAAATAGCACTGGGGATATGGATGACAACTTCCCACCCTCAAACTCGCTCTCATCTCTTTTTGCTTCTAATTAGTCTGTGTCTCCAGCTGATGGTCCTTCACTCTGCATTGACTTCAGCTTCTAAGTCACACATTTAAAACTCTGCACATCCACCTCTTTCCCATTTGACTTTTGAAAAAGAACAAGCTGAGTGAGAGACTGCTGGTGTCTTCCTACCGAGGCTCCATAGAGAGCATTCTCACATACTGTATCTGTGCTTGGTTTTCCAGCTGCACAGTCATGGACAGGAAAGTGCTCCAGAAGGTCATAACCACAGCCCAAAAGATTATCGGTCATCCTCTCCCATCTCTGGAAGAACTATACAATTCCTGTTGACTTAAAAAACGCAGATAATATTTTACAAGATTCACCTCATCCTGGATATAGTCTTTTTGCACCGTTGCCTTCGGGCAAGAGACACAGAACAATTAAATCAAGAACGAATAGATTAAAAAACAGTTTCTAACCAAGAGCTATAACCATCTTAAATGCTGTAACTAAATACAGTAATATGATCTTGGGGAGTTGTGATGGGTGTGTCTGTCTGTATGTGTGTGTGTGGCTGTTTTTGTTTTGTTTTTTATGGGACGGCATTCAATTTCGTTGTACTATGTACAATGACAATAAAGTATCTATCTATCATCTATCTATCTATCTATCTATCTATCTATCTATCTATCTATTCACCATTTTAGCATGAATTCCCGGACTATTTTAGCATGAATTTCTCCAAATAGGAGCGTTTTATACACAGTTTCGACTAACATACGCATTTTTGCAGTTTCTCCCAATCTGACTCATTTTTGCCTGTTATTCTTCAGCAATATATTATTCTCTATGCACATTATATCCTAATATGTGCATTTTTGTAAACATTGGCTGGCTGGACAACTGCAATGCAAGATTCAGATAAGCAGGAACTTTGAAGGACGGCTATGTTTGGACTCTCACGTTGTTTCAGAAAGCATAAATTTAATAAATTTGGATTTAAATGCAAGCTGAATTGAATCACCCCTCACCAGTCCCTACAATGACCGCTAGGGAAAAATTGCGTTAAATGTTAAAGTGGCGTTCCAAATAGTATTCATTATTTGCTTGCATTGCAGAGGCCTCAGGAACCGAGGGCTGCTTCTGCACTGTACAGTTGTGCCTTGGACGTCGAACGGAATCCATTCTGGAAGTCCGTTCGACTTCCAAAACATTCAGAAACCAAGACACGGCTTCTGATCCAATTGGAAACCCCATCTGACATTCGGCTTCCAAAAATAGTTTGCAAACTGGAACAGTCCCTTCCAGGTTTGCGGCGTTCAGGAGTCAAAACGTTCGCGAACTAAGCTGTTCGAAAACCAAGGTACGACTGTACATTTAAAGCACAAGGCTTCTCCGAAAGAACCGCAGGGTATCTCTCATAACTCCCAGTGCCTTTAGCAAGCTACAGAGGGGAGGTGCTTTAAAAATAGGGTGTGTTTGCAGCCCCAGACATCACAACACACTGGCTTTTTCGACGCACTGGCTTCTTTCACAGTTGACGTGTGCTCTGGATCACAACCAGGGACGTCTTTACCACTGGGCGTAGTGGTGCAGTGAGCCAGGGCGCCAAGCAGTGGAGGGCACCAGGCGGAGAGTCCAAGGAGAGTCCGGGGAGGGGAGAGCGGGGAGGTAAGCGAGGCGGAGCGGGGGCTTGGTGCCTTTGTGCCTCCAGCGCCCGTCGGGGGTGGGACGGCTCCGGATGCTTTCCCACAGTCCGAAGCTCTCTCCGCTGGCTCCGCGACACACCACCTCCTCGGCTGTGTGGTGTGTGCTTGCATCCCAAGCTCTGTGCATAATAAACATGACTCTACCACCGCTCCCCCCTGTCAGGAGTATGGGCAGGAGTCAGGCTCTGGGGCCTGTAGTGCTTTGCAGGACTGGGGCCTGCCTCAGCTTGTGCTGGAGATGCAAGGAGTGGCCACTCAGGTGAAGACCTCAGCTTGTGCTGGAGAGGCAAGGAGTGGTCACTCAGGTGAGGCCACTTGATACCTCACTGCACCTGGTGGCAGGAGCTGGGAGGGATAAAAAGCATTTCCCTTCAGCTCTTTGCCACAGCAACGCTACCCCTGCCTGGTTGCCTCTGGCCTCTTGCTCCTTGCTCCTTGGACCCTTGCCTTGCCGACGCCTTGATCCTCGACCCTTGGACCTTCACCTTGCTGACGCCTTGCTCCTCGACCCTTGGACCCTTGCCTTGCCGACGCCTTGCTCCTTGACTCCCAGACCTTCGCCTCTGCCTTGCTCCTTGACCCTGCAACTGCCTGCTGCTGGACCCTCAGCCCTGCACCTGCTCCTGCATCTACACCACCATCTTGCTGCTGGCCCTGACATCCTCAGCCAGGGCTTCAACCGCCTGCCGACCAGACCGTGACACCCCCCGTCCACTCTACCTTGAAAGATCCCCACACTCCAGGCTACATGCTGCAACTGCTGCCCCCAGCACCCCTCCCTCCTTCCCCTGCATCTCCAGCGCCTTGCACGGAGCCAGCCTTCTCCCGCTGCCTCCACCACCTCTGCACTCCTTCACACGTTTCCTTCTCCTGCCCAATCCTCTCCCAGTCACGCTCTCTCCTCCCCCCCCTTCCTCCCCAAGCAAGGACGGTGAGACTGCGGCTGAGTGAGCGTGCTTCTCTGCTGCGGCAACGGGGATGGCCCAGCTCGTTTCACCTGTCCCTGCCCGGACGAGACCCCCAGCTGCCTCCTGTGCCGCCCCCAACGTGCCCGGCTGCCCAGCCCCACACCATGATCCTGCCGCGGGAGCCGATGCCTGGCACCACGCGAGGGTGGGAGCAGCCTTTCCTAAGAAAAGTCAATAACTTTGGGGTCCTCCCCCCTTCAAAAAGGCCGGCAACTCTGGGAAAGGGGGGGGCACCAGAGGGATCTTTGCACCACAGCGCTGGATATGTTTAAGACGGCCCTGATCACAACCTTGGCAAACTCTTTCTCCCCCACCCCATTGCCCTTGCTTGCTGCTTTTATTATGTTTACCCATGTGCCAATCAAAGGTAGCGACCCAATAACCATCTTGCATCGACACCTATTTTGAGGATCAGCGTTAACAATAAACCTCTACACACAGAAGGTGCCATAAGCGCCAATATTAAAGTTACACAAGTTGATGTGAATCGTGGAGGGGGGGGGGCGTGCTGTTGTGATAGAGTGGCAGAATCTCTGGCTTCTTCCCGAGTAATATTATTATGGCATTGTAGCCATATATCCTTCTTGCAGCAGCAACTCACCCACCCCAGTGCTAAACAAACATGATATTGAAATGTCAGCTCCGAAAGGCCTTTGTCTCTCAAAGAAAGATTAAGTAGGCATATATTGAGAGAAGAAGGTGTCTGAAGTTGCTTCTATACAGTGATGTGGAAGGGAGACAGATCTCAGCCCATCACCACAATTCTGCTCCAAGGCTCCAACTACAATACACATGTAAAGCAGAATCATGCCCTTTGGCACTGGTGGGTGGGAGGAGGGCAGTCCCACTGCCCAATAGGGATGCTGAGGACACAGTCTCCCTGTTGGGAGGTTGTGGACTCTCCTTCCTTGGAGGTTTTTACGCAGAGGCTTTAAGCAGGCCATCTGTCATGGATGATTTAGCAGAGATTCCTGCATTGCAGGGGGCTGGGCTGGATGACCCTCGGGGTCCCTTCCAACTCTACGATCCTATGATTCTATGATCAAATGTGAAAGGCCTACAGAGGAGGGTCTAGCTACCAGTAACTATTTTCCAATGGAAATGCCAGGATCTGTTCCATACCCTCCAATATGTCTCCCATGAAAACAGGGACACCCTATTCCAGGGGTCGGCAAGGTTTACCTCACCTGGGCCGGTTCACTCCTGTGGAGATCCCTCCGTGGGCCGGATTGTGTGTGCACATGAGTGCACGCAACCACGATTTCCAGCATCTGTGTCTGTGCAGACACAATTTTTTGGCATCTGCACATGCGCAGACGTGATTTCTGGCACCACGGAAGCAAGTCCCCACACCGCGCTGCGCCAGTTTAGCGCAGCACGCGGGGACTCACTGAGCGGGTGGCTTGGTTTGGGGGCAGCTCATGGGCCGGTTAAACGACCCCCGTGGCCCACTTGTGGCCCATGGGCCTTAGGTTGCCTACCCCTGCCCTATTCCATGGGTAGGCAAACTAAGGCCCGGGGGCCGGGTGCAGCCCAATCGCCTTCTAAACCTGGCTTGTGGATGGTCCGGGAATCAGCGTGTTTTTACATGAGCAGAATGTGTCCTTTTATTTAAAATGCATCTCTGGGTTATTTGTGAGGCATAAAGGTAAAGGGGCCCCTGACCATTAGGTCCAGTCGTGACCGACTCTGGGGTTGCGCACTCATCTCGCATTATTGGCCGAGGGAGCCGGCATATAGCTTCCAGGTCATGTGGCCAGCATGACAAAGCCGCTTCTGGCAAACCAGAGCAGCACATGGAAACGCCGTTTACCTTCCCGCTGTAGCGGTTCCTATTTATCTACTTGCACTTTGACGTGCTTTCGAACTGCTAGGTTGGCAGGAGCTGGGACCAAGCAACGGGAGCTCACCCCGTCACAGGGATTCGAACCGCCGACCTTCTGATCAGCAAGCCCTAGGCTCAGTGGTTTAGCCCACAGCGCCACCTGGGTATAGGAATTCGTTAATCTCCCCCCAAAAAAATATATAGTCCGGCCCCCCACAAGGTCTTAGGGACAGTGGACCGCCCCCTTGCAGAAAAAGTTTGCTGACCCCTGCTATTCCATGCCCTCCAACATTACTCTGATGAAAATAAGAGACGCCCCTTCCAACATTTATCTGACAAAGATAGGGATGTCCTATCCCATACCCTCCAGCATTTCTACAATGAAAACAGCAACATTCTAAGGAAAAGCGGAACACTCCGGGATCAAATAAGAAACTTGGACAGCTTCTGTAAACCTGGAAAATAGGGACGCTTGGAGCGCCTGCAGTTCACCCCTGAATCCCAAATTCATTTGTCTGGCCTCTTTTGGAAACAGGATCCTGAACTAGGTGGAAGCTTTTCCTGATTCATCCAGGTTCGTCTCCATTGCCAAGAGCCAAGCATCTGAAAGTACACACTAGCGGGAGATTCAGGCTGAGCCAGAAAGGGCTGTGTGTCCTTCTTTTCCATCCCCCAAAGGGGGTCAAGAGAGGCTGCGTCCTCACCAAAGCATTTAGTATTAGTACGGAGGGCCCGAGGGGCTCCTGACTCTTGGCCTCAAAGGTTTAAAAGGGGTGAGCTATCTTGGATCCATTACGAGACCACTTTTAGGCTCCTGTTGCCCAGCAACGATACAGAGGGACAAAGGCGAACAGAGGTCTTTTTCTCCTCCTCCTCCTCCTTTTCTTTTTGCTTTAAGCTGGTCACAACAACAAAACACAGACATAAAGGCGGGGAAGATATTTTACAGACCAAAGTTGCTCCCGCGCAGGGCCCTTATATGTTGTCCTAGATTTCTCTCTTATTGATTCGCTTCAGAGATGCACTTTAATCTTCCGCATCGCACTTCAGTTCACAAAATAATTGCGCCTCCCGCCTAAAACGGCCTCCTCTTGTCGTCGGTCCCCCCGCACCTCTACGTTGCGTGGAACAAAAATCGCTGTTCATTGGCGATGAGGCTTTCCTTATCATTTACTCTTCGCCCTGTGAGAATGCCAGTGTTGTCTCCCACAACCCTCTTTTCTCATTATACTCAGAAAACACAAATACAGTATAATGTATAATGACAACTTATTACCAAACTTAAAACTATGGAGAGACCTGGTCTGAATAAAGACATTGGATTCTTATCTCATTATACTTATCTCAGTAGCAAATGGTATAAAGGTAAAGGTAAAGGGACCCCTGACCATTAGGTCCAGTCATGACCGACTCTGGGGTTGCGCGCTCATCTCTCATTATTGGCCGAGGGAGCCAGCGTACAGCTTCCAGGTCATGTGGCCAGCATGACAAAGCCGCTTCTGGCAAACCAGAGCAGCACATGGAAATGCCGTTTACCTTCCCGCTGTAGCGGTTCCTATTTATCTACTTGCACTTTGACGTGCTTTCGAACTGCTAGGTTGGCAGGAGCTGGGACCAAGCAACTGGAGCTCACCCCGTCACAGGGATTCGAACTGCCGACCTTCTGATCAGCAAGCCCTAGGCTCAGTGGTTTAACCCACAGTGCCACCTGGGTCCCATAGCAAATGGTATATTGGCTAGCAAATGGTAAAAGTATGAAACATCGATTGTGCGTGTGTGCGGGATATTATGAAAGAAACATAGCTTCTTAGCCTATTGTCATAGATTTGGGAGGACTCATTCCCTCCAACATTTCTCCAATGAAAATCGTGACGTCCTCTTCAATAATAATAATAATAATAATAATAATAATAATAATAATAATATTTATACACCTCCTATCTCACTGGGTCTCCCCAGCCACTCTGGGTGGCTTCAGACATATATAAAAACATAATAAAACATTAAACATTTAAAAACTTCCCTATCGAGGGCTGCCCTTGGATGTCTTCGAAAGGTTGTATTGTTACTTATCTCCTTGGCTCAGCGGTTGCATAACTCCATACCCTCCAACATTTCTCCGATGAAAATAGGGATGTCTTAAGGCAGTGATGGCGAACCTATGACACGCGTGTCAGACGTGACACACAGAGCCCTCACTGCTGGCACGCGCCCCATTGGCCCATTCACGCTTTTGTTGTTGTCCCCGCCCCCATTTGTTCTCCCGCTCCTCCTACAGCTTGTCTCTGCTACAGCTTGTCTCCGCTGTTAAAACCCGGGTCCTTTTTGTTGTTGTTGTTGTTGCTGGTAGCCAGAGATTGGTTTTTTAACCCTTTCTGTGCTGTTTTTTTCTGGCGCTTTGGCAGACTATGATTGGGTGTAACAGCATTCGTTTTTTAACCTGTTCTGTGCTGGTTTTTTGGCACTTTGGCAGACTATGTCGGTGCTGCGTGTTAGTTCCAGCGAAGATTTGTCATTTATTTCTGTTCTCTCCCCCCCCAAAAGCGCGGCAGCTTTGGGGTACCCCCCAAAAAAGCAAAGCAACTTTTGCACCCCCCCAAAAAAAACCTCCAAAACTTTGGTCAGCAGCTCCCCCCAAAAAGCTCAACAACTCTGGGCACTTTGTGATAAATAAGGGTTTTTTGGTTTGGTTTGGTTAAATAATTAGTTTTTGGTTTATATACAGTTATATATTACAATTACACATTTTTGTTATTTAAACTATAAATATCGTGAAATTATGGGGTTTTTTCTCGAAGTGACACACCACCCAAGTTATGCTCGGTTTTTTGGCAAATTTTGACACACCAAACTCCAAAGGTTGCCCATCACTGTTCTAACTGCTGGCAATGTTTCCTCCTGCATAAAACCTAGGGATCTTTTTTTAAATAATAAAATAACTAAAAGTTCTCCGCAAGGGGAACAGCGATTGAAAACACAGCCAGAGATCTTTCCATGCAGGACCAACCACCAGCGAGGAGAGGAAACAACAGAATACCTATGACTAAAAAAAGACTAATCTAAGACTAAAACCCAGAGTGTGTGGATGGCCCTGGGCCAATTGTGGACAGAGAAAGAAAATCAGCTTTCTATGACCCATCTGTGAGATGAAGCTCCCAACAATAAGGACACCTTGCGAGTTATTAAAGTGTTACAAAAGTTGGGTGCCAACTCCACTGTCTGCCGAGCGACAGCAGGATCCCAGGGGGGTTCCAGGCACTCGCCCAGGGTCTGTGTTCCTTTGGAGAATTGAGACGCAGCAGAGACTGTCGTAGCTTTTTATTCACCTATTTACGCCTTCAGTCTGCATGGAGGGAGTCCAGATCTTGCAGCATGGTCATTTCAAGAGGGGCTTGGCTCCCCGCAGCAGTGGGGCCCTGGAGTCCAAGGCATCTTCTCCAGCCAGCAAGCAGCCAGCCTGCCAAAGGTGGATCCCAGTCTTTCTTCCTCCATCTTCTTCCCAGAACACCTTGCTAAAAACTCTCTTTTCATGTCACTTCAAACACACACTCCTTCGCCTTGACAACATCTGTCTCCCCAGGCCAAAGGATTCCTCTCAGAAGATCCATGGACCCCTTTTGTCAGGCGAACAGATTGGCCAGCCAGGCTGGTTTGCATAAGCCAGACCAGGAATTCCTTGCCTGGCACAGCTCTGCAGCTTGTATTTCCATCCTTATCCCAATTGATCAAAATTATCTATTAGTTTCTAGAATTTAGGGGGGTCCTCAAGACCCTCCAAGTGTCCCTATTTTCCAGGGACAGTCCCGGATTTACAGAAGCTGTCCCAGTTTCTGATTTGATCCTGGAATGTCCCGTTTTCCCTTAAGACAGTGATGGGCAACCTTTTGAGCTTGGTGTGTCAAAATTCGCCAAAAAACCAAGCATAACCCGGGTGGTGTGTCACTTCAAGAGGAAAAAACCACAATTTTGCTTTATTTATAGTTTAAATAACAAAAATGTAGAATTGTGATATATAACTGTATTTAATAAACCAAAAACTAATTATTTAACCAAACCAAACTAAAAACCCCTTATTTATCACAAAGTGACCAGAGTTGTTGAGCTTTTTGGGGGGAGCTGCTGACCAAAGTTTTGGAGGTTTTTTTGGGGGGTGCAAAAGTTGCTTTGCTTTTTGGGGGGGTACCCCAAAGCTGCTGCGCTGTTTTGGGAGGAAAGAGAACATAAATAAATGATTAATAATACCTTCACTGGAACTAACATGCAGCACTGACATAGTCTGCCAAAGCACCAAAAAAACTAACACTGTGCCAGAAAAAAACAGCACAGAAAGGGTTAAAAAACCAATCTCCGGCTACCAGCAGCAGCAACAACAACAAAAAAGCATCGAGACAAGCTGTAGGAGGAGCGGGAGAACAAATGGGGGGGGGACAACAACAACAGCGCGAATGGGTCGATGGGGCACGTGCCAGCAGTGAGGGCTCTGCGTGTCATGTCTGACACGCGTGTCATAGGTTCGCCATCACTGAGTTAGAAGTTGAGTGTTAACTAATTTGGAAACTCAGCCCTCCTTCCAAATTCACACTTCTCCCGATTGTGCAATGCTGTTCTCCAGTCAAGGCGTGCACACACAGTACTGGGGTAAAGTTTGGATACAAAGGCACGTTAGTGAAAATAGAATGCATTGTATTTGGGGGGAATTGCTTTGCAAAAATGTGCGTATTAGGCAGCATTGCATACAGAATGTGTACATTAGAAAGAAATTCGTGTGAAAATGCTAAATAAATTTTATTGAGAACCTTAAAAACAAACAAAAATGAATTGCAAACTGATGTGGGGAACTGGAAAATGAGAAATTGGGAGAATTGACACATCAGAACATGGTGCGGATAACACCAAGTTTGGAGGTTCGATCCCCATATGCGACAGCAGCATATTCCTGCATTGCAGGGGGTTCGACTAGATGATGCTCAGGGTCCCTCCCAACTCTACAATTTTGTGATCCACCCATGCTTACCAGATCCCAGTTTCCATGTTTCATAATGAGCAAAATGGAGGTTTCTGCTTTTGGTGATGGTGACAACAATATCCATTTCCAGCTGGTGTTGTATTGGTTTATTTTATTTTAATGAATGCACAGATCTTGCACAAGACTGATATTTAGCCGTGTCAAAATCCTGCTAAAGAGGTCGTGCACAAGACCCCTGTATTAATTCTGGGTTTTTAAAAGTGCAGATGTACGTGCGCAATGCGATTGTAACCTCCGAGGCAAGCCCCTCTCCAACGTGTTGAGATCTTGAGAGGACAGATCTTCTTAACCGCATTGTCAGAATTCCGACATGGATAGAAATAGACATGCTTATATTATTTTGGGTGGCTGGAAACAAAGAAGCTACGTTGTGCTGAGACGAGGAGTAAACAGGATATAGAGCTGTGGTGATATGGGCCACCCCACCCCAAAATATCACCACGGGTGTGACAAACCGCCTACCCAAAAAGTGCACTAATAAGCTTCGCACCAGCAGCAACTCCAATTGTATAACAGATTATTTTTACTTGACAGATTTTCCATGGCAAGAGAAAATCCTGGATTAAATATAAAATGTGAAATTAAGATACACGATATACATATTTGCCTTGACATGCATCACTTTGCCATTTCACCGCCCATTCACTCAGTTTGGAGAGGGTCACCGGCCCCCTGCAACGCAGGAATCCTGCCCAAAGACATCCCTGGTTGGGCTCGAACCACCAACTTTCTGGTTAGTAGCCAGGCGCACCGACCCATTTTGCCACCCGATTTTGATTGTAACTTTCTTTGGGACTTCTCTGTGGAAGCAGCGTACGAGCCCAACCATATCTGGATGACCACTGGTTCTCCATCCCTGCTTTAAACCAGGGTTGGGGAACCAGATGTTGCTGGACTCCAACTCCCATCATCCCTGGGCGTTGGCGATGCTTGCTGGGGATTATGGGAGTTGGAGTCCTACAGCATATGCAGGGCCACATGATCCTCATTCCTGCTTTAAACCATGGCAAAATTGAACATCTTAATTGTTGGTCATTTATACTGAGCGAAGGCTACATTGGGTGGGAGGCCAGCTTTCAAAGCCGGGACAGGGAGAAGCAGAATTGCTGTGCAGAGGAAAGTTGTGACTGCAGCATATTTTGGGACCTGTTTTGCAACAAGAAGGACGAAGTACAGTAATTCCGAGATGACGAGGAGGGTGGGGAACCTCTTTTCTCTGCGAATACCTCCTGATTTCAGAAAGAATATGTTACTCCAGGCCTGTTGCATTGCAGTCACGGACGAACCGAAGTGATAAATGCGCAAGGACACAGCCGATTTTTCTCCAACTTTGAAAGTCCAGGGAGAGAGAGAGGGGAAAGCTCCCGGCAGACACAGGCCTGCACAGGGAGAATTAGCAAAGAAGAACTTTTCTTCATTGAAAATCTCGCCTTAGCTCAGGTGATAGATTGCTGAGCCTGATGAAGAACGTGCTTGCAGAAGGAGCGCCAGAGGCGGGCTTGCGAAGGGGAGGGACCCACATGCGGCAAGATGCTGATTCCTGAGCCCAAAGGGACGGCGTAGCGAGGGTGGAAAGTGACAGTAATTGATCCGGAGTGCCAATTTGCAGCAGCTAAATATTTGGCTTGTGCTCTCAGGATGTGCTCAAACAAACTTCAATTAAGGAGGAAAGGAGCAGCAAGGGGAGACGAGGGACCACAGCTAAAGGCCCCCCCCCCGGTCTTCTTAGATCCAGACACAGCCGATCGATCCGGGAAGGTTTCAGCGAGAGATGCTATGGCATTCTCCTCGCCTCCACTCCAGCAAACGAACAACCAATGCTTAACAATCCGAAAGAGGTCACCCCTTGACCAAAAAATGCCCACCTGTTTCCGCTGCCATAACTATTCCCAGTTAATGCAGATTCCCCGGCAGGGGCTCGTCGTGGCAAAACCAAGGGAGACCAGGATGTGCATCCCTGATATTTCAGAGATGATATTTCAGTAACATAAACAGAGGGTCTAGAAGGGATGCCTTGTCCTGCCCGAGAGCCCACTGTTACATACATACCACACGTTTTAAGCACATCAAATAACCATGGGAACTGTAGTTTGTTAAAGGAGCTGGGAATTGTAGCACTGTGGGGGACAAACTACTGTTCCCAGGATTCTTTGAAGGGGCGGGAGTGTACTTTTAAGGCATGGCATATAAGCAGCCCGTGTCAGTTTCACTTGTCTGAAGGTACGGCGATTTTAGCCATTGCAAAATAGGGTGGGTGTATTCCTTTGGCACCCGCCCTGTGGAACGCCCTCCCACCAGATGTCAAAAAAGAAAAACAACTACCAGACTTTTAGAGGACATCTGAAGGCAGCCCTGGTTAGGGAAGCTTTTAATCTTTAAGAAATAAGTGTATTTTAATATTTCTGTTGGAAGCCGCCCAGAGTGGCTGGGGAAACCCAGCCAGATGAGCGGGGTATAAATAATAAATTATTATTATTATTATTATTATTATTATTATTATTATTATTATTTGGTGGATCTATTCCTCTGGGCATTTCAAAACACCCCAAAGGCACACTTTAAGCCAGGGGTGAGTAGCCTCCAGCCTCCAGCTGTATGTAGGTCCTCCCCAATTCATCTCAACCCCAACGCAGCAACAATGCTTGCTGAGATTTTCAAGTGGGGAAAGCGCTGTTGCAGACACTCCCAAGTTTCCCTATTTTCAAGGGACAGCTCTGTATTTACCAAAGCCAGCTTGGTTTCTGATTTGATCCTGAAATGTCTTGATTTTCCTTAGGATATCCCTAATTTCATCGGAGAAATGTTGGAGGGTGTGGAGTTATGCAAGGAGATACGTAACTATACAACCTTTAGAAAACGTCTGAAGGCAGCCCTGTATAGGCAAGTTGTTTAATGTTTTATTATGCTTTTATATATGTTGGAAGCCGCCCAGAGTGGCTGGGGCAACCCAGTCAGTTGGGCAGGGTAGAAATAATGAAATTATTACCATCGTACCTCAGAAGTTGAATGGAATCAGCTCCAGAAGTCTGTTCGCCTTCCGAAATGTTTGCCTTCCAAAGCGTGGCTTCTGATTGGCTGCAGGAAGCTCCTGCAGCCAATCAGAAGCCACGGCATCCCCACCAGACATTTGGCTTCCAAAAGAACGTTCGAAAATCGGAACACTCACTTCCGGTTTTTGATCGCTCGGGAGCCGAAACGTACAAGTTCCGGGGCGTTCGAGAGCCGAGGTATGACTGTATTATTATGGAATAGGACGTCCCTATTTTCACCAGAGAAATGTTGGAGGGTATGCTGCTGCAGTACTCAGGAACAGAATTGTCTTTCCCCTCTGACTCACGAACAAACTCAGGCATAGCAAGAAATAACCAAAAGAAAGATCTAGATTCTTTTTCATCTCTCTTGCCCAGTGTCCCAAAGGCCAAGTTTACCTATTTCAAGAAGGAAGTTGGCTTTCCCTGATCTCCTAACAGCCATCTCAGCCTTGCCGGCAATTAAGGTAAGCTGTCACATGTGTAGTTGGTAAAACAGCACAAAACGCCATGCCAGGAGAGCTCAGATCCTCAGGCTGCTTAAGAGCAACTTTGCAGAACCTGGGATGCTTGACTAAACCCAAACGTCTAATGCAAAAGCCAAGCCCTTTGCTACCTAATTAAGCCAAAGCAGAGATGCAGGACAGTTCAGCTGTAAGGCCTGAAGGTCGCCTTCTGGAAGTCCTTAACCGCTTTTCGGGACAAATCTCCCTGAATCTAAGCTTTGGGAAGCTAAGTTGTTGCAAGGGGGACTGTGTTTCCATGTGCCAACGAACCAAGCGGAAAATAACAGGGAGGGAATTGTGGGGTAGACAGCAGAACAATAGATTTCAAACAGGCTTCAGCCTTGTAGCAACATGATTAGATGTTTCTGAATGGTACGGTTAGCAGACATTTAAGGAAAAGGTCTAAATGAATATGTTGCCATATATGCACTAAGCGCTGTGGGTTAAACCACAGAGCCTAGGGCTTGCTGATCAGAAGGTCGGCGGTTCGAATCCCTGCGACGGGGTGAGCTCCCGTTACTCGGTCCCTGCTCCTGCCAACCTAGCAGTTCGAAAGCACATCAAAGTGCAAGTAGATAAATAGGTACTGCTACAGCGGGAAGGTAAACGGCGTTTCCGTGTGCTGCTCTGGTTCACCAGAAACAGCTTTAACATGCTAGCCACATGACCTGGAAGCTGTACCAATAATGCGAGATGAGCGTGCAACCCCAGGGTAGGTCACGACTGGACCTAATGGTCAGGGGTCCCTTTACCTTTACAGTTCTGTATACGGTTTTCTGGACTATATATTCCTCATGGGTAATGTAGTGGGGACAGAGGATAGATAAAATTCAAGGATAAGAAAGTAGACTTCACATTCTCAGTTCAGCTTTTTGACCTTGTATATTAAAACAAAATCTCTATCATTCTCTCTCTCTTACGCACACACAGTTAACAGACAACCCTCCCTCCCTCCTTCTGCATTGCCTTTCATTGATCCTGTTATCAATACTATGAGAGGAGCACTGTTGTTAACCTGGAAAGTAAGTCTTGTCCATGATTGATGGAGGCAGAGTCACTTGTCTAATTATAAATAATGCCAGTAATGATGAGAACTTTGAGCATTGATCAGTCCGTCTTGTCACCTGGCAGCATAGAGGTTTGCTAATGGGGAAAGGGTGTGGCCCTCCACTCACTCTATTTACTCAGAAACTGCTAAATCCAGGTCTTATCCCCCAAATCTCACAGGTTTGGGGCACACCCATGGAAATTCGCACACCCCAGCAACAATCAGGTCTGCGTTTCACACAAGCTTCCACACCAATCCTTTGATGCCAGTCTCCTCTATTAGTGAATCTTGCATGCATATGCAAGAAATGTGCTTCTGTGTTAAACACTCCAAATACCAAGTTGCAGTGCAACACCATCATCCAAATTTTGTGTTCACTCAAAAAAAGTGGGGTAATCTATTGCAAGCCACCCAGAGTACTGAGTTATAGGGTGAGCTATAAGTACTTAGACCCAGGGACCCAGGTGGCGCTGTGGGTTAAACCACAGAGTCTAGGGCTTGCTGATCAGAAGGTCGGCGGTTCGAATCCCTGCGATGGGGTGAGCTCCCGTTGCTCGGTCCCAGCTCCTGCCCACCTAGCAGTTCGAAAGCACATCAAAGTGCAAGTAGATAAATAGGGACCGCTCCAGCGGGAAGGTAAACGGCGTTTCCATGCGCTGCTCTGATTCGCCAGAAGCAGCTTTGTCATGACTCAGAAGCTGTCTGCGGACAAATGCTGGCTCCCTCGGCCTATAGAGCGAGATGAGTGCCGTAACCCCAGAGTCGGACACAACTGGACCTGATGGTCAGGGGCCCCTTTACCTTTACCTATAAGTACTTTGAATAAATCAATAAAAGAATCTGAGCAATTTCACTATGGATTTGACAATTCCTAAGTGGCAGCTACAGACTTGTGGCCTTGTCTATACACCCTTTGACAAAAGCCTCTCCTGTTCAGACTGCCTCCTTATTCCTGTTTATTTGAAGCATCATTTATTGTGCTTCTGAGAGACCTCGTTCCACATCCAACTATCCAACTATGGTATCTTCACCATTAAGTCTGCCTGATCTCTCTGTCAGATTTATAATTGGCTGAGGTGGTGGTTTCCATACTTGATTTTGTTTCTTTACATTTGCACTTAAGGCTCTTTGAAGAACAAAACCAGAAATAGGTGTCTTACCCCAGGTCCTGGGGGTTGTTCCAATAATGATCTTTGCTCCATCCTTGTGAGGTAGTCTGTGCTTAGCAAAAGGATCCCCCACAGCCCTGTATTTCGATGTATTATGCTTTGTTATATTGATTCTCATTCTAATATTTTGTATTCATTCTGGTCTGGTCTGTTCTGAGCCACTCTGGGCTTTCCTTGGGAAGGAAAACAGAGTTATTAGCAGCTGGTGAAAGGAAAGTGGAATTTGCAAACAGCCCTGCATAACCCACCCGCTCACATAAATAGTAGCTGCATGAGAAAAGCGGCTTTGTGACTATTTGTGTACTGAACCTCTTGGGCTTGCCAACCGGAAGGTCAGCGGTTCGAATCCCCACAACGGGGTGCGCTCCTGTTGCTCTGTCCCAGCTTCTGCTAACCTAGCAGTTTGAAAGCACGCCGGGGGAAGTAGATAAATAGGTACCACTGCGGCGGGAAGGAAAATGGTGTTTCCGTGCACTCTGGCTTCTGTCACGGTGTCCCGTTGCGCCAGAAGCGGTTTAGGGACGCTGGCCACATGACCTGGAAAGCTGTCTGTGGACAAACACCGGCTCCCTCGGCCTGAAAGCAAGATGAGCGCTGCAGCCCCCATAGTCACCTTTGACTTGACTTTACCACCCAGGGGTCCTTTACCTGTTTATTTTTACCTTGCTACCTTTATGCCCTCCTCTTGGTTTCCAGCTGTCATCTAGCAGGAAAAATGAAATGCTGGAAACAGACTGGTCCAGCTAGCAATTGTTATGTGTTTTTGACTTCACAACACACAAAATGTTTGTACATTTTTGTGTGTGAAAGCATAATACATTGTGACTGGAAAGCAGCTTTCAGGGCCATTGTGGATCTGAAGGAAGAGCATGCAATGAATGGCCAGGTGAGAGTGTCGCAGGTTGACCCCCATGCCCTGATCTCCCTGTGCCCTTTGTTCTTTTATGAACAGAGCCTTTGAGTGTATACACGAACTAGGAAAATGCAGTTTTCCGTCTGTTCAGAGAAAGCCTTTGTGTACAAGTTGTACACACGCAGGCTCGGTTCACCACAACAAAGGAGTGCAGGGGAAACGGGGCAGGATGGCCCTGTGGGTTTGATCTTCCCCTCTCTTCCACCTTTTCAGTGTTTGCACTTTCCAATCCCAAATGCCTAAGCATGATGCACATAGAGGAACAAGAAGCACACCTGTTCTGGAAGTGGGAAAACTACCGTAGGCTGTTACCTGCCTGTTGTTTCTTGCACGCACAAAGCTCAGTCATTAAAAAATAAAAATAAAAATTTATGTATTTTTGTTTTGTTTGATTTTGTATTAGTTTGTTTGTTGTATTTTGTTCACTTATTGTTCATTTATTGTTTGTTAGAAATGTTATTTGTTTGTTATTGTTTCTTATAAATTGAATAAAGATTATCATAAAAAACTAAAAATAAATTCTTCTGTGTACAAATTCAGCGATACCTTGTTGCTCAGGCCAAAGAACCAGCCTGGTCAGGAAGCTTTTAGAGAGGTGGGTCAGTCATCACCATGTGATGTGCTCTGATGTATTGCTGGTCACGAGGCCTGATCCTGTTGGTCGTTTCCAACTTGCCAGCAGCACATGGCAATGGCGTAAGGGCCAAGCCCTGCTTGATATTCCCCTGGGCTCAAGACCAGGCAGTTTTTCCCTGGGCTCAAGACCCGGGTGGGTGGGTGTTCTAGTTGGCCAACTCAACACCCTTGTGGGGATCCTCATTTACCTTTGGTCAGGGGTGGGTTGCCAGAGCTGGGGCAAAGCAGTCACTCCCTTCACTGACCAGCGTCTAATCAAGGACTCTCTCCTTGCAAAAAAGAGCTAAGGCAGAGAAATGTGAAGCCAGGAGCGCTCTGGGCAATGCATGTGGCTCCGGCAGTGCTTTCCTGCCTTCCTCTTCTTCCCTCCTTGACATAGCTGCCAAGTCTCCCGTATTCCCCGGGAAACCCCCGTTTTTCTAGCTGTTCCCAGCCGAAAAAACAGATTTTTTTTTGGTTTCCCCCCGGTTTATTCTGGCGCGGCGGCCATTTTGGAACTGGGCGGAGCATGCTCAGAATCGACTTTTGATGCTGCTCTGCCCAGTTCCAAAATGGCGGCAGCGCGACTTCTGGTGCGGCGGCCATTTTGGAACTGGGCACAGCAGCATCAAAAGTCACTTCTGAGCAAGCTCTGCCCAGTTCCAAAATGGCGGCAGCACTACTTCCGGTCTGCTACTTCCGGTCCGATCCCTTATTTTTCAAGAAGGAACTTGGCAGGTATGCTCCTTGATGGGCAGTGGTGGCCTCCTCGGCCATCCCACATAGGCCTGGCTCGGGTGCGGCTTGCCTCCTGCCTCAACAGGGAAACCTGTTGTGGGGGTGTGTGGTTGTGCCCCCTCAGAAATTTGCACCCGGGCCACGGCACCCAGTCCCTCCACGCCACACCACTGCCCCATGTGACCTCCTTCCTCCACAGCAGCTTCTCTCTTCTTCACGTCCACCTCCCTATCTCCCACCTTCCTCAATATTTCATGCCTCCTGGCTTCTCATGCTGCGAGACAGTGATTGATCCAGTTTGGCCTCGGATAAAAACAGCTGGGATCCTGAGAGCGGCCGCGGCCGCCGTCTTGCAGCCCCGCCATCCAGATGGGTCAGTGTGCTGATGGCAAAGGCAAGAGATAAGCCGAGAGAGAGATGTAGCAAAGCGAATTAGTGTCAAACGACTTAACCTAATCCCTGCCCACCCAAATCCTCCGATGTGAGCAGAGCCCGCCAAATGCCATCTCCCTATTCCTCTCACATCTCCGGCAGACGGGACCAAACTTAAGTTGACGGATATAGGGGTTCTCTGCCCTTATTATGTTTAATCAAGAGAGAACAATTGACAAGGTGGACTTCTGGAAAAAATGGAGCGTCAGCTTCTGCGGGCTGGGCGTGCAGACATCCACAAACACCTTGGATCTCTCTCTTTAATTACTTTACCCTACCAGAGCGAAACTGGGCTGGCACTGCCCTCTGCTGGGGGAGCGAAGTACCGCCCGCCCCCCCCCCCGACTTCTTTCAAATCGGTTAGTTTGGGGTTGTTCACTGATTGCATACACCCTGCAGCTGCAATTGGTTGACTAGTTCCTATTGATATGTGGAATTCTGAGTCTACAGCTTTAAGGCCCTTTTTCATAGAATCGTAGAGTTGGAAGAGACCACAAGGGCCATCCAGTCCAACCCCCTGCCGAGCAGGAAACACCATCAAAGCATTCTTGACATATGCCTGTCAAGCCTCTGCTTAAAGACCTCCAAAGAAGGAGACTCCACCACACTCCTTGGCAGCAAATTCCACTGCCGAACAGCTCTTACTGTCAGGAAGTTCTTCCTAATGTTTAGGTGGAATCTTCTTTCTTGAAGTTTGAATCCATTGCTCCGTGTCCGCTTCTCTGGATCAGCAGAAAACAACCTTTCTCCCTCCTCTATATGACATCCTTTTATATATTTGAACATGGCTATCATATCACCCCTTAACCTTCTCTTCTCCAGGCTAAACATACCCAGCTCCCTAAGCCGTTCCTCATAAGGCATCGTTTCCAGGCCTTTGACCATTTTGGTTGCCCTCTTCTGGACACGTTTGCCTCTTTGGGGTTTTGTGGGTCATAAAGCTGGAAGAAGGAAGAAGGAAGGAGAGGGAGAAGGAGGAGAAGCCGTCTATCTGACTGGCTTGCCCCAGCCACTCGGGGCACTGCCCAACAAAGTATTAAAAACACAGTAAAACATCAGCCATTAAAAACTTCCCTGAACAGGGCTGCCTTCAGATGTCTTCTAATAGTCAAATAGTGTTTTTTTATCTCCTTGACATGTGATGGGAGGGTATTGCACAGGGTGGGTACCACTACTGAAAAGACCCTCTGCCTGGATCTCTGCAGCTTCATGTCTTGCGGTGAGGAAACCGCCAGAAGGCTCTCAGATAGCCTTAACCTCCTTGAACTTCTATAATCCTCTTTTAAAGCCAGTCGAGATGGGAACCATCACTGCCTCCCATGAAAGTGAGTTCCATAGTTGTTAACTATGCGCCACGTGATGAAGGGGAGGGGTGGTCCCTCTGGTGGGGGACATTTCATGCTCCTCCTGGGGCGGTTTGCCCACCTTTGGTCCCCACCCTGCACTCAGCTCTCACCTGTGGCTCCCAGAAGCCGTCAGCATGCGACAGCAGCATCCTGGGAAGATGGCTTCAACTGGCCAGGTAAACCAGGTGAGGGCAGCTGAAGGGTCTCAAACCCTGGGCGAGTTAGGGATTTCCCCTGCATGTGAAGACAGGCTCTGGAGGAGCGGACAGTGGGTCCAATGGTCAAGAAGGCGGTTTCTGCACATCCCCATAGAGCATGGGTAGGCAAACTAAGGCCCGAGGGCTGGATCTGGCCCAATCACCTTCTAAATCCGGCCCACGGATGGTCCAGGAATCAGCATGTTTTTACATGAGTAGAATGTGTGCTTTTATTTAAAATGCATCTCTGGATTATTTGTGGAGCATAGGAATTCATTCATTCCCCCCCCCCCCCAATATAGTCTGCCCCCCCCAGGTCTGAGGGACAGTGGACTGGCCCCCTGCTGAAAAAGTTTGTTGACCCCTGCCATAGAGGGGCAGATGGGGCTCGTCAACCTGGGAAGGTAGCCCCACCAGGAGAAGGAAGACTCTGATCCTAAACCTCTACCGTCTTGCGGGAGAAGAAGAGGCTCAGGAGTAAACCCTGCACAAATTCAGAATGGAGTCCCTAAGACGGTTGGGTGGCACTTTGTACGCCTCCTTCCGGCAACTCCTGAGGCCAAGCTGGTGCCAAACATATTGCTCTGCTTTCCTTTGGACCACAACACCCAGGCTGTCCAAGACCTCCATACACACTGCCCATTAGCTTCTTCCCAGTTTCACACTTTGCCGTGTTTATAGTCCCAGCCAAACTGACTCCCTTCCCTTCCCTCACAGGATTACAAACTGGCACTGAGAGCAAATTCTCGGTCGCCGCAGGCAATCCAGCATCAGAGACTTTGCGGCCACAGGCACAATATAATTATAGATACTGCAACTACACACTTGAAAAAACTAAGTAGCTATAAGCAGAGGCATATTTATTTGCAAACACATGTACGCTCATTAGGGAGCCGGGGTTAGCCGTGACTTCCTGTTGAAGTAGCAACTTTGGCTTGCCTCTGTGGAAATTATCGGCCTGCTGTCAACAATACCTAGCATTTTTTCATTAGTTCAGGGTTGTTGTTTTTTGCTGTCCTTTTGCTGCTGCAGCATGCTTTGTGAGCTCTGGGTGGGGTGCTCCAGAAATGTCACAACCATTTCTCAGCTTTAAAGGAGAATCCGTTTGTCTCGTACAATCTTGCGTACGCGGCAGTGAAGCTCTAACACAGAGAGAAGAGAATCTTTGTAATAACCAACTGATTATCCATTTACTTACAGTGGCGAGAGTTGCAATAGCCCGGGTTCTGGAGAGATCTCGCTGGTGCTAATGTTGCATTCTGGTATTCTAAAGTTTGGGAAATGGCACTTTTAGAAAAACCAACTTTATCAGCTAAGGATCCCAAGGGGTGAAATGAAGAGACAGATTCCTTTCTGTTGGGTACCATTTTATTACGTTGGTCAACCATGGGGAATGGGCTTTCCCAAGGTTTTAGTTACTATAATAATTTTTCCTTTCTGTGTCTGTCTCCCGTGAACATGTAAGAGGTGCTCATATATAGTATTATTTATAGGGTGAGATTAATATAAATATATTTGGTCATTCTGCTCCCTCCCCTCTTTTCTGTAAGTATACTGTATCTTGTTTCTACATTGCTGGATCGATCAATTTTGCATGTGGATGTTTGTTTATCACCTTCGTGGGGTGAGGCTTTGTCTGATATTCCACACGGCACTGTGCTTATTGGTGTAATCTTTTCACGTGTCTTGTTGAAAATCAATGATTTTTTCTTCTTTTAAAAAACAAACCCACAGCACTTGCCTAAAGGAGGAGGAAAGGGGGCTGGAAATTGCGTAGGGCAGAGGAAGTCCTGGTTCACTGGGTTGGAGGCGATATTCATTTCCCCTTCCAAGAACACCTGAGCCAGGCATTCTGCTTGTGATACCTGCTTAC
The DNA here is from genome assembly GCF_963506605.1 of Zootoca vivipara. Lineage (NCBI taxonomy): Eukaryota > Metazoa > Chordata > Lepidosauria > Squamata > Lacertidae > Zootoca > Zootoca vivipara. Next base: position 13,225,023 of record NC_083288.1, read on the forward strand.
ATGAAAGCTCCACTTAAGCAGTGCCTCTCCTGTGACAGGAGAGGGAAATCATGCAAATCAAATCTCCCAGGCATTTGAAGCTGTCAGCTCACAAATTTGTTGATGGGCAGGTGCCCCTCCAACACACACACAACAAACTATGAGGGAGCTATCACCAAGGCATGAGTCAGGATAGACTCAGGGAAAATTGTTGGACTTGGCTGAGATGGCTAAACTAATAGGTTTGATAAAGAGAAAAATCATTACTACCATTGCTTAAGGGCTAGAAATTTCTTATGGTTTTTGCGTGAAAGAGAAAATTATCTTGTAATATCTGGATTTCAAGATTGAAAAAAATACTGGTTCACAGAAGATAGAATGGCTGGATCTTAAAGAATGAATATAATTTTCATTCTACAGAGAGCCAGAAGTCCTTTTGTTTTGCTTTTATCATTCTTTAGCTTTTTCATTCTTTTCCTTTTCTCTTGTTTTCTCCTTCTTCAGATTTCTCCTTTCCTTGTATTTTCTTCCTCTTTAGATTACAGTAAGTGGCTGTTTTATCTTAATATATTATAAACAGATACGGTACTTTTTAATGGGTGTGTATTTCTGTATTCCTTTGAATAAGAATCAATGATTTATTTATTTTTTAAAGGACACAGGCAAGAAGCAAGGGGAGGGACATTGAGAGGTGAATGAGAGGTGCGCATTTTGAAGCTGGGTAGAGATTTTCTTCTTGTGTGTGTTGGAATTTACCAAACAAGATATTGCCTGCAAGCCTTCGGCAATGTACGGATGATACCTGCCTTCACTTTTCGCCTGCGGAGGCATTGATATCGAAAGGATGTGAAACCCAGCCAGCCTCGGGGCAATTCCGTTTCTGTCAACTTCCTCAAAGCACAACAAAGCTGGCATTCATTTCACTGGAGAAAGTCCTGGTGGAACTGTGACCTGTAATCGGAGTTGGTTGAAGAAGACAAATGGCTGACAACCTTCAGGAGCAATGGTCTCCTTTTATCCTGTCCTGATCAGTGAACAGCTTCCAATCTCAAGAGTGAAGAGGCAATGGCAGTGGTCAATGCCTGTTGCTTCCTCAACATCGGCCCTCCAGATGTTTTGAGACTACAATTCCCATCATCCCTGACCACTGGTCCTGCTAGCTAGGGATCATGGGAGTTGTGTGCCAAAAACATCTGGAGAGCTGAGGTTGAGGAAGCCCGCTTAAGAGGGTAAGAAGGGCCACCACTCCATAGCTCAGTCCATAGACCATGAGACTCTTAATCTGAGGGTCATGGGTTTGAGCCCCATGTCAGATGAAATATTCCTGCATCGCAGGAATAAAGACTCTCATGGTCCCTTCCAACTCTATAATTCTGTGATTCTTATTTCCGCCCTGGCCGACCAGATGCCTATTGTCATGAATGAGCCAGCTCCCAGTGACGGTTTGCAGTCAGCTCTCAGTGAAGCTTTGCAACCAGCTGAAGAAAGCAGCCAGGAGCATAGCTGCAAAGCCTCCCGTTTTCCCCGGGAAATCCCCGTTTTTCCAGCTGTTCCTAGCTGAAAAAACATTTTTTTTTGTTTCCCCCCGGTTTATTTTGGCGCGGCGGCCATTTTGGAACTGGGCGGAGCATGCTCAGAAGCGACTTTTGATGCTGCTCTGCCCAGTTCCAAAATGGCTGCAGTGCGACTTCTGGCGCGGTGGCCATTTTGGAACTGGGCAAAGCAGCATCAAAAGTCACTTCTGAGCATGCTCCGCCCAGTTCCAAAATGGCGGCAACACTACTTCTGGTCTGCTATTTTCGGCCCGGTCCCTTATTTCTCTGACAGCAACTTGGCAGGTATGGCCAGGAACAGAGCAGGTTAACTGCCAGGCAGGGTGAGCTCCAATTCATAATCACAAATACTATATTGTAAGACTGTAGTACATAATGCTTGAGCTGTATGAGTCATACAAATAAATTGATGTTAAATGAAATGCAGTAACCAAACAGCCTCGGGGGGGGGGGGAACAGCCTCTCCAACTTCCCAGGGTATTTTCACACCTCCTAGAGGCGCCTTTTCCTTGTCGGTTCCCCACAGAGAGCATTTTGGCAGAGTGTCCCGCAAGCAATATTCAATATTGACCACATTCCTGGAGAACCATTGAAAATGAAGCTCTCAAGGATGCAGTCAATAGCATATTGGAGGGAGGGAGAAGAGGTGCACAGTACCCTTTTTTTAAAAAATGTAACTTTGTTGTGAGCTTATCCTCATGTCAAATTTAATAGGATGCATTTTTACACTTCAGTAGTAGCCAGCAAATTTCGCCCCCACCCACAGCCCCTCGGCCCAGCAGACCAAAATTCCTACCAGCATTAGTTAACAACACCCACAAGCCCTTTCCATTCCTCAGGCGCGACTAAAATCTTTTGCAAGGGAGCCTCGTACAAAGATAGTGGAGAGCCACTTTGGAATGAATGACGCCTCTTTTCACTTCGGAAAGACAACAGACTTGCTGCCTGGCTTTTGAGGTCTTTTGATCGTTCAGGCTGCAAAAAGTAGGGAAAGGTTCTGGGTTTCTATTGCCCTTCCCAACACGGAAGGGTTTGGTCCCCCTTACCTCCCCCGTCACCAACACCAAGGGCAAGTTAAGACATGAGCTGCCGCAGTAGGAAATACGCCAAGCCGGAAACCCCAGCAGCTGCTGTGATGGCCAGCAGCCGCACCAGGAGGAAGTCCATGGAGTCCTCCAACGAGGAGTGCAGCTTCAGGACCTGCTTCCTCGTGGTCTCGACGTCTCTCGAGTTGTCGATGACGTGGCCGGCCAGCTTGACCTTTTGGTCGAGGGGCAGCTGGGCGGCAATGCGTGCTTCGGCCTCCGCCTGGGTCAGCCCGTTCCGGCACATAAGGCGGGACAACTGGCTCTGTGGGTCACTTGGCAAAGGAAGGGAAGAGGAACTGAGCTCAGCGAGAAAGTCAGAAAGGGCTGTGTGTGTGTGTGTGTGTGTGTGTGTGTGTGTGTGTGTGTACACCCCCTCCCATCTATCTAGTCAATTCCTGCTGCTCTTACACACTCCAGCATGGCTAAGACATGGAAAATCAGGGAGAGACTATGGCCACATACACACTTTGGCTGATTAATATTCTACAGCCTTTTTTAATGTGTCTGTTATTGTTTTGCTGTTTTGGTTTAATTATCTACTTGTGGTTTATCTTGCATTTTATTCTGTGAACGGCCCTGAGATCTTCTGATGAATGGAACGGACCTCCAGAACGAATTAAGTTCTTAACCCGAGGTACCACTGTACAGTACAGTCGTACCTTGGTTTTCAAACAGCTTATCGTTGTCAAACGTTTTAGCTCCCGAACACCGCAAACCCGGAAGTGGCTGTTCCAGTTTGCAAACTATTTTTGGAAGGCGAACGTCCGACGGGGCTTCTGATTGGCTGCAGGAGCTTCCTGCAGCCAATCAGAAGCCGCACTTTGGTTTCCGAATGTTTTGGAAGTTGAACGGACTTCGAGAACGGGTTCTGTTCGACTCCAAAGTACGACTGTACGAGCAATCAGTTATAATGGATTCGGGTCATCTGAATGGTCACATGGAAATCCCATGTAAGCAGAGCTTGGATGACCGACCATCTGTCATGTATGATCTAGTTGAGATTCCTGCATTTTAGGGGGCTAGACTAGATGACTCTGGGGGGTCCCTTCCAACTCTAAATTCTATGATTCCTGACTCAGTTCAGGAGCCAATGCATTGCAATGGGCATCCTCTGCCCTTTGTTGCATCAGACTGACTGGTGGTTTTGCATAACAACATAACAACATCATTCCCTGTAATGTCCTTACCAGTACACAAGAACGGTGTGCTTCATGAACTTTGTCAGCGTGTTGGTTTCAAAAAGTAGTGGGATATCCAGGATCACATACCGATGGCCTGGGGAGGGGAGGAGGGAGGTGAATTTTGTATAGGAAATGTTGTAGAAACTGCAAGCATTCATTCCACACACGCACAACGAGTTTTGTGTAAAGCGCTGCAAATTCAAGAGTTTGTGTGATTTCCTCCCGTTGTCAGATTCTGGAGTAAAATTTGGGAGACTCCCTGCCTGAAATCAAAAGTGGAATTTTTTACAGTTGCAATCCGAAGAGTTGAGAACAAAGAGAGAGATCTCTTCAGAGTAACTCTGAATCAACAAAGCCAAAAGGCACAAAGGGATCAGGAATAACTCATATGGGCGTAATATTTGATAAAGAATTAAAGCAGGGGTTGGCAATTTTTTTTAAGCCGTGGGCCTGTCCACTGTCCCTCAGACCTTGTGGCGGGCCAGAGAAGTGGCACCAGGGAGGGGGGAGCTGGATGAAGAGGTGAGGGGGGCAAATAGTCCTCCTCCCCACCCCCCTGCCCCAGCCGCTGCACTTACCTTCCCAGGGGCTGCCACCGCTGCTGCTGCTGCTTCTCGTGGGTAGGCAGAGGGAGCTCGTCCGCTCTGCTCTCTGGCCCACAGGAGCACCAGGGCGGCAGTGGCAGGAAGATGAGTGGCATGAAAGGGCGGCTCTGGAGAGGGGCTGCTTAAAATGGCGCTCAGCCAGCTCAGCCCAGCCCCCTTCCTCCTCTAGGCAGGGCGGGGAGAAGCCAAGTGGAGGGAGGGAGGAGGTGCCGCCACCACCGCGGTGTGTGTGAGGGAGAGAGGCAAAAAATGGAATGGCGCAGGGGGGGAAATGGTGCAGCCCAAACGAACAGAATCCCCACACTGATCCATGGACTGTCCGCGGGCCAGATCCTGAAGGCAACTGGGCCTGATCTGGCCCGTGGGCCATAGTTTGCCGACGCAAGTGAAACGAACAACTGACGAGAATTAAAACCTCACAGAGGAGAAGAAAGGAGAACTTCACCTGTGAATTTACAAATTATTATATGTGTCGATTGAAGTTAATTTCTGTAAGCTGTAGTATAAGGGATTTTATCAAGAATGGATTGTATTTGGCTTGAGCAACAGTTTGGAGGCAGAATTAAAGGGAATAAGACCTTAAAGTACAGCAAGCGGGAAGCCACACAAAATTTATAATTGGCTATGTAATTGATTTGTATTTGAATTGGTATTGCTCTTTGGTGTTAAAGTAAAAGGTACCTTTATCTGATGTTAATATAATATGGCGCAGATTGGATTTTTGTAATTGAAAATTAATAAAAATTATTTAGCAACAACAACAACAAAATTGGGCCAGGATCCATGTACTGAACAAGGCATCGGGATGTTGTTTTTCTGACCAGGGAACGCCTCTGGCTTCATGTGGCAAACTCCTTCGGAAGCACAGGGAAGTTCCAGCATTATAGTGTGCAGTTCAAAGGAGGAGCCGCTTTTATAATATTGCCACTAATTGAAATGACGGGAGTTGAATTACTTCAGTTACCTTAATTTGCAGAAAAGTCTAGGTCTTCTGAAGAAAAAAGCTTTGAAGATCACCAGTGAGGCTATTTTCCCAGTTCCCTAAATGCTTTCCCCTCTCATCTAAGGGGGTTATATTGGCCTTAGAAACTGGAAGGCAGAGAGTTCTGGCTCTCCCTCCCACCCTGTCTACTTTCAATGAGTTCCTCCTTGTAAGGCGACCCTTCTCTGCTACCCCGAGACCTCCAAAGCAGCCAGCGATATTATCAGGCCCTTGACTAGACAGATTTGTCAGCTGTATTTGTTACAGTTATCAGAGGAATGAAAGGGAATAGAAAGATGCTGCAGAAATCCCAGCTGTCAAACCATTATTTTACCTTATCGAGTTCAAAAAGAGCTTTTATAAGAGCGCCCGGGAAAAGTGTGTGTGTATGTGTGGGGTGCCGGGGGTGCGTGCGAGCATTTCAGAAGGTATGACATTATGCACAATACTTCCCAAAGACTCTTTTGTGTGTGCTCTTTAAAGGCAACGTTAAGGGAGCAAAAATGCAAAGGGCAAGGATAAAGAAGGGAGAATTCTCAGGATGTAAGCAGTGAATGGATGAGCGCAAACACGGCACAAAGGAAGCAGCTCAGAGGCCTTTTTACAGCCCATCCCCTCTTGGCCGGCAAAGGAAAATAAAATAAAATACAGGGCAAAGGGAGATGATGCAGCTTTTGTCAGCGTGTATCGATGCCCCGAGGATTCTGCAAAGTAAAATAAAAATTAAAAAGCAACCTCACCAGTAGCTTACCCAGCATAAAGTATTTCAAGATCTGCTTTAGCATCTCCTTCTGTATCTCAGGGTGAGTGATGGAATTCAGCAGCCTACGTTTTTCAGGCTGAGAGAAAACTATGCTTCCTAGAGCTTCGCGGTTGATCTCGCCGCTCTCCAGGAGAATTTCGGGGCCAAAGGAGTGCACAATGCGCTGGTATGCCAGGAAGCATGGCTGGACCACTGAGGAAAGAGGGGTTAACATTAAGACTCCAACACAGTTGCTTTCGATTTTTTGTCAGGGGTAGCACTGGGAAACTCAATCAGAGCTTGCAAGTTGAGAAGCGTCGCTTGCGATAAGACAGTTTGCGTCAATTCCTACATATGCTCATTCATTCATCTAATCTGTCCCGCTGCCCCATTAATTTGCAAATTTTGCTTTTTGAAAACCCGCATGAACATTTGTATTTAAAATATGCTTTCTTATCACAAAATGCATATTTAAAATGCACTACTTCTCGACATATGCGTTTCTATCCTAATATGTGCATTTATAACGCATACTGCGCCTTTTCCTGAGTCGAGAAATTTGGAGATGTGTGAAATCTGACAGATAACCACATTCTGAGCTGCACGTTAGGCCAGCAATTGCAGATCAGCTGGCATGAGAATCCACAGCAACCCCAGCTTCAACTGGCCCAAACTATTTGCAGAGGTCCTTCAACTGGCAAAAAGACATTTCCAAGTGCTGTCGACGGAGGGATGAGACGAATGCAGCTTCTCTTCCTCGCAAGCAGAAAGCCACATGAGCTCTAACAAGCTTTCTGCATTTAGAGCTCCTGCCTCCAGCCCCAATCCACAGGCTAACAAACAAGTATACAAGATCTGCTCTATTAGAACAGAGCAGTAGCTCAGCATCCTGTCTTTCTAGCAGCAGTGAGTCAAATGAGTTTAGAAGCTCACATCTATATATATATAAATGTAGAAGGTGCATGTTTGTACCTTGAGTGGGCGGGATTTTGCCAGTATGTTGCATGTTGTTTGTTGGATGTCCACTGGAGGGGGCACTTTTTTGTATAGAAATCCAGGTTTCTACGTACCTGTCCTAGGTGTGTCATCTGGCCAATGTAAGTGGATAGAGACACTCCCACATGTGCACCCGATGTTATGGGCAAATTTTAGGGCAATCGGTTGTGAAGAAAGGTGCGGCCGTACAAACATGCACCTTCTACATTTTTATATATATAGGTGCACCTCTGGGTTATTTGTGGGGCATAGGAATTCGTTCATTTCCCCCCCCCCTTCAAAATATAGTCTGGCCCCCCACAAGGTCTGAGGGACAGTGGACCGGCCCCCTGCTGAAAACGTTTGCTGACCCCTGCCTTAAGCAAAGAATTAAGCCCAATTCCCCAGTGCTACAGGCCTGATCCAAATTAACCCTCTATTCCAGGGGTCAGCAACCTTTTTCAGCCGTGGGCCGGTCCACTGTCCCTCAGACCTTGTGGGGGGCTGGACTATATTTTGGGGGGAAATATGAAGCAATTCCTATGCCCCACAAATAACCCAGAGATGCATTTTAAATAAAAGGACACATTCTACTCATGTAAAAACACAAGGCAGGCCCCACAAATAACCCAGAGATGCATTTTAAATAAAAGGACACATTCTACTCATGTAAAAACATGCTGATTCCTGGACGTCCGTGGGCTAGATTTAGAAGGCGATTGGGCCGCATCCGGCCCCCAGGCCTTAGTTTGGGGACCCCTGCTCTATTCTTCCTCAGCAGCTTTTTTTTGAGGAAGAAACCCAGTATGTGGGTAGGCCCCAAGACAACTGGAAGACTGCATGGCATGTGGCATTGGCCTGGAATCTATTTATTTGTTTCATTTTTATCCCACAAATGGATCCAGGCCGAGAACCCAATAGCAGACCCAACAACAACTCCCTTGGGGATCCTGGAGGATCTATTGCCTCTGGCCAGTGATCCACTGGTGAACAAAAGCGCATCTTCTGTTCACCCTCATACCAAGGAGCACAGGCTGGCTCACCTTGTCGGGCTATAACATCAGCATCAATGACAACGCAGCCCAGTTCCTGCAGCATAGCAACCACTGTACTTTTTCCTGATGCAATGCCACCCGTCAATCCTACCAGGTACATCCTGCCCTGGATGGAAAAGAAAAAAGACCATTATGCGACAAAAGAAATGCGAAACTCAGCTTGTGCTCATTTGTAAACTTCGTTCTGAAGAGCTTCAACTTTTCCCTACTCTCATTCTCAACCCACCTCGCCACCTAACATCCTATCAGGGTGGATTTGATTTAAATCAAATTGATTCAAACCAGTAAGACTCGATTTAAATCATTTTTTTTAATAAGAAGACTCATTCTTGCTGGGATAATCTTAATATTTACAACCAGATGAAGGTTTCATTTTTGGAATAATAAGTTTTCAAGAGTACTGTAGTTTTTACAGTTATATCAAAAATTACTGATTTGGTTATACTACAGTATTAGAAATACATAGACAGATAATTCATCTCCACCTGTAATTAGACCCATTATTGTAGTATCATCTGCAAACTTAGTAATTGCAGTAGATGGATTTCTGGCCAAACCAGTGTTGTAAAGGGTTCAAGGGAACCCTTAGGTCCTAACAAGAGCATGGCTCAGGCCCTCTGCAATATGCTACTGTGTTCCACCTCCAGTATCTCTTATTTATCCCAGTTTATCATTACTAATCAGTACAGACTTTGCATTTGAAATCTGTAGTTCTTAAAAGAGAGAGAGAGCGCAAAAACTGGCTGTTGTTTAACTTTGGAAAGGCAGGGTTGGAGTTTTGAAAAACGGAGATTCCTCCAGAAAAACTGGGAGAAAACAAATATAATTCACTGCTTTCTTCTGCCGCAGGTGTGGAGCCCCCTGCCACCTACACCTCCAAAATTTCTGTTATTTATTTTTTAAAAGAGAGAGAGAAGCGCTGAAGGATAGAACTGTCTGGCTACCCTGGGATCCCTTCCACTTAATCTCAGAGGCGAGGTGACTTGCTGAGGTGGCTCAACAGTGAATGCGGCGCGGGAACTCTGCACGTTCTCAGAAACTCTCGGTACGCCGCGCAGGAAATAAACCCGAATAAGCTTGTTCTCCCATGGGATATGCCTACCCTCCCAGCCCCCGGGTTCAGCAAAGGAAGGGTTCCGATCCTCGCGAAAACATCCCACACTCACGAGTAGTTCGGTTCCGCCACCAAATGCTGACCGAGACCTTTTCGCCCTCTCGTCGGCTTCACCCGTGTCCAACTTTTCCGACTTCCTATTGGCAGAGAGAAGTCACGCTGGGAAACCCAACCAATCGCTGCCACGGAGGCTGGGCTCTGCTTCCCCAAGCGCGAAGCCAGTGTCGCGATTTGAGGGAGAACGAGGCGGGGAGCAAGGTATGGGCAAGGAATTCGAAAGGCTTCCTGGCGGTCAAAGCTAGTTTTAAAGCTGCTCCTCTTCGCAAGCGAAAAAGACAGAAGCTCATTCACTGCATTCTTTTTCGACGCCTGCTAAAGGCATTCTTATTTAAACAAGCCTACCTTAATGTTTAGAAAGCCTGTATGAGTTTTAATTTGTTAGGGTCTGTTCATTCTTTGTGTGCCACTTTTCCACACACACACAAAAAATCATGTTTACAACCAATAAACAGGAATGCATTTCAAACAAAGACTACAAAAAAAACCCTATTATATTGGGGTTCTAACTCTAAATTACGGTGCAAATTTTTAAAGCTCTATCTTGTCTATTTATCCATATGTAAACCTCTCTGAAGCTTTCCCCTACAATCAAGCGGTATATAAATTTTGTGAAATAAATAAACAAACTAGTAGTAGATGCAGATGGTGACAGCAGTCACGAAATTAAAAGACGCCTGCTTCTTGAGAGAAAAGCAATGACAAACCTAGACAGCATCTTAAAAAGCAGAGACATCACCTTGCCGACAAAGGTCCGTATAGTTAAAGCTATGGTTTTCCCAGTAGTGATGTATGGAAGTGAGAGCTGGACCATAAAGAAGGCTGATCGCTGAAGAATTGATGCTTTTGAATTATGGTGCTGGAGGAGACTCTTGAGAGTCCCATGGACTGCAAGAAGATCAAACCTATCCATTCTGAAGGAAATCAGCCCTGAGCGCTCACTGGAAGGACAGATCGTGAAGCTGAGGCTCCAATACTTTGGTCACCTCATGAGAAGAGAAGACTCCCTGGAAACGACCCTGAGATTGGGAAAGATGGAGGGCACAAGGAGAAGGGGACGACAGAGGATGAGATGGTTGGACAGTGTTCTCGAAGCTACCAACATGAGTTTGACCAAACTGCGGGAGGCAGTGGGAGACAGGAGTGCCTGGTGTGCTCTGGTCCATGGGGTCACAAAGTGTCCATGGGGTCACGACTAAACAACAACAACAACAGTAGTAGAAATATATATTTTAAAATATTTAAAAATGTCCAGTAGCACCACTTAGTTGGTCTCTAAGGTGCTACTGGACATTTTTTTATTTTTTAAATATATATTTCTACTGCGTCAGACCAACATGGCTACCTACCTGAATCAAAACTAGTAGTATCGACTGGGTGCTTGAAAGTCTTTGGGACAAAATCCCAGCTGACAGAGGCAGCTGGATGACAGTTCTGTGGTAGAGTACTGTAGATCCTTTGAATGCAAGCTGCCCTCCCTCCCCTGGTTAAATTAGGATTGTTGCCAGTTCTTGAATTTAAAATTTCTGATAGGCCCTGGAATGCAAAAATCTCTATTTTCAGCTAGTGTTTAACTTAAAAACAAAACACTATAGACTTGTGGGGGACATTCTCCCTTCTTGCTTTTGGGACAACTTACTTGAAAACAAACAAAAAACCACCTAGTTCCCTCCCTGCCCCAAGTAGATTAGTTAGTGTAGTTGTGTCTTGAATGTTGATGGACTTTGGCTGGGGAAATCGGGTTTAAATATCTACTCAACAGGATGACCTGCACTCAGCCAAACCTCACAGAAATTGTTGTGCTCTCCCTGGGCTGGGACATATGTACTGTATATTCTGCTTGCTGCTCCCCTGAGGGAAGGAGGTATAAACATGTGCCGCAATAGAAATAAATAAACCCCAATATTCAGACCCTTGCAGCTCCTGTTAAAAGAGGATTTTAGGTGTTTGGAGGCTCTGTGAGGCTCTGGAGAACTGCTGCCAGCCAAGGTAGAAATAGCAGAATCTTTTTCATTTGCTAAATCTGATAGCAAAATAATGGCTTCAGTAGCATCCCCTCTTATTTGGTGGTTATCCAAAAAGTCTAGGAGACACTGAAACCAAAAAGTTTAATTAACACTATATTTTGAACTTGTGCAGAGGAGGGTGACTCATATGATAGCTCAGTTAGTACAGCACAAGACTCTTAATCTCAGGATTGTGGGTTCGAGCCCCATGTTGGGCAAAAATATTCCTGCATTGTAAGGCCCTGGACTAGGTGATCCTCACGGTCCCTTCCAACTCCACAATTCTTGGAATCTGTGAATCTATGATAAAGGATTGGGAATCCAAGCCTTATAAGAAACGGTTGAGGGAGTTGGGAATGTTTAGCTTGGAGAAGATTTAAAGGAGATATGCTAGCCATCTTCAAATATTTGAACAGTTGTCACATGAAAGATGGAGCAAGCTTGTTTGCTGCTGCTCCAGAACCAACTTAAATGAGATTCCAGCATTGCAAGGGCTTTGATAAAGGCACCATCCTACAGTTACATTTGGGTTCTCCCACTAAAGGGTTGTTGTTGTTGTTGTTGTTGTTGTTAATGTCACATTATCAGTGCTTTTTTTGACTCAAGAAAATCACCAATTTATAGTTAAAATTGGGAAAAATAAATACAGTAAATGGACAAAAGTATAAAGATTCACAAAATGTTTAGGGCTCTGCGTCCCCCCAGAAAAAAGCACTGATTATTATTAATTTAATTTCCACATTGCCATTCATCATTATCAGACTTGAAACCTCCCAACTCCTAGCACAGCATTGACAACCAAAGCGTAGGCAACTAGGATTTGCTTCCTCCCCCCCACCCCCCCCACCGTGGCTCACGTGTGCTGCGCTTCCGGTTCCCGCCCTGACCCGCAAAGAGATGACTACAAGTCCCAAAGCTCATTGCGGCCGGGCGCCCAATCGCGGCCCGTCTTCGGTTTCTTTTGCGCAGGCGCGGCAGCCGGCGCGGCTGCCCTTCGCCAAGATGGCGGACGACAGTGATACAGCAGTGAGGCGGCCGTCAGGGGAGGAGGAGAACGACCAGCAGCACTGCAGCGACTGCGAGAATGAGGACGAGCACAACTGCAACCGAGGGTGAGCGACTCTGAGCCGGTCCGGTCCGGGCCTCCACTCTCTGATATGAGGGGAGCCGCCCTGATACACAACCGGCGGAGTGGGGGGAGGGCGGTCCGGTGGGAGAAGAGGCGGGAAGTAAAGTCGGCCCTGCCCATTTTCCTTTGTTGCGGCGCTTGATTGGCCGAGGCGACTGGGCGGTTGCGTCCTGAGTGGTTGGTTGCTCTGCCAGTCCGAAAGGGGGAGCCTCTGGTTCCTCGCCCGTTGCAGACCAGCGGCGTGACTGCGAAGGCGAAGCGTTTGCCGGGCCTGTTTCGTGTGAGGGATAAGGGGACCCGCCATAGGGAGGGGTCCGGGACCTAGATATTTGGGGGTTATGGGGTGGATGTGAAGAAAGTGGGCTGAAAAACAGGAGCTTGAGGGAAAGTGTAGCCTGGTCGAAGGAGAGACGGACGGTTTTTATTGCATGCTTTTGTTGTATAGCAATGCATGTTATTCTGTAACTCTAAGCATAAGGTTGGTTCCCCCCCGCCCCAAGAAAAGCTGTTATTGCACACCACAAGTTCCTGTGTCTTTAAACTGCTGGGTGAGGGGCAGAAATACAAGAGATGCATTTCCATACACACCTTGGCTGGAGATGCAACTTCTGAATTTCTGCCTCTCACAAAGCTGTTAAAAGAACCTTTGTTGGGGGCAGCCAGATACACTACACTTGCCCAGGTCTTGGAGGGCTAAGCCAGTTGCAGGGCACTGCCAGGGACCTGGTTGGCGGTGGGTCAGGGAGTGAAAGTGAAAATGGCAGCTGCAACCCAAACGAGAAGCCTCTGCTGCATTCTTACTTTAAAAAAAAAAAAGCATTTCTGCCTATGAATGTGCCTTTTTAAGTAGCGTAATCTAACCAATTAATGTGTACCATTATTAGGGATTATATGAAGTACCAACGGGAAACTTAATTAGGATCAGCTGCTTATATCTTCTTTTTTGTTACTGTCATAAATCACCCTTATTTAAAATCACCCTGCTGCTTTTATGGCAGGGTGCTGCACTAAATGGTTTCTCAGTTGCTTTCAGGCCAATATCACAGGTTTTGCTCCCAAGATTTATCAATCCAGTGGCTTTTTTGTTCAACAAGAATGAAAACGGGGGCATGTTATGGACAAGCATTTCTTTGAATATGGCCATTCCTCCTCAAAGTCTTCATTCTTGCCGCTAAGCTTATTTTTAATCGTCGTACCTGCATAGAGAACTGTAGAACTAGGGCTCAAAGAGGCCAAGTTGTCATTAACTGCACTAGCAGTCTCAGAACAAGAACATCTGCACACAAGAGGCTTGCTAGACCTTAGCATAATGTGACTCAACCAGTATTTGGGAAATGTACGACAGCTGAGGCGCACACCCTTTTCTGAATTCAAATAAGATGCACACTTCCGTACCTGCGACAATAAAGGTTTTCTTTTGGTGGTGTAAGAAAGAATAAGGATGACCTGCATCAAGGAAGCCCATCTTCCTGTGTTCTTTCAGGAAGAACTGTTTTGAGTATAACTCCTGGTGAAAAAAGGAAAGGCCAGGCAGTAGTGGGCAGCCTCCCCTGTGTACAGGTGCTATGGGCTCACAGGAACATCTGATTATGTTGGTTTATTTTTAATTTTTTTGATGACCCACTAACACTTCTCTCCCAGTAAATCGTTGTGCTACAGTACTTGGTTTGAGAATTACTAGCATGAGTAGCAATTTTCTTGCCATTGAGTAAGCCCCATTGGACTCAGTGGGGCTTTATTCTGAATAGACGTGGATAGGGTTCTGCTGTGAGGTGCCTGCAGAGGAGACTCCCTAGTACAAACTTGACTTGTTGGCTTTTGGGAAAGACAGAAAATTTCCTGGGTCACTGCTTGATCTAAAACTGGGGTGGAAAGCATTTTAAATGCAGTGAACTGTTACAGGAGACTGATGATGATTATGATGACGATGTCTTAAAAAGTTAGTAGCTTCCACATACACTTATACAATTTCTGGCCGCAAAATGCAAAAGAGCTAAGGGGGCTATTTTCATTTACCATAGGCCTGAGTTAGATCCAGATTGTCAAGAAAAAATCAGTTAGAGTGTTATAAGAGTACATACTGTAATGTCAAACCAGCCAGTGTCTTGCTGTGTACTTCTAGTTTTCTTTGATAAACTTGAGGAAAAATAAAAATAAAAAAATTCCTTCAGTAGCACCTTAAAGACCAACTAAGTTTTTATTTTGGTATGAGCTTTCGTGTGCATGCACACTTCTTCAGGAAAAAGGTTTGTTATGTATAGGGAAAAGCTGTTTTGCACTCTTATGTCTCGAAACAGCTCTACTATATCTAAATAACCCCCAAACATCATCTAAGGCACTTGCATGTGCTCATTGTGAATGAGCCTCTTAAGAAAAGTGGACTATAACAAACATGGCCCTTCTACATTTATATATATATATATATAGAGAGAGAGAGATTAGATTAGATTAGATTAGATTAAATGATTTGTTCTTTCTCCCCTGCTTGGACAGGTAATAAAGCGACTTGCGCATATTTTCCACTCCTTTGTTGCTAAGTTTGCTTAGAACTTTTTTTGGGGGGGCGCGCGGTACAACAACCCTGTTACACAAGTAGGTGGTTGATGGAGGAATAAATGCCTTTGAAGCAATAGTTGCATCACTTGGCTCATCTTTCTAGAGGCTTCTTACCTGAAAAGTTGAGTTTTTTGGTTTCTTTTATCTCTGCAATAGGTGTCACTGGTTTGTGGATGGAGCATAAGTCATTTAAAGTGTGTCTGTTTTTAGATGACCCAGCCAAAACTATTTCCTCATTGTCACTATTATCAATCACATACAGTGGTACTATACCTCTAGTTGCATTCACCTCCCGTTATGTGTCCTTTGGGATACGTACGCGGCAAATCCAGAAGTATTTTTCCAGGTTTCACCGTGTGCACATGCGCACACGCACTCTACACACTGCCTGCATGCGCAGAAGTGCTAAATCATGTACAGAAGCAGCACCCCCGGTTGCGAATTCCTCGGGATGCGACAGGACCTCCAGAACGGGTCCCATTCACAACCGGAGGTTCCACTGTATAGCTTTATAGCTCTGTAAAGTAGGCCTTTCATTTTCCCCTAAAGTAGGAGGGAGCTACTGGCACACTCGGGACCAAATTGTGACACTCCCAAAGTGGTGTAATGGGAACCCCAAAAGTGGTCTTGGACTTGCTGGCAAGCTCCTTTGGGGGAAGGTAGCTTTGAGGCTTTGGCTTAAGTGCAATAGCTGTGTTGAGAATGGTTGGTGACTAGAGTCCCGCAGAGATCATCTGAAGAACTTGCATTAGGTGGTCACGAGCAGTAGGACTTAAAGCTCTGCTTATTAAACCTTCCAGGTGTTAATTCTTCCAAATGTTACAAGACATGGCTGGAGAAATCCTACAAATCTTATTATAACTCAACTCTCTGCTTTGATACCAAACTGGTTTTCTGATTTAGCTTTTGCCAGAGTGGGAATATGCGTGTGAGGCTATCCTGGCTTAATCAGTCTGGTTTGGCTTGCCTCTTGGTTCATATTCCATGTTCTGCTTTGATGTGGTGTAGCACCCATAATCCAGATCTACAAAGTAATGGCTTCCTTCAGTGTACTGTGGGAATCTGTGGAAACTGCTGAAGTGTGGTTTTTGAGATAGTTATTATTTATTGGATTGATACACCACCCTATACCCGGAGATCTCAGGGCAGTTCACAAACAAAATAATATATAAAATCTAATTAAAAACAATAGCCCAATAAAAAACTCCCCGAAGAGCCACATTCTAAAAGGGTATTGGATGTCAATAAGATCAACCAAAGACCTAGTTAAAAAGGAATGTTTTTCCCTGGTGCCTAAAGGTGTATAATGAAGGTGCCAGGCAAACCTCCCTGGGGAGGGCATTCCACAGACAGGGAACCACTGCAGAGAAGGCCTGTTCTTGTGTTGCCACCCTCTGGACCTCTTGAGGAGGAGGCACGTTAAGGAGGGCCTCGGAAGATGATATTAAGGTCCAGGTAGGTTCATATGAAAAGAGGCGGACCTTCAGGTATTGTGGTCCTGAGCCGTTTAAGGCTTTATAGGTCAATACCAGCACTTTGAATTGCGCCTGGAAAGCGATTTTTGTTCCTTACATGATAGGGTAAGAGTTAAGGAAGATTCTGGAAGTGTTTTGATAAAAACAATACTTAGCATGTGTATAGTTTTTTTCTAGTTTTAATTGTATTAAAGGCACTCGGGTTGAAAGTGCTTTTTAGATGTTAAAGTCACTTTCTTTTTAAAATCCTTACAGCAGCTCCTGTAAGGTAGGTTTTATTATTCCAATTTTGTAGAGGGGAATGGAAAGCGAGGGGCATGCCTAAGTCTTTGTTAATGCATCGGAAAGGGCACATTCGAACCAAGGACTTCAGTTGCTGATGTGGATTGTGATATCGCAACATGGGCACGCACTTGAGGCTCTTAAAGCATTGCTTCCATGGCTCTCACTATCTTGTGATCCAATAGTGGGGGCTGCGTGGATCTTCTTTGCCCTTCTGTTTCAGGTGTGGCGTTGCTTGTTTGGTTTTGCTTCTTTCAGTAAACTGGAACCACCCGCTCTTGATGGAGGCACCTGGTTTGCTTTGCCCTCAACTAGTGGTGCGCAATGCGACCTAGATCTTGTGGGTTAACTGTCTGGTGGAGGTGAGTTGGCTTGGGAAGGACCCCACTAAAGGTTTAGAGAAGAGCTTTCTAGCCATATGGTTGTCTTTGTCTTGCCAGACCTGGGGCACAAGATACAGCACTGCAGCTGAAGAATCTGTCTCTCTCTCTCTTTTCTCTTAATTCCACTTGGGGCAGTGGGGGAAGGTGTCCAGGTTTTCCCCCACTCCCAAACATCATCTAAGGAGCCTGCATGTGCTCATTGTGAATGAGCCTCATAATTCTTAACCATGGTTTGTTTTGAAGACTGAATTGACCCTGTATGTATGAAGGATGAGAGCCACTTAAAATTCAGGTGGTGGAAATAATAATAATAATAATAATAATTTATTCCCCACCCACCTGGCTGGGTTTCCCCAGCCACTCTGGGCGGCTTCCAACAGAAAAATAAAATACAGTAATCTATTAAAGACTACAAGCCTCCCTAAACAGGGCTGCCTTCAGAAACGTAGCTATTAAATTAGATTAATCTGTTGAGCATGTATTTTCCTGTTAAGATGAACACTTAAAGTACTTTGTCATGGAGTACTTTCTTTTGCCACTGAGAAACATAGTATTTTCACTGCTGTCTCAGTAGGATCATTGCTCCTGTACTAATAACCAGTGAGCATCACATTTTTGAGTGTGTGAGCATTTGCAGTGCAGGAGATTTGTGAGATTCTCTGGCAACTGTGACATGAATGGCAATTGCATGTAATACTTTTATTGTGTGCAAAACTGTGCAGAATGTGATCAGTCTGTGCTAAAATAGCTTTATGCTGCTGTCTAATTCTCTACAGTGTATTTAGTTCCACTGCAATGCATGACCATACTATGCCGAGATTCCTTAATATCTAGTCAAGACTTATCCCTCTGGTTTCTGAAAAGATTACTTGCTGTAAGTATTAGCTGTAGATTTGCCAAGTAGGACTTAGAGGCATCTACATTTGACGTTGCATGGCTCAGCAGTCAGTGTGAAACACTGGAGCAGAGAAGTCTTGGTTGTGAAGCAGTGAGTGTTATATTGCAAGGATGTAGATTTTAGCTTAACATTAGAACTTTATAATCTGAAGAGCCAGTCATCAGGCAACAAACAACCCAGAGAAGTAGCATAATGGTTTTATACCCTGTTTCTCATATTTTAAGGCATCCCCATAAAATAAGCCATAGCAGGATTTTTAAGCATTCAAGGAATATAAGCCATACCCCGAAAATAAGACATAGTGATAGGAGCAGCAGCAATGCCGGCCGCGGCAGGAGGAGGAGGAAAAAAATAAGACATCCCTTGAAAATAAGCCATAGTGTGTTTTTTTGAGGAAAAAATAAATATGATGTGTCTTATAATATGAGAAACACGGTAGTTGAAGCCATGCAAACATCTGTCTGGGGTGCTTCAATCATGTCATTGACTGTTTTCCTGTTTTAGAGGAAGTTAGACTCAAAGAATGACTTTCAGACTTTGTTCTAGAGAATCCTGGAATTCCTTAGCAACTTATGCATGATTAATAAAAGGAAATTTATGCTGCCTTAGGTTCCACGATGAAAGAAAGGCGGGATATACCAATGAACAAAACAATTTAAACTTACCTAAAAACAGGTTGTCTGTCAGTGCGTTGTGCAATGTACTACTACAAATGGGGGGGGGGGGATTTCATACTGAGCAATAGCAAAGCCCAAGAGGCATGTCTCCACATAAAATATTCCTCCATCCCCAGAATCCTTTTCCAGCAGACGAGTTCTGCAGCAGCTCCTTGGTGGCTTCCACTAGGATTTTAAGTTGTGGGAGAAGCTCTTATCTTGGACCTAAAGCCAGCTTTTGCTACTTGCTTGGGTTTGCCAGCCATTAACAAACAGCTTGCACACTAGTATTGGAGAATGCTGTCTGGTTTGTGCACTTGGCTTGTGCAGGGCTGCAGTGAGGCTCAGTAGATTTTGCTGACAGCCTGTGCTGACAGAGAGCACTCCCTTGGAAGACACCCCAGAATCATATGCAACACACAGAATTTCCATGGCAGGCATGCAAATTCATGTAGAGGTACATTTTGAATCAGTGTTCCATGGTGGCGTATCAGATGTTCCTCCGTGGAAAGAGATTAGTGGTGTTGGGAGAGTGGGTGCATTGTGGGTACAGGGAACTTATTTTAATTTTTATACATTCCTTTTTTTGGAAAACAAGGCCAATATATTATTTTAATCCACAATAACAAAACAGTGATTAAGAAGAGCGACAGATCGCGTGCTAGAGGATTACTTTGCAGCCTAGGCAAAGAAAGTGGATTGCAAAGAATGCTTGAGGTATATTGTCTTTTGTCTTTGCAGCAGCCACCATTGTGCTAAATTAGGCAGGAGTTACAAGCTAAGAGTGTGCACATTGTGCTATGTGGCTAGTCCATAACTGTGTTATAACTAGTCAGTGCTGGTGCAATATTGTCAGGGCTTCTCACACAAGTGGTTCAATAAAGTCTCGTTAAGGTGGAAAAATTGTGCCGAGGCAAAGTTGCAGAAGACCTTGTAGCCTCGGAGCAAATGATTTGCATCACATACTGCAGCCAACCCTTCTTTCCCAATTCCTTGCAAAACTGGAACACAGAAATACCCTCCTTCCCCCACACCACAAGAAGCTACAGATTGTGTGAAGCACACACATTTATTCCATGCAATTTAGTCTGTATAATTTGTGGTTCTAGCCTTGCAAGATAGGAGTCAGAGCAGTGGTTTCTTTCTTCCCGTACGTCCACTCAGGAGCTAAGCTTGAAAGAGTGAGTTCCCCCAAGGTATATTGGTCAAAAGACACCATGCAGAAGCAAACCGTGACCTTGGCACCTGGGCCCAGCTCCCTTGAAGCCCTGCTCTTAGCAGTTGATCTGTAAAGTCCCATCAGTCATGTTTCATTTCTTCCTCAGTGGCTTAAGCCCAGCTGATGACAGTGGCGGTAAAAAGAAGAAAAAGAAACAGAAACGGAAGAAGGAAAAGGGGGATCAAGTTGATTCGGCCCAAGATCAGACAGTAAAGGTAAAATGTAAAAAATACTTTGCAACAGGTCATGTTGAACCATCTGCACGTTCTCTTCCACTCCCTGAGCCTCCCGTTCCCTATACTGTGTTCTTTTTTGGGTACTCATAAAGTTAAATTAGGAAAGGCTGGGGATCCATGCAGGGGAAGTTCTATGGGGACTGGTTGACCTACATTGTTGCATTTACATTTGTTCTGTTTTCAGTGCGGGTAGATGTGGAATGGTGGGGGTGGAGAGCAGTGTAGGCTTTGAATGTTCGATGGTTTTAAGGGGCAGCAGGAGAATGTGCTCTCCAAAATTTGAAACTTTCAGGGAGGGGAAAAAATAGGACATGATGGTCAGTTGGCTCATTGTGCCTTTGGCGTATTTGCAGGTGACCTTGCCAGCAGAAAGGATGCAGGAGATTCAAAAGGCCATTGAGCTGTTCTCCGTAGGACAAGGACCTGCCAAGACAATGGAAGAAGCCACCAAGCGCAGCTATCAGTTCTGGGACACACAGCCAGTCCCCAAATTAGGTACATAAATCACTGGTGTCTCTTTTCCTTTCCTCTCTTTCTTCCATCTGGCTGGCTTTAAATAGTCTCAAAACGTTGGAGAGATCTTTCCAGCCTGTTACTATGCCAATTAGGACAATGGTTCAGCAGTCCCCTGCATCTTGTGCATTCCCCAAACCTCAAGAAAGTGTGTAAATCGTGTTAGTGGTCAAGCTGTGTATGATGTTTCAGTCCCAGAAATGGGATTGCGGGTAGGTTGGGGAATCGGGGAATGTGGGCCCTTGCAGCAGTGCTGCGGACAAGATCTGACTAGGTCTCTTGGACAGAAGCATATGGGACCTGGAAGAATTGGGGGTCTGGAGGCTGGAGTTGCCCAGGAAACTGTGCTAACACGTGTGGAGGGCTAGGAAGGTCCCTTTGGTAATTATTTGTCATGCATGGCAGCAATCCTCTCTCTCTTTCTCCACCCATTCTCAGGAGAAGTAGTGAACACTCATGGACCCGTTGAACCAGACAAGGACAACATCCGCCAGGAGCCCTACACTTTGCCTCAGGGTTTTATGTGGGATGCTCTGGACTTGGGGGATCGAGGTGTGGTGAGTAGGGATGCAGCGGAACTAACCATCCTAGAAGGTTCTCCTCTAAACCATCTCCACCAACCTACCCCATTGCTACCATAGTGTCCAGTTGTTCCACCTCAGGATTCTGACCACTTGCATTTTAAGGCTTTCCACAGCTTCGCTACATGATCCATATTTCTCTTATTTCCCTGTCCCCTCTGTGTTTGGCTGTTCTTCTGGCATCTTAATTTTGACCATGCCGCTGTTCTTCTTTTTCTCTCCCTTCACCCAGAGATTCTTCCTGAAAACCAGCTAGGTTTTTGTGGGGGTTTTTTTTTTTTTTTTGGTGGGAGTAAAGTTTGTCATAGGATTAATCTCACAGCTTTAAGCTTGGCTGGCTGCCTTGAGTCAACTGGATCTCTCTCTGCATCTCTGCATTGTTCTGCCTTGTCCACTTCTCTTCATTTTGCCCTTGTTTGTGCCATAGTTTTTCTGTGTGGCCCAAAACCTTTCCTGCTGATCATGTAGAGCAGGCGTCGGCAACATTTTCAGCCCACGGGCCGGAGGACATGGGCCGCACAGGCGCAGAAGCGATTTCCGGTGCTGCGCCGCCCATGTCCGGAACACCGGAAATGGCTTCTGCATATGTCTGCGGCTGCGCAGAAGCCATTTCCGGTGCTGGCTGCCCATTTCCAAAATGTCCGCAGCGCCAGAAATCACTTCTGCGGCTGCTTAGACGCAATTTCCAGTGCCGCTCGGCGAGTCTCCACGCAGCATTGCGGCAGTTTACCGCAGCGCGGGGGGGACTTGGCGAGTGGGTGGCTCAGTTCACCGGCGGCCCGTGGGCCGGATAAATGGCCTCCATGGGCCGGAGGTTGCCGATGCCTGATGTAGAGCATACCAGCACTTTAAGACTCAATTTTTATTGACTCGTTTACCTTTTAAAAATGTCATTATTGATATAAACATTACAGATATCATTTAAAACATCTGCACAATTTCATAACACTTTGGTTTTTTGTAACATTAATCTGATATTTTTATCTCTTAAAAACTGGCCCTCTGTTACTGGTTTGAGACTCAAGACTACACTCGTACGTTCTGCTCAACCATGGTTTGGTGTTACATGGATGAGTTGTAGCAAGCCTGAGCAAAGCATTGGGCTTTGCAGTCTCCCCTCTCCTGCTGCTATGTAGCCAGGGAAAGGACTTGTACAGAGATGGGTTTTGCTTTCCAAGAATGTTAGCAACTTCCTGTCATATGAATCTGGATTCCTGGCTGAAAACAAACTGGTTAGTTAAACAAGCCGATTACATAACCCTTGTCTTGCAGTTGGATTGTTGTGAAACTTTCCAGGAGTTTGGTTTTGCTGTCAACGAGTTACAGCTTGTTGTGTCACACAGACAGCTTAAAACAAAATCTCTTCAAAGATCACCCCCCCCAGCTGCTAAATCACAGTTGAGCATTGTGTGTGAACGCAGCCTTTTTGTCCCAGTCTCATTTTTTAAAAAAATGTCCGGTACACTGCAGCCAAGACACACCTGTGCCATTAAACTCTTAAACTGCTTTAAGTCATTGTATAGCCATTTTTGTTGTGCCAGTTCCTCGCAGGGTAGTTGTTCTTCTACAGGTAGGCGATTGATAGGATATGAACTACAAGTAGAAGTTGAAGTCAGGTCTTCCCCAGTCTATGTCTAAAGCTATTTTAGTGTGCTGGTAGTTTTTCCTGCAGTGGCTCCCTTAATAATTCTTGCCACAAGTGTCCTTTCGGATAACACTGTTCTCTCTTAAGAGGCAGCTTTGCTTCCTTAAGCAGATTATGCTTTTCTCTCTTGGTTTCTTCAGCTCAAAGAGCTGTACACTCTCCTGAATGAGAACTACGTGGAAGATGATGACAACATGTTCCGGTTTGATTATTCACCAGAATTCCTCCTGTGGTGAGTTAAGGGTCTGTCTGAATTTCTCTGCGGTGGTCTCCATCTGTAAAAAAATTAATACATAAAAATCAAAACTGCCTCCATATGCTGAAATAACTAAAATATTGACCCAAGTGCTTGGCTTCATATTGATCCAAGGTCTTGACTTGCCTAACATGGGTCACTGCTACCCCATATGTAAATCCCCCTTTTCCAAGGGCCAGGGGGCGCCTGCTAGCTCAAGTGGCTAGAGTGTGGTTCTGAAAACGCCAAGGTCGTGGGTTTGATCCCCATATGGGCCACCTGCGTATTCCTGCATTGCAGGGGGTTGGACGATGAGCCTCAGGGTCCCTTCCAACTCTATGATTCTATGCCTGCTTCTGTTCTGATAGTTTCAGTTGGAAACATTAGAAACAGGGAACATATGTAATGTGGGTACATATGTGTGGGATAAGCTGGAACTTGTGGAGTCAATCGTTAAGTCAGCCACCAAGTCAAAATAGTGATAGATGAAGAGACTTTCTATCCAAAGGGCACATCGCCATTCCAAGACAATTCTGCAGCCTCTGCAATTTATACAAATTAAGCATGCTTGGGTCATTTGTTCTCTGCAGTCCGCCATCTCCTGGCCACTGGGAGTCTTGTTTTCTTCTTCCCCAGCTACCTCAGTTCTGAAATTTTACCGGGCATATATGCGCCAAGCCTATCCATAAAGCCTTGAAACTTGCAGCTGAAACTTTGACTTTTTTCATTGTGTGACGATCTGCCTTTACAGTTGTACCTCCGAAGTTGAATGGAATCCGTTCCAGAAGTCCGTTCAACTTCCAAAACGTTGGAAAAGCAAAGCGTGGCTTATGTTTGGCTGCAGGAAGCTCCTGCAGCCAATCGGAAGCCCCGTCAGACATTCGGCTTCCAAAAATAGTTTGCAAACTGGAACAGTCACTTCTGGGTTTGCGGCATTTGGGAGCCAAAACATTCAGGAACTGTTTGAAAACCAAGGTACAACTGTATACCACAGTAGAGGAGACCTGTGACCCTCGAGATGTTGCTGGACTCTTAATACCCATCATAAAATTATAGAGTTGCAGAGTTGGAATGGATCGCGTGGGTCATCTAGTCCAATGCAGGAAACTTTTGCCCACCATAGGGCTCGAACCCACAACCTGAGATAAATCTTCCGACCGAGCTATATCTGACCATTGGCCATGCTGGTGGGACTGATGGTAGTTGGAGTCCCACAGCATCTCAAGGGCCACAGTTTTCCCCATCACCTGCTTTATACTGCCATGCTAAATGTATCTGCCATTTCAATATTGTCTGCCTGGACTGCAAGGCCTCTTGAAGAGGTTTTCCCCGGGCTTATTTCTTGGCAAAGCACCCTGCGCTTCAGTAGTGATCTCATGTGGGCTCTTGGATCAAGATGTCTTTGACAAGACCCTGTGTTTCTTTCAGGGCTTTGCGTCCCCCAGGCTGGCTGCCCCAGTGGCACTGTGGTGTGAGAGTCATTTCCAGTAAGAAGTTGGTTGGCTTCATCAGTGCTATCCCGGCTGCTATACACATATACGACACGTAAGTCAAGCCACACGCTTCTGTCTCTCCCCTTGACTTTGGATGCCCTTTGTGGATTTAAGAAAAGGTTTTAATTTGAGCTGGAGCTCAGCCCTGGAGCCATTTTTCACTGTCTCGGCTCTTTAACCTTTCAAATGTGCAGAGGACCTTTGGGCGTGTGCAGAGTGCTTTTTAAATTTTGTGCCGCAGAAAAGCCGCACGGAACAAGTCAACCAGGCATGAACCCCAACACCTCTCATGTTACAAGTTATGTAGTGGCTGGGATATTCTGCGGCTCTACAGGCCTTTATAATAACAGGATGTGGGTGAGGTAGAATATTGACTGAACAGTATTGCCTGAAAATAGCCCAGTAAATTGGTGTATGCACAAAGGAACGGTGTGTGGGGTGGTGAATAACTCGGGGCAGTGTAACGTAGAGAGCTTTAAATCATGTTCGGAGATGGGAGAAGAGACAATAGGGACTTCAGTGTGGATATGAGGCTTACTAAATCCAGGACAGTCTTTCCTGCTCTCCTTCAGATCGCTTTTCAAAATGTGACGGAGAAACTGTTCTTCAGAGTTG
Source organism: Zootoca vivipara (assembly GCF_963506605.1). Classification (NCBI taxonomy): domain Eukaryota; kingdom Metazoa; phylum Chordata; class Lepidosauria; order Squamata; family Lacertidae; genus Zootoca; species Zootoca vivipara. Next base: position 13,250,276 of record NC_083288.1, read on the forward strand.
TTGTCCTTCCCTCCCCCTCTTCCTTTGAAGGGAAAAGAAGATGGTAGAAATAAACTTCCTCTGTGTGCACAAGAAACTGCGTTCCAAACGGGTGGCCCCTGTGCTGATCCGGGAGATCACCCGACGGGTCCACTTGGAGGGGATTTTCCAGGCTGTTTACACTGCCGGTGTGGTGCTGCCGAAGCCTGTTGGTACCTGTAGGTGAGTGTTATTTCATTTCATTTATTGAATTTATATACTGCCCTATACCCTCAGGGCGGTTCACAAAAAAGTATGGGATGTTGATTAGGTCAAGCAAAGGCCTGGTTAAAAAGGAATGTTTTTGCCTGGCGCCTAAAGGTGTATAGTGAAGGCGCCAGGCGAACTTCCCTGGGGAGAGCATTTCACAGACAGGGAGCCACTGCAGAGAAGGCCCGTTCTCGTGTCGCCACCCTCCAGACCTCTTGAGGAGGAGGCATACGAAGGAGGGGCTCAGAAGATGATCTCAGGGTCTGGGTAGTTCATATGGCAAGAGGTGGTCCTTGAGGTATTGTGGTCCTGAGTCGTTTAAGGCTTTCTAGGTCAAAACCAGCACTTTGAATTGGGCCCGGAAACTAATTGGTAGCCAGTGCAGTCAGATCAGGATTGGTGTAATACTCTCAAACCGTCTTGCTCCGGTGAGCAACCTGGCTACTGAATTCTGCACCAGCTTAAGTTTCCGAACTGTCTTCAGAGGCAGCCCTATGTATAACGCATTGCAGTAATCTGACCTTGAGGTTACCAGAGCATAGACAACAGTAGTTAGGCTATCCCTGTCCAGATAGGGGCGTACCTGGGCCACCAGCCGAAGCTGATGGAAGGTACTCCGGGCCACTGAGGGCACCTCAGATTTACTTTTGTCTCCCCAAAGGTGGCTTCTTCTGAATTCCACAGTTCCTGCCCTGATGTCAGCTCTCTAATATAGCATCCTGTCTTTTGCCAAGCCTGTCAAATGCAGCTTCGAGTCTCCTCTTTCCATGATACTCGTGCTGCAGCTGTGACAGGCAAGGGAGATCCTAGAAGTATCACCACTGCCCAGAGAGCAGGGCTCCATCTCTAACCCCTGACTGACTGGATAACATGGGGAAGAGGGATGCTGGGAAATAAATATTAATTGGGCTTTCTTGCAAGAAGAATTTCTGCCATTCTGGCAAGATGATTGATTGATTGATCAGTGTGTGTATGTACCTTTCTGGGCCTAGGAGTAAAACGTAGCTCCCACTTTTAGGTGATATTGAGTTAGGCCTCAAGTTACTAAGGCTTCCATGGAGGAAGAATGGGATCCGAGTGGGATGTATAACCAGGATGGCTCTTCTTTCCGGCAGGTACTGGCACCGGTCCCTGAATCCACGCAAGCTGATTGAAGTAAAGTTTTCCCACCTGAGCAGGAACATGACTATGCAACGCACCATGAAGCTCTATCGGCTTCCGGAGGTCTGTGATGGGCAGGGCAGTAACCTCAGTGGGGCCTTTGTGTAAGAATCTTTCAAGCCGAGATTGTATATTTGCCACACTTTTCCTCACGCGAGCGAGGCAAGGAGCCCTAGAGCATGCGGGGACCCTGACCTTTCTGTGCTATTTCCCCACGCCTCACAAGTTCCATGTACAGTCGTACCTTGGTTCTTAAACTTAATCCATTCCAGGAGTCCATTCGACTCCCGAAACGGTTCGAAAACCAATGCCCGGCTTCCGATCGGCTGCAGGAGCTTCCTGCAGTCAAGCGGAAGCCACATCGGACGTTCGGCTTCCGAAAAATGTTCGCAAACCGGAACACTTCCGGGTTTGCGGCGTTCGGGAGCCAAAACGTACAAGTACCAAGGCGTTTGAGAACCAAGGTACGACTGTTCAGAACTTCACTCTTCGTCCAAACCAGATTGCATTTAAAAGAGGAGTACCTTTTGAGCTGAAGCCTGAGCAGTACCCCTTGAGGTCAGAAAAGCTTTCCTTCTCACCCCGATCAAATCTCAGCATTAGTTTCTTTCTTAGGTTCTCCCCCGCCCTGTTCTCCTTCCTCAGTATTGCCAGAGATTATTCTGCATCTAGAGCAGCAGTCCCAAACCTTGCCAAGGGCACACCGGGGTCCTGCGAGAGAACTGCTCACAAGCCACAAATAAATAATTACAGGCTCCTCTGAGCCCAGCTCATCCATCTGCAGAGAAGATTGCCAGCTGCATCTCTGCACAAGGTGTTGTCTTGGCCTTGCCTCCTAATCATCCTCTTCCATGGCTGGATAATTCTGCAACATCCCTGCATCAGAATGTGATTGGAGCATTCAGTCCCTCTTGCAGCGCAGGGACCACAGAAGGGGCTCTCCTGGGAGGAGTGTGCTTATTTGGTCTCCGAAGAAGGCAGTGCTCTGGGCTTGTTTCCTTCGAAATCTAAAGGCACACACCGCAGAAGCATGATTCACAGAGGAGGCGACCTCTGCTGTGTGGGGAGTTCTCTTTTATACCCTGAAAAGGCTTCTTTGTAGAGTATAAGGGTGAACCGTGCCTTCTTTTTAATTCGGGAGAAAAACTAGCATCAGCCACCAGAAGTGTTGGAAATGCAGGTCAAGAGCCAAGATAGTGGGTGATACAGTGATTATGTGCCCCCTCCTCCACCAACATTTTTAAGGAATTTTTCCCAGCATTAGATTGGCTACTGACGCAGAGTGGGTATATGTCTTGTTTGCTTGAGACACTAGCTCCATGTGCACCTTCTTTCTATCCTCATGCCCCCACTATAATGTGAATTGTATTTAGGTCGCCTGGTAAGGAGCTAGAGGATGGGTGGTTCTACCCTTGGATGGTTATTTAGACATCCTTTGACCCTTTCCTGTAAATATTCTGATTCCAGAGTCGATCAAATGTGGGTTTGTTTGTGTCGGAGCATATTTGCTTGAAGTCAGGACGTAAAGAGGGTTCACCTTTTTTAATTGGGAGAGCATCAGGTCTTCGTAAGTTGAGTTCAGCTCTGTGCTGGTGTTTGCGACTGCTGTGTGGAGTTGCTAGGCAAGCGGCCATCTCCCAAGTTCACAGCTGTTTGCTGTGCTGATTGATTGATTTTTGCTATAGGTCCCCCCCTTTTTAAAAAAAACAAAACAAAACACAGATGGGATAGAGGGAAATCCTCCAATTTGCAAGTGGCCCTGGCACACAGGTGATTGAGCACTGCTTGGTAACAGTTGCTGGGTGGCAACCATGCCACATGAACCACCTTAAATAGCTGAGGCACATCTTTTGAGATTACCCATCATACCACAATTGCAACAGTGATTTCCAGAAAATGAAGTTCTAGTGTGACTCTGGGCAACTCTGCACTAGCAACACATTTTGCGTTGTCGTAGTGCCCGTAGTGCCTGCCAGTGGGCAGCAAACTAGCACAGAATCTGATCTGGTAAGTGTGTCTAGAGGAGTCCCCCACCCCCCAATGCCCTTAAATGCACTTGGTCCCCCAAGAAAGCCTTATGTGGCTGCTTCCTAATTCTCTGGATCTCATGCATACACCCTCCAGAATTGTCCGCTTATCTAGCCACTTCTCTTCTGTGCCTGGGCAATACAATTAGGCCAATATAATATTCCTTTCTGTCTGAGCCACCCCAGGGCTAACACAAAAGTGCTTTCACTGGCCAGGACCGTAATCTCCAGCCACAGGAATGTGCACGCAGAAGGCTCATCCGTGTAGCTTCTTCCTTTGGGGACCCTGCACATAGGTTTGCTTGGAACAGAAGCTGTGCAACACAGGCACTGCATTGCACAGCTGCCACAGCAGGAGGAGCCAGAGAACAAGGCTGTGCAGTCTTGGCTAAGATTTCTCTGCGGGGGTCAACTTGGAGGGAGGGTGTCCAGCAGCGCCTCATTGCAGAAGGGGAGCGAAACAACAACCCTGAACAATTTTTAGAGCAGATTGCTTAGAAACCGTCGGAGAAGGACGTAGTAGTAAAGGTCACCTGTGATCTAGTTTATCAGGGTTCAACCTTTCTCCCTTCAGGGTGTATGCTGCTGCCTTTTGCCCAAACAGATTATTATTGCCCACTTTGTCTATGGTGACTGGCAGTGACTTCCCAGGATGTCAAGCAGGAGCCCCTTCTGTAGAGATTGAGCACCGGGCACCTTGGTGGGTATTCAGTTAAGCTTCCACCAGCGTATACCCCTTGAAATTAATGAGCACAACTAAAGTTAGATCCATTAATTTCAGTGGTTGCCCTTGCAGTAAAACTTAGTTGAAAACCACCCTTGTCACTGAGCCACAGCCCATCCTCCAGCGGTCCTGAGCGTACAGCCTGCAAACCTCCAGTCTAGCTATGAAGCCCTTCCTTCACTGTCAGCCAGGGTCTCTGGTCCCCAAGTGCCTTTCTAAGCAAACGCTTTTCCTCTGACTCTTCCTCCAGACTCCAAAGACCCCAGGCCTGCGGCCGATGGAGCAGAGAGACATCCCTGCTGTGCACAAACTTCTGGCTGGGTATCTGAAGCTGTTCAACTTGACCCCTGTCATGAATGAGGAGGAGGTGGAGCACTGGTTTCTACCCCAGCCCAACATCATAGACACATTTGTAGTTGAGGTGAGGAGCGCTTTCTTCCCTGTCACTTCACAGCCCAATGACCAGAGGGCAGGGAGAAGGGGTTTGGGAGTTCTGTAGTGTCTTGTCTCCCCTGTCCTGCTGAATATGAAGTAGGACAAATTGCATGTATGTGGGCAGATTTAGATAACTGGATGCACAGTAATAATAAAAAATCTGGTGTCGCATCTTATGACCTTACCCCACAGACAGAACCAAGATCCTTAAATATAGTCATATCTTGGAAGTTGAACGCCTTGCCAGTCAAATGATTTGGCTCCCAAACATCGCAAACCCCGAAGTGATTGTTCCGGTTTGTGAATGTTCTTTGGAACCCAAACGTCGTGTCGCAGCTTCCAGTTGGCTGCAGGAGCTTTCTGCAGCCAATCGGAAGCTGCGCCTTGGTTCCCGAATGTTTTGGAAGTCGAACGGATTTCCAGAATGGATTCTGTACATGAAGTATAGTAAAAAAAGCCATACTCCTTTGGGATAAAAAACAGCCCTGAACATCTGTGTGAAGTGAATATATGAAGGGTATTGCTGTACTTACAGTCAAATTTAACAGCTTTTTCATGCATTCAAGCTGAATAAGGTGTTAGAATGGATTTTGCTCTTGTAGACTCCTGGTGGGAGGGGATGCCAATTTTAATGCTCCCCCACATAGAAGAATATCCTTGTAAATCACTGGCTCCCAAACTTATTTTCCCATAGACCACTTGAAAATTGCTGAGGGGCAGTTAATGATTTTTCTTCCTGTTGCAGCAATTGCAATGTGCTAGATGCTGCGTGATTTTTAATTGAATTTTTATTGCTTCATTTTTGTCTTATGTATTTTATTGTACAGTATAGGCAACCCCCCCCCCCCAATTTACGCATGTTCAGTTTGTGTGAGACTGCACACACATGTATTTCCCAAACCTAGAAGTGACCCAAAAATGTCACGAGAAGAGGCAGGGCAGGGGCCGAACATGGTGTTTGCAGGCTTTTTCAATGGTGTTTCAAATATTCGCAATTTCACTTAAATGTGCAATGCCTGTGTAAATGGGGGTGGGGGTGTGCCTGTATTACAGTTTGAACTCCACAGAATTCAAATTGCAATATAAGAAACAAAAGAAGCAATAAAAATACAATTAAAACCAGCACCAGTATTTCATGCGGTGTCTTCAGCCACAAATCCACAGGCATGTTGCAGGCCCCCTGAATGAAGCTTATGGGCCACCGGTTTGGGACCGCTGCTGTAAATTCAAAAGCAACAAGTATTCCCACAAGATTTGGTATCTGAAGAAGTGTGCATGCACACGAAAGCTCATACCAAAATATAAACTTAGTTGGTCTTTAAGGTGCTACTGAAGGAATTTTTTTATTTTGCTTCGACTCAGACCAACACGGCTACCTACCTGTAACAAGTATTCCCACATTAGTGGAGAGGTTCTAGTTCAGTCCATTCCTTGCTGTGCTAGGTTTCTGCATGGCTTTCCCCCACCTACAGTCCGAAGTTCTGTCCATTAAGAGTCATTGCCATCTTAATTCCCAATCCATCTTGTTTCTTTTCTAAACCAGAATAATACTGTAATTGGAGAGAAGGGAGGAATCAGATCTTCTCGCCCTGCTAAGTTGGAGAGGGCAGGCCCAATGGCAGATGAAGACAACTTGCTTCCCCCGCAACTGAAGACTGACTGAACGTTCCCAGAGTCTGGGGGACTTAATTCTAAAATGTATCTCACTATTTTCTTCAGAACACTGATGGGGAGGTGACCGACTTCCTGAGTTTCTACACCCTGCCCTCCACTATTATGAATCACCCAACCCACAAGAGCTTGAAGGCAGCCTATTCATTCTACAATGTCCACACCAAGACACCACTTCTCGACCTCATGAATGATGCCCTTATATTGGCCAAGATGGTAAGCTGCGCTCTCTCTTTAGGTTATTTCCTCAATCTTGTTTATCAGAGCCCAGTATACCGTATATATTAAGGAGACCCGGGGAGCAGTACAGAATTGATAGTCCTGAATATCTGAGTTGCGGGGTTTTTTAAAGCAACGTTCTCACTCTCATGGCACTTGAGGGGGAAAAACTGGCCTATTTTTTCTGGATGCTAAGGAATGACAAAGCATGCAAATAAGTCTAATGTCTCTCCTTGCCATACCTCTTTGTGCAGAGGGGCTTCGATGTTTTCAATGCACTGGATCTCATGGAGAACAAGACCTTCCTGGAGAAGCTGAAATTCGGGATTGGAGATGGAAATCTGCAGTATTATCTCTACAATTGGAAATGCCCCAGCATGGGGCCAGAGAAGGTAGGTGACCATTGCTATAGAGCAGACTGCGATCTACTCACAGGGGGGGGGGGAACAGGCAGTGATTACCCCTTTTTGGGGGAGTTCAGGTCATATTTGATGACCTTTTTTAGGAAGGAGAGTCCTGTTTTTTAGGGGTTCAGGTCAAAGCTGTTGGAGAGAAAAGGAACAATTTCTAGTTAAGGGGAATGGGGCGAAACACTCACCTAAAAATGGCAAAGGAAACAATCTGCCTATCAGCGGAAACTCTGTCTTCCGTTCCAGCGATCATGCGCAAATGGAGGCCGGGGAAAGGGGGCCAGGCCGGGTGCTTTTAGACCAAAGATAAAGAAAAGGAGCCAGTCCAGTGGTCGACCAGAAGTTCCCGGGGATCTACTAGTCGATCCTGTTGGACTTCTCTGCTATAGAGTGTCTTGGGAATGCCTGTCTCTGACTAGGCCAATGACCTGAAAGAAGGGCAACTCCACATCTTGCAAAGTTGAGTCATGAAGCATTGAATGACCAGGGTTGCATGTAATGCTAAGGACTTGGCGTGAACAACCAGACCGAATATCACAGCTGCAGTGCTCCTCTTTTTATCCTGGCTACCCAGGGCTAAGCCATGGTTGACCTTAGCAACGTGGCCGAACCTGGCCTTGTGGTTTTTCTTGCTCCTGACAAAACACAAGTTGTTCTTGCTTTTTCCGCTTGGGGTTTATGTGGAAAGGGCATGCCACATGTCCTAGTTTGGATAATAGCAAATCATGACTTAGCCCTGGATAACGCAAGTAGCAGCGGGACCCAAGGGAGAACCGCTGCAGCTACAATCTTTGGTTCAGGAACCCATCTGTCTGCTAAACTATGGTTTGGATTAGATTGATGGCCGATGGTTCGTTGGTGGAAAACCTTTCCTAAGCCCTTCCCCTTTATACCGGTTATTTCCATAGGTTGGCCTGGTGCTGCAGTAACCAGTAATCTCTGGAGAAGTGCTGGCAAAGCCGCTGAAGACGGGCTAGAGTGGAACTGCTGGCCGTTGCCGTTCAGATGTCTATGGAAGTGCGACCCTCCTGCGGAGGAGCTGGCGCCCCCCCCTACACTGGCCATGCAGACCGTCCACTGACACTTCTGATGATTGTACCATGCGCCACGGAGTGCGCCGACATGTTAGCATCAGCACTTGGCCTCCTCTTCCCACCCCTCCCCACCCCGTACAACCACGATCAAGGGAATGTAACTGCTGAGAAACTAGCTCACAATTGGCATATATTGGAGTTAACGGGTGAATAATAATAATAAAAAATATTATATATTCTATACTTTAACCATGTTTGCTGTTCAGCGGAACTGGGACTGGAACCACGGGGTTGCTTAGCTTTCTGTTGTAGAAATAGCCTTGAAAATGGCCCAGATTGTCCCACTCATCACCAGCAAAATCAGTGTTGTGTGGTGCATCCTAACACTCAGCTATATCCAGTGTTTCTCAGTGACATCCAAAGCACAATTGAGCTTCAGTGTGAGTTTTCTCTGGTGTGGTTGCCCTAGGCTGGTGCTAGTTAATGATGTTGGGTTTGTTTGTTTTTTTAAAGCCAATTTTCTGCCATGTGCATGCAGCAAAGGGCTAACGTGCTTAATACTCCTATTCAGCTTTTCTTTTGGAAAGAAATAAAGGGCTAATTTAGTGACTACAGGGCTGTCGCAGAACTGAACTCTTGTGGGATGATGTATGTAGCTTTCTCATCCCTCCCGTCCTGGACTTGCGCTGAGGTTTGTCGCTGCAACACTCGAATCTCCAAACTGTTAACAGCCTGTGCCTTTTGGCTCTTAAAATCCATGTTGGCCAAGCCTTGCTTTATGGGAGCAGTTCTTCATTTCCCCCCTCCAAGAGATGGGAGTCATTTGGGGCTTGCGATGTCTTGGAACTACAGCTCCACCCCATCTGTGTTTTCCTACAACAGAATTGAACACACTGCCTGTTTTTCGACCTTTCTTGAGCTGCAACGTCTCCCTCCTGCTTAAATCAACTAACAGTCCGCTTGTACTGCCCAGCCCTGAAAAGAACATTTTTGTGCTCCCTTCTGTGAGAATTTGCTGATATTACGAGAAACTTTCCTGGCAGTTGTGCCTGTTGCCTGTCCGCATAAACCCATGAGAATTTCATTCAAGCTACCAGGGGAATGGCTATCTGTAACTTTGCCAATGAATACTTGCAACGGGAGACAGACCATATTATGTTGCTGGTGTATCTGTTACAGCAGGGTTATTTTACTTCCTGAAGTTGGGAAGATCAGGCCTTCAGTCGAGGGCTTCTACTCAGTGACCTCTTTCAAGGAAGAGGTTTTTCCAGTTTCCCAGTGAAAATGTGACCCAACACTAAGGAGATACGGTACGTCTTTCTGCACCCACCCTTGCTGTCAGTCTTCCGAAATAAAGAGATTTGCTATCTGTGCAGTGAACAAGATGGATGGCCCTTGTCTCACAGGGGGCTCTCCCAAATTTTGCTACGGAGGGAAACACCATCAGGGAAATGGGCTTTTTGAAAGGTCTTCTCCATATCTGCAAGGCGTTGGAAGTCATCTGCTGGGAAACAAGGATGGCTGAAAAGAATCTGGGGCCGTGAAGAAGAAGAGCAGGAGGGAGGAATTGGCCTCCCATGAATTAAAGAGGTGTCACTTGGATCTGTGAAAACCCATCAGTGGCGTTTGTAGTGGGAGACGGCCACTCTTCTTCAAGGTCTGAGCTGAGATCCTAGGAAGGGTGTACCTCTTATCGTAGCCAAGTCAGTGGCTTTTATGTTGCTTTTTAAAAAATAGACCATTTAATATAAAACTTTATAAGGAATTCACATTTAAAAAATACAACATAATTCAAGGAAATTTGCTAAGAACTGGCTAAAAAATGCAACTGTATCCCAAATAAAAATAAGCAGTGTACACAAGGGGAAAGGGTCAAGAGTTTGGACAGGCTTAGGAAAACTTGAGTTTCTAAGAGGCATTTAGAAGTCGTCATGGTCCCCGCCTCACAGATTTCCAGAGGGAGGGCATTACAGACGATGGCCTGCTTCCCCATTGCCAGCAAGGGTTCTCCTTGGAATATCTTGCAGGTCAGTTTGGGTTTCATTGAAGGAGATGCACTGCTAGCTATCCTGGTTCTGTGTTGTTTAGGGTTTTAAATGTTAACAATGAAACCTGTAGTTAAGGCTGGGGAAACCTGTGTCTACATCCTTGGCATGGGGAATCTGTGGCCTTCTAGATGTTGACTACAACTCCCACCATCCCTAACCACTTAACATGCTGCCAGGGGCGGATGCAGGTTGGGCGTCCAACACGAACTGGAGACACCACCGGTTCGCCTCCCCTAATCTAGCCCCTATCCTGTCAGACTGAATCTCCATATAGAAAACTAGCATGCATAGGGGAGAAGGCCGGACTGCAACAGATATTCCTCACCTCTAGCTACTTTGTATGGTGGAGCATCCGTTTCTGTGAGAGACTACCCATTCTCTGAAATGGTACAGTCCAGACAATATTTACCGCTTGAGTGAAAACTCTTGGTTCCTTCCACTGCTGGGCAGAAAAGGACAGCATTACCTAGGTAACTTAGCACCTCATCAAAAGTGCTTTATCTGTTGCAAAAGATGCATATCTCATTCCTTACTTTGCTGATGGATTTCTACCCAAGCATTGCATTTTGGAAACCGACCCTCCTTCGCAAAGATTGATTCATAAAGACAAATGGTTTCAAAACGCATTTAGAGGAAGAGGAAATCCCCCTTAAGCTAGAAACCGGCAATTGTGTAATTCTTGTGTCGTAGGCTGGCAACGCCTGCAGCTTTTAACCTCCTGCTTGTGCAGTTGACTCACAGCTTGTTACGTCACCAGTGGAGGTTCAGTAGAACATTGCGAAAAGGATCTCTCCCGTGATTTGTGCTTGCTTTGTCCAAGTTGCCTTTGTGTCTTTCCACGGTCAAGTGTATTGCTGCTTTATTCAGAGGGAATACCTTCATTTCTGCCTGAGAGGGGTTTGAGAAAATACCCCTTGAATTTCCAATGCTTCCCTTCAAAAACTTATCAAGAACTATAAGCCTAAAGGCAGCAGCTCCTTCGACATGGCATGCCTCTCTGGAATTGAAAGAGCACTGGAGTTTCCCTGGCTAATTCCTGTTTGCTTTGCAGACATGTTCCCAGCTCCAGATCCTGTATAGACTTTGATAGGCCCTCTTCTAGCATTTTGCCCATGGTTTTGGATTAATTTTCATTTCGGATACGCTTTTGAGGTGTGCTGTGATGAGGACACAGACATCCGGCCTGGGCTTACTTGTGCATTACTCTCTCTATATATTGCAGTCTTTGTATAGCATTCTTCAAATGTGATAAATGTGTAATATTCCTTTTCACCCCTTGTGTGCTTATTGGTGAGGAATATCTGCTTACTTTGGCCAAAGATCTGACAGTGGTATCCTACTTCAATGGCTTTTGAGTGTGTGATACATTAAGATGGGAACCACATGAATATAGTCATGCCTTGGGGGGGGCGGGACTTTGAGTGCGACAGTGGCTTTAAAAAAAGTCCTGCTGAAAGTAACGTTTTCCATTCCAACGAGGCAGGAGAACACTCTTCCCAACCTCACTTCTCCTGTGTGCTAATGGGAGATGGCTCAGCAGTGCAGGACATAATCTCTTCCTCGCACGTCCCTTACTGTGGATGCAGAGCCTATTAATCTGTTCTCAACAGAAATGCTTTTTAAGGGTCTGGCTATAGGTTGTGTTCTACCAGCGAAAGAGCTCTGTCTTCAAGAGCTTCCTGCTGGAGGGGATCAATAAAGACAATCCCAAAGTCTATAGTCTGGCTAAACATTGGTTGGCCCATCAAAACATTGCAGAGGAGATTAAAAAACACAAACCTGTTGGAGGAGCTGCTTTCGGCTGCCTTTCTCCATCCTTTGCTTAGATCCTTTTGCATTCTCCTTGGGTCCTGCCTGCCTTTTTAAAAATTTGATGGATAGTTGGGGAGTGGTGGCGATGGTCCTGAATCATGACTTGTATAACTTTTTGTCTCAACTTGCTGCCGACAGCCTAAGAGTTGATGGCACAGGGGCAGGAAGGAGGAGAAAAAAGTGGATTTGCCACGAGAGAAGACAACACAGAGAAATGCCACGTTTGGGATACAGAAGTTTTCCCTCTTCCCTGGGAAATGTTGATTCGACCCAATATTCCTAAATTGAACAACCCTTGTTGTTGAGGAGCGCTCTTGTGGTACCCTGAAGAATACTCTAAAAGTTAACATTTTCAGCTATCGGAGTGAAGTTTGCTTTCAATTTTCCATAAAAAAATAAAAGACGCAGCCATAGATCTTCCTTGCCACATCATTGTGACGTGATTGTCATTGGCAGAAAGGGCTTTTTGAACAACACATGAATATTGGTAGAGGGGAGAGAACTACATCACTACCATCACTTTATAAATGGAAAAGGCTACAGAGTATTACAGTCCTGTACATCTCAGGGGGAAGTTCCAGATTTTAAGAGTAGGAACTCAAGCTTAGACACTACTTGCAAACACTACTTTTAAGGTCTTAAATTGTGCATTGAAAACAGCATATGCATGCTTCGGAATCCAACATCTACCCGAGAAACCGATTGCTCACTCAGAACTTAAATACTAAATGTTGAAATGTGGATTTTGGAAACCAGACTCCACATTCTGAAATGCAGATTCCCATACGGATATTTATTCCCTGCCCTGATTCCCATCATAGTTATGCCTCCGTTAAGGGCAAAGATTGTAGTTCTATTTTGTTGTCGTATTTGTTCCATGGAATTTGAAATTTCTTTGACACGGGGATTTTGTTAAAATAAAATATTTTTTATTATAGCTATTCAATACATTATAAACAGTCTCTTTTGATACATAGAAGCTTTCAAAATCAAATTCTAGAAAGTGACTCTGGTTCTTGGGGGCTTCTTCCTTTATAATATCAAAGAAGAGAGATGGGTAAGAGGGTGAAATCACACCAGTGCTGCATGTGCAAAGTCTGGATTTGTAAACTATGTTTAGTTCACAGTTAAATTATGATGGGGGGGGGAGAGATCTGGGAAGAATTTGTCTAATGCAGGACATTTTCATACAATCTACCATGTTCTAGAGATGGGCTCAGACCCAGATCCCGTAGATCAAAATATCTAAACCCAACTCTACAGAAACTCACTTGATTGCTTCTTTAAAACAATCTCTAGGAAGATGTTTGATTGGTGTTTTTTTAATAGCTCCGCCTTACTTAAATCTACTTTGCTTGCAACCCAATCCCCTATTCTAGAAGTAGCCAAAACGGTGCTCTCTAGAACTCCTATCATCTCCCTACTTTTCTTGGGAGATGTGTTTAATAACAAGGTTTGTCTCCCTTTTGAAAACTGTCCTTGTCCTATACCCCCCCCACCCCTTGGCAAGAGATGTGTGGGGCTGCCACTGGGAAAAGTGGCCCCATGTGATCAGTCGTTTCCTCTTCCTTCTGAGAACATTCCTTAATCCAAAGTGGCTGATAATGTCCATTGCTTTGCAACTTTCCCTTTCTCCGCATCATTAGCTCCTACTGGGGGCTTAAAAGGCAAGGCCAGCTTATCACATTTTTGCATTAGCAGGTATAACTGAGAACGTGCATTGGCAGTCCCTTGGTGGCTGCTCTTCAAGTGCTCTTGCCTTACTGGTACTAAAAAGGAAGGCGTTTCAAGCTAGTTGTTTTGAACGTGAGCCTTAACTGCACTCACCTAAGTGTAGGAAGTTGCACACAGCTGTGATTCCCCTTGTGCATGTAAATGAAATTAAGCAAACTCCCTCATCCCCATCGAATGTATGCGGTTTGTCTGGCTTTTCCCTCTACCAAGTAGGGATTTCTCATTTTGGGAAATCCATGGCTGTTAATCCGTGGTCCATAGCCCAATCTTGGGCAGAACCTGTGCATTGAAGCCAAAAAGCTTCATGATATTAAGCGACTAGAAGGGGCAAGGTTGAGCAGAGCTCCAAAATGACCCTATGGTCTGGCAAAATGACTAGTTAACTTGCTAATAACGCCTGCTTTTATGTGATGTGATGCAACAACCCAAAGCGCCGAAAGATTAGGTGTATTAATGTGACCAAGGGAAAAAAGCGATTGTGGAGGTAGCAAGCCTTTTTTTTTATCCTGAAGGACAGGAGCTTTTTGTAATCCCATCTTCAAAAGAACCAGTAGGAAAAAGTGCTTGGAGCCTAGCTTCTTAAAATATAGTGTGACATGTACGTGAACTCTTTGGACACTAGTATTTATTTGATAATGCTCAAACAAATATATACAGTACTACTATGAGAGCCTAGTGGTGGGTTATAATACAAGTTCTGACCTGCTCTTTTGGGACAATCAGAAGTCAGTGGCTTGTGATTTAGAATCACGATCTGCTAACTTGTTGCCAGGGTATCTGAAGTCTGGACTGGCCTCGCAAGCTGACTGCCAGCTGAAGAGGTCTGACTGCCTATTTCCTAAAGAAGCAAAGAGTTTCCTACAGCATCAACCCAAGTTCCTACCAAATGCGCTTTGCTGGGGCTGATCCTCTCCAAACCCATATTGCCACGGGCAGGCTAGCCTAGGCTCGGTTCAATCTGTGGCTCACATTCCTCTGCAGCTTAGAGGGCTGTACCAGAAGCCTTGGAACAGGATCCGTCCACCGGCGGATTGCTCACAACCCTCAACTCCTCCTTACCTCCTTTCTCAAAATCCCCGTTCTAACGAGCTACGCAAAATAGTTCAACAAATCCTTCCACTCACTACTTCTCACGAGAGCCGTGCGACTGTCGAAAACTTAAGGAAGATATTCCCATCTTGTGATCCCTTCCCAAACCATAATGGGGAAGGGGGTGGGCCTGGGCCCTCTCCCCGATCTAAATACCCTGTCCGGAAGAGAGATTTTCTAGGAGTTGCTACACCGCTTGGGCTGTTTATCTTCAATAGCGCAAAGGTTTTTTCAGTCTTCTAACCCTAATGCGAGTCAGGCTCTCCGAGCGAGGGTTGCTTGCACACCCGATCCAGCCCAGACCGGGGGGGCTGGGGGGGCCTGCTGCTTCCTCAGTGTGGTCCAGATGCACACATCTGGGTGAGCGACGGCCGGTTATCGGAATCAGCAGAGCCACTCCTCCACTGCAGGCCAGATTTGACTTGGATTCTTGACTATCCAACGCCTTTCACATCTTCCTGCATCTGACGTGCACAAACAGTGTGGCTGGAGACAGAGAAGTCCCATCCTTGGAGAGCAGGTGGATATGCCGATAGCCTGAGGGGGAAAATCCAGTCAGAAAGGAAGAGGGAGATATGTGGTAGACCTGGAAAAAAGCTAAAGGCTTTTGGGAAATGATATACTGTACAGTCTCGATCTCGAACGCCTTGGTACTCAGACGTTTTGGCTCCCGAGCGCCGCAAACCCAGAATTTAGTGTTCCAGTTGGCGAATGTTCTTGAATGTCCGATGGGGCTTCCGATTGGCTGCAGGAGCTAACTGCAGCCAGTCAGAAGCCGCGGTTTGGCTTCTGGACATTTTGGAAGTCAAATGGACTTCCGGAACGGATTCCGTTCGACTTCCGAGGCACAACTGTATAATGAAATGAAGACCAGAAGCTTTCTTTATAGGCAGAATAGGGACAGAATAAGTTCCAAAGATGATGATCAAACTATCTAGGTATTTATATGCACAGAAATGGAAAGAGCAGGTTCCAAGAAAGGAAGATTGATGAACTTTTTACAGAAGAGTGGAGGCCTATCGTGGACCATTAAAGAAAAAAAAAAGTCAAATGAAATCATAGGCAGGATTAGAGATAAAAGGAAAGGAAAAATTAGGATTAGAGATAAAAGGATTAGAGATAAAAGGGCACTTCGAGAACCGAAGACTTCGACTTACGAAGACGGCCGCGGAACAGATAATCTTCGTAAGTCGAGGTACCACTGTATGCTTCCACATTGCTACCTGCCAACTGTATGTATTACAATTATTCAAAATATTTAGCATATACAGGTAAAACTCGAAAAATTACAATATCGTCGAAAAGTGCATTTATTTCAGTAATGGTTACAGGTAGGTAGCCGTGTTGGTCTGGATCGAAGTAAAATAAAAAAATTCCTTCAGTAGCACCTTAAAGACCAACTAAGTTTTTATTTTGGTATGAGCTTTCGTGTGTCTGAAGAAGTGTGCATGCACACGAAAGCTCATACCAAAATAAAAACTTAGTTGGTCTTTAAGGTGCTACTGAAGGAATTTTTTTATTTTATTTCAGTAATGCAACTTGTTAATTTTTACAAATGCTTTCTTTTGGAAATTCCACAGTAATAAAACAAAGTTACAATATACAAAAATAAACATAGCTATTACATTTCATTAATTACATTCCATTTATAATTGACCTGCCTAACGACAAATAATTACAATTACAACAAATAAAGGCTTGACATACCTTGCTTTGCATTTCATGCATCTATCTCATATATTGGCTTCACCTTTTAAGTTGCATTGCGGAAATAAATGCATTTTTCGACAATATTCTAATTTCCCGAGTTTCACCTGTACATGATTCCAGGATCATTTCTGCAACTGAGCTCTCCTGAGGCTGCCACTCACCTTCCTTCAGGCTGGGCAACGGCAGAGTGAACTGCCCCACAAAGTCGTTGGAGGAAGTCGTGTCGTAATCCTCCACTACGAATCGCACCAGCGCCAGCTCTGGCACCCGAACCTGGAAAGTCAGCGTCTCGTCCCAACACGGATTGAATCCTACAAAGCGTGGGAAATCAGACATTTAGGAGACAAGAGACTTTCTTCCCCGTGGCACAGTTCCAGAGGAATATTGTGCCCCGAAACCTTTGTAAACCCAGAGATTCTCAGGAAGCTGACTTGCACGCCCAAGCCTTGGCCCTTTTTTCTGCACACATCCCTTCTCTGCCCAAGTTTGTGAAACACTGGCCAGTATTGAAAGCAGATCTCCCCCTCTGTCAACCCTCCGGAATCATAGAGCTGGAAGGGGCAACAAGGGGCAACTAGTACAACCCCTTCCAACGCCCAATGTGGGTCTCAAACCCACGACCCACAGATTAAAAGGATCTCATGCTCTACCAGCTGAGATAGTCCAGCTGGCAAAGGATGCCTCATTTTGCTTGCGGACGCCAGAAATCGATGCTGGGACTTTTTGCAGGCAACGCGTCTACGTCATCTGCACTCCATTTCCCCCTCACCGTTGTTTAATTTGTATTCGGTA
This sequence comes from Zootoca vivipara, assembly GCF_963506605.1. Lineage (NCBI taxonomy): Eukaryota > Metazoa > Chordata > Lepidosauria > Squamata > Lacertidae > Zootoca > Zootoca vivipara. The sequence continues at coordinate 13,267,370 of NC_083288.1, forward strand.
TGCTTCTTGGCGCAGTCCCCAGGGACTCCGTGGATCTCGATACGCACAAAGGGGTCCACGATGGAGGAGCTCTTCTCTTTGTTAAGTTTGGGCAGCTGCTGAGCTGTGATCACCTGAAGAGAGTGGCAAAGAAGAAGAAGAGTTTGGATTTGATATCCCGCTTTATCACTACCCGAAGGCGTCTCAAAGCGGCTAACATTCTCCTTTCCCTTCCTCCCCCACAACAAACACTCTGTGAGGTGAGTGGGGCTGGGAGACTTCAGACTAGCCCAAGGTCACCCAGCAGCTGCATGTGGAGGAGCGGAGACGCGAACCCGGTTCACCAGATTACGAGTCTGCCGCTCTTAACCACTACACCACACTGGCTCTTGTCAGAATGGGTAAGGAGGAAATGTTCCCTCTTTGGTGCCTCTTGGCCCATCGGACAACCGTCTTGTCAGGAGTATGGGCAGGAGTCAGGCTCTGGGGCCTGCCTCAGCTTGTGCTGGAGAAGCAAGGAGTGGCCACTCAGGTGAGGCCACTTGATACCTCACTGCACCTGGTGGCAGGAGCTGGGAGGGATAAAAGCTCAGCATTTCCCTTCAGCTCTTTGCCACAGCAACGCTATCCCTGCCTGGTTGCATCTGGCCTCTTGATCCTTGCTCCTTGGACCCTTGCCTTGCCGACGCCTTGATCCTTGCTCCGTGGACCCTTGCCTTGCCGACGCCTTGATCCTCGACCCTTGGACCTTCTACCGCTCTTAACCACTACACCACACTGGCTCTCAGTGTGGAAAGAAAGAGTTTAGAACATCCTCCATAGGGGGAGGAAAATGCCCCACTTCCCTTCCCTTCCTGCACCAACTCTTTAAGAACCATCAGCAAACCACAGAAAATATGATTTGGTACTGAGCATTTTTAAAATGCAATCCCAAATTTAAAACGAATCTGTGCCAGCTGAGCTAAAGTCAGAGCAATGAGTAACCTGTGCTGAGCAAGATAAAAATAAAAATCCTGCCCTCAGGCACTCCCAGTTTCCACAGCAAGAAAAAAAAAGATGAATTCTGCAACCAGCATAAAACAATGCCAGTAAATATCGCTTATATTGTAGAATTTATTCAGCAATTTGTGCCGCCCCGCTTTCTTCATTCCGGCAGGGGGAATGGGCACTGAAGCTGAAAACCATATTTACACACCTTTCTAGCATTTTGCAGCCATGAGGGCTGGAGAGTTACTCTTTAAAAACGAAACAAAAACAAAGAGTGTCAGGAAACTGAATTATGCACCAACTAGAATGTCGCACTAGGGCGTGTTGAATTTTTCAGCTTTCCAAATTCCAAAAATGAGGGGCACTAAAAAAAGTTGTAACATGACTTGGTAATTCAAAAGATGGTTTTGGTTAAATTAATATAAATTAGTTTTGTTTGGTAAGAAAAATGTGCATAAAATTGCACAGAAATCATTAAAAATAATTGTCAAGTACTTGCAGTTATATTATGATTACGATTATTGCAGTGGTAACTTCCTGACAGTAAGAGCTGTTCGACAGTGGAATTTGCTGCCAAGAAGTGTGGTGGAGTCTTCTTCTTTGGAGGTCTTTAAGCAGAGGCTTGACAGCCATATGTCAAGAATGCTTTGATGGTGTTTCCTGCTTGGCAGGGGGTTGGACTGGATGGCCCTTGTGGTCTCTTCCAACTCTATGATTCTATGACCTCTGGATACGCACACCTCTGGTTGCGTATCCTTCAGGATGCAAACGCGGCAAACCCAGAAGTATATTTCCGGGTTTCGCCCCACGCGCATGCACAGAAGCGCTCTACTGCACTGCGCGCATGTGCAGAACAGGCACTTCCGGTTGTGAATTCATCGGGATCCGACCGGAGCTCCGGAACGGATCCTGTGCGCAACCGGAGGTACCACTGTATTGGTTATTGTTCGGCGTTACCTGACATTTTCAGAAGGTAAAATGAAAGTTTTTGGTTTCCCGAGCACAGTTTATGTGCTTCTACATCAATCAGCAACTCACCAAGCCAAATGTTGTCCAATCCCAAGAACAATAGCAAGTTTGAATTCCTTACACTCCAAAACATATTTTTAAGAGCCCTCACTAAAAGGAAGAACCCAGAAATTACGTTTCGCAAACTAAAATAACACATTGTATTTCTGGGTTCTGAAGAACTGCAGTATACACACAGCTGAAAATGCAGCCCAAACGAGGACACCCAACAGCCCAACAGCGCATTGCATTTTTATGCTCACCCAAATACATGCAGAAAAAAGGAAGCCAGCCATTTGCACAAAAGCATTCTGCGTGCTACTATACCTTGATAGTGAGGGCAACTGGGCGCTGGCCTGTCTTGCCCCTGGGAGCTTCAGGATCAAATGTGCTCTGGTGGTTGCGCAGGAAAGCGGGCTTTAGCACGTAGCCGCAACGGCCGTTGACCAAAAAGCGCCCGTCATTCAGATCCATCTCTGCACCGGGCGTCTGGAAATTAAGTGCCACTAGAAAGGGGGCATGGGAAGGAGAGGAGATTACACGGGAGTGGAAGTGGGGCAGAAAAGCGGGACTCTGGGATGGCGCAGTTTTGCACACACCTGCATCTATACCTGTGTCTTCCAGACATCATTGGATGACAGCTCTCATGCAATGGATGGGAGTTGTAGTCCCAACAACTTCCGACGGGCATTGCATTGCCTACCTCTGACCCATGCCGTTCGCAAATTTGGAAGAGGACTGAGCGACACAAGGAAGGAGGGAAGGGCTGGTGGGAGGGGCTGGGAGCAAAAGACACATTGAGCCATATGCTACCAATAAAATAGAACATATGCAGAACCACATCCTTTGCTCCAAGGACAGGGCTTAGTTTAGAACAGGCATCCACAAACTGCGGCCCTCCAGGTGTTTTGGCCTACAACTCCCATGAACCTTAGCTAACAGCACCAGTGGTCAGGGATGATGGGGACTGTAGTCCAAAACATCTGGAGGGCCGAAGTTTGGGGGTGCCTGGTTTAGAACACGGGTCAGCAAAATAAGGCCCATGGGCCAGATCAGGCCCAACTGCCTTCTGGATCCGGCCTGCGGACGGTCCAGGAATCGCCACATGAATCACCAGCACGCGCGTTCTTTCCCTCTCCCTCACATGACGGCGGCACCAGCATCTCCTCCCTCTGTCCTCCTGACTTCTCCCCGCCCTGCCTAGAGGAGGAAGGGGGCTGAGCTTTGTTGGTGCCAGCAGCAGCACTCGAGCAGCCGCCATTTTAAGCACCCCCTCTCCGGAGCCCGTTCGCATGCTGCTCATTGTCCCTCCTCTCTCTCTTGCAATGATAGAGGTTCCCCTCGGCTTGCTCCTTCCTGCTGGGAGTTGTGGGAAACTGCAGTCAAACACAACTATGCATGACTGCTAATTAATGCATGAAGGGGTTAAGACAACCAAGTTTGATTCCTAGACTCAGCTAGGTCACACCCCCTTATGAGGGAGGAAGTGAAGTCATCTCTTCCTGTTCCCTCTTTCTTCTTGCCATGTAACCACCAAGGCAAATGTGCATAAGCAAGCTCCAAGCTTAGAGCATGTCCCTGAAGCTACCTTTCTGTATTTTCTATCCAAGATTGTTCTGTCTGTGTTCTCCTTGCTGCTGCTTGGATAAATGCATGAATCTGACCTTTGGAACACTGTAAGTAAAGCATTTTAAACTTACATAACAGCGTTTTAAACTTATCCAGTGGGATAACCTATATTCCTAATGATGTACCACTGCTTGACTTTTGTGTGTTTAAACTATGCTATTGGGGGCTCTCTCCTGCTGGGGAGTGTGCAAAGTCCTGCATTTTGAATCCAAGCACCCAGTTGATTCTGTTGTTATTTACCCCACACCCATGGGTCACGGGGATTCATATTTTTACTCCCCTGCACTTCATCCTGCTTCCAGTCTTGTTCACCAGCTTCGTCCTGTCCTAGCTGCCTCCCGGCTTATTGGCAGTGACGAAGGCCATGCACAACCGCCAACGAGCCCACACGCATATGAATGTACTCTCAATATGCTTCAGTGGACAAACACATTCAAAACAGGGCGAGAAACAATGAATCATGGAGCAACTCGTTGGAGACCCATCCTGACTATTGAAGGCTTTTTCAAACATGTCCCAATTAGTCCTAAGTTCTTGGGAAAGGTTTTCAAAACAATCCTTTTCGGGGAATGCAGCCAAATCATTTCTTTTGTCTGCCGCTGCCTGGTAAGAATGCTTTCAAGCTGATCAAATTTATTTTTGCCCAGAGGCTGATCTCATACACTATAAGCAGATTGGATTTCTATGACGAAAATTGGCTTCTCTCCTCCTCTTCCCAGGAAAAGACAAGAAGGATAATCTGACGGAGAAGGCATCGTTCTCCCAGGGGAACATCCATCTCCCTAGGGCAGTGGTTCTCAACCAGTGTGTCGTGGCACCCTGGGGTGCCTTTAAGGATAGTCACGGTTGATGCGGACAACACTGGCCTCTGTCCCTCTTTCCTTCCCTCCCTCCTCTGATGCCCTCTCGCATCTCTGCCTCCCAAAGGCTTGCCCAGCTGTTTATTGCAGCAACCCTGGCTACAAGCTCCCCAGGCGAATGGTGCCTCTGGGGCTGGCCAGGGGGTCCTGATGCCAGGAGCTGAGACGGCCTCGGAGCAAGCAGGCAAGTGGGTGAGGAAGTCCAGCCAGCCAGTCTGCTAGCTCTTGCTGTTGGGAATGGACAGACAAGTGGGAGGCTGGGCAGGCAGGCACTGTGCTGGCCCTTCTTGTACTTGCTGTGTGCGAGGCCCGCCTGGGAGCTGAGTGCCCGGTGCTGAAGGAGAGCCTTTCTGCCATGCAGGCCTGGCAGCGCCCACTGCTGCCACCCAAGGTAAGGTACTGGCCTCATGTTCACCTTTGGCCGGTCTCCGTTGAGCCACTAAGGCTGGGGACATCCTCTTCCCAGGCTGCTGTGGGGCAATAAGAGGGGGCACCTCTCTCTGGGGCAGGGGGGCAGCTCAGAGACCGTGCCCAGCGGACTCCCAAGGAGAGGGGAGGGGAGGCTGAGGGAGCCCTCCATGAGGGAGGGTGTTTGAAAAAGGGCGAGAGACTTCTAGCTCTGCAGGCAAGGGGTGACATAACCGGCTCCTGAGCCCCACGGGGGTGCTGCAGAAAGAGCATAGTTAGTCAAGGGAGCCATGGGTTCAAAAAAGTTGAAAACCTTTGTCTTAAGGGCATCGTTTGTCCTAGGGTGTCTTAAGGGCATCGTTCTCCCTTCCTTCCCAGGAAAAGAGAAGCAGCATATTGTTTTAAAGCCAAGAGAACATCACACTTGCAAGTGCAAACTAGACACGTCTGCTCAGAACTAAATCCCAATGACTTCAATGGGGTTTACTCCCAGGTGCTTAGGTATGTATAGGATCTAGTTTTGCAATCATTTACAAATAAAACCAGCTACTCTCAGCCGGACTTGAAATTCCCCAGAACAAATCTTTGTTTCACCCCTATCCTTGTAGGTTCTGAATTTCCCCGTCTAGTAGCTTAATGAAGCAAAGCCACAGTTTCAAGAACTTAGAACCACAGAACTGTAGAGGTGAAAGGTATCCCCCAGGGTCATCTAGTCTGACCCCCCTACAATGTAGGAATCTTTTGCCCAACCTGGGACTCGAACCCACAACCCTAAGATTAAGAGCCTCGTCCTCTAACGACTGAGTTATCCTAGCTTGTCCAGCTTCACCAGCTGAGCTATCCCAGCAGTTACCCAGCCTTAGGAAAAGGGGTTCATTTTCTGCGGCAGCAAAAGAATCGCCACAGATAAAGTTTCTGTTCCCAGCACTGGGAAGAGGAGGAGGAACTTAGCACATATTAAGCACCGTACAACAGCCACGTTGTAAACCATTCCCTTTTAAAACGTGCACGTAAAAATCACTTTCTTTTTTGTGGTTAATTGCCAGTACTGGGAGGGAGGGGGACACACTGTGCCAACGGGAGTCAGATCAGGGCAGGAAATGAAAGGTCTGTCCTTGCCTGGGCTTCTCTGAGTCCCCAAGCACAGTAATATGAAGCGCCTCAATGTTTTGGTTTCTGGCATTCGTTTAGGGGAAGAGGGGTGCGCACAACTCGGTGGCCAAGCACCTGCTACGGCCGCACAAGGTCTCAATCTCTGGCATCTCCAGCCCACCCAGCAGCCTCAAGCAACAGCCCTTAAAGGGACCTTTGCCTGGGAGATTGGACAGCCACTGCAGCATCATCAGGGTTAGAAATGCCTCCGTAGGCTGTGTAAGGCAATGGGTGCTTACGGGAAAGGATCTGTAAAGGCGCCAGTGTTCCAATTGTCTCACTACGTGCTCCTCCAACCGACTGCAGAGGACACGGTTGCTGGCCTGTTCTCCGCTGCGCTGCAGCGCCACCACTGCAGGTGGCCGGGGGGATGTATTGCATCTACCAGCTGAGCAGGAAATCGGGGAAACATCGAGAGTTGGCTGGCTCTGGCCTGCTCCTCAGCAAGGATGCTTGAGGAATTTAGGTTGGTTTGGAGGGAGCGGCAGGGAGAGGCCTGCATTCCTGCAATGAACTCGTCTGAACTGCGACTCCCAAATCAATGCATGGATCAGAACGTGGCCTGGAATCCTCAATTCGACCAAACTCTGAGAGATACCCCATATATAGTAGAACATGAGAGAGGGTGTGTATATATGTGTGTGTGTACACACACAAACACACATACAGAGTGATAGCAAATGTATCCAAAAATGCCCTTTTGAGAGTGACTGTACAGTGGTACCTCGGGTTACAGACTCCACGAACCCAGAAGTAGTACCTCGGGTTAAGAATTTTACCTGAGGATGAGAACAGAAATCGCGCCGTGGCGGCAACGGGTGCCCCCATTAGCTAAAGTGGTACCTCAGGTTAAGAACGGACGTCCAGAACGAATTAAGTTCGTAACCAGAGGTACCACACTGTACATGCTGATATGCTGTTCCTGCCCAGAAAATTGGACAGGGCAGCCATCTTTTTTCGGTACAATCTTCCTGGGAGGGGCGGCACATCGCCACATGTTCAATCTCAGGGTCATTTTTGTAGGTGCACAGCAGCTACTGTTTGTTCTAGCTGCTCTGATAGCTAGAATCCTGTGTGGGATTTTTATTTTATTTTAAGAAAAAAACACGGCCACACACAGAGGCAGAAATGGAACAGAACAGACTTTCTACCAGTCATACAGTAAAATTGATGCGGCCTAAAATGTGAGGGGTTTTTGGGGGGGGGCTATTGGGTTGCTGTTTTTTTTTTAATCATATTTTTTGTGGTTTTATATCTTGATTTTATTCTGTGAACTGCCCTGAGACCCCCAGGTATATAAATTCAATAAAAAATATAATAATAATAATAATAATAATAATAATAATAATAATAATATAATAATGGAAGACATTCGCCCATCCTTACTCCTCAGGGCCAGCACACCGTAACTCAGGCACAGACTAAGCTTATTTTCGACTGTCCATCTTCCATTGCCTATTGAGGCGGCGAGGAGGCGGCTAGAATTGACCATTTCACAGTGGGAAGAAGGAACCCGGGTCCCCTGCTTCTAGACTTCGAAGGAGCGGTGGGCAGGGGTTCATGAGTTATGTCCACCAGACCTATTTTCAACCCATGATGCTTACGGGAGGCTGGGGGGGCAGGGGTGGGAAAGAGCCCCAGGGTTGGGTGGTCTCTTACCAAGTTGGCAGCCAGCGTTCCACATTTCCTGAGGGTTGTAGTTGGCAGAGTTCATCTTCAGACCCAGCGGGTAGATGCGGCTGAGGTGCCGGGCGTTGTATCGGACAAAAGGGATTCCTGCAAGGCAAAAGGGAGAGTTGCAGCAAAAGGGAGAGTTGCTGGCGCCGCGACCAATCTCCACTTTAAGACCGTGCAGAGAACAAGACGATATTTCACTGGCATGACCAAGATGCCCAGGTTCAGCTAAGCAGCGGTGGGGCCGATACAGGGCCGGCCCTACCATTAGGAAAGAACAGCAAATGGTTATTTATTATTGCTGTACTTTTGCTGTCATGGAGGGGAAGTGTAAGGTTTACTGCCTCAGGTGCCGAAATAACTTGACTGGCTTTGGGTGTTATGCATCTTGACTTTGCGGGGGCAGGCCATGTGCTGTGCTGTTCCCCCTCAGGCGGCAAAATGTCTTAGGCTAGCCGGCATGCTCAAAAGTCAGCAGCCTCCTTCCTGAATCTACCATGTTTCTCATATTTTAAGGCATCCCCAAAAAATAAGCCATGACAGGATTTCAAAGGGTTGGTGAAAAATAAGACATACCCCGAAAATAAGCACTATCGCAAAGCCCCGACCAAGCGAGAGGCGAAGGCGCGGGACCCAGCAGGAGCTCCCAGCCTGCTTCCCCGAGCCGTAGCGCATCGGGGGACAGAGCCGAAGATCGGCGGGCGCTCCTTGCTGGGCTTGACAAGCCCGGGAAACAGCGCCCGCCGATCTTCGGACCTGTGCTGTGTGACAGGCGGGGGTGGGGGGGAAGCGGAGATCGTTCTCTGCTCTCCCCCCACCCCCGCCTGTCACCGAAGATCGGCGGGCGCTCCTTGCTGGGCTTGACAAGCCCGGCAAACAGCGCCCGCCGATCTTCGGACCTGTGCTGTGTGACAGGCGGGGGTGGGGGGGAAGCGGAGATCGTTCTCTGCTCTCCGCCCACCCCCGCCTGTCACCGAAGATCGGCAGGCGCTGTTTGCTGGGCTTGACAAGCCCGGCAAACAGCGCCCGCGTGCACTTTATTAAAAAATAAGACATCCCTTGAAAATAAGCCATGTCGTGTTTTTTTGAGGGAAAAAATTAATATAAGACATGTCTTATAATATGAGAAACACGGTACAAGCTTTTGCCCTGGCCCCATTTCCCAGGCCCTGTCTCCCTTCAGACCAGACCAGAGGTCAGTGTCATTATGCGCTACTAGTTGGCCACATAGTTACCCAAATCCTGCAGCCTGTATAAATGAAATATACATATAAACCCCGCGGGGAAATCTGTAACCGCTGCCTTGTGGAACATCTCTGAGGGGAAGAAAAGGCTGAGGAGTAAACCCTAAGGTAAAGGTAAAGGACCCCTGGATGGTTAAGTCCAGCCCAAGGCGACTCTGGGGTTGCAGCACTCATCTCGCTTTCAGGCCAAGGGTTTGTCCACAGACAGATTTCCGGGTCATGTGGCCAGCATGGCTAAACCACTTCTGGTGCAACAGAACACCGTGATGGAAAGCAGAGAGCACGGAAACGCCGTTTACTTTCCCGCCGCAGCAGTACCTATTTATCTACTCGCACTGGCGACAGAGCGACAGGAGCTCACCCTGTCGCGGGGATTCAATCTGTTGACTTTCTGATCAAGCCAAAGAGGCTCACAAATCCAGAGTAGAGTCCCTAAGACGGATGGATGGCTCCTTGTATGCTTCCTTCCAGCAACTCCTGCAGCCAAGCTGGTGCCAAATATATTGCTCTGCTTTCCTTTGGACCCCATCAGTGAGGATGAGGGGGTGGGGGGATCTTGTCATCTGGGCAGCCCAGGACCTCCATACACACTGCCCAGGCTTGCACCCAGGGGGAGATCACTTCGGTGCTGCTGACTCAGCAAAAACAACAGGGAGCTGCCACAGCAGGCGCTGTGATTCTCCAGCAGTTTGACTTCGCCCCTACAGGTACACTCCATTGTCTCTTGAGACAGACAGATGCCAACGACAACAACAACAACATGTGATCAGACTTCTAATCATTACAGGTAACTCGCTACTTACACGCATTTACCGCTAAGTTGTGCGCATTCAGCTTTACGCATATGGCAAAAAATATATATTATTTTTTTAAGGGGCAGAGTTCCAGGAAAAACGAGTTTGGCAATCCCAAACTCACACACTGAGCACAATTTTGGCTTTTATGTGCGATTCCTAAAACGTAACTCCTGCATAAATTGAGAGTAACTACACTGTATTTTCCTCTCATTAGGCTAAGCTCCATCTGGCTAATACAGTGGTACCTCGGGTTACAAACACCTCAGGTTACAAACACTTCGGGTTACAGGCTCCGCTAACCCGGAAATAGTACCTCGGGTTAAGAACTTTACCTCAGGATGAAAACGGAAATCGCGTGGCAGCGGGAGGCCCCATTAGCTAAAGTGGTACCTCAAATTAAGAACGGTTTCAGGTTAAGAACGGACCTCTGGAACGAATTAAGTTCGTAAGCAGAGGTACCACTGTATGCAGGTTTATTTTGTATCCTCGTATGGCTCAAGATTGGACTGGCTCTTGCTTCCAAGTGCTGACTTGCTCCCCTTCCTCTTTCAAGGTACTTTCAAGGTTTCCCCTTTCATCTGGCTACTGCCCTATTGGCCAAGGACAAAAATTCCACCCTGCCATCCAGAAATAGGGCACGTTGTCGTTGCATCTCAATTTCTCCTCATTGCGCAGATTTTTTAAGAATGAGTGAACACAGAAAGAGTTTGAGGTGAGCTCTTCCTTGTTCAGGCTGATCTTATAAGCTCACTCTACGCCGTCATATTGCCTGCCTTCTCCATCTTCCTTGTAATTTTCTCTGACGCCCTGCCTTCAGAGTCGCTTTTAGTTCCTTCTGTTCAGGGAAATCACTCGCTCACATAAGACCCAAAGCTGACCTGATTCTTTGATCAGCTTCCGGGCTTTCCGCTCGCTGAAAGAGGACATCTCGGTCGGCTGCTGATGGTGCAGAGCTTGAGACAGACTTTGAAATGGCACAGAACGGCAATAGACAACCACATCAGAGAGCTCCCGTGAAACCTGCCCAGCATCCTTTGCCTGGGGAGAAGGATGTACAAAGAGCAAATGATTTCCAGTTAAGATGTCCCTCCCAGTCCTGGAGTTGAATTACTCCAGGCTTGCAAATAGCTACTGGCCTGGTAGCCTACAGAGTAGAGGTGAGGATCTACCAGCCCATGGGCCTTATCCAACTCGCCAATCTTCTCCATTTGACCCACAAGGCCATTTTGGGCAAGCCATGCCCACTTGCGCCGTAGGTAAAGGGAAGTAAAGGTGGGGCTTAGCCAAAAAGGGCTTTGTAGCACTTCCTAAGCTGGTAGGCACTTTGGAAACTGAAATATACTCGGAGTCCTGTAGTGACTTCATGCTCTTTATTGCAGCTTGTAAAACAGTGAATGAAATGCCCCCCAAACCTCAGGCTTTTATATACAGTGGTACCTCGACTTACGAGTGCCTCAACTTCCAAAGGTTTCAACTTCCGAAGTCCGCTAACCCGGAAGTATTTTTGCCGCGCAGAAGCGGCGCACGCAGTTTGTGCATGCGCAAAATGGATGCTTCGACTTACGAAGGTTTCGATATCAGAAGAGCGCCGCGGAATGGATTGCCTTCGTAAGTCAAGGTGCCACTGTACATTATTTACACAATGAGTCCCGTCTGATTGGCTGATTCTGTTTCCCTCCTGGAGCCTGATTGGTCTTTTCCTGCAGACCAACCAGTTGTTGCATTCTACGATCCTACCAGCCTAATTAACTTCTTCCTGGAGCCTGATTGGTCTTCTCCTGCAAGCCAATCAGCTGTTGCATTCTAGGATCCTACTTGCCTATTGTTCTAGGATCCAAGCTTAGTACCGTGTTTCTCATATTTTAAGGCATCCCTAAAAAATAAGGCATGGCAGGATTTTCCAGACCTGGCAAAATATAAGGCATACCCCGAAAATAAGACATGCTGGTACGGTATGGCAGGGCACGCCGCGCCAAGTCCCGACCCAGCGGGACCCAGCAAGGACAGCAGTGCGCGCTTTGCCGAGCCCCAACTGAGCGGGAGCTGGCAAAGGCAGCAGCCCGCCGCCGGCTCGGAGCTCGAGCCGGCAAAGGCAGCAGCGGCGCTTTGCCGAGCTCCACCGAATCGGGTGAGAATTGCGTTCGTACCCCTGCCTTGCAGCCTCCGACCCTTCACCCAGGGCGTTCACACGTGCATCCCCACCCCCGACCCGCGTCCTCGTCTACCGGTACCTGAAAGCTGCGCACGCGGCATTCCAGCACAAAGCCACCAGCCAGCATCGGAAGAGGAGAAGGAGGTGCCGCCGAGAAACCCAGAAAGGGGAGGCGCAGCGGGAAGGAGGAGGAGACCAGCGGGGAGGGATCCGGAAAGTTGCGAGCGACTTCCTGCTCCCCCCCCCCAACGGAGCGAAAACCAGCAAAGGCAGCAGCCCGCCGCCGGGCTCCTTTGCCAGCTCCCGCTCAGTCGTGGCTCGGCAAAAAATAAGACGCCCCCGAAAATAAGCCATAGGCTTATTTTCTTGAGTAAAAAAAAATATAAGACATGACTTATAATATGAGAAACACGGTACATAACGCCAACGCTGCAGAAAATGCTCTCCAAACCCTGGGTTCAGCACTTCCCAAGCTCTGCAAGCTCCTTTTTTTCTTTTCAAGAGGCAGGTGGCTTGGGAGTGGACACCTATCACCTGATACCTGGTAACTCCAAGCCTCCTGTTCTTTGGAACGAAAGAAAATGGCCCCTTTAAAAACAAACAAACATCTGGTTGCAAGTCCTGTGTGGTGCTTTGTGTTACGGATCTTTATCTCTCCATGCTGATGACATAGGCGAGCAGCCTCACCCACCTGTCAAATCTGGCCTGGCAGGATCAGGGACATAAAAGGTCTGGCCCACCTGCTGAGAAAGCTCGCCACCCCTGCTACAGCGAGACTAACAATAGCTTCCTGGCAAATCGGGCAGGAAGGCCTTTGTACACTGGAAGCCATCTGATTCCTTATTTTCAGCCCTGCCACGAATGAATGGCACACATATCTGGGCACAAAGTGGAGAGACACGATTTCAGGGCTGGTGTAAAGATGTTTGTGAGATAGCTTTTTCGGACTAGCTTTAAGAAAGGCTGCAATACTAGCTGGCCAAGGATGGATAACCTCCAAGGCTCAAGATGGTCTGGATCAGGCACCCCCAAACTGCAGCCCTCCAAATGTTTTGGCCTACAACTCCCATGATCCCTAGCTAACAGGACCAGTGGTCAGGGAGGATGGGAATTGTAGTCCAAAACATCTGGAGGGCCGAAGTTTGGGGGTGCCTGGTTTGGATTGTGTGCTGTTTTGATCTCCAAGACCTGGCTGTCTACAGCGGCAGGATTGCAGGCTCAGGTTGGCAACCCTTTTCTCCAGGAAGCTGCCATGAGTGGCACAGAAGAATAAGGATCCTAGGTCCTGTTACTGCAGCCAGAGGTTCAGACACCCCTGGTCTGGGGATCACAGAGGATCGATTTCATTCACTGGTGGAGGGGGGGGGGACCCTGTGCCTGAAAAACCACCTGTGCACGGAGTGGATTTTCCTGCACTTTCCTGGTTTGCGTGGGGTAGGAGTATGTGCCCTGTCAAAATCTGCACCTCCTTTTTTGATATTTCCATGTACTTGCAGCTCCTGCTTGCTGAACACAATGTGCTCCCTTGAAATCGTTCATTAGGCTTGCATTCGCAAAACAAATTGGCTATTTCTATCAATTACTATGGGTAAATTTATAATAATAATAATAATAATAATAATAATAATAATAATAATAATTTATTATGTATCTGGCTGGGTTTCCCCAGCGACCCTGGGCAGCTCCCAACAGAATATTAAAAACACCAAACATTAAAAACTTCCCTAAACAGGGTTGCCTTCAGATGTCTTCTAAAGGTCAGGTAGTTGTTTATTTCCTTGACATCTGGTGGAAGGGCATTCCACAGGGCAGGTGCCACTACCAAGAAGGCCCTCTGCCTGGTTCCCTGTAAATTCGCTTCTCGCAGGGAGGGAACCTCAGAGCTGGACCTCAGTGTCCGGGCAGAACGATGGGGGTGGAGACGCTCCTTCAGGTATAATGGACCAAGGCCGCTTAGGGCTTCAAAGGTCAGCACCAACACTTTGAATTGTGCTCAGAAACGTACTGGGAGCCAATGTAGGTCTTTCAGGACCGGTGTCATATGGCCTCGGCGGCCAATCCCAGTCAGCAGTCTAGCTGCCACATTCCCTACCACTTAAATTTGACCCCCCCAAAATAAAAAAAATACCCAATGGAAAGATGTAGAAAAAAATGCTCTCTGGTTTGCCCAATCACTCCCCGCTTCAGCCAACCAGCAAAAGGCAAGCAAGGAAGTAAAAAAAATGCCCTCTGTTCTAATAGCTGAAGCTGCAGTGTGTATAGTGAGGTTTGGGTAGGAATTCCTTGTGGTTGGATATGTGAATTTTTGCATGGGAAATAGAAGTGATGGGAAGCTGTTGCAGATCTACCAACCACCTATCCAGGCAAAGAAAAACCACCATGCATTTGGTTTTACATGACTGGGAGCGGGTGAGATTCAACTTCGCCCATTAGGCTTGACATTCCCTGCGACAGCTCTTTCTAGGAATCAAGACGTACTCACCTGCAACGGTTTAATCCCTTGAAGAGAATGCGTAGACTAGAAGGGGTGGGGAGGGGGGGAAGAAAGAGAGACCCTTCTGTGAGAAACGCCATACATATCTATGGATATTTTCGAAGGGGCATATTTAAGAACGAATGGCCGTTCTGCGTCAGACTAAAAAGTCCCTCTAGTCTAGCATCTCTCTCTCCCCACACAGTGGACAATCAGGGGCCTCTGGGAAGCCCACAAGCAGCAGGGCCTAAATATATCCCTCTCCCACAGTTGGTTTCCTTCTGACTGGTGTTCAGAGGCAAGCTGTCTCTGATCCTAGATGTAGCATCACATGTGCAGAGAATGGTGACCCATATGATCAAGGGTCAGGAAACTAAACCTTATGAAGAACGGTCGAAGGAGCTGGGTATGTTTAGCCTGGAAAAGAGGAGACTGAGAGGGGAGATATGATAACTATATTCAAATATCTCAAGGGCCGTCACATGGAAGATGGGGCTCGCTTGTATTCTCCTGCTCCGTAGGCTAGGACCCGGACCAATGGCTTCAAGTGACAAGAAAGGAGATTTCGACTAAACTTCAGGAAGAACTTCCTGACAGTAAGAGCTGTTTGACAGTGGAACAGTCTCCCTCGGGAAGTGATGGACTCTCCTTCTCTGGAGGTTTTTAAGCAGAGGTCGGGTGGCCATCTGTCATGGGTGATTCCGCTGACATTCCTGCATTGCAGGGGGTTGGACTAGATGACCCATGGGGTACTTTCCAACTCGACAATTCTATGATTCATGATCATTACTGGTGGCCATTCACAGATTTATCCTGTGTGAACCTGTCTAATTGTCAGGCTTCGGGGAATCGAAAGAAACGGCTTACCAGTTAGAATCATTAACAATCACAGCGAGAAAACAAAGAACACATCTCCTAGGAATGGCGGTGCTCCCAATTAAGGGACACTCGCCCCTCCATCCCTATTAATCTACATCACTCCTACATTTCGTAATCTGAGCTTGTACCCTCTGTGTTTTCTGTTCTGCCACTTTCTGAGCTCTCCCTGACCTTGGAAAGGGGGCGGGGGTGAATGCCGTCCAGAGACTGTGAATCTGTTAACCCTCTCTCTTCCAGTGTTTCTTCTCCTAGCTGTTCCCCATCCAGTATTTCCCAGCTTCTGCCTTTTGAACTATGCCCCTCTGCAAACCACTGTTCCAAATCTATGCTGCCTTCCTGCTCCTGGGAAGATTCAGGGTCAGGATTGGGTGTGTGTGTGTGTGTGGCTCCCACCATTCTTCCTCAGTGCAGCCCTCCTCAGCAAGGTCCCTGGCACTAACCCTCTTTAAAAACCATATAAGCTAGTGGACACCATCACACCTTGAGATTCCATGGTCAGTTAGCATATTCAGCTTAGGGAGGTTTGCCCCTTTAGGATTTTTTCCTGAACACTTTTTGAGCATGGATAAACTTTCAG
Source organism: Zootoca vivipara (assembly GCF_963506605.1). Lineage (NCBI taxonomy): Eukaryota > Metazoa > Chordata > Lepidosauria > Squamata > Lacertidae > Zootoca > Zootoca vivipara. The sequence goes on from NC_083288.1 coordinate 13,283,189, forward strand.
GGCTCCCCCAAGCTTGCTGATCCCTCCATCTATCTTCTCAGTAGCTTTGTCTATGTCTGCCAGCACTCAGCCAACAGAGCTTGCTATTAATGAGACAGTTTATCCACATAATTTCTCTCTCCTCCCTTAGGAGAAGGGGTCTAATCTCTGCTGTGTCCTCACCTTATCTTCCTCTTCCTCCTGCATTTCTTCCTCAGGATTTGTGATGTAGCTCGTTTTTTCGGGATCACCCTTGTCCTCCGGCAGCTTCTTTGCCTTCACCAATATCTTCCACTTTAACTGCTGTGGAGTTTGAAGGAGTGGAGTTTAAACAGCTTAAATCTCTAATGAAACCTTCCATGTGAAATTGTAATAATCCAAGTTACAGGTAGGTAGCTGTGTTGGTCTGACGTAGTGGAAACAAAATAAAAATAAAAAATAAATAAAAAATTCCTTCCAGCAGCACCTTAAAGACCAACTAAGTTTTTATTTTGGTATGAGCTTTCGTGTGCATGCATCTGAAGAAGTGTGCATGCACACGAAAGCTCATACCAAAATAAAAACTTAGTTGGTCTTTAAGGTGCTGCTGGAAGGAATTTTTTTTATTTTGTAACAATCCACTTAGTGGAGGCATCGGGGCTCCAGAATTTGCCCAGGGCCTAAATAGAATTGGGCACATCTTTTGGCTTGGTTTTCACTCATGTTTCCATTTTTAAAATCAGTTCTCTACATCCGTTTGCATTTTTTTTTAAAAAATAATGCTAATGAAAATTCATCAGCATCTCTCCCAATTGGTATTCAGCAAGTTGGGATTCAATGTTCCCCAATACAAACATTTTTTTCAGAATAATTTCCCCTAATATAATGAATTTTTGTATGTCATTTCCTGCAATACGTGCATTTTAATGCACACTTTGCCCCAGTACCCTGTTTCTCCGAAAATAAGACGTAGACATAAAATAAGGCGTAGCAGGATTTTTAAGCATTCAAGGAATATAAGCCATACCCCGAAAATAAGACATAGTGATAGGCACAGCAGCAATGCTGGCCGCAGCAGCAGCAAGAGGGAAAAAAAATAAGACATCCCCTGAAAATAAGCCATAGTGTTGTTGTTTTGAGGAAAAATAAATAGAAGACGGTGTCTTATTTTCGAAGAAACACGGTATATGCATTTTTGTACACCTTACTCGGCTGGAAAATGCACTATTGCAGAATTTGAAGAACTGTAGATTTTGAAGGATGGCTGTGTTTCAGTTCATGTGCTGTTTTGCAAAGCGCAAACTACGTAGCTTGGTTTTTAAATGCAATCTGAATCAATTCCCACACCCCACCCCACCCTGCACTCCTAGGCCCAAAACCAACAAAAGGCCCAACAGTGCCAGCGTTCTCGCTTTGCGCCTGCAAAATTCAATGAAGATTTTTTGTGGGGTGCAAATGTGAATTGGATGTCCGATAGTCCTGGCCATAAAGTGTCTTGTTCATACCTGTTAGGTGTTAAAACCCTATATCCCTTACAAGAACTAATCACCTCACTGGGACTAAGAAGGAAGCTGGGTGAAGGAAATCCTGCAATAACTCAGCTACTACATTACCCAAAGTCCATTAGGCTTCCATTTCCCTCCACACAATCTTTTTGGGTTTCAATACTGCACAACTGCAACCATCTGGCATTGGGTACCAAAATTCATCTTGGCTTTTGCTGTTGTTGAAAGCAAGTTTCTGAAAGCTACGTACAACAGATCATCTATTTGTCAAGTCAAACTCCTCTTGACTTTGGTTTTCTCCTCAACAAAATTCCCAGCCTGATTGTATCACAGGTGACATGAGGAACATAACATAGTACGACGCTAAAAGTAAATTAGGGGTGAGGAAATTTTGCCCCTCCAGATGTTTCGGAACTACAACTGCCACCAGCCCCAGTCAAGCATAGCCAAATGGCCGAGGCTGATGGGAGTTGTAGTCCAACCAAGTCTGGAGGGTCAAAGGTTCCCTCACCTTTACCCTGCTGTGTTTCTCCGAAAATAAGCCATACCTCGAAAATAAGCCATAGTGATAGGCAGTTTAACCTTGTAGGTTAAACTGTACCATACTTAATAAAAATAAAAAAAGACATCCCCTGAAAATAAGCCACCGTGTGTCTTATTTTTGGAGAAACATGGTAAATGGTGTTACCTCTGGTGATGGGAGCTGTTTGGGCGTGTCTCCATCCAGTGGTTGCGTCACAAGCATGTTCCCTAAAATAGCCTTCATGTGGCGCGCCATCTTGGACTGCTGTTCTGGTCCACAGTGGTTTTCCAGAGAGAGAATCACAGGATAGGAAGAATGCTGAGGAGACAAGATGGAGTCAGAAGACACCTGCTACCTCCAAGACACCTGCTACCTCCAAGATTCTTTCCCCAACCCTTCAAATGATTACTTTTCCCCCTTTTTTAAAATAATAAAACACACACACATACACACACACCACTAAGCATTTTACGATGGCTTACATGAAATTTTGTGTACATTTGCAACCTCAAAACCTTTTAGAAACTGTTTCATCCTAGCTTTTCATGTGTTGATCATCCGCTGGTTAGAATGAATTTCTTTTTTTCTACTCGTGTTATGCTTTACTAATTGCATTAGATGGTTAGCTTTAATTCTCAGTAGTGGCACCCACCCTGTGGAACGCCCTCCCATCAAATGTCACGGAGATGAGTAACCATATAACTTTTAGGAGACATCTGAAGGCAGCCTTGTATCATCAATATTTGCACACATGCAACAGAATATTTGCACACATGCACACATTGATCCTTCATGGATCAATGCCTTGTCGTGGCGAAGGGGCTTGAATAACTCAGAGAAGCTATGAGCTATGCCATGCAGGGCCACCCAAGATGGACAGGTCATAGTGGAGAGTTTTGACTAAACGTGATCCACCTGGAGAAGGAACTGGCAAGCCACTCCAGTATCCCTGCCAAGAAAACTCCATGGACAAAGACAACAGGCATATAAAAGTTATGACGCTGGAAGATGAGCCCCTCAGGTCGGAAGGCGTCCAACATGCTACTGAGGAAGAGCTGAGGACAAGTACAAGTAGATTCAGAGCTGATGAAGCGGCTGGGCCAAAGCCGAAAGGACGCTCAGTTGCGGATATGCCTGGAAGCGAAAGGAAAGTCCGATGCTGTAAAGAAAAATATTGCATAGGAACCTGGAATGTAAGAACCATGAATGGAGGTAAGCTGGATGTGGTCAAAAATGAGATGACAAGAATAAATATCGACATCCTGGGCATCAGTGAACTAAAATGGAAGGGAATGGGCGAATTCAGTTCGGGTGACTATCGTATCTACTACTGTGGGCAAGAATCCTGTAGTAGAAATGGAGTGGCCCTCATAGTCAACAAAAGAGTGGCAAAAGCTGTAATGGGATGCAATCTCAAAAATGACAGAATGATCTCGATACGAATCCAAGGCAGACCTTTTAACATCACAGTAATCCAAGTTTATGCAGCAACTACCGGAGCTGAAGAAAGTGAAATTGACCAATTCTATGAAGACCTACAACACCTTCTAGAAATGACACCAAAGAAGGATGTTCTTCTCATTACAGGGGATTGGAATGCTAAAGTAGGGAATCAAGAGATAAAAGGAACAACTGGCAAGTTTGGCCTTGGAGTTCAAAATGAAGCAGGGCAAAGGCTAATAGAGTTCTGTCAAGAGAACAAGCTGGTCATCACAAACACTCTCTTCCAACAACACAAGAGACGACTCTACACATGGATATCACCAAATGGGCAGCATCGAAATCAGATTGATTATATTCTCTGCAGCCAAAGATGGAGAAGCTCTATACAATCAGCAAAAACAAGACCTGGAGCTGACTGTAACTCAGATCATCAGCTTCTTATAGCAAAATTCCAGCTTAAACTGAAGAAAGTAGGAAAAACCACTGGGCCAGTAAGATACAATCTAAATCAAATCCCTTATGAATACACAGTGGAAGTGAGGAACAGGTTTAAGGATTTAGATTTGGTGGACAGAGTGCCTGAAGAACTATGGATGGAGGCTCGTAACATTATACAGGAGGCAGCAACGAAAACCATCCCAAGGAAAAGGAAATGCAAGAAAGCAAAATGGCTATCCAACGAGGCCTTACAAATAGCGGAGGAGAGGAGGCAAGCAAAATGCAAGGGAGATAGGGAAAGATACAGGAAACTGAATGCAGATTTCCAAAAAACAGCAAGGAAAGACAAGAGGGTCTTCTTAAATGAGCAATGCAAAGAAATAGAGGAAAACAATAGAATGGGGAAAACCAGAGATCTGTTCAAGAAAATTGGAGATATGAAAGGAACATTTCGTACAAAGATTACCATAATCAAGGACAAAAGTGGTAAGGACCTAACAGAAGCAGAAGACATCAAGAAGAGGTGGCAAGAATACACAGAGGAATTATACCAGAAAGATATGGAGGTCTCGTACACCCCAGGTAGTGTGGTTGCTGACCTTGAGCCAGACATCTTGGAGAGTGAAGTCAAATGGGCCTTAGAAAGCACTGCTAATAACAAGGCCAGTGGAAGTGATGATATTCCAGCTGAACTATTTAAAATTTTAAAAGATGATGCTGTTAAGGTGCTACACCCAATATGCCAGCAAGTTTGGAAAACTCAGCAATGGCCAGAGGATTGGAGAAGATCAGTCTACATCCCAATTCCAAAGAAGGGCAGTGCCAAAGAATGCTCCAACTACCGCACAATTGCGCTCATTTCACACGCTAGCAAGGTTATGCTTAAAATTCCACAAGGCAGGCTTAGGCAGTATGTGGACCGAGAACTCCCAGAAGTGCAAGCTGGATTTCGAAAGGGCAGAGGAACCAGACCAAATAGCAAACATGCGCTGGATTATGGAGAAAGCAAGAGAGTTCCAGAAAAACGTCTACTTCTGCTTCATTGACTATGCAAAAGCCTTTGACTGTGTCGACCACAGCAAACTATGGCAAGTTCTTAAAGAAATGGGAGTGCCTGATCACCTCATCTGTCTCCTGAGAAATCTCTATGTGGGACAAGAAGCTACAGTTAGAACTGGATATGGAACAACTGAGTGGTTCAAAATTGGGAAAGGAGTACGACAAGGTTGTATATTGTCTCCCTGCTTATTTAACTTATATGCAGAATTCATCATGCGAAAGGCTGGACTAGTTGAATCCCAAACCGGAATTAAGATTGCCGGAAGAAATATCAACAACCTCAGATATGCAGATGACACAACCTTGATGGCAGAAAGCGAGGAGGAATTAAAGAACCTTTTAATGAGGGTGAAAGAGGAGAGCGCAAAATATGGTCTGAAGCTCAACATCAAAAAAACCAAGATCATGGCCACTGGTCCCATCACCTCCTGGCAAATAGAAGGGGAAGAAATGGAGGCAGTGAGAGATTTTACCTTCTTGGGCTCCTTGATCACTGCAGATGGTGACAGCAGTCACGAAATTAAAAGACGCCTGCTTCTTGGGAGAAAAGCAATGACAAACCTAGACAGCATCTTAAAAAGCAGAGACATCACCTTGCCGACAAAGGTCCGTATAGTTAAAGCTATGGTTTTCCCAGTAGTGATGTATGGAAGTGAGAGCTGGACCATAAAGAAGGCTGATCGCCGAAGAATTGATGCTTTTGAATTATGGTGCTGGAGGAGACTCTTGAGAGTCCCATGGACTGCAAGAAGATCAAACCTATCCATTCTTAAGGAAATCAGCCCTGAGTGCTCCCTGGAAGGACAGATCGTGAAGCTGAGGCTCCAATACTTTGGCCACCTCATGAGAAGAGAAGAATCCTTGGAAAAGACCCTGATGTTGGGAAAGATTGAGGGCACTAGGAGAAGGGGACGTCAGAGGACAAGGTGGTTGGACAGTGTTCTCGAAGCTACGAACATGAGTTTGACCAAACTGCGGGAGGCAGTGCAAGACAGGAGTGCCTGGCGTGCTATGGTCCATGGGGTCACGAAGAGTCGGACACGACTAAACGACTAAACAACAACAACAACAACAACAGAAGGTACCCCCACCTAAACAAGCAAGTTTTTTTGTTTTTTGTTTACTTTGAGTACAAAAACTTTATTTAAAAAAAATGCAATCCAGACACGATTGTAGAAGAGGATTTGTCTAGAATTGCACCCGCTGCGACATTTGCATACAACGCCTTTGAAAAAGGAAGCTTGCACAATCATTTCCAGCAATTAAATTTGCTCATGAATCATGATACAGCGAAGTGACTAAGTGGTTGGGCAGCGATGAAAGCTCCCGAGAGAAATGTTTGGGCCTCAGAACATCAAATGCAGCTACTTCTACCTTCCGAGGATCCTTAAGAACTGCAATCAATCAATCTTCTTGCTACCCGCATTTCTGAAAACTGTGGTTTAGTCTACCTTGAATGCATGGTCCCGGATGCTTTCAATCACATCCCGGAAGAGGATCTTGGAGGTCAGAGTGTGGCCGTGGTAGATGATGGGCTCTCCGTTGGACCCCTCCCAACAGTCAAGCTCCACACAGCGACACCCCTTCATCAAAGCCCTGCCGACGACAGAAACAAGGTGAGGTGATGATGGACGCTGCATTTCAGCCCTCTGCCTGTCAAGGAGCTGTCAGGCGAGCACAGGTCATCCACAAGGCAGGAAAGAACCTGAGGCATGAAATCCTCTAGGATTTTATCAGTCTTAGAGAGACAGGGAGGATTGTGACGCCTTGCCCAACCTCAGAGATGGACCATGGACCAATGTAGGCCAAGGGGTTAAGTTCCGGATCAGGCCAACAAGGGCCAAGGGTTAAAGGTAGGAGGTGCAGTCGCAGATCAGGAAGCGCAGGGAGGGAAAAGGAAGAGTCTGTGTTACTATTTAGCACAAGACGTTGCTCAGTTCTGCAAGGTGTACAGCTGCCCGGGTCCTGCTGCCTGAGTGCCGAGTTCAAGTCCTCCGGCCCCTTATAGGGAGCCAGGCAAGAGTTGTGCTAGCCGGCACTCTTCAAACAAACTTTAGAACTAACTTCAAGGTGTAAACAGCTTGTGCCTTCCCACCCAAGGGACGGCTCAATTTCCCACACATTGTTCTGCAGGGCTCCTTTGGGGATTATGGGCCACGTAATTAACGGAATCACCTGAGGCGAGCAAAGTGACATGCATCGTTCTCTCTCCAGGTACCTGGAGAGTAATCCTGCCTTGCCATGTGGCCTCCTTCCCCCTGGCCTGTTCAAAGCAGCCCCACCAACCAACCAACCAACCAGATTCCTCTCTCCGCTCCAGCTCACCCACTGCCTCCCATGCCTTTCTGCATGCCCTGGCCAAAATGCTGCAGCCAATGGCCTTGCACCCACCATTATTTGCTGGGATCCTTTACCTATCCCCGTTGCCAGCACTCCTTGCCATCTGAAAGCAGTTATTGGGACTCACTCAGGCCATAGCTGCCAAGTCTCCCGTATTCCCCGGGAAACCCACGTTTTTCCAGCTGTCCCCAGCCGAAAAAACGGATTTTTTTTTTTGTTTTTTCCTGGTTTATTCCGGCTGCGACGGCCATTTTGGAACTGGGCGGAGCATGCTCAGAAGCGACTTTTGATGCTGCTTTGCCCAGTTCCAAAATGGCTGCAGCGCGACTTCTGGTGCGGCGGCCATTTTGGAACAGGGCAGAGCAGCATCAAAAGTCGCTTCTGAGCATGCTCCGCCCAGTTCCAAAATGGCGGCAGCGCTACTTCCGGTCTGCTACTTCCGGTCCAGTCCCTTATTTCTCAGGCCGGAACTTGGCAGGTACGACTCTGCTGCTTCGACCAGAAAACCTGCTTACCGGATGTAGGCCTCAGTGCTACTGGCGCCTCCAATCTGGTTCTGCGTCAGGTAGGTGTTATGGGAGGAGGAGATGAAGTAATGGGACAGCGGCTGCGTCATGTCCTGGTATATCCTTGCATGGCCCTGGTTGAGGATGTCTCCAGCCGAGGACAGCAGGTACATCATGAAGCCATCCATCATCATGAGATTGTGCTGCCTGGCTGTGGGACGAAGAGGTGGTTAGCGGAGACAGTTTCATATCTACCCATCCGGCGTATTTTAGCGTACGCCTTTCCTAAGAACTTGCCAAATGCAAGGTGGTTCATTTCAGTGAGATTCGGAAGCAATACAGAACACAAGCGAGTGAGAAGATTAAAGATTTTATTCTAAACAGCAAGCATTATATACAGGTGAAACTCGGAAAATTAGAATATTGCCGAAAAGTGCATTTGTTTCAGTAATGCAACTTACTATTTTTTATTTTTCTTTTAATTTTTACAAATGCTTTTTTTGGGAAATTCCACAGTAATAAAACAAAGTTACAATAATACAAAAATAAACATTTCATTAGTTACATTCCATTTATAATTGACCCACCTGATGACAAATAATTACAATTACAACAAATAAAGGCTTGACAGATCTTGCTTTGCATGTCATGCATCTATCTCATATATTGGTTTCACCTTTTAAATTGCGTTACTGAAATAAAGGCACTTTTCAACGATATTCTAATTTTCTGAGTTTCAGATGTACATTACCAAGCAAATGCTTCGATCTGCCCCGGGGAAGCCCTCAAGAAGTGGCGAGGTGATCCCCTAGGCCAGGCATAGGCAACCTTGGCTCTCCAGATGTTTTGGAACTACAACTCCCATGATCCCTGACCACTGGCCCTGTTAGCTAGGGATCATGGGAGTTGTAGTTCCAAAACATCTGGAGAGCCAAGGTTGCCTATGCCTGCCCTAGGCGATCCCCCCACGGCCTATAGTCTGCACATGAGCTTCACAGAACTATGGCCCCAAACCATCCGATTTATAGATAGCTGGCTTGTTAGCCTATGTGCCTTGCCCGACAAGCTAGTGCAGATTATTAATTAGCTAGCCCCCTCTTCCAATACTGCACGTTCCTCCAAAGCAGGGGTCAGCAACCTTTTTCAGCTGTGGTCCGGTCCACTGTCCCTCAGACCATGTGGTGGGCCGGACATTTTTTTGGGGGGGGGGGAATGAACAAATTCCTATGCCCCACAAATAACTAGAGATGCATTTTAAATAAAAGCACACATTCTACTCATGTAAAAAAACATGCTGATTCCCGGACCGTCCGCGGGCTGGATTGAGAAGGCGATTGGGCCGCATCTGGCCCCCGGGCCTTAGGTTGCCTACCCCTGCTCTAAACAATGTCTAACATCCAAAAAGGTCAGAAGGTTCCTGTAAGAGAGAGGGCTTGCAGAGAGCAGCCCACTCTGCTTACTTCCATCAGATGGGAGAGCAGCAGCAAGAATATCAAGGCAGGAAGGAGGTTCCAGGGCTCTAGCAGCATACTGGAGCCTCAACTGCAGTTGGGAAGCAGAGAAGAAGGGGTGGGGCCAGCTGCATCAGAGGGTGGAAAGGAGAGGGAAGAATCAGCGGCAGCTGAGGAGAAAGGTTTGACACAATGGGGATCCCGTAGCGCCAGTAGGAGGGGCATTTTGGGGACCAGTCTTAAAGGCTGGGTCAGAGCCCGCCAGAGGCTATTGTGGGCTTCTGCCCCATGCAGAGCAGACATGATTTGAGACATCTCACCACTGTATATAGCATGCACAATCAAACTCTGAAAATCCAGAGGTGTGGAGTGCTTACTCGGGAGTAGCCAACACCCATCTGTGACAGTTCCCTGCATTATCACTTCTTCCTTCCACCAGATTAAACATTAAAGGCTGCTCTCAGCCGTCCAAGAGCAGAACAAGAGATAGAGAGGGGAAGTAAACAGAGGCAGGAAGAAAACAAGAGGCAGGAAGAGATGACCATGTCAGATCACTGAACTCCTCGAAATTACAAACATCTTCTGGAAAAGGTTTCCCCGTAATCAGTGCCTCCAAACATTGTAAAAGTAGGCCAAAAATACACAATACAGAGGACGTGCAACATCTATCGAAAACAGATGTCCCTCATCTCATTCTTCCACTCTCCTCTCAACCAGGCCAAGTTTGCAATATGATTCCTTGTTTTATAAAGCAGGGCTGCTCCTCTCCTCCTGCTGCTGAGAGTCAAGCAAAAATCCTGACCTGCACTGATCCAGAGTCCCCTGCTATGTGTAGGTCTCTGGCTTATTTTCCCGGTTCATCCCTCTGTTGGGCTCTGGTTAATTTTCCTGGCTAGTTGATCGACATCAAGCCAGATTTGCCATTTGGACACAGCAGGGAACTCTGGCTTATTACCAGTCGGGATCTCCGTGCTGGAAGCCGATGTGCAACGTGCATTTGTGGAGCATGAGGCTAGATGCTGCCCCTACACTACCCCTCCCAGCTGCAGCCATCCTGCTGCTTGCCAGGGCTAAGTAGGGCACAGGAAGCACCATGTTGGCAGTGGGCACAAGTATGGGTGCGTTGCTGCCTGGCACTGCTGCCAACCTGGGGTTTCTTCTGCCCTTGCCACCTGCAACCAGGTGGGCAGCACAGCATCATATGTCACACTCTGCAACTGGTGGCAAGAAAAGGGAAGGGGCAAGGGAGGAGGACTCATTCTTGCCACTTGTTCTTGGCTTAAGAAAACTATGGTTCACAAACCATGGTTGGTGATCTAGAATGATTGTACAAACCATGGCTGATGACCTAGAATGATGGTATAAAGCATGGTTTAAGTCTAGAATGATCATACGAACCATGGATTAAGTCTAGAATGATCATACAAATCATGGTTTAAGTCGCAAATGATCATACAAACCATGGTTTATGGCCTACAATGATCATACAAACCATGGTTTGAGTCTAGAATGATCATACAAACAATGGTTTATGACAGGCATCCCCAAACTTGGCCCTCCAGATGTTTTGGGACTACAACTCCCATCATCCCTGACCACTGGTCCTGTTAACTAGGGATGATGGGAGTTGTAGTCCCAAAACATCTGGAGGACCGAGTTTGGGGATGCCTGGTTTATGACCTAGAATGATCATACAAACCATAGTTTAAGTCTAGAATGATCGTACAAACCATGGTTCAAGTCTAGATTGATCATAGAAACCAATGTGTGATGCAACAAAACATACCATGGGATGCTATTGTACTTTCTTTTCCACCACCCCACTCCACTTTGCAGTCTGCTTTTTGTGTGGGGAAGGGACAGCAGAGAAGCAAAGCATCGTGATCTGTTATGTACAATCACAATTTCTGTCCCTCCCTCCCCTTTACATTCCTCTGCCTTGTTATGTTTCTTTAGACTGATGTTATTGCTGTGCTGGCTGTTTTCATTGCAAGGTATTATGCTGCAATTATAATATGGAAAAATCAATGAAGTGTTTGTTGTTGTCGTTTTTTTTGTTTTTTTTAAAAAAAGCATGATGAAATTGTGTGTCCCCCCCTTTCTTTCTTTTTTGTGGAAGAGAGGACAAAGGAGCTACTGCTGCTTTCACTGACCAGCACGTAAACTCTCAATAATGTGTAGTTTTGAGCCGTGGACTTCAATTTTATGGGGCGGCACACAGATTATAGCTTTCCAAAGACTCAGGGGCAGTGTGGTGCCATTAATTATATAACGCCATCTAGACATGGCACTTTGCAAAGGACAGGCGGCATGACAGACTCCTTATCCGAAAGGTAACAGGGGAGAGATGAAAGCTGGCGAAAGCAGAGAAAGAACATGCCATCATTACAGTTACGTGTACTTAGGCTTGGTCGTATTTATTTAGTCGTTGCATTTCTATCCCAGATTTTCCCCCACCCCAGGAGCTCAAGGTGGAATACAAGTGTCTCTCCCCAACTCTTTTAATCCCCAAAACCAATCTGTGCCGTAGGTTAGTGGCCCAAGGTCACCCAGCAAACCACCACGGTTGAGTGGGGATTTGAACAGAATCCCCACACCGATCCACGGACAGTCTGTGGGTCGGATCTTGAAAGAAATTGGGCCTGATCCGGCACCCGGGCCTTAGTTTGCCAACCCCGGTCTAATTTGAGACAAACAAGCTAATCTCATCAACACAAAGAAGCCTTCCCCTTTTCTGATCTTTCATATTTGTCAGAGCTGAAAATCCCTGTTCACAACAAGATGTCGTGGAGAACTGTAGGAGAATATGCCAATGCTCTTGAAAAGAGGCATGGCTATTGTTCCTGGTTGTATACACTGAAATGTTTAAATGTTTCTTTCTTCGAATCTTCCCACTCTTGCCATCCTCTCCTGCCACACCAGCGTGGTGAGCCACACCCTTTGAAAACCACTGACCTAGGGTCATAGGTGCCAAGTTCCGGATTGAAAAATCCAGGATCAGCAGCGCCGAGGCACCGGAAGTCGCTTCTACGCACTTCCGGACATGCGTAGAAGCGACTTCCGATGCCACTGTGCCCATTTCCAAAATGTCTGCAATGCCAGAAGTCGCTTCTACGCACTTCCGGACATGCGTGGAAGCGACTTTTGGCGCTGCGGACATTTTGGAAATGGGCACAGCGGCATCGGAAGAACATGGCCGCCAGCAGGAGCTCCGTAATCCGGGGGAATACGGGGTATTTTACCATTCGGGACACCAGTGGGAAACGGTAAGAAAATACGGGGGGGTTCCCGGGGAAAACGGGGTACTTGGCAGCTATGCCTAGGGTGTGGTTTTGCAAAGGGGGTAGAGAGGAAGGACTGTGTTTTTGCAGAGAAGCAACATGACTGATAATGGGAGGGTGAGGAGCAGGGGAGAGATAATCAGAGATAAAACCAGGTTGCTCTTATTTCTCCGCAAAAATAACCATGTTCATCCAACCCATGAAAGCCTTTTAGGTGAGACATCAGTCCCAAGAGAGATTTTTTTGGATTTCAGCTCCTTAATCTGCTTGTTCTTTCCGGATGTGCTTGCAATGCATCTACACAACAAAGGCCCTGCATTCATGACAATTATAACCATGCTAGAAAGTGTTCCGTCATAACTTTGAGGTGTGCGTATTGGGTTCATACCTTTCTCATTCAGCTCAAAAGTCTGGATGATTTCATGAGCCCGCTGCAAGCTGGCTTCCTCGCCCTGGTCGCGGAGAAATTCCTGCAGTTCCTCAGACGACAGCACGCGGTCCTCGCCCGAGTAACGGCGAAAGATCTCCTCCAGCTCAGGACGCGCCATCAGCCGTGTGCAGAACTCCTCAATCTCATATTCCTCCAAGCGATCGTTGTTTGATCTGTCACACTCCTAAGTGAAAGAGGGAAGGAGCAGTTAAGTAAATTGCCATGGGGGGGGGTGGATGAGAGGAAATAGCAACTGATAAGCTCGGGTGGAGTCAGGGCTGTGTGCTTTTTTTTTTTTTTTAAAGGAGGGGTGGAAGAAATAAATGGAAATTCTGCAAAGAGTATAAAATGTGTGAATCTGCATTTACTGTATATTTTATTTTAGTGTTTCTAGGCACTGAGAGGAACAGCTATGAAAAGTACCGAGGTGGAATACAGTCATACCTTGGTTTTCGAACACCTTAGTTCTCGAGTGTTTTGGCTCCCGAACGCCACAAACCAAGAAGTGAGTGTTCCAGTTTGCGAACGTTTTTTGGAAGCCGAACATCCGACGCGGCTTCCGATTGAGTGCAGGAAGGATAAGAGAAGATAAAGAAGTAGTAGGAATAAAACTAAAGAAAAATGAGCATAAATTGAAAGCATTTGCAGATGATTTGGCAATAACTGTGGAAGATCCAAAAAATTCACTCCCAAAAGTTTGGTCAAGTGGCAGGATTTAAATTAAATAAAAGCAAAACTAAATTGTTATTAAAAATTGGAAAGGAAAGAAGTAACAGAGATGGCAGGGATAAAAGTATATAAAAAAGTACAGTGGAACCTCGGTTTATGAACACCTTGGTTTACGAATTTTCGGTTTACGAACACCGCGGACCCATGTGGAACAGATTAATTCACTTTCCATTACTTTCAATGGGAAAGTTCGCTTCAGTTTATGAATGCTTCAGTTTATGAACAGACTTCCGGAACCAATTACACCCATGCTTCGGGTTAAGTACGCTTCAGGTTGAGTACTCCACGGACCCGTCTAGAACGGATTCATCCACTTTCCATTACTTTTAATGGGAAAGTTCGCTTCAGTTTATGAACGCTTCAGTTTATGAACAGACTCCCGGAACCAATTGTGTTCATAAACCGAGGTACCACTGTAAAGTATTTAGGAGTGTGGATAACAACAAAAAATAAAAATATTTTTAAAGACAATTATGAAAAAAATTGGCATAAAATTAAAAGAAATTTGGAAACATGGAATAGGATGAATCTTTCCCTAATTGGAAGAATTGCAACAATAAAAATGAATGTACTTCCAATAATGTTATTTCTTTTCCAAACTATTCCAGTAATAACAGGGAATGCATGCTTCAAAGAGTGGCAGAGAGAGATTTCAAAATTTGTCTGGAGTGGGGAAAAGCCAAGGATAAAAAATAAGATACTAACAGATGTGAAAGAAAGAGGCGGTTTCTCACTCCCAGACTTAAAATTGTACTATGAAGCGGCATCCCTAATATGGATTCGGGATTGGATCAAGTTAGAAAGGGAGGAAATAACAGAATTGGAATGACACGACAACAGAATTGGATGGCATGCTTACTTATAGTACGGGAAAGCAAAAATACACGAAGGGTTTCATAACCACATAATAAGGAGATCATTGTTTCAAGTGTGGGAAAAATACAAAGAATTACTAGAATCTAAGACACCTTGGTGGATATCACCTATTGAAGCACTGCCACTTAAAACATTAGAGAAAAAGGGAGAATGGCCAACATATAGAGAGTTACTGGTTGAACAAGAGGGGAAATTAAAATTGAAGGAATATGAAGAAATAAAAGAACATCTCCAAAGTTGGTTGCATCATAGACAGTTAAAATACATATTCAAAGAAGACAATAAGAAAAGTTTTTCATATTCGGTTTCAAAATTCCAAAAGGAAGTGATAGAATAAAAGTCAAAATTATTTTAAAAAAGGCATACAATATCCTTTGGGAGTGGGAAACCAAAGATGAAGAAGTAAAATCGGTACTGATTAACTGGGCACAGGATATAGGTCAAAATATACAATTCCAAGATTGGATAAAATTGTGGAAAACAAATCTGAAATTTACGGATTGTATTTTGTTGAGAGAGAACTATATGAAGATGATGTATAGATGGTATATAACACCGGTTAAATTGGCAAAAATGTCTAAAAATGAAAAGAAAGAATGTTAGAGACGTGAAGCAGAAGGTACGTTCTACCATATGTAGTGGGATTGTAAAAAGGTAAAATTGTACTGGGAGATTATTTATAAGGAATTGAAGAAAATGTTGAAAATAACATTTGTTAAACAACCAGAAGCTTTTTTGTTAGGCATTTTAGGCCAAGACCTACCGAAAGAGAAGAGGACGCTATTTATGTACGCCAGCACAGCGGCAAGAATGTTGATAGCACAAAATTGGAAGACTGGAGTATTACCAACTAAAGAAGAATGGCAAGAAAAACTGATGAGTTATGCAGAAATGGCAAAACTGACAGACAGATTACAGGAAGAAGACAACAGTGAAAGAGAATGGGAACCATTTATTGTATATCTGCAGAAACCAAGAAAGACTATTGATGGCAGGATTTAAATAAAAACTCCCTTTTTTAGTAATAGAAATATGTAGTAAACAAGGAAACAATACAATATACATTTTCAGAGATAGCAGTGTGTAATAGGGGAAAAATAAATCAGAAGTGGAAGTTGGGGGAAGCCCGGGGGGTAGGGGTGGGAAGAGGGAATGTAATATGAAGGTTATGGATATGTGATATTTGTAATAATTGAAAAAGAAAATGGAATAAAATTTTATTTAATAATAATAATAATAATAATTCATTGCTGAATTCCCCCCTCCAAAAAAACTCAACTTCCTTCCCTCTTCTTTCTGTGGTTCCTTAAAATTATTTTTAATATTTTCTGCATGTCCAAATTAATTGGCTCATTTGTTCATCTAATTTAAATAAATTCTCTTTAAATATATACTCTTATAAAACTTCAAGTTATTACAATAATCTTGCTAATGTTCCTCTCTGTATAATCCCCTGCTTTCACTGTATAATAATTTTAAAGTCTCTCCCCCGTCCTTTCTGCCTCATGCTGAGGAATGTGGTCCTTCCTCGGACTGAGGGCGAGGTGGCCCTGCCTTTCCACAGCAGCTAGAAATTATTGCCCTCGTTGCAAAGAAGGCCAGAGGAAACCCGAGAGACTGTTCTGGGAGGAAAGGCAGAAGTTCAAATATTGGCTCAGAAGAATCAGCTAAATCTTTGGCTGCAGGGCTCACGTCTACCATTATTCTAAAAGTGTTGACATCTCATAAAGGCAAAACTGGCAGCAGGGGAGACGGGAAAGCACAGAGTGCGTTTGCAAGAGAGACAGAGCACAAAAAACGGTAAAGCACCCCTGGATGGTTAAGTCCAGTCAAAGGAGACTCTGGGGTTGCGGCGCTCAGCTCACTTTCAGGCCAAGGGAGCTGGCGTTTGTCCGCAGACAGCTTTCTGGGTCATGTGGTCAACATGGCTAAACAGTTTCTGGTGCAATGGGACATCGTGACGGAAACCAGAGCGCACGGAAACACTGTTTACCTTCCCGCCAGAGCGGTACCTATTTATCTACTTGCGTTGCCCCTTATATAATGAAGCAAGAGAATGGTTTTTGACACCTATAATGACAAGGTCCCCCGGGCATAATCCTTCTGACATGATTCTTTATCTCCTCGCAGACATAGATAAGTATGTGACCTGGCGTGTAGCACTTTTTGCAACTGCTGCCAGGAAAATTAGAAAAAAATTATATAGCCGAGATAGCGATAAACTGAAAAGGAGATGAATTTATTTGACCCCATCTACACCAAGCTGTATCTTTCTCACTAAACTTTGTACATAATTGTCTATTGTATTATTTAATATAACCTTTAATATATTAGTGGCCCTGCGGTGATTTTAGCTTATAAATGTTATCATCTAATGTTTCAATTTGTATATTAAGGAGTTTCTATAGCTTTATGTGGACACACAGAGTGGCGCTGTGGTCTAAACCACAGAGCCTAGGGCTTGCCGATTAGAAGGTCGGCGGTTCGAATCCCCACGACGGGGTGAGCTCCCGTTGTTCGGTCCCAGTTCCTGCCCACCTAGCAGTTCAAAAGCACGTCAAATGCAAGTAGACAAAGATGTACTGCTCCGGCGGGAAGGTAAACGGCGTTTCCATGTGCTGCTCTGGTTCGCTTAGTCATGCTGGCCACGTGACCCGGAAATTGTTTGCGGACAAACACCGGCTCCCTTGGCCTATAGAGTGAGGTGAGCGCGCAACCCCAGAGTCATCCGCGACTGGACCTAACGGTCAGTTTTGTGCAGCTTTATAGCTTTGTGCAGGGACCCAGGTGGCGCTGTGGGTTAACCACAGAGCCTAGGGCTTGCTGATCAGAAGGTCAGCGGTTCGAATCCCTGCGACGGGGTGAGCTCCCGTTGCTCGGTCCCAGCTCCTGCCAACCTAGCAGTTCGAAAGCACGTCAAAATGCAAGTAGATAAATAGGAACCGCTACAGCGGGAAGGTAAACGGCGTTTCCGTGTGCTGCTCTGGTTCGCCAGAAGTGGCTTTGTCATGCTGGCCACATGACCTGGAAGCTATATGCCGGCTCCCTCGGCCAATAATGCGAGATGAGCGCGCAACCCCAGAGTCGGTTACGACTGGACCTAATGGTCAGGGGTCCATTTACCTTTACCTTTATAGCTTTGTGCAGATTAGGTCATGTTTTGACAATGTAAATGTTTTAACTTTTTGTATCAAACTAGTATATATTTTATTGAATGACATTGTATACATTGCAGCAGCCTTTGGCTATAAGCAATAAACTTGACTGACTGACTGACTGACTAACTACTGGCACTGGCGTGCTTTAGAACTGCTTGGTTGGCAGAAGCTGCGATAGAGCAACGGGAGCTCACCTCGTCGCGGGGATTCAAACCGCTGAGCTTCTGATCAACAAGCCCAAGAGGCTCAGTGGTTTAGACCACAGCGCCACCCGTGTCTGTTTACCTTAGAGACAGAGCACCCTTCATCGAACAGAGGAGGTGTGCAGCTAGAGCCAAGCAGATCCTGAAACTGGCGGCAAGATGGCAGCTAGCATACAAGGGCAGGAAGTACCTTGAAGAGCCTGTAGGCGTAGATGTCGTTCATATCTATGTTTATCATCCGCAGCATGTTTTTGATTTCTTTGAAGCTCATCTTATTGTCTTTGTTCTTGTCAGCCTGTTGCAAGATGTCATGGATCCAAGTGGAACCTGATGTAAGGAAAGAACAAAAGGGACTGGGAGGCACCAACCCCAGGAACTAAGGTAACACGTCTACACCCAGGAAACATTATTATGAGGGGAATTTTGAATTATTTCAGAATCGGGAACCCTTCAGTCTTTGACAAAAACAAATTTCCCTGGAGCTAAGCTGTTAAGACAACTCAGAGCTAAGGTCTTGCAAGGAGGTATTAGCTTTGGTAATGTTTTGAAAATGCTTCGATTAGAATGTGCAGACTAATATTCAGAACTCCAGCATAGCTGCCAAGTCTCCCGTATTCACTGAGAAACCCCCGTTTTTACGGCTGTTCCCAGCCGAAAAAAACAGATTTTTTTTGTTTTCCCCAGTTGTTCAAATATCCTTTATTAGGCATATCAAACCACACATTATCACATAAAATTTACATACAGATTATATAAAATACAGACTCAGCTGAGCAAGGCTTATCCCAGTCAGTTCCTTAACTCCAGGAAGAGTATAGATATATATAAATACTACACCAAACACTGCCACACCACCTACCAATTAAGGAGCACTAACTCTCTTTGTAATGGCCCAGCCTTTCTGCATGGACAGCACTCAAAAATTCAGCTACGGCTGTAGTAATTTGATCATCCCTGTCCGATAGTAGGACCTGAACGGTTGGTAGTTTGGAAATCAGCCAATTGAGTTGCAAGGCCTCTAATAGTTGTCTTCTGGCATGAGTTCCAAATTCACAGGAAAAGAAAATATGCTCCAAAGTATCAGGTTCCTGTTTACTACATTTGCAGAGACGCTCTGATTCTGGGGAAATATTCTGGCGCGGCGGCCATTTTGGAACTGGACGGAGCATGCTCAGAAGTGACTTTTGATGCTGCTTTACCCAGTTCCAAAATGGCTGCAGCGTGACTTCTGGTGTGGCGGCCATTTTGGAACAGGGCAGAGCAGCATCAGAAGTAGCTTCTGAGCATGCTCTGCCCAGTTCCAAAATGGCGGCAGCGCTACTTCCGGTCCAGTCCCTTATTTCTCAGGCCGGAACTTGGCAGCTATGAACTCCAGTGGTACCTCGGAAGTAGAACAGAATCTGTTCAGGAAGTCTGTTCAACTTCCAAAACGTTCGGAAACCAAGGCGCGGCTCCCGACTGGCTGCAGGAAGCTCCAAGTTATAATGAAAAATTAATTAATTAAGAATTAACGTAAGAGTTTAACTTTGCATTTTGCAATGGTTAAATCAGGCATCCCCAAACTGCGGCCCTCCAGATGTTTTGGCCTACAACTCCCATGATCCCTAGCTAACAGGACCCAGCGGTCGGGGAAGATGGGAATTGTAGTCCAAAACATCTGGAGGGCTGAAGTTTGGGGGTGCCTCGGTTAAATAAAGTTAGGGACCCTCCCAGACTGGTATTTCATTATGGTTGTATTCTGCAGCCATGTACTGGGCACAATAATAATGCATTAATTAATATTCTGCTTTAGTTTGCTCTGTGATGCTTCTCTAATGCTACCGCAAGATTGCTGTCCAGAAGTGCTAAAGCGCAACTAAAAAGTGGGACAAAAATAAACCAGTTACAGGACCTCAGCAGGAAGTTGCAGGATGTTCACTGACTGGGAATGAAGCAGTGTGACTGCCCCAAAACCTGTGCAGCCCCAAACAGTATCAAAAGTGGGGTGTGTGTGACTGCCCCAATAGCATCATGAGCACAAATCGTCATGAATGTGCAACAAGAAGGGCATCTTGACGGGGCTTTAGTTAGGGGGATTTTTTTTTGAAAACTTTGCTTGAGGGGAGCAAGGAGAGGGGATTAGGGTTCTGCAGGCTAATGCAAAGTTGACAGAGATTCCTCAGATAAAAAAGAACTGAAAACAACTACCGTAAACTTTCATGTTCTTATTTTTACCAAGGAAGTTAAAAGTAGTGGAATTTCAAGTTCAGAGAGAGAGAGATCTGAATTTTTCTCTATTAGTTTACAGTGGTACCTCGGTTCTCAAACGTCTCCGTTGTAGGAACCCGGACACCAAAACCCCGAAAGTACAGTGATACCTCTAGTTACAAACTTAATTCGTTCCGGAGGTCCGTTCTTAACCTGAAACTGTTCTTAACTAGAGGCGTGCTTTCACTAATGGAGTCTCTTGCTGCCACTGTGCCACTGGCACACAATTTCCAGGAGTTTTGTAACCTGAAGCGTTTGTAACTTGAGGCATTTGTAACTTGAGGTACCACTGTAAATGCTTCCGTTTCCGAACGCGCCTTGGAAATCAAACGGCTTCCGCTGCATGTTTTTCAATTTTCTCAAATGCATTTGCAGCCAGCCCTTTGCGCCTCAGTTTTCGAACGTTTCGGAAGCACGAAAGGTCTTCTGGAATGGATTACGTTCGAGAATCGAGGTACCACTGTACCTCCAAGACACTACCAGCTCACAGATTTAAACAAGCTCTGATCTCACTTTCTGGGAACCTTCTCCAAATGCGGTTCCACAAACCATTTAAAGCCTTGTGGCCTGGGCTTTGTCTTTGAAGCTCTTTCCTGTACCAAAAGCTGCAGGCAGGCCCTTCTTTGAGGCAGACTGAGGCAGCCGCCTCAGGCGGCCAAAATGAGGTGTCAATGAGACGGCAGAAAATCGTTAAGTTATTTAATTTATGTCTCCTGGCGGCTGAGGACTGAAACAATCAACTACCCTCAAGCAGCTTGAACAGAAAGGATATTGTTCGAGCTTCTCTCGCTGGCTCATGGCTTCCCCTCTGGTCATCAGTTTTGTGAGCCCTCGAACCCAGCGCTGAGCATCATCCACGCTCCGGGCAGCTAGGTCCAGGTTTTTCCTCTTGCCTCTGAAGACAATGGTGAAGCACTGCTGCTCGGGGAAAGAGCCGCCAAATTTCCGAAGCCCCTCCGACTGATAACCTTCTCGCACGCTTTCAATGTGCAGGATGGAGACTGGAAGACAAGACAGGAATGCAGGACTGCGTACAGAAATCAGGGACAGAACAAGATCCCAGGCTGGATGCTTCAAGCTCGATCACTTTGGTGCACACTGCAAGGATGTTGGTTTAAAGCTAACAATCCAATTCCGATCTCCAAACTCAAGTCTTAGCAACTTCACTGGGGCGTTATAAAGGCTGCAGCTCAGGGCCACATTGCCACAGTTTGGGGGCAGGATTTGATCACATACTGACAAATTACAGGTGATTAGGAGGCGCTGTGCAAGAAACCTGGTTCTTCAAAAGCCGGGTGGATAAAATCAATGATTATTATTATTTAAATCAACAAAATCAGTTTTTTTAATTTAAATTGGATTTTTAAAATAAAATGCTTTTGGAGGAAAAATCTTTCTAAAGATAGTTTTCTATTTACGTTACGTTATAGTCCAAAGGAAATAAGGATTTCTTTTTCATGTGTGCTAAAACTCAGTCTGAATTTTGTTTTTTAATTGTTTAACCACATCAGTTAACAAACATGGATACAGATGCTATAATATTATTATATTATTGTTTTAGTTAAATAAATTGTTTAAATTGATATTAAGGAAATGATTATTTTTCTCCTTCCAGTAAAGTTCAGCAGAAAAATTATCCGAATAACTTATTAAACCTCACAATAATTTCATAATTATCTGTCTATGTACATCTAATAGTACAACCAAATCAGTAATTTTTGATATAACTGTAAAAACTACAGTACTCTTGAAAATTTATTATTCCAAAAATGAAACCTTCATCTGGTTGTGAATATTAAGATTATACCAGCAAGAATGAGTCTTTCTGTAAAAAAAATGATTTAAATCAAGTCTTACTGATTTAAACTGTTATTTAAATTGTGATTTGAATCGATTTGATTTAAATCAAATCCACCCTTTTCAAAAGATTAGCCTTTTTGCAATAAGGAAACTGCACTGTAAAGTACAGGACAACACTTGCTTTGACACAACATCATCTAGCCTCCTTGCACACAATTAAGGCAAATGCTCAATAAAACAGGTAGTCTGAAACACTCTCAGTCAGAATTATATTATGATTATTAATTACCCATGCTTCATCAAAAGGTCCCAGGGTTTTATTAGGACTCAGCCACACTAAAACCTGCTCTTTAATGCTCTCGGCAATCCACACACACACACACAGAGAGAGAGAGAGAGAGAGAGACAGACAGACAGACAGACAGACAGACAGACAGACAGACAGACACAAACTCCAAATTGCCTTTTCATAGATCATAGAATTGTAGAGTTGGAAGGGACCCCAAGGATCATCTAGTCCAACCCCCTGTAATGAAAAAACACACACTCTGGCATGGACTGGGAAAGTGTGGGACTGCACCTAGAAAGCACAGGGAAAAAGTTAAGTGTGGATGAGCCCTTAAGTCTCCATGAAAAAATATCTTCCCTCAAACAACCAAAAGGTCATTGCATCAATCGCAAGACTTCTTCCCCACAGCATTATATGTGACATTCTGTGCAATCCTTCCAGACCTTTGCCGGCTTTCAACTTTCATAGCTGTTTTTAGTTTATGGGCCTGTTAAAACTACGTTTACGACTACCCTTTATTTTTTCATTGAAACACGTGGACCTCCCCTGTCCTAGACAGTCGTACCGTGGAAGCCAAACGGAATCCGTTCCGGAAGCCCACTCGGCTTCCAAAACGTTCGGAAACCAAAGCATCTCCCGCGGCCAACTGGAAGCCCCGTCGGATGTTCGGCTTCCAAAAAATAGTTCGCAAACCGGAATACTCACTCCCGGGTTTGCGACATTCGGGAGCCGAAACGTTCAGGAACTAGAAGCTGTTCGACTTCCAAGTACAACTGTACTGGGATACATCTCACTCATTTTAAAAGCAGCAAATTTGCAAAAAGACTATTTTTACTGGAACGATATTGCTCCTCCCTCTGCCCTCTAACCGAGTGACACGGAGGGGGGGGCAGGGCTCCCATTGCACATGTCTGCACACACTTACAAAATTGTACACGGAAACCCTCAAAGCAAGTTGCTAAACAACATTTCACAGTACTCGTTTGTCCGCAAATTCTTCTTGCACCAGCCCATTCCAAAACAAGCTTTCAAATTCCACTCTATCCCTAACTCTATTGTCTCCGGGGGTGGTGTGGGGTGGACATCCAAGGAAAACAAACTAACCCACACCTTCCCTTGCACCACACCCTGACTTAAGTGTTAATGAGCCATAAGTAACTGAAAGTTGAAGTCGGGTTCAAGGAGCAAGTATTTCCTGCTATGGGCAAGGCACTAGGTTCAAAGCTTGCCTCTGCCATGCAGTCACTCAAACTGAGCTTAGGGCTTGGTCAGTTATTTCTAACACCGCTCTTTCCAGACACACACACACACACACACACACAGAGCCCTGGAGGGTTGGCCAAGGGTGAGCGCAGCTCTGGGGCCAAAAGCGACGTTAAAGTACATTTTCAAAATTAGCAACGTAAAGACCCTCCAAACCCAGTACAAATTTGTGGGAGCAGGACTGCATCCCTTGTCATCAGTGACGTCACCGGCACTATCCAATAGGTGCCTGCATCAGTTGCATTTCAAACCACTCAGCAATCTGAGGACCAAACGAGAGACGCCATCCGTGAAACAGAAATTGGGTGAATGCTTCTTAAAAAGTAAACGGCAGGTGCAGTGAGGGAGGGGTGCTGCTCCGGATCGGGACCTCGGCAAGGGGGGAGCGGCTGTGATCCTTTCTTCTCCACTGTGACACAGATAGGGACTCCTGCACCTGCTATTTGTATAGCAATCAGGCCCTTCTCTTAACATCAGATCCTTCTATCCTTATTTGCTGAGTGCATAGAACATAACAAAGTTCTATGTCCTCCCTGAAACTGATACCCTTTCTTTGAAAATGCTGTTCAGCTGTTGCAGACATTGTGCTGTTTCCTGTTATTCTCTTCCATTCTTTCTCTGAACCTTGTTATCTTTCTCTCTCTCTCTCTTCCCCTCCCTGACATCCAGTAACAGAACATTTTCCCATGTTTTGTTTTCGCCTCGCTCGCCCTGGACACAGCGCAATGAGGCAGTGTGCTCCCCGCAGTGCATCCATGTTGCTCTATGCAATCTAAGTTAAACTTCCCAGGAAAAAAAAATCCAATTCATTCATTTATTTACAGTCATACCTTGGTTTAAGTACGCTTCGGTTTGAGTACTTTCAGTTTAAGTACTCCGCGGACCCGTCTGGAACGGATTATTCCACTTTCCATTACTTTCAATGGGAAAGTTCGCTTCAGGTTAAGTAAGGTTCAGGCTAAGTACAGACTTCCGGAACCAATTGTGTACTTAAACCGAGGTACCACTGTATTTTTTATTTTTTTTAAACCACATCACAGCGCACGTCCTATGGCGCAACGTAAGGGCTGTGGTTGTTGTACATTACAAAATCATTTGGGAGTTGAGGAGGAAAAACGAAATACCAGCCCTCCATGCGTTTAGTTCCTGTCGGCCTGGATGCTTGTTGTTGTTTAGTCGTTTAGTCGTGTCCGACTCTTCGTGACCCCATGGACCAGAGCATGCCAGGCACTCCTGCCTTGCACTGCCTCCCGCAGTTTGGTCAAACTCATGTTCGTAGCTTCGAGAACACTGTCCAACCATCTCGTCCTCTGTCGTCCCCTTCTCCTAAAAAATACATCTGGATGCTACCACACAGATTAAGGAATTCACCATTTGAACCTCTGCTACCTTCCCTTCGCTGATGCGACAACTAATCTTTGCCAAAAGTGGCACAAAATTCTGCGTCTCTTGCCCCATCCTTTCCAAACAGGTTCCAAACAGGATTCATATCTGACTTATAAAATAAACAGAAATCTGAAGCCCTGGTGATGGACGGGCAGAGAGGGGCACAGCATAAAACGCTTGCACAAGATGATCTGATGCCAATTTCGTTTTTAATCGTTTTAATCCCAGGCGAGACAAAAAGTCTAGCAAGCTGTTCCCACTTGCAGAGGAAGGATAACAGGGGAATCAAAGCAGGCGCAGGGCTGTAGCTCATCGACAGAGCATCTGCCCTGTGAGCAAAGAGTCCCAGGTTCAAACCCTATAAAAGGTAAAGGTAAAGGACCCCTGGACAGTTAAGTCCAGTCAAAGGCGACTATGGGGTTGCGGCGCTCATCTCGCTTTCAGGCTGAGGGAGCTGGCATTTGTCCACAGACAGCTTTCCGGGTCAAGTGCCCAGCATGACTAAACAGCTTCTGGCGCAACGGGACACAGTGACGGAAACCAGAGCACACGGAAACGCCGTTTACCTTCCCGCCACAGTGGTACCTATTTATCTACATGCACCGGTGTGCTTTCGAACTGCTAGGTTGGCAGGAGCTGGGATAGAGCAACAGGAGTTCACCCCATTGCAGGGATTCGAATCACCGACCTCCTGATCAGCAAGCCCAAGAGGCTCAGTGGTTTTTAGACCATAGCGCCACCTGCGTCCCTATAGACCTTCTTCGGTGTCCAGATCAGCAGAGAAGACCCTCTTGGTAGTTCTGCCTTCGAGGTTGTGGGGTGGTGGCCTATAAGAAGGCAGTCTCTGTGGCAGCCCCTAAGTTGTGGAATTCTCTCCCCACAGAGGTATATTTCGCACCTTCACTACGAGGCTTTCAGCAAATGCAGAAAACACGCCTCGTGTTGTGTGTTTTCAGGACCCACCCTATTCCTTTTCCCCCCAGCCAATGAATTTTTATTGAGTTCCAATTTCTCTTAACAAATATCAGATTTAATCCATAATTTGAAAGTTGGCTGCCCACCCTTCTTCCATGGTGCTGTTATTCCCATTCTTCTTTGCTGCATTAAAAAAAAATCTACTCCACAGTTCTTCCATTGCTATTATATTTTGTTGTCCCTCTGCTGCTCAAAACCTAATCCTGCCCGTGATTCCATTTAACATGCAATATTTTAAGATGCCCAAATAGGGAGCTTATTCTTCCAGGTCCATTTCATCCCTTGAACTTGACTTTGCTGTCATCTTTGCCATGTCCACATAAGTTTTTCAAAATACTTTTTCTTATGTTATTATTCCTTCTTCTTGCAACCTATGTGCACACAATGCTGGCTACTGGTTCTACGTACATCCATAGATTTGTTTGTTTGTTTGTTACGTCCACCAATTAATTCTCTTCATTAAAACATCCATTCTTGTTGCTTTCCACACCACTGAACAGGGGGATAGGTACAGTGGTACCTCGGTTTGCGACTGCCTCGGGGAGTGATCACTTTGGTTTCCGACCACCGCGGACCCAAAAGTGTTTACATCCGGGTTCCGCAGCGCTCAGATGCGCAGAAGCGATCTGTGCAGCGCATGCATGCACAGAAGTGCTCTATTGGTGCTTCGCGCACGCGCAGAAGCGTGCCTCGGGGAGCAACCAACTCGGGGAGCGACCGGCTCCCTGGAACCAATTGTGGTCGCAGACCGAGGTACCACTGTATAACTTCCTTAGAGAATGTATTAATTAAAATATAGCCCTTCCCCCACCCTTCTCATCCCTGCCATCCTTATTTGTACAGTGTGGTAGGGACCCACCCTATTCCTGTGACTGCAAATTGTTCTTAATTCTGAATTTTAAATTGATGTAACCCACCGGGTGAAAGAATGGGTAATAAATTTAATCATTATTGTCCCTGGCGTCTCTGGGTGGGATTGGAAATGTACCCTTTTCCGAAACCATGGAGAGCTGTTACTAGTCAAGTGTACTCAGCTAAACGGATCACTGGCCTGGCGCACTGTAAATATGTACAGCTTTCTCTGTTGCTCCGTAGCAGTGGCTGTTCAAACATGGTTCGGAAACAGGTGGTGCTTTTGCTTGACGTCAGATGTCAAGGAAATAAACAACTATCTGACTTTTAGATGACAGTGGTACCTCAGGTTACGAACTTAATTCGTTCCGGAGGTCCCTTCTTAACCTGAAACCGTTTTTAACCTGAGGTACCACTTTAGCTAATGGGGCCTCCTGATGCCGCCACGGCGTGATTTCCGTTCTCATCCTGAGGTAAAGTTCTTAACCCGAGTTACTACTTCCGGGCTAGTGGAGTCTGTAACCTGAGGTGTTTGTAACCTGAAGTGTTTGTAACCCGAGGTAAGGTAAAGGTAAAGGGACCCTGACCATTAGGTCCAGTCGTGACCGACTCTGGGGTTGCGCGCTCATCTCACATTATTGGCCGAGGGAGCCGGCGTATAGCTTCCAGGTCATGTGGCCAGCATGACAAAGCCGCTTCTGGCGAACCAGAGCAGCACATGGAAACGCCTTCCCGCTGTAGCGGTTCCTATTTATCTACTTGCATTTTGACGTGCTTTCAAACTGCTAGGTTGGCAGGAGCTAGGACCAAGCAACGGGAGCTCACCCCGTCACAGGGATTCGAACCGCCGACCTTCTGATCAGCAAGCCCTAGGCTCAGTGGTTTAACCCACAGCGCCACCTGGGTCCCACTATATTATTATTAGTATACCACCCTACACCCGCATGTCTCAGGGCGATTCGCAACATAAAATCACAGAATATATAATTAAAAAAACAAGAACCACCCAATAATGTTTCCCCAAAACATTTTAAAAGGGCATTGGATGTAAATCGGGGGGGGGGGGACGTTTTTCCCCAGTGCCTAAAGCTGTATAATGAAGGCACCAGCCGAACCTTCCTGGGGAGAGCATTCCAGAAATACGGAGCCACTGCAGAAAAGGCCCTTTTTTGTGTTGCCACCCTCTTGTGGAGGAGGCACACGAAGAAGAGCCTCAGAAGATGATCTCAGGGTCCAGGTAGGTTCATATGGAAAGAGGCGGGCGGCCCTTGAGGTTTTGTGGTCCTGAGTTGTTTAAGGCTTCATAGGTCAAAATCTACTGGGTCAGACGTTGCGGGCCTGTGCCACTCAGCCCCCCTCTCTGCAAGTGAAATCGGCAAAGCGCAAAGCACAGTTACTTAGCTGCCTACTTACACCAATCAAAATATATATAAAAAAGTGTCCAGTAGCACCTTATTCACCAACTAAGGTTTGTTCTTGGTATAAGCTTTCGTGTGCATGCACACTTCTTCAGATTGCTTACACCAATGCGCACAACATTTCCTTTATATATCAATACCAGTTTGCAGCCTCTCTCTTCTGAAAAACTGAGGAAAAAATATGTAGAGTATATATCTTAAATATACAGTGGTGCCTCACTAGACGAATTTAATTCGTTCCACGGGTCTATTCTTATAACGAAAAATTTGTCTAGCGAATCCCATAGGAATGCATTGAATTTTTTTTTAAAAAAAATTGCCCATAGGAACGCATTAATTGAATTTCAATGCATTCCTATGGGAAACCGCGACTCGCTAGACAAATTTTTCATAAAACGAATTTGTCTAGCGAGGCAACCTCCGCTAGAAAAATCCTTTCTTTAAGCGAAAATTTTGTCTTACGGGGCGTTTGTTAAGCGAGGCACCACTGTATACTAATTGAGGGGATGGGAAGAGGAAACACCACTGGGCACTACCCTGTTTCTCCGAAAATAAGACGTAACCATAAAATAAGCCCTAGCAGGATTTTTAAGCATTCAAGGAATATAAGCCATACCCTGAAAATAAGCCATAGTGATAGGCAGTTTAACCTTGTACAGTGGTACCTCAACTTACGAACAATTCGACAACCGAATTTTTCGACTTACAAATGGGGGCAATGGCTGCGCGCTTACGAATGTCTCGACATCCGGAAAAAACCCGTGGCGGTTTTAGATAGGGATTTTTCGACTTACGAATTTTTAGATAGGGAAATGGCGTTTTTCGACTTACGGATTTTTCGACTTACGAAGGTGCCTCCGGAACGGATTAAATTCGTAAGTTGAGGCACCACTGTAGGTTAAACTGTACCATACTTAATTAAAAAACAAGACATCCCCTGAAAATAAGCCATGGTGGTTTTTTTTTTTGAGGAAAAATAAATGTAATACGGTGTCTTATTTTCAGAGAAACACGGTAGTTTGAAGACGATAGTTCCATAATGGTGGCAACCTTAGAGGGGAAGGAAACCCCACAATGTTAGCTGAAGATAAATACGCCTTAAGCTTCCCGATCTGTAATAAGCAACAGAAGAAAGCCTTTGGGAACCATAAACATATGCAATTCTCTCTTTCTTCCAGTGTAGTCCTCTCCCCTGCCAGGGTTCCTGAGTCACAATCATTTCTCCTCACCGCAAACCTCACTAGGCTTCTGTGCTTTTGGCTCTCAACGCCCCTGGATTGCCTGAGACAGGGAAGAGAGCTGAAGATCTGCTTATTGAGCATTCACCCTGATTTTTTTGCAGGGAGATAAGACAATGTTGACTTATTCAATGAGCAGATTCATTACGCTTTGTTTGCGAGGAGATTAGTTATCCGCTCCATTTTCCCAGCACTTTCCTTATTGCAAAACTGTCTGATCTTTTGGAGAAGGGGGTTTGTTGCACAAGACTTCTCAATCTGAATTTGCTGGCACCTGAAAATAGGGACAGTCTGGAAGTGTCCTGAGTTCAAAGTACTTGAGAAAACAGCACTATTTCTAGGTATTTCAACTGGAGGGCTTACCACTTCTAGACCTCCTAAAACAGGGGGACAGCAAGGTTTATCTTGGGCCGGATTGGTCCCGCAGAGATCAGTCCGTGGGTCGGATGGCGCGCACCCCTGCAATTTTCGGCGCCTGTGTGTGCGCAGACACGGTTTCCGGTGCTGCAGAAGCGAGTCCCTGCTCCACACCGGTTTAGGGCAGCTAAACTCGGTTCGGGGGCACCTTGTGGGCCGGTCAAACAACCTCCGTAGGCTGCTTCCGGCCCATGGGCCTTAGGTTGGTGACCCCTGTCTTAAAATTATTCCGGATTTGCACGGCTAGTCTGGATTGGAAGAGGATATACGCAAACAGACACACTCAGATACTTACAGACATGTTTGGAGTAAGCCTTTTTAAAGCGGGTCTCAAACCAGACGGTCATCCCATCTTCCTGCAGCCGATATATTCTTTGCTTCTGCGCCTGCTTGGCCTTGACTTTCCAAAAGGGGGACCCTTTCAGCATCACCTTGATATCTTCATCGTCTGTCAGGCCTGCCCAGATAGGAGAAGAAGAGAATGGCAGCAGCTATAAAAACCTCGAGGTACCCAACATCCATTTCTGATCATAAAAAAAAGACCCTTCTATTTGCCAGTGCTTGATCTGAGCCAGAATTCAGCCCTGGAACTCTGTTCTGAATGCTATCCCTGAAACATAATGTGAAACGTGTTCAGTTTCTGTTAATTGGTTCTCATGGGAAACTTACAGATTCTTGCTTCACACAATTAACTCAAGGCAGTGTCAATTTACTCTTGGCAGGAAGCCAAGGTCTGCCTGGCCTGGCAACAGCTCTCTGATTGGTTAATGACCAGCACTGAACTCTGTTATCTAGGAATGCTAGCACAGTTGTTTCTTGTTGGGTGTTAGGAGTAGGAGTGCTAAGTATGGCTGAAGAGAGAGAGAGAGAGAAAGGATTTATTTTGCTTTGCTTTGTATGCAGAAACTCTGCTGGTTTTATTTTCTTTTAATAAATCCTGTAAATAGTTGTTCTGCGTCTAGCCGACTAGTCATTTCCACCTCAACTAGCTTCTGCGCTGTTCAGGAAAACTCTGCTATGTTTGGGCTAAAGCCACTAGAGCTATGCCTGACACTTCAAAATTCTAAGAAAACGTTCATGTGAAAAAGAGAGCCTCTAAACACGTGCAAAGCGCCTTTTCCTTTCAACCTCAGTCAGCCAACACTCTCTGGATTAAGAGGAATTTAAAAAAAAAAAAGTGTTGCAAACTCCCAACCCCGCCACCGTGCACTTAAAAAAAAATAGTCTGCATTTTGAAAAACCATGAGAATCTCTAAATTCTTTGGAATTTAAATCTAGTCAGTGACGAAATGTGTGGAATCCTAGTCCTGAGTGCACAGTAATCAAGCCTAGACTTTCACAACTTCTGAATCACTTTCAGGCCTGCAGGGTCAGAGGAAATGACATGGTTTAAAGTAGACCAGTAGTAGATTCTGTTGTTGGCATCTGGCTGTCTCAAGCGGCAATGGAGTGCGGCCCTGAGGGTAAAAATCAAGCTGCTGCATTAGCAACGCTGAATTGACCTCCCCCTGGGGTGCAAGCCTGGACAGTGTGTAAGGAGAATGTGTACGGAAATCTTGGAAGGAGGCGTACAACTGTCTTAGGGACTCCACTCTGGATTTATGTTGCATTTACTCCTTAGCCTTTTTTTCTGGGCAAACCACCCCAGAAGAAGCACAACGTGTCCCCCAACCAGAGGTACTACCCCTTCCCTAACAGCCCAATAAACCAGAGCAAGAGGCCATGTTTGAAATGTTTGAAGCAAGGCAAAGCAGGGCAAACCCTGGGAGATCAGTTGCTCAGGAGGAGGAACACAACTTGGCCCCACAGCGGTTAGACAGAGCCAGCCAGGCCTACCTGGGCTGAAGAGAAGCACTGCCATCTGGAACCATTGTACTGATGGCGGTGCAAATCAGGAGATATTAAGGCTACATACATATGGCTCCCTCCTCCCCCCAAAGAATGCTGGGAACTGTAGTTTGTTAAATGTGCTGGGAATTGTAGTTCTGTAGGTCAGCTCCTGGGGGAAGACTTTAGATGTAGGGACACGGGTGGCACTGCGGTCTAACCCACTGAGCCTCTTGAGCTTGCTGATCAGAAGGGCAGCGGTTCGAATCCCCGCGACGGAGTGAGCTCCCGTTGCTTTGTTCCAGCTCCTGCCAACCTAGCAGTTCGAAAGCACGCCAGTGCGAGTAGATAAATAGGTACCGCTGTGGCAGGAAGGCAAACGGCGTTTCCGTGTGCTCTGGTTTCTGTCACGGTGTCCCGTTGCACCCGAAGCGGTTTGGTCATGCTGGCCACATGACCCAGAAAACTGTCTGTGGACAAATGCCGGCTCCCTCGGCCTGAATGAGCGCTGCACCCCATATTCGCCGTTGACTGGACATAAACCATCCAGGGGTCCTTTACCTTTTTACCTTTAGATGCACGCAGCCTAGGCCAACACCTCTCTACCCGTTCCTCTAACAAAATGGGTTTATTGAGCCGTGGGGGTGGGCAGCGTTCGGCCTGCTGCGTAGGGTCAATCCTTTTACTCTAAACTGGCACCACTGTACCGGAGGCAACAAAATAAAAAAATTCCTTCCAGTAGCACCTTAGAGACCAACTAAGTTTGTTATTGGTATGAGCTATCGTGTGCATGCACACAATAGCTCATACCAATAACAAACTTAATTGGTCTCTAAAGTGCTACTGGAAGGAATTTTTTTATGTTGTTTCGACTACGGCAGACCAACACGGCTATCTACCTGCAACTGTACCAAAGGCTGAGATATCTTAAACCAGGCATGGCCAAACTTGGCCCTCCAGATGTTTTGGGACTACAGCTCCCATCACCCTTCACTAACGGGACCAGTGGTCAGGGATGGTGGGAATTGTAGTCCCAAAACATCTGGAGGGCCAAGTTTGGCCATGCCTGTTTAAACCATCCAGGGCTCGACAATAAAAACACTGACACACTGGAGCCGGTGTGTATGAGTGTGTAGTAGTTAACGGTGCCCGACTGAGACCCAGGAGACCCAGGTTCAAATCCCCACTTGGCCAGAAGGCTCAGTGGGTGACCTTGCGTGGCTCACTGCCTCTCAGCCAAACCTACCTGGCAGGGTTGTTTTGGGGGTTAAATGTGCGTCTCCCTGTACCTCGATTCGAGCTCCTTGGGAGAAAGATGTGGGAGTGTGCAGTTGCAAGAAATAAATAATATAAATAAGATGGGGGCAAGGGGCTGCTTTTTTCTTTCGGTTCTCCACCGCTGGCTCTTCCTACTGAGGTTTGATGCAACCTTTTTCTGACGGGGCAGGAAAAAAGATGGAGAAGCCAAGAATCTTAAGAGGAGGAAGAAGCAGGAAATCTGGAAAAGGCATTGGTGCTTTCTGCTGGAACACTACAGAGAGGCCCCCTAATGCAAATATGCAGAGATAGATTGGGAGGGGCAGCAGAAGACAGTGAGTAAGATCCTCAGAAATTGATGATCTCTTGGCTACAGAGCTATGATACCCACAAAGGGGCGGGGAGCCAGGTGGACGGCATTCAGCACTTAAGCCTCCGTGGCAGGGATTAACAGACCGCATCAATGGCTGTTGTTTGCTGTTGGGCTTAGCGGCCCTCTCTGGGCAACAGTGCTAAGGTTTGTTTTATGTTTCTTCCAAAGTTGACACCTTTTCCCTTCCTGGTCCCAGCAGCTCAACTCACTCCCTGCATAGTTTCAACGTTCTAGGCAGAATATATACTGTACATAAAAATATATACTGTACATAGAAACACTTATATTCTATTATAGCGAGAGCACAGTGTGTGTATGGCTTTTCTTCTGGTGCCTGCATTGCAGGGAGTTGGACTAGATGGCCCCTGGGGGGCCCCTTCTGGCTCGACGCTTATAGGAGTCTATGAAACCTGGCCTGCACTCTTCCAGAAGAATTGCACTGGCTTCTGCTTCTTGAAATCAACATGCAGCAGCGCTTCTGGGAGTTTCCCACCCCCACGGAAGTATGTTGTCAAAGGTACTCTGTACATGCTCGAAGGCATTCTGCATTTAAGGTACCAACATTTTTTTAAAAAAAAACTACCCACATTGTGGGAAATGTAATGTACAATTGAAAGAAAAACAAAACAAAACAGCACCCGTTATTGAAATTTGGGGTTATCTATGATCAGTGTGAAAATATTCAGAAGAACCTATTGTAGAAAATATGTGGTTTCGATGTGTGGAAAGCCTGTTGTAAGTGCTGCAGACTTTGCAGCTCATACAATATGCTGCGGCAGACAGCAAACACAGAAGTAATTTATCTGGGATTTTTAATGTTCTGTACCTTTATATGTATCTGCCCATTGAACATGCAGAATCCTTATTAGTCTGTTTTAGGGTTTCCTCAACTGTGTCCTGCTTGGAGTTTTCGTTACGGATCCGTCTGTCTTGAGAGACAACGGAGTATGCATCCGGGATGAAGTCAAATCCCAGCACTAGCTGTGGACAGGCTTAAATTAATGGGCCTCGGTTACGCTGGTCTATTCATGCCAATGGGTCAACTCTGAGTAAGTCTAACGCTGCCTACTTCAACCCTAAAGATTTCTGTACTTCTGCAAACCTTTGGGCTCCTTCACACCTGCAAATACTCCGTGCCCTCCCACCCAAAAAAAGCCCGGCTGCTTGTGGGTGGACGGTGCTGTTTTGACTACGTACAGAATGTCACTCAAACTGAGTTGGCTATTAGTGCACACTGATGCTGATGCAGAATACCTCCCTCCGCAGACAGAACCGACTCCTTCCAACGTTGTGTATGTTCCATCAGAAATAGTGGTTATATTTATCCTGCTGCTTCTCCCTATGGCTTCGGCCTTTTTTGGAAGCAGACTGCAACCTGATTTCCTGGGCAGCGATTAAGTGTCAGTGTTGTGCAACGTTGCAGACCTCCTTTGCGGGGTGGGAGGAAAAAAAACTCCCCGACACTCAGATGTGCTTCCAGCCTGGGTGGTCAACAGAGACCCAAAGCAGCTACTCTCCAGCCATCCTCTTTTTCTTCCCTTTCCGGGCTGTCCTTGCACATATGCCAAGAGTGCCCGAGCGTGCGGCCTGTCCCAAAGGAGAATCAAATGTGGTGCTGTCCAGGAGAAATCATGCCACGTGGCTTAGATTGAAAGAACGGCTGTGGAAGTAAAAGGAGCTTTATTGGGTTCAGGGCAGGGAAGCTCAGCCCTGGGTTGCTGGATCAAAAAGGCAGTGTCGCTCAGCGTGGCCAGAGGATCCAAGAGACACGCTGGCACCTCTGTCAGTTCCCTGGGGTCTTCAACCCAAGGAGCTGGTCCCCTGCAGGAGACGGTTGCCCAAAGGGCCAAGAGGCACCAAAGAGGGAACATTTCCTCCTTACCCATTCTGACAAGAGCCAGTGTGGTGTAGTGGTTAAGAGCGGTAGACTCCTAATCTGGGGAACCGGGTTCGCGTCTCCGCTCCTCCACATGCAGCTGCTGGGTGACCTTGGGCTAGTCACACTTCTCTGAAGTCTCTCAGCCCCACTCACCTCACAGAGTGTTTGTTGGGGGGGAGGAAGGAAAAGGAGAATGTTAGCTGCTTTGAGACTCCTTTGGGTGGTGATAAAGCGGGATATCAAATCCAAATTCTTCTTCTTCTTCTTCTTCTTCTTCTTCTTCTTCTTCTTCTTCTTCTTCTTCTTCTTCTTCTTCTTCTTCTTCTTCTTCTTCTTCTTCTTCTCCTCCTCCTCCTCCTCCTCCTCCTCCTCCTTCTTCTTCTTCTTCTTCTTCTTCTTCTTCTTCCTCCTCCTCCTCTTCCTCCTCCTCCTCCTCCTCCTCCTCCAGCTCTTCAGGAAAGCAGCGTCCCTAGAGACTAGGTTCCTGGGGGCCAATCCCTGAAACTACTGACGGCACCTACACGCACAGATCTTCCCACCAGGGATGCTCAAGGATTTCCCTTGCTCCGCCTTTTTAAGCAGACCAGCCTGAACTCACGCTTCCCAAAACAATTGCGTGGACTGGAATGGAGCCATCCTCCGGTTTTCGCGCCCCTCCAAATTCCCAGATGCAATCCCTAGGTGTCCTGCAACTCCCCAGATATTGTTGGATTTCATCTTTGAGCAGCCCCAGCCGGGAGGCCAATAATCAGAGGTGACAGGAGGAGTCATTGTCTGTTTCAAGAGACAATGGAGTGTGCCTCCAGGGAGCCAAGTCCAAATGCTGCTGTTAGCAGCACAGAAGTGACCAGGCCCTGGGATGCAAGCCTGGGCTGGGTGTATGGAGGTCCTGGACTTCCCAGATGACAAGACCTGGCTGGTGTGGTCCAAAGGAAAGCAGAGCAATACGTTTGGCACCAGCTTGGCTGCAGGAGTTACAAGGTGCCGTCCAACCGCCTTACGCGACTCCACTCTGGATTTCTGCAGCCTTTTCTTTACTCAGCCTTTTCTTCTCCCAAAGATGTCTAGCCAGGCATTGGAGGTTTAGACCCAAGACTTTTCCTTCTCCTAGATGGGCTACCTTCCTAGGTTGGTGAGTCCCATCTGCTCCTCAATACCTGCTACACATGCATGGGACGCAGGTGGCGCTGTGGTCTAAACCACTGAGCATCTTGGGCTTGCCAATCAGAAGGTTGGCGGTTCGAATCCCCGTGACAGGGTGAGCTCCCATTGCTCTGACCCAGCTCCTGCCAACCAAGCAGTTCGAAAGCACACCAGTGCAAGTAGATAAATAGGTACGGCTGCAGCGGGAAGGTAAACAGCATTTCCGTGCGCTCTGGTTTCCGTCATGGCATCCTGTTGCTCCAGAAGCGGTTTAGTCCTGCTGGCCACATGACCTGGAAAGCTGTCTGTGGACAAACACCGGCTACCTTGGCCTGAAAAGCCAGATGAGTGCTGCACCCCATAGTCATCTTTGACTGGACTTAACCGTCCAGGGGCCATCTTCCAGCGTCATAACTTTTATATGCCTGTTGTCTTTGTCCATGGAGTTTTCTTGGCAGGGATACTGGAGTGGCTTGCCAGTTCCTTCTCCAGGTGGATCACGTTTAGTCAAAACTCTCCACTATGACCTGTCCATCTTGGGTGGCCCTGCATGGCATAGCTCATAGCTTCTCTGAGTTATTCAAGCCCCTTCGCCACGACAAGGCATTGATCCATGAAGGAATTGATGCTTTTGAATTCTGGTGCTGGAGGAGACTCTTGAGAGTCCCATGGACTGCAAGAAGATCAAACCTATCCATTCTTAAGGAAATCAGCCCTGAGTGCTCACTGGAAGGACAGATCCTGAAGCTGAGGCTCCAATACTTTGGCCACCTCATGAGAAGAGAAGAATCATTGGAAAAGATGTGCAGAAACCTGGACCCACAATTGGTCTCATCTACTCAATCCGCTGGATCCCATCTTTGCATACAGGGGAGGACCCTAACTCACTGAGGGTTTGGAACCCATTGGCTACCCTCTCCTGGTTTAGCCGGCCAGTCGAAGCCGCTGTAATCCTACAACAACGGGAGGACCGCAAGTCTCCCACCCCTGCCCCAAACCTCTATCTCTCTCCCAAACCCCTTTTAAAAATAAAATAAATAATTCCAGGGGAGGGTGGGGGGAAACACCAGAGAATAGACAGTAGCTGGCCAAGTGGATCACTTTTTCCTTCAGCTCTGCAGACCAAACCCTTTGTGTGGCTTTTTGCACAGCTGGGAGCTGTACCAGGAAGGGGAGGTGAGTCAGCTGGGAAATTGAAATTGTTTTCTGCACTTGAGGCAAAGCCATTTCTACTTGGGGGGGGGGAGAGAAAAGGGAGAGGTGCCTCTTAGCAAAGGCCTCTCTCTGGTGCACAGAAGTTGTTGTTTTATGTTCCTAGGAAATAAAAAAAGCAAGCCAAGGCAGAGAGGGAAGGGCAGGGCAGGAGGCGTGGAACGTTTCCAGAGGCCGTGCAAGGCATGGGGTGCTGGAATGTGATGGGGAGGCAACGGAGGAATGGGGAGCGGTGTTTGTGCAAGGAGGTTTCCGATCAACGCTGCCACACACACACACACCCCGGTGCCCCCAGGCAACACGTGAGACTCGGGTTTGTTGCGATCACCATCCCTTCTGCATGATAAACACAGACAAGTCTCACCCGTGGTGATAGCATTTCCACACACACACCAGCTGCTCTGCTTTTTGCTTTTTCTTCCCTTTCAACTGCTGGCTAGGGATTTTAGCTGTTATTTTAACAAGAAACAACCGCACCACCTCCATTGTTTCAAAGAAAATATTTGGCCTGGCTTTGACACAGAACTCACAATCCGGAGAAGTTTGCAATAGTTCTGATTTCACCCTGGTTCTGTTTTTTTCTACCTTTTCCCTCTTTCCGTTCCTCGCCCCCCCCACCCCACCCTTCCTGCCTCCCATCTCGCCATCTGTGTTTTGAGAATTTTTGTTTACAGTCAGCTGGGTTTTAAAAGGTCAGGAGGATGTGCAGGAGCAGCTAAAGGGTCAGTTGTGGATTTAACAGAAGTGTCTCGGGCTGCCACAGGCATATGTTTCCAAACACCTCTTCGCCCCCTCCGGCGTTTGACAGAAGAAAACAGGCACATTATTCCTCTAATGCGCACAATAGATTTTTAATAAGGCAGTGAGGAAAGAGGGTCAGAATCTGCGTCCATGGTGGCTGGCGAATTTGATCACCTAATGATCAAATATATAAAAGTCCCCATTTGTCATTATAGGATGAACTTCAGAGACTACTCTTCCATGAAAAGCAAAACATATCAAACTAGCATGTCAGGGCTAGAACTCTCCTAGACATCTAGCTTTCTATATTGAAGGGAGGAGCAATCACTTGTGTGAAGTAGCCCTTAGTCATGGGATATCCCATCTGCAGTCTGGTGTTGCTCAGACCTCTGTGAGAACTAAGACCCAAGGCTGTATACGAAAAGGTAAAGGTAAAGGACCCCTGACTGTTAGGTCCAGTCGCAAACGACTCTGGGGTTGCGGCGCTCATCTCACTTTACTGGCCGAGGGAGCCGGCATTTGCCCGCAGACAGCTTCCGGGCCTTGTGGCCAGCATGACTAAGCCGCTTCTGGCGAACCAGAGCAGCACACGGAAATGCCGTTTACCTTCCCGCCGGAGCGGTACCTATTTATCTACTTGCACTTTGATGTGCTTTCGAACTGCTAGGTTGGCAGGAGCTGGGACCAAGCAACGGGAGCTCACCCCGTCACAGGGATTCGAACTGCCGACCTTCCGATCGGCAAGGCCTAGGCTCAGTGGTTTAGATCACAGCGCCACCCGCGTCCCGCTGTATACATATTACTGGCCTAAAGTTGTTCTTTTACTCAAGGTGGTTTTGGGGTAGGGGGAATGCATCAAAGCAAAGTATTTGGTAAGAAACTACAGGATAGATATGGATTGTGGCTAATGTCATGTATCCTTATCCAAACGGGGGGGGGGAGGGTTTGCATTGGATGCAGAGCAGGTGGGATTGTATCCACCGCCCCAGTCTCAACAGAAGATCTGAGAAGCAGAAGGGAGAATAGACTGGGTTGCCAACAAACAGCCATGAGT
Source organism: Zootoca vivipara (assembly GCF_963506605.1). Lineage (NCBI taxonomy): Eukaryota > Metazoa > Chordata > Lepidosauria > Squamata > Lacertidae > Zootoca > Zootoca vivipara. Next base: position 13,322,460 of record NC_083288.1, read on the forward strand.
GTTATGTATTCAGTGGTCTATGTTTGCCTGAGCTTGAGCCTGGACTAAGGATTCTGAGCTCCTGTGTTCTGATTCGATACATGATGTCCAATCACAGAACATTTCAGGATTTGGGCCTCTGCCATTGGCCCTTGAACTCTGAGTTGTGATTCGCAGCTTGGAACTTTAGACAGCCAATCACGTTGGGAGTGGGAGTGGCCCAGGCTTTCAGAAATGTATACAGTAGTATAAGCAGTTGCTTTGCCCCCGTTTCCCAGTTATGTAGTTCAATAAAGGTTCTTGCTGTTATCACTGTGTCTTGCCTTGTGGGATCCCACCTACACTTCAATGAGTTCTCCCAAATTTTGCACCCTTCCTCTTTGAAAGAGCAAGGGGCTTGAAAGGCATAAGAAAAACAGAACAATCACTTATGGTGCACTGCTTGTTTCACTATTCTGTCTTGAGTACATCTTGTTGCATCTTTTCCTAACATTCCTTGTCCTCCCTTCCCGAAATCCAAACCAGCTTCCTGATCGTAAAGGTCAGAAGGCTATTTATCAGCCCCAAATCTGGATTCGTGAAGTCTGCAAGTGTCCACACCACACATCTAATAAGAACTGATTCAGACCCACAACCAGCTGCACGGTTTGTCCCATCTGGGTGTTTGCAATCGACGCACAACCGAGCAGAGGCAAGGAATGCAATCTGCCTTCTGCCTGCAACATCTCACAAGCCGTGCACAAGAGCTGGCGTCTGGCTGCATTTTCACAGGCACAAAAGCACAGATTAGCTTACAATTGTTCGCAAATTAGTACTGTGTCTTCACTCAGTTGCTCTGTGGCCATGTTGCAAGTATTACCAAACAGCATCCAGAGTAGCATTAGGGGGGGGGGGGAATTATGGGCATGTTAGCAACTTATCGTTTCTATAGGTGTTTCCAAAGTGGTCTTGGCCAGCATCAGATCCCTTTCCCTTCAAATATGGATGTACCAGTATATATCGGGCCACGGCTTAAACCAGCTCCGAGGGCCTTCTGGTGGTTCCCTTGCTGCAAGAAGTGAGGTTACAGGGAACCAGGCAGAGGGCCTTCTCGGTAGTGGCACCCGCCCTGTGGAATCCCCCCCACACACACTCAGATGTCCAGGAAATAAACAACTACCTGACTTTTGGAAGACATCTGAAGGCAGCCCTGTTTAGGGAAGTTTTAATGTTTGATGTTTTATTGTGCTTTTAATGAGTCGCTGGGGAAACCCAGCCAGATGAACGGGGTATAAATACAGTGGTACCTCGACTTATGAATGACTCGACTTGCGAATGTTTCGAGTTACGAACAGAGTTCCATCTGCCATTTTGGATGCGGTTTAGATAGGATTTTTTCGACTTACGAATTTTTAGATACGATTTTTTCGACTTACGTAGGTCCGTTCGGAACGGATTAAATTCGTAAGTCGAGGTACCACTGTAAATTTATTATTATTATTATTATTATTATTATTATTATTATTATTATTATTATTATTGCAGCACTTGTTGGGATGCACAATCATGCAAAGTATGGACTGTTTATGGAAGTTTTTAATGTCTGATGTTTTATTGTGCTCTTAATATTCTGTTGGAAGCCACCCAGAATGGTGGGGTATAAATATATTATTATTATTATTATTATTATTATTATTATTATTATTGAGACAGCCCTCAGCATCTCCTGGCAGGGCTCCTGGGCCTTTACAACCATGTGACAGGCAGAAATTCAACCAGAAAGTTTCATGGGCGTGTAGCAGTGTTGGGTCAATGGCACTGGGCAGCCGCTCTTGTTGAACAACAGTCCTGCCAGAACCCAAGAAACCTCCAAGCTGCCCTCTGTGTGCGAGAGCTTTGCCAGCCTCCCACTTCTTGCCGCTTGCCACGAGCAACGGCAGCTCCACGAAACATGACCAAGCAAGTCCATCGAGGCCACAGCAATTCTGAGTAATTTCAGGAGTAGAAACGGGCTCAGATGGGCATGAATGAACTCAAAGAGGAACCTCCGTTGATGATTTTTTTTGCACAGCTCACAAACCTGTCACAGAAATTGCCAGTGCCTGTTGCATAAGAAACTCCCTGTGCTCTATATTTAACCCCACTGTCCTTACGTAACTCCTCAAGCCCTCCAGCTCAAAAGCGGCGAGAGGTTCTGCAAGACGTTCCACTCATATTTCGCCTTGTCTTCATTGATGCGGCTTGCAGCTTTGTTTAGGCCTTGCCTACCGCTTCTGCTTATGTCCCTGAATGAAATGCCTGGATTGCCTGTCGTTTTTGTTGCTTTCCAAGGATCCACCTTAATCCTAACCAGCAGCTCTTATAGGCCTGTCTCTTCCCCAATTCACCACCCCTTAGTGGCTGTGTATACACTATACATTTAAAGCACATCCCAAACAATCCTGGGAACTGTAGTTTGCCCCCACACTGAGCTACAACTCCCAGCACCCTTAACAAACTACAGTTCCCAGTTATTTTGGGGCAGTGTGTGTTTTTAACGTATTCTGTGTCTGCAGCCATTGCTCCCTCTTTTCCTCATTCACTTTATTTAAAGAATGCAAAATGCTACTTAGTATCTACCTCAGAATTTATTTATTGTTTTATTTTCTTATTTTCTTTATTACATTTATAAACCGCCCTTCTTCCGAGGATCGCAGGGTGGTTTACGATATAAAAACACATGCGCACAAAAACATAACAGGATGCCAAACAAAACAACCCCATTCCATACACACAATTTTAAAAGGCCACAGATTGTTTAATTAGCCCAAAAATGAGGCACAATCCACTTTAGGGTTTTGAACACCAGTACTGGACCTAATCCAGAGAGGCTTGGGTTTAAATCTCCGTTCAAGTACGAAGCCCGCGGAATAGTCTTGAGCAAAGCTGTTTTTCCCAGCATCACCTCATCACATAGGGCTGTCATGAGGTAACACCCAAGGGTGCTGCGCTCTGAACATAGGATAGCAACATGATATAAAAACAAACGAGACTGCTTCTGAGCTCGTGCAGAGTGGCTGGGAGACACGGGCCCATTCTCCTATGGGTAACTAACTAGGCTCATAGGCAATTTTGATGGCTTCATTTATTTCTTGGCAGGGTGGACTTGATTTAAATCAAATTTATTTAAATCACTAGTCAGGAAGACTTGATTTAAATCATTTTTTTTACAGAAAGACTCATTCTTGCTGGTATAATCTTAATATTTACCGTACAACCAGATGAAGGTTTCATTTTTGCAGTAATAAATTTTCAGAGGAGTTTTTACAGTTATATCAAAAATTACTGATTTGTTTATGCTATTAGAAATACATAGACAGATAATTATGAAATTATTCTGAGGTTTAGTAAGTTAACTGTTTATACTTGAACAACTTTTCTGCTCTACTTTACTGGAAGCAGAAAAAGAATCATTTCCTTAACAACAATGTAAACTATTTATTTTACTAAAACAATAACATTATAGCGTATGTATCCATGTTTGTTAACTGATGTGGTTAAACATTAAAAATCAGACAGATTTAAGTTACATTATAGCCCAAAGGCTATTCATCAGGAAATAAGAATTTGTTTTAAGTTTTTCATGTGTACGAAAACTCAGTCTAAGTTGACTGAGTTTTCGTACACATGAAAAACTTAAAACAAATTCTTATTTCCTGATTAATAGACTTTGGGCTATAATGTAACTTAAAAAGAAAACTATCTTTAGAAAGATTTTTCATCTAAAATGAAAATCCCATTTTAAAAAATCCATTTTAAATTTTAAAAATCCCATTTTAAAAAGCCACAGAGAGAGCATCGTCAATCAATGCTCCAAAAATAAGCTGGGAGATGGGAAGAGCCACTTCTGCTTCCTCTTCAGACCTGTCCAAAAAGGCTGTGTACACACAACCTGTGGGGCTCTGTCATCATACAGAGCAAAGCTGGTTTTGGGGAGGAAATGCATCAAAACGTGGCATTTCTCAAGATACGACAGGATTGTGGCGTGTGCGCACGGCTTCACGAAACAGCGGTGGCCTGTTTAATCAGGTAAAGGTCATTGTTAGCATTTACTAAAGACAGGAAACCTCTCAGACTTTTTGCGGGGAAAAGAAAACAAAACAATGACCTGTGGATTTGGGGATGGAAGATAATGTTGGTTTATAGCAGGGGTGCCCAAACTTTTTTCAAAGAAGGACAGATTTAATGAAGTGAACATGCGTGAGGGCCAACCAAAGTTGTTGACCTTTTTTCAGGATTGAAGCTGTTGAGCTTTCTTCTTTAAAATTTTACCCCATAGTTGTTTACCCCAGGAAATAAACTGCCACGGGGCCAGATTAAGCACCAGAAATTGACTTTGGACATGCCTGGTTTATAGAAAGCGGTTTTGTTGGGTATTATATTGCAGTGGGTGAAGTGACCATTGTTTATATGTATCAGACAGATGAAGAATCGGAAGTTCTTTAATTTCTGCATTTTATCTTTTCTATTCTCTCTTTTAGGGACGCAGGTGGCGCTGTGGGTTAAACCACAGAGCCTAGGGCTTGCCGATCAGAAGGTCGGCGGTTCGAATTGCTGCAACAGGGTGAGCTCCTGTTGGTGAGGTCCCAGCTCCTGCCAACCTAGCAGTTCGAAAGCACGTCAAAGTGCAAGTAGATAAATAGGGACCGCTCCGGCGGGAAGGTAAACAGCGTTTCCGTGTGCTGCTCTGGTTCTCCAGAAGCGGCTCTGTCATGCTGTACGCCGGCTCCCTCGGCTCTGTCATGCTGTCGCCGGCTCTGTCATGCTGGCCACATGACCTGGAAGCTGTACGCCGTCTCCCTCAGCTAATAATGCAAGATGAGCGCCGCAACCCCAGAGTCGGTCACGACTGGACCTAATGGTCAGGGGTCCCTTTACTTTTACCTTTTATTCTCTCTTTTAAGTTCTTTTGTATCTCTTTCTTCTTGTTGTTTTCTCTCATCCCCCCTTCTCTCTTCTCCCCCCCCCCGTTTCCTTTTCCTCTATGTTTTTATCTTATTTAGATTAATGTTGGATGAGATATATATTTGGTATTGTTTTGTACAGTATCTCTCTTTATATACTCCAATAAAATGTATACAAAAATAATAATTTGTGGGAGCGCTCTGGATGCAGAATAAACAGGAATGTGTAAACAGGAATGTGTACACAGTTCCCCAAAGGAACAGATACCTACTGAAACAGACTCCGTAACAATTCTGAAATTTATATACCGCTTTTAGAGCACTCAACACACTTTGCGTACCTTATCTTGTAAAGCTTGCAGTAAGAGAGCTCAAGATAATTACCCCCCCCCATTGCAAAGCGGGGTGAAATCTGAGACAGAATGGCTTGCCTAAGATTAAATGCAAAGATTTATGCAAAATGCAAAAATTCCAAGGCGTTAACTAAATACATTTTCTGGTTCACAGGCAATATAACTTGGAATGCCAGATTCTAAGGGACAAATAGGGGTACATGGGGGGGGGCTGTTTTTGTATTCTGCTTGCCATCTTTCCAGAAACATGCAGAGACAGAATACTGGACTAGATTAACCTTTGGTCTGAACAGAATTCTTCTTATGATCCCATTGGATCTTTCATAAAAAGAATGAGTGCCATGTTATAAGAATTCTAAGGTCCCAAATATAAACTTTCATAAATGTACTGTACAAGGCAAACACATACCTAAGTATATAAACCACGTGTCTGAAATAGTACAGGAGAGCAACCCTGAAACCATTTGGACTCTCCCAAACTGACCTCAAATATTTCTCTGCAAGGAGGAAGGAAACGGGTCATCCTCCACATTGTCTTTTGCTTAGCTGTCTTAAGGGCGTATTTGTGTATGAACAGGGTGAGCCTGTGACCTGGATTCAGGAACTGGATTCAGGAACTAAAGTATGAACCATCACAAAAGAATGGTCAGGTAGAACAATCAGTGACCATTATCGGGTATCCTGGCAGACCGGATTTCTGCTGTAGGCCGCCTCCTTCTGTGATGTATGTATGATGTTTTAGGGAGCGGTCTTGGGCTACAGGTTGGGCAATTTCTAAAGTCTATACTGTACAGTACAAGGGCTTGCTCACCATTGTGACCCAGGTATCGCTGTGGGTTAAACCACTGAGCCTAGGGCTTGCTGATCAGAAGGTCAGCGGTTCGAATCCCTGCGACGGGGTGAGCTCCCGTTGCTTGGTCCCAGCTTCTGCCAACCTAGAAGTTCGAAAGCACGTCAAAATGCAAGTAGATAAATAGGAACCGCTACAGCGGGAAGGTAAACGGCGTTTCCATGTGCTGCTCTGGTTTGCCAGAAGCGGCTTTGTCATGCTGGCCACATGACCTGGAAGCTATACGCCGGCTCCCTCGGCCAATAATGCGAGATGAGCGCGCAACCCCAGAGTCGGTCACGACTGGACCTAATGGTCAGGGGTCCCTTTACCTTTACCTTTTACCTTGGGCTACAGGTTGGGCAATTTCTAAAGTCTATACTGTACAGTACAAGGGCTTGCTCACCATTGTTCTCGGTTCCTCCTCCCTCCTGCATGTGGCAAGTGAGGACTCTGCTGCAACAGTTTAATAAAGATCAGGCTTACTAGCCACTTTGCTTCTTGGCTGGCCTCTTTTATTTTCTTCTACCGATAGAGAACCCACTTAAGGACTCTATACTGGCCCTTGGATACCTCATAAGGGAAAAGGAGCAGTTCCCCCCCCCCCATAACGGCCTCAAAAAAGGCCTCAGAAACTGACCAGCAGGTGATGTTCATCTTTCTAGGAAGATAATGCAGGTCCCCTTTGTCTCTTGCAGGCAGACGACATCCACCCGCTGGGCCTGGACTCAGCTGGCTTTAAGTCTTTCAATCATATTCATCCCAGTGCTCTCTCTGGGGTATAATCAGGGGGCAAATTCAGGGAGGAATTAGGGGGGGAGGGGACGTCCAGGGAGGGATTAAGGGGGGAAGGGGTCAGATTCTGGGAAGGTTTCAGGGGTAGATCGGGCATATTTAGGGAGGGTATCAGGGACAAGGGGGCATATGGCTCCCAGCGGAGTACAGGATCAGGTTTAAGGTGCTGGTTTTGACCTTTAAGGCCTTATGCGGCTTAGGACCCTCGTACCTACGGGACCGCCTCTCCTGGTATGCCCCGCAGAGGACATTAAGGTCCACAAATAATAACATACTCGAGATCCCGAGTCACAAGGTGGTTAGACTGGCCTCGACCAGGACCAGGGCCTTCTCAGTACTGGCCCCGACCTGGTGGAACGCTCTGTCTCAGGAGACTAGGGTGCTGCGGGAGTTGTCATCTTTTCGTAGGGCCTGCAAGACAGAGCTGTTCCGCTTGGCCTTTGGACTGACGCAGTCTGACCCCGGGGTTACCCTCCCCTAAGGTTTTATCTTATAATGGTTTTATCTTACTTGTAGATTTCTAATTTTAAAATTGAATTTTAACATTGTATTAATCTGCATTTTAATTGAATTGTTTCTTTTATACTTGCGTTGATATTTTTGCTGTTAGCCAGCCGTCTTGACTGGGAAGGGCGGGGTATAAATATTATTATTATTATTATTATTATTATTATTATTATATTTTGGGAAAGTTTCAGGATGGGCAAGTTCTAGGGTGACATCTAGGGTGACCTGACATTTAGAAAACACCTAAAGGCAGCCCTGTTTAGGGAAGTTTTTAATCTGTGATATTTTAATGTATTTTGGTATTTGTTGGAAGCCGCCCAGAGTGGCAGGGGAAACCCAGCCAGATGGGCGGGGTATAAATAATAAATAATAATAATAATGCCTAAAAGGTGTGACAGGCATGGCACAGCCCAGCAAGTCAAACAAGCTGGCAGCATGGTTAAGTCATTAAACCGCCTTGCAACATACTCTAAAGCTCGGACGTTTCGTCTTTTAGACCGGGCATCCCTAAGCTAATAAGGCATATGATTGTCAGGTAAGCATCTAAGCAACAAACAGAAAGGAATGAGGTCCAATAATTAAGTGATGCTGAGGTGAGCGATTAACTTTTAAAGATGTTCCTGGGCCAGGATGTGGCTATAGGCCTAGGAATGGAAGAAGGACCTGCCCTACCTGGGATTTCAAAGCACTCGTCTCATCTGATCTGAGCAGATCATGACCAGGAGGGATTCAGTGGTCCACTTCAGAATCCACAATGCGGCACATTTAGTGCTGGATTTTTGTTTTCGTTCAGTCGTGTCTGACTCTTCGTGACCCCATGGACCAGAACACGCCAGGCACTGCAATTTGGTCAAACTCATGTTCGTAGCTTCGAGGACACTGTCCAACCATCTCATCCGCTGCCGTCCCCTTCTCCTTGTGCCCTCCATCTTTCCTAACACCAGGGTCTTTTCCAGGGAGTCTTCTCTTCTCATGAGGTGGCCAAAGTATTGGAGCCTCAGCTTCAGGATCTGTCCTTCCAGTGAGCACTCGGGGCTGATTTCCTCAGAATGGATAGGTTTGATCTTCTTGCAGTCCATGGGACTCTCAAGAGTCTCCTCCAGCACCATAATTCAAAAGCATCAATTCTTCGGCAATCAGTCTTTTTTATGGTCCAGCTCTCACTTCCATACATCACTACTGGGAAAACCATAGCTTTAACTATACAGACGTTACGTATAAACTAAACTAGCTACAGCTTAGGGCCACACTCTCTTGGGGCCCCTCAAAAAATGTAGAGGAAATTTAAAGGGGGGGAACCTGGATGTACATTTTCCAAAATATAAGATAATAATAATAGTAATAATAATAATAATAATAATAATAATAATAATAATAATAATAATTAAAACCTACAACAAACAAACAACAACAACAGTGTTTTGTGTTATGTAGGCTCCTATGATGTAAGGAATGCTAGCCTGCTCCCTAAAATGCTTCTTCTTAATTGTATTTCAGTTCAACAATTACTTGGCTAAAATGCATATTTTGTTATGTGCAAATGGCTTTAGATACCTGTTAGATTACCATATACTGTAGCATATATTCAACACAAAAAATGGTGACAATTTGTTGTTGACGAAGGACAGCTGGACATACCGTATAAAGGTTCCCATTACCTTCAGTAGCTTAGGGCCTCATCAAACCTAAATCTGGCCCTGGGCACATTCTATTGTTATGAAGTGTTCTAAGGGTTTAAAAGCAACGTTAAAAGTACCTATGGGGTGGTTTAAGGGTGGCACACTACCTCTGCCTCCCCAACCCTATTTTTCCTTTAGAACTTTTCAGTCCAGTCAACCCACAACCTGAGAGACTAGCATGTGGAACTCCTTGCTACTGCAGGCCTCAAATGAGCGCAAATGAGCACCTGGGAGCAACAGACATTCAGTCGCTCTGGGGAATGGAAAGATCTGTCCAGTTTGGTTCTCCACATTCCTCATTTTCTCAATCTTAAATTCAGCCCCACACATTTCCATAACAAATTGTTTTTTTCATCAGCTTAAGGCAGATTTCTCTTAATAAACTTACTTTTGGATGCAGTTTTGACAAATATATGCACATTTTGGCAAGCATTTTCTCTCTAATATAATGCATTTCGGCATGTTATTTTCATACTAATTTATGTACCTTTGTGTACACATCACTTGGATGGAGCAAAATTAGAAGAAGCGCCAGTTTTGAAAGATGGCCGTGCTTAGGTTCAAACGGAGTGTATGATACGATGAAATATGTTGTGGCAGCTAATGTGTAATAAAACAAATCTCATATTGATATGGACGATCAGTGTTAAGTCAATAAATTTGGGATACTTTATTTCTTCGTTCCAAACATTTGTGGATAGCTCAGCTGGTGAGACTCTTAATCTCAGGGTCATGACAATAAACCCCCTCAAGTGCTATGAAAATAGCAAGTCAGCACATAACACTCAGCAGACTAAGGCCTTTAAAAAAATAAATGCTGTTTTCACACTGTTAAAAGTACAAAGCTGCAGACCTCCTAAGGGAGACAGAGACAGAGTCTTGGAGAGCATATCCAGCTGCAAAAACACCTGGAGTAAGAACTGATCCACAAAAACAGATGGAAGATCATATTTTGGGAGGAAAAAATTCTCTGAGGTATGTGTATGTTCCATGATATGAATGGAGGCAATTACTGTCACTCTGTGGTGAAGTAAATGCACTCTGTACATGCTCAGAAATACTTTTTCTTCATTTACCCCTGATACTGAAAACTCTCACCATTCTTCCATGATTCCAAAACCCCCTTGCCTAGTCTTGTTGCTATTTCACCACCCCTTGGTCTGACCAAACTGAACACAAACATCCAAAAGCTACACACACACACACACACACACACACACACACACAAGCAAAAACACATTAGGCAGCATAGGCCTATAGATTTTTAATGCTCATAATTCCAGTGTATGAAAATCTGATGGGGTGGGTCTAGGGGTGACCCACTCCAGAAATATTGTGGCTATAGAAAACCACTTCTTCTTTTTTTCAAAATGCTCTGAAGTTTTATTACAATCAAGCGGTATATAAATGCTGTGATATAAAATTAATTCAATAAATTACAGCAATAATTAAATTGCCAAGAAGCCAAACGAGCAACAACGGCGAGAAAAACAACCCACCCAAAGTGTGTTAATAGAGAATATAAAATGATCCTGGAATTTGTTCGCCTCTTAGGTCTTTTTTATTGCTGCCAGTGTGGTAGAACTCAGAACAGAAAAAAAGACAAAAAGCACTCACAAAACTGTTTTCTAAACATAGATTCACACCTCTAATATTTTATATGGAATTATCTTGTAAATCTATCATACAGATCCCAACCTCACAGTTACTGGAAGCCTCTTCTCCGTTATTTTAAATTTCTAAAATATTTATTATCCTAAGGCTCAGATCATGGCACTCAGGAAGTAGAGGAGCCCAAGGGAACAGTTCCTGTGAATGCAAGGGCCAAGTCTTAGAGAACTTTTACATTTTTTCTTTTAAAAGTGCATTCTTCTAACTGTTCTCCTGTACAGTGGTACGCTGGTTCCCCAACGGCTTAGTTGTCGAAGAAATCGGCTCTCGAACGCCGCAAACCTGGAAGTAAGTGTTCCAGTTTGCAAATGTTTTTCGGAAGCCGAACGTCCGACGCAGCTTCCAATTGGCTGCAGGGCGCTCCTGCAGCCAATCGGAAGCCGCGCCTTTGTTTTCGAACGGTTTCGGGAGTCGAACGGACTCCCAGAATGCATTAAGTTCGACAACCAAGGTACCACTGTACAGAATTCTTGTCCTTTTCTTAAAAGTGTTTTCAGAATATATTGAAATTCCTTCAGTAGCACCTTAAAGACCAACTAAGTTTATATTTTGGTATGAGCTTTCGTGTGCATGCACACTTCTTCAGATACACACCTGTTACCTACCTGTAACCAGAATATATTGTGCCTTTATTGTTGTCTATTTCTGTGTCGTGCTCTCCCACGGAATGAGGTAGATACTCACATTGTGACAGCATGCTGGGAAAGGAGGAGTACGGTTCAATAACTCTCCCCAAACTACCAGAAACTGGCCGAAACATCAGATCACATCCAGCGATCTAACAGCCACTTTAGCTTATCCTTGGACTCTTATCATGTTGGTCAACCCATTGCAAAAGTCGCCTGCAGGCTTTTTCCTTTTACCTTTGCAAGCAAAGTTTACCTTAGCGGCCAAGAATATAATTTTCAGGTAACCTGAAAGGAGGAGGAAACGAAGAGGAAGGGAGGAAACTCAGGAGACAGATTAATTTTAATGAGTAGGTCTGGAAGCAAGACGTTGCACACATGTTCCCAAAGAGACAGGGCAGTGGCAAGCTTGAGGCAGCAAAGAAAATGGAGCCAAGAAAACACTGGAAGTTGCGTGATCCTGAAAAAGGTTGTTGCATTTTGAACCAGAACAGCTCTTCCATCAGGAGATAAAAGCTGGCCTCCAGCTGAAAATCGATCAGCTTCCAGAGGGCTATCAGCAATGAAGGCTGCCCCCCTGAATAACTATTTTAGGGTTTGCCTACCTCTGGCAGGATCCTGCAATTCAGTAATTCATCGACCCAAAGGATCGATGCCCTTGAGGTGCATTATCTCCAGGACCAAGTCAAACTTCATCACTTGCAAACCTGTATCCCAGGGGGTCACTCAGTAAACTGAATTACTGTGTGCAGGGGAGGGTGGGTGAAGTTATACCAGTTTGACAGATGGAACTATAGGCTCCTCCAGACAATCTATTTACTGAACATTTATCCTGATTTGCTTGCGCAAAGCTTATGTGGAGGTTAGATTACATCCGGGGCTTTGCTGAGCATCCGTTCCGATTTGCTTAGGGAGCAGTTATACAAGCATAGGGATGCAGGCTGGCGCTGTGGTTTAAACCACTGAGCCTCTTGGGCTTGCCAATCAGAAGGTTGGTGGTTCGAATCCCTGCAATGGGGTGAGCTCCCATTGCTCTGTCCCAGCTCCTGCCAACCTAGCAGTTTGAAAGCACGCCAGCTTTCAAGTAGATAAATGCGTACGACAGCGGCGGGAAGGTAAACGGTGTTTCCGTGCACTCTCGTTTCTGTCACGGTGTCCCATTGCGCCAAAAGCGGTTTAGTCATGCTGGCCACATGACCCGGAAAGCTGTTTGTGGACAAACACCGGCTCCCTCGGCCTGAAAGCGAGAAGAGCACCGCAACCCCATAGTTGCCTTTGACTGGACTTTACCGTCCAGGGGTCCTTTACCTATACCTATACAAACACTCATACCGTACTTATCCAGATACGTTTTGGGGGCATTATACATTAGTCATACGTCCATCTCCTATTTTCCAATACATTTCCCTGTAACTTTCCTAACTGCATAATGCCAGATTCTTTTTTTAAAAGGTGCTTTGCTGTCTCTAGGGCAACGGCGCATGTTAATCCACTTTGAGTGCACAAACCTAATGTTCTGATATGCACTCGAATCACTCCCACAAAACGGTCTGGAGCAGGCATCCCCAAACTGCGGCCCTCCAGATGTTTTGGCCTACAACTCCCATGATCCCTAGCTAACAGGACCAGTGGTCGGGGAAGATGGGAATTGTAGTCCAAAACATCTGGAGGGCCGAAGTTTGGGGATGCCTGGCTGGAGAATACCCCAATACAGACTTCGCTAACCATCAGTAGTTGCCACCATTGGTTGCAAACAACGCGAGCTCTTGCTGTCAGGAAGAGATCTGCCTGGGGTATCAAGCTACAACGGTACCAGCTTCCAAATCTCTTAACTACCTAGGTACACTGTTTTAATTCATTGCAGGAGAAGCAGTAGTTTCCAATTTGGGAAGAGAGAGCTAGGGCATGGAATTCAGCTTTTGCTAGCTCTGTGACTGGAGACGGAAGTTTCAAGCCTCACGGTCCTAACAAACGGGGCTGTATGTTTGCAAGAAGACTTTGCCATCAGCTGGTCTGGGTTCCCCTGGATGGTAGAACAACAGACCAGACAAGTTTAGGCTTGTCTGTGCGTGCAATACACTTTCTGTACATAGGGCAGGGAGATGCCATGTACACACCTGGGGTTGTTTTGGTCTTCTCTGGAAATGTTCTCCGATATATCAGTCCTCAGCCTGTTTTGGAACCCACTTTGAACCTCAAATGGCAACACAGGGCACCGTTATTTTTTTAATCATAGTTGCTCGCCTTTCTCCTCTCTTTCTTTGTCCCCGGTAACAATTATTCTATAGAAGAGAAAATTGTGGTGGGTCCACTTTCCCTCCACCCCTGTAGGATCGGCTGCTGCACCTGTTCAAATTCTGTCTTCCTCCCACCTGTTAAAGGTACAGGAGGAGCAGGGTCGGCCCAAGACATTTTGCTGCCTGAAGCAGAAAAGCAAACGGTCAAGGTGCATGGTACTTGAGGCCAGTCAAGTTAGTTTGGCGACTGAGGAAGAAAATAACACGAGGCCCGCACAGGCAGAAAAAATACAATATTAAATCAAATAAACAATTTGGTGCGCTTTCGTGTCATTCAAAACCAGCTGGTCCTGAACGGCTTAGTTGTCGAACAAATTGGCTCCCAAACCCCGCAAACCCGGAAGTAAGGGGAAGTAACTTTGCCTAATAGTGGAGCCGGCCCTGTGAGGAGGCATCTTGGTTATTCTGGTTTCTCTTTTTCTACTCTCTCTCCCCCTCCCATGAAAGCAAAAAACAAACAAACACCCTAACCAAAAACTGGTGGCAGTGCCCACATGACGTAACTCTTAACATTTATGTGTAACCTGCTTGCAGGTCTCAGGCCACCAGTTGAGGTACACACAGGTGATAATATATGCAATTTCTACAGATTATTCTTCTAAATCATTCATGGTGCTGTATCTCACAGGTTAGATAATGTTTATTATTATTATTATTATTATTATTATTATTATTATTATTATTATTATTAATACGCCGCCCATCTGGCCGGGTTCCCCCAGCCACTCTGGGCGGCTTCCAACAAAACATTAAAATACAGAAATCAAACATTAAAAGCTTCCCTAAACAGGGCTGCCTTGAGATGCCTTCTAAAGGTCTGGTAATTGTTGTTCTCTTTGACCTCTGGTGGGAGGGCATTCCACAGGGTGGGTGCCACTACCGAGAAGGCCCTCTGCCTAGTTCCCTGTAACTTGGCTTCTCGTAGCGAGGGAACTGCCAGAAGACCCTCGGAGCTGGACCTCAGTGTCCGGGCAGAACGATGGGGGTGGAGACGCTCCTTCAGGTATACTGGACCGAGGCTGTCTAGGGCTTTAAAGGTCAACACCAACACTTTGAATTGTGCTCGGAAACGTACTGGGAGCCAATGTAGGTCTCTCAGGACCGGTGTTATGTGGTCTCGGCGGCCGCTCCCAGTCACCAGTCTAGCTGCCGCATTCTGGGTTAGTTGTAGTTTCCGGGTCACCTTCAAAGGTAGCCCTACGTAGAGCGCATTGCAGTAGTCCAAGCGAGAGATAACTAGAGCATGCACCACTCTGGTGAGACAGTCCGCGGGCAGGTAGGGACTCAGCCTGCGTACCAAATGGAGCTGATAAACAGCTGCCCTGGACACAGAATTGACCTGTGCCTCCATGGACAGCTGTGAGTCCAAAATGACTCCCAGGCTGCGCACCTGGTCCTTCAGGGTCAGGATTCAATCTCAATCTGTTAGCCGCGATCCGTCCTCCAACCGCCTCCAGACACTCACACAGGACCTTCACCGCCTTCACTGGTTCTGATTTGAAAGAGAGGTAGAGCTGGGTATCATCCGCATACTGATGAATACCCAGCCCATACCCCCTGATGATCTCTCCCAGCGGCTGCATATAGATGTTAAAAAGCATGGGGGAGGACAGAACCCTGAGGCACCCCACGAGTGAGATCCCAGGGGTCTGAACACTCATCCCCCACCACCACTTTCTGAACACAGCCCAGGAGGAAGGAGCGGAACCACTGTAAGACAGTGCCCCTAGCTCCCAAGCCTTCTAGACGGTCCAGAAGGATGTTATGGTTGATGGTGTCAAAAGCCGCTGAGAGATCCAGCAGAACTAGAAAACAGCTCTCACCTTTGTCTCTAGCCCGCCGGAGATCATCGACCAGTGCGACCAAGGCAGTTTCAGTCCCATGATGAGGCCTGAATCCCAACTGGAAGGGATCCAAATGGTCCGCTTCTTCCAGGCGTGCCATGAGCCAACAGATATTCACAGCCATGATGGCCCTTCACAAATTGAGTCAGGCCGGTCCAAGCAGATACGATCTTACAGAAGATTATATATATTTCACCCAAGCACCTTAATACAGCACATTCCAGTCTCTACAGTATTTGACAGGCAGCTCACCTAGAGTTGCTTAAGTTTTTATTTATTTATCCATGTAGTTGCAATTTATAAGCAGCTTTTCAACAGGCCTAAAAATGGGCAGTTTAAGGTATGGATGGCCTCAGGGTGGGAACACTCGCTCCCGAGACGGATTAGGCACCAGAAGGCAAATGTGCAGACACATAATACCTTGTAATTACCTTGGCATGCTTTTAACTGTAATTGTTTTCAGAATGTTTTTAACTGCTTCAGAATGTTCTTCCTTTGTTTTTGCTTTCCATTTGTGCTATCTGTTTGTCATCCCGTGCAACTTGGGGAGAAAGGGTGGGATATAAATTCGATAAATTATAATTATAATTATAATTATAATTATAACCCGCCCATCTGGCTGGGTTTCCCCAGCCACTCTGGGGGCCTCCCAACAGAGGACCAAAAACAGAATAAAACTTCGAACATTGAAAACTTCCCTAAACAGGGCTGCCTCCAGATGTCTTTTAAAAGTCAGATAGTTGTTTATTTCCTTGAAATTTGATGGGAAGGCATTGCACAGGGCGGGCGCCACCACCGAGAAGGCCCTCTGCCTGGTTCCCTGCAACCTCACTTCTCGCAGTGAGGGAATCGCCAGAAGGCCCTCGGCGCTGGACCTCAGTGTCCGGGCTGAACGATGGTGATGGAGACGCTCCTTCAGGTATACTGGGCTGAGGCCATTTAGGGGTTTAAAGCTCAGCACCAACACTTTGAATTGTGCTCGGAAATGTAAATAGTAATGTGGATACTAATTATTACCACAACCCACTCATCCAAGTGTTTAGGAACAGATAACTTGACGAGGGACACAGCAACCATTTCCCCAACGGTTCTCGTTTTTGTGCCTCGTGGAGGAAGAATTGTTAGCTTTCTTTGCAATACAGGTGAAACATACATTTTTCAGTGACCTGCTGGGTGGTCAAATCTGACCCCACAATTAATTTCCACCTGAAACATCTTACTTACACAACCCCAGAGCTCATCCCACGAGCACAGAGCAGGCACACAGCAGAAGAGGTCCTGAAAGCTATACAGTCATATCTTGGAAGCCGAACGGAAGCCGTTTGGGAAGTCCATTCGAATTCCAAAACGTTCGGAAACCAAGGCACAGCTTCTAATTGGACGCAGGAAGCTCCTGCGACCAATCGGAAGCCGCGCCGAACGGTCGGGTTCCAAAAGAACGTTTTGCAAACCAGAACAGTCACTTCCGGGTTTGCGGCGCTCGAGAGCCAAAACATTTGAGTGTCAAGGGATTCGGCTTCCAAGGTACGACTGTAGATGGTGAATCTCCACTCGCTTCATCAGAAGTTGCAATCTAAGCTGACAAAGTTGTGGGGGAATATAGGGATCATACCTTTAAGCAGCAATAAAAAACATTAGTTGCATTTCCTCAAACAAAAACATACTGAGATGCAGTATTCATACCATCCAGGACCTCTCTTATGGCAGGACCCCAGACTTTCATAAACAACCCCTAAGACAGCAATTTAACATGAATTTTACTATCTCTAAAGAGACCATGGATCCATAAAATGAAAGCAATAAACTATGTACTGCAGTCACGCAATCAATCAATCAATCAATCAATCAATAGCTGAATTGGGTTCCACACGGTCACAAAACAAAACAAAAAGAGCCGCAAAAACAAAAACGTAAAAATAGCAAAAACAGGCAGACCTCAGAGTAACACTTAAAACGGAAGCGTGGCACTCAAAACGGAGTATGTTTGGCCTCTGAAAAAAAGTTCACAAACCGGAACACCTACTTTTGGGTTTGCAGTGTTTGGGTTCCAGGTTGTTTGAGTACAAAGGGGTTTGAGAACCAAGGAACCACTTTATTTTGACACCACTAGCAAGGAAGATTTGTAAGACTACAGTGTATCCCCCCCCCCTCAGTGAAGCCTGTGAAATAGATATGGCAGCGGCAACGTGACTTGCCCAAAGCCCTCCAACAAGCCTGATGGCTAAGCAGTAGCTTAAACTTGATTTTCCCATTCGAGTTGGGCAACCTCTCTCGCCATTCCACACCTGTGTTTGATTTTGCACACTTAAAAGACCAGCGCCCGTGATTCATTGCAGATCCGGCACCATCAGGGGGAAGGCCACCTGCTTTTGGGGGAGGATATTCCGCTGCCCCCTGTCAAAACAGGCAATACATTGAGGGACGTGCAGAAAGTAGAGGCAGAATTGCATTCCCCAATCTGTCTCCCAAGCTCTCTCTTTCTGTGGGAAGCCTGCTTGCCAAATAGGATCGTTCGGTTCTGCCTGCATTGCCATTCCCTTGAAATCATCCATTGCTCTGTTTCAGACAAAGCCCCTGGATGTTTTTGTGCAGGTATGCCTTGCTTACGCTTCCTCTGCCCCATAGACTCAGTCTGCAACCGTATACACACGCTAACCTGGGAGCAAGTGCCTCTCTAAGCAAACAGGACTGCACTGTTAGATGCTGCAGAGAAAGACATTCCTCTATGTGTCTTTCACTGAGATTACAAGTGGCGCTTTGCCAGAGCCGAAGCAAGAAGAAATCGAGTGCAAGAATACAGAATATTCATTGTTCCACCGCTGAAAAAACACATCCTGGAGGAATGAATCTGCTAGATATCAACTTCGGGCAAGCATGCCAGCTCTTTTAGAACACCAATTTTCAAAATTCCACACTGCTTTTAGTTATTGGAATCGCTCTGTACTTTAGGCCCGTGAAACTTGTGACCCATCAAACCAAACAAGGCCTGCCAGCTAGGTGCAGGTCTCACTAGGGACTAGCAAACCTCTTTTTGCAGCTTGCCTGGGGCTGAAAAACAAGGGAGCTGTTCCTTCTGTCCTTATGCACCATCCTCTCTTCTGTTTTGTTCTCTCCTCCCAATAAACCCTTAGGTTCTTCTCGTTCTTCGATAGCCACCATTGAAAAAAGGATGTTGGCCTAGACTGAGCCTTGCCTTGGTCTTATGTTAAGTTTGTATATGTTCTTTATTGCCAACCATCATTCAATGCCCTCCAACATTTCTCTGATGGAAATAGGGGCGTCCCATTCCATAATGACAATTTTACTATTTATACAAGGGTTCGGCAAGGTTTACCTTGCCCGGGCGGGATCACTCCCATGGAGATTCTCCGTGGGCCGGGCCGGCGCAGCACGACACCAGAAATCACATCTGCACATGTCCGCAGCACCAGAAATTCTTTCTGTGCATGCCCAGACGCCGAAAATTGTGCCTGTGCAGAAGCAATTTCCGGAGCTGCAGAAGAGAGTCTCCGCGCCATGCTGGCAGGGACTCACCAAGCGGGCGGCTCAGTTCTGGGGCGGCTCGTGGGCCAGTTAAACAGCATCCATGGGCCGCTTCCAGCCCATGATTTATTGCCGGCCCCTGATTTATACCCTACATATCATACTAGATTGCTGCAGCCACTCTGGGCAGCTTCCAACATATATAAAAACATAATAAAACATTAAACTTTTTTTAAAACTTCCCCATACAGGATTGCCTTCAGGCGGCTTGGGGGGCAGGTTGGAATACTCCACACCCTCCAACAATTCTATAAGGAAAATAGGGACATCCCAAGGAAAAATGGGACATTCCGGGAGCAAATCAGAAACTGGGACGGCTTCTCTAAATTACAAATGTCCCTGGAAAATTGGGACATTTGGGGGGGGGGGTCTGCATACATAGATGAGGGGTTCTTGTTTTGGACCTGCCGAGCTGCAAGTTTGTGCAAGTTCTGCTGGAATGTCCTGAAAAGCCAGGTCTTGCAATCCTAGGCTCTGGAACTGTTTCTCTATTATTAAGGGGGGGGGCTTCCCAGTGAGCTTCCCAAAAGCCTATACCAGGCATCCCCAAACTTCAGCCCTCCAGATGTTTTGGACTACAATTCCCATCTTCCCCGACCACTGGTCCTGTTAGCTAGGGATCATGGGAGTTGTGGGCCAAAACATCTGGAGGGCCGCAGTTTGGGGATGCCTGGCCTTTACGGAAAGAGAGATTACAAGCAGAAGGCTGGGCAAATACTACATCAGCTCCTGTTCTAGGGAAAAAACCATAAACTTATTGACAAACGACCACAGCAAGGATTGCGAAATCACTGTCACATTCTCGGGGTGGGGGTGGGGGTGGGGATACTTTGCAAAGTTACTTGGAAAAATATCACACTGGCATCAGTTTGATAAAAAAAAAAAATTCGAGCACCAGCGAAGAAAATCAGAAACAGATACGGCAATAGTTTCTATGGATATCAGACCATGCAAGATTCCATGCTGGAAAAGTTCCAAGCAAAAGTATTGTGAGTCACAGTTTAGATTCCATAATCCAAATTAGGTTAAACAATGAACAAGATTAGAATACGTATCAAAACACAGCTCACAACTGATTTTACATGCATATAGCAGCAGCAACAACAACATGACACAAGAGTTCATGCTATTTATCTGCACGTGGTTCGAGTGAAACATTACGGCCCCCATCCAAAGAAAGTGGCAAGTTAAGAATACAGGCACATCCGAAGTAGTTATGGATTTGTGAGTCTCCCCAAAAGAAGGCGTATATACCTGGAAGACTACGCGGGGGGGGGGGGGTACTGTGGGGGCAGTTTAAAGCGCTGGTCTTCAATGGGTGGGGTGAGAATCCACTAGCAGACAGTGTCTGATCCAAGGTGGGTCGCAACAGGGGTGGGGGTCCTTTGGGCAGCTCACAAAATAAAATCAAGATATAAAACCACAAAATTAATAATAATAATAATAACCCCAATAGCGCCCCCCAACAAAACAATCACATTTTAAAAGGGCATTGGATGTAAATCAGATCAACCAAAGTCCTGGTTAAAAAGGAACGTATTTGCCTGGCGCCTAAAGGTGTATAGTGAAGGCGCCAGGCGAACTTCCCTGGGGAGAGAATTGCACAGATGGGGAGCCACTGCAGAGAAGGCCCCGTTCTCGTGTTGCCACCCTCCGGACCGCTCGAGGATGCAAATATGTGGTAAAAGACTGACAAATGAACTGTTGGATGCATCTTTGAGTTGGGGTCTGAAAAGGTTTAAGATTCCTTGTTTTGAAAGGAAGGGCACCCCGCCCCATTGGAAAGGCCAGAGGCTGTGCAGTGGTACCTTGGTTTACGAACTTAATCCGTTCCGGAAGTCTGTTCTTAAACCAAAGCATTCTGAAACCAAGGCGTGCTTTCCCATAGCAGCGGGGGACTCAGTTTACAAATGGAAAACACTCAACATGTTCTGCTTCCGAGACAAATTTCACAAACCAAAAACCCCTACTTCTGGGTTTGCAGCGTTCTTAATCCAAGTTGTTCATAAACTAAGCTGTTCTTAAACCAAGGTACCACTGCACATGCATGTTACCCTCATGCGACCACATAATAACAAGAGTTCCAAGAGAAGTCCACAGGTTGACATTAGACTGGCTTCCACACAGGGATTGAGTTAGCTGAACATGGAGGAAGAAATCCCGTTTGATTCCAATTAACAACTCCCTTCCAACTTTGCAAAGGACTGCTTCAGCTGCAAATGGGGCAGATCCCCTAAAACAGGCATCCCCAAACGTCGGCCCTCCAGATGTTATGGCCTACAACTCCCATGATCCCTAGCTAACAGGACCAGTGGTCGGGGAAGATGGGAATTCTAGTCCAAAACATCTGGAGGGCCGAAGTTTGGGGATGCCTGCCCTAAAACCTCAGCAGATCCTGGCGGAAGAGAAAACTGGGGTTAGGGGCGTATATGATTGGGTGTCATCATTCAACGTTTCAATAGCTTCACCCCCAATCAGAACCTCAGTGCTACTGCATCTCAAAGGAAAAAATCCCCACAATTAGCCTCTACCCCAGGCTTCCCCAAACTACGGCCCGCGGGCCCGATGTGGCCCGCAAGGCCCATCTATGCGCCCCCCGGCGCCCGCTCTTACCGGTGCGGCACGGTGCGATGCGGCTGCCCACTTCCGGGTGGCTGGAGCGTCGGAAACAGCTTGTGCGCACGCGCAAGCGTCATTTCCGGCGCACTTCCGCGTCGGAGGAGGCCCTTGCGCATGCACACAAGCTATTTCCGGCGCTCCTCCAACCCGGAAGTGCACCGGAAATAGCATGCGCGCACGTGTATGGGTGCACGCTCCAGCGCACTCCCCCCCGCCTTCCGGCTCGCCGCGCAGTAGGCACGGCGGGCACCGGCCCGAAGCCGGGTAAGTTTGGGGATCCCTGCTCTACCCCACCCTACCCCGAGATTCCTCGCAGACCCCCCAATTTGCTCTATTTATTCCTGGGATTCTTGTGTGCTTTCTAGACTTGGCAGACACAATTTTTGCTTTTTGTAATCTGTGGGCATGACCACTGCTGTGTTCTCTTTCCTTCATAACTAGTCCATCCTTTCATTCATTCAGATTGTCACCCCAAAGGGCTCCTTTTAAGGTGTGGCAGGTGGCGACTGGGAAAAGAGCCTTTTCAGAAGTGCCAGGCTCAGACACAGTCATTTAGGCACCAGAAGATTTTTTTTAAAATCTCAGCCTCTTTGGCTTCTGATCAAGGTGACAGGCATTTACTTGCAGCTAGTTTTTAGGAAATGTTATCAAATGTTACTATTGCATGTCTACAGTTTATATGTAAGAACTGCTTAGATATTTTTTATTATGTTAAGCGGTATAATTTTTAAAATAAAAATAACAATCTCCAATTTAATTCTTGTGAGACATTCCATACCATAGCTGCCAAGTTATCCCTTTTTTTAAGGGATTTTCCCTTATGCTGAATAGGCTTCCTCGCGAGAAAAGGGAAAACTTGGCAGCTATGTTCCATACTTCGATTGAATTTAGCAAAACTACATTCAGACCTTTCACGTCTGGAGAGAATTAAGCTGTGTGAAATAGGCAGATCGGGGCGGCTGTTTTCATTTATGTACTGGGCCTTATATTCATTTGTGTTAGGAATGCCATCTTTAACTGACAGAAAAATCAAATTCCCAGCTGCTGATCACAGGAGCAAATGTTTAAGCAGGGGATTAGCAATAATAACACTCAGTATTTATATAGTTCTTTTGAACATCCAGAGTGCGTACCGTACTTTAAAACTGCAAGGAAGGTCAGTATCTTCATATTGTAAATGGAAAAAGCTAAGCAAGTGAATGTTTAAGACCAAATACAGTAATAAGTTCTCTTTAGTGACTCTGCTACAACAAGTGTCCTCATTGCTGGTCACACTAGTTTTTTTAAAAAATCCATTTGTATTATTGAAACTGAGGTTTTTAAAAGAAATAATGAAAAGAGTCCTTTATTGTTAAGTGGATATTAAATTTATCTCCTATTTTTTTCAATGTCCTCCAAGGGACATCAGTATTCAATTCCGGATATTAAACCAGAAGTAGGCTTTCACAGAACAAACACATGTAAATGGGGAAGAGATTCATGAACTTAATAAAGGATTTTTGATGTTATCAGATAGCTGGTTAAAAGCTACCTCAACTTAGATAAACAAACTAAAAGACAGTCCTATTGCAACTCGTGGTTTTAAAAGTGTATATATTCACTAGGGCTGTCATCTTTTTCTGACCCAGGACCCAATTTTAACCCACACATGCATTCCTTAAAACTTTTACCATGTGCTCCTGTTGCAAACCCACCTTGGATCAGGCCAAAACTCCCTAGTGAAGCCAGAGGATACATAAGATAAGAAGGCTGGAGGATGAAATCAAATCCAGCAACAGGGTAACATATGAGTTCCTATGTGTTTATTTCATCCATCAATTTCCATTCCACATAGGGCTTCTGGTACCATGGTAGTGATTTATTACAAAGAAGTCTCTTGCAGGTAAGGCTAGTCTTGGAGCTTCATCCAGAACCAATTTTAGCACCAACCACTCCCAGCTTTGGCCATGCCTCTTCTTTAACGAAATTGCTCATTTGACTCAAAAAGTAAAGCAATTACTTCTTTTTTTAACTTTCACCTAGAGCGAAAATGGTGCCGTGCCCTGCTCAAATCTCAAGAGAAAATGTTATCTAAAGGTAAACACTGAAAAATTTCAAAGGTTTATTGCAGCGGTTCATTCCAGTGACACTGTGAAGCCGTTTCTGACCACAAGCACACTGCTTTTTCTCACTGCACGGGTGGCGCTGTGGGTTAAACCACAGAGCCTAGGGCTTGCCAATCAGAAGGTCGGCGGTTCGAATCCCCGCGACGGGGTGAGCTCCTGTTGCTCGGTCCCAGCTCCTGCCCACCTAGCAGTTCGGAAACATGTCAAAGTGCAAGTAGATAAATAGGTAGCACTCCGGCAGGAAGGTAAACGGCGTTTCTGTGCGCTGCTCTGGTTCGCCAAAAGCGGCTTAGTCATGCTGGCCACATGACCTGGAAGCTGTACGCCGGCTCCCTCGGCCAATAAAGCGAGATGAGCGCCGCAACCCCAGAGTCGTCCGCGACTGGACCTTTTACCTTTACTGTAGCCTACTGCTGCCCACTGATTGGTAATGCCTCTGTGGTTCCCAGCCTCTATCCCCCATTGACCACTTGAAAATTGCTGATGATCTTGACATATGATTTCTGCCTGTGCCTTGTGCTAGATGCCATTTGGTTTTTAATGTATTTTTGTAGACACAACACGGACAACCCGAATTAAGCTCACAGACTGCTGCTGACCCAGACAAAACTAAACATTTGATTCTGATTCCAAAAAATAAATAAATCAAAGGATAGCAATTAAATTCCCTTCGCTCAAATCCAGTTTAGTACAAGAAGTCAGGTTTTCCATTAAGCCACCCAGAAGCTGACCGAAGGAGCTTTTGACAATCATTTGCTTAAATCTTACATTCTTCACTACCCACCCACCCCCCAACATTTCCTAACGCCTAAAGGACAACTTGCGGTTAAGGCACCTGGCAAATCAGAAAGAATCACCCAAGAACCAATTATTCAGATATTACATTATCTGTGCAGAAGTACAAATTACATTCAGATTAGTAAAATAAAAAAAGGACTTTGTTCTTTAATCGGGTCACATGCCTCAAGGCTGATACGGTATGGAAAATAGGTCTCGGCACTGTGCATGGAGACAGATTAAATCCTGCGTTCCTGGAGTTATAGCAACACCCAGGCTAAAAGCAGCCGGCGTTTAATGTGCAGAGAGAAGGAAATGTTCGTCAGGAAACACATCCCTTTGCCTGCTAGAGAAGCCCACCCCCAATTTACACCCCCTATCCGCTGGGGCACCGGGAGCGATTTCAGCGGTGACAGAAATGCACTCTGCAGCTGCTCAGGGGCGCTCTCGTCTACTTTGACGCCACCTCACTCCAGCGCTAAATAAATACTGTATAGTGTGCATGCACACGAAAGCTCATACCATAATAAAAACTTAGTTGGTCTTTAAGGTGCTACTGAAGGATTTTTTTTATTTTTGCTTCGACTCAGACCAACACGGCTACCTACCTGTAACTAGTACTGTATATTGGTTCGTTTAACTTCTCCGCAATGTTTTTGCTGGACCAAATTAGCGCCAGGGCTCAGCCAGCCCCCGCACATATATATGTATATGCGGGGGCTGAGCCCTGGCGCTAATTAGGTCCAGCAAAAACATTGCGGAGGAGTTTTGGAAAGAATAACCGACAGGAAGAACCTGCAGAGTTAGGAAAGACTTGCAGGGAGCGGGGCGCTCTTTTTTTTTCTTCCTTAAATTCCCACCGGGCACTTCACTTCTCTGACTTACCCAGTTTTTTGAAGGCGCGGTGCCCGGAGAGTTTGGGAACGACTGCGCTCGGCTGGCTCGAAAGCTGCTGCTGCTGCTGTTGGCGGTGGCAGCAGCGCTGCTTTTCGCCGCACGCCTTTTTCTTCCTGCCGCAAATCATGGCTGGGAGAGATTTCGCTTTCCCGTCTCGCCCCGCCGGAGCCCCTTCTCGGCCGCTTGTTTTCGCCTTTGCCCCCTTGTCTCCGAAGGCAGAGACGGAGCAGGCAGCCCGCCCTCTCCGCGCGCCTGGGCGCCTCCTTCGTGGCTCCGGGGCGCAGCGCGCAGATTTGGAGAGGCGGATCTTGGAGGGACTCGCATTTCAACGCCGACGCGCTCCGCCCTCTTGCTTCCACTCGGTGGGAAGGAGGGATCCGGTCTCTTGCGCTCCCCCGCCTGAGCCGCGAGGAGGATCCGTGTCCCCTTTGCCCCACGCCAGGGCTGTGTCCTAGAAATAACTACTAAACAGCTATTAGAAGTCACCCCAGACCTGGCCCTGTTCAACATTTTCCAGTGGAATAATGCCCACTCGCATTCTAAAGAGCTTATGAACCATCTGCTCGCTCTCTGGCTCTCTCTCATTTTATTTCTGCGTTTCAGGTTTATACATTTGCCCAGTGCTTTTTTTTCTAAAGAAAAAAAAATGTTTAGGGGTACTCTCATTTTCCTACTCATATTGAAATACTGCCCCTTAATGAGGCCAAGCTTAGATTCACAAAATGTTTAGGGGTATGAGTCCCCCCAGAAAAAAAGGTCTGCATTTCACTAATTTTGCGATCATTTTAACATTTCAAAACTTGACTTCCTTCCCCCCTCTTTCTGCAGTTCCTTAAACTTATTTTTAATATCTTCTGCATATCCAAATTAACTTAATTTGCTCATTTATTCATCTAGTTTAAATATATACTCCTACAAAACTGCACGTTATTACAATAATCCTGCCAATGTTCTTATCTGTTTACAATTTATCTGTAAATATTCAATAAACCATTTCCATTCTTTTATGAAAAGTTTGTTAGCTTGATTTCTTATTCTTTCGGTAAGTTTCATCATTTCTGCATATTCCATGAGTTTTTTGTATCCATTCTTCCTTTGCTGGTAGGACTACTTCTTTCCATTTTGGGGCGAGTAACATTCTTGCCACAATTGACCATCTACTCTCAGTAGCCAGAAGCATCATAGCCAGACATTGGAGAAACCTCTCGGGAGGAGGAAACATGGACTTCTGGTACCAAATCGTATGGGAAACAGCCTTCCTAGAAAAGCTAACCAGACTAAATATGACATGGGAACAAATAGAAGAGGACATTTATTACATACACAGCCTGACAACAAGAAACCACCAACAACATACAAATCAATAGGTAAAGGACCCCTGGACGGTTAAGTCCAGTCAAAGGCGACTCTGGTGTTGTGGCGCTCATCTCACTTTCAGGCCAAGGGAGCTGGCGTTTGTCCACAGACAGCTTTCCGGGTCATGTGGCCAGCATGGCTAAACCACTTTTGGCGCAACGGGATACCGTGACAGAAACGAAGAGTGCAGGGAAATGCTGTTTGCCTTCCCACCGCAGCGGTACCTATTTATCTACTTGCACTGGCGTGCTTTCGAACTGCTAGGTTGGCAGGAGCTGGAATAGATCAACGGGAGCTCATTCTGTCATGGGGATTCATAACGCTGACCTTCTGATCGGCAAGCCCAAGAGGCTCAGTGGTTTATTACATACACAGCCCGACAACATGACAACAACAAGAACCCACCGACAACATACGAATCAATATGGCTAACTTGACCCAACGATCCCCCAAACAAATATCACTGCAGCCAACTAAAGACCACCAACCGTGCCCTGGGCCCCCCTCCAACCTCTCTCACTACCAAGGAAATGCAATAAAGGAATGGAAAGAGAACCTACCCAAATAAACCTGACATTAAAAACCCCACACCTGCACCTGGAATAATCACCCCTCCTTCCTCTCTCTCCCCCTCTTCTCCTTTGGCCCCAACTTTGTTCTGTATGCAACATTGTTGTATCACTTCTAATGTAAATAAATAAATAAATAGTATTGCCTGGGGGGGGAGATTTTTTGTAAATCAAGAAAATCTTTCATAATTGTGAGGGACAGGGGATATCGCGAAGTCCCTCCCCTCCTGAGTTCAAGCCCGTCCCCGAGCAAAGGGGAAAGCAGGGAGAGTTCCGATTCCAGTGGGGAAGCAGGAAGTCGTGTCCGAGGCTCAGGCAAGGTAGAGGAGCCAGGGTCCCAGGTGGGACAGGAAGGGGCAAGCAAGGGGGGAAGACCCATCCCTCCAACTCCAGAATTACGCAGGAAGAGGAGGGGCAAGAGGATGGGTCTGCCAAAGCTTTTGTGTTGGAGAAAGACGCGCCAAAAGCCATTAGGAGGTTCTGAAACCGACTGACAACATCGCTCCGTGTAAATAGCAATGACTTGAGCACTGTAAATACGCAGCACCAATAAAAGAATAAAATGCAGAGCTGCGTAGCGTCGTTACTCTGAAGTAGTCCACTCCGGCCACTGTGACAGCAACCTCCTAATCCTTTTTGGGCTACTTCGGAGTTGCCGGGATGAGCGTGTCCGAGGCGGAGAAGTGGCGGCAGATCGCTGAGCAAGCCCAGCTAGAACTGCAACAGCTGTCGCTGCAGGCGCAGGGAGAATTGAAGGCAGCTAAAGAGGAGACTAAGAAGGTCCAGGACGACCGGCTACAACTTGCGGAACAGGTGAGAGAGCTCCAGGAAAAAGAGCAGCATTTAAGGGCGGTGGCGGTAGACCTCCAAAACAAGCTGGATGCAGAGAAAAACAAGGCGGGAGGGGCTCCCCAAGTCCAAGTGCTGCCAGGAAGGAGAGCAGGGACCCTTGTAAGCAAGTTCAATGGAGACCCGAAGGAGTTTCAGGGCTTTGAGACTGAGATCGTGTATGCTCTTGAGCTGCACCAGAATGAGTTCCCCGATGATGAGCACAGAGTAGCGTTTATTGTGGAACATCTCACCGGAGCAGCCAGGGAGTGGCTAAGACCATTAATCGCAACCAAGAATCCTTGCATGAAAAATGTCCAACAATTTCTAGAAGGTTTGAGGACGATGTATTCGTCCGATAGTCATTTGGACCAGACTAAGGAGGAACTGCATAATTTACGCCAAGGAAATATGACAGTTCGCGCATATTGGGCGAAATTCACCATGCTGGTGCACAGACTGGGGTGGGTTTTGGATTCGCCTCCCATGCAAGCTGCGTTTTACTTGGGTTTGAGCGAGGAGGTGAAGGATGAACTCTCGAGAGGTCCAAAGCCCAGTACTATGGATCAGCTGAGCAAAGCAGCTCTGGCGGTGGGGGTGAGGCAGGAATCCCGGTGGAACGACAAGCAAGCGACGCGCGCAAAGCGGGCTTGGTTCCCACGGTCGCAGGAGAAGCCACTCCCTCAACAACCCTTTCAAGCCACGCCTGGAGCCAGCCAGGACCAGGAGCCCATGCAGATTGATAGCGCGCGCGCGCGGGCTTTTCAAACCCCAGCGGCGCCAAGACGCAAGGAGGGAAGGGGCGGGAATTGCTTTCTCTGCAACTCACCCCAGCATCTAGTCAGAGACTGCCCACATCGCAGGGAGTGGCAAGGAAAGGCGGGAACGGTGGTGCCCTCCCCCACTGACGCAGCACCACAGCAGGGAAACGGGAAAGCCTGGCTGCAGGAGACAAGGGGCAGCAGCCAGGCACAGTCAGCAGACAACAGCCCCAGCCCGCCCACCCGCACAGAGAGGTGCAGAGCCAGCCCACCCCTCCCAGAGCAGGAGTGGTTCTAGAAGTGACGCTAACGCTCCCAAATGGCTATCCCCTGACGGTCCTCGCCTTAATTGACAGTGGGGCGTCCGCCAACTTCTTCTCGAGAAGCTTTGCAGAAGAGCACCAAATCCAGCTTTTGCAGTTGGATTTTCCTCTGCACGTGGCAACCATTGACGGCAGGGAGCTGCTGGGAGGGGCCATCACACATCAAACCCCCCCCATGAGAATGACGGTTGGAAGGCACTCAGAGACACTGGCGTTCAACGTCACCACCATCTCAGACCCCCCCATCGTCTTGGGCATGAGCTGGCTGGCGCGCCACGACCCCTCCATCAGTTGGCACCAGAGGTGCATCACGTTTGGGTCGGACTTTTGTCTGGAACATTGCATGCAGCACCAACCAGGGGAGGGGCCTCCAATAGCCACGGTGGCCACCATGCATATCAAAGGGGGTGAGGCAATACCCAAGCAGTACTGGGACCTGCAGGAGGTCTTCAGCGAAGCGGAGTCCGACCACCTACCCCCGCACAGGCCTTTTGACTGCCAGATCAACCTGGTGCCAGGGGCGACGATACCCCCAGCCAAGCTGTACGCCATGTCAGACCAGGAGCTGGAGGATCTGCGCGCTTTCATCGACAAGAACCTCAAGCGGGGGTTCATAAGGGAAAGCAAGGCAGCAGGGGGCAGCCCGGTCTTCTGGGTGGACAAGAAAGACACGCAACAGCGCCGTCTTGTGGTGGACTTTAGACGGCTGAATTCGGTGACAGAGCCAGTGGCTTTCCCCATGCCCAGAGTGGATGATCTCCTGACAGCGGCACGCAGGGGCAAGATTTTCACCAAGCTGGACCTAAGGGGGGCGTACAACTTGATCAGGATCCGGGAAGGAGATGAATGGAAAACCACGATGTTCACGCCTCTGGGCTCTTTTGAATATCTGGTGATGCCCTTCGGTTTGCAAGGGGGCTCAGCATGCTTCCAGGCCTTCATGCACCACGTCCTGGGGTCCCTCCTCTTCAGGAAATGCTTGGTCTTCCTAGATGACATCCTTATCTACTCGAATGACCCGGTGCAGCATGTGAAAGATGTCAGAGAGGTGTTGCAACGCCTGAAGGAGAACCACCTGTATGTGAAGCTGGAGAAGTGCAAGTTTCACACCAAAGAGGTGGACTTCCTGGGCTACAAGCTGTCAGACAAGGGGCTGGCGATGGACAAGGACAAGGTGCAGGCCATCCTGGACTGGCACAGCCCCAGGACGCGCAAAGATGCCCAACGCCTACTAGGCTTCGCTAACTTCTACAGGAAGTTCATCAAGAACTTCTCTCGCGTTACGGCTCCCATCACGGACTGCCTGAGAGGCAAGCAGAAGTTCAAGTGGACACCAGAGGCGCAAGCAGCGTTCGAAAGCCTCAAGAGAGTGTTCGCCTCAGACCAAAACCTGTTCCATGTGGTGCAGGACGCGCCCCTACGCATTGAGACAGATGCTTCTGAAAAAGCTGTGGGCGCAATTTTGTTGCAACTGGACGCCAACAGGGAGTGGAGACCCTGTGCCTTCTTCTCCAGGAAGCTGACACAGCCTGAACGCAACTACACAGTGTTTGATAGGGAACTTCTTGCGATCTACGCTGCGTTCCAGCACTGGCGACACTTCCTGGTGGGCGCAAAGCACCCCATCCAGGTGTGCACAGACCACAAGAACCTGGAGTTCTGGAGAACTGCCAGGGTGCTCAACCAGCGGCAGATACGGTGGGCAGAGTTCTTCTCGAACTTCAACTTCTCCATCCACTACATCCCGGGGGAGCAGAATGTCAGGGCGGATGCCCTCTCCCGCAAGCCAGAGTACATGGAGGAGGAGGCGCCACCAGCCCCAAGGCACATTTTCCCCCCGTCGGCATGGTCCTGCGGAGCAGCTGTGGTGAGCGAGGCAGAACTCACAGCACTGACGGCAGCGGATGAATTTGCCAACCGCATCTTCAGAGAACTGAGAGGGGGGAGGGAGCAGGCAAAAGACTTTGCAGAACGCAGAGGGCTGCTTTTCTACAAGGGTGCGCTGTACCTGCCCACCACCCAGCTTCGACGTACGGTCCTCAAGCAGATGCACGACAACCCTACAGCGGGGCATTTGGGAAGGGACAAAACCGCTCACCTAGTCATGAGACACTTCTGGTGGCCAGGGGTGCGGGAAGATGTTCGAGACTATGTAAGGGGCTGTACCACCTGCCAGCGGGCGAAGGTGGTCAGAGCAGCGCCACCAGGGTTGCTGGAGCCCTTAGCCACACCACACAGGCCGTGGGAAGTGGTGTCCATGGACTTCATCACAGATCTGCCTTCGTCCAGGGGTAAGACTGCAGTGTTGGTGGTGGTGGACCTTATGTCCAAAATGTGTCACTTTATACCGTGTGCCAGGGCAGTCTCGGCAGAAGAGACAGCCAAACTGTTTGTTGATCACATTTTCAGACTGCATGGATTACCTTTAAGGGTTATTTCGGATCGTGGCCGCCAATTTGTTTCCAGGTTCTGGCGGCGGCTCATGAACCTCCTGCAGGTGGAGGTCAGCTTGTCGACGGCTAGACACCCGCAGACCAACGGACAAGCGGAGAGGGTCAACGCCATTCTGCAGCAGTACCTGAGATGCTACGTCAGCCAGCGGCAAACGGACTGGGTGGATCGCTTGCCACTAGCAGAATTTGCCTACAACAATGCAGTGCACGTCTCCACAGGGGTGTCGCCCTTTAAGGCCAATTACGGGCGCGACCTCAGATCTTTCCCAGAGAGGGAGAGGGAGGAGGAGGAGGAGGAGGGCCCACAGGCTGAGGATTGGGCAGAGGAACTGGAGACGGTGCACCAGCAGCTCAGAGAACACTTGGAGAGGGCCAAGGAAGCGTACAAAAAGGGGGCAGATCGCCACAGGCGACAAGGGGAGGTCATCAGGGTGGGGGACAAGGTGTGGTTGTCCTCGGAGGGCCTTCCCACCAGAGGGAGGTGCAAAAAGCTGGCACCCAAAAGGCTGGGCCCCTTCACGGTCACGCAACAGGTAAACCCGGTGGCATACAGGCTGGCACTGCCAGAGGACATGAGGGTGCATCCAGTGTTTCATAGATCGCTGCTGTCGCCGTACAGGGAAAGCAGCAGGCTCCGAGACAGCGAACAAACCCCCGAGGGAGGGGGGGAGAGGGAAGGCAGGGAGCAACTCAATGAGGCCACGGCCATCCTGGATTCAAGGTGGGGGGTGGGGGGACTGGAGTACCTCATGGCATGGGAGGACGCTCCACCGTCCCAGAATGAATGGGTCCCAGCCACTCAGATACAGGAGGAATTCTTGGTGGAAGAATTTCACGCCCTCTTTCCCCACAGACCCAAGCCCTGGCACATGGAAAGGGAGGGGGAGGAGGAGGAGGCACGGGAGAGCAGCTCACCATGGCGCTGGGAAGCGGAGTTTGAGGAACCAGAGGATGAGGTATGGGTGTCACCGAGATCCACCCAGTCAGAGGAAGGAGCAGATTGGCAGAACGTTTTTACCCCCACCAGCTCTGACGCCACGGACTTTTTGGGATTCCCGTCCGCCCAGGCGGAAGGGGGGGGCTCGCAGGACTGGGGGGAGGTATTCACACCAACGGGCTCGGAGAGCACTGAGTTCTTAGGCTTCCAGTCGTCACCGACACATGGGGGGGGCCTGGGGAGGGGTGAAGGAGAGCTTGGGAGGGGGGTGGATGTGAGGGACAGGGGATATCGCGAAGTCCCTCCCCTCCTGAGTTCAAGCCCGTCCCCGAGCAAAGGGGAAAGCAGGGAGAGTTCCGATTCCAGTGGGGAAGCAGGAAGTCGTGTCCGAGGCTCAGGCAAGGTAGAGGAGCCAGGGTCCCAGGTGGGACAGGAAGGGGCAAGCAAGGGGGGAAGACCCATCCCTCCAACTCCAGAATTACGCAGGAAGAGGAGGGGCAAGAGGATGGGTCTGCCAAAGCTTTTGTGTTGGAGAAAGACGCGCCAAAAGCCATTAGGAGGTTCTGAAACCGACTGACAACATCGCTCCGTGTAAATAGCAATGACTTGAGCACTGTAAATACGCAGCACCAATAAAAGAATAAAATGCAGAGCTGCGTAGCGTCGTTACTCTGAAGTAGTCCACTCCGGCCACTGTGACAATAATAAAATAAAATAAAATTGTAGAGTTGGAAGGGACCCTAAGGATCATCTAGCCAAACAACACCCCTTAAAGCAGGAATATGCAGCTGTCCAGTGCCGGATTTATGTATAAGCTAAACAATACAGTACTACTTATTAATTGTATTTCACTATTAATATACTTCTTCTTAATTGTATTTCAGTTCAACAATTACTTTGATAAAATGCATATTTTGTTATGTGCTTTAGATAACCTGTTAGGTCCACCCCCATCGCTCTGCCCGGACACTGAGGTCCAGTGCCGAGGGCCTTCTGGCGATTCCCTCGTTGCGAGAAGCCAAGTTACAGGGAACCAGGCAGAGGGCCTTCTCGGTAGTGGCACCCGCCCTGTGGAACGCCCTCCCATCAGGTGTCAAAGAGAAAAACCGCTACCAGATTTTTAGAAGACATCTGAAGGCAGCCCTGTTTAGGGAGGCTTTTAATGTTTAATAGATTATTTTATTTCATTTTTCTGTTGGAAGCCACCCAGAGTGGCTGGGGAAACCCAGCCAGATGGGCGGGGTATAAATAATTTATTATTATTATTATTATTATTATTATTATTATTAAGCATGTATTCAACACAAAAAACAGGGACAAATTGTTGTTGACAAGGGACAGCCCCATTACCTTCAGTAGCTTAGGCATAGCTGTCAACTTTTGGATTAGAAAATAAGGGACCAGCAGCCCGGGGACAGTCTATGGCAGGCATCCCCAAACTCAGCCCTCCAGGTGTTTTGGGACTACAATTCCCATCATCCCTGGCCACTGGTCCTGTTAGCTAGGGATGATGGGAGTTGTAGTCCCAAAACATCTGGAGGGCCGAGTTTGGGGATGCCTGGTCTACGGTATATCTAACAATCCAGGATAGCAGCGGGAAACAGCGCTGGAATAAGGGAATTTCCAGCAAAAAAAGGGGAAGGTTGACAGCTATGGGCTTAGGGCCTCATCAAACCTAAATCCGGCCCTGCAGCTTCTCTTACGGGGATCGAACTTGCAACCTTGGTATTATCAGCACCATGTTCTAACCAACCGAGCTATGGGAGGTCCTGTCGTGGGATATGTCGTGCACCTGAGGATGTGCAAGGGGGTGGGGTGTCCCCATTTAGGGCAGCAAGAGACCTCACCTTGTCATCAAGTTGTTGTGTTGGTGCCCAGTAAGGTGGACATGCCGTCCAACATTTCTCCGATGGAAATAGGGGCATCCTGTTCCATACTACTACTGTACAGTGGTACCTCGGTTTAAGTACACAATTGGTTCCCGGAAGTCTGTACTTAACCTGAAGCGTACTTAACCTGAAGCGAACTTTCCCATTAAAAGTAATGGATTAATCCGTTCCAGATGGGTCTGCAGAGTACTTAAACTGAAAGTACTCAAACTGAAGCGTACTTAAACCGATGTATGACTGTATTACTACTAATAATTTTATTATTTATATCCCACCCATCTGACGGGATTCTGCCAGCCACTCTGGGCGGCTTCCAAAATACTGTATATGAAAACATTCAACATTAGAAAGCTTCCCTATACTGG
This sequence comes from Zootoca vivipara, assembly GCF_963506605.1. Lineage (NCBI taxonomy): Eukaryota > Metazoa > Chordata > Lepidosauria > Squamata > Lacertidae > Zootoca > Zootoca vivipara. Next base: position 13,357,384 of record NC_083288.1, read on the forward strand.
GCTGCCTTCAGAAGTCTTCGAAAGGTTGTCTCGTTACTTAACTTCTTGGCTCGGTGAGTCACATAACTCCATAACCTCCAACATTTATCTGACGTCCTAAGGGAAATTGGGACATTCCAGATAAAATCAGAAACCAGGACGGCTTCTGTAAATCCAGGGCTGTCCCTGAAAAATAAGGTCACTTGGAGGGTCTGGGAGAAAACCCCTCATCTGAACTATGAGGCCTCTGATAAAGGTTTGCTTGATAATTGTGTATGCACAGAAGGGAACGTTTTTTTCTCTTCCTGACATGTTTTTGCCCCTGTGTAAATACATGTTTTTTACATGTACTTACACAGAACCACATGTGCCATTTTGCCTCCGTTTCACATACAGAGGCTGCTTCTGTGCTATACATTTAAAGCATTATCGTATTATACCGTCAGAAAGAATCATAGCTCCCCCCCAAATGAATCCTGGGAACAACATCATTACTGGCCCCAACAACATCCAACATACCATCTCAGGACTATTTAATTGCTCATCTTCTAACATTGTGTATGCCATCAAATGCCAATGGTGCCCTTCAGCTCTCTATATTGGACAAACAGGCCAAACCCTACGCCAAAGGATAAATGGACATAAATCTGACATCAGGAACCATAAGACTGAAAAACCAGTAGGAGAACACTTCAATCTCCCAGGACATTCTATACAAGATCTCAAAGCAGCTGTTTTATTACAGAGAAATTTCAGGAACAGACTAGAAAGAGAAGTTGCTGAATTGGAAATCATTACCAAGCTTAAAACCATGGAAGCACCTGGGATGAATAGAGACATCGGATTCTTATCTCATTATGCATGATCAAGCTTTCTTTAGCACCTCAGCCCAGGACTAATTGCAGCCATCAGCAGCCATTAACAGCCATCTACAGGTTTACCACTCCCACCAGCCCATCACCCATTCCCACCCACCCCCACCACCCTCTGTATATATATAGGGTCTGACACTTCTGTTTCTAGTGTATCTGAAGAAGTGTGCATGCACACGAAAGCTCATACCAAAATATAAACTTAGTTGGTCTTTATGGTGCTACTGAAGGAATTTTTTTATTTTCCTGGGAACTGTAGTTTGTTTGGAGAGTCATATTCTCCTCACACAGCTACAGTTCTCTGAGTTCCATCAAAAGAGGAATTGCTAAACCATTCTGATAATTGTAGCTCTGTGAGGGAGCTCTCCTAACAACTTTCCGCCAGCGCCTTTAACAAACTACAGCTCCCAGGATTCACTGGGGGAAAGCTATGGCTGTTTTTAAAGTGGTGTGATACTGCTTTAAATGTACAATGCGGACAGGCCATTGCAACACAGAAACCATACACCCTTTTCTGTCCTTTATTCTATAGGGTCTGTATCTTTGGATAATTAATTTCTCTTCCTCCATTCCAACTTGTTTCTGTTTTGCTCACTATATATATTATTTCTCTTTAAAACCAAGCACACCTCCTCTGTCTTCTAGTATTAGCAAATAAGCACCTATATTTTCCCTATTTCCTTTACTGCTTTAATTGCAGTATTTGCAAAAGCCTTATTTGGTTTTTTGTTACGAGTTTTAACACACAACCTCATTTTTATTTTTGCCAAACTCCCCCACTTCCTTTATTTGATGTGTGTGTGTGTGTGTGTGTGTGTGTGTGTGTGTGTGTGTGTGTAAAATCTGGTACTCAAGAGGTTCTGTGGAGGAACTCAATGATGCTCAAGTCTTCTATACGGCATACAGGTTTATTCCTTAATCTGAAGATAAGAAAGTGTGAACCCACATATCAAGAGAAGGAAGGCTAGATTAAATCATTAAATTAATCAGCAATTGGCTGTTTAAATACTTTTCACCTGTGCTTGCAAGCCGTTCACTGATCTTAGGTAAAGGGACCCCTGACCAATGTTATTATTACACTGCAAGAATGTGTGTTCTTCTTTGTTGAATACTGGGGGGGTGGGGAGAGAGAGAGAGAGAGAGAGAGAGAGAGAGAGAGAGAGAGAGAGAGAGAGAGAGAGAGGAAAGAAAAAGGAAGAAAAAGCATTTGTTGGGATTTCTAAAAATAAATCAGATTCCTTTTCTCCTGTCCAAGCTGTAGGGCACATAGTCCAATATACAAACTGCTAAGTAGACACAAAAAGTACTATATAATAGCATAACTGGGTCTGTGGTTAGAAACTCCTATTTGCACTGTCAGCAGCTCAAGTTATTTGTACGATGCTCAAGGAAATGATCACTTTGCTACCAGCTACAGTTCTCTAACAAGTCCCTGCACTGTTGTTCTGTGTCAAATTGGTACCTTAGCTTTGTGACATCTTGATTTAGTCCAAAGCCACGTATACAGATGCTTGCTAAAAGCTTAGATAAATTTCCAGTGCTTTTCCACCTGACAACATCTTTGTCAGTAGCTACTTGCAGACAGGTGGCTCCCAGCGCTAATCCATGATTGCTCTTCTTTTTCTAAGCAACAAATAAATTTCGGAATTAATTGATTGATTAATTAATTAATTAATTGACCTTCTGCAGGTTCGCGAGAGTGAACACATCCCACTCTGGCCAATATAACAGGCAGGTCAGTTATACCTTACATGGTACCATCAGAACCATGATTTCTTAGAGTAGGTGTAGGTTATAAATGAAAAGGCAGTGAAATTGTCTCAAGAGTCATAGCTGGGAGGGGTACTGGGTTTAGGATTACAAACAGGGAAAGTGTGGGGTAAAACAAAAGGATTCTCAATAATAGCAATATGTAGTCTTGCCCCTTAGAAATGGAAGCACACAGGTGATATATATGCAATTTCTACAAATTATTCTTCTAAATCAGTGATGGGCAACCTTTTGAGCTTGGTGTGCCAAAATTCGCCAAAAAACCCAGCATAACTCGGGTGGTGTGTCACTTCGAGAAAAAACCCATAATTTCACAATATTTATAGTTTAAATACCGTAACAAAAATGTATAATTGTAATATATAACTGTATTTAATAAACAAAAAATTAATTATTTAACCAAACCAAAAACCCTTTATTTATTACAAAGTGCCCAGAGTTGTTGAGCTTTTTTGGGGGGAGCTGCTGACCAAAGTTTTGGAGGTTTTTTTTGGGGGGGGGGTGCAAAAGTTGCTTTGCTTTTGGGGGGGAAAGAGAACAGAAACAAATGACGAATAATACCTTCGCTGGAACTAACACGCAGCACCGACATAGTCTGTCCAAGCGCCAAAAAACCCAGCACAGAACGGGTTAAAAAACGAACGCTGTTACACCCAATCATAGTCTGCCAAAGCGCCAGAAAAACAGCACAGAAAGGGTTAAAAAACCAATTTCTGGCTACCAGCAACAACAACAACAAAAAAAGGATCCGGAGACAAGCTGGAGGAGTGGGAGAACAAATGGGGGGAAAACACCAACAACAACAGCGCGAATGGGCCGATGGGGCGCGTGCCAGCAGTGAGGGCTCTGCGTGTCACGCCTGACCCGCGTGTTATAGGTCCGCCATCACTGTTCTAAAAATCATTCATGGTGCTGTATCTCACAGGTTAGATAAAGATTCGACATAGGTGAGCAGCATCTAGTGAGATCATGAATCTCTTCAGTTGCCCCCTACAAGCCAAATTATTTCAAGAACTAGATTCTGGAAATTACAAAAGTATGGAGCAAGCATATAGAGATCTAGAGACACAATCAAAAGGTAATCTCACCAGTTTTTATAGTGTCCATGCCAGTTTTGCCAGTTTTATCATGCCATACTTCAAAAAGTGAAAATCTGACTGGACAGAAAAGTTGTCGAGCTTGTTTTGCAAAGGAAATTCACCAAAATCTACACCTCCGACATGCCTTGCCTTACATTTGGATTTCCACACACACACACACCACTTTTAGTAGATCTGTTTTATTAATCCAGTATTAATAATTATTAATCCAGTATGTACAAAGAAGCAGCGCCATCTTGAGGCCAAAACCTGGTAATCCATTTAATCTGTATTCCATAAAATCCTTATGGCTGTGTCATAATAATATTGTGAGTTGGGGAGTGGGGGGGGTCACCTGTATGCCTGAATCCCTTCTAATTCCTGGGTGCAGCAAGGGTTAAAAATCTAATGGAGGATTCAATTCAAGGGCCCCTAAGTATGGGTCATTAGGGTAACAAATGAAGTGGTTTTGTGCCAGAAGACAATAAGTTGGCCTCCATCTTTGAACTGGGTGGCAGTTAGACAAATGTTAAGGTCTGTATGATAAGAGAGCTGAGATAGAAACTGGCTGCAGGCAGAAGCCTGAGAGGAAGAGACATGCTTAGAAATAATAATTATTATTATTATTATTATTAATATTAATACCCCACCCATCTGGCTGGGTTCCCCCAGCCACTCTGGGCAGCTTCCAACAAAATATTAAAATACAGTAGTCCATCAAACATTAAAAGCTTCCCTAAACAGGGCTGCCTTCAGATGTCTTCTAAAAGTCTGGTAGTTGTTCTCTTTGACATCTAATGGAAGGGCGTTCAACACGGCAGGTGCCACTACCGAAAAGGCCCTCTGCCTGGTTCCCTGTAACTTGGCTTCTCGCAGTGAGGGAACTGCCAGAAGGCCCTCGGTGCTGGACCTCAGTGTCCGGGTAGAACGATGGGGGTGGAGACACTCCTTCAGGTATACTGGGCTGAGCCCATTTAGGGCAGGCATAGGCAAACTCGGCCCTCCAGATGTTTTGGGACTACAACCCCTCATCCCTAGCTAACAGGGCCAGTGGTCAGGGATGATGGGATTAATCCGTTCCAGACTTTTAAAAACGACCCCTAAAACAGCAATTTAACATGAATTTTAATATCTAACGAGACCATTGATCCTTAAAATGAAAGCAATAATCAATGTACTGTACTATAAAATAAATAAGACAGTATTGTAGATGATAAAAATTAAAATTATATATTTTTTCTTACCTGCGCTGATGATCCATTTCCGCAGTCACACAATCAATCAATCAATCAGTCAATCAATCAGTAGCTGAACTGGGTTCCACACAGTCACAAAAACAAATTAACCGAAAAAGCGTCAAAAACAAAAACGCAAAATAAATAACAAAAACAAAAGCGCCCAACTTAATCCATTCTGAAAGTCCATTTGACTTCCGTAATGTTCGAAAACCAAGGCGCAGCTTCTGATCGGTGCAGGTGCCCCGGAAACAATGGCCGACGGCCACATCAGATGTTAAAGGGGGGAAAAAACCCTTCAAAACTGGGTTTTCGGCGTTTGAGAAACAAGGTTCTTTGAGAACCAAGGTACCACTGTACTAGCACAGGTAGGTAGCCGTGTTGGTCTGAGTCAAAGCAAAATAAAAAAATTCCTTCAGTAGCACCTTAAAGACCAACTAAGTTTTTATTTTGGTATGAGCTTTCGTGTGCATGCACACTTCTTCAGATACCTGTACTAGCAGATTTACTGAGCCTGTTCTGGGCCACCCAGGTGCACCCAGATACAATTTTTGGTATAAGGCCTTAATCCAAGTCAGGGTTCAGTGCAAGAACCTACATTCAGTGCCAGTCAGTGCTCAGCTTTTGACTTGTGAGATAACAGACAAATGCAGAGGGCCTCTTGGCACACACTTGACATGCCTTTTCTCCCAAGCACACTCCCAAGCACCCTGCATGCATATCTGGGTTATGTGGAAGGTTTGGCTAGAACTGAGATTGTGTCGTCCTTTTAAAAAGAAACGTTCTAATGTGACAAGAACTCTGAACATTGTGGTGAAATCTTCAGTTCCCTGAGCCCTGTTTCTGTTCTGAACACATTTCCATGCTCTTGTTGTGTACACTTCTCTCCAAGCCAGAGAGAGTAAATATCGCATTAAAACAACAACTTATTTACCACTCTTAAGCCAGAGAGTACCAGAGCTGTGTGCAACGTAACAGCTATAAAGATGATCCACTAAAACACAATTAGCACCATGAGACTATAAAGATAACTGATCCTGTGCGATCAGAACCCCACAAATTTCAAATCCTCTGCCAATTCTGTAAATTAACCATCAATACGTACCAATTAAAACCAGAATAGAGAAAGCATAGCTCAGGGGTGGCCAACATCCAAGAGACTGAGATCTACTCACAGAGTTAAAAACTGGCAGTGATCTACCCCCTTTTGGGGGGTTCAGGTCAAAGTTGTTGAGCTTTCTTTACGAAGGAAAGCCGTTTTTTGGGGTTCATGTAAAAGTTGTTGAGCTTCTTTAGTTAGGAAGCGATATTGAACTTTTTTTAAGGAAGAAAAGCCCTGTTTTTGGTGGTTCAGGTCATTTTAGGGGTGCAGGGCAAAGGTGTTAAGGTTTTTTTTAGGGGAGCCAAAGTTTTTTTAGATTCTTTGGGGGGGAGCCACTGATCTACCGGTGATCTACCACAGACATCCAGTGATCTACCGGTAGATCATCTCGATCTACCTGTTGGACATGCCTGGCATAGCTCATGGGTAGGCAACCTAAGGCCCGGGGGCCGGATCCAGCCCAATCGCCTTCTAAATCCGGCCCATGGACAGTCCGGGAAACAGTGTGTTTTTACATGAGTAGAATGTGTCCTTTTATTTAAAATGCATCTCTGGGTTATTTGTGAGGCATAGGAATTCATTCATTTGTTTTTCCCCCAAAATATAGTCTGGGCCCCCCCCCCCACAAGGTCTGAGGGACAGTCGACCGGCCCCCTGCTGACCCCAGCATAGCTGCAACAGAAGAGTGGGTGGAAGGATGATTGACAGGAGGGATGCTGGGTGAGGCTAGAGTGAGTGACAGCTGAGGAGTGTCAGTTGGAAAATGGCGATTGAAGCGGTAGTCGGTGTCATCTCAAACACCAAATAGTTCACAAACAAACCTTTTCCTCACTTGGCATGAAGATCCGTCTCAACCAGCCTTGATCTGATTATTAACTTGTCTCTCAATTAGCCAAGACTTGGAGTTAATCCTGATTGTGACATCATACTTGACATCAGAATGAAGTGCTTGCATTCAGCCAAGGCTGTCTCCAGGCCGACCAAAGTGGTTGTCCCATAAACCTTGGCAACTAGGTAAACATCAGCCAGATTCTCCAGCAACTTTGAAGTCGGGTCTAATAACCTAATCTTGAGGAAGAGTTTTAGTATAATCTGAAAGCCTGCCTCCGGTGTTAAGCGGACCCCAAGTTCCAGTCAAACTAATCATATGTGTAAACTTACTTCTGTGTAAGTTTACACAGTTTACTGGCTCATGAGTCAGTTTTTAGATCAGTGTTAATATGCATCTGTTCAAAATAAATCCTTGACCCAATACCCTGATCTGACTATTTCTCTCTACTCTGTGGGTTATCTCGTCTTCCGTTTTAAGGGAATTATTCCTTTATAATATGGAAGTCCATCAGTCATGAAAAAAAAAAGTCTGTGGTTTTAATCTCAGATTAAACTGAAATTTAATGTAATCACTTCTATGGAGTATGGAAATCAGGATGTTTATTCGGCTTTACGCCCATCATAAAACACAACACAACAAAATAAATCAAATAAAACAGCGGACTCGTTCAAGCCACAAATAGTATAACACAATTCACATTAACAATTAAAAAGAAAAGTTTAAGATTATGATTAAAAATTTAGGCACTATGCTAAAATCAATATCTGATGTCATTATAGGAAATTCTTATAACTATAAATAATCTGCTAACATTCCATTCCATCTCTTGTACGAGAGGACGGCTGTTAGGAATTTAGCAACCTGTAGAGTAATAGAAGGATCCACATCTTGAAGAACCCAGGCAAGCTGTAGGTCAACTGGTTTGTCAGCCATAGGCTGGATTATGGAATTTAGTATACTAGCACGAGCCGAACTGTACATAGGGCAGATAAACATAACATGATGTAGAGATTCAGATGTTTTAATTTCACAAGCACACATTGAAGAGACTTGGCCCTTAGTAAATCTATGTCTCAGCACGTTTGTTGGAAAAACATTAAACCTAGCTTTAATGAAGGCATGAATGTGCATCTAAGTGGATTTTCCCCACATCCGCTCTTTACCTAGTTTCTCCCTCTCTGTTGTCTCACCCACATACCTCGCCCTGTCCAAATTTAGACTGAAAGGACCTTTATTTTCTTTAAATGTCAGCACCATGTGCATTGAGGGCAGTGGATCAATCATCATCTTCATCATATTTAAATGTCTCCATGCCTGACATGGGTGAGAGCAAACACTGAGGAATTGTGCGAGAAGTCCCTCTGTGCTGAAATAAAAGCATGTTTTTTTACGAGCATCCCAGTGACATCAGATGTACTGCTCTTTTCCAAAAACCGGGGAGAGATAATTTAGTGATGGGGTACAAGAAAGATAATAAAACCTCTGTAAGAAAGCGTTGGTCGGTTGGCTATTTGAATGGAATGTCAGCAGCGTAGATCTGAGTTTTCTAAGGAAGCAATGTGGACTTAAATAAGCAGAAGGATGCCTTGAAATTCTGAAGGGCTCTTATTGTTTTGGCAGCATTAGGGAATTTGCTCTGCATCATTTGTAAGTAATACTGGCAGGGGAGGTGGTGGCTGTTTTTTAAAGAGAGTGGGTTGCCCCCCTCCATAGCTGCCAAGTTATCCCTTTTTTACAGGGATTTTCCCTTATGCTGAATAGGCTTCCTCGCGAGAAAAGGGGAAACTTGGCAGCTATGCCCCCCTCATAAAATTATTTGAGGGGGTTGGGGCCCTCAAAGTTGATGGCTATTCAAATGGCGTGCATGCATTGCGTCTCGTGATCAATTTGCTGGGGCGGGGACTGCCTGCTCCCCCCAATATTTATTTCAATATTTTATCCAACTCAATGGTGTAACGTAGGAAAATGTAATCACTTCTCCTACCTGGGCAGTTATCTTTCCGCAAGGGCCAACATTGATGCCGAAATTCATCATCGACTGAGCTCTGCGAGTGCAGCTTTCTCTTGATTGAAGTGCAGAATGTTTGAGGAGCAGGACATTCGCAGGGAAACCAAAATGCTTGTTTACAAAGCTATTACTTACTGTAGGCTTGTGAAGCATGGACCACTTATAAACGCCATCTCTAACTCCTCGAAAGATTACATCAACCGTGTCTCAGGAAAAAAATTACACATCACTTCGGAAGACAGGCGAACGAATGCCAGAGTTGCTGGAAGAAGCAAAGATGTCAAAGCAATGATTCTTCAACATCAACTTCATTGGACTGCTCATGTTGTTCGGATGCCTGATTATCGTCTTCCAAAGGAACTACACTATTCCGAACTTAAAAATGGAAAGCGTAATGCGTAATGGTCAACAAAAGAGGTTTAAAGACTCTCTCAAGGCAAATCTTTAAAAAAATGTAGTATAAACACCGACAACTGGGAAACACTGGCTCACAAGTGCTCCAGTTGGAGAACAGCCTTTACCAAAGGTGTCATGGGCTATGAAGAAGCTCGAACTCAGGACAAGAGGGAGAAACGTGCTAAGAGGAAGGCACGCTTGGCAAATCCACACCATGATCAATTCCCTCCTGGAAACCTATGTCCCCACTGTGGAAGGACATGTGGATCCAGAATTGGCCTCCACAGTCACTTAGTGTGCCAGTGACGCCGTTCTCCTCTTGTCGGGGACTGGCAAATTCAGACAGCAAGTGGAACATCCCAGAAGACATGCAAGGCGCTGAGTAGAATGGATTCCGTCTGCGACTTGGAAGGACTTTACAATCCAGAAAGGCCCAACTGGAACACCACGGACGACAGGGTTTGGCTCTTGTTCATCAGCTTGGGAACTGGTGATGAAGACCCATTCTCTTGAATGTGGCCCTGTGAAAGAAGGAGGACTTGGTATTCTCTTGGCAGACGTGGGGAATGGATGCCCAGTGCTCCTGCCCTGATATTACTCCCAAAGGAAGCTTGGTCCACCCACTTCAAGACGAGAGCACCTCCTTTCTGCGTTCATGGCGGAAGGTTCTTCTCCCATTCTCTGTTTATGCTCAACTTGTAGGGTGTTCTCCCCGCCCCATGCAAATCTTTCCTTCCTCTTTCCTGTTCTTTTTACGAGGGCAGCTTTGGCAGGTGCCAGGAGGGTCCAGGCACTCACCTGGGGTCCATGTTCCTTTGGAGAACAGAGACACAGCAGAGACTGTCGTAGCTGCAGGGAATATGCTTTATTCCCCTATTGGAGGAAGTCTGCATCTGACAGCAGGGTCCTGTCAAGAAGGGCTTATCCCCCACAGCAGGGCAGCCCTGGAGTCCCAGGCATCTCTCCCAGGCTCTTTGATGGGCCACCAACCCCTTTTGGCGTGTTCCTGTCTCTATCCCAGGTGAGGCCCTGGCTTGGAAAGAAATCTGAGCCTGTACTTTTCCGCTGACTTCCAATCTTCCTTTCAATACTCCAAATCATCAAAATCCTACCATTTATTAATCTCCAAATTAATACTGCGGGTGTCCCCTGCAAATCCATAACAGTATTTTGCTTGCATAGTTTTTGCTGCTACTGTTGCTGTGAATCAATGCATGATAATAAAGCAGGCATGTCCAACAGGTAGATCGTGATCTACCGGTAGATCACTGGATGTCTGTGGTAGACGCCGGTAGATCAGTGGCTCCCCCCCAAAGAAGCTAAAAAACTTTGGCTCCCCTAAAAAAACCTCAACACCTTTGCCATGCACCCCTAAAATGACCTGAACCACCAAAAACAGGGCTTTCCTTCCTTAAAAAAAGCTCAATATCGCTTCCTTCCTAACTAAAGAAGCTCAACAACTTTTACATGAACCCAAAAAAACAGGGCTTTCCTTCGTAAAAAAAGCTCAACAACTTTGACCTGAACCTCCCAAAAGGGGGTAGATCACTGCCAGTTTTTAACTCTGTGAGTAGATCACAGTCTCTTGGGAGTTGGTCACCCCTGTAATAAAGCAAATAAGGCTTATTTTTAAACTTCTCAGCTTGCTACCTGATTCTTTCTGAAGTGGCCTATAAAGGGGGAAGGCAGCTTACCTTCATAGCTGGTCTTCCTCAAAACAAGGTTTCGCAGCCTAACTCCTAAGCTTTTAGTTTTGCTGCCAAGGAGGGGATTTTAAAACTCAGTTCAGCTCACATTTGTGAGTACCTGGATAAATTTCAATTAACGTATACTCTCCTTCCCATTAAAACCCATCCCACGCAGTGGCAAGATCCTGACACTTTGGGAAATTCTCTTTAAAAAGATCTAGAATGTGTTAAGGACCAATGAGTGTGTATGTTGCCATTTAAATGGAATGACCCCGTGATGTCAAGGTGTGATGTGTACGCAGCCTTAGAGTATAGAGACTAGAGGCATGGAGAGGCCATATGGTTCAACCTTGCAAGCAACCAGATATTCCCAACAGAAAATATCATCTGGGGGCCACAGCTGAGGACCTGCCAAGCTTTCAACATCTGTGGACAAGTCAAGCCAGGGAGCCAAGTCACATGCACCATTGGCAGGCAACAACAACAACAACAACAACAACAACAACAACAACAACAACATTATTTCTATGCTACTTATCTCCTCTGGGCCTCGGATCTCCTTCTACCATCAGAGTTCGTTCTCATGGTCACTGATGAGCACACTTTATCCTACTACTGGACTACTGATGCTGAAGAGCTGTCCAGCCCAGCTTCAGGTCCCCCACTAAGTGCCCCCTTTCTAGAACTGCTCTCAACCGACTCTCAACTGCCTCCCCCCCCCCAACATTCACTCTCCCTTTCTAAGCCTCCCCCACCTTCCGCCTCCACCATAATTCCATTCTCTCTCTTCCCCCCTCCCTCCCTGCTTGACATACACTTGGGAATTCTAATAGAATCACCTCAATTACCATATTGCAAAAACAGGGGGAGAGCTTACAGATGGGAAATGTCCAGGAATCCCGAAATCTAAACTCACAGACCCTGGCTTATGTCTCGCAGGAGGACTTAGGATCCACCTTGGACCTCAACCTTTCCCTGTTCCCTCCCTGTGTCAAATTAAAGATTGTAAGCCTCTCGGGGCAGGAACCTCTTTCTCAAGGGTCACACGCAGCGATGGTGCAAACAAATAACACAAAATATATCTCTCTACCTCCTGCCCCGTGCAAGATGAAGCCTGCAAGACGCCTTTCCCTTAAAACCAAAGGATTCATTTGGGGCCCCTGCAGCATGAAAAGGGGCTAAGTCCGCAGAGCAGCATTGCTGAGAGGCAGGGACCTGGCAAGCTATCTATAGCTGTCAAGCCAGGGAGCCAAGCCATATACATCAGTGATGGGTGATGCTAATAATAATTAATAATAATAATAATAATAATAATAATAATTCTATGCCACTCCTCTCCTCTGGGCCTCATGCTCCTCCTACCTTCACAGTTCCTATTCATGATCAGTGATGAGAAAGGATCTTGGCAAGGATCTCACCATCATCTGATAGGCATCCCTCTTGCAGGGCACTATAAGGCTTGCTTGCAAAGCAGCACTTTGTGACATCAGCTGGCAAACAGGGGCCAGGCAGCTGGGTTGTCAGGCAGCTGAATTAATGGAAATAAAATCGTGTGTGTGTGTGTGTCAAAATGTGCTGGGATTAGGTCACCATGGGTCAGGCCAGAGGGTGCTGTTGGGGTGTGTGGTTGTGCCTCCCCTTGTTCTGCATCTTGCTCCCCTGCCCCTTCCTTTAGCTGCTTGATAGAATCATAGTAGGGTAGAGTTGGAAGGGATCCTAAGGGTCATCTAGTCAAACCCCCAGCAATGCAAGGATCCTGCCCACAGCCTGCCCTGACTGGGCTCCAAACTCTGACCATCTTCTTACCAGCCAGATGCATTGACCCCTTGCAATTCTGCATGGGGTGGAGAAAGGGGAGAGAGAAATGTTTTGCTCTATCCCTCAGGACATGGATATGAGAGCCACACCATGCAGCCTTGTCCATATGTCACTGGGAGGAGGGAAGAAGCTTGCTTTCTCCTGCTCCAGAGGCCCTCAGGACCTGAAGCCGTGGATTCAAGCTACAATAAAGGAGATTCCGACTCAACTTCAGGAAGAACTTTCTGACAGCAAGAGCTGCTTGACAGTGGGAAGGAATCCCTCGGAAGGCAGTAGATTCTCATTTCTGGGAGGTTTTTGAGCAGAGGTTGGATGGTCATCTGCCACAGATGCTTTAGCTGAGATTCCTGTGTTGCAGGAATGTCCCCGCTGCGTCCCAATGTGGAGGTACGTGTGTTTATGGAAGACAATCTTACTCGGCTACGAGTGAAGAAGATGATTTTATTAAAGTTGGCGCCCCTGCAATGGGGTAAATTGGAGTTTGGACTGGAGCCGAAGACAAATACAGGCTATCAGTCTGCGTCTTCCTGGCACAATTAAAATCCCTCTGGTCTCAGAATTTAACCTCTGGAGCAAATAAATACAGTGTGAATAACTGCACCGATAAAGGAATCAGCTTGCTATCCTCGCTTCCGCCCGACGATGGCGATATTAGACAATAAATAGCATCCCATGAATATTTGCTGGCCGTTTCCTTCTCCTGCGGGCGGCGCTGGCGTACAAACCGGAGAGGCTTTTCTACATCACAGCAAAAAACACGAGCACAGTATTTCTCAAGCTACAAGGCGGGGGCGGATGGCTGGGCTTGCTGCCTATTGGCCGAGGCGCGAAGCGTGGAACGCGATGCAGCGCGGTGGTTGGCTGAGACGCGCTTCACCCTGAACCGGGCAGCCGTGGGCAGGCTTTAAGGAGGTCAAAAGTAACAAGCAGCAAAAAAACAAGCCAGGCGCCGGGAAAGCGCAGTGCCCGGGCAAAGAGCGAAGTTGAGCGGAGCAAGGTGAGTCTGGAACTGGACTCTTGTGCAAAGGGCGTGGGATCACGGGTGCTGGGGGGTGGCAAGTGGGGGCAAATGGTCGGATAGGCCTGGGATTGCTCAGTCGGTGGAGCATGAGACTCTTAGACTCAGGGTCGTGGGTTCGAGTCCTGCCGAGAGGCAGAAGATTCCCGCATTAGGGGGTTGGACTAGATGAGCCTCAGGGTCCTGTCCAACTCTGCAGTTTGATGGTCCTGTGGTTCCCCAAAGGGGCAGAAGGCGCTGGGTTGGGTTTGTGATCAAAGTAGGAAGTTGGCAGTCGGGAGGCTGGGCAGGGAAAGGTACCGGGCAGCCAAGTTATCATACAAGAGGTGAAAGGAAGAGGTGTCAGAAAGCAAAAGCAGAGCGGCATCGGGGAACAAGGGGCTGTGGGCAAGGGCGTGGTGGTCTGCGATCGGCGCTGGGGTGAGCGGGCTCCAAGCCACAAGGGCAAGCAAAGGGATTGCAGTGTGGGAGCAATTTGTTGCCCGGCTGGCAGAAGATGGGTTGCATGGGGAGAATCATAGAATTGTAGGGTTGGAAAGGGACCATTAGCCCAACCCCAAGCAATGCAGAAGTCTTTTGCCCAGGGTGGGGGTTCAAACCCACGACCCTGAGATTAAGAGCCTCGTGCTCTACCGACTGAGCTATGCAGGAGAGGAGGATTAATGCTTCGTGCATCGTGGCAGCAAAAAGGAGGACATATGAGGGCAACACTTGTAGTAGGTCTCAGCCTTAGCCTGTGTACGCATCGTAAATTTAAAGCGTGTTTCCTCCTCCCCAAGGATCCTGGCAAGTGTAGTTTGTTGAGTGTGCTGGGAGTTTGTAGCTCTGTGATGAGTAAACTACAGTTTCCTTGTTGAGGGGCAGGATGTGTTTTGAATATGCTTTATATGTATAGTGTGTTCAACTCAAAGGACTCAGTTGCTTAGAGCAGGGGTAGGCAAACGGGGGCCGGATGAGGCCCAATTGCCTTCTCAATCCGGCCCGTGGATGGTCCAAGAATCAGCATGTTTTTACGTGAGTAGAATGTGTGCTTTTATTTAAAAGGCATCTCTGGGTTATTTGTGGGGCATAGGAATTCGTTTTTTCTTTTCTTTTCCAAAATATAGTCCGGCCCACCACGGCTGAAAAAGGTTGCTGTCCCCTGGCTTAGAGTGTGGTGCTGATAACACTGAGGCTGCAAGTTCGATCCCTGTATGGGATAGCTGCATATTCCTGCATTACAGGGGGTTGGGCTTAGAATGATCCTTCCATCTCTACAATTCTATGGTTCTATGATTCAATGAATTGGTCAAGGTGCCCATGTAGCAAACTGAGGATTAATGATAGAAATTGTGGACATTGGACCAGAAGAACGGGAGTTTCTTATCAGAAGAAGGCAGCAAAGTGTATTAGATACAGAGCGCCAGAGTGCTGTTTGCATGGGTAAGGCAAGCAGGCGGCACCAGCCTGGCACTGGCGGCAGAAACCAGGTTCTCGGGATGGGATGTGCAGTTTGAAAAGTGCCAGTAAGGTAAGGAGGTGTAGCAGTTGCACAAGAGAGCTATGCTCTAGCCCAGGCATCCCCAAACTTCGGCTCTCCAGATGTTTTGGACTACAATTCCCATCTTCCCCAACCACTGGTCCTGTTAGCTAGGGATCATAGGAGTTGTAGGCCAAAACATCTAGAGGGCCGCCGTTTGGGGATGCCTGCTCTAGGCAGCAGGCTGCTCAGTAGTGGGCCAATGCCATATTGAAGAGAAGACACTACAGGGTACAGTCAAACCTCGATTGTAATCCATTCCGGAAGCCCATTTGGCTTCTGAAACGTTCGACAACCGAGGCGCGGCTTCCAATTGGTTGAAAGAGCTTCCTGCACGCAAGCGGACGCCATGTCAGACGCTCAGCTTCCGAAAAACATTTGAAAACCAGAGCATTTACTTCCGGGTTTTCGGAGTTCGGGAACCGAAAGGTTTCAAAACAGAGGCGTTCGGGAGCCGAGGTTTGACTGTTAGGTAAAAAAGGACCCCTGGATGGTTACGGTAAGTCCAGTCAAAGGCTACTCTGGGGTTGCGGCGCTCATCTCACTTTCAGGCTGAGGGAGCTGGTGTTTGTCAGCAGACAGCTTTCTGGGTCATGTGGCCAGCACGACTAAACCGGTTCTGGTGCAACAGAACACCGTGACAGAAGCCAGAGCGCACGGAAACGTCGTTTACCTTCCCACCGCAGCGATACTTATTTATCTACTTGCACTGGTGTGCTTTCGAACTGCTAGGTTGGCAGGAGCTGGGACAGAGCAACGGGAGCTCACTCCGTCGCAGGGATTCAAACCGCCGACCTTCTGATCGGCAAGCCCAAGAGGCTCGGTGGTTTAGACCACAGCGCCACCCGGTCCCCTATATAATGCCAAAGGGTATTAGCCCTTTGGAGTCTCCCTTTCTGGGATGCCCCTGGGGACCACTTGTGTGGGATGCAAAGGGTTAAGTGCAGTCAAGTCACAACAATCCCTAGATAGTCCACTTGGAGGACTGAGGAGGAGGATATGACTAAGCGTAGTTTCCTCTTCCTTCACATGCAAA
The DNA here is from genome assembly GCF_963506605.1 of Zootoca vivipara. Classification (NCBI taxonomy): domain Eukaryota; kingdom Metazoa; phylum Chordata; class Lepidosauria; order Squamata; family Lacertidae; genus Zootoca; species Zootoca vivipara. Next base: position 13,373,736 of record NC_083288.1, read on the forward strand.
TGAGTTGAGGAAGTGGCAGATAAATCCTGAAGGAAACAGCCATTTTCCCTCTCTTGGACCAGACCTCTTGGACTACACACATCTTAGTGAGTCTCTCCCTCAAGGCCTCCAGCCTAGAGAGAGAGATGAGATGGAGTCTCACTTCTTATAAGTGAACTTCACAATGTATATATTACCTTTTAACTAAGCAAGTCTACCTCTTGAGTGTGCTGTACCTCGAGATGCTTGTAAGTAAACATCTTTTATACTTTTAAGAGCATTGTGTTGTGTCTTTTCTTTTAAGAGGGAAAAAGGGGAAATACCAGGAAAATACACTTTATTTTAGTGGCTTAAATCAAGCCTGCGCAAACGTTCTTCTGCTGTGTATTTTGCAAAAGGGGAATGTTTTACTCTGCTAAAGTTTTGTGCTTGCTAGCGCAAGCGGGGATAGGATATATTAAACAATATCTCCTCATCCACATTCCTGAACATTCCCACATAGGGTTATTGCGGCCCAGAGTTGCGTATTTTGTGTATTTTTGAAGGATTGATTTGGATTGTGATTTTGAACTCTGTAGGATTTTTCCAGTTAGGATTTCCTGGTTGAGCACATGGTCTCTTTGTTCTGCAGTGTGCTTGGGGGATTAACTACCCCTCCCCTCCCTCAGAGTTTACAGCACTGAGAAAGCTCAGAGGTAGTGAAGATATTTTTGAGATTTTGAATTTGATTTTTGAAAGATTTTTGAATTTTGGAAATTTTTGAAGTTTTAAGATGGCAAGCTCCAGTTTTGATAGTGAGGCAAGACCAAGTTTTATGCTGCTGGATGACAATAATTTTGTGCAGTGGAAGCAGCGCGTTTTAGTTTATCTTGCTGCTAGGCGTGTTCTGCAGGCCATTAAGGAAGAAAAGCCTACAGGAACCGATGCAGAAGCTTTAGCTAAGATAGAAGCTTGGAGTATTAAAAATGATGAAGCCAAGCACATAATTTTGAGCAGTTTGAGGAATGAGCATCTATCAATGATAAATTTTGAAGATGATGCATCTAAGATCCTAGAGGACATTGAACGCATTTATGCACAATCTACAGAGAGTTCCTATAGATACTTGTTGGATAAGTTACTCAAGTTGAAGATGAATTCTAGAGAAGAGTTTACAGAGCATTTTAAGAATTTTTCTGAGATTGTTCAAAGAATTGCCCTTACTCCCAGAGCCTTTGATGATGTGACTAAAGTAACGTTTATGCTTGCATCATTGGGACCTACGTTTGCTCCATTTAAAAGTATAATGGATCACACAAAGGATTTAACTTTTAATGAGCTTATCAACCATTTAAGAGAGGAATGCAGAGATAGCCTTGATTCTCAAGAAAGGAATCCAAGGAGGAAGGATAGCAGCTATGCATCCAAGCATTTTGGAAAGTCCAGACAGACATCTAGAGAAATAATTTGTTTTAAATGCAATGGGAAAAACCACATAGCAAGGAACTGCAAGAGTCAAAATGGGGATAAAGTTGAATCCCACCCCTCAAAACCACAAGGTGTTAAGAAGGGGAGTCATGAGCAAACCATGTTGATGCAGGAGAGGAGTTTAGCTGTCCAGGATTGTGAAAATAAGCGCAATAAGTGGATTCTTGACAGTGGAGCGAGTTCTCATTTCTGTTATGAAAAGGAGTATTTTAATGAGATTAATGGGGATGAAACCTCTGAAATTGAGATTGCTGATGGCAACATTGTAAAGGCAATTGGTTCAGGAACTGTGAATTTGAAATTCAACGTAGATCATGAAACAATTAATACTAAGATAACTGAAGTTAAGTTTGCACCAAAGCTTAATTGCAACTTACTCAGCGTGTCCAGTTTGGACAGGAAAGGTTTTAAAATTACATTTGAAAAAGGACAATGTATTGTGACTAAGCATGATGAAGTTTATGTTCAAGGCACACTAAAGGATGGTGTATATGAGCTTAATGTTTCAGAGAACCAGCAGAACCAGTCTGCAAAGGTGGCGCAACCAAGTCAAAAGGACGAAGGAAGTCTGGAACTCTGGCACAAGAGACTTGGACACAGAGACACCAACGTTATTCTGGAACTACAGAAAGGTGATCTTGTGAGAGGTCTGCAGGTAAAGCAAAGCAACACAAATACACCAACATCAAAATGTATAACTTGTGTTAGTGAGAAAGCAACTAAACCTTCTTTCCCACGTTGTGCAGAGAAGAGAAGCACTAAAGTATTGGACATTGTCCATACAGATCTATGTGGACCAATGAATGTGTCTTCTCTAGGAGGTAATAAATATATTTTGATATTTTTGGACGATTTCTCGAGATTCTGCGTAGCCTACTTTATCAAGGAGAAGAGTGAGACAGTGGAATTGTTCAGGGACTATCTTAACATGGTCAAGAACAAGTTCCAGCGAGCCCCTTCCATTTTAATGTCCGATAATGGTGGGGAATTTTGTTCACATGAGATGCAGGCCGTCATGGCTAGAGAAGGCATATCACACGTGACCACAGTTGCCTACACACCCCAACAAAACTCAATTGCAGAGAGGAAATTTAGATCCATTTTGGAAATGACAAGGTGCATGCTAAAGGAAGCTAACTTGTCACACAGGCTGTGGGGTGAAGCGGCTCGTTGCTCAGTCTATCTTCAGAACAGACTGCCCACAAAAGGCGCAGAGCGCACACCATTTGAACTTTGGCATGGAAAAGCCCCAAATTTGTCACATATACGTGTATTTGGAAGTTTGTGCTACTATCATGTGCCCAAGGAGCACAGACACAAACTTGATTCCAGAGCGAAGGCAGGGATCCTAGTTGGGTACGCTTCTGGAGGAAAAGGATATAGAGTCTTGGATCCGCAAACTGGCAAGACAAGTTCGCAGCATGTAATTTACTTCGATGAGCAAGGCAAAGTTGATACAAAGGACACTGCCATTGATTGTTCCAAGGAGCCACAGGATGAGGAATTTGTGATTTTTCCTTTTGAACCAATACAAAGTACTAATCCAACTTCTAGTGTCGTAGCACCCCCTATAGGTGACACCCGAGAAGACGTGGAGGTCCAGGCCCCTGGCAGCACCAGAGACGAAGATGATGACGAGCAGCTGTATGGGGATATGCCACTGCTGGAGGAGGATGAGGAAGCTGATGCGGTCGAAAGACCAGAGGTCAGACGCTCATCCAGAACCAACAGAGGTGTTCCACCATTACGGCTGTCCTACCTTACAAGGTCGGCGTCTCCACAGGAACCTTCCAAATGGGAAGAGATAGAGAGGATGCCACCAGATGAAGCCAGTCTCTGGAGGAAAGCTGCTCAGGAGGAGATAGATGCACTTCATCGGAACAGGACCTGGACACTCACAGAACTACCTCCTGGTAAGGAAGCAATTGGAAGTAAATGGGTGTTCAAGGTTAAAAAGGGTTCAGAAGGGGAGGTGCAACGCTACAAAGCTAGGCTTGTGGCACAAGGTTTTTCCCAGAAGTATGGAGAGGATTACGATCAAGTGTTTGCACCGACAGTTCGATACAGCAGTGTCAGACTACTTTTAAGTATTGCAGCATCTAAGCAAATGTCAGTTTACCATATTGACATTGCGACAGCCTTTCTTCACGGCGAAATTTCTGAGCAGATTTATATGAAGCAGCCCAAAGGTTTCATTAAACCAAATGAGGCACATCTAGTGTGCAAGCTGCAGAAAGGACTTTATGGTTTGAAGCAAGCAGCGAGGGCTTGGAACCAGAAACTCCATGAGATGCTGGTGCAGCTTGGGTACAAGCAAGGGACTGCTGATAAGTGCTTGTACACCAAACAAAGGAATGGACAGTTTTCGTACATTTTAGCCTTTGTTGACGACCTTTTAATTTCTACGTCAAATGAGAAAGACTATAAAGACATAGTCAAACACCTCAACAGGGAAGTAGAGGTCAAGGAACTTGGAAAAGTGAAATACTACTTGGGAATTCAAGTTGAGAGAGAAGAGGATGGATCGTTCTTACTCAGCCAAAGGCAAAAGATAACTGAACTGATTGAAAGCATGCAGATGCAGGACGCACACCCAGTTGCGACACCGATGGCCACAGACTTCTTGAAGAATCAACAAGGTTCGAAGTTGCTGCCAAACAACACGCAATACAGGTCAGCGGTCGGCAAACTTTTGTATTTGGTTACCACATGCAGACCTGACCTGGCAAGTGCAGTGGGGATCCTAAGTAGGAAAGTAAGTTGTCCCACTGAGCATGATTGGGCTGGAGTTAAGAGGGTTGTTCGTTATCTAAAGGGAACCATGGACTGTAAATTAAAACTGCCAGCTGTCAGAGACCCTAAACTGCTTGGGTACACTGATGCGGATTGGGCTGGGGACAATAAGGATTATAAATCCACAAGTGGCTATGTTTTTATGTATGGGGACGGAGCTATTGCATGGGGCAGCTATAAACAGAAATGTGTAGCTTTATCGTCCACAGAATCTGAGTACATTGCGGCTTCGGAAGCTTGCAGAGAGATCCCCTGGCTGGATCAGCTCCTGAAGGACTTTGGCGTGCCAAGAACGGGACCTGTCAGCTTGATGGAGGACAATCAGAGCAGTATGAAGCTGACACAAAGTGAAAAGTTCCTTGCACGCACCAAACACATTGGGGTCAGGTACCACTACATACGCCAGGTGATCGAGGATGGACTTGTTGAAATGTGTTACTGCAACACTGACCAGATGACTGCAGATGTCCTAACAAAGCCCCTGCCAAGAGAGAAGTTCCAGGATCTTCGTGGCAAGCTGGGACTCTTGGGTGGTTGATTAAAGTTATTTATGTATGTTTTTGTGTATGTTGTGAATTGCCTGAGAAGGGGTTTGTGGGATGCAAAGGGTTAAGTGCAGTCAAGTCACAACAATCCCTAGATAGTCCACTTGGAGGACTGAGGAGGAGGATATGACTAAGCGTAGTTTCCTCTTCCTTCACATGCAAATGAGTTGAGGAAGTGGCAGATAAATCCTGAAGGAAACAGCCATTTTCCCTCTCTTGGACCAGACCTCTTGGACTACACACATCTTAGTGAGTCTCTCCCTCAAGGCCTCCAGCCTAGAGAGAGAGATGAGATGGAGTCTCACTTCTTATAAGTGAACTTCACAATGTATATATTACCTTTTAACTAAGCAAGTCTACCTCTTGAGTGTGCTGTACCTCGAGATGCTTGTAAGTAAACATCTTTTATACTTTTAAGAGCATTGTGTTGTGTCTTTTCTTTTAAGAGGGAAAAAGGGGAAATACCAGGAAAATACACTTTATTTTAGTGGCTTAAATCAAGCCTGCGCAAACGTTCTTCTGCTGTGTATTTTGCAAAAGGGGAATGTTTTACTCTGCTAAAGTTTTGTGCTTGCTAGCGCAAGCGGGGATAGGATATATTAAACAATATCTCCTCATCCACATTCCTGAACATTCCCACAACTTGCACATGAGAGAGGCAGAGGGGTGGCAGGAAAGTGACTGAGAGGCAGGAAAGTGAAGTTCTCCCAGAGTTCTCCAAACTGGGAGAGGAAAGGAAAACTCCCAATGAGAGCTGGGAGAGTCTGTAATTGTCTGTGGAGGCAGGGATTAAGAGCTCTTTTGTATAGAGAGAAGATTGTACCTGGGCACTGTTTTTGTACTTTGGATAGGGGCTGGCGGGGGGGGGGGGGAGAACTAGGCTTTGAAAGAACTACAGTCATACCTCATGATACGTCCGCTTCATGTTGCGTCTTTTCAGGATACTTCCGGGCTCGGCGCGTCCATAACCTGCGCGCATGCACAGAAGCGCCGCATTGCGTCACGCCCGTGCACAGATGCGGCACTTCCTGTTGCGGCCTTTTCATGTTGCGAACGGGCCGCCGGAACAGATCCCGTTCGCAACATGAGGTACCACTGTATTGGGTTTCATCCCAGAATGTTTAGGCTACACACATATATATATATATATATATATATATATATATATATATATATATATATGGTGTATAGTCATACCTCAGTTTAAGTACGCTTTGGTTTGAGTATTTTCAGTTTAAGTACTCCGCGGACCCATCTGGAACGGATTAATCCACTTTCCATTACTTTCAATGGGAAATTTGCTTCAGGTTAAGTACGCTTCAGGTTAAGTACAGACTTCTGGAACCAATAGTGTACTTAAATTGAGGTACCACTGTGTGTGTGTGTGTGTGTGTGTGTGTGTGTGTGTGTGTGTGTGTTTCTCCGAAAATAAGACATACCCCAAAAATAAGCCATACCCCGAAAATAAGCCATAGTGATAGGCAGTTTAACCATACTTAATTTAAAAAAAATTAAGACACCCCCTGAAAATAAGCCACCGTGTGTTTTTTTGAGGAAAAATAAATATAAGACGGTGTCTTATTTTTGGAGAAACATGGTGCCTCGCAAGACGAAATTAATTCGTTCCACGAGTCATTTTGTATTGCGAAAATTTCGTCTTGCGGTTTTCCAATGTAAGCAAAACAAAGCAAAAAAAATGCAAAAAAATTAATCTTGCGAAGCGCGGCCATAGAAAACTTCGTCTTGCGAGTCAACAAAAAGATCGCAAAACGCTTTCGTCTTGCGAGTTTTTCGTTGCGTGAGGCATTCGTCTTGCGAGGTGCCACTGTATATACATATACACATACATACAAGATTACAAAGCTGAAAGCTCCGGCTAAAATCTGCCTCGTGTCATAGCACCGCAGCAAAAAAAAAAAGTTGCTGTGTGCCAGCCTGCCAAAAGGTGCAGACGCCGGCCGTCATCCTGGCTCCCCGCCATCTTCACTTGGTTGCAAGTGGCGGGTTGCCAGGTGCCAAGCTGGCGGATTCCGAATGCTGGTTTCATCACCCTTGCGCTGTCCCTCTGAGAACCTGAAGCAAATGAATCTCTTTACCTTTCTCCCACCAGAGCCCTCGGCTTTCCTCAGCACCTCTGCTTTTCCTTCCAAGATTGGCGGCGGCAATGGGGATGATGGAAGAAGAAGAAGCCGATTACCAGAAGCAGTTTGACGCTGCTGTTCGTGTCATTCAAGGCTTGCCCAAGAATGGTGAGAGCCCATTTGGCGATGCTCTCCGGTTACTCTACAGACCTCTGACATCAACGTTCTCCAAGCTTGTCTGTACAGGCATAAGGAGAAAACAACAAGAGCAACTTCTTTTGGAACCCCCCCCCCCAAAAAAACCCCTGGGATTCTCAAGAGCTGGAACTTAGATTCTTAGTTTGAAGCTTGCATAGTTCCCTTACTGGTGTGTTATACTCCCTGATTCCCTATCCTCACCAAGATGGGTTACCGGTATATTCCAATTTACTGTGCTTGAAATGTTAATGTTCTGGAAGCCGCCCAGAGTGCCTGGGGGAACCCAGTTATATGAGTGGCATATAAATGGATGTTGTTGTTGTTTGGTGGCATATTATTATTATTACGAAAAAGTAAAGGGACCCCTGACCATTAGGTCCAGTCGTGACCGACTCTGGGGTTGTGCGCTCATCTCGCGTTATTGGCCGAGGGAGCCGGAGTATAGCTTCCCGGTCATGTGGCCAGCATGACAAAGCCGCTTCTGGCAAACCAGAGCAGCACATGGAAACGCCGTTTACCTTCCCGCTGTAGCGGTCCCTATTTATCTACTTGCATTTTGACATGCTTTCGAACTGCTAGGTTGGCAGCAGCTGGGACCGAGCAACGGGAGCTCACCCCGTCACAGGTGGCATATAAATAAATTACTACTACTTACTACCACAGGGACCCAGGTGGCACTGTGGGTCTAGGGCTTCCTGATCAGAAGGTCGGCGGTTCGAATCCCTGCAATGGAGCTCCCGTTGCTCGGTCCCAGCTCCTGCCCACCTAGCAGTTCAAAAGCACATCAAAGTGCAAGTAGATAAATAGGTACCGCTCCGGCGGGAAGGTAAACGGCGTTTCCGTGCACTGCTCTGGTTCGCCAGAAGCAGCTTTGTCATGCTGGCCACATGACCCGGAAGCTGTCTGCGGACAAACGCTGGCTCCCTTGGCCTATAGAGCGAGATGAGCGCTGCAACCCCAGAGTCGGACACGACTGGACCTGATGGTCAGGGGCCCCTTTACCTTTTTACTACCACTGCTACGTGCTGCTTACATGCCAGAACAGCTTCTAAGCAACTTACAAGTATAAAATCAATTATAGAATCCATACACACAAACTATAACGATTTCATCAAAACATTTTTAAAAGACATATTTAAAATGCACACTACTACCAAGCCCATTAAAAGCATAAAACAGATCAGGAAGTTCAGGCTCAGTCTTTTAATAAACAAATAATAATACAGCCCGCTCTGCCCCGACTCCATCCCGTTTCATGACATTTTGGGGCTACTATTGGGTTTGGCGCTGTGCACGATCATACGTCATTTGGACACGCCTAAATCGGGAGTTGCTTGTACTGAATTTGAACTTCCTGATCAATCTGCTTTAATTTAATTGTTTTGACTGTTTTGGTTTTTAACGGGCATGATTTATTGTGTGTTTTAAATGTGGGGTTTTAAACGTTTTGATGGAATTGTTTTAGTGTGCAGGGATTTTGTAATTATAAAATTATAGTTGTAAGTGTAGGCCACTTAGAAGCTATTTTGGCATGTAAGTGGCTTATAAAGAATACGGTAATGTTGTAAGTTTTATTTTAGGGGGAGGGGGTTAGGTTCATCTTCTAATTCCTGGATCCAGCACAGATTCAATTACTGGAATCAGTAGGTGAGCCTGCACAATGGGTCATTAAGATAAACAAAGGGAGTGGCTCACATGCCAGAGGACAAATGGGTGGGCCTCTTCCCCCCCAAAAAAACCCACTGTCTGTTAGTTAGAAAGACAAAAGCCAGAGTTTAGGTCTGTGTGAGAGAGAACTGGGTAGAAGCAGGCTGCAGGCAGAAGCCATAGAGCAGTGATGGCCAAACTTGGCCCTCCAGCTGTTTTTGGACTACAACTCCCATCATCCCTAGCTAACAGGACCAGTGGTCAGGGATGGTGGGAACTGTAGTCCCAAAACAGCTGGAAGGCTAAGTTTGGCCATCACTGACATAGAGGGAGAGACATTATTATTATTATTATTATTATTATTATTATTGAATTTATATACCTCCCTATACCCGGTGGTCTCAGGGCAGTTCACAGACTAAAATCAAGATATAAAACCACAAAATACAGAATAAAAATACAAACAACAACCCAATAGCCCCCCCCAAAAAAACCACATTTTTAAAGGGCATAGAAGGTAAATCGGATCAACCAAAGGCCTGGTTTAAAAGGAACGTTTTTGCCTGGCGCCTAAAGGTGTATAATGAAGGTGCCAGGCAAAAGCATTGCACAGATGGGGAGCCACTGCAGAGAAGGCCCCGTTCTCGTGTTGCCACCTTCTGGACCTCTCAAGGAGGCACACGAAGGAGGGCCTCAGAAGATGATCTCAGGGTAGGTTCATATGGAAAGAGGCAGTCCTTGAGGTATTGCGGTCCTGAACCGTTTAAAGCTTTATAGGTCAAAACCAGCAGTTGATTTCTGCTGGAATCCAAGGTTGCGGCTATGGGAGAAACAAAATCCTCCAGGGTGTTCATGCTGTGAACACCTCCATCATAGGCTCAGGGTGTAAGGTAAAGGTGAATAACCCATATTTAAAGTCGCCACAGTCTCCGCTGTCCCTCATTCCAAAGAAAACACAAACCCTCGGTAAGTGCCTGGCCCCCTTGGAATCTCGCCTGCAACAATGGGGCAGGCCGCAACCCCAATAATCTTGACAAGCGTGTAAAATCAAACTGGCCATAGCTGACTATATTTGTGGAAAAAGAGACGGCGCACCCCTCATGTTTCTTCTTTTGGCGTACAAGCCCTCTAGGCTGAAAGCCATTGTCATTTCTCGAGATTTGAAATGTCCCAGAGCAGACCCATTTCATAAACTGCAATCATCTCACCCTAAACAGTGTGTATTGTAACCTGCTTTTGTCTCCTAGCGTTCTTCCAGAACCGGAAACAGGTCAGGTACCATAATTGCGTGGGCCTCTTAAAAAATATGTGATGCTGCTAACCTACACATTTCAAATTATTTTTTCCTGCGGGTGATTCTGACCATCCCCTCCCCCTTTTCTCAGGTGCCTACCGACCGTCGTACGAAGAAATGCTACGCTTCTACAGCTACTACAAGCAAGCCACGGTGGGTCGGTGCCAGATCCCCAGGCCGGGGTTTTGGGACCCTATTGGCAGATATAAATGGTAAGAAAGGCCAGGACCAACATCTCCTTTCAGAACTTAGCACTGCCTTTAAGGAGGCTTTGTTTGAAATTAGCCCCTGATCCTGTTTTCAACAAATGGACCCAGCCTTGCAGTGCTGGTGCAAAGTACTGTACTGCTGCTTATCTGATGGGCATGGGGATAAGCTAGTATTGCTCCAACTGCACTGGCAACTGTTGCAATTATGCGCTTAATTTTAGATGCTGGCTTTGATCCATAAAGGCTTACGCCTCCCTGTATTTTGCCTGTGTCAAGTTGCAGTCAGGTGATCAAGTACTGCCTGCGAAAGAGAAAAACAAAAGAAAAACGCCCTTATTGCAAGGGATTAAAACTGTAAAAATGAGAAGCAGGGCTTTCATTGCAGTGGCCCCCTACTTTTGGAAAAATGCCCTGCCTTTTGTTCTGAGCAGGAGCTAATACCGAGCCGTTTCCCTTAAGAACTGCAAACAGTCATTTGGTTGGGTAGCCTCTGTTCTTACAATGGCCAGTTGTTATTTATTAATAAAATAACCATACCGTTTTTAAATAGTGGAAATCATAGAATGTCATTGAATTCTACTCAGCATTGATCCAGAGTAGATTCCAGTGTATAGTTAGCAGAGTAAAAACTTAAACACGTTGCAGGATTCCCCCCCAAAATAGACCAGACACAATTGTATTTCATAAATGAGCATAATGGTCACAAATCCAATACATTCAGGATTGGCATTGTCCATAAGAAATCCAGTTGCAGCGGACTTAACTTAAACTTGCAATAACTTATAATAAGTCTAAATCTTAACCCTAAGCATACTATGTACAGAACACCACACCAGAAGGAAAAGACATAGAGAAAGTGAAATTCAGGCTCCTTCTGGACTTTTATAGTCAGCATGACCTTCACAGAAAGAGATAAGAGAATCAGTTTAAATCAGCTGTACTCAGCTTCTCTGAAGGAATAACCCAAACATCATGAACCTTCTGCTTGCTTCTTTCACACAGAGAAGCTTCCAGAAGCTTCCAGAACCCTCTTGAATTAATTAGAGTAGGGAAGGTCTCTACACATCAGATCAATACTTTCTGCACTAAGAAATGCAAACTGACATAGAATTCTTAGCATCATAGAGCTAGAAGGCACCCTGAGGGTCATCTAGCCCAACCCCCTCCAATGCAGGAATATTTCACCCAACATTGGGCTTGAACCCACAACCCTGAGATTAAGAGCTTCATGCTCTACCAACTGAGCTATCATGCCGTGTGTGTGTGTGTGTGTGTGTGTGTGTGTGTGTGTGTGTGTTGTTTGGGACATATGGGAAAGTGAATGTTTTAAATCAGGCATCCCCAAACTGCGCCCCCCCCAGATGTTTTGGCCTACAACTCCCATGATCCCTAGCTAACAGGACCAGTGGTCAGGGATGATGGGAATTGTAGTCCAAAACATCTGGAGGGCCGAAGTTTGGGGAATGCCTGTTTTAAATTAATCAAAACGAGAAGTAAAAAATACTCTGAGTTATGCATAGACTCACTGAGTAATCGCAAGAATAATAGGTAAAGAGACCCCTGTACATTAGGTCCAGTCGCGGACGACTCTGGGGTTGCGGTGCTCATCTCACTTTATTAGCCGAGGGAGCCGGCGTACAGCATGACTAAGCCGCTTCTGGCAAACCAGAGCAGCACACGAAAACACCGTTTACCTTTCTGCCGGAGCGGTCCCTATTTATCTACTTGCACTTTGGCGTGCTTTTGAACTGCTAGGTGGGCAGGAGCTGGGACAGAGCAACGGGAGCTCACCCCGTTGCGGGGATTCGAACCGCCGACCTTCTGATCGGCAAGCCCTAGGCTCTGTGGTTTAACCCACAGCGCCACCTGCATCCCACAGTGCCTCTGGCGTCCCAGGGAACCCGACTTTCAGGCTGGTGTGAACTCTTTCCCAAAATTAAGCACTTGTCCCCCAGGTAAGAGGTTATGTTTGGCTTTTGGGCAGGGATGCATGGAACAGCTTGGGGAAGATGACCAAAATGGAAGCCATGGCAGCTTATATCGCAGAGATGAAGAAGGCTGCTCAGAAGGTAGGAAATGGGGAACACCCTCCTCATTCAGGCCTGGTCTGCCTGGTTGGGTCGCCATGGAAACTCCTTACAATGAGATATGAGTAGGCTGTAGCTGAACCCTAACAGCGATTCAACGGCAGAAATGGCAAGGAAGGCACCTCAGGGTTTGGGCTTGAACAAATCTCTGTGGGTAGGGGATTTCGGAGAGCTGAAATGAAGGAGTTCAGCATGAAGGAACCCAGCGGGTTTTTGAACAGAACCAAAGTTTTGTGTCGTTTTGAAACGTGTCAAATGTTTGTGAGATTCAGAGTGAAATCACAGCTGAGATCCCTGAGAGATGTTTTAAAATGCATAAACCACCGGGCCTGGTATTTAGACTTCCTGACAGACATTGCTGAGTTCTGTTTCTAATCCTCTAAATAAATGCAGCAACATACTCCGCTGGCAATGTTGTAAAATAAATCCAAGTGAGAAGGGGTTAAGTTTACACTTCTGCAAGAAAATTTGCTCGAGAGGAGGCCCTTATGTGGGACTCTCGGTGGTCCTCGATCCGGGGGGGGGGGGCAGGTTAGGTCCAGACTTCAACATTGCTGCAGCATCACCAGGTTCACCCAGACCGGTCGCTGGATCCCAGGGAATGTTCTTGTACCACCCGGGATCCTCTCTAGGACTTTCTGGCAGGTCATCAACACCGTGCCGTTGGATGAGTCATCGGAGGACATGTTCGTATACTTCGAACCCCTCTACGAAGTGATACACGATATGCCCAGGCCCCCCGACTCCTTCTTCAAGAAGAAAGCAGGTATGTCCATTAGAGGTGACAGAGGGGTGGGTGGGTTCTCCAGCTATTACGATGTGTGTGTTTTTTAAAATAAGAATGTGGAAATCACCTTCTCAGCTCCTCTTGCACACAGCCTATACGAGCTTTGCAGATGCTTCCATCCAATCTGGCCTCTGTAAAGCAGGCATCCCCGAACTTCGGCCCTCCAGATGTTTTGGACTACAATTCCCATCTTCCCCGACCACTGGTCCTGTTAGCTAGGGATCATGGGAGTTGTAGGCCAAAACATCTGGAGGGCCGCAGTTTGGGGATGCCTGCTGTAAAGTGTGTTTTTTTATAGGGAGCTTGCTCAGCGTGTTTGAGAGGGGAATCTCGCAGCAAGGGAGTCTCGGCTGGATATACTCCCAGCTGATGAATGCAAATTGGCACCTGAGAAATTTCAGGGAGGGACAAGGATCAGCTGAGATTAGGGATCCCTTTTCCTACAGCTTTCAGGTCATCCTTTAGCCCTGCAACTGTAGGAAAAGGGATCCCTAATCTCAGCCGATCCTTGTCCCTCCCTGAAATTTCTCAGGTGCCAATTTGCATTCATCAGCTGGGAGCGAAGCAGTCCAACCTGCTTGGACCTGCTTAGGGTTTGGGCAGTATAGACAGCCCCCAGCCCCCAACTTTGCTCCAGGGTTTTTGTCGGCAGGGAGAGGCGAAAAAAAGAAGACTTGGCAATTCAGCGCATGCTGGGTTTCCTTCTCTGAATAGGCAAAACAGGGAAACTTGGGGCAGCAGAAGGGGTTTGAATTGCAGTCTACATTGTGCGAGATGCAAATCGGGAGCTTCCCCTCCCCTTGCCCGTTTCATTCTTAAATCCTGGCGTGGGCAGCTCTTCTGTAGATCACTTTTGACTTCCCCACCCCCATCGAAAAGATCTGGCCCACCTCCCAGTTGTTATCACTCTTCTTACAGTGTAAACAGAGGCCCTGTTGCTGCCTGGGTCATTGGTGGAGATGACAGCGCTGCCATTGGGGTTAGCTCCAGGCTCAAAAAGTGCTGCCCAACAGCGCTCCTTCTCCTCTGTTGGCGGACCCTTTGCTGTGGGCTTGCATGGAGCAGCAGGCGGTTCAAAGCCGCGGTTTAAAATTTCCCACAATGCCCCAGAGTGGCACTTTACAGCAGGAGCACTGTGGGAAATTTAAATGGCCGTTTAAAAATCCACCGGGACAAGGGAGCTCAAGGCAGCCACCAGTGCCCTGGTCTTTGGGACCGCGGCAGCTACCCAGGGATTCTGGTATCTGATAGTGGAACGGTATCTGATAGTGGAATATGTATCTGGTATCTGATAGTGGAATTTGTTGCAGCAAAGCTTGTGCAAGAGAACTTCCTCGTGGACTGTGCCATAAACATAAGAACCGTCTACTTGCCGTCTACCGCAGACGGGCCATCTGAGCTAGCAGTTTCATCTAGACCTAGGTTTCCCAAAACCTGGGTCTCCAGCTGCTTTTGGACTACAACTCCCATCATCCCTAGCTATCAGGACCAGTGGTCAGGGCATAGCTGCCAAGTTTTCCCTTTTCTCACGAGGAAGCCTATTCAGCATAAGGGAATTTCCCTTAAAAAAAGGGATAACTTGGCAGCTATGGGTCAGGGATGATGGGAATTGTAGTCCAAAAGCAGCTGGAGTTCCAAGTTTGGGAAACCTCGATCTAGCCCAGGCATCCCCAAACTGCGGCCCTCCAGATGTTTTGGCCTACAACTCCCATGATCCCTAGCTAACAGGGCCAGTGATCAGGGAAGATGGGAATTGTAGTCCAAAACATCTGGAGGGCCGAAGTTTGGGGATGCCTGATCTAGCCTCACAGAAGAAAAAAACAAACCAGTTGCTCTTCCTGGGCCTTTTATATGGAGCCTGCCATTTGGTGGTAGATTAAATATTTTAGCTGGATTTGTAGCCTACACCCTCAAATCCGAGTTACGGTTTAGCTCAAAAGCCTCCCAGGAATGCTAATCCGGTTTTTATTGAACTTCAGCTCCTTTATCTTAGGGGGAGTTGATCATATTCATTGACTGCAAAGTCCATTGTAATCAAGATGTTGAGAGAAACAGGCAGGTTCTATTTTTTCATTGCCCTCCTGTTCCGTTCCACCCCCCACCCCCCACCGAAGGCACTAACAGCTCCTAGAAAAGGCCCTTGGAAATGACAAGTGTGTGTCCGGATGCACACACTATGGGAGAGAAGTAGCTTTGTGTAATTATCCTGGTTCTTTTGTCAACGCTTACAGGTATATATCCCTGGGGAGAGCTTGCCCCTGTTTGTGCAAAGGTGGAGGCTAGCCTGACTTGAGCAGGGGCCAGGCAAGCTCAAACAATGGCTTAAAAGGACAGGCAATATTTCCAAAACTGTATGTGTGTTTGTCACTGCTGGTGGTGAATTTAAATAATCAAAGGCTCCTATGATCTCAAAATGATCTGCGGTGGAGGCTGCTTGCTGTATCTCCAAATGATTCACTACTCCGGACATTTGATCCTCTAAACCAGGGCTGGGGTATCTGTGGACCTTCCTGGACTACAGCTCCCAATATTCCCAGCTATTGCTCATGTTGGCTTGGACTGATGGGAGTTGAGTTTGAGACCACCTCAAGGGCCACAGGCTCTCCACCACTGCTGTAAACGGCTTTAATTCGAAGGTGGGTAAGTCTGCCGCATCGAGGTATTGTGACTCGTTCAGTCACAAACAAAAATCACCTGCCCTGGTTGGGGTGGAAGCGGTTTACCCTGGAGAGTAACTCATTCAGAAATGCAGAGGTCGTCTCCTCTGAGGTCAGATGCTTCTTGGGGTCTGGATCTTAACCTAATCCAGTGGTCTGGATCTTAACCTAATCCAGGCATCCCCAAACTTCGGCCCTCCAGATGTTTTGGACTACAATTCCCATCATCCCTGACCACTGGTCCTCTTAGCTAGGGATCATGGGAGTTGTATGCCAAAACATCTGGAGGGCCGCAGTTTGGGGATGCCTGACGTAATCCATCCTACCCCATAGGCCATTTTGACAGGTGGTTGGTGTTAGGTGACCCTACTTCGATGGAAATAATTCGGTGGTCTGTTGTGGTCATCACCTTAAAATCTTGAGATGGCCTTGGGGATTAAAGAGGGGTGCCATTATTTGTGTTGTAACCAGCAAACTTTAAGGTGTTGATGCTCTCGTGTTTAAATGAAAAGACGGCACCAAAGGTCTTTAAAAGGCCACAGAGGATCATAGGAGAATAACCCAGACCTTAGGGGCAGATTTGATGAACATTCCCTTCTCTTTGTAGTGAAAACGGGCTCAGAGTCTGCCCCGCTCCACAATGGCTCTTTAAGGGGACTAGCCGAGAACATCCCACCAGAACACGGAGAGTGCAATCAAACAGGCAAGATTTACAGATATTCTAGCAAAATGCCAACCATGATGACAGGTGGGGTGTGTGCAGAGGAAGGGCTTTAATCCTGCAGCAATTCCTGCAATTTATGAACTCTGAACAGATTGCAGGATCCCAGGAAGTGATGGCCAAGCTGTGTAGTGTCAGAGCTAGCAGACAGGGTTTGCAGTAACCTCGGGTGTCCCCCAAAGCACCCCCACTTTGTAATTCACTCTTATAGGGAAACGTTATCCATGGTTCTGGAAGCTAATAAGAGATGCACTCAGGCAAACCATTGGAGGTGGGAACTAAGGTAACCTGCTCCCTGCTGTTCATGGTACCAGCCATTAAGAATTATGCCTGCTCCTTTTGGTTCAAGGGTATTGTGTTCCCTGATCACATTCGAGTGGGACAGAATGTTGGGAACTAATTTGCTTAGGAAGTAGAGGTTGTCTTTTATTATTATTATGATTGTGGGTGTATTTCGACATAACCTGTGTTGGCGGTAAGGATCTCTATGTGCAAATTGGTAGCTCTGCTTTAAGAAAAGAAAAGAAACCCAGGTGTCTAGAGAAGCAATGTCGGTTAAACCAGTTTTAAAATCAGTTTAGGGTTCAAGTATGGACAGAGCCCAAGCTGGTTAATATTCCCACTTTGAGAAACAAGTGGTTGATTTGGGAGTGGGAGCCCCCGCCATCCTTCCTCCCCCAACGTGATATGCAAAAATTCAACATCTAAGTCAGGGTTTCTCCAGCTGTTATTCCCACCATCCTTGACCACTGATCCTTCTAGCTAGGGATGATGGTGACTGGGAGTGGCCGCCGAGACCACTAACACTGGTCCTGAAAGACCTTAATTGGCTTCCAGTGCGTTTCTGAGCACAACTCATAGTGTTGGTGCTGACCTTTAAAGCCCTAAACGGCCTTGGGCAGAGGGCCTTCTTAACCAGGCAGAGGGCCTTCTTAGTGGTGGCACCCGCCATGTGGAACGCCCTCCCGCCAGATGTCGAGGAAATAAACAACTATCTGACTTTTAGAAGACATCTGAAGGCACCATTACCGAGAAGGCCCTCTGCCTGGTTCCCTGCAACCTCACTTCTCGGAGTGAGGGAACCGCCAGAAGGCCCTCGGAGCTGGACCTCAGTGAACGATGGGGGTGGAGACTCTCCTTCAGGTATACTGGGCTGTGACCTAACAGCAGCCCTGTTTAGGGAAGTTTTTAATGTTTGATGTTTTATCATGTTTTTAATATTCTATTGGGAGCCGCCCAGAGTGGGTGGGGAAAGCCAGCCAGATGGGCGGGGAATAAATAATAAATTAGCAGCAGCAGCAGCAGCAGCAGCAGCAGCAGCAGCAGCAGCATCGTCCAAAAACAGCTAGAGACCCAAGTTTGGGAAACCCTGCTCTAAGTTTTGGTGCCATTTCCTTGGTTCACTGAAGCATAGTTTGATTCTTGAGGCTTCATGAGCTGCACATAGCCTAAGCAGTGGGATCAAAGCAAAGCTCTTTCTCCTTCTCTTTTGCGAATCAGATGAAATGTTGAATCTGAGTTACTAGGCAGCCCAGATCTAAAACCTTCTTAGTCAGTGTTACAGAAGATACCCAGTTCAGTGTGTGTGTGTGTGTGTGTGTGTGTGTGTGTGTGTGTGTGTGTGTGAAACCCACTATAGCATTAAAGAAATATGAAGCCCCTTGTTTTTGCATTTAGCATGCATTTGGGAATGTGATCAGAATATGCGCACCTGGTTTTCTTGGCCTTTTTATATTCTATATCATGGGTCAGATATTGAGAACAAAGGATGGAGGCTTCCAAGGCACACTCTTTTCACATCTGAACACCAAGAGGACAATAAATTTTTAAAAAGAATGGATTAACTTTATAGAATATATGAAGGAGCACTGTAAACACTTAAAAACGTTAGCAGGATTGGATCAGCACTTTTAATATAATTTGATAAAGGGTATTTAAAAAGAGATTTAATAGATTGGATAAAAGTATTTAGACGCAGAAAAGAGAAGAGATAATTATTGAAAACCAGGGAGAGGCGGGGGGGGGGAAGTCCGGGGGTCGGAAGAACCCCTATAAAGATACTGAATTTGTTTATGGATTAATGCAAATATTAATGTATATAAAAATTCACACACACACACACACACACCTGGGCATTTGGATACTGCAATCATATGACAGCTTGCACAAACTCCTCTCTGTACTTCCATTTCTGAGCTATAACTTTTTATCTTGCTGTCCAGGCCCTGCAGACAAAGAAATCAAGAGCAGTCATGTGCCCAGCGATTCGGAGAGCGAGGTGTTCTGTGACAGCCTGGAACATGTGGAACCCGATCAGGTGATGATGACTAATGGGGTGGGAGGTAATTGTGAAGTTAACTATGAGCCTTCTCCTTACTTTTTGATAGATCTCATCTAGATTTTCTTTTGGTACAAACATGCTCCTGTTAATTAATTATATTTATTTAATAAAAATTATACACTGCCCGGTTGTAAAAACAAAACAAAACCCAACCTCAGAGCAGTTTACCAAAGTTAAAACAGTAAAATCAAGAAGAATTTACAATTATTATTTTTTTTAGTATTTTAAGTTGTATGTTTTAAAATAAACATACAATTAAAATACCAAAAAGGAAAAAAAGAGAGTTTAATCTCTTATGCAGAATTTCTAATCCATGAAGATTTGGGCAATCATGTTTTAAGATGAGCTTTGAATGTACTGAGCTGCTAAATCAAACCAGAGCCGCTTTGAACGAAGTAGCTAATTTTAAAAAAATAAATTTATGGTAAAATTTGCACACACAAAAAACTTTTCGAAAACATACTGATTTAGGCAAAGTTTGCAGACTTGGGAATATTGATAAGACTGAAACAAAACTTACTCAAGTCCAGCAACAACAACAATTTTATTATTTACTAGCTGGCCCTGCCACGCGTTGCTGTGGGTTATTTGTGTGATTTTCCCTACCCTGCCGATCTGCCTTTCTATTGGATGCTGCTGGAGTCTTCGGAGCTTTTGCTGGTGACGTCTAATTTGGGCGCCACTTTTTTGTGTTTAATCATTATTTTAGGTGTGAAAGGTTTGCTTTTTTGGAAAAAAAATTATGCCAGGTCCCTCGCTGATGGGCATGGAACGTTGCGGCCAAATTTGTTACATTACAGTTCAGCGGCTACGGAGAAAGGCTGTGACCAACGAGAGACAAAGCAATACTTTCCATTAGTCTTAAAATAATGGAACACAATGCATCACCTTAACGGCTGACCTTTGGTATACTTTCCTAGCGAAGAATGAAATGGCTCACATTTGCCAACCCTGTTAGGAAACATTGAGCCTTTTTGCCTTGCCGTAATTCAAGCCACAACAGCTCTAAAACTATTATGACGTCCAGCTCAGAGCTATTACTAGAAACAGTCCCTCGGGGCACAATCCTTCCATCTCCCCAGGGAACCCTGGGAATTGTAGTTTTGCGGAAGGAAGGCTTGATAATTCTGTTGCAGTGAACAATCAGCACCTCCATTGTCACAGGATCCGTTGGAGGAAGCCATGACAGTTAAAGTGGAACGGAGCCGGGAGGGGAGTAGTCTAGGCATGCCCATACGATTTCAATCCCTCTCTCGTTTCCCCTGCAGGTTAGGAGGCTATCAGCCATGCAAAACCTCCCCCTGAACAATATTCAGAGTGGAGAGAAGACTGGATATAAGACTTCAGCATCTTCAACCAGGGAAGGGAAACCCAACAAAGGTGGTATAGATGCGAAACTAACGTTTTGACTTAAAAATACTTCTTCTTCTTCTTCTTCTTCTTCTTCTTCTTCTTCTTCTTCTTCTTCTTCTTCTTCTTCTCCTTCTCCTTCTCCTTCTCCTTCTCCTTCTCCTTCTCCTTCTCCACCTTCTCCTTCTCCTTCTTCTTCTTCCTCCTCCTCCTCCTCCTCCTCCTCCTCAGCGTGTTTTTACATAAGTAGAATGCGTCCTTTTATTTAAAATGCATCTCTGGGTTATTTGTGGGGCCTGCCTGGTGTTTTTACATGAGTAGAATGTGTGCTTTTATTTAAAATGCACCTCTGGGTTATTTGTAGGGCATAGGAATTCGTTCATTTATTTATTTATTTATTTTCAAAATACAGGCCGGGGCCACCACAAGGTCTGAGTGAGATAGTGTAATTAATTCAATTTGATCCTGAAATAAGTCTGTGAGGCAGTGTCCCAGTGTCCCAGGTCTCGAAGGAAAGCAGGAGTTTTTGCTGGCAGATGTGCCAGGAAAGTTGGCGCTATACAATTGCCACCATAACAGAAACAAACCTTTTGAGAGAAAGGTGAGCCATGGGAGCAGAAGGCAGGAAAAGGGGGCATCTCGTTCTCTGAGCAGGAAGGCATTATAGGGTTCTGTAAAACTGTTTTAACTCCTACCATGATCCAAATACTCGTCACACGCATCTTGGGTCTTCTATTGGCCCAGGAGGGAAGCCTCCATTTTGCGCGGGGGGCGGGTAGAGAAGAGACTTGATCTGGATTATGACAAAGGGTTAAAGCAGGCATCCCCAAACTTTGGCCCCCCAGATGTTTTGGACTACAATTCCCATCTTCCCCGACCACTGGTCCTGTTAGCTAGGGATCATGGGAGTTGTAGGCCAAAACATCTGGAGGGCCGCAGTTTGGGGATGCCTGGGTTAAAGCCCCCTCACCCAGTGTTGTGCTTCCAATGGAGGCTAGCCCCTTCCCCCCATGGCAATTTTGTTATAAAGAGTTATATTGAGATTCCAAAAATGTAACCACGATAACAAACATAACTGGAAATGCCAGTCATTCAACAGGTTACGGAGTTTGGTGTACGTGGAGCCCACGAAATGTTATGGACACTCCCAAGTCACTTAAGATGCAATTGAATATCCACACCAATGCGGGGCCTGGACATAGTCTCATTACCATGGGTCTAGCTAATTAGCTAACTGGGACGCAGGTGGCGCTGTGGGTTAAACCACTGAGCCTAGGGCTTGCTGATTTGAAGGTCGGCGGTTCGAATCCCTGTGACGGGATCAGCTCCCGTTGCTCGGTCCCAGCTCCTGCCAACCTAGCAGTTCGAAAGCACGCCCAAAAGTGCAAGTATATAAATAGGTACTGCTCCAGGAAGGTAAACGACGTTTCCATGTGCTGCTCTGGTTCGCCAGAAGCAGCTTAGTCATGCTGGCCACATGACCCGGAAGCTGTACGCCGGCTCCCTCGGCCAATAACACGAGATGAGCGCCACAACCCCAGAGTCGGTGACGACTGGACCTAATGGTCAGGGGTCCCTTTTTAGCTAATTAAAGGGAACAGAGTCACATCAAATTTGCCATGTTTTGATACGCTTCCCATGCGTGTTGCATTATGGCTGTTTCTTGGTAAAGGAAAACAAACCTGCAAGGTCCACTCACACGATTAATGCCATATAAAGTGACAATTTATCTGGCCTTTTAAAATAGAAAACAAAAAATGTCTGTAGTGACAAAAGGAACTATCTCCAAAATGGTGACTGGCATGCACATGGTGTGGAGGCATCAAAGAGTTGTTCTAGGCCATTTACCACCTTGGGACGACGTGGTACAGTACAGTCAAACCTCGGTTGTCGAACATAATCAGTCCCAGAACCCTGTTCGGCTTTCAAAACGTTCGACAACCGAGGTGCGGCTTCCGATTGGTTGCAGGAGCTTCCTGCACTCAAGCGGAAGCCGCGTCAGACATTCAACGTCCGAAAAACATTCAAAAACCAGAGCATTTACTTCCGGGTTTTCGGTGTTCGGGAGCCGAAACGTTCCAAAATGGAGCCATTCAGGAACTGAGGTTTGACTGTACCACCCTAAAAAAAATAACCGCTGAAGGAAATCTGCTTGGAGTGCTTGTATGCCTCTCTAAATGGCCCATCTTGGAGGTGCTTCTCCATGTTGCAAATGGCCGGATCCAGAGAAGTTGATGCCCAGGAGCCAAGTTTTGCTGCCCACGATAAAATTGCTTAAGACGGGCAGCATGGATTCTAGCCTCGCCTCGTGATCTTTTTTTCTGAGAGCGCTGAAATATCCTGTGTGCTTTCCCATCCACCCCCTCCATAGCAACTCTCTACTATCTTGGAATATTCTTCTCATCTGCTCAGAGGTTAATTAGTAACATACCTGTGAAGATAGGGCTGCATAGCATGGGTGGGCCATACGCCTTGCCTCCACCGATTCCCCAATCCCTCTTCTCCTTCTGTGTTCCTCACAGAAGTTTGGCCTAACTTTTCCAGCAGGGTTTCATGCTGCCTAGCACGGGCCCTTTTCGCCCAGCCTTTACATATGCTCAGGAAAGATGGTGTCTTGTTTACACCAGGAGAGAGCGGCAAGGGCCGGTGCTAGTGTTTTTTTGCGCCCTAGGCGAGATCACCTTCTGGTGCCCCCCCCCCCGAGTGTCTGCCTCCTCCCTGCGGGCCTGGCCCAGCCTTCACCCCCTTCCCAGCGCCCCTCTCGCTTACCTGCGACGTCGACCGCTGGGTTGCTCTGGCCGCCCTCGGGCTTCAGCCACGGACCGGGTGCAACAGCAGCTGCTCCCGCCTGCCTGAAAAGTAGAGTGCAGTGACGGCGCCTGGAGCCAAAGGCCCGGCTCTGGCGCGCACACGCCGCGGGAAGGGGCTGCTCTCGCCCCACGTGTCTTCCCCACGCTGCTGCCCTCGGTGCTCCGGGCACGCCTGGGCTGCACCGGCGCCGCTGCTGCCGCCCATCCTGATAGGTAGCGTTGGGGTGTAGCGGCTGCGCGGCCGAGCGAGTCCTGCGAAGCCAGCAGCGCTCCCCGTCGTGCCAGTGCCCCCTCCATTTTGGCGCCCTAGGCAACTGTCTAGTTCGCCTTAATGGACACGCCGGCCCTGGGTGCCGGCCTGAAACCATTCACCGTTGAGTCCCTGATGAGACAATCCTTGATGCCCCTGATGAAAAACTCTCCAGGAGATCTGTGGCAATGGAGAAAACCTCCTGACCTTGATGAGTGGTCTCTGAGAAAGCGAATGTGCAAGCTAAGCACACACTGAGTCAGACCGCTTCCTGCACCAACTGGTAGTGACTCTCCAGGGATGCTCTCAGAGATTCTTTTAACTAGAGGCGGCAGGGACCAAACCTGAAATCTTCTGCAACTGCATGCAACTGTTTCTGAGCACAATTCAAAGTGTTGGTGCTGACATTTAAAGCCCTAAACCAGGCATAGGCAAACTCGGCCCCCCAGATGTTTTGAGACTACAGTTCCCATCATCCCTGGTCCTGTTAGCTAGGGATGGTGGGAGATGTAGTCCCCAAATATCTGGAGGGCCGAGTTTACCTATGCCTGCCCTAAATGGTCTCGGCCCACTACAGTATACCTGAAGAAGCGTCTCCACCCCCATCATTCAGCCCAGACACTGGGGTCCAGCTCTGAGGGTGTTCTGGAGGTTCCCTCCCTCCTGTGAGAAGTGAGGTTACAGGGAACCAGGCAGAGGGCCTTCTCGATGGTGTGGAACGCCCTCCCTTCAGATGTCAAGGAAATAAACAACTATCTGACTTTTAGAAGACATCTGAAGGCAGCCATGTTTAGGGAAGTTTTTAATGCTTGATGTTTTATCGTGGTTCTAATCTGTATTCTGTTGGGGAAACCCAGCCAGATGGGCAGGGTATGAATAATATATTATTATTATTATTATTATTATTATTATTATTATTATTATTACTTGGTTTATCCCAAAAATTAGGGACTGTGGACAAGAGTTTTTTTAAAAAATAAATAAATCAAAAGGAGCCATTTCCTGGCAGGCTTGAATTCCACCACCTCTCGTTTTAGAAACTAAGACTTGCTTGTCATCGGTTCTGATGCAATGGAAAGCCCTGGTGGCATATAGACGAGGGGAGTGACTCTGATAAAAGAAAAAGGTTACAATCAAGTGGATGCCCACCAATGATCTCCTCATGTTCCTTCCTCTAATCAAGACACCACAACCATTCAGATAAGAACATAATAAAAGAGAGCCTGCCAGTGGCCTTCTCACTGGTGGCCTTCCAGATCCTCATGGGAAACTTGCAAGCAGGATCAGAGCACTTAAGCAATACCTGATCCACAAGAGGACTTAATCCTTTCCCCACCACCAGCACCACCCACGCACATGTGTAGATCTGGAATGGGTGTGACTTCTGAGGCCTGGGAGCTCTCGCTTTAGAAATCAACTCTCGCTTCTAGGATTATATTTGAGCGCCGCTGCCTTTTAAGATTCCGCCCCTTTAAATCATACCGTATCTCGTCTGATCTCTTTCTCCCGTGTCCCACGTTACAGTTCCGCAAACCGTCCCCACCGGCGAGAGGGGTCTCGGCAGCAGTGCGGGTGCCGTGATCCAGCGAGACGTGGACCTGCAGGTGATGAGCGCCATTCAAGCTTTGCAGGAGGACATGAAGAAAGTGATGGAGAGACTCGGCTACCTGGAATCCCGGGCAACTTTCCAGGCACGTTGCCCGTTCTGATGGGGAGACACGTTTGTTTCTTTTATAAATAAATGCACAGATTTTTCAGAGCAGCTGGGGAGGGAACTTTCTGAGATATTGCAAAGCATTGTGGATGCATTATGTGCACTGTATAAAAACTTAAAAGAGTCCCTAGCTCTCATCAGGCAGTGGATCTTCCTGCACATCTGGGAACAAGGAACTTCCTAAAACCAAAATCACCTTTGCCAATACAAGGGTGCCTGTGCATTATTATCTTTTGGGGAAATTGTCCTCTGTGCTGCACAAGGACACAAGACAGGGCCTGCTCAGTGGCTGCACCTAGACTCTGAAACCTCCTGCCTTTGTCCCCCTCGCTGATGATCTTTGGCTGATAGGATCAATAACTGCTAATGATTCTCTATTATTATACCTGAAGAAGCTTCTCCACCCCCATCGTTCTGCCCAGACACTGAGGTCCAGCGCCGAGGGTCTTCTGGCGGTTCCCTCGCTACGAGAAGCCAAGTTACAGGGAACCAGGCAGAGGGCCTTCTCGGTAGTGGCACCCACCCTGTGGAACGCCCTCCCACCAGAGGTCAAAGAGAACAACAATTACCAGACCTTTAGAAGGCATCTCAAGGCAGCCCTGTTTAGGGAAGCTTTTAATGTTTGATTTCTGTATTTTAATGTTTTGTTGGAAGCCGCCCAGAGTGGCTGGGGGAACCCGGCCAGATGGGTGGGGTATAAATAACAAATTATTATTATTATTATTATTATTATTATTATTATTATTATTAGCAGCAGCAGCAGCAGCAAACTGCCCAGTTTTAGAAATTTCAAACAGCCCCCCTTGTGGAGAAGATCTGGGCTCTTTTGTTAACGGAGAAACTCTCTTTCCCACCAATTAAAAGTTTCAGAATCTTTAGGCAAAGGTTTTCTGGCTATCAGGTTCCACGTTATGGCGATAGTAACTCAGGGAAGCGGTTATTTAACCCTGAGCAACACATTACTACGCATATAGGTTTTGTGCTATAGCAGTTGTACTTAGTTGGAGCCAATAAGAAGAGTTAAATCTTTCAGTGCTAGGAAATAAGAGCTTTATTTATCCATTCTGGATTTTATGGTTTGTGGCCTGTATCTGTTTAACTTCATTGTGCAGCTGTTCAGTGAAGATGGCCTTAACCGTGTTCCACACAAATTCTTTGGGACGGCGTTCGCTGTGGAACTGTCCAGAGGTGTTCAACTGTGGGGTTGGTTGTTTTTTTATTAAAAAAATGAATGCCTTTCGAGTCTATTTATTACACCCAGATTACCTTGCACTTTTGCTTGTCTCTTTTCATGGGGAGGGGCGCGCAGTATAATCTTGTTGCTTTGCTGTTATCATTCTTGTAATGATCCTGTCCAGTGCTTTTTTTCTTTAAAAAAATGTTTAGGGGTACTCTCATTTTCCTACTCATATTGAAATACTGCACTGCCCCTGAATGAGGCCAAACTTAGATTCATAAAATGTTTATGGGTATGCGTTCCCCTAGGGGGGGAAAGCACTGATCCTGTCAAACTTTTGTACAGCCACGTGTATATGTCCCCTTCAGCCCTGCTGAAATACAAGAGGATGTAGTATAACAAAAGCAGTATACCAGCAGTATAACAAAAGGAGGAGGAAACATTAGGAAAATATTTCCATAAGAAACTGAAAAGACTAGTGGAAAATTAGAAAACAGTTCAGAAAAGGGGGGGAAAACCCCCCACAAAAGCTCACAATGCAATGTATACATTCACACCTTTTCTTTTCTTTTGGTAAAATAAAAATGGATACTAATCCTGAGAAAGAACAGCGAGATTAATGGTGGGCAGCACGAGTTATGAAACTTTGTGCAAAACTGCCAAGGATCCTTTTATTTTTCGTTTAAAAAATATTTACATGCTACTCTTTTTGGCCTTAGAAAACCCCTTTGAAAGATCATACGATTGGGAAAGTGCACAGGCTTCTATGCTCATCATGATTTTTCTACCTTTCAGGGCCACACATCGATGCTGAATCCTTGTCGGCCAACTTCCTTGCACAATGGAAAGGTATGTGGCAAGTACAGTGGTACCTTGGTTTATGAACACAATTGGTTCTGGAAGTCTGTTCATAAACTGAAGCGTTCATAAACTGAAGCGAACTATCCCATTGAAAGTAATGGAAAGTGGATTAATCCATTCCAGACGGGTCCGCGGAGTACTCAACCTGAAGCGTACTTAACCCGAAGCATGGGTGTAATTGGTTCCGGAAGTCTGTTCATAAACTGAAGTGTTCATAAACTGAAGCGAACTTTCCCATTGAAAGTAATGGAAAGTGAATTAATCCGTTCCAGATGGGTCCGCGGCGTTCGTGAACCGAAAATTCATAAACCGAGGTGTTCATAAACCAAGGTTCCACTGTATTCTTAAGTGCAGTCCCTGCCTTTTGTCATTTGGATGCAACCAAGCATCTATGTGGGTTGGTTTAATTAAACAAAAAACAAAAACAAAAAACAGGAAGTAATCACAAAGAAGAGTGTGCCTCTGGGCATGTGTAAAATGCTTTTTTTGACCACCCTAAATAGCAGCCCACCTGCCTGGATCTGCTGGCCATCAACCTGTTAATCAGCAGGGAAATGCTGATCGATGAACGAGTTGATTTCTCCCACTTATTAACCAAATCAAACTTGCATTCTCGCCTAACTGGTTAATTGGAATAATGCAAGCCAATTAGAGAAAGCAGGACTCCTTATTGCATGCTGGGAAGCAGCAGCAGCAGGTGCCATTCCGCCCGCAGTGCTTTTCCCTTCAATCCAGTCCAGGATTTTACCCGCACCCTCTTCTCTCGTTCCCCAGGAACCTCCAGGTTGGCCTGCACAGCTGTCTCCTCGCACCTGGTTTTTCCTGCTGGCTTGGCCTTTCATCATCCAATGGCTGCATTGGTATTTCCAGAGGCAGAAGAGGTGAATTGCACAAAGACAACAAACCCCCTCGGAAAAAAGCAAAGAAGTCCTGGCACTTTTGAACTCTGAACATTGGACGCTTGGCAACTTTTCCGGTCTACCAGGGATGGGCGCACCTTGGGATATGCCTAACCCCAATGCTGCAATCTTGGGGTGCCGGTGGGTGGCGAGCGGATGGGGGGGGGAGAGATATTTAATCACATTTGGGTGGTGCTAAATAAAGGAAGTGAGGGCGGGAGGGGGGGCATCTCTGCAAAAAGAAACTGAGGGCCACGGGGCTTGTTCAGTCGCACGCAAGGAGAAACCGGGGCTGGCGCTGACAATTCGAGCAGGCGACATGCAATCAAACAAGACTTCGCAAGGCTCTGAACTGTGGGGTTTGTGGCAGGGGGCAGGCAGGCAGGGCTTGTGTTAACTAATCCAAGGGGTGGGCCTTTTTTGCCGCAATTCCCTTACCTGGAGAGGAGGGGGTGGGTTTTTTTGAACTCAGGGTACCTGAAGTATTCCCAGCTGAGGGAAATAGTTGGGTGCTAATAAAGAAACTGCAGTCCTCTTCTCCTTTTTCTCGGTTCAAAAGGCGTGGGAGCGCCGATGCAAACTAAAGACTCCCCCCCCATAAAAACATGCTTTTGTGCCCCTTGTGCCACTTGCCCGCCCTTCCGTTCTCAACCAAGTGAGATCAGAAAAAGGAACACTCTGGTCACGGCCGTGCAGTGTCTGTCCTGCCACCTGGAAATAAAATTCAAGGCAATCGCAGCCAGGCTCCCACAATCTGTTCCAGAATCTGGACTCTGGCCTTTGACCACGAGGAATCGACCCATATCATACATTTATCCGCAGAGCTAGTCAAAATATGGCGGATGGTAGAGGCCATGTTGGGCAATGACTGGCCTCACTTTCCAATGGTATCAAAAGAGCCGGATTCTTTGCTGCAACATTTTTCCTGTGGCAAGGAGTTCCAGAGTTCTGCTTTCCTCAAGTTAAACACAGACATTTTCTCTGGGGGTGTTGTGACTCAGCATAATTTGCTGATCCAGAGGCTCTAAATGGAGGAGACCTTTTCTAATTTCCTCCTCCCACGCTTATATGCATCTCAAAGTATTATTTTCTTTTAACTCCCGTGATTTCTTCTCTCATTCTCCTTTCATCCTCAGCTTGTACCTTATTACGCCTCCCCCCCCAAAAAATGCCTACGTTTCTTCCCCCCCTAGTCCTTTTATGTTCACTTCTTCCTCCTATAACAGCTTTCGCCTCGTCCTCTTCCTTTCTAACCCCGGTTTGTTTTAAGTAACGATTAATCTTGTATCTATTCTTATTATATATTAACTTTCGTCTCTTTCTCATTCCCTTCAACACCTCCTCCTTCCCTCAGAGGAAGGAAGCCTTCCTTCCGGCCTCCTCAACGAACATCTCCATCTCCCGGCCACCTTTAACCAGCATGCAAGGAATTTTTGGCGCTGGCATTGGTCCAAGCAAAAGGCTAGTGAGCAGGGCAATTGGCACTGAGGCCCGATTGAAAGTGACCCAAGGCCCACTGGTGGGTCCTGATCCACTGCGTGAGAAAAACCACGCTGAGAATCGCCACCCGCCTGTGTGTGGGGGGGGAGGTGCTGGAACTTATCGTGACAAGGACGTCCTTGATCCTCAGCGGCCGGTCACAAATTATACTTTGTGTGAATGATTATAATTGGCCCCAACAAACTACAGTAATAAACTAAATAGGTGGCATTATCTGAGTTCAATAGCATATTCAAGGCAGGCAAAAAGAGTCAGGGTGCATAGCTGGGCCTGTGAGAGCTACAGCATGGGAACAATTCTGAGGGGCAGACCTCCAACATTTTCCCAATGAAAATAGGGATGTCCTATTTAATAATAATAATAATAGTAATAATAATGTACGTACCCCATCCATCTGGCTAGGTTTCCCCGGCCATTCTGGGCGGCTTCCAACATATATAAAAACATATATAAAACATTAAACTTAAAAAATAAATAAATCCTATACAGGGCTGCCTTCAGATGTCTTCTAAAGGTTGTAGATTTACTTATCTGCTGGGCTCAGGAGCTACATAACTCCATAAGCTCCAACATTTCTCCAATGAAAATAGGGGTGCCCTAAAGAAAAGCGGGACATTCCGGGATAAAATCAGAAACCGGGACAGCTTCTGTAAATCGGGGGCTGCCCTTGGAAGATAGGGACCCTTGGAGGGGCTAAGAGAGGCCTGGAGAGTCACATTTCAGAGACTTCAGGAAAGGATGAAACACACAGCAAACATTAAGGAGGGGAATATCTATTACTCCCGTTTTAGCATTCCATGCGAGACCTCGCTTCAAGAAACCATGAGCACAGCTGAAGGATCCAGGTATCCAAAACCTGCGTGCCATAAAGGGATCTGGAATTTTTCATCCTTTCCCCTGACGCAACAGGCCCATAGGCTGAATCTCATTTCTGCACGTGGCTTGCCGTCACTGGACCTAACAGATCAAGGTTGCCAGCTTTTCGAAACAACCTCCGCATTTGCGCTTTTAACAGCAGCTCGCTTAGCACCCAGTACAGTTCATTATCTCCACGCTACGAAAAAGTTTCTCAGGCGATTTCTGCACATCCGCCTTGTATTCAAGGCACACCGAGGCGATCTGATGGTTCTCCCTGGGCGGTTTGTAACCCTAGGTGAATTTGTGTTTGCAGAGGTCCCAGAGGGTGGTGAACTCAAAATTCGCCACCGTGGCAAATGTCAGCTCTGCCTGAATCTGTGCCTAGTCCGAGCTCCTATACACCAAGTTGTCTTGCTCCGAACCGAGAAATCCTTGGCAAGGGATGGGCACATGGGATGCCAAACTAGTAGTACCCTGGAAAAACCCAAAGAGAGGCTCTGTGGAAGGCACAGCAAGGCCTTTCAGGGACAAAAGATCTGAACAAGAGGCAGGAGGGAGGGGAATGGTTCTCCAGAAGAGTTCAGCCGTCTGTGTACCTTCCTGCTGCAAAGGGGGAACAGCCTGTCCAAGCAGGAGCCAGGCCAAATTTCAGGGATCCAGAAAGCAGCAGCCTATCAGGAAAAGACTTTCTGTTCTGCTGTCAGATATACCGATATAACCACCAGAGACCAGGAGCAAGTTTTGAAAAGCACGAACTGTCCCTGAAAAAAACTGGGCTGATTTTGCTTTGTAATTTACTTGGAACAATCGGAGGGGGTCTGGGCGGTGAATTTTAATAGCCTTCAACTGAATATGTTTACAGAGCGTTACCATTTTTATTGCATCTCATGGCCCACAGGAGGCTGGCCACTGTTATTCCCATTTTACAGAAAGATAACCAAGGCTGCACAGCAATCCCACTGCAAAGGAGAGGGAAATCTTCTCCCAGATCTAAATCTTAACTATTGAGCCCCAGAAGGCCCACTCTGTCTCTGTGCAGGATATGTCCTGGGACAGCAAGGGTTGCCACAGCCCCACAGAATAACTGTCAAAGGCCCTTGGCGGGTTTGACAATGTTTTTGGCTGCAGCCCTGAACATGCTGATAAGCCACTAAGTCCCACTGAACTAGCCGAGACTTATTTCTAAGCATGCTTAGGACTGCACTATCAGTACAGTACATCTTACTTCCTTTAAAGTTACTCGAAGGCTGGTGGCTCATGTGGTTCAATAACAAGAGAGCTGAAATCTGACCTGGACCGAAGCATCGCTTCTGCCCTGGCGCCATTGCCTTGGGCAAGCTGCAATTATCCAACCTCAGTTTTTCCATCTGCAACATAGGCCTTTAGGAAGCTTGACTTTTGCAGGCTGATCAGCTGGTTTGCACCTGCCTGCACCTTTGTTCTGGTGATCTTCAGCAAGGTTGCACAAGGGGGTGTTTTGGGCAATCGGCAGAAGCTTGTGCAAGAGAGCAGTATTAGCTGCATTCAGACCAGAGTACTTTGCATGCTCTCGGCTTTCCTGCAAATTAATTAAAACGTGCCTTCTAAAAAAGCCTGGGTTTTTAAGCTGAAGAGGAGAAGCAAGCCTTCGATTTTTAAAAGTTCAAATATGCTGAATCTAACCTCCTACTCAGTTTATCCCTATTGTCTGATGCAAGTTCCTGTGGTGGAAAACCCAGCAGCAGATGTTCTGTTGCATGGCCTCTCAAATTGGGTTTGATTATAACATCCCAGGCTCGCAGGACTGTTCTGCGATGATGGGGGAAAGTAAAGAATGCTCCCTGTGTTAAAACTGCATTTAAAAATAATATTAAATCGAAATGGGACTTTGATTTTATCAAGGTTTTGTTTCCTATGCATTCGCATACCATTTTTGCCCGAGCTTCCGAGGTGCATAAAGGAAGGCCTCTATGCATAACACCCTTTATTGAAGAACCCTCAGTCCATATCTCACAGGAAGCTGTTTTAGTCTGAGTCAGGCCATGGGTCCATCTACCTTAGTGCTGTCTACTCGAGCTGGCAGCAGCACTCCAGGGTTCCAGCCTTTCCTAGCCCTACCTGAAAAATGCTAGCGATTGGGGGGGGGGAGAAACCCAGGCCTTTTTGCATGCAAAACAGGTACTCTGCTACCACAATCGTGCCTTGTGTGGAAGCAAGTGCTGGGCGGAGCCAGGGCTACTTGGTTTTCCAAGGTTTAGCTCAGTTGCAAATGATGCCCCTGTTGCTTAAATCCGAAGGCGCGCAGGATTTGGAAATGCATATAAAGCAACGCGGAAGATGAACGGGCCTCTGACCATGTGCAGAGTGCAGCTGCCTCTTCCACCACCATCCCGACTTTCACATGCTCCTAAACATCTGGGACATTAGCGGCGTGCTTCCACGTCAAGCAATAAGGCTTAAAGCTCTGGCTGGACCTTCCTAGAGATTAACCCCTCCCCACCTCCCCGTGCATCTCAGCTGTCAGAAACAGGAGAATCTGGCTAAAAAATACTCTCTACTTTAATCTGCTGCAACTCACATAGATCTTCCATAGAGGAAGCAGCAGCAACAACAACATGAAGAAGAGCTCAGGCTGCCAAGTCTTTAACCACTAGTCCACACAACCTTCCCAGGCCTCCTATTACATCATTTGATCTAACGGGAGAGCTGACGTTGTCCCTTTAAGACGGAACTTGTTTCCGACTTCGGTTTGTTTACAACTCCCTCCACACGGATCAGTCACCGTCATAGGTTAACGCAGCGTGTGTTTCTTTAGCAATGAAGTGTCCTTCCGCCAGCAGGAGCTTCCTACCAACCTCTCTCATCCATATCTTTTTCGCCACCCAGTGACATCTCTTCTCTTTCCAAATACTCGACCTGTTACTGAAATTCCGCGGTCTTAAACAGCTGAGCTGTTACGGAATCATCTTAATCTTCAAAAATAGCCTCGAACTACTTTTTGGGCAGTACCATTTTTTTCCTACGAGGAGAATCACCAATCTTTTCCCACCATCTCCATCACGAAAGATAAATATTATAAGGTGACATTCCTCTTAATATGTGCTCCGTAAGGACCATTTGAAGCTGTTCGGCCACCGAGGAAGATTTCAACCCCCGCGTAAATTGATGGTATATTCCATTTCCCACCGCCTCCTACTGTCCACCTCTAATTGGCTAAGCCACGAATGAAAGGCGTCCAGTATAGCCATTCAGGCCTTAGTTGTTTAGCAGTCCTATCAGAGAGCGTCTCGTTCTTCGTCCAACCCTACCAAATGGTTGATTGGCTGACGAATGCCGTCACGCCGCGGTTCTGGGAATCGTAGTCGTTGTGGCTAGAGCGAACTGTACAATCGATCGGAAAGGGAAACCACAAATCCCGAGATACCTTGGGACCAGGGATCTGAGTGGCGGCTGCGCACTCAGATGTGGGGGCTGGCTCGTTTATATAAGGCGAGGCGGCGAGCTGGGAGTAGCAGTTGAGAACAGAAGGCGCTCGAGTAAGGGAGGAAAGAGGCCGGAGGAGGGGGCGGGGCCAACTGCGAGGGGGTGGGTATTCGAACGTTGGGTGTGCGTGGAGAAGTTAACCCCTTCCCGGCTGACTTCGCAATTTGCTGTCTAAGGTGGAGCTCTTTTTTAACCCTTCCGATGCAATACTGGGATAGTTTTTTAATTGTTGAAAGCTTGGGCCGGATTTTCTTCTCCTTCTCGAGCTGATTATTTGGATCTGAACTGGTGAGAGGAAGGAATAACATTTGGCATCGGGACAGCTCTTAACTCCTGCGGTGCTGGAACTGGATCCCCTTTAACCCGTAAGTGCCTGGATTGAGACAGTTTAACTCTTCGTTGCCTGCAGCTTAACCCCTCAGTTGCCTTTTCCATCTCTAGGATTTTGTCCCCCCCCCCTAACTACTTCTTATCGTTTGCAAGTTGCTCTCAAGGGGGCATAGTTATTCTTGTTGCCTTGGGTCCTGTGCTAGCTCATACATCTCTCGATCCCCAACTTTTGTGTTTCCAGATGTGCAGAGTTGCCATGCAGCTGTTGATGTGAAGAGGAGACGCAGAGACAGGGTGGTAGCTGGTGGGGAGAACTGGTTCTTCAGCACCTGACCGACATGCAAGCCTAAAGGCCTTCGGATGACAAGACTGTTGCTGATCTCCTGCAAGGGTTAACAGTGGCAACTTGTGAGAACCTGTTTCAGGAGCTGAAGTGGCCGAGAAGATTGCGAGGGGTTATAAATGAAGCCCAGTGCATGAAGGGTTAAGGGCCTTTGTTTCCTGCGAACTTTAAAAGCTGGCCACCACAACCTAAAGAGTTAAAGACAGTTGCAGGTTTTAAGGAGGAAGAGGGAGCCAGCCCCTTTGGACTGAGAACAGAAGCACCAGAAATCCAAATCTTGGCTTGCCAAGCGAAGCAACAATGGCTGACGCTGCCCTCTCTGCCAGCCAGCAGCAACCAAATGGCAAAACTTCCCCCTTCTCCCCCTGCAGGGATGCCAGTAGTGGAGAGGGGCCTTTTTTGATCTCTCCACCCGCCAGCCGAGAACTGCTCCAAGGGGAAGTGATGGACGGTAGGTGGCAGCGGAGAGAGGCCAAGCAGCAGGATGGCAGCCCCATGAGGGGAGACAGCGAGGCCTGCCTTGATGCAGAACATGCGGCTCCTCCGGTTGGGAGAAGTTTGGGTGCCCCAGAGGGAGCCGTCAGCGGTGAGGTTGAGGACCAGAACTGTGGCGCACCTGCGGCCGTCCAAAATCCAGGTGATGGAGAGCAGCTCGGCTTGCAGTGCCAAGTCTACTCCGGGCCTGTTGGCCAGAGGTTCAGGCCCCAAGCTGAAGGCGAGGAGGAGGAGGAGAAGCTGGTCAAGAAGAAGCACAGGAGGCGCCCTTCCAAGAAGAAGAGGCACTGGAAACCATACTACAAGCTCAGCTGGGAAGAGAAGAAGAAGTTTGACGAGAAGCAGAGCCAACGGGCCTCCAGGCTGCGGGCGGAGATGTTCGCGAAGGGGCAGCCCGTCGCCCCGTACAACACCACGCAGTTCTTGATGGAGGATCACGACCAGGAAGAACCAGACTTGAAGACCGGCCTGTTCCCCAAGAAGACTGCCGCCAAGTCAGAGGATACCAGCGAGGAAGACTTCATTGTGGAGGAGGAGGGCGGCGGCAGCGACGGGATGGGAGGCGACGGCAGCGAGTTTCTCCAGAAGGACTTCTCCGAGACCTACGAGAAGTACCACGTCGAAAGCCTTCAGAACATGAGCAAGCAGGAGCTGATCACAGAGTACCTGGAGCTGGAGAAGTGTCTCTCCAAGATGGAGGAAGAGAACAACCGCCTGCGGATGGAGAACAAGAAATTCTTGGGGGACTCGACGGAAGACCCCCGGGTAAGTCAGCTAGAGGAGGAACTGGGCAGGTTGAGAGCTGAGAACCAGAAACTCTTGAAAGAGAACGAACTCAGCAGACAACAGGAGAAAGCTTTTCCCAAATTGGGAGACTGATGAAACAGGGGAGATTTTTTTTCTAAGGACTTGTGGAATGGGACAGAAACCCCCAACCCCCCCCCCCCGAAATCAGAATGCAAGAAGTTATCTCCATTTTGTGGGTGCGTGTGTGTGTATGCATATACATATACATATACATATATATATATATATATATATATATATATGTATATATAAAAGACAATGGACCTTTTCTCTTTTTTTGGTGATTTAATCAGAATAAATTCAAAACCTCATATTGTTTTTGAAGATAGCTCTAACGTAGTGTGTGCTCTTTCTTTAAATTATGTGTAATCAAAGGGGTCTCTGAGTGGGGTTCTTTTTAAAAACAAAACAGAATAATATCCAGCATTCATGGGAGAACTCTTTTTTTCTTTCTTTTTTGCAAAACTGCATCTGACTTGTTAAAACTATTATTTTGAGTGTCTTCTAAAAGGGAGACTAGTTGTGGGTGGAGGGAGAGGTGACGAGGAGTTGTAAAAGGAAAACACAGTCACATGGTGACAAAAATATATACAGATTCATGCTAAGAGTTCTAATAAACTGAAGGTCATGTCGGTGTAATGATTTTGGTGTGGTTTCTAGAAAAATAATTCAAGATACTCTCTCTAGGTGGAGAATATTGTGAATCATTTTTCCAGGTGACATCTGGATGCCATTATTTAAAGTTTTAATGGGGAATTAATTGGGACAGGCCGCTTTAAGCCATTGGTTTGGCTTCCTAATATAGAAAACACATTAGTTGTTAGATCACCCTTCACTTGTCCTTAGTACCTTACAATTGGTTCCTTTTTACCATATGTGCTGTCAAAGCAAACTATGTTTCTCGCCTGTATGGTTGGTAACTATTGTTCCTCTTTTTACAGTTGGAGAACAGAGGTTTGGGGGGAGGGCAGGTAGGAAGGTGAAGCTCAGATCTGGCTGCCTGAACCAAATATTGAATCAAATGTCGAAGTGTTTATTATGAATATTGTTTATGGAGATACAGCCAACATCCTGCCATTTTAATAGTAGTCATGGCATTATGAGCTGGAAGGAATGACATGTCGCCTTTCTAAAAAGGTTAAATAGCCCATTCTGGGCTAAATCAAAAGCAGGAGATCACGCCTGTTTCTGGGGCCCGACAGATCATAAGAGAATTTGGGTGTGGCCAGGGACGTTTCATTACAGAAGTGTTTTGCTTTGCTTTTCATGCTCAGCCGCAAAAGGATTTCCCCTCGGGCCAGGATTTGTGTGCATGCTCAGTTGTTTTCTCGCACTTGCTCATGTAAGTTGGCTCACTTGCTTGAGCCAGCTGCACAGTGCAGTTAATTGATTGCCAGGAGATGTCCTGTTTATTCCTCTCTTGCCCGTAGCAAGAGCGTAGCGTGCGGCCGATGTGAATGGCTGCGATTGTACGCACACTTGCTTGGGGAGCAAGACCCTTTTCGAGTTGGGTGGAATTCGATAAACACGGAGAGGATGCTAAGCCCCTTCTGTGGTTGTGACTGTGTCAAGAAGTGGTGTTCGGGATTATTTTGTTCTCCCATTTTTATGCCAAAACTGCTTTTCCAAAGTGGGATTATTTCATAGTAATGATCTCAGTATAAAATGCATCTTGTTTTTGCAAGACTGTTCCATTCTACTCCAGTGCCAGTGGACTCCAGCTCCCATTTGCTCCAGACAGCTTGGCAAATGGTTGAGGATGATGAGGATTTAACGATCAAAACCCAGGAGGGCTACAGGTTCTCCCATCTACTTCGTTCTGGCCCATGGCATGACAGACATAAACCTTTTTTTTTTGCCAAATCATTTTTATTTATTTTACATACATAAACATTTTGCATTAAATCCTAATTTCTTTATCTTTCTTCCCTTGCGGCTTTTCCAAGCCTCGGCTTCCTTCAACCCCCTTCTAATAACTTTCAAACATTATTTCTAAATACTATATTTCCAAATTCTAACATTGACCAAATTCTTATATTGTCCTTTCATATTATACTGTCCTTACGTCTCCACCTCCATCATTCTGCCCGGACACTGAGTTCCAGCACCGAGGGCCTTCTGGCGGTTCCCTCGTTGCGAGAAGCCAAGTTGCAGGGAACC
Source organism: Zootoca vivipara (assembly GCF_963506605.1). Classification (NCBI taxonomy): domain Eukaryota; kingdom Metazoa; phylum Chordata; class Lepidosauria; order Squamata; family Lacertidae; genus Zootoca; species Zootoca vivipara. The sequence continues at coordinate 13,411,558 of NC_083288.1, forward strand.
AGGCAGAGGGCCTTCTCGGTGGTGGCGCCTGCCCTGTGGAACGCCCTCCCAACAGATGTCAAAAAGGAAAACAACTACCAGACTTTTAGAAGACATCTGAAGGCAGCCCTGTTCAGGGAGGCTTTTAATGTTTAATATATATTGTGTTCTATTCTTCTGTTGGAAGCCGCCCAGAGTGGCTGGGGAGACCCGGCCAGATGGGCGGGGTATAAATAATTTATTATTATTACTATTATTATTATTATTATTATTATTATTATTATTACGCAATGTCTTTTACTACTTATATCTACAAAGATTCTTTCAGTCCTACTAACATTTTCATTTCTGTACCACTGTCTTTCAAATATTCTGTAAATTTTGTCCATTCAGTCCTACTAACATTTTCATTTCTGTACCACTGTCTTTCAAATATTCTGTAAATTTTGTCCAGTCTTTGATGAACTTCTGGTCCCGCTGTTCTCGGATTCTTCCCGTCATTTTGTCCATTTCTGCATACTCCATCAATTTTATAATCCACTCCTCTTTTGTCGGTAATTCTTCTTGTTTCCATTTTTTGGCTAATAATATTCTCGCTGCTGTTACTGCATATTGGAAAAGCTTTACATCTACCAGCAGACATAAACCTGGCACAGACAAAAACCCTGTTGAGTTTTCAAACCACAGTTGGGCTGCTCTTCAGAATTGTGGCCCTTCCTTCCTGTATGCAAATTCTCACTCCCCTTGATTTTGGAAAGATAACCATGCTTCTGGATTGCACCTGCATGTTTGCCGACTCCAGATATCTCAGTTTGCAAACCCATAAACATTGGGAAGGGCACTGGTGAGATCAGACTCGAGGCTTTTAGGAACCTGGGAAAGCCCTGGGCAATGTGTATGGGAATCCTGGGCTGCCCAGATGACAATACCCCCTTCTTGGCCTCGCATCCGATGGGGAGGTCAAAAGGAAAACACTGCAATATGTTTGACACCAGCTTGGCTGCAGGAGATGCTGAAAGGAGGCATACAAGGCCCCATACAACCACTTTAGGGACTCCACTCTGGATCTGTGTAGGGTATTAAAAAGTTGAGCAGAAGACATGAGAGGTTAACACTTTAGCCTCTTTTGACAAGGGGCTGGGTAGTTCTAGGGCAGGAGTGAGAAGCAATTGGCCCTCTAGATAGAGTTCAACTCTCAGTTTCCGTCGGCCCTAGCTAGCATGGTCAATGGACAAGGGAGGGTCAAGTCCAACATTGGAGTTGCCAAACTTTGGTCCATAGGCCATCAGTGCCCTGCAAGCGTCATCCAGGTGTTTTCTGCGGCAAGTCCACATGGAATATTCATATTGATTTTAGAATTGCATTATCAGCCTTTCATTTATTCCTTTGCATGCGATCCCGAGTTCCGTAGAACTTAATTTTCAGTCCAAGAAAATGCAGCGTAAGAAATACAAGAAGCAACAAGAATACGATTAAAATCATACCGTAACACAGTGCATTACAATTGCCGCGACAGGCAGAAAAATCATTTAAGTGGTCCAGCAAGACCTTCGGCAATTTTCAGGTGGTCAATAGTGGGGCAAAGTTTGGGGTCATTGATAGAAAAGTACACACACACACACACACACATGCTAATCTTCAAACGGCACTTTAAAATTGGGTTACAATTACCACAACAGTAAGTCTAGGTGACATTCCCCCCCCCCCCCGGTGGAGTTTATTCTTGTTAGTTTAATTAATTATATTTCTATGTTGCTTCATTTTAAAGAGAGAAAAAAATCTCACAGCAGTTTACAACACATTAAAAAAGCAGATAGAACAATCCAGACTAAAACAAATTCAAGCCTCAAGGAAAATATTTAAAATCTTTCTCTAAGTGAACTTTTGCCTTCCCCATATTTATTTGCCAACTTAATTTATATAGCTGTCTCATAGCAGAAGGGCTCTAAGAAGGCAGTATGGTGTAGTGGTTAGAGTGTTGGACCAGGACCTGGGAGATCAGGGTTCAAATCGCCACTCAGCCACAAAGCGGACTGGAGGACCTTTGAGTCGGTCACAGCCTCTTAGCCCACCTCGCAGGGTCGTTGTAGGAATGGGGGCTGAACCCAAACACTCCTTGGAGAAAAAGATGGGGATATAAAGGCAATAAGTAAGGTCTTCTGCTTGGCTGCTTAAGAAAGCCGGAGGCGCCAGCCAGGTGGAGATGACAGTTGCCAACCTGGCATCCCGAGATCTCCGCGTGGTTGCAATTGAACCCACGCCAGACACAAAATGCGCCTAGCTGATTTCTAGCACTGGGAACAGCTAACCTAACATCTGCAGGACCATTCCTGCTATAAATGGAGTAGTCTCCCCTCCTCTAATACTTCAGTGTGTATAGTAGCAGCTGCAGTAGTTACTATTATTGTTGTTATTATGCCACCCATCTTGACTGGGTTGCCCCAACAAGTTTTTTTTTTTTAAAAAAAACCGTCAGGCCCGTCCATCATTTGTTGCTGGTTGAAGCAAATGGGGAGCTGGAGATCCCAGAAATAATAATCTGGAGAGTTGTGGGTTCTTCACCCCTGCTCTCCTGCCTGCCAAAGGAAGGGAAGATTACAGGTTGGAGAAGAGGCTGTGTTTCTCTAAGCAGAAGCTAGTCACAATTCCGGGGCTGCGGAACTCCCTGCTTAACTAGGAGGGAGCCTCACGAAGCTCTGGGAATGCTGTGGATAGTGGGAGAGGATATATTGACTCAATATTATCCTTCCTCACGCTAGTGAGTCAGTAGCAGAGTACATTCCCTCGTATATAACGAAGCTAGTTGGTAGATTCATTTGAATCTCTTTACTTAAGCAATCCAATCTGGTTTTGTCCTGGTTGGGTTTTGCTCCTGGTAAATTTCCCTTTTATCCCTCCTAAAAAGAATAAGGACACAACAGCCTTCTTTAAAAGCAATTAGACGTTTACTCACATTCAGTTGGCAGTAGGTTCTCTGAAGGCAGGCTTTAGCTTGGAGTCGCAGAATAGAGTTTTGAGTTCATCCCATATGGGGATTGAGCTCATGTGCTGCTGGCTGAGAGCCAGCAGACAGCAAAATACCTCAAGATGGAATAAAACAAAAGAAGAAAGGAAGGTGGCTGCGTGACCAGCCCTTTTATGGGGTCTCACAGGGTCATGCCCATCTACCTGGTCACACGCAGGGGGAGGAAGCTCCAGACCAGGTGTGACAGGAAGTCCTCCTGGCTGGAGTAACACCCCTCCCCGTGTGTCCACTCTGGGCAAACAGGAAGTGTACTTGACTGCTTATGTTACATCCCACAGGAACAACCTCTGAATAGATAGGTATTAGGAGTACAGTGTCAGTATGCTAAGAAGCAGACAAAATTATTAATTGGGGGGGGGGTTAGAAGTTGTCAGAGGCCTTTCTGGGTTGGGGGGGGAGAGAGGGAGGGAAAGAGAGAGAGAAAAATCACCAAAGGCTAAAGAGGGAAACCCAGCCAAATGGGTGGGGTATAAATAATAAATTATTGTTGTTGTTTGTTGTTATTATTATAGAGGGTGGTGCTCTGAGTACCTCTGTGCTTCTAGAGCAGGCACCCCCAAACTGCGGCCCTCCAGATGTTTTGGCCTACAACCCCCATGATCCCTAGCTAACAGGACTAGTGGTCAGGGACGATGGGAATTGTAGTCCAAAACATTTGGAGGGCCGAAGTTTGGGGATGCCTGTTCTAGAGCAATGGAATATGGGGCTCATAGGTAAGGGAAGCCTTGTGTGGTCAGGTGTTTTATCTCACCAGGTAAGTGCCTAGGCAAAACTGATGAAATAAACCCGCAGCAGAAGCTATTGGGTTGTCCAAATCCCAAATTAATTCCTTCTTGTGGATATCGGGAGTCGCATAAACTAAAGCAATGATTTCTATACTTTTACTGATGTAGGCTGTGTGAGCCTGTTTTTGAGCTGCAGCTATGGAAGCGTTCTGCGTAACCCAAAATACTGTTTCCAAGCCAGCAGAAAGTTGGGTTCACTTTCTAGGACTTTGACTGCAGCTCTCTCTGTGCCTGGTTCTTGAGTGCCTTGATCTGTTGTCTCTGCCTTTTTGCCGGGGAAGGTTTTTTAAAATAAATAAATAAAATAAAAAAACATAAACAGACCAAGCATTGTCCTCTTCTGCAGTGGGGAGGGAGCGAATGTTTCAGAGCCGGCCGCAAGGGAAAACAACAAGCGGTGAAGGGAGTCGCAAGGTTTTGAACTACACAGAACGCTTTCACGTTTCTTCTTTTTGATATATTTATTTATTTTCTTCACCAAACATATACATTTTTACACTTTACATACAATATCTCAATCCCTCCTTTCTCAACAAAAAGGAGAAAGAGAGGGTAATGGAAGAAAATATATATCTATATAAATGCAAAAAAACACAGAAACAACAAACAAAAAGGAAAAACTTGGAAAAAAACATAAAAATAAAAATTAACTTTGGACTTCCTGTTATCTCCAGCATACCTTTTTTTCTTATATTGTTGAATGTATATACAATCAGTACTGTCTCTATTTTTATCTGTCGTTTCACACTCATATTGCTTTAAACATCCCAATTTCTACAAATCCAGACTTTTTCCTCCCCCTTTTATTCGAACGCTGTCATAGAAATTTTGTTCTCGCTGTATTTTTTAACATATTTCTTGTACCTATCCCATTCTTTAACAAATTCTTCTTTAACCTTTCCTCTCAAGCTGTTTGTTAGCTGTGCCATTTCGGCAAATTCCAGAACGCTTTCACGTTTCTAACTTGTCGGTTAATTCGTGCTACTTTCCTCTCAGGTGGGGAGGAGACAGGAAAAAAGAGGAGAGTTGGGCATCTTAAACACTGGTGAGATAACCTCTTCATCCCTTTCTGGGTTGGGGAAATGGAACAAGTTGCACCTACTTCCCCCTACAACCACAGGTTCTTGCTTTTTATTCTTCACACACACCCCAAAAATACGTTTCTTGCTTCCTTCGTGAATGCAGGCTCTTCTCCCTTCAAAGTCTTGCTGCTCATGGGATGGAAGGGAATAGACAACCCAGTCTACCTATGTCTCAAAAGTTCCTCCAGCCTCCCTCAAGTGATAGCTTCTGCCATCCCCTTCACTGTATACCTGTGGAGCACCGGTTGAAACATGCACCCACTTCTAAAAATGTAGCAAATGGTACAGTTGTTAATATTTGCTTCCTCGTCTGCCCCTGGATTAGCTGACAATAAAATGAAGAAGGGTGATGGAATAGATCTTGAGCTGCTCTGGCTAAGGACTCGGCCTTGTTGCTCTCTTATCTTGTGCTGCTGCTGTGGCATAATTGGTAGAATTGACCTATAAAGCCTTAAAACGACTCGGGGCCTCAATACCTCGAAGAACGCCTCTCCCCATATGAACCGACCCAGACCCTGCAATCATCATCTGAGGCCCTCCTTTATGTGCCTCCTCCATGAGAGGTCTGGAGCCGAGCCTTTTTGGTGGCGGCTCCACATTTCTGGAGTGCTCTCCGCAGCGAGGCTCGCCTGGCATCTTTGTTACATACCTTTAGGCGCCAGGCAAAAGCATTCCTCTTCTCCCAGGTCTTTGACTATGTCAACAAACGATGGCCCTTTAAACTGGGGGCAAAGTTATTGTTTTTGATGGTTACTATGTTAGGCATTTTTGCGTTTTTATATTGCAAACTGCCCTGTGATCCCTGGGTGAAGGGTGGTATAGAAAGTAAGTAAATAAAGCGTGAGACTCTTAAGCTCAGGGTCATGCGTTTGAGTCCCATGTTGGCCAAAGGATTCTTGCATCGCACGGGGTTGGACTAAATGACCCCCATGGTTCCTTCCAACTGTACAGTTCCCTTCTAAACATGAAAGGGGAGTTACCTTTGTGTAAAGCAGCATGAACTCCTCAAACTGTGGGAATGGCAATTCCCGGGAGGCAAATTGCTGACCACCATGTTGGGCAGGTGAGCATGTCACATTTAGAACCAGGCTGGGGGAAATCCGATCGCTGCCTGCAACGAAGCCTTTAGATGAAAACAAAGCTAGTTATAAATGGGATGGATTTGATTTAAATCACTAGTCAGTAAGACTTTATTTAAATCATTTTTTTTAACAGACTCTATTGCTGGTATAATCTTAATATTTACAACCAGATGAAGGTTTCATTTTTGGAATAATAAATTTTCAGAGTAGTTTTTACGGTTATAACAAAAATTACTGATTTGGTTATACTATTAGAAATACTGTACATAGACCGATAATTATGAAATTATTGTGAGGTTTAATATGTTAACTGTTTATATTTGGACAACTTTTCTGCTGTACTTTATTGGAAGGAGGAAAATAATCATTTCCTTACTAACTAAACAATTTATTTAACTGAAACAATAACATTATAGCAAATGCATCCGTGTTTGTTAACTGATGTGGTTAAACAATTTAAAAAAAACTTAAACTGAGTTTTAGCACACATGAAAATCTTAAAACAAATCCTTATTTCCTGATGAATAGCCTTTGGACTATAATGTAAAAATAAAACTATCTTTAGAAAGATTTTTTCCCCAAAGCATTTTATTTGAAAAATCCAATTTAAATTTTAAAAAATCCAATTTAAATTTTAAAAAATCCAATTAAAAAAAATCCAATTTAAAATCTGATTATTATTTTTTAAACCATTGATTTTTATCCACCAATTATAAATGTAAAAACTTAACTGTAGGAAATGGCCACAGCAGCCCGCAGCCTGCTATAACACCCAAAGAGCAGTAAAAAGAAACTTGATATTTGTGTCACCTGAAAGCATGGAGTTTGATGGGGTCTCCCTGGGGGAGAGAGGAATTTCGTAAGGAAGTACCATGGAAGAGGCAGAGCCAGACCCATCTCGGGAAGGATCCCAGATTACAGAGAGCCTTCTCGGGATTCAAGAGTGTCAGAGGGAGTTTACCACCGCTCTTAAAATTGCAATAAAGTTTGAGAAAGTGTAAAGTTGCAGCTCGCCAAAAGTCTTTGAAAATGTGAACTCAAGAGAGTTTGTGGTTTTTATGCATACAGCTGTACCTTGGTTTATGAACTTAATCTGTTCCGGAAGTCCGTTCGTAAACCGAAACCGTTCTTAAACCAAGGAGCGCTTTCCCTAATGAGGCCTCCCGTCGCCGGTGCCCTTCCACCGTTCAGTTTCCGTTTTTAGACCGAGGTAAAGTTCACAACTGGACCCAGGTGGCGCTGTGGGTTAAACCACAGTCTAGGGCTTGCTGATCAGAAGGTCGGCGGTTCGAATCCCTGCGATGGAGTGAGCTCCTGTTGCTCGGTCCCAGCTCCTGCCCACCTAGCAGTTCAAAAGCATATCAAAGTGCAAGTAGATAAATAGGGACCACTCCGGCGGGAAGGTAAACGGCGTTTCCGTGCGCTGCTCTGGTTCGCCAGAAGCAGCTTTGTCATGCTGGCCACATGACCCGGAAGCTGTCTGCAGACAAACGCCGGCTCCCTCGGCCTATAGAGCGAGATGAGCGCCGCAACCCCAGAGTCGGACATGACTGGACCTGATGGTCAGGGGCCCCTTTACCTTTACCTTTAAAGTTCGCAAACCAAGACACTCTTTCCGGTTTTGCGGAGTTTGTAAACCAAATCGTTCTTCAACCGGACAAAGGTACAACTGTATGTATTCCTTTGCTGAAACGGGAAGAGGAAAGACATCCTTGAAACAATGTTTTTCAAAGTGCACAATGTTTTATCTCTTAATAAGCGGATGCATTTAGCGTGGGGTTGCTTTATCTCCTAATCCCTGTTTCGGTGAAGCTTGGGAAGGAACAGGCTCAATGCCTCTAGAGATGTAGGATGGAGCTGCGAAAGGAGGGGGTAGAATTCTGTACCGTGGTTGGAGGAGAGTCTTCCGCTGTGGCCTTGACTATGGATGGCAACGGGCAATCTGTCACAAACAGGTGTCTTTTTACAAACTGTTCGCTGCCAGCTGTGTCCATCGCGGGGGGGGGGGGGAGAAAACACTTGCCACAGTTGTCCACACACTGGCAATGTCAAGGTCATTAAAAGCAGATTTATCTTGGCCTTCTCCATAGGATCCAAGCTTTTGATCAAGGGTAGGAAAACTAAGGCCAGGGGGCCGGATGTGGCCCTATCGCCTTCTAAATCCGGCCCGCGGATGGTCCAGGAATCATCGTGTTTTTACATGAATAGAATGTGTCCTTTTATTTAAAATGCATCTCTGGGTTATTTGTGGGGCCTGCCTGGTGTTTTTACATGAGTGGAATGTGTGCTTTTATTTAAAATGCATCTCTGGGTTATTTGTGGGGCCTGCCTGGTGTTTTTACATGAGCAGAATGTGTGCTTTTATTTAAAATGCATCTCTGGGTTATTTGTGGGGCATAGGAATTCGTTTTGTTTTGTTTTCTTCAAAATATAGTCTGGCCCCCCGACAAGGTCTGAGGGACAGTGGACCGGCCACCGGCTGAAAAAGTTTGCTGACCCTTGCTTTTGATGAATGACTTCATCATCTTAAGTTATCAGTGGTGCTGCGAGTACGGTTTATTTTTTAAAGAAATATTTATTAATTGGCAATAAGCTCTTCCTTATATGTTGTCTAGAATGTATTATGCAGAAAGGCGAATTAAAAAAATATTTCCGAAAGCTCCAGCATGTTTTAGAAAAATCCACATGCACAACTCCCTGCATGTAGTAAACTAGCTCTTAAGGGAGGAAACATCTTCCTAATCTGGTTTACTAAATACAGGCCCCACCAATGCAGGGTGGTTTAAGGATAAGGTTACCACTCCCTGCCAGCAGTTTGAAGTGATGCAGTGCAGAGTAGCTCTTACAACAATCCTGAAGTTGGCAATAGGTCAATAATGGCAAAAGCTAGCACAAACAAATATTGCGCAAACCGATCCGTGGTTGTGCAGTACCTGGGCAAGCTTCAGGCAACAGCGCTTCTATAAACCTGGCAGAAATCCTTTCAAGTAACATACATTTTTAAATGCTGGGCAAGCTAAGACAATAAAAGATTGCATCATGACACAAGCAACAGAAAGCGTACATTCTGGTTTTGTTGTACTACAAGTGGACAACTCACCATTAAGAGCTACAATTCACAGGGTAGGGGCTTTCTTTTTTTGGGGGGGGGGGAAATCCAGGCACTCCAGGGATTTAAAACTCTTCTCTCCCCTCCTCCCTTCTATGAGAATCACACCAAAACATTTCATGATGGTGTAAATCTGGCAGCTGCCTGGATGAAGCAGTCAAAAGTCCATACAGTACTGTATTTCCTTCCTGAGAATCTTACAAGGAAGGCATGAAAATGATAGTCATTCCTGCCTATCATAGAATTGTAGAGTTGGAAGGGACCCCAAGAGTCATCTAATCTAACCCCTTCCAATGCAGGAATCTTAACGAAAGTATCAATGACAGGGGGCCATCCAACCAATGCGGGGGGGAAACCTCCTAAGAAGGAGAAGCTACCACCTTCAGAGGGAGTGTTTTCCATTGTCAAACAGCTCTTATCGTCAAAAAAGGTCTTTCTTGTAACTTGAAGCTGTTGGGTTGGGTCCTACCTTCCGAAGCAGGAGAAAACGAGCTTGTTCCATGTGATAGCTCTTTAGATACAGTCGTACCTTGGAAGTCAAATGGAATCCGTTCCGGAAGTCCGTTGGACTTCCAAAATGTTTGAAAACCAAATTGCCACTTCTGATTGGCTGCAGGAAGCTCCTGCAGCCAATCAGAAGCCGCAGAAGCCCCGTCGGACGTTCGGGTTCCAAAAGAACGTTTGCAAACCGGAACAGTCACTTCCGGGTTTGCGGCGTTCGAGACACAAAACGTCTGAGTTCCAGGGTGTTCAGGATCCAAGGTACGACTGTATTTGAAGATGGCTATCATATCTCCTCTCAGTCTCCTCTTTTCCAGGCTAAACATACCCAACTCTCTCAACCATTCCTCATCCAGCTTAGTTTCTGGATCCAAGAGGAGGAGGAGGAGGAGTAGTAGTAGTAGTAGTAGTAGTAGTAGTTTGGATTTGATATCCCACTTTATCACTACCCAAAGGAGCCTCAAAGCGGCTAACATTCTCCTTTCCCTTCCTCCCCCACAACAAACACTCTGTGAGGTGAGTGGGGCTGAGAGACTTCAAAGAAGTGTGACCAGCCCAAGGTCACCCAGCAGCTGCATGTGGAGGAGTGGAGACGCGAACCCGGTTCACCAGATTACAAGTCTACCGCTCTTAACCACTATACCACACTGCCTCTCCTCTTGGTTGCCCATATTCCAGCTAGTCCATTTCCTTCTTAAACTGTGGTGCCCATAACTGGACACGGTACTCCAGGTGTGGTCTGACCAAGGCAGGACAGAGCAGAGGTCCTGTGATTTCCCTTGTTTGGGACACTATACTTCTTCTGTGGATGCTGCTTGGAGCAGCATTAGCATTGGTTTACACCTGCCAACAGGTGTGGGCAGCACTGGGCGGCTGCCAAGTCCACATCACTTGCAAGGAAGCCACTGCTGCTTTCTGGGAACTCCTGCTTCTAGGCCTGTTTGCTGTTCTTCCCCATGCTCTCCTGTCATCTCTCAATATGCAACTCTGAGCATGCAAACATTGGCAAGGAGGTAGAGATAACAGCAGCATCCTCTACCTGTTTTGCGCTCACTTGGGTGTTTGCATGGTTTGGGCCCAGCAGGAGGGAACGGGCAAGCAGGTGGGTAGCAGTGCCTTGGGGAGAAAGCGGGGAGGGACTGAGAGAGGCCACTTTGTCTCAAGGCCCCCTAAAGGTTCCCTTCAGTGGCTAATTTGTTGTTGTTTAGTCGTTTAGTTGTGTCCGACTCTTCGTGACCCCATGGACCAGAGCACGCCAGGCACTCCTGTCTTGCACTGCCTCCCGCAGTTTGGTCAAACTCACATTCGTAGCTTCGAGAACACTGTCCAACCATCTCGTCTTCTGTCGTCCCCTTCTCCTAGTGCCCTCAATCTTTCCCAACATCAGGGTCTTTCCCAGGGAGTCTTCTCTTCTCATGAGGTGGCCAAAGTATTGGAGTCTCAGCTTCACGATCTGTCCTTCCAGTGAGCGCTCAGGGCTGATTTCCTTCAGAATGGATAGGTTTGATCTTCTTGCAGTCCATGGGACTCTCAAGAGTCTCCTCCAGCACCATAATTCAAAAGCATCAATTCTTCGGTGATCAGCCTTCTTTATGGTCCAGCTCTCACTTCCATACATCACTACTGGGAAAACCATAGCTTTAACTATACGGACCTTTGTCGGCAAGGTGATGTCTCTGCTTTTTAAGATGCTGTCTAGGTTTGTCATTGCTTTTCTCCCAAGAAGCAGGCGTCTTTTAATTTCGTGACTGCTGTCACCATCTGCAGTGATCAAGGAGCCCAAGAAAGTAAAATCTCTCACTGCCTCCATTTCTTCCCCTTCAGTGGCTAATAGCTAATGTCAGAACCATCTTCCCATCAGGGTGGGTCTCCTAGCATACTTTGGAGTGGATCGTCCATGGTACAGCTTTATTGCTCTGCAAGAACTACCAAAACACCCCTATGGCCGTCCCCCAGGAGCAATTAACTTTCTGAGATAATCAGCAAAGATATAATCTCTGCTCCTCCCCGGCTGCCTTTTTTTCCTGGGCTGGTTCACACAAGCCCCTTTGTCACTTGGGGGATACAGTGTCAATGTCTTAGAGGCACCTGTAAATTAGCAACCACAGACAGAAAAGTTACACGTCACCTCTAAGGCGATATTTATCAATGGAGTCCCTCGGCTCACGCCTTTGGTTGTGAGTCATCAAGCGGTAAGAGATCGAGACGCACACATCCATTGCTGGAAATGTACAGAGAACGAAGGTTCTTTTTATCAGATGTGGTGGTTTTGTAGTAAGGTTAAAGGTTATTGGGAAATGATATATAATGAATTGAAAAAAAGATATTCAAACCAACTTTTATTAAAAAACAACAACTCAGAAGCTTTTCTTTTGGGAATTATAGGGACAGAACTACCTAACTGGTATATAAATTTATTCATGTATGCGATTACAGCGGCAAGAATGTGACTTGCCCAAAAATGGAAAGAAGCAGAAGTCCCAGAAAAAGAAGAATGGGTACAAAAATGTATGGAATATGCAGAAATGGCAAAACTTAATGGAAGAACAAGAAATCAAGATAACAAACTTTTTATGAAAGAGTGGAAATGGTTTATTGAATATTTACAGATAAATTGTAAACAGAATAAAAACACTGGCAGGCTTAATGCAATAGCTTGCAGTTACATAAGAGTATATATTTAAAGAAGATAAACGAGTAAGTAAGTGAATTTGGATATGCAGAATATATTAAAAATAAATTTAAGGAACTGCAAAAAGAGGGGGAAGTCAAGTTTTAAAATGTCAAAATGATTGTAAAATCAGTACAGGTAATATATATATACTGCATCTGAAAAGCATAATTTAAAAGAAGGAGAGAGAGAGAGAGAGAGAGAGAGAGAGAGAGAGATATGAAGACGCACATATACATGTGTGACATATACATGTGTGAACCAGCCTTTTCCCTTTTCTGTACAAGTTTGTTTTTATAGGGGGAGCTGTGGAAAATCACTCCCAAGTCGAAAGCAATGGGGATAGGCCCCCGTTGAAGTCAAGTTGTGTGTCTCTTTTTTACATACACACAGTAAATTTAGCCATAGTCTAGCAGGCACCCCCAAACTTCGGCCCTCCAGATGTTTTAGACTACAATTCCCATCTTCCCCAACCACTGGTCCTGTTAGCTAGGGATCATGAGAGTTGTAGGCCAAAACATCTGGAGGGCCGCAGTTTGGGGGTGCCTGAAGGTAAGGGTTGGCAATTCTTTTACTCAATTAGGCTGTTAAAACCTCACTGATCTGTAACAATGGTTTGTTGCATTTCACGCCATCCCAGCCTATAGCTCATAGGGTGTACTAGGACTCCAGCCCCTTTTGTAACTGGCTCTGCCCCAAAAGCCATTTTTTTTCACCTGGTACCAATTAGTAGAGTTCTAGTAAATTAAAAAAGAAAAAAAGGTGGATCCCACAATCATGAGATCCACTTGAGCCTGATTTCAAACAGGTGGGTTCTGTACCCCACCCTGGTTTATCCATACTTCGTTCTTCTAAACATTTATTTCCGAACTGCCTCGTCTTCTGCTTTGGGAAGATTCACTCACTCCCAAATCCTGCCAAATTTTACACAATAGTTTAGCTTTCACGGTAAAAAAGAAAGAAAGGAAAAAGCTTTTGTGGCCAGCTTTCTCAAGTGACTCTGTTTTTGTGCTTTTAAATAGCACACTGACATGTAATAGAGGAAGATTTTCCTGGCATGCAGATGAGGAAAACATCGCCCACTTAATTTATCCAAGCCAAGCGGCTGTTAACTGCACAGGAATAGGGTCTGGGTTTTTTGTTTTTCTGCTTTATGAAAGTTATGAAAACCCTGAAACCAACAAGAATACAACATTCTGCAAGTTTGTATAATCATTACTGTGTGCAGTTAAATAATCTGGCAAGCTGTGTACACACCATATATTTAAGACACATTTTAAGCACATGAATTCCCCCAAAGAATCACGGGGAATGTAATTTGTTAAGGATACTGGGAAAATTACAGTTCCCATGATTCTTTGGGGGGGGGTAAGTCATGTGCTTTAAATGCAATGTGTATAAGCAGCCTGAGTTTCTTCGGCCGTGTACACACTATACATTTAAAGCACATTACTTCTCTCAAAGAAATTATGGGTACTGTAGTTTATCCCTCACCGAGTGACAATTTCCAGCAACCCCTTAACAAACTCCAGTTACCGGAATTACAGCCCTGGTTACAATGCAATACAGTTTATTGCTGTAGAGTTCGCTTATTCCTTCAAGTGACTATTTTGGGTTCCTCTCTCCCCACTCCCAATTTATCACACCTCCATCATTCTGCCCGGACACTGAGGTCCAGCACCGAGGGCCTTCTGGCGGTTCCCTCGTTGCAAGAAGCCAAGTTGCAGGGAACTAGGCAGAGGGCCTTCTCGGTAGTGGCACCCGCCCTGTGGAACGCCCTCCCATCAGATGTCAAAGACAAAGAGGAAAACAACTACCAGACTTTTAGAAGACATCTGAAGGCAGCCCTCTTCAGGGAGGCTTTTAATGTTTAATAGATTACTGTGTTTTATTTTTCTGTTGGAAGCCGGCCAAAGTGGCTGGGAAAACCCAGCCAGATGGGCGGGGTATAAATAAATAAATAAATAAATTATTATTATTATTATTATTATTATTATTATTATTATTATATCTGGTTTGTTTACTTATTGGATTTCTTGCCTGCCCTTTTCCATAAGGTCCCTGGGCATTTAACAAAAATAAAATAAAACACGGTATTAAAACCAATTTATAACTAGGAGAATGGAGTGGTTCCTTAAAAGGGATTCTTTGCTCCTTTTTCAGCACAGCAGGCCTGCGGATTTGGGTACCAGCTGGCTGGGTTTTCCTGAGGGCTGATGGAGCCAAAGTGCTTGAGTCAGAAGCATTTTGACTTACGGGATTCCCCCAGCTTTTTGGTTTTTGCTTCTGCTTTCCAATGCATTTTTGGAATTTCTTGAGGCAGGAACTACTTTCTCGTGTTTTCTGTTTGCTCAGGAGAGCTCAGTAAGCAGGAAGGACCAACAGGAGATCTCGGATGGGATCTTCTAACATATTTTCCTTTCGTTCTTTTCCCCCTCTTTCTTACGAAGCAGCTGGAGTGAGGGCACGAAAATACTAATTAAACTGGGGAAATCTGCCACTCAAGAATCTGCCACTCTACTGAGGGGTGGGGAATGAGAATCATGCCTTATAGATCCCCATATGGTCAAACATTTCTCCAATGAAAATAGGGAAAAGCGGGACATTCTGGGATCAAATCAGAAACCAGGACGGCTTCTATAAATCCGGGACTGTCCCTGGAAAATAGGGACACTTGGAGGGTCTGTTAATTGTTTCCACCTTGCTTAGAACTGAATGTTCAAGAGAGGGCCAGCCCACAATATTTTGGCACCTGAGGCAAACCATGAAATAAGGCTTTCCCTCCCTACCAGGGGAGAAAGGGTGAGCGAAGAGCACAACATCTTGAAAGATCTACATTGGCTCCCAGTACGTTTCCGAGCACAATTCAAAGTGTTGGTGCTGACCTTTAAAGCCCTAAACGGCCTTGGTCCAGTATACCTGATGGAGCGTCTCCACCTCCATCGTTCTGCCCGGACACTAAGGTCCATCTCCGAGGGCCTTCTGGCGGTTTCCTCACTGCGAGAAGCCAAGTTATAGGAAACCAAGCAGAGGGCCTTCTCGGTGGTGGCACCTACCCTGTGGAATGCCCTCCCGCCAGATGTCAAAGAGAAAAACAACTACCAGACTTTTAGAAGACATCTGAAGGCAGCCCTGTCTAGGGAAGCTTTTAATGTTTGATAGGTTATTGTATTTTAACATCCTTCTGGAAGCTGCCCAGAGTGGCTGGGGAAACCCAGCCAGATGAGCGGGGTATAAATAATAAATGATGATGATGATGATTACATCGGAAACAAGGTTGAAGCAGGAATCAATGGCCATTGCAGGGTGAGAGGGGCCCACTCTGAATCACACCAGGCAGCTGCAAAGCACAGGAGGGGCAGCCCCATTTCCTCCCTAGAAAGGAGACCTCACGCCACCTTCTCTTTGCAGCAAGGTTGCTGCAGAGACGGCGTTGCGGGAAGTCTGCCGAGGAGGCAGTATATCCGGCCTCTGAGGAGCGAGCCGTTGCAGCAGCAGGCCATGCATTCATTGGAGAAAGGACCTGCCACCCCTCTGGCTCGACCACCTGAGGCAGTTGCCCCATTCCTAACCTTGCCTCATGGATGGGCCGGCCCTGGTTCAAGAGCACCTCACCTGGTTCTGTCTTCAACGGCTGGTACTGCTCTACGGAATAAAAAGCGTAGGTAAAGGACCCCTGGACGGTTAAGTCCAGTCAAAGGTGACTATGGGGTTGTGGCACTTATCTTGCTTTCAGGCCGAGGGAGCTGGCATTTGTCTACAGCAGGGTTCCCCAAACTAAGGCCCAGGGGCCGGATGCGGCCCAATTGCCTTCTAAATCTGGCCCATGGACAATCCGGGAATCAGCATGTTTTTACATGAGTAGAATGTATCCTTTTATTTAAAATGCATCTCTGGGTTATTCGTGGGGCATAGGAATTTGTTCATATTCCCCCCCTTTCCCCTCCAAAAATATAGTCACGCCCCCCCCCCCAGGTCTGAGGGGCAGTGGACAGCTGGAACTGCTGAAAAAGTTTGCTGACCCCTGGTCTAGACAGCTTCCCGCGTCATGTGGCCCGCGTGACTAAACCGCTTCCGGCGCAACGGGACACCCTGGCGGAAACCAGAGTGCATGGAAACCCCGTTTACCTTCCTGTCGCAGTGGTACCTATTTATCTACTTGCACTGGTGTGCTTTCGAACTGCTGGGACAGAGCAACGGGAGCTCACCCCGTTGCGGGGATTCAAACCGCCAACTTTCTGGTCAGCAAGCCCAAGAGGCTCAGTGGTTTATTAGACCACAGTGCCAGGTGAACCTCCCTCTGGGAAAATACTGACTGCAAGTGAACAGGGCCAGGAGGCTCTTTGCCCCGGTGTCCTGGAAGAGGGAACAGACAAAACAGCTCTCCTTTCTGTTGTTTGTTAAGGCAGCTGGTGGCTGAGACTCCTGCCTCTGCTGTGGCGCTTGACCTTGAGGAAACAGGGCTCTCTGCGGCAGCAACCCTGCCTGGATATATGCGTCTGTCCGAGGAGCTCTAATGTGTGCATAAGTTTTGCACCCTTGGTGTGCACAAGGGTACGTTCGAATGAATAAAATGAAAGGGGCCTTTAACAGAGCAGGCCTGCAACACATAAAATGAAAAATACATTTGCAGCCACTTATTGTTGTCTGCTAATGTATTTACTTAATCATTTCACACACGCACATCCCTCAGGGCAACAGATATGGTGCTCATGATGGTTTGGTTTTCCATCAGGCGTCGATCAAATTCACATCCAACCATGCTACAGAATCGGATGCTCCCAGAAATCACTGGGCCGTATTTCCTAAGCTCATTGTTGTTTCACAATTGTTATTACCAGGGCTTTTCCCCCCAGCTGGAACGGCTCAGGACCGCAATAGCTCAAGGACCGCCTTTTTCCATATGAACCTACCCGGACCCTGAGATCATCTTCTGATGCCCTTCTTTGTGTGTCTCCTCCTCAAGAGGTCCGGAGGGTGGCAACACGAGAACGGGGCCTTCTCTGCAGTGGCTCCCCGTCTGTGGAATGCTCTCCCCAGGGAAGTTTGTCTGGGGCCTTCATTATACACCTTTAGGCGCCAGGCAAAAACGTTCCTTTTTAACCAGGCCTTTGGTTGATCTGATTGACATCCTATACCAGGGGCGGCCAACTCCCAAGAGACTGCAATCTAATCACAGAATAAAAAAACCCCGTTTTTGGGGGGTTCAGGTCAAAGTTGTTGAGCTATTTTAGGGAGGAGGCACACCCCGATTTTGGGGAGTTCAAGGCTAAGTTGTTGGCCATTTTTAGGGAGAAAGGCAAACAGCCACTCACCAACAGATTGCTGGGGAAACAAACAGCCTCACTGAGTAAACTCCATCTTCTGTTCTGCAAATTGTGCAACAATGGAGGGCGCGGCGAGGGGGCCGGATTCTATTTTGCCAACGCTAAGAAAAGGGACCCAGCGATCGACCATGATCTACCAAAACCTGCCGGGAATCTACCAGTAGATTACGATCAACCTGTTGGACATCCCTGTCCTATACCTTTTTAAAATGTGGCTCTTTCGGGGGGTGGGTGGGTATTATTGGGTTGTTTTTATTTTGATTATATATATTGTGGTTTTTATGTTGATCTTTTCTGTGAACTGCCCTGAGTCCTCCAGGTATAAGGCGGTATATAAATTCAATAAATAATAATAATAAATAACTCAGTTCCAGCTCCTCTCAGGTGGGAACTATTGCTAGAAAAATAGCACTGGTTATTACTACTGCTACTGTACATGATAATAATGATTACCACAGGTGAATGCACCAGCAGTAGATTTGCAGTGAGCCACCGAGCCCCTCTGAGAACAGGCAAGTTCATTACACACCGTCTTGCAGGTGGTAGTGGTCTGTGGCTGTATCGTCACTAACCCCATTTCTGGGAAAGTCCAGTAAGCAGCGAAAATCCACAAGCACACTCCACCTAGAAATGGCCATAACAATGATAACTTGTGACAAAGGCATTTTTCTTAGGAGATAAATCTCTGTGTGTTTTATCTGTAGTGATTGGGGTTGGGTGGCTCACAGGAGAGAGCTCCTCCATGCAATAATAATAATAATAATAATAATAATAATAATAATAATAATAATAATAATTGTCCATGGAGTTTTCTCAAAAATCTCAAAAATGACAGAATGATCTCGATACGAATCCAAGGCAGACCTTTTAACATCACGGTAATCCAAGTTTATGCACCAACTACTGGTGCTGAAGAAAGTGAAATTGACCAATTCTATGAAGACCTACAACACCTTCTAGAAATGACACCAAAGAAGGATGTTCTTCTCATTACAGGGGATTGGAATGCTAAAGTAGGGAATCAAGAGATAAAAGGAACAACTGGCAAGTTTGGCCTTGGAGTTCAAAATGAAGCAGGGCAAAGGCTAATAGAGTTCTGTCAAGAGAACAAGCTGGTCATCACAAACACTCTCTTCCAACAACACAAGAGACGACTCTACACATGGATATCACCAAATGGGCAGCATCGAAATCAGATTGATTATATTCTCTGCAGCCAAAGATGGAGAAGCTCTATACAGTCAGCAAAAACAAGACCTGGAGCTGACTGTAACTCAGATCATCAGCTTCTTATAGCAAAATTCCAGCTTAAACTGAAGAAAGTAGGAAAAACCACTGGGCCAGTAAGATACAACCTAAATCAAATCCCTTATGAATACACAGTGGAAGTGAGGAACAGGTTTAAGGATTTAGATTTGGTGGACAGAGTGCCTGAAGAACTATGGATGGAGGCTCATAACATTATACAGGAGGCAGCAACGAAAACCATCCCAAGGAAAATGAAATGCAAGAAAGCAAAATGGCTGACCAACGAGGCCTTACAAATAGCGGAGGAGAGGAGGCAAGCAAAATGCAAGGGAGATAGGGAAAGATACAGGAAGCTGAATGCAGATTTCCAAAAAACAGCAAGGAGAGACAAGAGGGTCTTCTTAAATGAGCAATGCAAAGAAATAGAGGAAAACAATAGAATGGGGAAAACCAGAGATCTGTTCAAGAAAATTGGAGGTATGAAAGGAACATTTCGTACAAAGATTACCATAATCAAGGACAAAAGTGGTAAGGACCTAACAGAAGCAGAAGACATCAAGAAGAGGTGGCAGGAATACACAGAGGAATTATACCAGAAAGATATGGAGGTCTCGTACACCCCAGGTAGTGTGGTTGCTGACCTTGAGCCAGACATCTTGGAGAGTGAAGTCAAATGGGCCTTAGAAAGCACTGCTAATAACAAGGCCAGTGGAAGTGATGATATTCCAGCTGAACTATTTAAAATTTTAAAAGATGCTGTTAAGGTGCTACACCCAATATGCCAGCAAGTTTGGAAAACTCAGCAATGGCCAGAGGATTGGAGAAGATCAGTCTACATCCCAATTCCAAAGAAGGGCAGTGCCAAAGAATGCTCCAACTACCGCACAATTGCGCTCATTTCACACGCTAGCAAGGTTATGCTTAAAATTCTACAAGGCAGGCTTAGGCAGTATGTGGACCGAGAACTCCCAGAAGTGCAAGCTGGATTTCGAAAGGGCAGAGGAACCAGAGACCAAATAGCAAACATGCGCTGGATTATGGAGAAAGCTAGAGAGTTCCAGAAAAACGTCTACTTCTGCTTCATTGACTATGCAAAAGCCTTTGACTGTGTCGACCACAGCAAACTTTGGCAAGTTCTTAAAGAAATGGGAGTGCCTGATCACCTCATCTGTCTCCTGAGAAATCTCTATGTGGGACAAGAAGCTACAGTTAGAACTGGATATGGAACAACTGATTGGTTCAAAATTGGGAAAGGAGTACGACAAGGTTGTATATTGTCTCCCTGCTTATTTAACTTATATGCAGAATTCATCATGCGAAAGGCTGGACTAGATGAATCCCAAGCCGGAATTAAGATTGCCGGAAGAAATATCAACAACCTCAGATATGCAGATGACACAACCTTGATGGCAGAAAGCGAGGAGGAATTAAAGAACCTTTTAATGAGGGTGAAAGAGGAGAGCGCAAAATATGGTCTGAAGCTCAACATCAAAAAAACCAAGATCAGGGCCACTGGTCCCATCACCTCCTGGCAAATAGAAGGGGAAGAAATGGAGGCAGTGAGAGATTTCACCTTCTTGGGCTCCTTGATCACTGCAGATGGTGACAGCAGTCACGAAATTAAAAGACGCCTGCTTCTTGGGAGAAAAGCAATGACAAACCTAGACAGCATCTTAAAAAGCAGAGACATCACCTTGCCGACAAAGGTCCGTATAGTTAAAGCTATGGTTTTCCCAGTAGTGATGTATGGAAGTGAGAGCTGAACCATAAAGAAGGCTGATCGCCGAAGAATTGATGCTTTTGAATTGTGGTGCTGGAGGAGACTCTTGAGAGTCCCATGGACTGCAAGAAGATCAAACCTATCCATTCTTAAGGAAATCAGCCCTGAGTGCTCCCTGGAAGGACAGATCGTGAAGCTGAGGCTCCAATACTTTGGCCACCTCATGAGAAGAGAAGAATCCTTGGAAAAGACCCTGATGTTGGGAAAGACTGAGGGCACAAGGAGAAGGGGACGACAGAGGACAAGATGGTTGGACAGTGTTCTCGAAGCTACGAACATGAGTTTGACCAAACTGCGGGAGGCAGTGCAAGACAGGAGTGCCTGGCGTGCTATGGTCCATGGGGTCACGAAGAGTCGGACACGACTAAACGACTAAACAACAACAACAATAATAATATCCCCGCACACACTCAACCAGGATGTCAGGGGTAGTAAGTCTAGATTTGAATTTCTCTCCTTCACAGCTAGTTTGTGTGTGTGTGTGTGTGTGTGTGTGTGTGTGTGTGTGTGTGTTATATACATATATAGAATTTAAATATTTGTTGTTGATATGGAGAAGCAGTCCTTCGGGATAAGTCCCGCTCTTCAGTGGTGCAGCCCAGACAGGGGGTTGCTGCCTCAATCACAGCCTTGCCCCAGTATTGCATTTCGCCAGCATACAAAGCATTATTGCTCTGGGTGCTCCAGTCAATGTGATGGCACATCTGCAGAACAGCGACCTCAAGGGAAGGCATTCAGATTGTGCAGATGGCAGATGAATGGATGCATCAAATCTTCAAGAGGCCAAATGGGTACAAATGATGACAACATGCTATCATTTATTCCACCTCAAACCAACCTACTACCGTACTACTGCAATGGACTACTGCAATGCGCTCTACGTGGGGCTACCTTTGAAGGTGACCCGGAAACTGCAATTAATCCAGAATGCTGCGGCAGCCAGACTGGTGACTTGGAGCGGCCTCCGGGACCACATAACACCGGTCCTAAGAGATCTGCATTGGCTCCCAGTACGTTTCCGAGCACAATTCAAAGTGTTGGTGTTGACCTTTAAAGCCCTAAACGGCCTCGGTCCTGTATACCTGAAGGAGCTTCTCCACCCACATCATTCTGCCTGGAAACCGAGATCCAGCGCCGAGGGCCTTCTGGCGGTTCCCTCACTGCGAGAAGCACAGCTACAGGGAACCAGGCAGAGGGCCTTCTCGGTAGTGGCACCTGCCCTGTGGAACGCCCTCCCATCAGAGGTCAGAGAGATAAACAACTAACAGACATTTAGAAAATACCTAAAGGCAGCCCTGTTTAGGGAAGTTTTTAATCTGTGATATTTTAATGTGTGTTGGAAGCCGCCCAGAGTGGCAGGGGGGGGGGGACGGGACCCGGCCAGATTATAAATAATATATTATTATTATCATTATTATTTAACCTCTGATCCTGGTTCTCTGCAAAGCCCCCAAGTTAGCATGCAAAATTGTTATATGCATATATAGACAGCAACGATCATCAACCAACCAATTACTGCTCTGGCAACGTGTTGGCGTTTCTTCCCCCCTTTTTTTAAAAAATTTTTTGCTGTTGCAACATATCTGCAAAACGTTTGGGGTTTTTTAAATAATAATTTTTATTCGTTTTAAATTGCAACAACCCAATAATAGCCTCATTATAACAATGCCAAATTACAATACAATTAATAATACCAATCACTGAGGTGCCAAATTATAGCTACAACTGGGGTGCTAGAATTGATGGTTTGATGACGCAACTGCAAAAACATTTTGCCGTCTTTCAGCAAAACACATGGGCTCGCTGCCTTTCCTTGTTTCACGAGGTTCGTTGTTGTCTGGGGCAAAGACGGCACGACTCGAGGCAGGTTGAACTCAATGGGAAGGCGACCAAGAGCAGAGCTCGAGGGCTTCCTTTTATTGAAAGCTCAGGATGACAGTTAATCATTACAACGACAGTGTAACTTCTAGCCAATTACAGCAGTGCAGTCCCATACAAGGTGATGTTTCCTGTAACGTCACACCCGGTCACTCCCTAAGACATCCTCCATAGCCCACGTGTTGTTTTGCCATGCCCTCTGTCCATGCTCCAAGCACATGTCACTCTGTAAACACCCCCTCCTAGTTCCCATTGTGTTACCCTCCTTGGCTTGACCCATCTGGTTTGTCCTGATTCATCCAGTTCCATCCAGATCCTCCTAGATCCTTCTAGCTCTGTTGTGACCTGTTGCCCTGCTGACCTGAGCCTCTGACCTGTCCTTCTTCACGTGTTTCCCATTCTGACATTAGCCGGCTTGCCGTGCTAATGCCCACACTCTCGCAGATCGGTGTGGCTTGCCAGCACCAGATCTCAGTCATTCCCACACATGCAAGCACAATTTCCTCGTGTTATCCCCACATCTCCCCTTTTTTTGTTTTTTAAATATGAGTCTGAAATATGAAATAGATGAGTGAGTGAGTGAGGGGTCTGTAAACCTTTGACATGTGCAAAACAATCTTGGAACAGAGGCAACTGTCAGCTGTCACCGCTTGTACGGGTTAACCTGTCAACTCCTGAAACTCTTTCCTTTTAAATAATACCTTATAAACCTTATAACAAATATTATAAAACTTTGCATAAACTCTTGTATAAATAACACAAATGAAACCTTGCAACAATGTCCATGAAAATAGCAAAAGTAGTCAGTCTCTCGGAATGCGAGGGTATAACAGCTTAAGTTCGTTCCTTCAAGAAAGATAAACTGCACCCCTCAACGTAGGGGAAATTTTAAACTTTAAACTTGTGGTCAGTCTTTGTCCTTTACTGCGACTTGGTATGCTCATGTTCACACACTCTTGCGGAGTTGATAGTGAGGCATGTGAATGCAGCCAAAAGCAAGCAAACACGATCACAGTCCCTCTGTGGATCCTGTATCTGAAGCCTTGCTAAGTCCAGCAATGAGGTAGACTGGTCCAGAATGCTGGGCACCGGATTGGGCACTGGGTTCTGCTGTCTCTGGCACTGAAGCTGAATCCCTTTCCACCAAGCCATCTCTCCACAGTCTCACACTTCGAGCCAGATGCCAGATAGGTTTACCTGTAGAAGGCAGAAGGGGGACAGGTCCTTGCCAGAGAGAGAGTAAAGCCCTGTATCTAACCAAGGGCTGGAGATTTCACACTAGTATTAATAAATTTAAAAATATGAATAAATATTTAATGTAATAATAATTTGTGTTTAGCCATAATAATTTTCCAGGGTAGTTTCCCCTTTCTTTTTTATATTTGTGAAGAGAAACTTTTGAAAAAACAGTAGTTGCAAAATTAATGCATTTAAACCAAAAACAAGAAACTAGGCCAATTTAGGGTTTAAGAGTGAGAAATCTGTAGCTAAGAACAGCTCAACCAGTGCTAAAAGAGAAAGAATTAAATCCTGGAGGGAAAAAACATTAGTTACAATATTACTGGAATTCCTGTAGAAAAATAAATTCGAGTCAGAGCTTGGGCAATCTGAAAAGAACAAATCCTGTAAAGAGCAATCAAAAGTAACTAGAGAGCAGAGTTAAGACTCTCATGCTCACACCTGTGAATGAGGAATAGAATATACAAAACCTAGAAAATCAGTCAGTTACAATATTTGACACCAGATGTACTGAAAAATATGATACTTGCAGGAATACTCTGTTGTGAGAAATAATAACAAAACCCAAACCTATTAATACTTGAATAGGTATAAGGTAACCTATGCATTTGAAAAGGAATAAAAATAAACTAATGTGTAGCCAAGAAAGTCAACCCTAGGAAGAAGTGCTAAAGGGAAGACAATGCAAACTGAAGTAAGAAATAGCAACACACTAAATCTAAGCCTATTAATGGGTATAGGGTTATTTATTCTGACAAAAAGGCTCAAAAGATTACAGAAAAATCTATTATTTAATCCAAAAATCTGACATTTAAGAGAAAGGTAAAACCTAAACACTATCGTAGAAGGAATCCCAATAAATTACACAAAAGAGAAATTGAAACAGAAATCTCCCGCCTTTCTGAATGCCCAAAATGTTAGGAGGATACATTTAAAGAAAAGTGTGCGAAGAATGCTAAAATGAAGAAAAATCCTAAGAACTATGTTACAAGCTGTTTGGTTAAGCTGTATCCTTACTTCCAGAAAATAAGGAAGAAATGAATGCTATCAAGATGGGATAGCAGTCAACATAGAAAATAAGCATCTAGTGACCCAGCCTTGCTCTATGAAGCTGTGCTTGGGCAGAAATATATCAATTAGCAAGATGAAACCTTTATAAAAATGAAATGCACACAGTAAGACTTAGACTTGTTTCCAGACTTGGAGTAATGTGAGCACCTTACAAATATATGAGGTGAGTGTGTGAATCTCAGTTTCACAAACTAGTAACTAACCAGGAACAGATAATGTTGCCTTTCATAAGATACAGTGTTACCAGAAGAAAATAAAGAAAAATGCTGACAAACTGAAGAGAAAAGTCTAGACTCCAAAACTAGAAAATTCCAAATGCTAGCACAGTTTTTAGACTAAGTTTTCTCCCAGTGAAGACCCTTTTTAAAACCTGTGCCATGAAATGCTGGCATATCTTAGGAAATGGTGGTCTGTAACGTTTGCCAATCCCAAAAGCTTAATGGAATGCTGTTGGAACAACAGTGTTGGCAAAATCAAGGAAATTCAGTGACACACAGAATATTTCTGAGAGGATGTTGCTAAAATCCTCCTGACTCCTGACTCCAGACTCCTGAAGCCAACCCAGAGCTTAGCTCCAGCCGGAGCTTGCAAGTTCCCAGCTCTGTGTTTGCTAAAAGCCCTGAATGAGGGAGAAATGCAATTCTGCATTGAGTACCTAACAATGAGCTGGTAAAAGGCTCTGGGAAATAGGTGGCAAGGAGAGACACCCTCCCGCTGCAAGTCAGATTCCCAGAACGTGAAGGTAGCGGCCACGATCCCTGACGGGAGTGGGGTTGCCAGGAGGAGCAGGAGAAGCAGCAGAAGCAGCAGCTGCAGCGCCTGCCCCTGTCCCTGCCTGATGCCACGTCCAGCAGAAGCACCCAAGAGCCGGCGCTCAGCGGCGCTTGCTGGCATTGCGCGCTTGGCACAGCCGGCCTGAATTTGCCCCACTTGGAAACGGCTGGGCGTGGGGTGTGCGCGCTTTGTCGGGCAGAGGAGCTGCTGCGATCTGGAGCCGGCAGCACTCCCTCTGGCCGCTCTGAGGAGCGCACGTCTGAGGAGGAGGGGAAAGAGGAGGAAGAGGAGGAAGCAGTGAAGCGGCAGCAACTCTGCCTCCAACCCCTCTCTGATCAAGGTTCCTTTCATAAACCTTAATCTGACAGCTTCTTCTACCGCCTTGTTGGGGGGCAGCAAAGAAGCGACAGACGGATTCACTTCCGGAAGCCTTGTTGCCTTAGGGGCTGATGTCGCGGGGATTAAAACCTCCCCCTGGAGCTGAGGAATATCGGGTGGAGATGGTCCCTTGATACTTGATCCTGATGATCCTAATGAAATCTCCACCTTTTCTATTGCTTCCCTGCGTCTTTGCCACAGCAACACAGTCACTATGAGTACCCGAAGCGTGGACATTTTGTCCCGATTCTCTCCCAATATTTAGAGAACCCGCCTCTAGGTACCAGGGCATAAACTTCTGATATCCTCTGATAAATTCCCTAGCGCTCCTATGCTAGAACCTGCCTGACCGAAAGTTTACAAACCTTCTGCAGTTCTTCTGAGTGGCCTCTCCTTTGAACTGCTTCTAATGAACCCATACTCACGGGGAGCACGCTGCGCTGAGGTACCTAGACTTGTCCAGTCTCTTATGAGCATGGGGTGAATCGCATCACGTCCGGCGTCACCAGATGTTGTCTGGGGCAAAGACGGCACGACTCGAGGCAGGTTGAACTCAATGGGAAGGCGACCAAGAGCAGAGCTCGAGGGCTTCCTTTTATTGAAAGCTCAGGATGACAGTTAATCATTACAACGACAGTGTAACTTCTAGCCAATTACAGCAGTGCAGTCCCATACAAGGTGATGTTTCCTGTAACGTCACACCCGGTCACTCCCTAAGACATCCTCCATAGCCCACGTGTTGTTTTGCCATGCCCTCTGTCCATGCTCCAAGCACATGTCACTCTGTAAACACCCCCTCCTAGTTCCCATTGTGTTACCCTCCTTGGCTTGACCCATCTGGTTTGTCCTGATTCATCCAGTTCCATCCAGATCCTCCTAGATCCTTCTAGCTCTGTTGTGACCTGTTGCCCTGCTGACCTGAGCCTCTGACCTGTCCTTCTTCACGTGTTTCCCATTCTGACATTAGCCGGCTTGCCGTGCTAATGCCCACACTCTCGCAGATCGGTGTGGCTTGCCAGCACCAGATCTCAGTCATTCCCACACATGCAAGCACAATTTCCTCGTGTTATCCCCACAGTTCGTGATTTTTTTAATTTCCCAGGGAAGTCGTTCCAAACCTGTGCCGTGTATCTTGCCAGGTAAGCCGCGTTTAGAGAATTCGCCTTGAGCTTGCAAAAGCGACTCTCTCCTCTTTGCAGCCCGCATCCCACGCAGGGACTACAAGTCCCAGCATGCAGTGCGACGCTCCTGCGCTCATCGAGAGCTGCATGTTGGGAACGGGGTGCGGGGAGGAGACGAGATCAATAATTGTCTGCCATATTGGACGCCCGTGTGTGTTGGGGTGGGGGCAACGGAAGGGATCAGAAGTCTGGAGGTTGTGCAAATTTTTGCATTTTGTTGCATTTTGTTGCATTTTTGCTATAGTTTGCTGAGATACCTGCGTCGTCTCTCCACGCACCCGATCAGATTGCAGCTTTTGCAAAATCCCCCCTTGTCCCTTTAAGCAGCTGCTACGACGGAGAACTTGCAACAGTTGAGGCTTTAATAATAATAATAATAATAATAATAATAATAATAATAATAATATTTTTAATCCATTGCAGCATCTCCCAAACTGCAAAAAAGTGGGTGGGGAAGGAAAGAACTGCACCTGTTGGACTTCTGCCTGTCGTGCAGCTGTGTTGAAAGGTACAAGGGAAGCCCCGCCAAAGCTGCACGGGAGGTGGCTCGACCCCAGGAGATGGGGTGAGGAGGAGGGAAATCCCAGCCGTATACAAAGTATCTTCTTTCTTTTTAATAATAATAATAATAATAATAATAATAATAATAACGGTTTGTGAAATGCTGCAGTAGATGTTGCTAAGCTTCTGCCACCCGTAGGAGTGAAACCTCAGGGAGGAGGGATCTGCCTTCAAACGGCACAAAATAAACCATGCGTCTAATAAAAACAGTATTAAAATAAAATAAAACAGAGCATGTTGGAGATCGTGTTAGCGATCCTAAGTGGTATAACCAGGACTGATGGTGATGGAAGGAGGGGGGATTTAACTCAGGAGGCGCCCTGCCCCCCAGGTAGAAAGAAGACCTTGGGATCAATCCTGTCTCCCCCTCCAAAAAATAAAACATCGCAGGCAGGAGGAAGCCCTGTGACAGACAGATTCAAGCTTGACGGTCCGATGTGTCTGTCATAAGGCCTTTTCGTAATTGTGCCCTCCATTTTAAGGAAGAAAAACCAGGCCTGCCTCTCGTTTTTGCACCGTGGAAGCACAGATGGGACTTCTGACATGCGGCCCTGAAGAATTCCCCCTGCCTGCCGTGGAAATGGAAGTTGATAGGCAAAGCTTTGGCTCCTCCTCCTAAATTTCCTCGGCAGCAGAAGGTGCAGAGGAGCAGGGCTGGTGGGGAGAAAGGTGGCAACCCTGATCAATAACGATGTCAAAAGGTGGCATTTACCCAACAACATGTTGCAGCTCGGCTGCAGGGGAAAGGCTGCTTCGTCGCAACAAGAGCAGCAGCCTTGTGCCTTGTGCCTTGCCCTCTGCAATAAACGAGTTTATCGGCCAAATGTTCTCTATGCTGAAAACCCTGAGCTGGGAAGCTCTGCTTTGGGGCAGCTGTCGGGGGTCTCTTTCTAGAGCTGCGGTGCCAAACCCCAGCCTGCAACTGGTAGGTCCGACTGCTGTAGGGAGATGTGGGGCAGCCCCACACGATGGAAACACAGAAAATGGGGAACGGCTAAGGAGGGGCTGCCAACCTGCCTTCGTTTGAATTGGTGTGCGCATGTGGCGCGGGAAGACTGTGGCCCTCTATTTTTATTTGTTGAATTTATATACCGACCACACACACACATGTCTCAGGGCAATTCACTCTAGATCAGTGTTTCCCAAACATGGGCATTTGGACTATAACTCCCATCATCCCTAACTTTTTTTCCTCTTTTCTTTTTTTTTAAAAAAGATTTTCATTGAAGTACGAGAATTGTTACATACATTATATTCTCTCCTTCCAATTTTTAATTTTCCGTACCATTTTTCCTTTCCCTTCCCACCCTCTCCCCCACCCATAATCCATTGGAAGGGTTCAAACAGTTGTCCTCAGCCACGGGCACAATGTCTTTAATTTCCACTGAATGTCTTCTGGTCCAGTAGTTGTTATCCATTGAAGAATAAATTCCATCTGGTCCTTATCACAGTAGACTTGGCCTTCCATGTTATTTCCTGTGACGTTACTGCCACGATGTCTGACTGAATAAATTCAAACAAATAATTAGTCCAGACCTCTACTGTCCATTTTTCTCTATCTTTCCAACCTAAAGCTATTGTTGCCTTTCCTGCTGGTATCATTGCTTTGAAGGTGTGCTGGTCCCACCGTCCCTAGCTAGCAAGACCAACGGTCACGGATGATGGGAATTGTAGTCTGAAAACAGCTGGAGACCCAAGTTTGGGAAACAGTGGACTAGAGATGCAGGTGGAACCCAAATTCCATCAGCAACAGCCTCTTGAGGCCCACAAGTTCCTCATTCTTGATTTGGGAGCAAGGAGCACAGAGATCACATGCCTGTCATACCATCCAAGGCATTATGCATGGCTGTAGCCAGGATTTATTTTATTTTATTTATGCTTTTCAGGTTTTATACATTATCAACATTTCAAAACTCGACTTCCTTCCCCCTCTTTCTGTGGTTCCTTACATTTATTTTTAATACCTTCTGCGTATCCAAATTAACTGAATCTGCTCCTTTATTCATCTGCTTTAAATATATACTCTCTTAAAACTGCAGTTTGTCACAATAATCCTGCCAATGTTCTTATCTGTTCACAATATATCTGTAATCTGTAGCTGAAGAAGTGTGCATGCACACGAAAGCTCATACCAGTGACAAACTTAGTTGGTCTCTAGGGTGCTGCTGGAAGAAATTTTTTTATTTTGTTTTGAAAATATTCAATAAACCATTTCCATTCTTTTATAAAAAGTTTATCTTGATTTCTTATTCTTCCGGTATGTTTTGCCATCTCTGCATATTCCATAATTTTTTGTACCCATTCCTCCTTTGCTGGGACTTCTGCTTCTTCCCATTTCCTCGCCGCTTGTTGCAAAAAGTCAACTCCTGGGTTTGTTTCGCAAGAGCTCCATAACGGTTTAAACTGCATGGCCTGAATTTGTTTTTTTTGTTTTTAAAGCAATTTATTAGATTTTCCAATTAAACACATCTAAACAAAAACAAACCACACATACAATCACAAACACAACAACACATAATAAACATAGTAAACACAAATTTTCTCTTCTTAACATCTTATCAATCCTTACGATTTTCTTTGCTCTGCTGAGCTTTGACTTCCCTCCTTCCCCCCATTCGGTTTTCTTATTCACTCCTATCTCGCAGTTCCTTTATTTCATCTACTTAAAGTCGATTCGTAGGATTTATTTCAGTCCTGCGAGTGTCTTTAAACTTCTACAGTTCTTCTCCATATAGTCCACAAATTTACTCCACTCCTTTTGGAACCCTGACTCTCCCTGGTTTCGGACATAGCTGCCAAGTTATCCCTTTTTTTAAGGGAAATTCCCTTATGCTGAATAGGCTTCCTCGTGAGAAAAGGGAAAACTTGGCAGCTATGGTTTCGGATCCTGCTAGTCAGTCTTGCTAGTTCCGCATAGTCCATCATTTTTGTCTGCCGCTCTTCAATTGTCGGTAACTCCTGAGTTTTCCATTTTTGGGCTAACAAAGTCCTAGCCGCAGTTGTCGCGTACATTAATAATACTTGATCTCCTTTCATTATCTCTTGTCCTATAATTCCTAATAAAAAAAGCTTCTGGTTTTTTGGGGAAAGTATATTTAAAAATCTTTTATGGCCTGAATTTGCCTGTGGGTGGGTGTATCCCACCAGCAACAGTGACAATGTGGCACGCCCTTTGCTATGGATCAAACCAACTTCCTTTGTGTTTCATTACACTTCTCTTTTCTTTTTTTTAAATAATATTTTTATTAAATTTTCAACAAAAATAACAAAAATAGAAAACAAACAAACAACAACAACAACAACAAACAAAAAGACGCATAAAAGCAATATCAAATCCATAAAAAGGGATTTTCCGAATCCCGTGACTTCCCTGGTTCCTTAAATTTCTTTTTCAGCTGCATATCATTTCCACTCCAAATTATGTTTCCTACCTCAAATTTCCTGCATTATTCCTGAAATTACAAGTGTTCTTAAAGTCCTGCCAATGCATTAACCTGTTTACAGTACTTTTGTAAGTACAGTGGTACCTCGGTTTAAGAACAGTCTGGTTTAAGAACAATTTGGTTTATGAACTCCGCAAAACCGGAAATAGTGTCTTGGTTTGTGAACTTTACCTCGGTCTAAGAATGGAATCCGAACGGTGGAAGGGCATCGGCAGGGCGAGGCCTCATTAGGGAAAGCGCTCCTTGGTTTAAGAACGGTTTCGGTTTAAGAACGGACTTCTGGAACGGATTAAGTTCATAAACCGAGGGACCACCGTACATAATAAACATTTCCCATTCTTTTTTAAATTTCTTGTCATCTTCCATTTCTGAGCTTTCCCGTTAATTTTGCCATTTTTCAGCGTAGTCCATTAACTTGGTTTGCCAATCTTCTTTGGTCGGGACTGCTTCCTCTTTCATTCCACTTTTCAAACTGGCCTTCCAGGAAAAAAGCTGTCGTTTTGTGAAAAGGGGATGTTCTCCCCAGCCTTTAAAAGTTATTTGATATGTAAGAAGGTTGACAACCGCAACCTAGAGCAGTTTCCATCTTACGTTCAAATGTTTCCCATTTAAAAAAGCACGAGCGAAAGAACATTTTATGTACTCGCCCTTAAAACGATTGATGCTTGAAGCATGGGAAGAGGAGCCTAATGGACAGCTGAGCAGGCGTTTTTGCTAGCATTGCAAAACCAACATGCCAACCACAAAGCCAAGCAAAAGGTGATAATAATGATAATGATAATGATAATAATTTTATTATTTATACCCAACCCCACTACTGTGACTCCTCTTTGAAAGATACTGCAATGTCACCTGGGCAAATGTCTTCCAACTATACACAGAAGGTTTTCCAAAAACTCTCTTTTCTGAGCTCCATAATTGAAACAAAAACAAAAAAACCCACCTATCATAGAATCATAGAGTTGGAAGAGACCACAAGGGCCATCCAGTCCAA
Source organism: Zootoca vivipara (assembly GCF_963506605.1). Classification (NCBI taxonomy): domain Eukaryota; kingdom Metazoa; phylum Chordata; class Lepidosauria; order Squamata; family Lacertidae; genus Zootoca; species Zootoca vivipara. The sequence continues at coordinate 13,443,666 of NC_083288.1, forward strand.
CCCCCTGCCAAGCAGGAAACACAATCAAAGCATTCCTGACAGATGGCTGTCAAGCCTCTGCTTAAAGACCTCAAAAGGAGGAGACTTCACCACACTCCTTGGCAGCAAATCCCACTGCCGAACAGCTCTTACTGTCAGGAAGTTCTTCCTAATGTTTCGGTGGAATCTTCTTTCTTGTAGTTTGAATCCATTGCTCCGTGTCCGCTTCTCTGGAGCAGCTCGAAGGAGGGAAGCAATTTCCGAACTTTCATACATGCCTAGAATCTTTTTTGGGCAGGAATGGAGAAGTGGTGGCTTTCTAGATTTAAATTGGACTCCCAACTCCCATCAGCCCCAGCCAGCTGCCTGAGTCTAGTAAAATTTCATCCCCAGAATTTCCTGTGCTATTTCACTTTGCAGAAACAAAACAAAACAAAACACCCTGGTTGTTGTGGCGGGGCGTGGGGTGGGGTGGGGTGGCGGGGGAACCACCCTGTCGTATTTTGGAAAAACTTAGTAGCAATTTCTCTTGGCATCTTGCAGCGGGCTGCATCCCTTGAGGAAGAAAGATGTTTAGGTTGATTTGATTCCTAAAAGAGGCAGGCATCTCTCCCCAACCACCACCAGATCAAACAAGGAAGTTGTTTAAAACACACAGACAGCTGCCCCCCCCGCCCCACCTGAATGCTGCTGTTTTTTTTTAAACAGGGATTTTTTTTAAGCAAGAAAAATAAAAGGGCAGGTCTTTCACCCCCCAGAAAAACCATTCCTCCTGCCCATTCCCTCAGTCATGCTTTGCTTGGTCCCATGATGCTCAGATCAGCACTGTAGCTACGATCAAAGTTTTCTAACTTAAGTTGGGGTGGGGTGGGCTTAACATGGACACTGGTACCAGAGCCTGCAATAAACCCAGATGCCAACTTTGCTGCCACATACACACAGACAACACCATTACTGGCCCCAACAACATCCAACATACCATCTCAGGACTATTTAATTGCTCATCTTCTAACATTGTGTATGCCATCCCAGGACATTCTATACAAGATCTCAAAGCAACTGTTTTATTACAGAAAAATTTCAGAAACAGACTGGAAAGAGAAGTTGCTGAATTGCAACTCATTAGCAAGCTTAAAACCATGGAGCCACCTGGAATGAACAAAGACATAGGATTCTTATCTCATTATACATGATCAAGCTTTCCTTAGCACCTCAGCCCTTGCTCCCCCCCCCGCAAGACCAATTGCAGTCATTAACAGTCGTTAACAGTCATCAACAGGTTTACCACTCCTATCAGCCCATCACCCATTCCCATCACCCCCACCCTCTGAATATACATAAGGGTCTGGTGGATTCTGTTTCAGTGTATCTGACGAAGTGTGCATGCACATGAAAGCTCATACCAAAATAAAAACTTAGTTGGTCTTTAAGGTGCTACTGAAGGAACTTTTTTTTATTTTGTTTCGACTCAGACCAACACGGCTACCTACCTGTAACTGGAATGCAAAGGTTTGGCGGGAACCTTGTCTGGATTTCATAATAATAATAATAATAATAATAATAATAATAATAATAATAATAATGCCAATTCTGGATGAAGCAGCCAGCATAGACTGGAAAGCGAGCAGAGGACATAATGTTGCTAAGGCGTTGCAGGATTTGATTTCCTTTCCCCTGAGCAGAGAGACCAACTCCTGGAATGTGGGGGAGTTATGGGAAAAGGAAAAAGGCCTCTGTGGGAATTGGAAAATGTGAGCATCAAATCCAAACAATCAACGTGCACTGGGGTGAAAGGGGCAGCAGTTCAAAAACAACACGTTATCCAGAGAAGGCGAAGGATTTTCATTGCTCGGTTGCTTCTGCCACCCACCCTTTCGCAGTTAAAAATAAGATCCATGAAGGCAGGGAAGTTCTGCTTCGATCGCAGCTTCAGGAGCTCAGTCACTCCACATCGGAAGTTCATCATTTTGGCCTCTGTTGTCAACCTTCCCACTGCCACCTGTAATAAGTTGGGAAGTTACACCAGCGTTTTGGGGGTCAGGACTTTAATGTATTTGAAAGATGAGTCATGTAAGATCTTCTTGGCGAGGCCCTGCAGCCCAGAACAGCCAGGCAGGATCTTGCTGAGTTTAAGGGAGGCAGCGGCCGCAAGGCGGAGATTGAAACCAGAGGACCAAGACCACAAAGCCAAAACTCAAAGAGGAGCAAGGGGCCAACGTGCACAATCTGGCTGAACTTGAAGGCATGTTGAGAAATGTATTTTGGTTAAGAAATAGGAGGATTTTGGAATTAGAAGGTCACGATTTAAGATTAGGATGGCATGGATATCTGTGGTTAAAAAATAGAAAAAGTTAAAGAAGCCCTGGACTGTTAAGTCCAGTCAAAGGCGACTATGGGGTTGCTGCACTCATCTCGCTTTGGGGCCGAGGGAGCCGACGTTTGTCCAGCTTTCCTGGTCATGTGGCCAGCATGGCTTAACCGCTTCTGGCGCAACAGGACACCGTGATGGAAATCAGAGCGCACGGAAACACTGTTTACCTTCCCACCGCAGCGGTACCTATTTATCTACTTGCACTGGCGTGCTTTCGGACTGCTAGGTTGGCAAGAGCTGGGACAGAGCAACGGGAGCTCACCCCGTCACGGGGATTCGAACCGCCAACCTTCCGATCGGCAAGCCCAAGAGGTTCAGTGGTTTAGACCACAGCACCACCCGCATCTGTGGTACGACAAGGTCAAAGTAAATGTGGAGTTTAAAAACCATTTTGTCAGACGTACTATACTGAGAGTCTGGAAGAGATACAAACCTAGTTTATGTATGTAGGTACCTTTATGTATTGCAGTGCAAGAAGCACTTCAGAGAAAGGAGATGATAAGTAATGAGAAATGGTTAAGCTATCAAGTATGATTAGAGTGGAGCGAAAGGGACTGTAAAATTAAAACAAGGGAACAACTAATCAAAGAAGGTTTCAACTCTGGTGGTTTGCTCATTGACAAGTAGCCGTGAGTTTTAAGTTGGACAAAAACACTTTTTGGTATAGAACAAAAAAAGAAGAACAATTTTGAAATGCAGTTGTGTGCAGATGATGAACACCTTATTGCGAAAATGTGTAAATTGTGGTTGAAAAGTGAAATGCAATAACAAGTTAAAAAGAATGCATCTCAGGGTCGTGAGTTCTAGCTGCACATTGGGCAAAAGATTCCTCCTTGCAGGGGTTTGGACTAGATGACCCTCGTTGTCCCTTCCAACGCTACAATTCTATGATTCTATGAACATCCAAAGAGCACCGGATTGGCTACTTTGGTCTTAGGGTCCTGGACCCTGTTTTGCCAAAGAAGGGGAAGAGTAGGTTGTTGTTGGACCTTTCTGCCACTAGATGGCAGCAGAGACTAAGGCGTTGCAGAGGATTCCCCAAACACAGTACTGTATATTCTAACAGATAACATACAGTTATTAAATCTGTATATAGAGCTGGCCTTATACCATATCTGTGGAACCCCCTCCCAGCGGATTTCAATGCTGACCTTTAGGCATGCCCCAAAAGCCCCTTTATTCTGAGCTGCTTTTAAATCGTTCCTGTTAGTTGTTTCGATTGATTTTAAGCAATTGTGGTGCTGACTTTTAAAGTGTTTTAAATGCTTAAAAATAAAATAAAATTGAATGTAATTTATATTTTTTTATGTAAACTAACCCTGAAAGGGTTTTCAGCCTAGAAGGTGGCCTTTAAATGTCTGTGTGTGCTGCAACACGTACCGTAAAAACGATTTTTTCAACTATACGTTGTTAAATTGTGCGTTCCATGACAAAATAAACTGAGGCTGGTTTTGGTGGATGGGATTGGGGTTTATGTGTGTAATTCCTTCAGCACACTTCATTTATCAATTTTTGCATCTCAGGGGTATTTGGAATGTTACCGTCCCAAAATTGCAAGGTGCTTTCCTATTATTGAGCTAGGATTTTGACAACAACAATAATGTAAAGGTAAAGGTACCCCTGACCATTAGGTCCAGTTGCGGATGACTCTGGGGTTGCAGCGCTCAGCTTGCTCTATAGGCCGAGGGAGCCAGCGTTTGTCCGCAGACAGCTTCTGGGTCATGTGGCCAGCATGACTAAGCCGCTTCTGGGGAACCAGAGCAGCACATGGAAACGCCGTTTACCTTCCCGCTATAGCGGTTCCTATTTATCTACTTGCATTTTGATGTGCTTTCAAACTGCTAGGTTGGCAGGAGCTGGGACCGAACAACGGGAGCTGATCCCGTCACAGGGATTCGAACCACCGACCTTCTGATCAGCAAGCCCTAGGCTCAGTGGTTTAACCACAGCGCCACCTGGGTCCCCTTTAAATATAGCAGCCCTTTAAAGCTGACTCCCAAATCCATCCAATCCTTCAGATTTTAGCAACACGACATATTTGGAAAACAACCATTTAAGGATTCGTGTTCCAGGGATCAGCTGTGGAGGACACAGACAGGTCACATTGTTTGTCCACATATGCTATGTCTTAAAAGATAGGGAATCTGTTACATTTAGCAAAACATTCATATTTCTAAAAAAAGGAAACAAAGAATGGTGCTGAGCATCCAAGTTGACTTGGTGAGGCTGGAGGAAACAATCTTCAGTAAACATAAAGGTAAAGGGACCCCTGACCGTTAGGTCCAGTTGCGGACGACTCTGGGGTTGTGGTGCTCATTTCGCTTTACTGGCCGAGGGAGCCGGCGTACAGCTTCCGGGTCATGTGGCCAGCATGACTAAGCCGCTTCTGGTGAACCAGAGCAGCGCACTGAAATGCTGTTTACCTTCCCGCCAGAGAGGTACCTATTTGTCTACTTGCACTTTGACGTGCTTTTGAACTGCTAGGTTGGCAGGAGCTGGGACCGAGCAACGGGAGCTCACCCTTCAGTAAACATAATAGTTTGTTAATTTTGAGCAGAGCGACACAATACTGGGGAAGTATGTTCCTGTTGAATTTCTGTCTGTTACATGTGAAAGGCACAGTAAATGTGTGTGTGATTTTTCCTTGCCTGTGTCCATCATGGATCTTTGATCATATAATAATAATAATAATAATAATAATAATAATAATAATAATAATATATTATTTATACCCCACCCATCTGGCTGGGTTTCCCCAGCCACTCTAGGCAGCTTCCAACAGAAAAATGAAACAAAACAATCTATTAAACATTAAAAGCCTCCCTAAAAGGGCTGCCTTCAGATGTCTTCTAAAAATCTGGTAGCTGTTTTCCTCTTTGACATCTGCTGGGAGGGCGTTCCACAGGGCGGGCGCCACCACCGAGAAGGCCCTCTGCCTGGTTCCCTGCAACTTGGCTTCTCGCAATGAGGGAACTGCCAGAAGGCCCTCGGTACTGGACCTCTCATATATTTTGGACATTCCTCTCCTTTCTGCACATTTTTCTTTCTTAAGTTATTTCCATGTGGCTGATCTGTTCTTGCCTTTCGGGGGTTTCAACCTGGCTAGAAAGTCACTGTCCTGAGCAGAATCTCATCCTTTCATAACTCTTCCATATAACCTGTTCATTGAACATCCATCCTGATTTTCTTGCCCAAAGCTCAGGTGGTGATTAGACTGCGTCCGGTTTTTATCGTGCATGTGTTCTGATTTGCTGCTTCACACATCTTCCTGTTCTTCATTCATCCTACACTTTTGGGTGCATTTTCCCTGTCAATTTCCTAACTGCAAAACGTCTGCTTTCAAAACAAATGGATATGTTGTGTTAGAGCAGGCCCCCCCAAACTCGGCCCTCCAGAAGTTTTGGGACTACAACTCCCATCACCCCTAGCCAACAGGGCCAGTGGTCAGGGATGATGGGAATTGTAGTCCCAAAACACCTGGAGGGCCAATTTTGGGGATTCCTGTGCTAGAGCAAAAGGGAGATTTCATCCGCTTTCATTGTACTAACCTAAAATGTTAGCATGCAGTTGAATCTCTCTGTCAAAACAGTGACAGACTGGAGATCTCCAGTTAGCTGCCAGAACAAAATAGGACCAAACCAGTTTTAAAAAAACTTTCAATTATTTAATTTCCCTGCTTTTTAAAGTATCCATTTTATTTAAAAGGAAAAGAGAACAGAGAGGAGCACTCTGAACATGCTCAAAGACACTATGTTTATGCTGATTTTAAAAAGCACCTCGGAAAAGAAAGGCACATATTTTGAATCGCTTTGCTTTGAAGGTCGTGGGGGGAAAACCTGCGCAAGATAATGATCACAGCCTGAGATGCCAGGCTCTTTGGGAGATAATCTAATTTTGGTCAATAGGCGACCTGTTGAAATTAATGGACTGAAGTCCATTTTTTTTCAGTGGGCCAGCACTAAGTCAGTTAGACAGTGCCCTTTGAAAATAAAAGCTCCCTGCCCTCTGTGTTTCACATTCAGTACATATTGGGAAATTTTATTCTGTCATCAGACAATATTTGGAAGGAGGGTCTGCCTGGAACTCTCTGCTCTCCGACTGTTTTAATCTTTGGAGGCGCAATACTGCCCTTTGCCAGTAGGTGACGCCACCTGCAGCTTTAACAACCAAACAGATTTTCTGCGGCATAAGCTGCCCTCTTTTGCAATACAGTGGTACCTCGGTTTATGAACACAATTGGTTCCAGAAGTCTGTTCATAAACTGAAGCGTTCATAAACTGAAGCGAACTTTCCCATTGAAAGTAATGGAAAGTGGATTAATCCGTTCCAGATGGGTCCGCGGCGTTCGTAAACCGAAAATTCATAAACCGAGGTGTTCATAAACCGAGGTTCCACTGTATGTGTATTTTACCCTAAAAGGCTAATAATAAGCTCTCCAAAACAAACACACTCATATGCACAAGTGCCTTTTCTTCCTATCTGTAAATATTCAATAAACCATCTCCATTCTTTTATAAAAAAATCTTTGTTATCTTGGTTTCTTATTCTTCCGGTAAGTTTCGCCATTTCTGCAAGTTTTTGTATCCATTCTTCCTTTGCTGGGACTTCTGCTTCTTTCCATTCTGGGGCGAGTAGCATTCTTGCCGCTGTACGTAAATAAATGTCTGTACAATTTTAGGTCGTTCTGTCCCTATAAATCCCCAAAAGAAAAGCTTCTGGTTTTGTTTTGTTTTTAAATAAAAGTTATTTTGAACATCTTTTTCAATCCATTATATATCATTCCCCAATAAGCTTTAACCTTACTGCATAACCACATATGATAAAAGGAACCTTCTTTCTCTTTACATTTCCAACACTTATTTGATTTAGATTCATACATTTTTGCCAGTTTACTCGGTGTTGGATACCAACGACATAGCATTTTAATATCCCCTGCCCTCTGTTTCTTGCTCCCCTCAATCCATCCTCTCTCCCTCCCTCTTCCTCTCTCTCTCTCAAAAATAAAAATAAAAAGCTCTGAAAGCAACTGTCAGCTGCTGGTGTGACCTCTGGGTTTGGGCTGGGTCGTGACTCGCAACTGGGATTCCTCAGTTTACTCTTCTGTAATGCCTCACACTTTGCAAAGTGCCCATTTCTGCATCCAACACAGAACAAGATTATTATTGTGCATTTGGTTTGATTAATTTAAACCCCGTCTTTTCTCCCTCATCCAGTTGACGAAAATAGCAAAATATTCATTACTGAAAGAGGCGACAACGGAAGCCAGCAGCAGAAGCACTTTTGAAGCAACTCCATCGAAAATATCATGAAAGCCACTGTTATTTTCTGTATTCTTTTCAGAGTGCAAAACCAGAGAGGGATTGTGTAGAATTATGGGAACAGTCTCTAAAGGCCGGAGGCCTTCTTAGGCAGGAATGTCTTAATCCTGCAGATTAAGGGAGGGAGTCTCTGCTCACGTCCACATTCACCCCGCTTCTGCAGCTATGGCTTCCACCAAAGAATCATGGGAACTGTAGTTTGCACGGACGTCACTGAGCTACAATTCCAAGCGCCCTGAGCAAACAACAGTTCCCCGGGTTCCCTAAGACTTTTAAAGTGGCACGTGATTGCTTTGTCTTCATGTATGCAACAAAGGCCGCTCGAATATTGCTAGCCCAACACTTGGAAAGGGAAAAAAGTCCCCACTAAGGAAGATTGGCAATGGAATATGCGAAAATGGCTAAACTAACTGGGAAACTTAGGGGGGGGGGACTAAAATTGTCCAGTAGCACCTTAGAGATCAACGAAGTGCTTTCATGTGCATGCACACTTCTTCAGATACACTAAAACAGAAGTCACCAGACCTTTATATATAGTGGGAGGGTGGTAGGAGATGGGTGATTGACTCAATGGGTATCTTGACAACTGTTAATGACTGCAATTAGTCCTACAGGAAAAAGCAAGGGACAGTATGCAGATAACCAAAAATAGCTTTAGCATATGTAACGAAACAAGAATCCAGTATCTCTATTCAGGCCAGGTCTCTCCAATAGTTTTCAGTTTAGTAATAAGTTGCAATTCAGCAACTTCTCTTTCAAGTCTATTTCTGAAATTCTTTTGCAATAAGACAGCTGCTTTGAGATCCTGTATTGAATGTCCTGGGACAGGCATAGGCAAACTTGGCCCTCCATATGTTTTGGGACGACAACTTCCATCGTCCCTGACCACTGGTCCTGTTAGCTAGGGACCATGGGAGTTGTAGTCCCAAAACATCTGGAGGGCTGAGTCTGCCTATGCCTGTCCTGGGAGATTGAAGTGTTCTCCTATTGGCTCCTCTGTCCTGTGATTCCTGATGTCAGATTTATGTCCATTTAGCCTTTGGCATATGGGACGCGGGTGGCACTGTGGGTTAAACCACAGAGTCTAGGGCTTGCTGATCAGGTCGGCGGTTCGAATCCCCGCAACAGGCTGAGCTCCTGTTGCTTGGTCCCTGCTCCTGCCAACCTAGCAGTTCGAAAGCACGAAATGCAAGTAGATCAATAGGTACCGCTCCAGTGGGAAGGTAAACGGCATTTCTGTGCGCTGCTCTGGTTCGCCAGAAGTGGTTTAGTCACATACCTGCCAAGTCCTAGATGGAAAAATCCGGGTTCAGCAGCCCGCGACACCGGAAGTTGCGTAGACGCAACTTCCGGTGGCGCTTTGCCCTTCTATGGGCACCAGAAAATGGCGGCGCCAGTGCCGGAAGTCGCTTCTACACATGACCGGAAATGCGTAAAAGCGACTTCTGGCACCGGCGCCGCCATTCTCTGGTGCCCATAGAAGGGCAAAGCGGCACCAGAAAAATGGCTGCCGGCAGAAGCGGATTTAAGGGAGAATAACGGGATAATAACTGATACGCGAGACCGCCGGGAAACGGTAGGAAAAAAGGGGGTTTCCCGGCGAAAACGGGATACTTGGCAGCTATGCTTAGTCATGCTGACCATATGACCTGGAAGCTGTATGCCAGCTCCCTCGGGCAATAGAGCAAGATGAGCGCCGCAACCCCAGAGTCGGTCACAACTAGACCTAATGGTCAGGGGTCCCTTTACCTTTTTACTTTGGCATAGGGTTTGGCCTCTAAGGTGCTACTGGACAATTTTTTACTTTTTTTATTTATTTCAACTGCGTCAGACCAACATGGCTACCTACCTGAATCTGGGAAACTAAGAAATCAAGACGATAACAAATGTAAAAAAAAAAAAGAATGGGAAATGTTTATTGCATATTTACAAAAGCATTGTAAGGAAGTGAATACATTAGCAGGATTTTAAAAACACTTGCAATGTTATGGATCATGTTTAAATGCGGAGGTAATTAGAGATAAAGTCTTTATTGACATGCATGCATGAAAATAATACAAAGGAACCAGGAGAGAGAGAGGAGGGAAGTAATCCCATAATGTGGATTTAATATGAAATATGTATACAGTTGTGTTAAATGTTCCTTTTTATGTTTTTTATTTTTCTTTAATGTAATGATTTTGTTTGTGGTGAAAATTAATAAAATATTTAAAAAAGAAAAAGGGGAAAAAAGAGAGTGCTTTGAATGGATGGTGTGGAGGTGATTGACATGGGTGTGGCGAAAGGTGAGGCTAACCAGAGGCATTTTTCTATCTGAGGCCAATGATGATGATGATGATGATAATAATAATAATAATAATAATAATAATAATAATAATAATATTTATACCCCGCCCATCTGGCTGGGTTTCCCCAGCCACTCTGGGCGGCTCCCAACAGAATATAAAAAATACAATAAAACATCAAACATTAAAAACTTCCCTAAACGGGACTGCCTTCAGATGTCTCCTAAAAGTCAGATAGTTGTTTATTTCCTTGCCATCTGGTGGGAGGGCGTTCCACAGGGCGGGCGCCACTACCAAGAAGGCCCTCTGCCTGGTTCCCTGTAACCTCGCTTCTCGCAGGGAGGGAGCTGCCAGAAGGCCCTCGGAGCTGGACCTCTGTGTCCGGGCTGAACAATGGGGGTGGAGATGCTCCTTCAGGTATACTGGGCCGAGGCCATTTAGGACTTTAAAGATCAGCACCAACACTTTGAATTGTGCTCGGAAACGTACTGGGAGCCAGTCTTTCAGGACTGGTGTTTTGTGGTCCTGGGGGCTGCTCCCAGTCACCAGTCTAACTGCCGCATTCTGGATTAAGTGCAATTTCCGAGTCACCGTCAAAGGTAGCCCCATGAAGAGCGCATTGCAGTAGTCCAAGCGGGAGATAACTAGAGCATGCACCACTCTGGGAGACAAAATAGGACCACCTCCACATTCGGAATCGAGAGTGGGGGGTAGCTCCACCCTCCAAGCTTTACCCTGCTTTCTGCCTCTTGGCCCTGCTCTGAAACTCCTGCCAAGCACTGCCGTTACTTATATTTACTAATTTATTTGATTTTTTCAACTTAAACCTTTAGAGAGATATATCAAATAAAACAGGATTCCAAGGAATCTCCTGGACTTCCATCCCTTTGTGGGTTCCATTATCAATCAGTTTCTCCAGCATCTTTTATGATAATCCAAACCCTTTAGCTCTTCCATCATGTCCAGAATTCAACCTTAAACTACAAGTGATATTCCAATCCTACTAACGATTTTAACTGTTTGCAGTGGTCTTTTTCGCCATTCCTTATTAAAATTTTGGTCTTCCTGATTTCTGACTCTTCTGGTCATTTTAGCCATTTCGGCATAGTCCATCAATTTCATCTGCCATTTTTCTCTGGTAGGTATCTTCTTTCCATCTCTGTGCAGCCGTGGTAGCATACATAATTTTTTTCTGCTCCTTTGGGATTTTGGCACCTAGAATTCCTTAAAGGAAGGCTTCAGGCTTTTTAATAAAGGTTATTTTAAATATTTTTTTTCCAACTCATTATATATGATTTCCCAAAATCCTTTTACCACCTTCCAATTCCTCCACATACGATAAGAGGTGCCTTCTTTTTCCTTACATTTCCACCATACATTTGAGCATGTTTTATACATTTTTGCTAATTTAAAAAAGATAGAGGTAGCGGACCCCTGACAGTTAAGTCCAGTCGCAAAAGACTCTGGGGCTGCGGCGCTCTTCTCGCTTAATAATAATAATAATAATAAACAAACAACTTTATTCGCATTAGCCAAAGGCCACAGCAACAATAAAACGATAGATGTATACAGAAAAACTGAAAAACTTTAATTTGAAAAAGCAATTATTTTTTTAAGAAAAAGAGAGAGAGAGAGAGAAAGGAAACAATGACAAGCCATGAAACCCCTCGTCCGCGGCTAAGCTCATGCGTCTTCTTCCCTCTGCACGCGCTCAGAGGCGCTCTCGACAGAGGCTCCGGTGCCTTCCCGCTGGCGACCGGCGGGGGGCGTCCCGCTTGGCAGGCGGCGCTGCGGCTGCGGCGGGAGAGGCGGGGAGGCGCGGCCGGGGCGGAGGCGGAGCCGGGCGGCGAGCGGCGTCTCGGACGGAGTCAAGCAGGACGCGCGGAGCCAGCCGGGCGCGCAGCAGCCGAAAGCAGGAGCCGAGAAGCGCCAGGCGGTCCGGACGCCTCGCGCCGCCGCCGCCGCCCTTGCGGGCAGGGAGGGAGGGAGGGAAGGGTGGTGGGTGGGTGGTGGGAAGGGGGTGCCCCCACCTAGGGGTGCCTGCCATCGCGCCATCCGCGCGCGCCCCCCCTCTCCGTGCCAGCCGAAGCTCTCCATGTCCCCGCACGACTGATCCGGCGCACCTCGGAGCTGGGAGAGGGGGAGGCTGGACGAAAACACCCCCCCCCCGTAGCGCCACCTTCCGCCGCCGTCCCCCCCCGGAACGAAGCCGTCCCTGCAGGACCTTGGACAGAAGACGCGCCGTCGGCCGAGGGAGCGCGCACTGCGGTGGGTACCACGGGGAAGGCCATCGCGAGCTTCCCTTCTTCCCCCCTCCCTTTGAAGGGGATGCAGCAAAAAACGTGGGGGGGGGGGGCGGAGGTAGCGAGTCCCGTGTGTGTGTGTGTGTGTGTGTGTGTGTACGCCAGGATGGGTCGGAGGAAAACATTGGCAGGAGGAAAGATGGGGAGGCAGGATGAATGGTTTGTTGTTGTTGTTTTAAATTGCATTTGTATACCACCGTTCCTCTGAAGATGTCAGGCTGGGTCACGACAGCAAAAGATAAAATGAGAATAAACCACACACACACACACACACACACACACACACACACACACACACACACGCATCTGCTCAACGGCGTTTCCAGCTCAGCAGCTGGCGGATGGCTGCTTTGCAAAGGGGCAGAATTCACGACGCAGCAAGTTGCGCGTCTGTAATTATATGAAATGCATGACTGATGCCCGTATAATGTGCTCAGGCAGAGCTTCCCCATGAGTGGGCAAAGTCTGTTGCTTTGGAGAGGCATGTGCACCTCTGACATCATGCTGCTGGCCAAACGGGCTCTGCTCTGGCCCACGGGAGGTGCTTCTGCCGTGATCCCTTGAACACACGAGCGAGGGGCTTTTGTTTTTTGTTTTGCTGCAATGGGATAATATGGCTACCTCTAGGGAAACGCACACGTTTGAGCACATGGCTGCGTGTTCAGAGCTTGCACAAGGGGGTCTTCCACAGGCTTTGTGTCTGCTGGAGTAGGGCCATGTCGGTAAAAAAAAGCGGGGAGACCTAGCAGGCAATATGTACCTGAGGTGGCCTTAAAGATTTGGGAGGGGAGGGAAGAAAAAGAGAGGGTAGCAGTGGAAGCCAGAAAATAATGCCAGAAAAGGATGGATGGGGCAGGAGAGGGAGGGGGTGAGATGGGGCTTCTGCGCCCTCAGGGAGAGGGGGGGGAGAGATTCTGTGTGCTTGGGAGAAAAAAGGACCTCCGCTTTTGCTTATCTGAACCATTTTGCCTTTGGCAGGTCTGAACTGAAGCTGTAAGACTGCGGCACAGGGGTGCTTGAAACAGAGACCGCTGCCCATACCCAGCCAGCTGTTCCATTCGCCTCCCTCCCTCCTCTGCTGCTTGCGCCATGGGTACCGTCTTGTCCCTTTCCCCCAGTTACCGGAAGGCGACCCTCTTTGATGATGGCTCGTCCACGGTGGGACAGTACACGGCCGTGCAGAACAGCAAGAACGCCAAGGACAAGAGTCTCAAGCGCCACTCCATCATCTCGGTGCTGCCCTGGAAGCGCATCGTGGCCGTGTCGGCCAAGAAGAAGAACTCCAAGAAGGTGCAGCCCAACAGCAGCTACCAGAACAACGTCACGCACCTCAACAACGAGAACCTGAAGAAGTCCCTCTCGTGTGCCAACCTCTCCACTTTTGCCCAGACCCAGGGCGCCCAGCCGCCGGCGCCCAACAACCAGATTTCCACCTCCAAGAGCAACCTCTCCTCCGTCAAGAAGACCCCCCACCCCAACAACACCAACTCGACTGGCACCCCCAAGAGGGTCATTGTCCAAGCTTCGACCAGCGAGCTGCTTCGGTGCCTGGGCGAGTTCCTCTGCCGGCGATGCTACCGGCTGAAGCACCTATCGCCCACTGACCCGGTCCTCTGGCTTCGGAGTGTCGACCGGTCGCTGCTCCTACAAGGCTGGCAAGACCAAGGCTTCATCACCCCGGCCAACGTGGTGTTCCTGTACATGCTTTGCCGGGACGTCATCTCTTCCGAAGTGGCCACGGACCATGAACTCCAAGCTGTCTTGCTCACCTGCCTCTATCTCTCCTATTCCTACATGGGCAACGAGATCTCCTACCCTCTCAAGCCCTTCCTGGTGGAGAGCTGCAAGGAGGCCTTCTGGGATCGCTGCCTGTCCATTATTAACCTCATGAGCCCCAAAATGTTGCAGATCAACGCCGACCCGCACTATTTCACTCAGGTCTTTGCCGACCTGAAGAACGAGAGCAGCCAGGAAGAGAAGAACAGGCTGCTCATTGGCCTGGACCGGTGAGCTTCCGGGCTCCCTTGCCGCTGGGATGAGGGGGGAACATTTTTTCCTTCTTTTTATGTTGTTTTTGTTTTCGAAACAAACCGGGACACAAAAGGTGGGCATGGGCAAGCCTGAGAGAGGACACTTGAGCCTCCGTTCTTCTCCACCGCGATTGGCTTGGCTTTTTGGGATCCAAAACACAGACACATTTCGGAAAGGAGAAGCGGTGACGTCAGGGCTTGCCTGCCTGGTTTTCTGTGGCTTCCTCTCGCCCTTAATGTCAACAAGGAGGGGGCGAGCAGGTGGGGCCTAGAGCCAAGTGCAACGCTGGCAAGACCGCAGCGTCCCTTCGGCGCTTGGCTTTTGCCTTGGAGATCCTCAGCCGGGGAGGGGAGATCCACCTTGCACTTCTTAATTCCTCGCCGTGGATTGCGGAGGTGGCTAAATAGCATTTACTGTCCTCGAGACGATAAGCGGGAGGCAACCCAGTGCATTTTGCAGAGCCTGGCGTTCTGGAAAAGGGATCAAAGGACGGGATCCGCCTCCTCTTTTTCTTTCCACCATCTTGCGCACTCGCCTGATCGAAATGACACCAAATCAGTATTGGCCTCTGGAAAGGGGACCCTTATTGCATGAAAGCACGTGGCTACACTCCAGCAGAAGTGGGGAAGCAAAAGACAGGCATATCGCAGGCCCTTTGGGGTGTGTCTCCCCTCTCGCCGCCTTTCCCTGGGGGAGGCAGCCCCTTTGGTTTACATCCGTGCCAAAGGGCAAAGGTGAGATTTTGGGGGTCATTTCCTGTGACAGTACCCAAGGAAAAAGGAAAGCCGATGTAGCCAATATGGAATGGGTGGCCGAGATTAAAGATGGCCTCAGGAAATGGGCACTCAACTCACCTAGTATTAATTTTGCTGGCAAGTTATTTAGGTGGACGTTTGATACATTTTGAGTTTTGTTTTTTATTGCACAGTATTTAAACTGGCTGCTTCAGATCAGAGTGACTATGATTCTGTTTGAGGCCTTCTGAGCAGCTGGAATAATGGTCCCTTTTCAAGATAAACCTTTTCAGGAAAATGTAAGGCTGGTGCCAGTCGATTTGTTGTCCAGATGATTTGGTGCTGAACCCCGATATACAGCTGATATTCTTTGTTACAGATTCCTCCCACCCCATCCTGAAATGGAAAATCCCTTGTCATTTATTTAGCCAGCCAACCATCTTAATATTTTATGAGGGGGGAGGGGTGGGGGGGAGGGAGGGAGGGAACGTACCAAGCGGGGAAAGAATGATGACTATGTAATAAAGAGATCCGCAGCAAACACTACAATTTCAGGAACAGATTGCGACTAAAGCAGCTTGGGAATATAAAACTGAAGCATATACAGAATAGACACACATTTAGTATATTATGGGATTTATATTGCTTTTTTAGTCTCTCTAAAAAGCATGCCAGCTCCTAATGTTTTTTTTCCCAGTATCACCCCCCCCCCTATTTCTGGCACTGAAACAGTTGATGTAGTCCTCTAAAAAAAATTTATTCCGGTGCTTAGGAATTTAATTTATTTTGCTTAGCCCTCCGGTTCTCAAAAAGGAAGAGGTTGAAAAAAAAATATTCTGATCGGCAAGCTTCAGGGATGGTAAATGTATATAGAGAATAGCAGGGGATGTGGGTGGGGAGGGGGTGCAATAACACCGGAATATACACTGAATTTTGCTCAGTTAATGACATGCCGTATTAAATGCCAATAGTCCCGGGTCTAGGATTCCGCTGAAGATGTGAACTTCCTTTACAATGGACGTCATCTTCTCTGTATTTATGTTCCCGTGGGACAACAGAGGGGACAAAGAAGCTCAAACACTCTCGGGTGTTGGGGTAGCTATTGGACAAAAGGCCAAGTTGAAAGCGTTTGGGGCTCCATCTCTGATCCTGGTGTTATGGATGCTGGCATTCTGGCAGAAGGGGGAGCTTGTCTTGTACTTAACGGTTGTCGAATAGGGTAGCTTGCAATTAACTTCAAAGCAGCAGAGCACTATTTAAATAATAATAAAAATGTAAGAGGAACAGGGGGAAAAAAGCTGTGAAATTTCAAAAGGAAAAAAGGTCTGAGCTGAGAGAGGCTTTGAGGTAGACAGGAGCTGAGATTTTGTGAATATGAAACGGCTGCTGGGTTTGCTAAGCAGGTCCTGCCATCGCCTCCTCCGAAAGCTAGGCCGAAATCTGAGCCATTCAAAAGCGAGACACTTGACTGTTAAGAGCGTATGTTTTGGGTCCATAGCGAGGAAGGAGAGCCTTAGAGTCGCGAGGGAGGGGGGCTTTGGGTCCTTCGCAGTGAATGGGGAATCGGGGGGGGGGGGGGTGTATAGATCTTCATTGCATGACCATTCTTGCTGCTCTAAAATGGATGGCACATAATTCATTTCAGTCCCCCATCGTCAACTATGGCGTTCCTTGCTCAGCTTCTTCGCTGGCTCCTGGAACACCTTGAAGACTAAATTCTAGCCTGTCTCTGGATAAGTAATTCTCCTAACCCCCCCCCCCAAAAAACCCCAAACCTTTATTCTTCCTCCTCTGTACACTGTCCTTCTTTTCTTTTCAATATAAAAGGGAAATTATAGCTTTTAATCAACATGGTTCTGGAAGGTTGCGGCTGCAGTCCTATGCATGCTTACGTGGGAGAAAGCCCCATTGAAGACAGTGAGGCTTACTCCAGAGTAAGCAAACCACGGGTTGCATTGCAGGGGTTTCTAACAGCCGTATGTATATCCCTTGGTGCGAAAACCTGTCTTGTTCTTTTTGGAGTCCTGGATCCAGTGTATTTATTGGGATTTTTGTAACAGCAAACAAAAGATCAACTGATATACTTGAGTACATAATAAGAGCAATGAATGGGGTTTTAACATGCTGCTATACGAAACAAGTAACTTTTTAGAACAAAATCTATGCTAATAAATACGAAGGGGGGGGGGAGAGGTCTGTCTTTCCTTTGTTCTTTCATCATTGCTTTCCATTGCATCTTTTGACAAAAGGCAAAACCTTGGAACAACTGATTGTAAAAACAAAGAAGCAAGATAAATCGCCATGCAAAGATTTCAAGCACACACAATTTCAAGCACATCACACACCCCCTCCTCCCCTCCACTGTCACAACAAGCCCTACCCGTAGGTCCTTCAAATCGATATATTTTCATCTCGAGACTTCTAGACCTTTTCAAATCTCAACTGTACACAGTTCTTAAGAGTTCGGCTGTGTTCTAAACCGTTGTTACTTCTTTTTTTTCAAAAGGAAAAAAAAAACTGAAAGAAAAAAAAACGTGCCATTTTTTTCACTTGAAATTCTCCATACCTGTACATTTTATGTGTGGGGTGGGAGGGGGGGGAGAAGAGGAAAAGAAAAACAAACAAACAGAAAACCTGCTAAATTCTACATGTATGTGTATGTTGAGGTTTTGGGGTTTTTTGTTTTTTTAGTGTGCAATCTCTTCTGTAGACATTTGTTGACCAAAATTGGTATTATTATTATGATTATTGCTTATTATTACTTAAATTAATTTATAAATTGTCCTTTTTGTATGTATGTGTATTATAGTGAGTTTGTAAGTATGTGAGGTTTATAAATATGACAAGACTGTCACAGAGCTGTGTGTGCCTGTAACTTAACGCCCTCCCCTTATTTTTATTTATTTTTGTACTGTGCTGATTAAAAATAAAATGCACTGACCATCCATTACATGATGGTATTCAGAGCTTTATTTTATATATCTATTTCTTTTTTTAAAAAAAAACATATGCTGTTGTGTGATGGCAGGAGGCGATGATAGACAATGAAGACAATTGTAAATAACAGAGCCATCGGAATTTAATTGGATTTGCCTTGTAGGGAGGCGGTTTAACGCAAGAGGATCTTAAATCAAGGTTAAGTATAGTATGGTTCACAGGTTCTCTCCTGGTTGCCACGGAGGCAATATCCTGCAGAAAATGAGTAGGCAGAACTGGACAACAACATCGTGACAGATGGTTGCTAGGATTTTTACAAAAGATGCTGGTTTAGGTAGACCTTGATCCGATTCACCAATAGCACACACTTAGAATCACTTAAGACTACAAACCTGTGTATCCCCTTACCTGGGAGTAAGCCCCATTAAATCTAGCGGGACTTGTTTCTGTAAGCAGATCGGCACTGTAAAACACAGAGTTGTTCTCCCAACTCCCATTATCCCCAGCCAAGCATTTTCAGGGGGTTGATGGGAGCTGTAGTCCACCTGGAAGACTTCACTATGAAGAAATCTCAAATATGCCCTTGTGTGCTTTTCACATTCAGAACACCCATCGGTGTTGACCCTCGGGAATCCAGTTTTTAAAAAGCAAAAAATAAAAATAAAAGTAGACAATGTACGGCTGAAATCACCCCTCCATATTGTAGTTTTGAGGGGCAACGTTGTCTTGGAGGGATGGGGAGACAGGAGAGGAAAACAGATTGGCCCAGGGAGGGCAATTCCTTCTTTGGAGCCAGTCTCTCACTGGGAAGAGAAAGGAAACCAAGCTTTGTGAATGGCATTCCTGGTATCACATGGTGCATGAGTCACAAGGAGATTCAGAAGAGGAAGTCAGTCTTGTTCGTTTGCTAGAGTCCAGCTAATGAGATTTTTTTAAAAAAGGTTCAGAACTACACAATAATGCAGAGTCCTTAAGCACATTTCGCCTCCGAGGGCGCTTTCCTTCTTCATGAGCTCACAAGCACTAGCTAATCCATTTTCGACATCCTTCACAGGCTCCCTTTCTGGACTGGGGTTATTCTTCCTTAAGGTGACAATGAAAGCTAGGTTTTTTAAAAAGCAATCAAGAAACGAAGTACGTTAACATTGAGGCTGCTGCTGGCTTTCCCTCTGTGTTTGAGGGAAGCCTTTTATCTGAAAGAGAGACGTTTGCATCATGTTCGCCCTTTTACAATAAAGGTCTTGAGAAACGTGGGGCGTGTTCCAACCAAAACAACTTGCCGTGATTTCAGCAAGAGTTGTAAGCTTTAAAAGCCCCATTGAGTTTGCAGCCTGAATATCTTCCATTGAGATCAACTGGATTTAAAATTGCTCACATTTTGCTGGATCCTGTCCATTATCTCCTAACCCTTGGGCTTTTTTAAACAACAACAATGAACATTTATGGGTTTATAAAAAAATACAAATACAAGAACCATTAAAGACTTTGCAGCATCTTAGCAGCAACAAATGGTGTTTGTTCTATTCATTGTCAGGCTTTGGGGAAGCGGCTTCCTTTGGCCGTGGATAAGCAGAACAAAGCAAAAATAGTCTCTTACCATTTAAAGATATTTTAATGATCACAGCGAAATAACAAAGAGTCCATTCTCGGAGTAAGAGTGCTCCCAATTAAGGTTTACACCCACTTCCCCTCCGAGTCACCCGTCACTTCCTCGTCTTGCAACCTGATCTCGCAACCATTTTGCTTTCTATGCTGCCACCTTATCTGCTGTCATGACCTTGGGGCTGGGCGGATGTCGGCTTTCCAGCGAGAGAGTATCTGTTGACTCTCTCTCATAAAGGTCTTCCTCTCCTAGCTGTTCACCACCCAGTTCTTCCCAACTTTTGTCTTCTGAACTGTGCCCCTCTGGAAACCACTGCTCCAAATCTATACTGTCCTCCTGCTCATGGGAAGATTCAGGATCCTGAATTGGGAGCAGGGGGAGGGGGAGGGGCCTGGCGTTCCTCATCTGTGCAGCCCTCTGCGGCATGGTCGCTGACATCCATTGACTTTAGACATAAGCCTTACACATTCAATGCATTCCTTACCATAGTCTCTCCACCGAGAAGATTGAGCAGTTGGCCTAACAAGGACTTGATTTGGTGGTAATTAACACAGTTAAAAGGGTTTGCATTTCTTTATGTTATGCCTTTAATATGGCATAACTGTGTCTGGCAAGATGCTCAGACATTGTTGTATCCCAGATATTATTTTCCCACATCTTCAGGGGCATTTCAGTCCGGTTTCCCTTGTTTACTCTACTGAGTGTTCATTATTGCACCCATCGGCAATCCCTGTCTCAAACCAACCGGCGAAGAAGGAAATGCCAATTCATCTATATCAGGGACCTCCAACTCGCAAGAGACTGCGATCAGACCAAAGTTGTTGAGCTTTTTTTAGGGGGAGGGAAGCTCCGTTTTTTAGAGAGGGAAGTGAAGAATTTTAGTAAAGGAGAAAGATCACTAAGGAAACAATCTGACTCACAGCGAAAACTCCATCTTCCGCTCCAACGAGCATGCACAAATGGAGGGCAGGATGAAGGGGTGGGGCCAGATGCTCTTAATGGTAAAGGTGCCCCTGACCGTTATGTCCAGTCGCAAACAACTCTGGGGTTGCGGCGCTCATCTCGCTCTACAGGCCGAGGGAGCCAGCATTTGACTGCAGACAGCTTCCAGGTCATGTGGCCAGCATGACTAAGCCGCTTCTGGTGAACCAGAGCAGCGCACAGAAACGCTGTTTACCTTCCCGCTGGAGCGGTACCTATTTATCTACTTGCACTTTGACGTGCTTTTGAACTGCTAGGTGGGCAGGAGCAGTGACCGAGCAACGGGAGCTCACCCCGTCGCGGGGATTCGAACCGCCGACCTTCTGATCAGCAAGCCCCGGATGCTCTTATGCCACCGCTAACAAAAAGGAGCCCGCGGTCAACAGCAATCAAACAGAACCTCCCAGGGATCGACTACTCGATCCCGATCAACCAGTTGGACACCCCTGATCTATATGGGATAACTGGAGGCCACACCCAGCGTAGTTAGCAAGAAAGAGAAGCAAAGCTGCAAAGGTCCATGGGACCTTACTATGTACCGTATTTTTTTTGTGTAATAACACACTCCTGTGTAGAAGACGCCCCCCCATTTTTGGGGACTCAAAAATAAGAAAATGGGGGAGGGATTGCCTACAGTAGGTTGCCCCGTAGAGACTTCTACGACAGCCAATGGCTTTTCAGACATTTGGGAAGAGGGCTTTCAAAGCTTGTCTACCAAACTCCCTGCTTGAATGCACCCGTGCCCTTTCAAGAGAGCTATTAATTAGATCGGAACAAAAATTGTACAATGTTTAATACCGCATTTTAGTCTTTGTTTCTATGAACCGCTCAGAGAATGTGGAATAGTATATTAATATACTGTGGAACCTCGGTTGTCAAATGTAATCCGTTCTGGAAGACCGTTCAACTTCTGAAACATTCAACAACCGAGTTGCAAAGAGTTGTCAGCAATTTCCACTGAGAAAATTGAAAAACACGCCGCAGAAGCCGTTCGGCACCCGAGGCGCGCTCGAAAACGGAAGCAATTACTTCTGGGTTTTCAGAGTTTGGGTTCTGAAACGTTGGGCTTCTGAGACGCTCAAAACCCGAGGCTCCACTGTATTATTAATTCAGTAATAAATATTGTAAATGTTGATTTTTTTTATTATTATTATCCTAGCCATCTGGAGAGAAGTTAGTTATTAGAACTTTAGGCCATGACCAATAGGGCAAAGAGGTTTGTTTGCAACTGGAATTTGATTTCATAAGGTTTATTAATGAACAAACTTTTGGTAAAAAGAGAATTTTAATCTCTCCTTCACGTCATGCTGAAACTCCAGTTTGGCAACCAGGCAGCTTGTAATCTAGGGGTAGATCCAGGGTTATTCACACAATGGAAAAAACAAACAAACTCCTCCTGGTATTTGATGTTTTAATTGCATGCTTACCTGCTGCAGGACAGGATCCCACCTTCCACCTTGTCCACAAGAGTCATCCGTGCTGAGACAGTTCCCACAGGATGACTGTGACTCAGCATGGTTTGTTAACTATGGGACCTTACCTAAGCCCAGGGTTTGTAACCGGAGGGAAATTGTTCAACACTGTTTAGAGCAGGCACCCCCAAACTCAGCCCTACAGATGTTTTGGGGACTACAATTCCCATCATCCCTGACCACTGGTCCTGTTAGCTAGGGATGATGGGAGTTTCCGAGCACAATTCAAAGTGTTGGTGCTGACCTTTAAAGCCCTAAATGGCCTCGGTCCAGAATACCCGAAGGAGTGTCTCCACCATCGTTCTGCCTGGACACTGAGGTCAAGCACCAAGGGCCTTCTGACGGTTCCCTCATTGTGAGAAGTTACAGGGACCTAGGCAGAGGGCCTTCTCGGTAGTGGCGCCCGCCCTGTGGAACGCCCTCCCATCAGATGTCAAAGAGAAAAACAGCTACCAGATTTTTAGAAGACATCTGAAGGCAGCCCTGTTTAGGGAGGCTTTTAATGTTTAATAGATTATTGTATTTTATTTTTCTTTTGGAAGCCGCCCAGAGTGGCTGGGGAAACCCAGCCAGATGGGGCGGGGTATAAATAATAAATTTATGATGATGATTATTATTATTTTGTAGTCCCAAAACATCTGGAGGGCAGAGTTTGGGGATGCCTGGTTTAGAGCCTTAAAGGATGACCTACAGATACTACTACCAAAGCAAACACAGTGATGTGCCTTTGGAAAGAGGCTGTTTCCTTAACCGCATTGTCTTGTTGCAAATTTCACTTGGTCCTGAAATCTGTCAGAGATGGGAGTACTGGAAAACTGGAGCAGGCTGGGAACACATAAAAGTAGTGCAAGAGAAATGGCTGGGAGTCCAAAGTGCTGAATTAGGTAGTTTGTTGGGAGCAATCATATGCATTACTTAACTCACAGCTACATATTTATTTTATGTGCTTATCTGAAATATTTACACTCCCATCTTTCCAAAAAATAGTCTAAGGCAGCATCTTCCTAAGTAACATGTTCACTATTCTTCAGTGTTCCCTCTAACCCTGTGCCTGAGGGTTGGTTGCTATGCAGTCTTGAGGACTAGAAGCTTTAATTAAAAAGAAAAAGTGTTACAGAGTTAGACTCAGAGTAATGCAAATGCTGCTGTGGCCTTAAAAGATTTCTGTGTGCTTCCCAAATACAAAAAGAGACAGCATAATTGGGTATAAATGATACTTCTTTTATTTATTGCAACGAATGATGTAAACAAAAATACATTTCAATTATAACAAGGGTGCTTGCCCACATTTCTATATAAACTAAATTTTAAAATGTTCATTCCATTATTCCCTCAGGCTTAAAAATCAAACATACAATTAAGGAATAGTTAATTTATAGATAAAACTGAGAAATCCTCTCTTTTCTCTCACTCACACACATACACACAACAGAAAAGGCCACAAATACTGTATATTCATTTAAATCAAGACAAATACTTCATAGCACGTGACATAGCCAGTCTTACAGATTTGGAGAGACTTCCTTATCACACAATTTGTTTATTTATTTTGCATTTCTTAAATTTCTAAACCACCCTTCATCCGAGGATTGGAGGGCTGGTCTCTGTCATTATTCAAATGCAGCAATTATGCCGGGGCACCGTATGAAAGTGCTAATTAAAAAGTTTCCTTGGCTAATTTGGCTGCTATGAAAGTGAGAGCTGGAAGGCTTTTGAGTAATTAACCGAGAAGCAGAGGAAGATGCTGGGGTGGGGGTGGGGGTGGGGCGAGTGGGGACAGGTCCGTTTCGCTACTTGCAACAGGGAACAGAGTGCAAACATTTGGTCGAGTTTACAAGACCAGTCAAGAGCCCGCTTTCTTTTCAGAAGAAACGATGGGCCGTTCAGCATAGATGTGCCTGGCATTCATTGGAACGAACGCAGGGGATGGCTAGTGGACTTCATACATGCAGTGGGGGGACACGTTAAAGGCTTCATACGGTATTTACTCCCCCCAAGCCTCTGGGCATTTCTACCAAAAAGTACTTTAAAATGTTAAATGGGTGGGATCTTGCCACTTCCAGGCTAGCCATAAAACAAGCAAGGAAAGGGACCTAGATGGTGGTCCCCTTCTCTGGAAAGCTGGACCACAAAGATGGGGAAACAGCACAGCCAGAATGGCTGGGAACTGTGTAATAAGGACTTTGTCCATCAATATGACGGTGGTGGGGACTTGCTCCCCAGGAACAAGCCAGTTTGCTCCACCACCCATTAATCTGGGAAGGGCTACATTCCCATGCTTTAAGAAAACCTGATTCAACCGATCAGCCATTCAATGTTCCTACCTGGGTTGTGAGCAATCACAAAGTCAAGGAATCCTGACCTGACCAGCAGTGTCAGGCTTGGTCGGTCCCCCCCCCAATTTACTTCATTTTACTTATTTGGTATTTTGCTTATTTGGTGTGGGCCTTGTTGTCAAGTGCTCCAGCGTGGTGCATCTCGGCCCACGCCTCGAGACGCCGGAAGCGCTCGGCGCCAAGCAAAACGCAGCAACTTTGGCATGAGAAGAAAATAAAGCTCGTCAATGAGGCTGTGCCTGCTACCCAGCGGAAAGCCGGAGAGCTGGACAAAAGGCAACTAACTACGAGGGTGCACTGGCCAGAATGATGCCAGCCGCTCGGATAAAGCACACTGTGAGCTGGCCTGAGCGATCGGCTCCAGCGCTTGCACTAACAGCAGCGTTGGCGAAGGCAAATCTGTGCCAAGTCATGCACACAGGGGAGCCCCCCCCCTCTGAAGATAACAGACATACTTTAAAGCTGGTGCTCTTTCTACCTGTCTGTTGGTGTCCGGGTGCAACGCTAGCACTGCAGCGAAGCAGCTAATGCCAAACAAGGACTCCCTTTCCAGGGTGCAATGGCTAATGCCTACTAGCTAGGAGTCTCGTCAACATCGGACGAGCCCTAGGGCAGGCTCCCTCAACCTCGGCCCTCCAGATGTTTTTGGCCTTCAGCTCCAATGATCCCTAGCTAGCAGAACCAGTGGTCAGGGACGATGGGAATTGTTGTCAAAACATCTGGAGGGCCAAGGTTGAGGAAGCCTGACCTAGGGCAAGGGCAGTCCACATGCTGCCGTCCGATGTTGACGAGACTCCTAGCTAGTAGGGCCAATGGTCGGGGATGATGGGAGCTGGGAGTCCACAACATCTGGAGGGTACTAAGTGGGCAAACCGTGGCCGGGGGGGGGTTCCTCTCATGCACAACCTCTTTGGAACAAAAGGGGCTGGGGAAACTGTGCTACGGAAAGCCCACCTCTTTTTAAGTACAGATCACTTTTAAAATTAAGGCCTGCATGAAATCCAAAGGGGTTCCCGCCCCCCCTCCTATTCCCTCCCATACAAGGCTTTGGAGTCCCAAGGATTAATTACGCAACCATCTTAGATAGGGGGGGAATAGGAGGAGGAGAGCATATATACATATATCCATTCATAAAAGGCACTTTGCTAAAACATAGCATGGGAGCCAGTTCTAAATTTATAGCCAGCACAATGGAGAGGCTATTTTAAGCTCCTGCTCAGTGTAGCTTTAGAGCTGTCTAGATGTGTGTCACAGACAAACATCTTTACAACCGTCCTCCTCCTCCTCCCACTCCCATGCAAGATTCAAGGCACAAGAGGAAAGGAAGGCTGCTTAAAGGGGGAGTCTCTCTCTACCTCCCCCCCCCCACAGCCCTCCCATAGCAGAAGCAATGCTAATTTCCAGGCACACACAGGACGAAGCCTGACCGATCCTTGGTGAAGTTTGGCTCTGATTGGTTTATTCTGGTTTCCACGGAGATGGTGCATTTCCGACCATGCATGCTGCACTGGACCGGATTGGCAACGCTGACTTGCAGGCGGCGTTTCTCACTGCAGGGCGAGAGAGAGGGGGGGCGGGGAGGAGAAAAACACATTAAAGAAAGAGACTTCAAAGTGTGTGAAGCAGTAGAAGAAAGGCCACCTTGAACTTGTAAGATCTGCTCCATCACCTCCTAACAGCTCGGGAGGCCGTGATTAACGGCCAAGATTAGAACGGATCATGCAAATGAAGAAAAAGAACCACCGACTCCTTCAACCACGGTTCTGGAAAGGCCAACTTGTGCATTCTTTGGGATGGGGCCAGGGAAGGTGCGTAGATAGAGCTACTCATCCAGGCTTAGGTATAGAGAGTCCCCTCTGTGCACCTGATGGAGTTCCCTCTATCACAAACCCATTTTTGAGATTTGCACTATTTCCATATTTTGAGCTTTTTTTTTATATAGAAAAAAAGGTTTTTAATTTCAAAGAACGAAGCACATCAATGCTTTATACCCAAGAGCAACATGAAGACTGCAATCGTTTTTGCAAACAGCTTTCTAATGCAGCTGTTCCAACGGAATGAGTTCCAGACTACTTTGCTGTAGTTTAAAAAATCGTTCCTGATGGAGGTAAGAAGGGGGCCAACTCCTTTGCTCACGTCATGTGGGTGAGACTTGTGTCCTTCCTTCACCGGCTTGCTCTCTCCTAACACTCCAACTTAGAAGCCCCACAGAAGAAATTCCACCCCAGAATGAAAAATCAGATCCCATAAAACAGCCCTGATAAAACCAAAACCAAAACAAAACCCCCAAAACACAACCCTTGGCTTCAATGTCAGGCTTAAATAAAGAGAGTTCACAGTCTTTCTGACAATGCTGTCCAGGGGGAAATAATTTCCAGAAATTTAATGCACAGTGGAACAGAATATTTAATTTTAAGCTGTTATTCAGCTTTTAAAAAAAATGTAAATTCCATTGCGGGGGTGGAGGACATTCGGCAACTTGAGTAATTTGCATGTTGGGTTTTAAGAATCTTCCCCGCTTTATGAGTGTAATAATGCAGTTTTGTTTCCCTTACAGGAAAGACAGCTAATGAGAATTTTAAATGCAGGAGCTGAAAGTGCAGCTGGCAAGATGAACACGCCCAAATACTGAAATCTGTTTTTTTTAAAGGTCCTGTATCACTTACTGAAAAATGGAAACAGAATCCCCAAAACACTGCCAATTTTTTTTTCTTTGGGAAACCTAAACTATCGCACCAATTCATTGTTTTCTGCCAACACTTTCCAGCAGAAACTTAATTGCTCCCCCGTACTTTTTAGGGAAAGGACCAAGGAGTGCTTAGATTACACACCTTCCATGGGAGTAAGCCCCGTATGTGACTGTCTGCTGAATAAACATGCTCAGGGCTGTGCCACTAATATTAAATATTAGTCTGCTTTTTTAAAAGAAAAGAAAGGAAAAGGGTCAAGACAAACAAGAAAGACGATGCACAACACTGATCGCTGTCACGTCAGGGTGCCATCGGGACAGGAGGCCAAGTCTTCCAGGTATTTAATACTTCTTGACTTAACGCCACAGCGAGTTGCATTGAAAATCCCCGATTAATTTGCTATTTTTGCCGTGCCTTAGCAGACCCAAATGAACACATGGTAAAGCCACAGCAGATCACAGGTGCTTGTGGATGCATTTACAATGTGAATCACCGGTGTGTGTGTGAGTAAGAGAGAACAATACTCTATACCAGGCTTCCTCAAACTCGGCCCTCCAAATGTTTTTGGCCTACAACTCCCATGATCCCTAGTTAGCAGGAGCAGTGGTCAGGGATGATGGGAATTGTAGTTTCAAAACATCTGGAAGGCAGAGTTTGAGGAAGCCTGCTCTATACTCTCAAGTACATGCCTCCCCTTCATTTGGTTGAGCAAGAATGTAGCTGTTGGATATGCTTTTACAAAGGGCACTGCAACAAATTCTGCTTCTTGTTATATCACCAGAGGTTCCATAATCAACATCATTCCCTCTCACTCATAGTTAGCTCTCCTCTCCCATCGCCTGATCACATTTGACTAATTGACCCTTGAGATTTGTGGTATGGTGGAGTATAGGTAAAGCTAAAGGAGCCCTGGACGGTTAAGTCCAGTCAAAGGTGACTATGGGGATGCGGCACTCATCTCGGTTTCAGGCCGAAGGAGCCGGCGTTTGTCCACAGACAGCTTTCCGGGTCATGTGGCCAGCATGACTAAACTGCTTCTGGCGCAACGGGACACCGTGAAGGAAACCAGAGTGCACAGAAAAGCCGTTTACCTTCCCGCCGCAGATAGATACCTATTTACCTACTTGCACTGGTGTGCTTTCGAACTGCTAGGTTGGCAGGAGCTGGGACAGAGCAACAGGAACTCACCTCGTCATGCGGATTCGAACCGCTGACCTTCAGATCGGCAAGCCCAAGAGGCTAGGTGGGGATGAGTCTATCAAAAGGTGGTTGCCATCACTTTTGGATACTGTTATAGCAAGCTAGGGCACTGGTCTTGCAACATAGCTAAGGTGCACAAAGGTGTGTGTTGGTGTAGAATCAGTTTCACGCAGCTTGACTAACATAGGAAAGCACTTTCCATATCATCTTAAAACACAACACTTTCCCAGGGGCAGTTCACAATGTTCTTTGTTTTTCACTCTGGCACGTAGAGGACATGTCTGAATCCCACAATTCTGTCAAGGCTGGGGGGGGGGGAAGAGGGGAGATGACATGAAATTGGGTTGGCTGCAGAATTCAGCATCCCGAGCACCTCTGTTCTCATTAACATCCCATCACTCAATTTCTAGTCCTCATGCCTGCAAAGTTAGATGTGAAAGCAGGTTGGCGATACTTTTTCAAAGCTTCAGAGCCCAGAGGTGGTAAGAAGCTGTCTAAATACAAGGGGCAGCTTGAACTTCCCCATCTCGAGGATAGGGGCTTAAAATAAAACAGCAAAAGCAGAAATATGCAAAATAAGCGAACATATACACATTCAGAATCTTGGCTGCCAGTACAAAACTGTGCGCGAGCACGCAGGGTACACTTGCCTATCGGAACGAGAAGCAGAAATAGCAAGAGAGCTAGTTTCATCAAAACTTCACAGGAAGTCATTTGCAGACAGCCTCATGCCCACAGACCAGTTCAGTAACCTCTGCTCTTGAAAGGCTGCAGAAATGATTCATCCAATGTGTGCAACAGAAGCTGTTTTTCTTTCCCCCCTTTTAATAAAAACAAACAGCGAGGGTCTAACCATGAAAAACAAGCAGTATTTACTTTTCTGGTTTGTGCCACAGGTCCCTCTCACTACACCTTTTAATGCCAACTGGGGCCATGTATGTATCTGGGGTCATAGTCCCCTGTGAAGGCAGTGACTGTAGCAGCAATGTTCCGGACAACAGAGGGCTTTTGAAAGCTGGCTTGTGAAACGCTGCTTCAGACTCCAAACCGTAACTAAGAGCTCAGTGCTTCAGGGACGGTCCCAAACAGAAAAGGCAGGTCCAGATTCAAAAGGTCGGCTCACAAAGAATGGGGGACAAATCCAGGAAATCCCAAAGGGGCAGAAAAGGCTATTTATTTACGCGACCCCAGCTGCGCGGATGCTACTAGCCCAGAGATGGAAAGAAGATAAAATGCCTACCAGAGAAGAATGGCAGATCAAGTTGATGGACTATGGCAAAATGGCAAAAATGACCGGAAGAATAAGAAATAAGGAAGACCAATTTTTTAATAAGGAATAGGGAGAATTTACCATTCATCTTAAAAACCACTGTAAACAGTTAAAACTGTTAGCAGGACTGGAATAGCACTTGTGGTTTAATGGTGAATTTTGGACATAATGGAGATGTGAAAGATTTGGATTAATCATAAAAGATGTAGGAGGAAATGATTAACAATAGGACCCACAAAGGGGAGGAGGGAAGTCCAGAAGATTCCTTGGAATCTTGTTTTTATGTTATGTATTGGATAACTGGTTTTCCAGTAGTGATGTATGGAAGTGAGAGCTGGACCATAAAGAAGGCTGATCGCCGAAGAATTGATGCTTTTGAATTATGGTGCTGGAGGAGACTCTTGAGAGTCCCATGGACTGCAAGAAGATCAAACCTATCCATTCTTAAGGAAATCAGCCCTGAGTGCTCACTGGAAGGACAGATCGTGAAGCTGAGGCTCCAATACTCATGAGAAGAGAAGAATCCGTGGAAAAGACCCTGATGTTGGGAAAGATGGAGGGCACTAGGAGAAGGGGACGACAGAGGACAAGATGGTTGGACAGTGTTCTCGAAGCTACGAACATGAGTTTGACCAAACTGCGGGAGGCAGTGCAAGTCAGGAGTGCCTGGCGTGCTCTGGTCCATGGGGTCACGAAGAGTCGGACACGACTAAACGACTAAACAACAACAACATTGGATATGTGATTGTAAAACTCTGCTTTGAAAACCAAATAAACAAACTTACACACACACACACACACACACACACACACACACACACACAAGGATTCTCCATGGGTTGTTTAAGATAACAGTCATACTATTATGCTACCGACACTTTTCTTAGATGATTATGTGCTCTGCATTTTTTGGCCGTCATCTTTAGGTATATACGTTGCACAATGCACCTGACCTTTGTTGCTGTTCACCATTAGCAAGGAGCAGGGCACCAGAGAAGAAAGGGAATGTACCTGTCTGTTCTGGTGTTGTTCCCCAAGCCAGCACTTTCCTGCCACCGGTCAACCTAATTCTCTCATGTCCAAGCCCAAGACCAGTCAACCTTACCAGAGAGCTGCGGATATTCCAGGTGTCATAGCACCTGCCGCAACAAGCGCAACTTGCTGAGCCCATCTCCTGTGAGCACCTCCCCTGGCGTTCATGAGAGCTGAACACAGAGGAATTTATTTCCAGTGGCGTATGCCCCATATACTCCCCCCCCCACTCTTCAATGTAAAAACATTTCACCAAAACTATTGTGCAACTCTACTTAACATTTCTTTCAAAGGAAACTCCTTCCCTAGCAAATTGCCTTATGATTTATACAATAGCAGGTAATTGAAAGCTATGTTATTTTGTGAATTGGTGTCACCCTTGCTGGTTTTTTTTTCTAAATTAAAAAACAGAAACACTATCCTCTAGCTCCCTGAAAGACAGAAAATATAATAATGATAGGGTGGCCAGATGACAAAATGAGTCAGAAAGTTGCAATACATGGCTTTCTTGCCTAAATTGTTTTTGGAGAGAGGAATGTGGCAGACAGCAGGACTGAAAAAGGTGCCCAAACACCTGACTGAGAGGCAGGTTCTAGTAGAGATGACCTGACCTTAGATTATCTCAGAGTCCTCTTTACCTCAAAGGTTAACAGACCCAGGGAGCTATACTGCTAGGCTTACTCATTACCGTAAGTCCACAAGTGGGTCTTGGAAAGTTCTAGCTCAGGGGTAGGCAAACTGAGGCTAGGGGGCCGGATGCGGCCCAATCGCATTCTCAATCCGGCCCGCGGATGGTCCGGGAATCAGCGTGTTTTTACATGAGTAGAATGTGTGCTTTTATTTAAAATGCATCTCTGGGTTATTTGCGGGGCAAAGGAATTCGTTCATATTTTTTCCCCAAAATATAGTCCGGCCCCCCACATGGTCTGAGGGACAGTGGACTGGCCCATGGCTGAAAAAGGTTGCTGACCCCTGCTCTAGCTTAAGGATTTCAGAGTTACTTGCACGTGGGCAAATGGTGCTGCTCGCGTTCCATTTTGCACCCAGCGTGCTTCAGCGTCATGGAGAGAAGGTTTAAAATGGAAGAAACGTGACAAGTCAGAGATCACTTCAGCTAGAATATTACTCACACGGTTCCACGGAAGAAACAAGAGAAGAGAAACAGTCTGTGCGGGAGAAAAAGCAGAGGGGTGGAGGGTTTCTGAAGGGAGAAACCACTGCTTTCAAACGCTACAACTCTCTTGGTCCTGGTCACCATAGTAACCTGGATATTAGCCAGTGCATCACTGCCAGCCAACCAGAGGATGTGACTGTCATGCATGCTCTTATTTGGCTGGGGGGTGGGGTGGGTGGGGCTAGAGCCTGCTGCCTCTTCTAGGGATGCCTGCTTACGAGCCAAATTTAAAACCGATCGCTTATTAGTATTAGGGAACGCCAACGTGAGCAGCGTTTTGC
Source organism: Zootoca vivipara (assembly GCF_963506605.1). Classification (NCBI taxonomy): domain Eukaryota; kingdom Metazoa; phylum Chordata; class Lepidosauria; order Squamata; family Lacertidae; genus Zootoca; species Zootoca vivipara. The sequence goes on from NC_083288.1 coordinate 13,475,663, forward strand.
AATCCTTGTTCGTCTCCACAGCTCTGCAAGCACAACATCATTTATTCGGAAAATGCACACACACACTTGCGGGTGACTTCTTCCTGCAACATCTAACGCTCGCTAAGCAGGACGTGGGACAGGAAATCCACCCCCCCCCCCAGAACAAAGCAGTACCTTCTAGCAGGGGAGCTCGGGGATACAAGTTGCTGGTTTTGTGCTCCGTTTTGCTCCGCTGCTCACAAAAACCTTGCAGCTGTTGGGAGATGCAGCTATTGGCACAAGGTGATCTTTGGGTGGATTGAGGGCATAGGGCAGACTGGACGCCGCTGACCCAGCACACTTGCAGAAAGCTTCCCTCTGGAAGCACTGCAAGATCTGGAACCTGATCACAGAACCACCAAACTGAGCAGTTTTATTCATGTAAGTGCATAGCTGGTACTGGTTTTTTTCCCATCAGCCCAAAGCCTACGACAAGCATGCCCATTTTGCATACAACCCATCTGAATAGTAAATCCATTCAAGGAGGGCAGGTCACAAAGTGTCTTCAGGGTTCATGTCCCCAACATCCACTTCACATCTTTGGGATTTCTCTCCATGAGCAACTTGCCAACACCCGGGCATCTCTTAAGAGCCATTCAAAAGACAGACACTCATCAGGGCTTTCGGTGGCAATGGGAAGATATGGAACCTTTAACTTTAATTTTACTGAATGGTTAGAGGAAAGTTCAGTCGCCCACTCCAAATAACCTTGGATAAAGAGAGCAAAAAACCAACCAACCAAAAAGGAATACATAAAATAATGGCTATTGGTCACCAGCCTGAATTGGTTTCTGTGTCGATTTTTGTTTGTTTGTTCTTGGCTATAACCTGTATTTAGTTGACCAATAAAATCTGATGATGGTGATTACTAGCTGTTAGTTAAGAGCAGCATCAGCAAAGTGGCTCTAGGCCAGGCATCCCCAAACTTCGGCCCTCCAGATGTTTTGGACTACAATTCCCATCATCCCTGACCACTGGTCCTGTTAGCTAGGGGTCATGGGAGTTGTAGGCCAAAACATCTGGAGGGCCGCAGTTTGGGGATGCCTGCTCTAGGCCCATCCCAAAAAAGAGGGCACTATGGCAGTCCCAAAGCTGACGTTTTAGTAGGTAAGCATTGGAAGGAGTAGAATGCTTGTGCATCTCTCTTTGTTGATCAGGACTGCAGCCACATTCCACCTCTCCAGACGTTCAACTACAATGCCTGAGCTAGCAACCTTTAAACTAGCTGTTCCCCTGCACACCTCCAGGTACGCCCAGGATGTAGTAGAAACATGTGGTGCAATTCCTAACTAATTATGTATGGCAGTACTTTGCTATTAGCCTATAAAGATCTGAATTATTTGGGATCCAAATATCTTTCCAACTGCCAACTGGCCCAGGAATTATGATCAGCAGGAGAGGCCCTGATTGTTGTCCCCATCTACAGCAGAAGCTGGGAGGGTGGTGGCATGAGACAGGACCTTTTCTTGGTGGAGGCACCCTGGTTATAGAACCAGCTCCTGGGGAAAATCAAATCTGCCCCCACTTCTGATATTTTTATGTGTAAGCTGAAGAGTTTTCTGTTTGCCCAGGCATTTGGAACATGAAAGCTGTTCTGGATTGTGGCTATTTGGGCTATCACTGATGTTACCAATTTCATCATTGATTGTGTGGTTTTTATTTCATACTTGTCTGTAATGTTTTCATGGTTTGTTTATTTATTTATTTATTTAATGAATTTATATACCGCTCTATACCCGGAGGTCTCAGGGCGGTTCACAGAAAAGATCACAATATATAAAATCAAAATAAGGACAATAACACACACACACCCCGCAAAAAGAGTCACATTTTAAAAGGGTATAGGATGTCAATCAGGTCAACCAAAGGCCTGGTTAAAAAGGAACGCTTTTGCCTAACGCCTAAAGGTGTATAGTGAAGGTGCCAGACGAACTTCTCTGGGGAGGGCATTCCACAGACGGGGAGCCACTGCAGAGAAGGCCCGTTCTCGTGTTGCCACCCTCCGGACCTCTCAAGGAGGAGGAACACAAAGGAGGGCCTCAGAAGTTGATCTCAGGGTCCGGGTAGCTTTGAATCTTCGCTTACGCTATTCCAGCAAAATCAGCATCACATCACCCAACAGCTTCTTGCTCTAATCTCAGCGAACAAGATGAACAATAGTCAGCTCCAATATGGTACCCCTCCAGGTGTTTTGAACTACATCTTCCATCTGCCCCAGCCAGCATGGCCCACTGTCAGGGTTTAGGAAAGCTGAAATCCCAAACATTTGGATGGCACCAGGTTGGGGAAGGCTGCCTGAAGTAAATAATATAAGCAAGGGCTCCTCCTCCTCCTCTTCTTCTTCTTTTGCAAGACCCTTTTAAATATTCAAAACGGTCTCTTTTTTCTCTTTCCTAGGCCAGTGGATGCCAGCTTTTAAGACTGGGGACAGGGCCACTCCTGACCAGACTGTTTGGGAGTTGCCTCCCCCACCCCCAATCTACATTGCTGGGCTCCAAGTACAAGGAAATCAGTGCAAGAATGGAAAGGACTGGTATTTCCCCTCTCAACAGGAATGCCTCCTCATTGCGCTGTTCTTATGCAGTCTTGTGGTGAGGATACAATGGTGAAGGAGGAAGAAAAGGCATTTCTGCCCTCAGATCCTCTCCCAAACCTTTAGTCTGGTTACTGCCAGTAACTCATTGCAGAGCTCAGCTTCTTCCTGTGGCCTACCAGTTAATGATGCCTGATCTAGGTCATGGCTAGAAAAGGTATTCAAATTCCCAGTCAAATGTTGCTCAACCCAGTCTGTGGGTTACAGTCGCTATGAGACAGAACAACCAAGTTGCAAAGTTCCCAGCTGAAATCTTGCCTATGCTATGAACTCAGGACGTGACCTTGGAACGGTTTTACTTTCTTTTCTTTTCTTTTTTCTTGGGGGGGGGGAGGGAATAAATGCATAGACTAGTATACAGGATTGTTGTATACAGTGGGACCTTGGTTCCCGAACTCAATTCATTCTGGAAGTCTGTTCGATTTCCAAAACATTTGCAAACCTAGGCGCGGCTTCTGATTGGCCCCAGAAACAATGCTGACAGCCAAAATGGAAGTTCGGCTTCCAAAAACGTTCAAAAACTGGAACACTTACTTCTGGGTTTGTGACGTTCAGGAGCCGATTTGTTCAGGAACCAAGGTACCACTGTAAATGTGAAGCGATTTGTTTTGGCCTTTCCTTATTTTATTTTATTAGAAATATTTACCAGGATGGGGCTCATACAAAATCAGCATAATGAATTAAAACAACGTATGACATTAAACTTCAATTAAAATCATTATCTTTGTAGCTTGCTAACACCCTGGCTTTTACGTATCTTAGAGGTGTGACAGGAGTCAGCCTTAGGGGTGGAGTTACTAGGACATAAAGGAAGCCACCTGCTTTCACAAATATGTGCAAGGAAGTGACTGCAGTCACCAAAGGCTGCATTGAGGATAGGAAATCTGAAGCCAAGGAGGCAGCACTTATGAAGAGATATTCTTCCAGAATGACACAGGGTGCTGAAGGGGTAAATAACATGGGGAGGGAAATCTATATTTGACCTCTTCATGGGGCCTGGAGGGAGAATGCAAGGCAAGGTAGACAATGTTAAAACAAAGCGACAGCTCACACTCTGGGTGACTGGCATCAACCAACAGATCTCAAGAGGCTGTAAAGGAAAACCACTAATTTATCTTCGAAGGAGGAAGTTTCACAACTAACTGAGATGGCCTGCTCTTAACCTCTTAAAACTGCAAGAACAAAAAACATTGTTTACCATGAGTTTGTTTCAGGGCTGGCTCACGGTGCAATTCGACAGAATGTGGCAGCAGGCACAGAAGTCATCTTCCCGAGAATCTCAGCTTGCACTTAAAAAAAGAAGTTTCTAGTCCTCATGGCACGTACACAAAATAAGGCAAATCATGCAAATTTGACCAACTTGTGTAATTTCTACGGGATTTTTTTTTAAAGTGTGGAGTAGGCAGAGTCCTAACCTTGCTCCTGTCTGATGTTCTCCAGTGCCTGCTAAGAACATAGGAAGATAGGAAGCTACCTTATATGAATTCAGACTACTGGTCCATCTAACCTAGTACTGTCTGCGCTGACCCTCCAGGTTTCCAGGCAGAGCCTACCTGGAGATGTTGTGATTAACCTGTTATTAACCTTGTGCTCCTCCAATTAGCTACAGCCCTTCTGTTACCCGAGATGGTCTTCCAGAGACTGTTTTACAACTTGTCTTCCACTCCTCTCCAGTTCTGCCAGATTAGTCACAGTGCTTGCCAGGCCAGTACCAAACTGAGCAGATGGGACATTTCCAGGCACACTGTCCTCAAACCATCTCCCACTTTCATGCAAAATTAGCAAAGAAGCAGAAACATGTCATTGCAGAGTGGGGTGTGTGGAGAGAGCACCCACTACATCGTGAGGAGTGCTCCCATTATAATGTTTTAAGTGACCTACATACAGTACTGCTGGGGGAAGGCTGGGGAAACCCAGCCAGATGGGCGGGGTATAAATAAATAAATCCTGAGGTATGTTGGCTACTGTGACCTGGAAGGAAGTGGTGTGCTATCCGTGACACCGTGTCGATTGGCTCACTTGCTTGTGCTACCTAGAAATGTGTGGATGAACCGGTTATCTCCTGGTAGCAAACTGTGTCTTGGACTCTACTGATATATCTAGAGGGAGTGGATGAATGTTGGTGTGCAGGGTAGCACACTTACATAGATTTTTTTTACCTGTTCCTGGTGTGTATTACATGAGCCAGATTCCTCAAACTGGCCCGTGACCTTATAGTCAACCAAAATAGGCAGACATGCTTTGGAGCCTCATCAGAACTCTCAGCTTGTTGCACATTCGTCTTGATTTGATTCATCTTTTACCTGTATCAAATGACCTGTATAATTGGGTTCTCCTACAGGTGCACTCCTCATCTCCACAGAGATAGGCAGTATTTAAAATACAGGCATGCATTTTGGGGGCATGCAAGGGAGTAGGGAGCTTTTTGCCCCCACCAGATCTCTCTGATTGCTCTCGATATCGCTTATAGACAGGCAGCATGGCTGAAGCCCTGCGGCGAGGCACAGGAATGCTGTTCTCCAACCATACTAGATTCTGCAAAAAAAAAAAACACCCTCTTTACCCGCCCTTATCAAAGACCTTGGATCAGAGGAATTCGTCAGTCTACACATTTTGGAATCCAGAGCAAAGCGTGGCGACAACTGCAATTTAATGAATGTCAGCTTTTTAATCGGTGCTCATAGAGAATTCAAAGCTACAATCTGTGAAGAACCACCACCTGCCCTTTCTGCTTCAGCTGCTATCGTGGGACTCCCAGTCCCTGGCCAATCTGCGTAGGCCTGAAAAGGGCAACTCTGCCAGCAGACACTATCTCCTTTAAAGCAGTGACCTAGTTCTGCTCCTGCTCTTCCTAATTTACCCAGAGAAGGTTGCATTCACAGAAATGAATAGGCGCGTGTGTGAAAATCTTGTAGCCTTGAACTGCAATCTCACCTAAAGCAGAACTTTAAGGGGGGGGAGGGGAGGAATCACTTTTATGCGTAAAACAAGAAGAGATGGTAAGAAGAGGGAAAAACTTATACAGTCAAACCTCGGCTCCCGAACGGCTCCATTTTGGCTCCCAAATGCCAAAAAGCTGGAAGTAAATGCTCCGGTTTTCAAATGTTTTTCGGAAGCCAAACGCCCGACGCAGCTTCAGCTTGAGTGCAGGAAGCTCTTGCAACCAATCGGAAGCCGCGCCTTGGTTGTTGAATGCTTCAGAAGCCGAACAGGCTTCTGGAATGGATTACGTTTGACAACCGAGGTTTGACTCTCTCTCTCTCTCTCTCTCTCTCTCTCTCTCTCTCTCTCTCTCTGTGTGTGTGTGTGTGTGTGTATGTGTGCTGGAAGAATAAGCTGGTTTTAAGAACTGCGCCACATTCTTAGCAAGGCTTGCATGCCAAACATGCTGGTGCATGTCAGGGTTTTCCTCAAAGGCCAAGTAAAAGCACTCTGCACATGGCTCAGAGGCACTCTGTGTTTATATCACATGTTTGAGAGGCAACTCATAACAGGCATGAATATGTTATGAAGTCAAGTCTTGGCACCACTTATACTGAGGCAAGTTCTTAACCATGAGACTGACTGCCATAACGATAAATGCTAAGCTCCTTTATGACCTTTTCAGTCTAGTGGCAGGTTTTCATTAGGCATTGGTAGGTGGGGAGCTGATGGTTATCACAGCGAGCTGATGGCTTTGAGTTTACTGCAAAGTCTTTCTTGCGATCAGCACTGTGTAATAACTCAGCACAAATATAGTAGATACTAACAGAGGGGACAGCAAGGGAGCAGAACGACGCCATGAAGCAATGATCAAGGAAAACAGACAACTGGGACATGGAGCAAAACATTCTCCCACTGAATGTCATCATGCTGCTGTACATTAGGGGCTGCCACTCTGCCCACTGTCTGGAGGTCAGCCCTCATCCTCTAATGAACCACCTTGTGCCACCACCTTCCTCTGTAGCTGCAACCATGCCAGTCCCAGTGCTGTTCCTTTATCAAATGGTGCATGTTGGAAATGGGAGGTGGAAATGAAAACAAAGGCCTGATCTGGTCTGCTGGATCCCTTGCAAAGGAAAAGGGTAGCAAGCCCAGAATAAACTCATCCTCCGGTCCACATATTTCAAAAAGTAGGAGAAACACCAGCATTGTGTTAATTAAAGACGCAAAGGGCATTTAACATATGGCATGCCATATTTTGTTGCTCTTGTTTCAGCACCAGAAGAGCGAGACTCCCTCCTTTTCCTATCTTATCCCTGCAGGAGTGAGGAGGAGTTCATGCTAAATGCTATTTCTGAAGAACAAGAGCTTATTGCCTGCCTCGCCCCTTCTCTTAACAAGGTGATTTGGTAGTGTTAAAAAGCTGCCAATTATCAGCAGAAACACAGTGACCCATATCTTACAATGCTGCTTCCAAATCCTCTATGTCAGGCATGTTTTGGACTACAATTCCCATCATCCCTGACCACTGGACCTCTTAGCTAGGGATCATGGGAGTTGTAGGCCAAAACATCTGGAGGGCCGCAGTTTGGGGATGCCTGCTCTATGTGTCACAAAGCAATTTTGGTATGTAACACCCTCCTACCACTGCACCTTGATAACTCTTCTAATATAACATTTTAGGCTGCTTTCGTATGAACAAAATGCTTGCCAATTTTCCCCACACCCCACAAACTGACTCACTGAGAAGGGACACATTAAAAATCCAGGCAAACCTTGAAGCACCGGGCCAAGAGAAAGCCAAGCAGGGTACCCTCTCTGTCTCGTGTGCAAACAAATGTTTTTGCAAAGAGCAGTCGGATCCATGAAGGGAGGCATCAATAGCATTTTGTCAACTGCATACTGTACTGGAAAACTTCTGAATTATCTGCTAAAAGGGCAGCACTGAATTTCCAAGAATTTGCAGTGCATTAAGCTTTTAGTGTTAATTGATTTTACTTTGGCCATTGAACTGAATAACGTTCTCCCCCTGCTCGCCTGCATCGTTTCAATGAATGTACCAGAATCCAATCTCTCATATTTCTGTCTATGAAAAATTGAAAGAAAACCAAACCACCAAAAAAAAGGGTAATCAAGCCAAAAGGTTGAGAAAGCCAATTGCAGAGTAAATGCTGTCAGGAGAGTAACAGATGAATTCTTTGTTCTGAGGCTATCGCAGCATTTCAAGAGACTCCCTGTAAATTGCTATTTATTTTGTGAAGGGCTGCTGCAGTGACAAGATAACATGCTGTGGGCTTGGGAGTAATCCCCAAGGATGGAAAAGTCCCACTCTCCACCTTTTGAGGTAGATGCTTGCATGCAGACAAAGGACGACATGTGATGTGTCCAGAAGACTGTGGACATATGGAAAGGCTACACTGGCCTTTCTCATCAAAACAAAAAATACCGCCCCCCCAAAAGAATTTTAAAAGGGCATATTATTGCCATTATCAATTCCGTGTCCAGAGGGTGGGTGCCAAATTTATTTCAGTTATCAAAAAGCACTGCACATGTGTCTAAGCTTCACTACAATTATGTCCCAACTACCTAAATACTTAAGATTCCCACTCATACCTCAAAGGTTCTTCCCTTGCACATTGATTTAACACAGCAGCATAGAACTGCCAATAGTTAATGGCAAGTCTGGTCCCTGGCATAACTTATCCAAATCTAAAATATGAAGTGTTAAAGCCAATCTCTGTCTGAGTTCGCTAATCTGTAAAATGTCATATTATATTCCTATATAAAATGTGTCCATCAGCTAAAGAAAACTTAGGTAGTTACATTTGTGTTAAAAACAATAGTTCTAAAGCAAGAAATATACTTCATTATTAGATAATGTGTAAGTATAATCTTAGACTATTAATAGATATTTAATGATAAAAAGGGGCTTTTTTAGATATTGAAAGTTTTTTAAAAAATATTAATTTGGTGGATCAATTAAACATTGCATCCTCCAGTATTAATGCCATGTTGACTGATACCTTTGTGATTACCTTTGTGGTGCCTCGCAAGACGAATTTAATTCGTTTTGCGAAAAATTCGTCTTGTGAATCGCGGTTTCCCATAGGAATGCATTGAAATTTATTTATTTTTTGCCCATAGGAACACATTAATTAAATTTCAATGCATTCCTATGGGAAACCGCGATTTGCAAGACGAATTTTTCGCAAAACGAATTCGTCTTGCGAAAAATTTGTCTTGCAGGGCATTCGTCTTGTAGGTACCACTGTATTTACTTACTTTCTACTTAAAATAGTTTTCCAAGCCAGTGTTGATTTCTGACACTCATTTATACTCGTCATACATATTTCCCCGGCGAATATGGGGACAAATTTTGGAACATTTACATAGTATTTAAAAAGAAAAGTTACCATGCAAATACCAGGTAAAGGCATATTTCCTTTCGTTATTACATTGCGGTGCTACATATGCCTACTCTAAAGTCCTCCCAAGTGAGTGCATGTAAGATTGCACCCTGAGACCCACAAATGAGTAAACAGGTCTATGGGAGTGAAAAGGCTGTGTGTGTGTGTGGCTAGCAATATTTGTAGACTTATTTGCAAGGCTGTTTTAGCTGAATAAGCTGAATCAATTAACAAAAGCTATTGCAGAGTGACAGAGAAGCAGACAGAGATGGATCCCTGCTGTAATCCAGTCAGAAAAACTTGGCATCCCTATATAAGGAAGAAAACCAGAGAGCTATGGATGAATGGAGGAGCAGACAACTCCTGCCTACACAACTCATCTCCTCAAGAGATGTAACCAAGCCCATTTGGAGAGTTCCATTCCACAGATTCCAGTGAGATAAGAGCTACTTCCCAATTTAGCTAGACCACTCTGTCCACTCCAATGGACAGTTTCTCAGCTGGGAGAGATTTTCAGGTGGGGGGGGGGGAGAGACAGTTGCTGTATTGTGTTAATGTGTTTTAAATGTCTTGGCCTTTCATGGGATAAGACACCTGCTGTTGTTCCATTCTCACACAACAGCTGAGGACTCCAAAAGGCAATATTACCCTCTTCCCCTTTCCAAGGCTTGCTTTGAGGTGAACGTTATTGATTTGTATCTTCTGGGGCTGGCAAGATGGCGTGCCTCCTCCTTAGTTAAAGAGAGGTAAAGGTAAAAGGTAAAGGACCCCTGGACTGTTAAGTCCAATCAAAGGCGACTATGGAGTTGTGGTGGTCATCTTGCTTTTCAGGCAGAGGGAGCAGGCAATTGTCCACAGAGAGCTTTCTGGGTTGTGTGGCCAGCATGACTCAATCACTTCTGGCGCAACAGACCAAACGAACCCTAAGTGGAAGCCAAAGGGCAGGTCCCTTGAGGTGATGGTGGGAAGCTACTACCGGTAGTAGTAACATACAGTGTAATTCTGGGAGAAAGGACAGCTTTCTTGGATTGGGTATTTATCCCACAGAAAATGAATGTGGGCCCAAAGGTTCACTGAAGGGGACAAAGGCAAAGTGCAAGAATAGGAATCACAAACATAGCGTGCAAAGCTGCTGACGTTTATGATCATGTGATTTCCAATACTTCAAACGGAGGCTATTTAATTAGCTGTTCTATGGAGCAAGGACATTAGCACAGCACAGGCAAGTCAGAAAGATTGCCTCACCGCTTATCTAGGTTCTCTTTGATGTAGTACAACCTACAAAGTGAGTCTTATCTGAACAGCAGGCCTCAAGTTGTAACTTGCAAAGTGAAAGCAAGCATGAGAATAGGAAATGCATAACTTCCTGTGGCAGGTTTGTTGCCATCTCTTTGTTGCAACATCAAATTAACTTTTGTTTCAGAGTTTCCTCATTTTTATAACTTGCCAAACTGCCAGGGGCTCAGCTTGATCATCAGTTGCTCACAGACACACACCATACCTTTGGACTATAACACGCACCGGACCATAACACACACTTAGTTTTTAGAGGAAAAAAACCAGGGAAAAAAAAATATTCTGAACGAAACAGAGGGTGTATGATTTTTGTGGTTCATGCTGTGGCCACAGACATGATATGTGATTTGATGGTGAATTTGGGGTGACCCAATGCAAAAATCCTGAGGATCCATGTGCTTTTACCTCCCCCCTCCCAGGCAGCCTCCTTTATTGCAAGGGTCCCTTATCTGGCTTGCCAATCAGCTGCTCAACTTCATTTTAACACCCTCTCTCCCTCTTGTTTGCCTTCCTTAGCTGGAGCAGTTTCCCGCCCTTTTCTTCTAATTGCTCTCCTCATTGCTTGCTTTAGTACTCTCCTTGCAAGTTCGCTGTCTTAACCTCCTGGCTCCTAGGCAGCCCCCTTTATTGTTAGTGTCCCTTATCTGGCTTGCTGATCAGCTTGGCTATCAGCTGCTGAGCGGCTGGAGCCATGGCATTCGCTCCATGACAGCACAGAGATTTCTCCTTACTCTTGAGGAGGAAAAAACTTGTGTGTTATGGTGTTATGGTGAGAAAAATACGGTATCTAAATTGACGAATGAAAGCGGGAGCTCTCACGGCAAACCTGTTCAACCCCCCAAACCCTCAAAGATCTTATCTGAACAGCAGACCATCACCTGTGAATTTTAATCTCCTAGCAAAGTGCAACCCCCAAGTCAAAGCTAAAATTCCCTGCACCTCTTGCCCCAGCCCAGCCATACACAAGAAACTCTGACCAGCATCAGCTAAGAACTTGTGTGTCCCTTAGCAGCAGCTCAAGCTTCCTTAACGAAGGCCTATATCCCTCTTTGTGAGCCTTGGTATCAAGTTAGTTTTACCAGTATATGCAGACATCAAATAGGTGGTAGGGAACGCTCTAATATTTTTGGAGCAATGAGCATTTGCATGAAGGAAAACAGAAAGGCTGTATGATAAGCTGGAAGTGCTTACAACAGAGGAGGCAAAATTGTGTGTGCATGCATGCACGCACGCACCCACACAGGGAATGAATGTATCTTTGCAGTGGCTACTAACCATAGTTCCCTTGCTGCAGGATGACCATCTTCTGTCTACAAGATTGAACAAGAAGTAGGATGAAAGAACTATTTCCGCCCACAGAGCCTTTGCAATAGTGCAAGCAAATGAAAACATCTTTACTGCAGAGGCTATCTCTGCAACATATCATATTCTGTATCTGGCACTGTTATCTCTCCCTTGGAACAGTTACTGTAACTCTCTGACCTCAACAAACCTCAACATAGTTAGGCTAGGCTAGTGAATATTCCTACTGGTATGTTTCAGCTTGCATTTTTATATGTGGTATATGTCAAAGGCAGGCATAGGCAACCTTGGCTCTCCAGATGCTTTGGAACTACAACTCCCATCCTATGATCCCTGACCACTGGCCCTGTTAGCTAGGGATCATGGGAGTTGTAGTTCCAAAACATCTGGATAGCCAAGATTGCCTATGCCTGGCCAAAGGGCTGTTCTAGTCAATAACATGGAGGTAATATCAGTTTTCCTGCAGAATGTAGTAATTCATAAACCAAATCTAGTTTCAGGATAATGGAAGCCTGCGTAGCTTGTGCTTTAAGTAGAGGACCTAAAAAAATGGGTTTTTTTGTTTTTTGTTTTTAAGAATCTAATTCTTTGATTTCACAGTCACCCAGTACCTCATACCCCCAACCGAAGTTGTGGGCTGACATTAACTTTGGAGAATTTTTTTTAGTTGTAGGAATCAGTTTGCATCCATGGTCACTCGAGAGTTGGAACATTGCCTGCAATTCTGCGCCGCCCGCCCCCCCCCCCCCGTAACTTTAAATTTTGTGGTTAGCATAAAGTAGCTTTGTAAATAGCTAGTGGAGTGTGTAGAGCTAAGTAATAGATCCAGGTGAGCATTACAGAAATTGATTCTCTTTCTTATAGGCTACAAAAAAACCCAAGATAAAGATGTTTAGACGTAGAGACTAGTAAACACTTATGTGGGAAACTTTACTTTTTTTGCAATTCCTTGCAAGGACGTAATAGTTATTCCAGTTGTACCTTTCTGGAAAAAACCCCAACTCCCAAACACTTTTAATATCCAGATCTTTCCCACACTGGAGCCCTTTAGTTGCAATCAGCAGAATGTGGAATTGTAACTATGGTTTCACACAGCACTTCATATAGTGCTATGTACCCCCATAACAATCCCATTGGCCTACTCCACAGAGAAGGCAAAACCTTACAGAGAGATCCTAAGTGTATTTCCTCAAAAGTATGTCCTAGTCTATTAAATAAAAAAAATTCCTTCCAGTAGCACATTAGAGACCAACTAAGTTTGTTATTGGTATGAGCTTTCGTGTGCATGCACACTTCTTCAGATACACTGAAACAGAAGTCACCAGACCCTTATATATAGTGAGAGGGTGGGGAGGGGTATTACTCAGAAGGGTGGTGGGAATGGGTGATTGGCTGATAGGTGTGGTAAACCTGTTGACGACTGTTAAACACTGCAATTGGTCTCACAGGAAAAAGCAAGGGGTGAGATGGCTAAAAATAGCTTTATCATGTACTGTATAAGAATCCAATGCCTCTATTCAGACCAGGTCTCTCCATGGTTTTAAGTTTGGTAATAAGTTGCAATTCAGCAACTTCTCTTTCTAGTCTAGTGTATCTGAAGAAGTGTGCATGCACACGAAAGCTCATACCAAAATATAAACTTAGTTGGTCTTTAAGGTGCTACTGAAGGATTTTTTTTTATTTTGCTTCGACTCAGACCAACACGGCTACCTACCTGTAACTCTTTCCAGTCTATTCTGAAATTCTTTTGTAATAAGACAGCTACTTTAGATCTTTTATAGAATGTCCTGGGAGATCGAAGTGTTCTCCTACTGGTCCTCTGACACCAGACAGAGAAACCAGGTAGAGCAATGATTGACCATTGTCAAATTTCCTGGCAGACAGGATTTAATGGTAGACCCCCCCTGTGATGTATTTCTGCTGGGGATTGCCTCCTTCTGTGATGTATGTATGATGTTTTGGGGGGTGGTCTTGAGCTACAGGGTAGGCAATTTCAAAAGTCTATATAAGGGCTTGCACACCGCTGTTCTAGGTTCCTCTCCTCCCTCCCTGTGTGAGGGGAGTGGGGGACCCTTCTGCAACTATTTAATAAAGATCAGGCTTACTAGCTGCTTTGCTTCTCGATATTCTCTGGTTGGCCTCTGTTATTTTCTCCTACCGATAGGGGAACTACTTAAGGACTCTATATGGGCTCTTGGATACCCCATGAGGGAAAAGGAGCAGTGTTTTTTTCTTATAGCAATGGTAATCATAAACCAGTAAAATAACAAAAGAAAAAAAGAGGCACTCCCTTCTCACTCATGGGCTGCCTACATGTCTCAACTTGCCTAGAATGGTTAATGGATTCATCATTAAGAGTCGACTATGAATAGGACTGCTCTGACAAAGAGGGGAGATTTTGTGAGGAAAACCACCCATTACTGTATTATAGCAAAGCCTTCCCACATATATTTTTTGGTACTGACACTCACTTCTGGGCCTTGCCACAAATATCCCTGATGTGTCATGGGAGGGGAAGTAGCTTCAACCTTTATTGGTATTATTTATTCTTTTCTTTCTTTTTTTAACCTGAAGAGGCCCATCACCACACATTATGACTCAATGCAGCTGCACAAAACAAGGGATTTCTCCCTTCCCTTGTAGAGCAGTGGAAAATTCAATTTCAAAACTGGGTACCCAAAACAAAAGCAAGACCCAAAGTCTCTCCAAATTGTTTGGAGAAACTTGCCTTCCTTTCAGCTTATTTCATCGAATAAGCTAGAGCACATTTATAGTATTAACATTCCAAGCAGGAAGGACTAGGGAGATGGCTGGCCCATCCTTCTGCTCCCACCATAATCCTTCTTTCAGATATAATGTGATTCATATGCAATTCCTCTGTGCACACACATGCGCGCGCACACACACATACACTGCAGTGTCTCTGGGGCTGAAGCAGCAATGGTTCACATAGACTTTCATGTTTTCCTCTGGAATTCAGTAATGAACTCATTAAATCACCAACTTGGTGTGACAGAAAGTCATTCAGCTGCTGATGTTGTTACCATGGAAACCTTGCTTAGAGATCTTCCTTCTGCACTGGATCTGTAATTACCGTCAAGCTGAAAACATCCTCCCCTACCCCCACCTACAAAGAGTAGTAGCACCCTGCACCATCATAGGTGTTGGCTTGTCAAATAAACACCCATTTGTGCTTTCCCCTCACTAAATTAATACTATCTTTTTATTGTCAGTATTTTTTAACTGATTCTGCATTCCCCCCAGCTCTTTCCTACATGGATTTTGCAAATGTTGGCAGCACAGCAAATATTTTTCTAAATGTCTTTGCCCTCTAGTTTTAATGATCCTCTTAAAAATACTAAGAATTCATCTTGAAGGATTTGTTTAATGTACTTCCTTTGAGTGCTTTGAATTTCCTTATATACAGCAGGTTTGCTGAACGGCAATACCACAAATCTAAAATGAAAACTTACAGGGCCAAAGTCTAAGAGAAAAATTAGCATCCTTTCTCTCTCTCTCTCTCCCTCCCCCCCCCAAATAAATGAATCTTTTGAAATTGCATACTGATAAGCATTGAGGCCAAGCTCAAGAAGAAACAGGTACCGTATATTCCAGCGTATAAGACGACCCCCAACTTTTCCAGTTAAAATATAGAGTTTGAGATATACTCGCTGTTTAAGAAATACGACCTGGTGTATAAGACGACCCCCGACTTTTGAGAAGATTTTCCTGGGTTAAAAAGTAGTCTTATGTGTCCACAACACCTCACAGACAACCCAAATAAGTCAGTTTAAACTGGACTGTATAAAGATGATTTAACTGGAAATATAAAAAATAAACACATGTACAGGTTAGACCAGGCATAGGCAACCTTGGCTCTCCAGATGTTTTGGAACTACAACTCCCATGATCCCTGACCACTGGCCCTGTTAGCTAGGGATTCATGGGAGTTGTAGTTCCAAAACATCTGGAGAGCCAAGGTTGCCTATGCCTGGTCTAACCTGTACATGTGTTTATTTTTTATATTTCCAGTTAAATCATCTTTATACAGTCCAGTTTAAACTGACTTATTTGGGTTGTCTGTGAGGTGTTGCCTATGCCTGGGTTAGACCAAAGGACCTTTAAGGTCCTTTCCACCTCTCTCTATAACGGTAGCCTTTTCTACTGGTACTTATGAGGTAAACACCTCATGAAAGCTTCACCTTTAGCCAGCAGCAAAGGGTATATTTTGCTGTTTGCTCCTATGCTTGTTTCAGAAGATTGAACACATTTTTACTGCTCTAAAAGAAGCACGAGCCCTTAAAGTCTGTATCTTCTCCCATCTTTTTTCCACATGAATTCTCTCCCTCCAAATAACAGTGTTGCTAGCAGACTAATTAAACGAGGGTGGTGTTATTGGCTGTACTTGATGAGAGCCTGATATTCCGACACGCAGAATCTCAAACGACACCCACCTGATTAGCATTTTGCAGGATTTTCCAGGCGCGCATACACACATGTGAGCTCAATTTCCATCTGCCACACCGAATTTATCTGAAGACTCCAAACCAAAGCTGACAGCCTGGAAGTTTTGTTCACTGCTATGATGCTATCACATCCCGAATCAAGGTTATGCCAAATTGTACTGGCAAGATCAGCATCAAATGAACATGAAGCAGTAGCCAATGAGACCGTGGTGCCCTGAGATATGGTTGTAGCTTGGGATGATCTTTGGTTGTCTCAACTGAAGTTACTCGTGACTCATGGCAGGAGAAGCTTATTTAATCCGAAAGCAAAGTTCTAGCCCTCATGAGGTATACAGAGAGAAGCACAAGATATGGTAGTGAGAGAAAAAAATGTCAGCTGTGCCTAGCATGACTAGTGTTCGATTCCAAAGGCCTCAACTAATTGGTTGGTCTCAACCGATTGGCCACACCCGAGGTACAGCTTCGACTGGCTGGCTAAACCAGGTGAGGGTAGCCAATGGGTCTCAAACCCTCTGTTGAGTTAGGGGCTTCCCCTGCATGTGAAGACAGGCTCTGGTGGACTGAGTGGACAAGACCAATAGTGGGTCCAATGGTCAAGAAGGCAGCTTCTGCCCGTGCTGTAGGGACGTGAGGGGTGGATGGGGCTTGTCAACCTGGGAAGCCCAACCAGGAGAAGGAAGACTCTGATCCTAAACCTCTGCTGCCTTGGGGGATATCTTCAGGAGAAGAAAAGGCTAAGGCAGGGGTTCCCAACAAAATTTTCTCGAGGACCCCTCATCGAGCCGCTATTGTGACAAGGACCCCCATTAATTCCTAATCCTAAAATTAAAAAGTGGTTTTATTTATTTTTCAGTTGTTTTCCTCTTTTCTTTATCTTTCTTGGGGGGGCGCGTTGGTGTGGTGGTGGCGGTGTGATGGCCGTCCGGGGGTCGGGGAGGTTTCCCTCTGGAGGGTGGGGTTCTACCCTTTCACCTGGGTGGGTGGTGGGGCCCTCTCTTCTTTTCTCCTCCTCTGGGGGTGGCTGTATTTGCGGCGGTAGCAGCACCAGCGCCAGCAGGTTCGGTGCGGCCTTTGTTCTTCGGGTCCCCAAGAGGCTCCCCGTGTGGCGCGCAGAAGCTGCGGGATCGGGACCTTTCCCCCTCTTGGGCAGCTAGGGGTGATGGCAACTGCAGTCGTGCAGCAGGCCCCCCAGGATCGTAGCGCGGTTGGAGGTCTCGGGCCTTCAGGCGGCCTCAGCGGCTCCTCGCTTGCTCAGCCGGACGTTTCTGACACCCACGCGGTCGGCGCGGGGTCCGCGGCCTGGAAGGCGGTTTCGGGCCTCTAGGCCCAGGGGTTCCGCCGAGTCTCCGGCCGGGCGCACTCAGCCTCGGTCCGGTGGGGTCGCTGGGGGGCCTTCAGCGGCTCCCCGGTTGATCCACCGGGCTCGCTTGGCGTCCGCGCACCGCCGGCGGCAGTTCCGCCGGTTCTGGAGGGCCAGAGGCTTGGCTTCTAATACCGGTAGCATCTTGAGGACCCCTCTGGCATAGCTCGCGGACCCCTGGGGGTCCGCGGACCACCAGTTGGGAACCACTGGGCTAAGGAGTAAACTCTACACAAATCTGGAGTGGAGTCCCTAAGATAGTTGGGTGGTGCCTTGGACACCATCGGCAACTCCTGCAGCCAAGCTGGTGCTAAACACACTGCTCTGCTTTCCTTTGGACCACATCTGCAGGCTGAGAGAAGGGTCTTGTTGTCTGGGCAGCCCTGGACTTCCATACGCTCACTGCCCAGGCTTGCGGTCTGGGGAGGTAACTTTGGTGCTACTAATGCAGTGGTTTGACTTCACCCCCGGAGGCACACTCCATTGTCTCGAGACAGATGGATGCTAACGATCAATGAATGATAACTTCCACCACCACCTTGACCAAGCCCAACCCCCTGCAATTAGTTCTATTCCTGCTCTAAAAAGACCCCCATGGATATCACTTTCTACTGCAACTCGCATAACCAGGCATGTCCAACAGGTAGATCGTGATCCACCGGTAGATCACTGGACGTCTGTAGTAGATCACCAGCTCCCCCCGAAGAAGCTCAACAACTTCGGCTCCCCTAAAAAGAAGCTCAACATCTTTGTCCCTCACCTAAAAAAAACAGGGCTTTCCTCCTCCCTAAAAATGCTCAACAACTTTGACCTGCACCCCAAAAATGGGGGTAGATCACTGCCAGTTTTTAACTGTGAGTAGATTGCAGTCTATTGGGAGTTGGCCACCCCTGCGCGGCATAACCAACAGAACTTGCCTTAGCTCTAAACGGACAAGGGAGCCTAGCTATGTCAAGGTCAGGGTTTGGGGTTCCTGACAGTCTGTACGTAACTTTTCATAAACCAGCCTGGCAATATTCAGGGAGGATCAGACTCAAAAGCTTTCTAGTAGCCAAGAGAGAGTGGGAAGGAGTGGAGGTGAGAGTCATGGGGAAAGAGGATGATGACATAGGGTAATTTAGCCTCCATCCTATTTCACAGCAGAAGAAGGTGCAATTCAAACGCATGCCAAACTAGCTACTTCCCACTTATTGCAAACACATAGTCCCACTAATAGACTAGTATCTTTTTTTAAAAAAAGTTTTAATTAATCTTTATTTTTATCTTCCATAAAAGACAGGCAGTGTCTCAGCAATATCACATCATTCCAATATATAGAAGGAATCAACAGCACACAAGATCAGAACTAATTAAGTGGTCATTAGACAGGCCTAAGGACATTAGAGAAAAGGAAAGCAATGAGTCCCGGAGAAGCAAACCAGCATCTTACTCCTCAAACAAATGCACTGCAGACATTTTTTGTTTCCTATGGGACTGCCTTCAAAGTTTGTGCAGAGCTCAGACTATGTCAGTGATACAGTAGCCTAGGCAAGTGTTATGATTCATAAATTAAAACAGCCATTAAGAAAAACAAAATAATTTGCCATCTGCCATTTACCAGGAAACAAAATGATTTTCAGTATTCATTATAGCATGACTACTCTCTCTCAGGGTGTGTGGGGTGTTAGGAGAAGGGAAGAATCTCTGGTGGGGGGCATGTCATCCTCCTTCCCAAGTAGTTTGTCCACCTTTGGTTCCCGCCCTGCACTCAGCTCTCACTTGTGGCTCCTAGAAGCTGTCAGCCTATGACAGCAGCCACGCCCCAGGAATGGCTTTGACAGGCTGGCTGAAATAGACGAGGGCAGCCGGTGGGTCTCAAACCCCTTGCTGAGCTAGTGATTTCCCCTGCACACAAAGACCGGCTATGCCACTGACCCCACTGGCTCTTAACAAGGAGGTATCAAGCTATCTAAGTGTATAGGCATCCCCATAACCTTTTCAGTTAGACAAGGTATAAGAAGATTGTTTGGGGAAATTGCCTCCCCTTACCTAAATGCTGGCACAGAAAGGAAAGCCTCCAAAAGAACAGGAGGATCATTATTGCCAGGCTGACTTCAATATTTGCTCTGCATTTCTCCCTTTGCCAAGTCAACAACGACAAATATCTAGGTCAGCGTTTGGCTTCTCTGTTGCCCTAGTTCTATTCTATACTTCATACCCAAGTGTCTTTGGTGCATGTGTATGCTTAAAAAAAACAACCCCAGCTATAGTGGACATGTGAGCATTTAATTAACACGTGAGGGCTGTGTTTGAAGGCAGCCGGCTGATCCTGCATGATAAACTGGTTGTGTTTAAAGGTTCTGCTGGTGTCCCTGGCAGTTGCCCGAGTCTCCTCCCAGACTGTTGCCTCTGCTTTCTCCGTACAACACCCCTTCCTCCTCCTCTCAGGCATTCAGGTTTGTGTCTTAGAATGCAAAGCTCCTTTCCCCACTTTGTGGCCCAATTAAGAATGTTCATGTTTAAAGGAATGTTAGGCAGTGCCACTTTTTTCCTTTCACCAACAAAAACACATTTCTGTGCTCTGGGATATTACAAAAGGGTGGGGTGGGGAGGAGAGCAGGAAAAAGAGAGAGAAAGAGCACGCAGAACACCAGAAGCGACAACTTAGATCTGGGAAACAAGGGCTAGGACTGCAGACCTAGCTGCATATTCAGCCCCTTGTTAGGAAGCCTAAACACACAGAAGGTGCTTTTTCTCTGAGTCGTGCAGCTGGGGTGACTCAGCACACAGCAGGGGCACATTGTGCAAGTCCTGACTAGCAGCAGGTACGCCAAATCTGTGGGGAAGTCTCACATGGTCAGCCCCTGTCAGTGCGCGGTTGTGCTGTTTAAAGGACGGTCAGCAGCTCCTTCCATGTAGCCAGGGCACATGCTTAAAAGGGCTCCTCAGACCTCTAGATCAGACCTGCGGGGAGGAGGGAGGGAGGGAGGAAGAAAGCACTCAGCAACTGCCTAGCAACCACTGATCCATTAACCCCGCAACTTCAGGTAGTAGACATTTCAATGCTCTACTGCTCAAGCCAGCCATCATGGCATCAGATGGAGGGGGAGAGCAAGCTTAAAATATGTACTCTGCAGAGGAAGAAGGTCTCACTGAAACATTTGCAATTTTGCTGAGAGGAGCTAAACATCAAACTTGCCAGGGTACGAAGGGGCAGAGAAATACCTGTGGGTTTATGTCACTTGAGATGTCTACCCTCTGCCATGTAATTCCTTCTGTTGTCTGTTCCCCCACAGCTCAAAACTTAGACTAAGAAGTGTGGTCCAAGACTGACTGATGATTCTAGCAGGAGCGTAACAAATTCTAGGTTTGGTCCAATAACCTCTTCAAGACAGCCATCACCCAACATTAATGCAATGGAGGAAACGAAAGGCTGGGATAGAATCACAGAACCGTAGAGCTGGAAGGGACCATGGGGGTCATCTAGTCCAACCTCCTGCAATGCAGGAATCTTTTGCCCAGTGTGAGACTCAGACCTATGATCCTCCTGATATTAATAGCCTCATGCTCTACCGACTGAGCTATCCCAGCCTCCTGAGTCTCGGTTCAAAGACCGGGTTCAGATCTATGGATGGGAGAAACAACTGTGGAGTATTTCACTAACTGCAGGCACTACAATGGTCATTTCTAGCCAGCAGCATTTATGGTGAGCCACTGCTTGCAATTCCACTGCCGAGTGTCACAGAATCTTCAATTATTGTAACCAATCATGGGAAAATATCAGCCACAGAGGCCTGACAGTTGGACAGCACTAAGGAAGTGGAATATTGCTGTGAGCAGAGAAGAATCTTGGGGCTTAAAAGACAGGTACTGCTGTGTGATGAAACAGAGGGACAGGCAGAACTAGACTTTAGTAAGAGAGACAGAGTTGTTGCTGCTCCAAGTCCCCTTGCTTTCCCTTCCGCAGAATGTGTACTACAACACAGATTGTATTCAGCATGGTGCTAAGAAGATAGCTCCATCAGCAAGCAGAAATGCTTGCGTTGACGAAACAATTTCCCTCTCTTGTCCCCCTGCTTGCTGTCTGAGGGTTCTCCTGACCCTCCAGAGGAGAGGAACCTCTGTTGCAGTACTGGGAACCTTAGCTCTGGTTTCTGCTAACTTGTTAACTGAACACGGCCCACTATGCTGTGTGGAAGAATGCGTTCTACAAGCAACTATAGCAGGGGCCAACAACCTAAGGCCCATGGGGATCGTTTAACCGGCTCACGAGCCACCCGCTCTGTGCTAAACCAGCGCGGCGTGGGGACTCGCTTCTGCGGTGCCAGAAATTGCGCCTGCACAGACACAGATGCCGAAAATTGCGTGCGCACAATCCAGCCCACAGAGGGATCTGTACTGGAGTGAACCGGCCCAGGCGAGGTAAACCTTGCTGACTCCCGAACTACAGCATATGCAGGCACAGAAGATAGAGCAGTGGTTATGTCTGTATTAAAGTTTCAGCAAAAACAAAGAGAAGGGACTAGAGCAATGCTGCTTTATGCTGAACCAGACAAACTAGCTCAGTTCTGCCTACACCAGGGGTGCAGAACCCCTCCAGATAATGTGGGACTCCCAACTGCTGTCAGCCCCAGCGAGCATACTGAACCATCAGGAATTATGAGCGCTGGAGTTCAACTACACCTGGAGGGATATGGGCTCCCCATCCCTTAATTCACACATGCCTGTCAGGGTTTCAGGCAGAAGCCTTTACCATCCCCTACCTGGAAATGCCTGGAACGCAACCTGGGACCTTCCATATGAAAAGCAAAGCTGTGCCCTTCCCTTTAATATGAATGCACTCATTGTATCTTGGCCTGGTTCAAATCACACAGACCATTTGGCAACTCTCTCTTATGAGTGAAAACATGGCAAATACATAAACATTTCTGCATGTCCCTGCTGAACCTGCCGTTGAAAAGTTCCAAGGAAGGAGATTCAGCAGCAGCTATTCAGCAGTTTTCACTGCTCAACCTTTTAGTGTTCAAAACTCCTCCCTCCCTCCCCCCTCTCCCCTATTCTCTCTATATTTGAATCCACTCACATTTTCTTATAGAAATCAAGTGGATTAAGAATAACTTTCGCTTCTAACTTATTACAAATACAATTGCTTGGCATGATTAATCAATCACCTACAATACATCCATTAAACTGTAAGCATCAATTTAAACTGCAGCTCGCAGGAAGCCAAAGTAGCAAAGAATAAATAACACTGCATAAGCTTCTGGTCCCTGGAAATAAGTGCATCAAAGCCTCAATAGCAGCTATGCAAGTTTTGTCTGAAAAAAGTCACATCAAAAGTTTACTTTTTAAATGAAGGACACACAAATTTTTCAGTCTCCCTTTAGAGGCGGCAAAGTTGAGAGTCCTGGGAATGTTATCTAATGCAGCAGAAAGTGGTTCCTGGGTTGCAGGCATGTTTTGGTAATGATCTGACCCCACCCATCCTTTCAAGTGGGTGGCATGGCATATACGTGGAATAGTAGGCCCAGGCCAAAGAAGCAAAGGCCACTTTGACCTCTGTCATTCTCAATTTGTATCCAACTAAAGGCTTAAAACCATGCTTCCCTTGCTGCAGTTACGGGAAAGCAGCAGTGTCCAGGCTATCTGTCAGCGAGTTCCTGTTCCTGTTTTCATGACTCGGGCTACAGTCACAACCATGGGACATGCAAATGGAAAGCACTGTCCCCAGTACCCTAGTCAGGGTACAGAGTTCACTGGTGCCTCTCACAACACAAGGCTCCCTTTCCCATCTTTTGCTGAGCAGATGGACTACTCCACTAGTCTACACCAAGTGCAGTCCACAGTACTGAGATACTATTGCAGTACATAGGCAAGTCCGTGATGCCCTGACGTGATACCTAAACTCTGAAACACGTGCTCGCCGGGTTAAGATGATAAAACAGGGGTGCTACAGAACGCGGAAATGGTTTTGCGTGCATGACAGAAGTTTAGTAATCCTTATCAACAATGGTGCCCGAGATTTTGTGGACACTGCACAAATAAAAAATTGAGAGGATACAGACACACAGCACTGATAAAGATTTCCAGGCAGTACTCTGGGCTCAGTTGTTACGTGTGGCATCCTTCATTAATGCAGAAGACCACATCACAGCCTGGCCTATTAGCATAGAGAATCTCTCTATCCCCTGAACGCCCATTCCAGTGGCAAGCAATTGAGTATACGGGGACAAGTTGTTTCTTGGCTCTGGCAGCTGATGCTGCTAAGCCCCCATGTGATACCCATGCTATCGAGATGCAACAATTCTGTGGGATCCTTCAGTGCCCCAAGTGGGATCTCTTTGGAATCCTGAGTTGTGAAATATTTGGAAGAGTGTGTAAGGAATGAGATAAAGTCCAGGGCAGTTGACTGGCAAATGCTCAGCTCTCTCCCATACATAGGATGCCTTCCCAATCCCTATGTCCTAATGTGCGCGCTTGCTGACTGTGTCCTTTGGCAGCATTTCTAGCATTTCCAGCTTTGAAGTCCCGATGTTGCACCAACAACAGTGCCTATATAGTGAAAATCATCAAGCTCTAAACAGACATCAGTTCCCACAGGGCTTGTGCCATTAACCTAGTTGTGCCACCGCCCAATCTGGTTCTCACAGTACAAAAGAAGTCTGGAAGACAGGGAAATCAGTCCACAATGCTGCCTCCACCTCCTATGAATCAGCAGAGTGCAATGCCAAGCAGCATGAGGCATAGCTTGGGCTGCTCAGCTTTCTAGGGCTCACCTGTCTGCTTTCAAAGTGCATTCCCACCTGGCACATGTTGCCCTATACTGAGTCAGATCAGTGCTTCTCACGGCCCAGGAGCGTCTTACTCCAAGTGGCAGTGACTCTCCAAGGTCTCAAGCAGAGGAAAGTTTCCTCAGCCCTTGCAAACCCCAAATCATTTCTTTAAAAAAATAAAAATAAAATAAAAACCCACGTATAATATATTTAAGTGCTCTTTTCGCACAGTTAAGAAATCCACCTGTAAATTTTGCTTTATGTCTCTTGCAGCATAATGATCATGGGTTGTACTTTTTGGATCAGTTGATATAATCTTGGCCTTTTTATAGCATTCCACCGGATCTTTTATGTTTAAAGTTATTGTCTTCATAATGTTAATATCCCCACCTGCAATCCAAACACTCTGTATCTGCCATAGTTCAAACCATTCCCACCTAATAATAATAATAATACCTGTAATAAAAAAAATTATACCCAGCCCATCTGGCTGGGTTTCCTCAGCCATTTTGCATGGCTCCCAACAGAATAATAATAATAATAATAATAATAATAATAATGTGATAAAACATCAAGCATTATAAACTTCCCTAAACAGGGCGGCCTTCAGATGTCTTCTAAAAGTCAGATAGTTGTTTATTTCCTTGACATCTGATGAGAGGGCATTCCACAGGGCGGGCGCCACCACTGAGAATCTCCTCCCATTCCCCTGCCAATGTAAACTGTTGATTCCCCGGCAAACCATCGTTTGCCATCCCACGGTGCCCCTGCAGGTGCTTTTTGAGGGGACTCTTACTTCAGAGACATATTTATTGACCGCTTCCCACCAAAAATTACTTTGAATCTCCTATAAATTAAGTGTGGTAGAAAAAAATGAAGGAAACCAGAGCAGAGCTTGGTGGAGGGCACACTTAGTAAGTCATAAGCTCAAAGGCACACATGGTCCTTCCTAACCCAAGACTCTTGTGTTGCCTTTTACTCTCAGCCAAGCTCAGCTTCCAACTCTTGAACAGAAGCAACATCACTTACTGTTGACATTTAATAGCTACCTTTCCCCTTCAATGCTGTTTTAATGTTGTGAACGGTTCTGATGTTTTATTGCAGGCCATACATAAATGCTTTTATAAATAAATGCGTACTTAAACAATCATAATGTGGCATCACAGCATTTTATCTAGAGGCTGGGGGAGGTCGGAAGAGAGAAACAGAGATCCATTTCCACACAAAACCAATATATTTATAAAGAAATGCAGAACTATCTATATGGGCAAGATTTCAACTCCTGTTACTATTTATTGGTCACTTTTCTTACTAAGATAACTTTAAGTAGCATGCATTAAAACCAACTTAAAAACAATAAACCTCCCAAAACACAACAATTCAGATAAAAAGCTTAAAACCCCCCCACAAATTTCTATACCTGCTAAAAGGGACAATAATATCTTTCAAACTAAAGGCCAAAAGCCCAGGAGAAAGTATTTGCCAGGTGCCTAAAATTGGATAAAGATGGTGCCTGGCATGCCATTCTGCAGAGAGCATTCCACAAGTGAAGGACCCCATGGAGGGGACACAGGAGAAAGGGCCTCAAATTTTCTTCTTTGGCGATCACTTGTAGCCAAGTAAGATTGTCTTCCATAAAGGCTGTTCTCCAACTGGAGCGCTCGCAGGCCAGTGTTTCCCAGTTGTCAGTGTTTATACTACATTTTAAAAGATTTGCCTTGAGAGAGTCTTTAAACCTCTTTTGTTGACCATTACGCATTACGCTTTCCATTTTTAAGTTCAGAATAGAGTACAGTGGTGCCTCGCTTAACGAATGCCCTGCTTAACGAAATTTCCGCTTAATGAAAGGTTTTTTTCTAGCGGAGGTTGCCTCGCTAGACGAATGCGTTTTACGAAAAATTTGTCTAGCGAATCGTGGTTTCCCATAGGAATGCATTGAAATTCAATTAATGTGTTCCTATGGGCAAAAAAATTTAAAAAAAAATTCAATGCATTCCTATGGGATTCGCTAGACGAATTTTTCATTATAAGAAAAGACCTGTGGAACTAATTAAATTCGTCTAGCGAGGCACCACTGTAGTTGCTTTGGAAAATGATCATCAGGCATCTGCACAACATGACCAGTCCAACAAAGTTGATGTTGAAGAATCATTGCTTCAACACTGGTGATCTTTGCTTCTTCTAGTACACTGATATTAGTTCACCTGTCTTTCCAAGCGATGCGTAAAATTTTTCGGAGACACCGTTGATTGAATCTTTCGAGGAGTTGGAGATGGCGTTTATATGTGGTCCAGTGTTACAGAAGCATATAGTAAGGTTGGTAGTACAATAGCTTTGTAAAAAGCATTTTGGTTTCCCTGCAAATGTCCCGGTCCTCAAAAAATGTCCCTGGCCTCAGATTATGATCATAGGGTCTAGAAGTGTTTTAGTAACATTTCACCAGGTAAAAATAATCTGGAATGGTGACATTACTTTTTAGTTATGAAAGGGTGACAGTGGCATGATTTGCATGGGATGAAATGTGCAAGAAAACTGAGAACCGGCCATTAAAGTGACCCTCAGTGATGCACACCCAAACAAAAATTATTATAAGGTCATTCATATATGAGCCACTGTCTCCTCTGCTCCTTCCTGTTCGGTTTGTAATGCCTCAGAGAACATGCGGCACTTGACTTCAGAATGACATATTCAAGACAGACAGAACTTGGAATGATGTTGCTGGTATATGTTGCTCTTTTGCTTAAAATGCCGGGTTTGAAAGACTCACAAAGAGCAGCAAAGTCAACACAGGAACAAATTAGGAACAAATGCAGGTGGTTCAAGATACACAAAGCCTGAGCTTCTCTACAAAGCTATAATAATAGATCTTTCGGAACTAATGACCGGATGTATCAGTCTCTCATCAATTCCATCATTGGCCAACCACTGAGAAAAACCTGAAAGCACCACCCCAGTTGTTAAGCTCTGTTCCCTTCAAGTTGCTGTTTGCTTCTATCTCCTGCACTGTCACATGGGAAATCCAATACAATCAGGGATCACCTTGCAAATGGAATGATATAACAGAATATAGCCAGATTTGGCTGACTATATTACTGAAGGTAATTTAAGCCCATTGAAGGTAACAGAGAGCAATGAAAACAAATAGGGTGATTATTATTACCAAAAAAATCTTGAAGGGGGGCAATTTTTAACACTGCCAAGAATGTTCCCAAAATACTGCGAGCGCATTCAGCTTAGACCAGGCATCCCCAAACTGCGGCCCTCCAGATGTTTTGGCCTACAACTCCCATGATCCCTAGCTAACAGGACCAGTGGTCAGGGATGATGGGAATTGTAGTCCAAAACATCTGGAGGGCCGAGTTTGGGGATACCCGGCTTAGACCTTCAAAATATCTAGTTTTCATGGTTGTGAGGAAAGATCTGAACACATGCAAGCAAACAACTTTATGCATAGTTTAAACATCTGTGTATGCCTCTGCAATTTCAAGTATGAAACAAGTCTTTCCTTGGCACAGAAATTAGACTATGATTTGTTTGACTTTTCTGTTGGAGGGACAGCCATGGCCTATTGGCATTTCGAGATCTCCACAGCTTTCACCTGGTCATGTTTCTGGCAGACAGTAGTCTATCAGGAAAGCCAGAATTTCCAGTTCTTGACTGAAGAGAAGGTTGGAGGAGACAGGCCCGCCTAGGCAGGCAGTCAGGCTCCAGTCACTTGCTCTGTTAATACATCAAAACCTCAGCTTATAAAAACCTGCTGAGCACAGGAGGGTTTCAGAAACGTCAGTCTTTGGCACCTGGGTTATGTACTGAATTGTTTAGTCAAAGCAGCTATTGAGCGATATGAGGAAACGGGGATTTCTATATCAGTGTCACAAGAGTGCTGCTGTGTACTTGCTCCCACTTGAATCCTCCCGAACACACAGAAAGTAGATTTCCTGTACAGTAATCCATTAGTCATAAGCGCCCTGTCTTTTCAAACAAGTAAACAGCTGAAATGATACTCCCTGCAGTAGAAAAGAAAGGGGACTTCCTATCTAAAACAGAAGGCATATTGGACTAAAAGAAGGAGAAGGAGTCCAGCTGATAAAGCTAAATGGAACAGAAATTCAACACTCTACTCGGGACTTTTCAGCATGGTTGGCCAAAGTGTGCTCAACTGAACTTTACTTTTTGGGTGCTTCTGAATCTTCAAGTCTTCCTGAAGGACAAAAGTGTGGTGTGTCCACAAACCATTGGTGGAGGGAGTAATCCAAAGTAGACCCAGGCCCTCCCAGGCAAACATTACAGCTGCTATCCCACTTCAGCTTTCCTTGAAAGCATCTACAGCAGGCATCCCCAAACTGCGGCCCTCCAGATGTTTTGGCCTACAACTCCCATGATCCTTAGCTAAGAGGACCAGTGGTCAGGGATGATGGGAATTGTAGTCCAAAACATCTGGAGGGCCGAAGTTTGGGGATGCCTGATCTACAGAGATAAAAGTGCCTGCAGAATCCAAACTAGGCCAAAGAGAACATGCCTTCTCCATTTGAACAGCGTAGCTTTCATCCTATGGCTGACGCTTCACAAAGCATTGGGCCAACACAGCCTTGAAGCTCATTAAGTGAATCTTTACCCAGCAGAGGGAATCCACCATATTTCATGCAAAGAGAGAGAAAGAGTACCCACACTGATGTTATATTTCACGCCTAATAACAAACAAAGTTAATATACCGAGGCACATCACATAGAATGCTGGCAAAGAGCTGACAGGTCAAGCACTAAGAAAAACAGCTAGACGGCTAGGAACCTGGTTTAAATGTCACCATTCACACTTTGACAAATATCTGCTGTCACTTTTCATACAACGAGGTTTGGCTACGAGGCCTGAGCACGTCTTGAAGAGGATGAGTTATGCCTGACCCAGTTTTCTGAAACATCCTCCTGACTCCTCATGAATAGAGACAGAAAAGAATAGGGAAACCAAAAACACCCACACACAAGCATCATTTTTTTCCTGCCTGCTTTAGATCCTTTCAACTTACTAGGTTACAAAATGAACAGCTTGTGGAACACAAATACAATGAAGTTTGGGGAGGGGGGCGGTTCATCAAGGGAAGATGTGAAGCAGCAGAGGTGACAGGGGAAGAGATAAGGGCCTGGGCAGGGAGCTGGAGAGGCTATTGAAAGACATGGTCAACCTTACTATGCTTACTACATTGTTCCAGAATCAAGGGCATTTCAAAAAGTGTGCACTGCTGCAGTGCAATTGCTGCATTGTCATATGTCAAATTGTTATAGCTCCAAATATATTTATTTATTGGTCAGAATTTTATATTGCCTTTCCACAAACAATCATCCTTAGGACAGTTTACAAAAGTTAAAAATAAAATAAAGACACAATTAAAAAAAATAAACAGAACCATAAAACAAATATATTTTTGGAAACTCCCTTGGGCCACAGTTGCGCTGCACGATAGGTTATGTTACAGATATGGCACGACTATAAATGCAATGATACAACACAATTCTGAGCAAAGAATGTATGTGCAACAGTATCCATAATTACCTTATAACAACAGAAAGCATGGTAATTGGGGAAGAGGGTAGGCACCACAGACAGGACTTAGCGCGTGTGTACGCAATTAAGTTTTTCTGGTGCTTTGTGTGTGGTTTTTTTTTTTTTGGCTGGAAGTCATATAGGAGAGATGATGTGGAGTCTTTACCCAAGGTGTGAATCACTGTTTGAGGAGCTGAAGACCTCGTTAACTTGATCTCATAAATGCTTGGCACTTCAAAAGCACCTCAGATGCCTTCCAAATTATGCCAAGTCAGAGTCTTGAAGCTGACACAGCAAGGGCCTGGGGCCAGAGAGACAGTCAATGCTTTTTCAATCCCAGTTGTCTCATCATATATATATATTTGTATTGATATACTTAGGCCTGATTATAAAATATATACACTAGCTGTTTTCAAGCTTTTTGTCTTCTGTGGATCTTTTTCAGCTGGCAAGAAATCCCTGTATGTCTGCCATGAAACATGCAGTTCACATGGGAATGCTGACCACGCCTCCTGGGCCCCCAAATCATCATGCATCATTGAGAGTTGAAAGATGGGATGTTTTTTCCGGGAAGCTTATCTGGCATTAATGATGTTCCTGCTGGCAAGTTTCTGAGGAATCCCAGGGATCCCTGGGAGACTTTGAAAGCCACTAGTATGCACAGTGCAAAGCTCCTGGAAAGCCTCAAAGAATCCACACAGAAGGATCTACTCAGATGAATTCTACTGCGCTTACAAACCTATTTCGCAAGCACAGGGGCTTCCTCGATCTCCCCGCCTCCAAGGTTACATCATGCTGGAATAAAGCAGGCCTTGTAGGATTGGGAAAGAGGAAAATGCATTTGGATAGTGTTGAGAGCTCAGACGTTCTGTACATACGGTAATTCGGTAACAGTGGACACCATGGTAATAAACAGGAAGTGCAGGAGTTAATAGATTAAGGAAGCTGTCCAAACACCATGCCACATCTGAACTAGGTGGTTCAGCAGAGTGGTATATATTCTGTTACAATACTTCCCAAACAATCCAAACACAGAATGGCTACTGCTGAGCTACATCTCAACGATCCACATGGTGCAGTATGCTATTGGGACACAAATACACTTTTGTCCCTATGTATCACTTTCTCATAAAGCTTGGACCTGCCTGAATGGGCCAGCCTTTTGGGAAAAGCTCACATTTCACTGGGAAGTTAAGCTTTGACCAATATCAAAACCAAACACATAGCACCAGCTGGATACATGGGGGGGGGGAATACTAATCGTAATTTGCAGGCGCAGAATGAGATACTGGAAATGCTGGGAAATATCTGATCAGAATGTGGAGTTTGCTGAATATGGAAACTTGAACTCTTTTGTTGCTGATCTGCCACAAACGGACAGCTCCATCGCAGGATACCTACAGTACCAAGAATATTCCTTGTTATTAAAGAGTCTCAGTCTGCTGGCCTATGCTGCAGCCACCACAGCTGGAAAGAAGTGGGCAAGTTTGCTGTGACCATCCAAGAGCTTTACACCTTTACCAGAAGAATGGGTGACCATGTGCAGGTGAGAACATGCAACATGGAAATATCATGACTAAACATTAGGGAGAACTTTCTGACGGTAAGAGCTGCTTGACAGTGGAATGGACTCCTTCAGAAGGTGGTGTACTCTTTCATTTAAGATTTTTAAGCAGAGGTTTCGTGGCCATCTGCCAAGGATGTTTTAGTTGAGATTCCTGCATTGCAGAGAGCTGGACCCTCGGGGTCCTTTCCAACTCTACAATTCTATGATTCTATGCAAACGCAAGAGGTTCACAACGGCTTGTTATGCTTTATGCAGGTTTGAAAATACCACAGCGGCATCTTTAAAAAGAAGCCCATTGAAATACAGTATTGTAATTTATCAAAGAATATATGTTATCTGATTATCATTTCCGATGCCCACTGTTGCAGGTGCTATTAATTTCATTTACAATACACTTCCCATGGGGCCTTCCAATACGATCAAAACAGAATAACACAACATATAAAAAATAGCTGAAACATTTGCATATATAGAAACATTAGATATAAAACAATTTTTAAAAAGCAGCAATATAAAAAGCAATTCAGATCCGACACAGACACCAACTGGCATAAAAACACATACAATGTGGTAAAAGTTGTTTTATCCCTCTTGACCAGGCATCCCCAAACTTTGGCCCTCCAGATGTTATGGACTACAATTCTCATCATCCCTGACCACTGGTTCTGTTAGCTAGGGATCATGGGAGTTGTAGGCCAAAACATATGGAGGGCCGCAGTTTGGGGATGCCTGCTCTTGACTCTAATATATAATTCTGCCACTAAAGTGAGCTTTCATCATCTGTTTGTTCATAAGTAATCAAGTATCCACACTTGCCCACTCACCATATTGGA
Organism: Zootoca vivipara; assembly: GCF_963506605.1. NCBI lineage: Eukaryota > Metazoa > Chordata > Lepidosauria > Squamata > Lacertidae > Zootoca > Zootoca vivipara. The sequence goes on from NC_083288.1 coordinate 13,507,721, forward strand.
AGCTTGGTACCGTGTTTCTCCGAAAATAAGACACCATCTTATTTTTATTTTTCCTCAAAAACAAAACAAAACAAAACAAAACACTATGGCTTATTTTCAGGAGATGTCTTATTTTTTCCCCCTCCTCCTGCTGCAGCCGGCATTGCTGCTGCGCTTATGACTGTCTTATTTTTGGGGTATGGCTTATATTCCTTGAATGCTTAAAAATCCTGCTATGGCTTATTTTATGACTACGTCTTAAAATAGGGGAAACAGGGTAGCTATAGAATTAATGTCACAGAATGAACATGTATATGCAAGGCAAATCAGCAGCTGCTTGATGAAGAAAAATACACAAACTACAAGGTTTGTTGTAAAACTTGTTTAAAAATGCAGATAGGGATGCTTTGTGGAATGTGGGCTATTTGGCTTGCTTAAAGACATGGTTGTTGTTGTTGTTGTTGTTATATGTATAACCCGCGTACTCTGGCAGGCTTACAGGATATCTAAAACTGATACAGTAGTTTATTGTTTGGGCGGTTTTATTTATTTATTTTAAGAAAAGAGAATGATTGATTGTGAAACACCTAGTAAGTCTTCAGTGGTTTTAATTTGAAAATGCATAAGATAAAAAAAAATATGCATTGAAACAAATGAATGGTATTTTATTTTTAAACCCACTTTTTAAAAACACCAAACAGCAGGTTTTTGGTTAGAAGTACAGGATGGGTCATTTGTCAACTAGTTTAATAGCTTAAAGCTTTCATAAAGATTCTTCTATTCAGAGAACAATTAAACAGACCAAAATAAATCCCGGCATGTGAAACAGTCATGATTATTATTATTTTTTAAAAAAGACACTCTTAGACCTGCGGTTAAACAGAAATGTAGTATAAATTAATTAAATGAAGTCTTTCAGCCTTACTCATTGGAGGGTTTGGGAACACACACAAAGGCAAGAGTCACTGACTCAGTCTCTCTTTCTCTCTCTCTCTCTCTCTCTCTCTCTCTCACAAAATGAATGCACATGACCTGTGTCCAAGAAGCCCTAAGTGGCTATCTTCAGCCCAGAACTGCCTCTGGACACAGCCAGAAAACTATCAGCTATAAAGATAAGAAAAGGCTTGTGGGGAGGCTGGGGGAGAGAAGTAACCTTTTCTGATCAACGCTATCAGGCAGATGGTCCTGCTTCCATTCCTGTCCCAATAAAACAGCACTAGCAGCAAAGTTATATGTCTGCCTGAGAACAAGGAGGCACAGAATTTCCCAAGGAGGCAGACAGGCAAATGCCAGGACAGCTGCTTGGGGCAGATGGATCTTTTGACAGCTCCATAATGCTGCTGTCGGTGAATTTAAACTCTGGCTAGAGTAGCCAAATCAGCCACCATCTGTTTGTGAGTGTGCACAAAGGATTTTGGAGCAGCAGGTAGCCTAAGAAAACTAGCAGCAAGGCCAGCTACCTTTAGATCCTTGGGCCTCAGGCGGCTTACATGCTTACAGCATTCCACACACATTTTTGTAGAGCACGGCCACAACTTGCTGCTACTGTTGGAATTCAATGGTTATCTGCTCAGGATGAGAGGAACATTGTCTTCAGCCTACAACAACTTCAGAAGCGTTCTACTAGATAAAGAGGAGGGTCTCTATATGGTAGGCACCTTGAGAGAAAATGGGGATCACAGAGAAGACAATTGCACAGCCACTATCAGGCAGCAACATGCCATGAGTGGAGCTTTATTTTGAGGTCCTAATTGTGTTATGTTCAGAATTTAGATTTTAGTTGCCGTAGGAAATGCAGCGTTTAGTTTTGGGTTTTTTTTAAGTCACCATGTACTCTCAGGAACTAAAGAAACTCAGATCCCTGGGATGCCAGAATATGATATACAGTGGTACCTCGGTTCCCAAATGCCTCTGTTGTCGTATGTTTCGGTTCTCAAATGCCAAAAACCCGGAATTAAATGCTTCCATTTTCAATGTTTTCCGGAACCCGAACGTGCGACACGGCTTCCGCTGAGTGCACAAAGCTCTTGCAACCAATGGGAAGCCACACCTTGGTTTTCGAATGTTTCGAAAACTGAATGGGCTTCTGGAACAGATTCCGTTTGAGAACTGAGGTACCACTGTATACAGTAACTGCAAGATTGTGGAACAGGTTTCTAAACCAAATTTATCTATAGCAGGCGTTTAGAAAGGTTTGTCCCATAAAATATTTTCACATCCTCTAATCTGCTTTCATTTCATTTAAGTGGACTAGTTCAGACGTTAACAATCTTGACGAAATAAAACCATGGTTTATTAAGCTGAGAACAAGCACTGTGCCTCTTTGCTCCTGCCCTCCCACAGTGGAGAGACTGTTTCTATAGTGGTTTGTTAAACCATGGTTTCCTAATACAACCAGATCTCAGTTAATCCTGGTTTACTAACAAGGTTATGAAGCCAGGACTATAAAATGGTTAGTAAATTAAAATTAAACCATCTCAGTTTGCTATTTCAGATGTAACAGGAAATTGTGGGTTGCCATGATTGAAGCATCAAAGCCAGCATATGAGAGAAGGAGAGGTGGATGCTGCTTGTATTAATAAACAATGGTTTGGTGAACTGAGATTACGACACCTGAACTGCCCCTCAGCATTACTTTCATGGCTGAATTATTTGTGATGGTTTATGTAATGATTTCAGGGTGCTTTTTATAAGTAACGTATAGATAAAATAACATAAATTGAAAATGAAATGTATATTTTAAAGGGGTAGTTAGGGTCTTTTCTGGCAAACTGCTTTGCCTCACATAGTCTTGCAGGCAAGGCCCTGTCATTAGCTAGCATTTGGCTGCCTCCTTTACTGGCATCCTTTGTCAGCAGAAATCAACTTTCCAACAGCATAAAAATGCTTAAGTGACAGATAAATCTGACATTAGCAAGTTTTCAATGGCTCTTTTGAGTGGAGGTGTCCTGCACTTCTGCAGAGAGCCATTTCCTCAGGAAGATGCTTGCTCATTAACATTAAGGGGAAACTATAAACCTTGCCATGTCTCTATATCTGTCTCAAAAGAGACACTGTCACCATGCATATTCCGCTTCAGCAACATCTCCAGTGTTTCTTCTCAAATAAGGAGGAAACCTTGCTGAAAAGGGGAGGGGGGAATAATCCTGAAGCTTGCACTTGTTTAACAGACGGCAAAATAAATTATTTGAGTCGGAGCTCATTTGGTATCCATACTGTACTTGAGGGCAACATTTAATGGAGGAGAAGGAAGCAATCCAAGCTTGGAAGAAAGAAAGAAAGAAAGAAAGAAAGAAAGAAAGAAAGAAAGAAAGAAAGAAAGAAAGAAAGAAAGAAAGAAAGAAAGAAAGAGGGAGGCAGATATTAAGGAAAACCTTCTATGACTGTATAAAAGGGGTTTTAAAACAGTTGTCTGGGTTTTTAAGCTGAAAGGTTGGACAATATTAAAACTAGATTTTAAAAAGCAGTTCCAAAAATTGAGCAGCGGATGTTGTGAATGAATCTCATTGGAATCCAAGCGGCAAGGACATCTAACACACTAAAGTAAGAGTTGTAAAACCTGTGGGCCTTCCAGCTGCTGCTGGACTACAGCTACCATAATTCTTGACCACAAACCAGACTGGCTGAGGTTGATGGGAGTTGGTGTCCAATCACATCTGGAGAGCCTTGAGATCTCCACTCCTGCATTAAAGGAACCCTCGAGGTTGCTCTTGGCCAACATGAAAAGAAGCAGAGTAAATAAGAAATACTAATACTCAGCATTCAGATACAGTGGAACCTTGGTTCTCAAACTTAATCCGTTCCGGAAGTCCGTTCAACTCCCAAAACTGTTCAAAAACCAAGGTACAGCTTCTGATTGGCTGCAGAAGCTTCCTGCACTCAAGCGGAAGCCACGTCGGGCATTTGGCTTCCAGAAAATGTTCGAAAACCGGAACACTTACTTCCAGGTTTTTGGCCTTCGGGAGCCAATTTGTTCATCAACTAAGCCGTTCGAGAACCAAGGTACTATGTTCCGTGCAATCCAAAGCTGATGGAAAAGACCTACTGTGTTGAATTCGGCTTGCTTTTAGGAAGCGCTTCATTATTATTATTTTGGTAAAATGAGCTGCTGGTACTCATATCTTGATAAGAGCGCTGTGAGTTCCAGCATACAATGGTTGCCGTAGACAGAGGGGGAGAGGTGACAGTACTCTGCAATGGTGAGTACCATGACAAAGAAAGCATTGCTTCTAGGGAGTGCAAAAAGCCTTCATTTCTGCAGTGCTACACATCTGGGGATCTTGTGGACCTGACAGCTCTGCCAATCAACTGACACCAGTTATTTTCCCTATTCTGCAGTTGCTGGGCCTGAGGTTAACACACAGTGACTTCCTTAAGATCACAGCAAGCTAACGGCTAAGGTGAAATTTGAAGCAGGGATCCTGGCTGCCATCTTAACCACAACGCAAAACCAGCTCGGTTTACAAGAACATAGCATTTGTTTGCTGAGCACAAAAGCTCCACTATGTTTTTGGAGCACAGGAGTGAGGGTGGGATTTCTAAAAGTACTTTTGATGAGAATGATGAAAAACATCACCACGATGTTTTTTGTAAATCTGATGTTAAATGAGAGTAGTCCCTAGGGTGGGCAATATCTCCATTTGCAGACCAGAAAACTACACCCACAAGCCACAACATCTACAGCTGGTGAATGTTTCGTATTTCAAGTCATTCTGAAATGGCTGCTGTCTGCTTCTGCCTTCCCTCTGCCCTCAATTGCTTCACCCATTTCCTTTTCTTGCACCTTCAGCACCAACCCTTCCAGTTTCATCTCCTTGTATACTGGAAGTTTAGTGACCCAAGACTAGGCTCACCTGAAACAGCTGCAGCTGACTCAGCAAGTCTGACGTGTGCAGGTGGCTCATGTTATTCTGTGTGTCACTTGTTTATGAAAAAGCCTGGTGAACTGGCCCCCTTTTACAGAGGGTGAAAGAAAAGGAAAAACAAACAGGCAAGGGGAGAAGCGTGTGTACACTGTATCGGAGAAACGAGGAAAATATTGCATGAAAGTGTCTGGCAAGTGTCATTTGTTTTGACTGGTATAGTTGGGAGATCTTTGTATGTACAGCATAGTGAACCAACAGCAGAGGGACCATCTGCTAGGCACAAATATTCTGTGCCAACATGTAACCTGCTCCCCCGTCCTTTCTCCACCTTGAGTTGTCAAAAGTTTGCCCATAACTCACAAACCATTTGTATGCACCAGGGACTTCACCCCACAAAAGGTAGCAGGGTAATCCTTGTGAGTACTGGTGAGTTACATAGCATATGATTGCGTTTCCCAAAGCAACAAAAGGTGCTTAGTTTCCTTTTCTTTTAATGCTCTCTTGATTTCTTACGTTTATACATCAGCTGTAATTTGGTCATGTCCTAAACAATAATGTCCAAGGATTCCAATTGATAAGCAGTTACTATTTGCAAATCTAGCTATAGCACCTCAAATTTCTTCAAGACATGTTCCTCAGGGTCAAACAGCAGCTCACCCCTCAGAAGCAGATACTGGCTTCATATTTTTAAAGACATCTTCCACGAATCTGAAAGCTGTGAGGTAGATCTCAAGCAAACAAAGCAAGACAGATTGGTTGTGCTTGCACGTCATACTAAACCATGGTTTTAGTGAGATGCATCAATTGTAGCAATATTCAAGGCTTGTTCATTCCCTGACACTCCAATACACACTTCTCCTCCTTGCATAGCCAGGAGGAGGATTTCAGCAGCTTTTATATTTGGTTTCCCATAAATGTGGCTTGTCATTTCATCTGTACTGGGGATCGTGGGTTACACTAACTAGGTTTTCTTGAAACAAGTCAGCTCCATAAACCATGGTCTGAAATTGGCTTGTTTTGAAACTGAACATGGTGCGAAACCATGCTCATCAGTTCAAATGAAGCAAGCAGATGCATTTAAAGGCAATGCAAAATAAAAGCTCCCAAAGTCCTTCTCCTGACCATGCAGGAGGAGAAGGAATGGGGAGTGCAGGAGCCTGAGGCTCACTGTGTCTTCTGCATGTTACACAAAACCATGGTTTGGCATGATGCACCAACACAGTCATTTTCTCACCACAGCTACTAGGGTGCCACATGAGGTGAATATGACTTATTGTCTGCTTTAAAACTTGGTTCAATCTAGCTGGCCTACCTCTCCACACACCCCATCAGTGTAGAAATGCATGTATCCCGTTAGATTTTATGCTTTGATCTCCAACTATTCCCTACTTTCATTATTTCTTGCTCTTAAGTTTGCAAGCCTTCGGGACAGTAATCAGGGACACGCTTATGAGCCTGAGCCCTTGGATTGGGTGGGGCAACTTCAAAATCTTTAAAGCATTTTAATTGTGCATTACTTATGTATATTGGGATTCCACGCTCCCAAAGCAGGCAACAGGACATAGCAATCAAGTGTTGCAAGATATAAATTAAGCATCAGGATCCCAGTTCAGGAAAGCACAATAAACTTGACTGTAGAAGAAAGAGGGACAAAAAGCATTTCTGTCTCGAGTTACTATGCAATATGAAACACCCCCCTTCTTTTAAGGGAGTGAAGGTTTGCATTCCACTGTTTCCATTAAGCAAATTGCTGAAAATATTTTTGGCTGCTGAAGGGCTTCTAGAGCAGCTGCAGTGAAAACAATCTCCTCACCCCCACCACAGGTGTGGCAAAGCTCAGTGAAATCCACATTATTAGGGTAGTTGGAAGATGGGTCCATCAAATCAGAGATTTGTTTTGTTTTTCAATTGTGCTCCCTATTTTTCCTCCCCTCCTGATACTGTCATATGCATAGGCTTCCTTAATCAATATCTTTCAATATTAATCTTTTTTCAGGAAATAGATTGGCTAAACTTTTTTAATTGGTAAGATATTCTATCTACGCTTTCAAGTAATATTTCTTTTTGGAATGTTTTTATGGGAAAGGGCTGTAGCTCAGTGGTAGAGCACCTGTCTTGCAAGCAGGAGGTCCCATGTTCAACCCCTGGCATCTCCAGCTAAGCTTGGGAGAGACTTCTGTCTGAAATCATGGAGAGTCACTGCAAGTCATTGCAACCACACTGAGCTAGATGGGTCTGACTCAGTATAAGGCTACTTCCTTTGTTCCTGTGCCATGCTCCAGCTACGCCTTCATAACTGCGAAACTATTATTACTTGATGGCACCAACTCAACTATGGAGCTTGGCCATGGACACATGTAAGGGGGTCAGTTTGCAACCTCCTGGTTCCAGGAGGACCACTGTCTGGCTGGAGGATAAATGTTGGCCCACACTGACTTAGGTCAACTAAGGCTTGTGGACTGAAGCAAATATTGTTCTGTGTGAGATGACCATAGAGATGGTTTTACTGAACTTGAATTATGCCATAGTAAATTAATAGGTAAAGGCTAAAGGCTCTGGGCTAGCTGGAATCAAGGAAGTCAGGAATTAGCAGATCTCAAGCTCCCCATCATTGCAGTTTCTCCCACCTCACTAGCGCCCTCTACTGGGCATCTGCATAATTTCCTGCAGCACAAACTTGTTGGCATCTATTGTCTCAAGAGACAAAGGAGTGCGCCTCCAGGGGTGAAGTCAAACCACTGTGTTAGCATCTCTCTGGGGCACAAGCCTAGGCGGTGTGTATGGAAGTCCTGGGTGGCCCAGACAACAAATCTCCCCTCTGGCCTTGGTGATATGGTCCAAAGGAAAGCAGAGCAATACATTTGGCACCAGCCTGGCTGCAGGATTTGCCAGAAAAAGGCATACAAGATGCCATCCAACCATCTTAGAGACTCCACTCCAGATTTGTGTAGGGTTTACTCCTTAGTCTTTTATTTTCCTGAAAATATCCCACAAGAAAGCAGATGTTTAGGATCAGAGTTTTCCTTCTAGATGCACCACCTTCCCCGGTTGAAAAGCCCCATCTGCCTCTCACTTCCTTCTATAGCATGTGCAGAAACCACCTTCTTGACTGTTGGACCCAAGGGCGTACCCACCATGCGGCAAGTTAGGGCAGCTGCCCTACTCTAGAAGCAGAGCTGGTGGGCAGAGGCGGAGCACAGCCCGGCGGAGCGCGAGTTCGCCATTCCCGCCGCACCGCGCCGCACCCTCCCTCCAGCTCCCCGGCGTGCCCTCAGGCAAGGCCAAGCGCGGCGGGGAACCAGGGAGCGCGGCGCGGTGGGTGGGAACGCCGAACTCGCGCTCCGCTGGGCTGGGCTCCGCCTCCGCCCACCAGCCCTGCTGCTAGGGAGGGGCACAGCCCGGCGGAGCGCGAGTTCGCCGTTCCCGCCCGCCGCGCTGCGCCCTCCCTCCAGCTCCCCGTCGCGCCCTCTGGCAAGGCCAAGCGCGGCGGGGAACCAGAGAGCGCGGCGCGGCGGGCGGGAACGCTGAACTCGCGCTCCGCTGGGCTGGGCTCCGCCTCCGCCCACCAGCCCTGCTTCTAGGGAGGGGCACAGCCCGGCGGAGCGCGAGTTCGCCGTTCCCGCCCGCCGCGCTGCGCCCTCCCTCCAGCTCCCCGTCGCGCCCTCTGGCAAGGCCAAGCGCGGCGGGGAACCAGAGAGCGCGGCGCGGCGGGCGGGAACGCTGAACTCGCGCTCCGCTGGGCTGGGCTCCGCCTCCGCCCACCAGCCCTGCTTCTAGGGAGGGGCACAGCCCGGCGGAGCGCGAGTTCGCTGTTCCCGCCCACTTTGTGGCCCCTCCCCTTCCGTGCCTTGGCCCCTCCCCTTGCCCCCCCCCTAGTTTTGATCCTGGGTACGCCCATGGTTGGACCCATTATTGGTCACATCTGCTTAATCGGACAGAGCCTGTCTTTGCATGCAGGGGAAGTCACTAACTCACTGAGGGTTTGAGACTCATCAGCTACCCTCACCTGGTTTAATTGGCCAGCCAAAGCCATTCCCATGTTATGGATGCTGTCACATACTGAGAGCATCTACCACAGGTCTCACACTGGACTGAGACAGATGTCAAAGCTTGCTTCACGTGGTATTCTCACACACACCCAATGGTATATTCTGGAGTGGGGAAACCTCAGTGTATTGGAAGGAGGTAGTCAAATATCATAGTAAAAGGTAAAGGGACCCCTGATCATTAGGTCCAGTCGCGGACGATTCTGGGGTTGTGGCGCTCACCTCGCTTTACTGGCTGAGGGAGCCGGCGTACAGCTTCTGGGTCATGTGGCCAGCATGACTAAGCCGCTTCTGGCGAACCAGAGCAGCGCACGGAAACGCCGTTTACCTTCCCGATGGAGTGGTACCTATTTATCTACTTGCACTTTGAGGTGCTTTCAAACTGCTAGGTGGGCAGGAGCAGGGACCGAGCAATGGGAGCTCACCCCGATGCGGGGATTCGAACCGCCGACCTTCCGATCGGCAAGCCCTAGGCTCTGTGGTATTTGCTACTAATTTAAATTTGAGAGAAGGTTCAGCAAAAAGGTTCCACATAAGTTATACTGGGCTCCTGTGGTATGTTTTAATAAAGAGTAGATTACTATGAAACCATGTCAAAGATGTAGGAGGCAAAACTCCATGTTGCAACAAAAAAGACCATTTTGGATTTCCATCCATAACAACTTATTATATTGAACTCTATTAATAATGTAGTAGACACCAACTTTTACTGACCAAAACTGATCATATTTCAAGCTTGAATCTCTTAAGGGAATTCACTTAAGGCAGGCATGGCCAACCTTGGCCCTCCAGCTGCTTTGGGACTACAATTCCCATCATCCCTGACCAGTGGTCCTGTTAGCTAGGGATGATGGGAGTTGTAGTCCCAAAACAGCTGGAGGGCCAAGTGTGGCCATGGCTGATTAAGGGAAAGCTAGGATGAGTAATAAACAGGAGAGCCGCTGTAGTACGGTAGCAGCTATTGTTAATCAAATCAAAATGATTCTGGGTGTGAAAGAACTTTGCCACAAAAGCTGAGTGCTTTTCAAATTATACACATAATTAGTGGGTGCAAGTGGAAAATAGAAAACACAATGGGATCGGCTGTTAGGAATTAAAGGGCACAGACGAGTTGAGACCAAATACTGTTTCTTTCCAAACACGGGACAACTATCAGCAGTCATTCTGGTCCTACACAGTCAAACCTGAAGCACATATGGGAAAAACATTTCAGATACGGATGCATGGTGTCACAACACCTAGAGTTTGTCTTACAGTTAACACATCTGTTGGGTAGCCAAAAAGAGCTACTTATGTGGTCAAAATACAGGTTTGTCCAAGCCCTGAGGAGTCAAACTCTAGAGAGATATCCAGATGTTTACAGAAATGGAGTCAAAAGCCACCCCAAAGCAAGCCTTGGTGGTCTGTACTCAAGCTCACCTTTTGAAGTGATTTGCCAGGACTCCAATCAACTCTCCGATCTTGCTCTCATTGACTGGATGCATACTGAGGAGGCACACAATTAGGTCCTTGTTGTCTTTTGTGTGGAAAACTGCAAGCTGGTCTTTTCCATTGGAGACACTCAATCCCGTCAGCTGAGCGAAGAAAGAGGGGAAACGTTAAGGCTAACCAAGTTCCATGCCTTAGTGGATGCTTTGCAGTAGTCATAGATAGAAAATTAGATTAGAAATCCAGACACCTTCCCCCTACCACCCGTTTCTGGAATGACAGCCATGTCTGATTAACCAGACTTTAACAGGGCAAGTGCCTGGCTTTTCTCACTCAAGTGAGAAATAATTACACAGGGACTCAGGTACATGTACTAGTAGCAACGCACTATATGTTTTGACATTAGTATTTCAAATATGACTTTGTATAATACAGAAGTGCCTACAGACCATAGCTGCCAAGTCTCCTGTTTTTTTGCGGGAAACCCCCGTATTTTAAACCGTTTCCCGCTGGCAGCCTGGATTGGGAAAAATCCCGTAAATCCCCCAGATTTCTTACCTGCCAGGGAGGCTCCATTTTGGGTCCTGGCGCTGCCCGATTTCCGGTGCCCAGACGTGGGTAGCACGGCACCAGAAGTCGCTTCTACGCATGTCCGGATATGCGTAGAAGCGACTTCTGGTGCCGCTCCGCCCATGCCTGGGCACCGAAAATCGGGTAGAGCGGCACTGGAAGTCGCTTCTACGCATGTCTGGACATGCGTAGAAGCGGCTTCCGGTGCCGCGCCGCTGCTGATCCCGCATTTTTCAGCAGGAGACTTGGCAGCTGTGCCACAGACAGTTGAGCAATTAAACGGAACCTTAAAAGTAAGGCATACATAAAATTTCACAGTAGCACCTCAAGTACTTAGGAAACATGCTAAGCATACTAGAAATATATTAGGAAGCTTGTTTCAGTTACACTCCATGATATATTTACAATTATTAGAATTAGGGCTGGTTTTCTAAAAATAATGTTTAGGGGTAGTCTCATTTTCCTACTCATATTGAAATACTGCCCCTCAATGAGGCCAAACTTATAGATTCACAAAATGTTTAGGGGTATGCACCCCCCCGCACCTCCCCCCCCCAGAAAAAAGCACTGATTAGAATTATTATTATTATTAATTGAATTTATATACCGCCCTATATCCGGAGGTCTCAGGGTGGCTCACAGAACAAAACCAGAACACAAAACCATAAAATATAGAATCAAAATAAAAACAACAACCCAATACCCCCCCCAAAAAAACCCTTCCACATTTTTAAAATGCATCAGATGTCAATCAAATCAACCAAAGGCCTGGTTAAAAAAGAACATTTTTTGCCTGGTGCCTAAAGGTGTATAATGAAGGCGCCAGGCGAACTTCCCTGGGAGAGCATTCCACAGACAGGGAACCACTGCAGAGAAGGCCCTGTTCTCGTGTTGCCTCCCTCCAGACCTCTAGAGGAGGAGGCACACAAAGGGCATCAGAAGATGATCTCAGGTTCATATGGAAAGAGGCGGTCCTTGAGCTATTGCGGCCCTGAGCCATTTATAAAAAGTATCTGGAGTCCCACTCTCTGCCTGCGGTGAAGAAAAGGGCAACCAATCTCACCAAGGGGCAAGAGCAACTCACCTTTGAGGAACATTTATAACATTTGGAGTTTTTTAGATGAATATGGGGAGAGGGGATAATGATGTATTTGCATGGTGTGGGGAAAGGTAGTATCTCTCACGCAGACACACACCAAATAGGAGACTCTGGAATCATTCATTGAAGGTGAACAGCAAGAGATTCAGAGCAGATGATAGGAAATGTTTCTTCACACTTAGTTAAACTCTGGAATTTGCTACCAGTTTAGATAGCCTTATCCCTCCATGAAATTACCTAGTCCCCTGTAAAAGCTATCAATGGCTACTTGTCACGATGACCATATTTCATCTCCTGCATCAGAGCAGCATGTCTCTGAACACTAGGCACTGGGGATTATGATCAGAGTGCCACTCTACCCAAACTCATCTGTATCTTCCCGTGGGCTGACCAGACTGCTGGACCAGATCGGGCTACCAAGACTCCTATGTTGTTATGAATTTTTAGTTCATCTCCAAACTTACTCGCACATTTTCCACAAAATGCGTTCGTCACACAGAACTTGACAACTGATAACAATATATGAAAATGTATTTGCATGGCACAACATATTCTGAACGCAGTATGGAGACATTTTTTTTGTAGCAGATCAGCACACACATCCCAGACTATATACTGCAGCTGTACAGCCTTGGGGTAGGGATGGGTGAAACCTGCCCATTTTGGTTTCTCTCCATTTCTCATTTTCCATTCTTAAATTCAGTCCATCCTGTTTCTGCATTGGCACAAGAAAATTCATATGCAATTGTGTGCATATATTCTCCTGGTGTATCCGTTTTTGAAGCATTTCCCCCTGATATCTTACATTTCTGTAAACATTTTTACTAATGCAGACATTTTCTATGCTCTTTTGATTGGAGAACTGTATTGCAAGATCTAGGTAAGTGTCAACTCCAAAGGATAACTACATTTCAGTGCGTGTCTTGGTTCAGCAAGTGCAAATTAATCCTCCTCCCTTCGCTATTCATTTTTTAAAAGAGGCACACGTGTTTTATAAAAAAAATATACTAATGAGTTAAAAGGTTTGTGCAAATGTAGCAATAAATCAGGTGAGACAGAACAAAGATTGAAATATTTGCGCATGCTACCACAAATGGCTCTGTTGATAATAACAAAGAGCTTACTGATTGACCAAGTATTGGTGATGGGGCTTTGATTCTGCTTACAGTGCATTTCTGCTAATCAGACCCATAGAAAAAGCCAATACATTTCTATATTCTGGATTGTGTTTGGCACACACAAGCTTTTGTCTAATAATCAGGGATTAAATTAAGCAAAGGCTTGAAAGAGCTTTGCCCCAGAATACACACACACACACACACACACACACACACACACACACACACACAGAGTGTGTTAGAGGGTATAAGCTTTAAATTTTAAAAGCTGATACAGCTTTGATCACTCAAACATCCCAGAGGGAAGCATAATTCTTCAGGCAAAAACCCAATAATTGCTATTTATTTTTGTAGCGAAATGTCAAGCATTGACAAAAGTGTACTCAGATGAGAATTCCTAGCTATTTAGAATGGCTATAATTGGATCAGACTGACTGCTAGTTTCTTCAAGGAACCTAAGAAAAAACTCAACCTTCAAGGACTGTTCTTTGTTTTAGCATGAAAAAAGAGACTTGTCTCATTTCTGACACCTTTCAACACCTCTCTGCCATTTCCCCCTTGCTGGAGAGAAAGGTTAAGACTTCAAGAAATGTTCAGTGCACTAGAAAGCTCATGTAAAAAGGAATTGCCCAAACAGCAGTGCATACGTCTAGAAATTGTTGTTATGAAAGCCTCCAAAAGCAGGGTCTAGGTGTGTTCAGTTGTATTTCTAGGATTCTAATCAAGGGGATGTGACTGAAAGCACTCTGTGACCAGGCGTTCTCTTGCAAAGGGATCAAGAGACCCCACATGTAAACACAAGAATTCTGTGTTCAGTCTGTACCTTCTTCCAACAAATAGGGGGTGTTATGAGCTGGGGTCAGGCAGGAGAGAATTCTAACCCAATACCTACTCGTGATCTTCCCTCCCCTCTCCATCCAGGCCAATTCCAGGGGCAATGCCCAGTGCCAACTGTTGTGTCCCCTAGCAAACAGTTGGGACAAAGTTATTGTTCTCTAGGTTTCAATCCTGAAAAAATGTAAGACTATACCGCTTTAGAATGGGGAAAGTCAATTTGGCGCCCTCCAACAAGTCAATGGTCAGTTGTACTACTGTGACTTCTGGATAGTAATACATTTGCTACTTAGTTTTAGAACAAGGAGCTACCTCTAACATAAAAAAGTGAAAGGTTGGTATGCAGCCAACTATCAAACCACATTTAGCTCCAATAATCTGCTACAGGGGGACTCTTCAGCAGGGTAGATTAGTTTAAATAATTGATTTAAAGCTGTCTTTGGCATCTTGGTGTGGGTAATTGTGATTTGCTCTGTAAGGCAGGTGCATGGTGAAGCAATTGTACCACTGCTTTGTGAGGTACCACACTCTGTACGAACCAACTGAATCTACATTCTAAAAATGCCAAAACTGGACGCAGGAATGCATCCCGATTCAATTTAACAAAACAAGCATGCAAAGTGATAGTAACAGGCATGTGTGAAATAAGAGAAAATTATCTTCATTTCCTCCGTTTTCCAGAATGTATTATTATTTCCTAGTTATCTGTACACCAGCTGCAGACTTCCTCAATCCTAGGATCATATCTTCCCATCTTAATGCATTTAGTTATTGCCATCCTTCAGTTCCTGGCATATGCCAACTTGGCTGGCAACACCAGGCACAAGAACCCCACCAGAGGTTTCAAGTCACTGGGATTTTTACTGCCACAAGTCAAAGGCACACCGAGGGATATTACTCTCCATTTGGAATTGCTTTTTTTTTTAAAAAAAAAGGTTAGGAGTGACAGAACGGCTTCTTGAGCTGGGAAAACAAGCTTCGGCAGGACCAGGCACCAGCTGACCGCCTGAGATCTCCATGGCAACGCCTTCCCAAGGGATGTTGCTATGTTGACAGGGCAGCTTTGCAAAAAGTGATTGTGAGCGCTGCTGGCATGCAGATGCACTTTGACGAGGCTAGCTCCTGTACACCTTTACAGGGCCAATCCATCTTGCAGATGTAAATGGAACACATCTTTTCAGGTGAGGCAGAGAAATAAACGCCGAGGCTCAAATATAAATGGTCCATGTTCTAGGTGAAAGCATCTCTGTCAGTCCAAATAATGGAGCTTTTCTATGAAGAGCAAGGGGGAAACCCATCCCCCGCACAATTATGCAGATTTCGAGGCTTCCCCACTTTCACTACATACAAAGATATTAGTTGAGGGGCCATGCGTGTCAAAAAAAAACCCCACCGGCAATGGGCAGCTCCTAAAAAACCGAATAGCAGGCTGCTGATACGTTTTGTTTGGAAAAATTACAAGCATGTAAATAAAGGATGGGGAATGTCCTCTAGCTGTTCTGGAGACAGAGGATTTCCCCCCTGGGGGGAAGAAACCCTGGTGGACTGTGGGAGGATGGGAGAAATGATTTCTTTGTGGGGGAAAGATTACCAGGGACAAATATTTTATCTCAGCAAGAAGCAGGACAAGTTATAGCTTAATTCGTAAATACTTTTGAGTCATTGATAACATCCTCTGGTGAGCACAAGGGTTCGAGAGTCATTCTGGAATGATGGGCAGCTGGAGGCCAGTATTTGCTCTGCGGTGTGCAAGGCCACTCCATGAAAAATAAAATAAAAGGAGGTACCACCTGGTTGTGCGTGGGAGTAGTGTCAGAGGGGAGATAAGGGGGGATGGATCAGATGAGGCAGGTAGAGGAGGATGGGTTACACACTAGGGCAGGCACCCCCAAACCTCGGCATTCCAGATGTTTTGGACTACAATTCCCATCATCCCTGACCACTGGTCCTGTTAGCTAGGGATGATGGGAGTTGTAGGCCAAAACATCTGGAGGGCCGCAGCTTGGGGGTGCCTGCACTAGGGCTATGAGAGAATAAGCAAGTGTAGTGCATCAGAAAAAGTGGCCAGGAAGATCTTGCTGTGCTTCCTTTGCACCAGCCCGTCTGCCAGCCTTTCAGCACGAGTTAAAATTCTTCAGGCCTTGTAGGCATAAACCCCCAGCTGAGTATCACACTTTTGAAAGAAATTCTTTAAGGGACAAGCTGATCCACAAGAGACAAACACAATTGCGAGTCAGTGGCCAATGGGAAGGGAGAGCTGTGATCAAGATCTTACCCCCTTTCAAAAATACTGAAATAGCAGGCCCATGCAGTTGCTTTGAGGGTTGCGAAAGCAGCAATGTGCGTGTTTCATTTACCCCGATATACATTGCACCACTCCTCTGGAAAGAATTAGTTCACGGGGTGGGGCTGAGGGTAGGGGAAGAACACACAGATAGCTCAGTGTGTGGAAACACAGCTAACAGCTGCTTGTTCAGGAGGAAAGTAGTTCAGAACAACCTAGTCCTACTTCCCTGATCTTCAAAGCAGCCACATGGGGCTTTCCAAGTAAAAATTTTTATGAAAAAAAAAAGACAGCAGGAAATTTTGCTTATGGATTTTCCATGCCTCTAAGCCTTTAGGGAAGCATTCTCCTGCCATCGTGCAGGCTTATTGACCAGAGCATCAGGCAGGTTCTTGACCAGTACTGGAGGAAACAAGAGCCAGTAAACCGAAGCTCAATCCTGACATGCTAGAAGTGCTGCAGATTGGTGGTTTCTGGGTCTGGGAATTAGGGGGGCAGCCTGCTCTGGATAGGGCTGCGTTCCCTCTGAAGGACCAGGTTTGTAGTTGGTAGGTGCTCCTGGATTCTGGGAGCCCAAATGACTTTGGTGACAAGGAATGCCTATTTTCAGATCTGATTGGTTTGAACTTACTGCCACTCCTGGACAGAGATAGCCTGGTCAGAGTGAGCCAGGTTCCAGAAACATTTTGTTTAGACTACTGCAAAAACATTCTACATGGAGCTGCCCTTGAATATGGTTTAGACCTGGCAGAGGTCAGCAAACTTTTTCAGCAGGGGGCCGGTCCCTCAGACCTTGTGGGGGGCCGGACTATATTTTTTTTGGGGGGGGGGAATGAATTCCTATGCCCCACAAATAACCCAGAGATGCGTCTTAAATAAAAGGACACATTCTACTCATGTAAAATCATGCTGATTCTCGGACCGTCCGTGGGCCAGATTGAGAAGGCGATTGGGCCAGATCCAGCCCTTAGTTTGCCTACCCATGGTTTAGAGATTGCAGATAGCGCAAAATACAGCTGTCAGTATTCTGATGGTCCTGAAACCTAAATACCATAAACATTGGTGCTTAAAGATCTGCACTGACTGCCTATTTGCTACTGAGCCCGAGTCCAGGTTTTGGTACTGACCTATAAAGCCTGAATGGCTTAGAGTCCTGTTACCTTAAGAGCTGGCACTTATACCATTCTGTCTGTGACTTGAGATCTGCTGGGCATCTTTTCTTGGTAGTTCCACCACCAACTGAAGCTTCCCAGCAACAATATGCCAATTATGAACTGCACTCCCACTATTGATGTAACCCACCCTGGTTTTTGTTGTGTGTTTTTTTGGTTTTTTTATTTTTTAAGAGTGGGTTGCAAAAAAATTTTTTTAAAAAAAAGCTTGTGGGAGATATACAGATAAAATAACTCTATGCACTTCACAGAATTCTGACCAGAGTTCTTATCAATTTTACAACAGAGAAGCTGGATCATTAGCAATTTCGTACTGCGGAGTCCTGGCTCCAGCTCCAATACTTACATTGTACAGTGGGATGGTTTTCATCACTTTGTAGTGCTTTGTCGGATCCATCTTATAAAGGTGTCTGTCAGTGATAAAAATTGCCCGATCTTCCACTTTGCTAAAGCGGTTTATCTGGAAATAATCAAATCCCCATGGGAATTAAAAGTCATTTCCTTTTTTTAAACAAAACAAAGAACACACTTCACACACTCTGAATAGCGTGATAGTAGCATTACTGGCTCCTGAAGATGTTTGAATTTTGCTTCCACAGTTCTAAAAGGCATGTGCAAATCAGGTTTTAACTGACAGAAGGATTAAAAACGGTCCGGATTTAAGCTGAGTTCAACTTGGTGGTATTGTGTATAGAAAGCAGTAGTTGAAAACAATGAGATTAAAAAAAGAAAGGAAAAGTACTTCTGTTAGCTTAACCTGGATTGCTAAAATGTCAGCCCAAATATGATGACCCTGTTGCTGCCTGTATTTGTTCACTAAAGACAGACAGGGACCAGCCCTCTAACCACATAAACTGCCCAAAACAGAGCATGGCTGATTGTGAGAGGGTAGGACTTTGCTCTAAAGGCAGGTCTTAGCTGAGCTTCGGCTTTCTCAGGTGTATGGGAAGTTATCTAGGAAGTTTGGCAGACAGAAAGGTAATGTCTACACAAGTCTACTGTAATGCACTCTAGATGGGGCTGCACTTGAAAACACCCAGAAGCTTTGAATCAGTCCAAAATGCAGCTGCCAGATTGTCACAGATTTTATTCTGGTGCTCTTATCTTCATTGGCTAGCCATGCATTTCTGGACTCAATTCAAGTTCTAGTTCTTTCCTTTACAGCCTTAAAGGTGCGGGAAGCCTCAGGCCTGGGTGCCAAATGAGGCCCCAATGCCTCTTTATTTGCCCCAGGTGATGCTCCCAGGCCACACCTCTCACTGGTCCTGTTTTTCACCCTGAGTGCTTTTACCTGGATGGAATGTTTCCCTGAACTCCAATAATGCCTCTTGCTCGCCTGGATGGAGGGAAGAGCAGGGTGTACGAATGTGTGTAGAAATTAGTCTATATACAAAGGTGACGTTTACGTTTGTTGCTCTGCCCATTTTTGCCTCTGGCCTTGTCCACTGCTTGCATGTGGCCCTTGAAAGGTTGCCCCAGAAGAGAATGCAGACCCTGGACTGAAAAAAGATTCCCCACTCGTTCTCCACTCCTGTCCCAATGGCTCGGAACCTGGTTAATTCTCTCCTCCAATCAGTTTTGGGGGTACTGCTCCAGATTCCCAAAGCTGACTACATTGCAGCTGGTGAACGAGAGGAGCAGTGAATAACGTCATGGCATCAACATCATGGCATGGCCTCCCCCTAAATTTTGTTTTGCCACCTATTCATGAGGCTTTCAGGGTGACTGTCTGAGCCGCTGCTATTATACTGTGCAAATAACCCTCACTTTTCTGTTAATTGGTTTATGGTAGGCTACTTGGTTTTTCAGACTGATTTCATTGAAGTTTTTACTATTTTGATTATGGCCGTTGCGAGGTAACATGGCTTCACATATGTACAGCACCTATGTAAACTAGCATTATCTGGGAACGCCCTAAAGATGTCAACTCTGGATGCCTTTTGTAACAGGAAGACTTATGCCTTGCTGTGACAACTCTAAAGATAGCAAGCGGCAGGGTATTCTGCTGTGTGTGTGTGTGTGTGTGTGTGTGTGTGTGTGTGTGTGTGTGTTTGGGAATGTGTGAGAGAGCAGAACAGCACCATTTCTAAATTACCATTACATTTGTAATGCTAGCAACGTGAAACATACTGTTTGCTAACAGTTTCCAAAATGGGACTGAAACCATTTCCATCAGTGAAATGAAACCCACTTGTTACTACTTTTACAGCTAAAGGCTCTAAATTTGAAATTAATTGAGGATGCCACTGGGATTCAGTAAACCACAATTGAGTCCCCTGCTGAGAAATGCACCATTAGATCAGTTTTTCCTTCCAACTTGCTATTGACAGGCATCCAGCCGGGCAAACGGAATTAAAATGATAGTTCAAAGCAAAGCCTTGAAGACGGGTTGCCTATATCTATCATCTATCTATCTATCTATCTATCTATCTATCTATCTATCTATCTATCTATCTATCTATTCCACATGGCTGGATGTAGCAGGAGGAGAAAGAACAAAAGACTACTCCAATGGATTTCAGTAAGAGACGGTTTGGAATGCAGAACCAGTTTCCCCACACCCAAAAATCAGAGGGGTATATTTGTGTGTGTGTGTGCACATGCATACGTACAGAAATCATTTTCATTAAAAAGAAGAAAGATAAATCTTAGAAGAACTGTTCACCCTAACTAATGAGAATAGGACAAGCAGCAATGCATTAATAATAAGATTGAGGTTGAATCCTGGCAAGACAGAATTACTGTTTGTGGGGGACAGGAGGTGGGCAGGTGTGGAGGACTCCCTGGTCCTGAATGGGGTAACTGTGCCCCTGAAGGACCAGGTGCGCAGCCTGGGAGTCATTCTGGACTCACAGCTGTCCATGGAGGCGCAGGTCAATTCTGTGTCCAGGGCAGCTGTTTATCAGCTCCATCTGGTACGCAGGCTGAGACCCTACCTGACTGCAGACTGTCTCGCCAGAGTGGTGCATTGCTCTCCCGCTTGGACTACTGCAATGTGCTCTACGTGGGGCTACCTTTGAAGGTGACCCGGAAACTACAACTAATCCAGAATGCGGCAGCTAGACTGGTGACTGGGAGCGGCCACCGAGACCACATAACACTGGGCTTGAAAGATCTACATTGGCTCCCAGTACGTTTCCGAGCACAGTTCAAAGTGTTGGTGCTGACCTTTAAAGCCCTAAATGGCCTCGGTCCAGTATACCTGAAGGAGCGTCTCCACCCCCATCGTTCTGCCCGGACACTGAGGTCCAGTACCGAGGGCCTTCTGGTGGTTCCCTAGTTGCGAGAAGCCAAGTTGCAGGGAACCAGGCAGAGGGCCTTCCGCCCTGTGGAACGCCCTCCCATCAGATGTCAAAGAGAAAAACAGCTACCAGATTTTTAGAAGACACCTGAAGGCAGCCCTGTTTAGGGAGGCTTTTAATGTTTAATAGATTATTTTATTTCATTTTTCTGTTGGAAGCCGCCCAGAGTGGGTGGGGAAACCCAGCCAGATGGGCGGGGTATAAATAATAATAATAATAATACTTATTATTATTATTATTATTATTAATGTGTCTACAGTTTTCTAGGTTCTGTACAATTTAAAAATAAAAACAAAACCCAGCTGCCTGTGGAGATAATGATGAACAAGGAAGCCCTCTCTGAGGCATAAAGCCTTTCTGACTTCATCCTACTGCTTGGCAGGAGCCCAAATTACACAAGTAGCATCTCTTTTATTGGTAACCAACGTGAGTCCTTCAGACAAGCAGCATGCTCTCTGTAACAGAGTCAAATAATCCCTTAAATCTGTGCAAAAGTAGGACACCTAAGCTTTTCCAGGTAGCTTGTCACTTGTATCAGTAACTCAAAATCAGCTAAGAGATTTAGGTGTCAAACACAGAGAGTGGGCAATGCTCTGAAGAACCATCTAGCCAAGAGATGGCAGATGGGAAACTAGGTCTTGTCTTCTGCAGCACTACAAACTGCCAGTACACACTGCATGTGCCATATATTTATGCTTTTAACAGCACCATCTTCGACATGGAAAGCTCCACTACATCAATCAGAAACACAGAAAGACAAAGAAGAGCAAAGGTAAGCCTTGATTCTCTTTGACTACCACTTCTTCCATTGCTATGAATAGTCAACACCTGATTTGCTCTGTCCCTGCTGCTTCAAGGCATTCACAAAGATGGGTTCCCTCAGCCACTATGGCCAAGTGGAAAATGTACTACTAACAAACAAGTTAAACACTTGTGTGCTTATTGATTGCCGTAAACATACAGCTGCTTTGACCATGTCAGGGGATTGATTGCTTTCTTCACTTCCAACGGCAATCTTCAAAGTCTGTTACATTGTTTAGTCCACAAGACTGAGTATCTCACCATGATTACTACCATCCACACACACATGGTAAAAGTGTCTTGATCTTAGGTGATTTTACAAGAGCCACTATGAAATGACTAATTATTTTAAGGATAATAATAATAATAATAATTTATTATTTATACCCCGCCCATCTGGCTGCGTTTCCCCAGCCACTCTGGGCAGCTTCCAACTGAATATTAAAAACAATACAGCATCAAACATTAAAAACTTCCCTAAACAGGGTTGTCTTTTAAAAGTAAAATAGTTGCTTATTGCCTTGACATCTGCTGGGAGGGTGTTCCACAGGACGGGTGCCACTGCTGAGAAGGCCCTCTGTCTGGTTCCCTGTAACCTCACTTCTCACAATGAGGGAACCGCCAGAAGGCCCTCAGTGCTAGATCTCAGTGTCCGGGCTGAACGATGGGGGTGGAGACGCTCCTTCAGGTATACAGGACCGAGGCCTTTTAGGGCTTTAAAGGTCAATACC
Organism: Zootoca vivipara; assembly: GCF_963506605.1. Classification (NCBI taxonomy): domain Eukaryota; kingdom Metazoa; phylum Chordata; class Lepidosauria; order Squamata; family Lacertidae; genus Zootoca; species Zootoca vivipara. The sequence goes on from NC_083288.1 coordinate 13,529,950, forward strand.
AACACTTTGAATTGTGCTTGGAAACGTACTGGGAGTCAGTGTACATCTCTCAGGACCGGTGTTATGTGGGCCCGGCGGCCACTCCCAGTCACCAGTCTAGCTGCCGCATTCTGGATTAATTGCAGTTTCCGGGTCACCTTCAAAGGTAGCCCCACGTAGAGTGCATTGCAGTAGTCCAAGCGGGAGATAACCAGGGCTGCCTTCAGATGTCTTCTAAAAGTCTGGTAGTTGCTTTTCTCTTTGACATCTGGATGTGTCCCATGTTTGTGGAGCGGGTGGGAAGAAGGGAGATGAAGCTAATGCTACATCAAGTGTACAGGCTAGCTATTATGGGATGTATGGCTCTGAAGGCCCTACCTACCAAGTTCCCGTGGGAGGAGTTATCCTTGCTACAGAATGTGCTCCAACATAATCTGGCAAATAATGAACCTGTTCAGAAATTTCAGTGTGTCTGCTCCGAGTATGACTAGCATTGGATACAACCATATAGGTTATGGTATAAAAGTTGCAGTTACAGTAAATCTACATGGAACCACCGATTAGTTTCTCAGTGGAACAGAGAACTGAGGTGCACTGTCTGTATACTGGTGACACATAGTTATGTTTCACCCTTGTTTGCCAATTCAGGTGGTGCAGTTGATGCGATGAACCAGTACCTGAGATCAGTACTGGACTGGGAGAGGGTCAGTAAACAGACACTAACTCCAGACAAGCAAACAGATACTTTGGGTTTACCCAGGGATACAAGATTCAGTCTGTTCTGGGCAGAATTGCACAACCGCTTAGGAGGTCAGATTTGTAGTTTGGGGTGCTGTTGGATCCAGTCTCATCTCTGAAGGTACAAGTGGCTTCTGTAGCATGAAATGCTTTTCACCAGCAGCAATTTCACCCTCCGGACCACCCTGGCTGTTGTTATCTATGATATGGTAACAGAAGCAGTAGTAATCTCAGACAGATTGCCATTTAACTGGTGCCGAAATCGTGACAAAGTAGATTGCAAGAGCATCTCAGAAACAGCAGACCAATTTATTAGATCCAGCATTTCAACAGATATTATAACTCTAGCCCAGTAACTAGCGTACACAAAGAGTGCCAAGAAAGCAAGAATGTACTGGTAACTTTCTCTTAAAGTCAGCATCCTGCCTTGCACACACGGAGCTGTCCTTTGTACTGAAGAGAACAGGGAAACTCATGCTGAGTTTTATATGCACATCAGAGCCCCCATGTAGAGTTTGAGCACAGCAGAAATTAGTATCTTGCCCAGTATATTTGACTCATGGTAAACCTGCAGAATTTGAGACCAGAAGACTAAGAAAGGATCTCAAAGCCATTAAGTTCCAAGTTTCTACTTTAATGCAACGTTTGTAGCACCACAAAAAACAACATCCAAACTATCCAAACTCAACAACTAGACAAGCAGAGTTGCCAAACTGCACAAAACATCTGCAGAGCAAATGGACTCTAGTAAGTGAGCCAACTTGCTGATCTTTTCTTTCTGCTTTGCAACAAATTAAATCTGTCCTCATCATCAGAAATAGATAAAAGGGTGGTTTTTTATGCTCTTGACAATAACCTTTCAAGATTCTGGAAGCTTGCTCACCCATATTCTTGTTACATTTAGAAGCACATGTCATTCACTCTTTCAACCTGTCAATCTTGCCAACTCTGTACAGAACATGACAATTCTAGCTTGGTTCTCTAATGTCACACCCTCTAGCAATTCTGCCATAGCTATCTCTACCCGGGACAACTAATCAATTTGAAGAGAGAGAAGCATCACATTCAATAGGAGACCTGCCCAGAAAGAGATCTGGAAGGTGGCTGTTTACTGGGTAAAGAGATTGGTTAAACATATACAATATGAAAAAGCAGCTCATGCAGGAAGGTAGGGCATTCCTTTCAAAGAAGGTCTTTCTTGTTACCAGCTGATAGTCATAAGGGCAAGATGGCTTGATGGTTTGTTGGGTAAAATAACCCCCCAGCAAGTGTGTAAAATAAAGTTTCTAAATCATGGGTTACTAATTATGGGCAGCTGGTTCTTGCAGGAACCTGGAGATCCAGGAATTGGGGTGCTTTTACATGAGTAGCATGTGTCCTTTTATTTAAAGGGCATCTCTGGGTTATTTGTTGGGCACAGCAATTCGTTCATTTATTTATTTTTTTCAAAATATAGTCCGGCCCCCCACAAGGTCTGAGGGACAGTGGACTGACCCCCCTGCTGAAAAACTTTGCTGACCCCTGCACAAGAGCATCAAGCAAAAGAGCTATTGCAAATTCTGCCTGAAGGCAACAGATACTAAGCACCCAATATTCCACTTTCTAAAGCCATCATTTCTTCTCTCTCGTTTGTTGTCTGTAAGCAGAAAAGCAGCCTGCTTTCTGCTTTGCAATTCCCCTAACCTGGCCATTTCTTGACTAAGCATCTACTTAAGTGTTGACAGTGTGCCCTGCATGCTGATCAGTACAAAGCAGTTAACACCATCACTGCTGTTTCAGTGGTGCTTCACACTTTTAGCCGCAATAAGTAGTGACACCAGTGTCTTCCCAACATACCAATGTAGGAAATGGGGAAAGCAGAGAAGCATCCTTTGAAAACATGCAGGGACATACACCAGGAAACCCCAATCAGCAGCAGAACAGCAGCAGGTGCTCGCTGTGAGTGTGAGGAATCTGTGCCTGCCTTTTCCTCTTAACATATTTGCAGAGTGTGAAGTTATTGTTTGTTAAATGGAGAGGAGAAATGTAAAGGGCAAGGACAAAACCTGACAGGGGTGAAGAAGGGGTGGGGGGAAAAGAAGGGGAACTGAGCCGACAGTGCAAAAAACACTTGGCTTTGGCTGTTAGGGAAAGGCTGTGGGACTGATGTGAAAAAGCGGGCTGTTATCAACTTAGGAAGCAGCATAGCCAAAGCATTAAAAGAAAGAGTGAGGAGAACAATAGCAGTCGAAAGAAGATATGCAGAACAAAGGAGACTGAAATGGAAATAAAGAGTTAGAGGTAGGAGTGAAAAAGAGCCATGTGATTTCGGAATTGAAGGCCAGGTTTGCTTGTGGCCGCTCTTTATTATAATTTTTATTTAAGTGATTTTTACGCTGCTTTTTAAAAAACTGAAGCCCTTTTAAAGTGGCTCACATATAATGATCACAAAACACAATAAAGCATTACCAATCCAACCACTAGAGCCAAAGACCAATGATACATTTTTAGCATCTAAAAGCAAACAGAGCAGCATAAAAAACGAAACAAGCATATAACACCCAGCCAACCTGTGCCAGCGGATACCACAGTACAGTCGTACCCTGGTTATCTAATGGAATCCGTTTGACTTCCAAAACGGTCGGAAACCAAGGTGCGGCTTCTGATTGGCTGCAGGAAGCTCCTGCAGCCAATCGGAAGCTGCGTCAGATGTTCGGGTTCCAAAGAATGTTCACAAACTGGAACACTCACTTCCGGGTTTGTGGCGTTCGGGAACCAAGGCGTTCGAGTTGCAACGTGTTCGAGATCCAAGGTACGACTGTACTAAAAATGATAAAAGCAAGTTTAAAACCCACACAAGATACCTAACCGAAAGGCTGATGGAAAAGAAACATTTTTATGGCCTGCCTGAGAGAAAGCAGGGATGAGGCCAAATGCACCTTTTGTGGGAGGGAATTCCATAGGTAAGCGGCCATCACCATAAAGGCCCTGTCTCATATTTCCACATCCTGACTGTATACTACTGGCGGGTCTGTGAGCAAGACCTTGGGGCTTGAAGCAGGCTCATATGGGTGCCAGTGGTCCACCAAGTAATTTAGTGCCAAACTGCTTAGGATTCAGAAGCAAACAGGCAGCCAGTGTAATTGATATAATACCTTCATTTTATAGGATAGCTAACACACTGGTGGCATTAAAAAAAGAATAGAACTAAAAACAGAACTTTGATTTTTTAATTAATAAAATTCTCTTTTCAAAGCAAAGGTAAAGTTTTATGGCCACATAACAGTTCTTGTGTACAGGGGCGCAGAGCAATGATTTCTCAGAGTGCTGATGGTGGAAGAAAGGTTGGGGAAAGATGCCATATTTATCGTAGTCTTTAGACTGGGTGTGCAGAGGAAACTTTCTGTGCCCTGTACAGGCTTTCTATTTCTCCCTGATGTAGCCCAGTTGCTTCCTTTATTTATCCTTTGCTGCAAAAACACAGTTTGAAAAAGAATGCAAACAGAGCAAGAAAAAAATTGCATAGCCATTACAGATCTGCACAATGTACTCAAAGCACAGCACTGTTGCTTCCTTGAGGCAAAATCTGGAGATGTGCATCTTGTGAACACACATTTTTGTACTCACATCTGTGGAGGGATCCCATTATCAATCAGGATCTATATCGCCAAACACAAAAAGCTTTCTCTTTGGCAAGTACGTTTTCATTAGAGTTTAAACAAATCAAAACCAAACAAATCTTTTGCAACTCAAAGGGTAAAGGGCTTTGTTACATTATGCTTGGAAATCTGAATCAGGAAGGATGTGAGAAAAGATTTAAAGAGATTAAAATTATGTAACACAGAGAGAGAAAATACATTCCAGAAAACTCCCTGACAAAGATGCGGCTTGTCAGTCCTAACACAAATTCAGATTGAAGCATCCTTTAAAGCAGGTACATGCAAGGGATTTAGGGGCACTCAAGGACAGAGAGCAGATGAATTCTCCTTTGCTCATCATTCTTCTACTTTGCAAGGAGGGGGAGTAATTACTATATAGCAGTATTTCACTGATCCATACCCTTCCTAAATGTCAACTGAATAAACCAAGGAAGTATTTTACGGCCCTCTGCTATATTCTACATAGACCCAAGCTGAATAAAATACTACCAAACCCAAGAAATGCCCTTATACAGACATTGAACTTAACCATAATTAAATGCTACACACAGTTAAGGATTAGCCCCAAATTGGGATGTGAAGCTATGGTTATGTGTTATATCAGCACTGAGCAAGCCACAGTTAAGGCAATTTTGTGTTCTCTCCAGACTCCTTGCTCAAAAGGGGAGAAGCAGGTCAACCTCCTACACCATTTGGGGGGCAGGGTGCGGTTCAGCAAATTAAACCATGGGTTCACGACACATTTGAAATCTTAACCAAGGTTAGACAACAAGCCAGGCTAGTGCAAGGCAAACACAACCCTGGCTGATCATGATTACAAAATCAGAAGTATCCTATACATTTGCCCCCCCCCCCTGTTGTGTGTGATTCCTTCTCCCGTCCATTTCTGGAGCCAGCTATGGTTAGTGTTACATGCAAACAGATTTTAACCCTAACCATTTTTAGCTCAGACCTGAATTTGCTAACCTGGTTCTAACAACATCTCTAAACTTAAGAGTGGCAGCTAAACGTGGTTAACACTGATTCATGTATATATACAGTGGTACCTCTGGATAAGTACTTGATCCATTCCGGGGTGCCGTTCTCACCCCAAAAAGTATGTATCTGGAGCGGCACTTCCGCGCATGCACAAAACACAGAACGCTTCTATGCATGTGCAAGTGGCGGAACCAGGAGGTAAACACTTCCGGGTCCACCGCATTCTTAAGCTGAAAATACGCAACCCGCAGTGAATGTAACCAGAGGTATGACTGTAGTGTTAACCATGTTGATTCCAAAAAGAGAATTGGGAGAATTTACAACCTTGATGGTAAGAGATAAGAGGGGAAAGGAATATTTAAATCTCAGGTGGGTTACTGATCTCCTAACCTCAGTCAGGAGAACATGCAGTATTGTGTCTGCGCCGGCCGACTATTATTGGTGCTATCCCCGGTGAAGGGATATATATTTAAATTATTTTTATTCCACCTCTCAAACAAAACTGATTCACAAGGGGGCTAGCACAATAAAAAAAACACAATAAAAAACAAAATATGATGCAGTAAAAACATCAGCAATACTGATTCTCATTAAAAACGGAGGGAAGCAGTACTGATTTCAATCTCTTTCTAAAATAGAGCGGGAATGGTGAAGGAATGAAGTGTGTTCTGGAAGAGTGGCTTCGTTCCTTACTGCCACACACCTTGCTTCAAAATGTGGGGACACAGAGCAGGGCCTCAGACAACAATCTTTTGAGGTGAGCAGATTCATGTGGGAGTTGGTGATCTTTCAGGTACTACTGTTCTAAGCCATTTCAGGATTTAAATGTCAAAATGGAAATTTTGAATTGTGCTTGCAAGCTCACTGGCAGTCAGCTTAGTTTGCAAAGAAATGTTTCCTGGGGCATGAGCCAGTTGGCAAACAAGGTTTTGCATTTCACACCAGTTGGAGTGTCTAGATGCGGGTTCAAAAGCAACATCACATGCTGCACAATGCAGTAGTTGCAATCTAGATTCTTTAAGGGCATGAATAACTGAGTACAGATCATGTTTTTCCAGGATTGGCCACAGCTGCTGAATCAGCTAAAGCTGCTGAACGAAGTGCCAGAGGCCACAAAAGATAACTTGATCATCCAGATTTAAAAGCACTTCCAAGATGAGAACATGATCCTTTGGGAGGGAGGGCAACCCCCCCCCCCAATAGAACAGGTTGAATCTGATTTCCTTGCTCAAGTGTATCATCAATCAGCCATACTTTGGTCTTATCTGGACTAAGCCTCAATTTACTGGTCATCCATTCCATTCGGAATCTATTTAGGACCTTGGCAATGTAACCTAAAGCAGATGGGGAGGTAGAGCTATGCATCATCACCTTACTGATGACGTTTCACCCCAAAACTCCAGATTTCTCAAGTTTAGTGTGTTTTAAAAGCATAGGGTTGGAGGAATGGGATCCTGCAAAATTCTGCAACATAAAGGCCAAGGAGTCAAGCAGCTCTCCCAAGCAAGTTACCCAGGACCCAAAAGACATGATGCCTGCACCAGACCAAAGGTGCGGGTGAAGAAGCTTTTTAGTATGAATCTGCCCTTTACATTTCAAAGGAGATCACCCTGTAACTTTGAGCTCATCTGCTTAACGCAGCAGAGCTGAAGAACCATTGCAAAAGTAAAGGTAAAGGGACCCCCGACCGACTCTGGGGTTGCACGCTCATCTCGCATTATTGGCTGAGGGAGCCGGCGTATTGCTTCCAGGTCATGTGGCCAGCATGACAAAGCCACTTCTGGCGAACCAGAGCAGCACACGGAAACACCGTTTACCTTCCCGCTGTAGCGGTTCCTATTTATCTACTTGCATTTTGACATGCTTTCGAACTGCTAGGTTGGCAGGAGCTGGGACCGAGCAACGGGAGCTCACCCCGTCGCAGGGATTCGAACCGCCAACCTTCTGATCAGCAAGCCCTAGGCTCAGTAGTTTAACCCACAGCGCCACCTGGGTACTTGCAAAAGTAGATCTGCTCAAAATGCACACAATATAGGTCTTCTTTATTCTATTCATGTTCAACCCTTTTTGAACTTCTTTACAATAAATTGTAAGTTTGATTCCCCCAATCCCCACCTGTTTTGCTGACAGTTTTCTCACTTTCCTAGTTCTAAATACTATCCTCAGAAGCACTTCTTTTTGAAATACATTTCTTTATTTCTTTTTACTATTTCAAAATTCCTTGACCTGAGCTTCAGCAATGTAAAAGCCTCTTGATGAATCCCTCCCCTCCCCTTACTTTCCAGAGGCTTTCATCGTCCTTCTGCAGCAGTTGCTGTGCTTACCTTGCGGACGTGAGACGAGAAGAGAACATTCATGAACTTGTCTTTTCGTTTCAACTCATTGGCAATGGGGACAAATGAGCCTGCAGCCTGAGGGTTATCTGGATTCTAAAGGAGCAAACAGGAAGACAAGCAAATAATTTGTCTTCATCATTAAAACAAGGGCAGCAGCATCTTTACCATTCCAGGTCAGCCAGCTATAGAAGTCTCAAATATACATTTGTAACAACACTGCAATTGCTATCCTTCACCACCAAGACGGCATTCCAAGCCCAGCACCTCCTTGATTCCAAAAGTTTCAATTCTTAAACAGAGACTATGTTAGAGCAGAATATGTTAGAACTGCTCAGGTAAGAGATGGGCATCAGTCTTTTAATTATGGAGTTGAATTTCCTAGGTTTTCTGAACAAGGCAGCAAATAAAATGTCCTCCTGAATAACAGCTTTTTGGGAATAACAAATGGGGAGAGTGTTTGTTGTTGCAATCTGGCCCTGCTTGCTTCCCATAGGAACCTGGCTTGCCACTGTGAGAACAAGACAGCAGGCTTTCGTCTGATCCGGTGCTTTTCTTATGAAAGGGCTTGGCCGTGGTTTCTACATCCCTGAAAAATGGAAGCAAGTGGGCATTCTAAGGAGGCATACAAGTTTATTCTGTCTTGCATTCTGTTTGTTTTCCATACAATAGTTTGCAGAACCCAATGCATACATGGGGCCTTCTTTTCAAGCATGGTCACAGAACACAGAAGAACAGCACTACTAGACTAAGCACAAATGTCTTTCCAGACTAGAAGGACATTTCTGCTAATCCAACATCCTTGTTTCCAAACAGAAGCACCTGGAAAGGCCCCAGGAAGGGAACTGCGCTCTCCCACTATTTTTCTCCAGCTGATAGTATACTTCCTTTGACTTTGGATCTTTTTCTTGATCAGACACCACCAGTTCAAATTCCATCAGTGTGTACATGAAGCTAGGATTTATTTATTTTTGAATAACTTTTTATTGGGTTTTAGAAACAAAAATAAGTATACAAAGTTTTCTTGTGTCATTTGTAATCACAAAAATAATAAATATCTACAACATATGGTTCATTATTAGTGGTCAATGTGTAAGTTCTTGGTTCATGAATTGGTTTAAACAAAGGGCAAACAGCATAGAACAGAGTTTTGTTTGTTTGTTTTAATTCATCAAGCATTTTTTTAAATAAAAATAATAATTGTTAGGAAGAAAACAGGGGGGAAGAGGGGGAGGGGGGAATGGTAAGTGGGGTGAGGTTGGGTGGTTATGCTACTATTTGAAGGTAGGATTTTTGCCCCAATATGCACCACTTTATATGCTTCTGTATATCTGACCTAATGTGAATTCCCATTTCCCCGTACATTTTTAAACAAGTTATGTAAGCACAGATCCTTAGACTTCACTGTTTTCTACCACCTGTTGAAAGAACTGCTCATTTACTAATATTCTCTGCTTCCTGTTGCTTAACCAGTTCCCAGAGGAGCTATCCATTTTTCTTTCACAACAGCACAACCAAGAGCTTTTGGTGAGGTAACAACTTCCAGGGGGGTAGCTATGGTAGTTTTGTGGCACGTTAAAGACTAACGGAGGTATTACAAGTTTTTGTGGGATCACCCCATCTACATGCATGATGCCGAATTATTTCAAAAGTGTGTTGGGGCAGAACTTCATTCTACATACAGTGTCTCTTCCTCAACAAGGCTTATTTTGCTATCTGTTTAATTCCGTCTTTGGTAGCATTTTTTACAAGGGTATTCTGAACAGAAGTTTAATTTCATTTGGGGCTCATTCATTTATTCCATCCTCTGAGAAGTGAAAGCCCTTCTTCTAGTTATAACCATAGTTGAGAAAACCACCTACACATTTCAAAGGATGCTTTGGTGTTTGCAGGCAACCAATATAGGAAATCGTCTGGAACCATGGGTTTAAAATAATCACACCTTCCACTTGCAAACACTTCCAATTTTCACACTAGAATAAATTCTGCAAATTTGTATACAGCTAGCTTGCCTACTTTGTTTTTAATATACCTCACTTTCATTAAAGAGTGGACACAGTGGGCTGCTTTGCAGGGTGAGATTTGACAGAGTTCTGTAATAGTTTTTGTTGTTGTTCATTAACTAAGAAAAAATCAATTAGGGCTTGAATTAGAGGAAAGAAGGACAAGGATTGGAGTTTAAGAGGAAAAGGCTAGTTCTGCAAGGAGTAAAGAATTGTTAGCATGGGCCTTGGTTATTTACTTTTTATCTTTGCGGTATCACAGAATGCAATGACTGACATTTTGCGTGTTCTACTATATAGTACTTACCAATGCAATGTAGTTGCCCTGCCAGGCTCTTTGGATCCCCATATCACTTCGGTGGCCCTTCAGCACTTCCACTGCTGCCACCTTTGCCCTGATCTGAGGCACATCCTTGGGGGGAATGCTCTTGATAAGTTCGTGCGCCCTCCACCTGGTAAAAAACAAACAAACCAGAAGCAATTGCACATCAGACTAGCATGGGGATTGGAATATACGGTTGCCCAATTAAATAGTTATCAGCATTTTCATACAAACAATTCTGCAATCCCACTCACCAACTGATTGGCATAACTAAAAATAACCACAAGCTGGCTTTGTTCTGCGGCCGCCACATCCTTAAATGGTGCTTGCATCTTTCTCAAATACAATACAGTCGTACCTTGGTTTTTGAACAGAATGTGTTCCAGGAGTCCGTTCGACTCCCAGAACCATTCGAGAATCAAGGCGCAGCTTCCGATTGGCTGCAGGAGCTTCCTGCAGCCAATCGGAAGCCACCCCAGACATTCGGCTTCCAAAAAACGTTCAAAAACTGGAACAATCACTTCTGGTTTTCGATCGTTCTGGAGCCGAAACGTTCGGGTTGCAAGGCTTTCGCGGTTACACTATACGTGGTAGTATCAGGTAATGTTCCTGCTCCGTAGCCCAAGAAACAGACTGCCTTTGATTCCTACCTGTGATAGATTGCTTGCAGAGCCTCTTCAAACCGCCGCAGCACTTTGGGTGGGGTGGGCCATCTCACATGCTTGCCGTAGCCTTTCATAGACCTGACGTTGTGAAATCGCCGGGCAACCTCGCAGATATACGACTTCACTTTGTATCGGCGGTAGCACTTTATGATCTTGAGGGCAGCTCGGGTTCTCTTGTAGCGCAAGCGAGCCAGTGTGCCCCTCCAAACCTATAGAAGCCCCCATAAAAAAAGTTAGGACAATAGAAATGGGGGGGGGATGAGTAGTTTCCTTCTTCCTACTCAATATTTCATGTATCACTACAAAGTAATAGTGCAAATGGAGCATGCATTTCACAATACAGTGGTACCTCGGTTGTTGAACGTAATCCGTTCTGGAAGACCATTTGACTTCCAAAATGTTTGACAACCGAGGCGCAAAGGGCTGGGCTGCAAAGTCAATGGAGAAAATTGAAAGAACCTGCAGTGGAAGCTGTTCAACTTCTGAGGCACGTTCAAAAACAGAAGCAATTACTGTGGTACCTTGGTTCTCGAACGGCTTAGTTGCCAAACAAATCAGCTCCTGAACACCACAAACCTGGAAATAAGTGTTCCGGTTTGCAAACATTTTTCAGAAGCTGAATGTCTGACGCAGCTTCCACTTGAGTGGAGAAAGCTCCTGCAGCCAATCAGAAGTCGCACCTTGGTTTTCGAACGGTTTCGGGAGTTGAACAGACTCCCGGAACAGATTAAGTTCGAGAACCAAGGTACCACTATACTTCCAGGTTTTCAGCGTTTGAAAACCAAAATGTTTGGCTTCCGAGATGCTCGAAAACCAAGGTACCACTGTATACTTGAGTATACATGCCAGACGACACCCGCCACTCACCCCACCAGCCTTTGCTTGTATACATACACAAAAAGAAGCACTGTGCAAGGAGCCTTGTATACTTCATATTAAATAGTCCAGATCCTGCACCAAGAAGCCTGATTTACACAAGCTATGTGAATTATCCAAAATCAATCACATCTGCATAGTTTATTCTGCTTTGGCTAGGCATGGAGAGGGGCAAAATGCTCTTCAGGACGCTGAAGAGCTGCCGCTTGGAAGTCCCTTAGGACCCACCCTACTCCTCTGATGGTAAATCATTTTAACTGAATTTAATATTGCATTTTCACATTGCCGCCACCTGCCCCGGGACATGATGGTGAAGGGTGGGGAAGAAAGCTAATAATAGTAACAATACAGAGTTCTACTGCCAGTGCTCTCTTGCCATGCCATGCCCCAGAGTTAATTAATTTCGTGGAGACAGAGTTAAAGAAGTGCCAACCCAATTCTCCCCTCTATCATTATTTATATTGTGCCACTGCCGGACATGGCCCTTGATGAAGTAGCGTACCAAAAGACAGGCTACTGCTCCAAGCATCTTTCTATCTAAATCCCAATAGGGAAGGAGAGGTAAAGGTGACGAGGTAAACAGACAAGCATAGTTAAGTGGACTCAGGCTTTATTTTGTTTGGGGATCATGGAATCATACAGCTGTAGAGTTGGAAGGGACCCCCCAAGGGTCATCCAGTCCATCCCCCTGCCATGCAGGAATCTCAACTGGATCTAGGGATGAGGAGCAAGGGATCTATAGACACTGCCGCTTAAAAACACAACCATATAAACCGGAGGATTATGTAATACAGTGAGGACAACAGAGACCAGTCTCCTAAGTATAGATATTCTGCTTTTACATTTATTTACAGCAGGGGTGGGTAAGCTGTAGTCCCTGGCCTATTTCAAAAGTCGTCTCCACATGCTCAGGTCAGCAGCAATAAGCTCCTTCCCCAGTAGACCTCTGGGCAGGGAAGAAAAGGCAAAGAGGGAGGGGGAGAAAATGGGTGGCCCTCCCCACTGCATGAAGCCAGGGCAAATTGCCCCTGAGCAAAATGTTGCCTAGACCAGGGTTTCCCAAACTTGGGTCTCCAGCTGTTTTTGGACTACAGTTCTCATCATCCCTGACCACTGGTCCTGCTAGCTAGGGATGATGGGAGTTGTAGTCCAACAGAGACCCAAGTTTGGGGAACCCTGCCCTAGACAGGATAAAGGTTGCCCAGCCATTATTCAGATTTATGATTCAAGTTACTCCAAGGGAGGATGAAGGGTAGCTCAATTCTCCCCTTGTGGACAGGACAACATTCTTAATTGGAATTTGTAAAAAGAGTACATCCCAGGGAACAAGAGAGTCTGCTTTCATGTGGATCTCATTGCTACACTCAAAGAAAGGAATATCACCAGGGGTCGTGCTGGCCATGAGCAATGCTTCTGTTTCCTAAGGAACAGGTGAAGCAAAGATGGATGCCTTGCTGCCCACTGAAGACCTCCTCTAGGTCATAATAGACCAGAGAAACAGCTAACGAACTACTGTACAGTCAAACCTCGGATCCCGAACGCATCCGTTTTGGAATGTTTCGGCTCCCAAATGCCGAAAACCCAGAAGGAAACGCTCCGGTTTTCAAACATTTTTTGGAAGCCGAACATCTGACGCAGCTTCCACTGGAGTGCTCCTGCAAACCAATCGGAAACCGCGCCTTGGTTGTAGAAAATGTCGGAAGCAAAATGTGCTTCTGGAACGGATTGAACTCAACGACCGAGGTTAGACTGTACTGCTTTATAGAGGAAAGAACAGCAGGACAGGGACAAACCAAAAGCAAGCATTTAGGATTGGGGCTCCCTGTCTTCTATTCATCTTAATGATCTCTTTTAAATTTTCATATTTCTTCTGCCACCTTTTTTGGAGGGCGGGGATGAAGCCCTGAAGGGTGCCAATAAAACTTTGCCTCCCTGTCTCAGGCAGGAAGACGGTGTGTGAATTTGTGGGTGGCTGATGTCCTTCAGCAAGCAGCTTTTTCATCCCTATCTTTAAAGGTCAGAGGGTGGGACCTAATCCCATTAGCAATGCCCTCTTATCTACTAAGGGAGAAAGGTGGGTTTGGCAGAGGGATCTGAAGGAGAGAGGCGGCAGCACCGTGCAGGTGTTCTGAAAGGGATTGTTTCAGCTGCAGAGGGCAGTGAGGCAGAAGGGGATGAAGACAGTTCCTCATGCTTGAGTGGAGAACCCTCTGGAGTCCAATAAGTAGAAATAATACAACAACACTCAACACACATTGGCAAATTCAGTGGTCATTTCTCATGATCTGGTGAAAAGATAATTTCCTTTGCTTGGGAGAGGGAGATCCTTTGTTCGGGGTCCTTCTCTTCTCCTGTGCGAGAGAGAACACCCTGCTGCAGCAGATTCCTCTACCTTGCGTTGGTCTCTGTTTTGCACTATTGAAGAGGGGTAATTAATTTTGCCCGATCTCTTCAGAGGTTCGGACTCCCTACCGGACTAGAACCATTTTAAACAGGCAAGAAAGCCTTTTAAAATTCTTATAACACCACTGTGAAGAATTTCGTAACTGCAGTTCCTCCACCCTATGGATGTCAAGTAGCTGAGATGGCAAATGTGGATGTCAAATTCTCACCATGCAACTCGTATTACATTTCAACCATATTAGATGAAGCGTTCTCCAGGAACTCTACAATGGTTGCACTCTGTTTCAAATTGCCTGGTGCTGCATTAGACCAATGCTCGTCTCTCTTTGAGTTCAACGGAAAAGGGTTTTTTTTTGTTTTGTTTCTCCTGTTGGTGAACTGACAGCCCTGCAATTCATTGAGGGGTTGGCTGGCCGGGGAAATTGATTCAGCTCCTGAGTTGGCATCTTATGGATCCATACAGATGTGCATCAGTCCTTTCATTTACAGTAGGATTAATTAATTACCCAAGGCAATTTAGCACCACAGCTATTTGTTTTATGAAGCTTGTGTCAAGTGGAGGTCCTTCCTGCATGCCTCACTAAACCATAGATTACGTCAAGCTAGGAATGATAAAACAAGGGACAAACAGATGGGGAGAGAAAATATTTGCTGCAGAGTCCCAACAAAGAATTAATATGCAAGCCTCACTGATTCTGAACTGGGAGAAGATCCTGCAATCCGTTTTGGAACATATCCAAGCCCTTTAATTCTACCCACCTCCAGAAAACGCAAGACGAGAGCCAACGCTACTCAGTATGTGTGAATCATTGTAACACTGTTTTAAGACCATTAAGTTTTTGTGGATAGTAACATATCCCAGAGGTTTTCAACCTTTTGGAGTCCACATTCTTTCTGCAGCACCCCTGTGGGGCTCAGGAGCCCTGTTATGTCACCCCTTGCCTGCAGAACTGGCAGTCTCTTACCCTTTTTCAAACACCCTCGTGGAGCGTTTCCTAAGCCTCCTCTCCTCTCCTCTGGGGAGTCCTCCAGGCAGCCACTGCTGCTGCCCCTCACACTGCCCCACAGGGGCCTAGGAAGAGGATGCCTGCAGCCTTAGCAGCCCAGTGGAGACTAACCAAAGGTGAACATGAGGCCAGTGGGCCTGCATGGTGGAAAGGCTCCCCTTCAGCACAGGGCACTCAGCTTCCAGGCAGGCATTGCACACAGCAAACACAAGAAAAGCCAGCACAGTGCCTGCCTGCCTGCCCAGCCTCCCTCACCCACCTGGTTGCCTACTCCAAGGCTGCCTCAGCTCCTGGCAGCCAGCACCCCCAGGCCAGCCCCAGAGGCAACATTCGCCTGTAGAGCTTGTAGTCAGGCTGGCTGCAACAAACAGCTGTGCAAGCCTTTGGGGGGAGGAGGAGGGAAGGAAAGAGGGACAGAGGCAAGTGGTTGCCCATGGCATCCCTGACCATCATTCAAGGCACCCCAGGGTGCTACAGCACATTGGTTGAAAACCACTGTCCTGTCCTATTCCAGAGACTTGGGGTCTCAGAATAAGTTAATGAAAAACAGCAAAGTATCAAGTTTAAATGAAACACTTATGAACAATTGACCACAGCCATCATATCCTTATCAAAGAGATCGGTTTTTAAACTCTGCTCCTGAAATACACTCAGGTTAAGGCACTGGTGAACCTTCATGGGAAAAGAGTTCTGCCAACCTAGAGCAGCTAGGATATACCTTCGTACATGCAGTAGCAACAAATCATCAATCTGGCTTCAACCCTGAAAACTGAGCCAAAAGGAAACCCTGCTCCATTGAATTTAAATCCATCCTTCCATCCATGGTCAGACTAAACGCTAGATTTTCTAACCAACCTACTGAGAGACCCTGCATTAATGCTACACCTGCACACATATTTCCAGTCCCTATTTGGAACAACAACTGGTCAAAGAGAATGTAAGTTGGATACTGCATTGGTGTATGCATCACCACATAAGCTTGTTGCTGTTATCCCACAAAGGTATCTCCTTTCAGCATGCTACTTTTGCTGCTCATCTCTTCTGCTACGCTATGAGATAAACTGAGTTATTTTTGGCAGCTGCCCAAAAGCTGTGAGCTGCCTGAGCGAGAGGTCCAAAGTGTTTAGGAACCAGAGCAAAACTTAAGTAGCCTTTCCCCCAAGCTACCAGTTGCATTATCATCCTTTTATCTATCCTGCTTTGGGATGTGTGTGTGTGTGTGCTACTAAAATAGAGAAAATAATCAAGAATGCATTGCAGGCAGGCAGGCATTGTTAAAGTAAAATTGTTGCACAAAATTGGTAAGCTACTGTAAACCATGACCAGCTGTGCATGAACAAATCATGCCTGCTTTGCTGCTCCCTACATTGTACTTTATTTTAATTGTTCTTTTATGGGACACCATTTGGTGAAGGGTGGGCTACAAATATGTATTCGCTAAATTTATGAGCCCAGCTTGGCAAACACATCAAATACAAACAATAAATAATATAATAGTGTACAATGGAATATAATAGTCCCTGGCCTAGTGTGACACCTGAACCAAGGGACATGGTTTGGTTTGCTTTGCTTTAACAAACCACAATTGGTAAACCAAGAACAAACCTTGACTTTGTGGTTTGTTTGGCACAAAACAGCGATCCTTCTTCAGACATAATTCTAAGTCAGGGATTGAGGATTGCTTGTTCTGCACACTTTAAGTTTGCACATGACAGTTATTTGGAATGCGTCCAAGGTCTCTTTG
Source organism: Zootoca vivipara (assembly GCF_963506605.1). Classification (NCBI taxonomy): domain Eukaryota; kingdom Metazoa; phylum Chordata; class Lepidosauria; order Squamata; family Lacertidae; genus Zootoca; species Zootoca vivipara. Next base: position 13,546,636 of record NC_083288.1, read on the forward strand.
GTTCATAGTAGCTCTTTGTCTGCATAGGGCAGTGAGCTTTGCCAATGAATGTATGCATACATGTGACAATATACACAAGTGTCAAACTTCCCATTTTTTAAAAAAGAAAAAAAGATGCACACTCTCACGCATGTTCCCCACAGTCATTATTTTCTTCTGTTGCCCTTAGCGCTATATTTTCTAAATTGCACTTAAGTATTATTGTGGGATGAGGGACCCAGGTGGCGCTGTGGTTAAATCACTGAGCCTAGGGCTTGCTGATCAGAAGGTCGGCGGTTCGAATCCCTGTGACGGGGTGAGCTCCCGTTGCTTGGTCCCAGCTCCTGCCAACCTAGCAGTTCGAAAGCATGTCAAAATGCAAGTAGATAAATAGGAACCGCTACAGCGGGAAGGTAAACGGCGTTTCCATGTGCTGCTCTGGTTTGCCAGAAGCGGCTTTGTCATGCTGGCCACCTGACCTGGAAGCTATACGCCGGCTCCCTCGGCCAATAATGCGAGATGAGTGCGCAACCCCAGAGTCGGTCACGACTGGACCTAATGGTCAGGGGTCCCTTTACCTTTATTATTGTGGGGGTATTTTTTTTTAATAGCTTGCCTTTCCTTCTTCCATATGCCGCTGCACGTAGCATAGCAAGAAATAATAGTCAATGCTGGGGGGGGGGTGTTCTTGCTTTCCAAAATAAGCCAGGGTTGCTATTCCCCTGCCCCAACCCACTGAGGAGATGAGTCAGTACAGGGACCCAAAGCAGAGTCCACTTTTCCCTTCGGCGTTTGGGGAACACTGGAGCAAATTATTCACTTGACTGGGTGGGTTTTGCATTCTAGACCGAATCTGGAGTACAGAGGGATTCTCCTCAAAAATCCGAGACACTCTCAGACCGTATTATGAAAGCTACCCAAACCTCTCTAAGAGTCAAAAGATCAACAAAAAGCAGCCTCCCCTCACTCTCAGCCAGGCCAATTAACCAGTTCAGGCATGCCTCGGGGCTACACTCACAAAAGGCCTTTTAAGTGGGCAAGTGGGAGCGAAAGAAGACAGGTAAGTATTATTCATCCAAATGGAGTAGAGATTCAATATAGATGGGAGCAGAAACTCAATGCAGATGGGAATAGAGAAGGCAGAATACATCAGAGGTGGTTTATCTTATATACTTTCTTGCCCGTTAAGACTGGAAGGTGAATCCCTGCTCTTTACCCCGTTTGATGCTGCTCTGCTCTTGCTTTCTGACGTCTCCTCCCTTCACCACTTCTATGACACTTGGCTTCCACTGACCTTTTCTTGCCTGCCAGAGTCTCCCGACTGCCAACTTCCCACCTAGATCACAAACCCAACCCAGCACCTCCTGCCTGTTTGGGGATAGTCAAAACAGAGAAACAAAAAACATTAAGCAAGCAAAGATAAAAGCTTCGCTTCACTCTGCCCCAAACAGAGATGCTGATCCTTGAGAGAATAATATTTCTATGTATATTTTCATGCCGTAAGTCATGGTGATTCGGTGGGTGGGAACAATCACAGTATAGTCACAAGTAAGACCCTCTCTCCCACAGAAATGAAACTACTGCATCTCTCCCCCCTCCCCAACTTAAAGTGCAGTGGAAATTATTCTCTCCCATTCCAGTACAGGAACATGGTTACCATACATTCAGCTCTTGTCCAGTACTAGTACTTATTTAACATTTACCTGGATATTATCCCCAACATATACACTAGGTGTTTTTTTCTTGGAAAGGCCTTCAGAGGTCATGTTTCCTATAGCAGTTGAATCCATTCCCTTTGACCCTTCACTGCTATGCCATTAGGACACAGCTTCTTATTTAGCATGGGTAGCACATTTTAATAAATCTGCTACGACGGTAGATGCTGAACAGGCTGTCACTGTTCATTTAACAGAGTTTGCATTCTGGCTTTATAATTTAGTCTGCTCAGAGAATTTGGCTATCTGCTGAATCAAACTTGGGCCTTGATCGGGCTGTAAGGTGAGGCTTCCAGATGCGAGTCTCAGCAGCCCCCCAGCCCTAAGGTGAGAATTCTGAACCAACTCTCCCCACATTAGGAATCACATTTGTTTTTAACTTCTCTTTTACTGACAGTCAAAGGACAATTCCTTCCCTTCCCAAAATTGTCTTTCTGTGTGTGGTGGTGGGGATGAACTGTATTCATGACAAACACATTTCACTTTAAAATATGCAAATAAAGAGCATAGCACCATCTGTTTCAATGTGTGACATGCATCATTATTTCTCAAAATATGGTTCTGGAGGTGGTAAAATTGTGGGGCGGGGAGAGAGGCACGGGGGAGAGAACTACAAGAGTTCCACTCTGCCCAGTATGGTTAGCAAAAAAAAAGAGATGAGTTCAAGGAAATGACAGCAGTGAGATGCTTTCCAGGATCTGAAGTGGTTTCCATTCTAACACCTACCATAATGCATCATTAAAAAGGCAGCTTATTTAAAAGATTGATAAAAACCGAAGAGCAAACACTCCCCATTGCAGCCTAAATTACGAGTGCTGTGTCAAGCAAAGGGACCAGGCCCTCCCACAATACTGTCAACTTGACAAGCATGCGGAAAAGAAAGACAGGCTACAAAAAATATAAAAATATATAAAAATCACAGGATCCAAAGTACACAAGACAGGTACATGGCCAAAGCTTCCAGATAAGGATCAGGCTAGACATTGATCGTAATTTGTAGATAAGAACCATGTCAGGGGATCTAAAAAGTTTTAATATGTGGTCGTGGGGGTGTTTCATTGGGACTTCAGCATGTTAAGATGGAAGATGAAACCACTTTCCCCCAGCTGTAATCCTGATGAAAAACACTCAAGAAACCCACAAGAAGCCTGAGATAAAAGGCTCCTGTGGGTGCCAATGAAAATTTAATGCCTCCTATTACATTTTTAAAAATCCCCGACATGGTTTTTGACTACGCAATTTAGTGCGACATGGTTTTGACCCCGAGGAGCCAAGCTGTATGTGCTTGAGTTTCACGAAAATAACTTCCGAGGCATGCCATGACCCGACAGTATGGCTGCAACCTGACGTACATTTATCTGGAACTGTTTCATTGAGCTCAGTGTCGCTTACTTCCACTTCCAATGAATATGCATGGGGTTGTGCCAATTAAATGCTGACCTTGAACCCACTTCAAAATCTGTAGCTACTGTGAAGTCAGCAGGTCTTGGACTTGCACTACACAGAAGTGTTCGAAGAATTGTTCTGAAGATGAGTCGGTAAGCAATGCTTGTAACTAAACTGTTGGACTTAGGAGAACTTCCAAACTCCAAAACCAAACAAATAACAAAAAGAAAGATCCTGCCTAAGGAAGCTGGCATCTTCACTGAAGCCTTTCAAGAATGGACGTTCATCTGCTAGGAATCCTTCAATTAGCATGCCCCGTCTTTGGTGTTGTGCAGGACATCAGAACATCTGAAAGACCATTACCTATGAAAAACACTTTTGAAAGGGGAGAGGGAAGAAGAACACCCCCTTTTTAATACCTATTAGTCCTCGCAGATTGGATGGCTTGGCTCAGGAGAAAGATATGGTGCAGCACAACACTACCACCAGCAGTGCTCAATAGCCACAACTGAAAATAAATCTAATAAGGTAACTTCTTGCTATACCTCAACTTTCCCCATCACAGTTGTTGGGGCATCAAGTGAATGAACCTTCCATAAAAGGGTACCTTTATAACATTATTATGCTATTTTGCTTAGACCCCCATCATTGCAGGGCATTAGTAGAGACAACCTCATAGGGGTTTTTTGTGTGGATAACCAGAATGACAGGACTATTTGCACCTTAAAGAGAGCAACTATAAGCCACATTAAAAAGTAACGAGGCTCTGGCTATGAATAGAACGCTGGTTAGGATGGCCATGGAGGAAAGAAATCAAAAACATTCTTCTAGCATCTACTGTCCTTGTCAACAGAGGGGCATTGGCGGGAGAGAGAGGCAGGGTGTCTGTATTTAGATTCCGCTCAGCAAGCGCCTCGCAACTCCAATTTCACTGGAAAAAGCATTTGTGTTAGCCCCTGAAGATTTCCTCCGCCAGATCCAAGCGCCTAAAACCCCAACCCAAAAAGATACACGGAAAATCCACGCCAAAACCAAGTAATTCATTCTGAAATTTAAATGCCAATACTGCAACACAGAGACATGTTATGGTTGTACGAGCCTTGCAAAAATATTTTCGTGCTTGCTACAGCAGACGCACATGTGCCCTCTCCTACCAACCCTGCTTCACAGTCGCCTGAGCTGCTAGGCAAACAACATTTCACACTGTCAAAGCACAGCTGATCCTCCAGGCACCAAAACTGAAACTAGGAAGATAAATTCCACACGGGCATGAGCTTTGCTGTATGGCTTCCAGAGCGTTGCAAATGGGATCTGTTCTTCAGAGGTTGCTGTTGATATTGCAGCAGGGGGGGGGGAAATCTGCCTCTAAGCTGCTAGGCTCTAAAAATTAGGTAAAATAACCCTTAGAGAGGGGCAAAATTCTGCGAAACGAGGAGCACAAAAGATGTTCAGTTTCATATTAAAAGTGGAAGATTCTCCTATTGTGCCTCACTAATTATGGGGTCTGAGACAATGCCTGTTCCCCTGCTCCATTTTTAATTAGTGTTAGGGACACCACAGTTTGAGTCAGAAAAGTGGATTCTGTATTGCTGCACAAAGAATAAATGTGGTTCTGTGAAATTGATAATATACTCTGGGGCAGAGGGGGGGCACATGAAACTTGGCTTACTCATTAAACTAGAGTTCTTCATATATCCAGACTTCAGTGTGCAATGAAGGTGCTTGTTAAACATACTGATTTCCAGGTTTATGTGTGGCCCAACCACTGGGCTAAAGGCAGTAATAAATGGCCTTTGCAATGCAGCAATGGGTGTTCAGAAACATTGGAGGATTTTGGCTGAGGATCCCATGTCAGATATGTTATGTTACATCAGATACAGAACAATTCCCATTTCTACTTATTTCCACAACCTCAACACACAAGAATAGGAAAATGCCTTCTAAATCGATGGCAAACCCCTTATATCATCCCTGATGTGGGTCATTGTGCAGAAGCCCTTCTCTGATTACAGCTGTTGGACTGTAATCTAATACGAAAACGCAGTCTTTTCTTTTGTTAATAGTGGAAGCCTCTTCTTCTTCTTCTTTTGGCAGCTCACCCATTCCCAGTATGTACAGCTTTAAGGGCATGTTGGGACAGAGAAAAGCAAAATATTAAATTATGAAAAGTCAGCCGCAGCTTTTGTTCTCATCTCCTCTCTCCATCTACTTATTTCCACCACCACCAGGAATGTTGCTATGGCAACAGCTGCTGCAGGGTCTTGATTGACAAGCCTCCTGAGAGGAGTGTCTGGGGAAATAAAATGCCTCAAGGCAAGGGGGGGGGGATAGATGAGAGAAGAGGGGGGAAACACTGTCAGCTCACAATACTGGAAAGGATGGCAGACACACAGCCCTTTCAACAAAAGGGACATTCCTGTGTGCCAGGCTGAAACATTAATAAGCCTGTCTTCTTGCACAACTGCATGGAGTCTAGCGGTTCAACCTCGCAGATACAACCAAACCTAATGCCTTTCTAAAAGGACGAGCTGGCAGGGGGAACTAAGTGTAATGGTTTCTGATAGAAGCAAAGCTGGCAGCGTCCTAAATGGCTTGAGTCTGCATTACAGAAGTAGTCAACCCAAGGATGATCAGGGCGAAGAGGAAGGTGTTAGAAGTCTGATTTTAAGAGACCCCATTACATTTGCTATTTAAGTCCTGCTGGCTCTTTTTAGAGAGAACGCTGAGATAACACTGCTTGTGTTTATTTTCATAGAGGTATCATACAGCTACTTGAAGCAAACCACTTATTAAATAGATAACTGGTTGAACATGAACCAGTTGGACAATTCCACCTCTGAGCTTCCCCACCCCAATTATTCATGACACTTTTGAATGGCAATGGCAAAGAAAGCATATGCTGTTGCTCAACTGAGGCCAGAGCACCATCTGTACCCCTTTCCTTGAAACGTACGGTTTGGCCATGGTGACAAATGCCCCGGCTACATCTCATTTGGATTAGAACAACATGCACACTCTACCTGGGACTATCTCCGAATAGTAAGAAGAGCCTGCCAGACCAGGTCATTGGCCCATCTAGACCAGCATCCTGTTCTCGCAGTAGTTAACCCACAAGCAGGACCTAAGTGCAAAAATACTCTCCCCTCTCGTGGTTTCATAGAATCATAGAAGTGCAGAGTTTGAAGGAACCGTGAAGATCATCTGGTCCAACCCCCTGCATACGGGGACTGAGCTCTAACCAACTCAGGTACCCATAAAAGGACAAGCAACTAGTATTCAGAAGTGTTACTGCCTGTGACCATGGAGGCACAGTACAGCCATCGTGGCTAGCAGAAGCTAATAGCCATATCCTTCATGAATTTGTCCAAACCTCTTGTGAAGCCATCCACATGGGTGGCCATCACTGCCTCTCGTGGGATGTAGTTCCGCAGTTTAGCTGTGCAAAGAAGTCTTCAGGACAGCGTTCAGAAACTTCAGATGATACTCAAAGCCCTAAGTCCACCTTCCCCCAATGTAGTGCCCTCCATATGCTGAGCCTGAGTTACCATCCGCCCCAGGACTGATGAAAGGGGTAGTCCAAAACATTGGGAGAGCATCATGTTGGGGAGCATTCTCCTAAACATTGGAACATGACTTCTCATGCAAGAACCTGCCTAGTTTTAAGGTTCTCAGAAAATAATAGATTTCTGTGTCATACCAACACGAGGCACATTTGGCAAGGATACTGGAAAGGGTCTTCTCAGTGGCTGCACCAGCATTTTGAACTCGCTTCTCAACCAGGCCTATTTAGTCTCTTCTCAGCTGGGTTTTCATTGGACAGCAGAAGCCTTCAAAATCACTGAGGGGGATTCATTTTGCTGCTTTGTTTAAACCTGCTGTTGCGTTTATTTATTTTTCTTTTAATTGTCATTCTACTTCGTTTGCTTTTCTATTGCATTTGCATATTGTTACTCTTAGCTGCCTTGGGCACTTGGCGCGGAAAGATTATACAGTGGAACCTCGGTTTTCGAAGGCAATCCGTTCCGAAAGACCATTCGACTTCCAAAAACTGAAAACGGGAAAGCAGAAGCCTCAAATCAAAAGGGAAACTCAAAACGGAAGCCACGTTGGACGTTCAGGTTCCGAAAAACATTCGAAAACTGGAACATTTACTTCTGGGTTTTCGGCGTTTGGGAGCCGAAACGTTTGAAAACGGAGCCATTCGAGAACCAAGGTTTGACTGTAGATGCAAATAAAGAAATAAACCCTCCAAGTTCCGTTAAGCAGGGGGGCCTGCACTATGACGTGCTTAACCCCATCAGCTGAGTCTTGTGAAGTACACAAAATATGAAAGAGAGAATGATGGACAGAAAGCAAGGTTGTCATGATCACCATCTCTCTTACATCATCACAAGACTGCAAACCCAGAACCCTTCACAGACTCTCTAGTGAGCCAAGAGCAGTGCTTCATCCCATCAACAAAATTCTGTATCCCTCTCTCATTTTCCATGTTCTCCCAAAAATTCTTGCACCTCAGGACTGCAAGCAGTTTCTTCCAATATTTTCTACAGTCACATTTTGCACATAATGCGCAAGATGGAGATAGATTTGGGGAGGAACAAAAGCTTGTCCGGCAGCAAATAAAAAGGGGAGTTGCTAACTATTAAACATTCTGAAGAAGCATACAAAAGTGACACAGAAACCAAACTGCCTCATTTTTTTTGTCTTATTTTTTATATGAAGCTTAATCTTCATCTCTTCACTGGAAGCCTGCAAGGGCTCCATCTGCTGGTAACAAGTAGCAATCCTAAGTAGAAGCATGATGGAGCAAAAACTAGGCTAAGCTATATAGGTCTTTAAGGAATTATGTAATAACAATTCCAAAGCATTTCAAGCCAGGTAAGGCCTCTAATTACCTTTTCTGAGTTTTGTTTTTGTTTTAGAAAATCAAGTCCCTCCAAAGAAATCTATGGCATCACAAGACCCATCACACTTCCACAGATCCCCTTTTCTGTTTACTTAATGTGTGCTGTAATGAATCAATATTCTAGCATTACATTAAAAATTAATTTCCTACTTCCTGCTGGTAGCAACAGTAAAAGGGGCAAGCTACTGCAAAGCAGCAACCATTTCCCTCCCTTACCATTTCAGGCCCATTGGGACATTCTGGCAGTGGGGGAAGCTGTCATACAAGCAATAGCAAAAAGGATCATTTACAGGAATCAGTCCTACAGAGATGCAAGCTGGAGTAACAACCGTTTATACTTTGTGAGTACTGCTATGCACAAAACAGAACATACCGGTACTGATGTTTCTAGGCCTTCCACTGCAAGAAACGTCGTTAATTTTATCCCTTATTCTGAGCAGATTTACGACGTTGTGTTTCATTATAATCACAACGTAAAAGGGTTATTAAAAGCAATCATCACAAGTTTGCTTTTTCACTATTCCTATCTTTGGTTGTGGCTTGCACAAAAAGGCTACAAAGTTGGATTTACAAGGGATGCGGTTTATGTTTGAGACGACATGATTTCCAAGCCCTCATTTCTGGTGTCCTCTGTTATAAAATACGGCCCCAGGTGGGCGCCCTGGAACTTTTATGCCCAATCATGTCCCTCTCTGCCTTGCTCCAAAATGCCACCCCTGTCTTGTCCATTCCTCTTGTACCATAACCAGCTTTCTAATTGGATTAAAGGTAAGCAAAGGTCAATAATCGTTTTAAAGTTACAACATACTAACTGCTTATTGCTGCAAATCAGGTTTGCACAAGTCTTCTTAGTTAGCCCAGTTTATTTAAAGTGCCCAGTTTCCCTGTCCTGAATTCAGATTTAGATAGCTAATTTGACAAACCAACTAATTACCTGACTCAAGGGTTGTAGTCCTTGGGAAACTTTTGGAGGCTAGTGTTTGAACTGCTTCTCTAATGCATATCGTGGGAAATGGATTTGCAATAACAGCCGACTCCACAACAAAACTGGAACCCTTTCCCTACAAATCAGGTTCGGCATAAAGATTAAGCTAACAGTGCACTGGGAATCTGCCACAGGCCATACTGCCACCTTTAATAAGCCTGCAGTGGCTAGAGCTGGGCTATTTTAAAGCAGCTTTTGCTACTGCCTCTCACCTTCTGTAGGAAAAGAACAACCCATACAAGCATCTTGGCATGTAGTTCTTCCAACGTAAAGAGTGTCCGAGGCGTGCGGATGAAAATCTTGGTCTTGCCGTAGGCCACGTCGTGTTGGAACCCGCAATGCTCAATCAGTTTTTTAACAGCCTCCTTGTCCGATGGGAGCTTGTGATTTGGCCAAGTAAATTCAGGAATTATCTTGTACCTGCATAGCAGAATTTTTAAAAGAAAGCAATGTTGGAGTTGCGTTTGCCATCTCTGCTCAATCCCAGACTCATCAGTATCATGGTAAAGGACTACTAGGGCATCCCCAACATGACCTCAACAAATGTGATGGGGCTTTATCTGTTTCCACTTCACATGGAAAGGACTTGCAAATGCAGATAATGGAATCAGTGACCTGCGCAGGCTTCAGTAGAACTGGGTTCAAATTGGTTTATGTTCCATGGAGTGTCATCTTATTGTTTGACAGATCATTTGAATGAGCTATTTGACTACCAAGCTTTAAGGATGTTCCAGTTTTGCAGAATGAAACTCCAGATAAATACATTCAATGGGTTAGAGCAGGCATCCCCAAACTTCGGCCCTCCAGATGTTTTGGACTACAATTCTCATGGTCCCTGACCACTGGTCCTGTTAGCTAGGGATCATGGGAGCTGTAGGCCAAAACATCTGGAGGGCCGCAGTTTGGGGATGCCTGGGTTAGAGTAACTCAGTTGATAAGAGGGTGGGGCCTGGATCATGCAGAATTATTCATATCTGCCAATGACTCTTGGGACTAAACAAGGACCTTCACCAGCCTAGCAAGTCAACAGGCATTGTGGGTGCTTAAGTCAGAGGCCTTTTCAGGCAAAGAAGGCAATAAGAGGTGCAACAATGGGCAAGTCTTCTGCCCTTGCCTAATCGACAACAATATCTTCCACCTGCTGAATTCCAGCAGTTGTCCCCTGGAGCCAAGAGAGAGAGAATGCACAGCTGCCTTTGACTATAGTTGTCCATATGGCCCAAGAATGCCTGACAAAATCCTAGCCAAAGTCAGGAAAGGGCTAATAATAATAATAATAATAATAATAATAATAATAATAATAATATATTTATACCCCACCCATCTGGGTGGGTTTTCCCAGCCACTCTGAGCGGCTCCCAACAGATTATTAAAAGCATGATAAAACACCAAACATTAAAAACTTCCCTAAGCAGGACTACCTTCAGATGTCTTCTAAAAGTCAGATAGTTATTTCCTTGACATCTGACAGGAGGACATTCCACAGGGCGGGCACCACTATTGAGAAGGCGCTCTGCCTGGTTCCCTGTAACCTTGCAGTGAGGGAACTGCCAGAAGGCCCTCAGAGCTGGATGTCAGTACCTGGGCTGAATGATGGGGGTAAGACGTTCCTTCAGGTATACTGGGCCGAGGCCATTTAGGGCTTTAAAGGTCAGCACCAACACTTTGAATTGTGTCCGGAAACATACTGGGAGCCAGTGTAGGTCTTTCAGGACCAGTGTTATATGGTCTCGGCAGCCACTTCCCAAGTTAAAGCAGAGGCACACTACAAGGCAGCCCTGCTCTCCCATCTGAATTTCTTTGCTCAAGCTTTAACAGCTTATCACCAGCATAAATAGCAGCATTCGGTGCCCAAGGTGACCTCGGTATCTCTTCGGAATTAAAGAAGCTGCAACTCACATATTCATTCATACAGAAAGGTGCTTTACAGAAAATGGCGTAGAGCTTTGTGTGCGCTTGGGAGCATGGATGTGCATCCGTTTTCATTTAGATCGGCTGAGGAGCTCCTGCTCTGCCACAGGGAGCCCATGGCATAAATATCTGATATATTCAGACAGCCAAACTCTTGCTCTTGGTTCCAGCTCTCTGCTTGCTAACCACAGACGGGGGAAATATTTCTTGCGCCAATCGGCTGGGAGAAAAGATGTAGTGGGAGAACCACACAACTTTTGGACATTGAATTTATCCTACAGGGGTGATACCAAGCTGGTCTCTAAGAAACCAAAGCTATGACCACAAAAGTACATTCAAAAGATTTTAAAGCAGAGGTGTTAAAAGTGGGGAACCAATGGCCCTCTAGATACTGGTGAATTATAATTCCCACCAGCCCCAGCAAGCATGGCAGATGGCATGTGATGATGAATTGCTGTAGTTCAGCAACATCTGGAAGACCAAAAGTTCCCCACACCTTTATTAAAGGTCTATAAAACTGGCCGGGTGAAACTATTCTCATTAATGCCAACAGAAATCCCTATACGCGTGAATATGTACTATTTATTGGCAAAGGGTATTTAAGGAGATAACAGAAATCACTGGGTTAAAGCTGACTGAAAGTCCAGAGGTAGCATTATTATCAATTTATGATGGGGTGGAAGTTTTGCAGGCTGTGAAGGACTTGCTCACAAATTTATTGACAGCTGCACAAGTTATTATAGCTAGGAAGTGGAAGGGGCAAGCAGAATATAAAATGGAATAATGGTATAAAGAGGTGTGGGATATAGCTATTAATGACAAGTTAACATGTGCTATTAAGGTAAGATGGGGAATATGCAGGAGAAATTATTCTGCAGAGATATGGAAGGTGTTTGTAGAATTTGTACTGTTAAAACGGAAAGAGGTCAAACTACCACAAGAGGTTTTGAAATTTTGGGAGGCTGGATAGTTACAATGGAATGGCCTCAGTGGTGGGGTGCACATTTTTATTCTTATTTATTTATGATTATTACTTTGTTAAAAAAAGAAATTGAAAGGAAGAAAGGAAGAAATCCCTATACAAGTTATTTTATTCTCCAAAATAAAGCAGGAGGGTATACAAAGCCAGTACCACTCAACATGATACATTTCAGTCATTTCTGCCTAGTCTCTAGATCAGCGATGGCCAAACCTGGCCCTCAAAGCTGTTTTGGGACTACAATTCCCATTATCCCTGACCACTGGTCCTGTTAGCTACGGATGGTGGGAGTTGTTGTCCCAAAACAGCTGGAGGGCCAGGTTTGGCCATCACTGATCTAGAGGGTCCCCAAACATCTGAAGGCTAGTCAGCTTTATCTTTCCTTACCTGTGAAGGAATTTCTCGTATGTCTGACGATAGGCGAAACCTGCTCTTCGGACCCTGACGTTTTCCAGGAGTCCAAGGTATTCCACCTGATGCCTGCAACGCTCCTCATCAAATAGATGTGACAACTTTTTGTCATTAGGCTTAATGCAGCGGACGTAGTATGGTTCCTAGTGGGAGGCAGTGAGGAACACAACAATTTTAATGCTAAGAGCCAAGGCGCAAGAGCAGGGCAGTGCAAATGTACTACTCCAAATCGGATAATCGTCACAAAGAAAACAAGCCAGAGAATTGCATGCTCCTCCTCCTCCATGTTGGTCCTAAATATAGTTAGGGCTATCCAGGGTTAGCTGTTCGCCAGAATTCAAGCAAATGCTAGCATTATGAATACAACTATGTGTGTCAACCTTGCTAATAATAATAATAATAATAATAATAATAATAATAATAATAATTTATTATTTATACCCTGCCCATCTGGCTGGGTTTCCCCAGCCACTCTGGGCAGCCTATAACAGAAAAATAAAATAAAATAATTGATTAAACATTAAAAGCCTCCCTAAAGGGCTGCTTTCAGATGTCTTCTAAAAATCTGGTAGCTATTTTTCTCTTTGACATCTGATGGGAGGACGTTCCACAGGGCGGGCGCCACTACCGAGAAGGCCCTTTGCCTGGTTCCCTGCAACTTGGCTTCTTGCAACAAGGGAACCGCCAGAAGGCCCTCGGTACTGGACCTCAGTGTCTGGGCAGAATGATGGGGGTGGATACGCGCCTTCAGGTATACAGGACCAAGGCCATTTAGGGCTTTAAAGTGGTCTCAGTGGCGGCTCCCAGTCATCAGTCTAGCTGCCGCATTCTGGATTAGTTGTAGTTTCCGGGTCACCTTCAAAGGTAGCCCCATGTAGAGCGCATTGCAGTACTCCAAGCGGGTGATAACTAGAGCATGCACCACTCTGGCGAGACAGTCTGCAGGCAGATAAGGTCTCAGCCTGCGTACCAGATGGAGCTGATAGACAGCTGCCCTGGGCACAGAATTGACCTGCGCCTCCATGGACAGCTGTGAGTCCAAAGTGACTCCCAAGCTGCGCACCTGGTCCTTCAGGGGCACAGTTACCCCATTCAGGATAAGGGAGTCCGCCACACCTGCCCGCCTCCTGTCCCCCACAAACAGTACTTCTGTCTTGTCAGGATTCAACCTCAATCTGTTAGCCGCCAATGGGGGAAGAGTTGCTGGTAATTTGTGCTAGGCAGGGAGTTTTTATCCTTTTCTCGGCCCAGTATACCTGAAGGAGTGTCTCCACCCCCATTGTTCAGCCCGGACACTGAGGTCCAGCTCTGAGGGCCTTCTGGCAGTTCCCTCACTGAGAGAAGTGAGGTTACAGGGAACCAGGGAAAGGGCCTTCTCGGTGGTGGCGCTTGCCCTGTGGAACGCCCTCCCATCAGATGTCAAGGAAATAAACAACTATCTGACTTTTAGAAGACATATGAAGGCAGCCCTGTTTAGGGAAATGTTTAATGTTTGACATTTTATTGTGCTTTTACTTTTCTGTTGGGGGCCACCCAGAGTGGCTGGGGAAACCCAGCCAGATGGGTGGGGTATAAATAAAAAATTATTGTAATATTATTATTATTATTACCCCAGCCTGATGTCCTCCAGGTGTTTTAGACTGCAGCTCCCATCAGCCCTGAGCACTGGCCATGCCAGTTGGAATGATGGGTGCTGGAATCCAACAGCATCTGTAGGTTGCTAACTTGGGGAAGGCCGAGCTATCCAAATGAAAAAGCAAGCATTGCCTGGAAATGATTGTATTAAGGGTTGCTTCAACAATTTTTTATTTATTTAAAAAAAGCATACAGAGGTTTGCTATGGCAAGTGTTTGACAAACGACATGCTACACATTTCATGCTGGCTGAGGTTAAGAGAAGATGCATTTCAACTACCGTGTTTCCCCTTTTTTAAGACACCGTCTTATAACTTTTTTTCGTTAAAAAAACACAGGGTGGCTTATTTTTGGTGGGGTGTCTTATGGTCTCCTCGGCTGGGCCAGGCCGCTGGCTCGGGGTGCTGCTGTGTGCTACGCGCAGCGCTGCTGAGCTCTGTCCTACCTGACAAGGCTGTTGTATGTATTAGAACAATACAATGTATGCACAAAGATTTCAGTGCTCTGAGGTGCTATTGAGCTTGGACTCGCCTACATGGGAGGTTTTAAAACCCAGGTTTGGATGGCCAAGGCTTCTCCAGCTGTGACTGCCATCTGATGGGGATTATTTTAGCTGTGATTTCTGCATAATTGCAGGGGGTTTGACTGGATGGCCCTTGGGGGACCCCTTCCAGCTGTACAGTACTATATTCTCAGGTCTTCAGGTTCACAGGTCTTCTCCATCGGTGATGGGAAAACCTGTGTCCCTCCAGATGATCATAGAATCGAAGAGTTGGAAGGGACCCCAAGGATCATCTAGTCCAACCCTCTGCAATGAAGAATCATCAGCATCATGCTCTAACCAATGGAGCAAATATAGATATAAATAGGGTTGCCATGTCTCATATTTTTTCGAGGACACGTCCTCTTTATCACAGGCAGAGTCGTCATAGCGATCCATAATTAAAAGCAGGAGTTGCCAAATGCGTCCTCTTTTTTGCTTTTGCAAAATATGGCAACCCTATTAAATAATGAAATAGAAAGCCCCCATCTTCCCATCTTCCCACCGGATCCCCCTCCGATCACCCTTTAAAGGCATTTTCTCCGCTGCGCCCCTTTTAAGACAGGCCAGACGGCAGAAGAAAGGGGCGAGGGCTCTGCTGGGTGCTCCGAGCTGCTGAGCACTCCGCGCGCTCCAGCAGCTGGTTCTGGGCAGCGGGATGGCAAGCCTCCTTGGCCGGGCAGAGGCGAGGCCGCTGGCTCCGGCGCTGCCGGGTGCTCTGAGCTGCTGAGCGCTCTGCGCGCTCCAGCAGCTGGTTCCTGGCGGCCGGCCGGCCGGCCGCTTGCTCCAGCGCTCCGCCCAGTGCTGCTGGGCGCTCTAAGCGCGCGGCGGCGGCACTGCTGAGCGCTCCGCTCTGCAGCAGCCGTTCCGGGCGGCGGGGCGGCAGGTCTCCTCGGCCGGACGGAGGCAAGGCCGCTGGCTCCGGCGCTCCGCCCGGTGCTGCTGGGCACTCTGAGCACTCGGCGGCAGCGCTACGGAGCGCTCCGCTCTGCAGCAACCGTTCTGGGCGGCAGGGCAGCAGGTCTCCTCGGCCGGGCGGAGGCGAAGCTGCTGGCTCCGGCGCTCCGCCCGGTGCTGCTGGGCACTCTGAGCGCTCTGCGGCGGCGCTGTGGAGCGCTCCGCTGTGCAGCAGCCATTCCGGACGGCGGGGCAGCAGGTCTCCTCGGCCGGGCAGAGGCGAAGCCGCTGGCTCCGGCGCTCCACCCGGTGCTGCTGGGCACTCTGAGCATTCTCCGGCGGCGCTGCGGAGCGCTCCGCTCTGCAGCAGCCATTCCGGACAGCGAGGCAGCAGGTCTCCTCGGCCGGGCGGAGGCGAGGCCGCTGGCTCCAGCGCTCCGCCCGGTGCTGCTGGGCGCTCTGAGCGCTCGGCGCTGCGGAGCGCTCCGCTCTGCAGCAGTCGGTTCCGGCCGGTGGGGCAGCAGATCTCCTTGGCTGGGCGATCCGCGAGCTCACCACTACAACAGCAGCCGCTTCCCAGGCCCCGCTGGCTGGCTGGGTCCCGCTGGCTGGCTGGGGCGCTCGGCGGTCTCGCTTTTAAAATCCAAAATCTAGTCACTTAAATAGGATCTCAGTCTAATTCAGCGACATCTTACTCCCAGTAGTGGCCATAAGGAGGGTGTTAGTTTTCATACAGGGCATGGAGGTATGTCTTATTTTCGGGGTATGTCTTATCTTTCGCAAATGCTTAAAAATGCTGCCATAAAACAAAGATGATGGGCTAATGCTGCCAATTTCTTCAAAAGTCCAAAATAAAACAAGCAGCACGCAAAGGCACCAAATTCAATCCAGTTTCAATCAAGTATTATTAATCCAAAGAGAAAACAATAAGAGAACCATATACAAGTGCTGACACAAGAGCCAAAATCAAACGTTAAACAGATAGCATGTACAAATTAAAGGCAAACCAGTCTTTATAGTCTTTGAGGCTATCTAGCGGTCAGCAAGTGGCAGCAGGTCGAACGAGGTGTCAATGGTAGTAAGACAGGCTGCCGGCGTTTTTTTTGCCTGTTTCGCCCATATGACGGGCTTCTTCAGTAGTTCTCCTTGTACTTTTATGTTTAGTGCATTCACTGGTGGTATAAACCAGGTCTTATCAGTATTCGAATTAAGACACTAATATACATATAAACAGAATAAATATCAAAAACAGTACTTACAATTTGTATGAAACCACTTATCTTGGCTTAGGCCACAATGCTCAGGTGTTTTTTCAAAAGGTTCTCTCATTTACATATTCACTGGTAATACAAATCAAATTCTAATTATTGTTTGAAATAATACAGTAATACAATTTCTAAAATACATGTACACATAAAGAGATACTTACATTTCTTGTATTCAGAGTATTTTTGGTTTGAGCATGTATTGACTAAGCAAATATCCTGTGTTTGGAGCACACTTATATACAAAAAGTTGGTTCACAGGTGATAATAATTAAAGATGACAATTAGGAGGGGGCAGAAGAAAGTCTAAATATGAAAATAGAGGTCTAAATATGAAAATAGAAACAATAGGTTTTTTGACAGAAAAACCAAATATCCACAAACAAAAAACGACACTACTATTCCAGATGAGAACAGTAGCATTTCCAGCAGAGGATCATCAGAATCAACATCTGAGTTTAGACAATTAAGACCCAGACAACATACACAGTATGACCCTCACAGGCGCAGGGGCAGAGGGAAGAACAGATAACTGTCGTTAATCTGTCAAGCCGGATACTCTCCTCGGATGAGTTGAGAGTACTCAGTTTAGGCTTAAATTTTGCTCCCACCCAAAAATATTCGGCCCTAAGCACTCGCATTGATGTGTATAAAATGATTCGTCAACTGAAACTAAAATTATTATTTCAGTCCAACACTGATACCTTGGACACTAGTACTCCTTTTAAAACCAAATCAACCTTCATCCCCCATAACCAGGATTTTAGGATAGAAGCTTTTCATCATGAAATTATAAAAGACTTAGACAGATTGGAAAAACGTCATATCCCTACTAGACATAATATAACTAGAGAACAACAAGAGCTAATTCATAACTTGGCGAATGACCGCTCCATCACAATTAAACCTGCGGACAAAGGAGGGGCTATTGTCTTTATGGACACAGTCACTTATGAACGGGAAATAAACAGGCAATTGGCCGACAGAAGATATTATTTACCTCTTAGTTATGATCCCACTCAGAAAGTTTCTAACCTTATTCGTATCACGGTCAATGAGGCTCTAGCGCTAGATTATATTTCTATACAAACCGCCGAGTTCCTACTTTGTAAAAATCCACGGGTCCCTATCTTTTACACTCTCCCCAAGATCCATAAAAATATCACACCACCCCCGGGCCGTCCTATTGTCTCAGCTGTTGGTTCACTCACTGAACCCTTATCCAAGTACCTAGACTCATTTATATTTGAATACTCCACTGCCACCACCACATATATCCGAGACACTAAAGATCTTATTGCTAAACTGGAAGACCTTCCCGTGCCTAGAGGAGCGATCCTGGCAACACTCGATGTAGGTTCTCTCTACACTAATATCCCACTAGAGACCATAAGAGGGACCATTGAAAATTTACTACGTTCCAGACAAGAACAAACCCCTCCTTATTATTTTTTAATCCAATTACTGGATATTGTTTTTGAAAATAATTTCTTCAGGTATAAAAATGACTTCTACATCCAAACCAAGGGGGTTGCTATGGGCGCGGCATTGGCCCCATCGGTAGCAAACATTCACATGATTGACTTTGAAAACAAACATTTTTTTTCTGAATCTAACCCCTTTACAAATGACATCATTCTGATTAAAAGATACATTGATGATTTGCTCATAATTTTTAAATCTGAAGCAACATGTATTGCATTCCAAGAATGGGTGAACACATTGGATTCCCATCTAAAATTTACTTGTCAGTATCACAAAAAAGAAATTCCATTTTTGGATGTAGTGGTCTACATTTCAAATAGAAACACCTTGGCATTCAAACCATATAAGAAATTAACGGATTGTTACTCCCTACTCCATTACTCTTCAAGTCACCCTTCTCATTTAAAAAGAAATTTACCATACGGACAGTTAATCAGACTGAAAAGGAATGCTACAGACAAGAGAGACTATAGAAATGCGGCTCATCAGCTAGAAAAAGCTCTCGTTAACCGGGGCTACCCTAATTGTATCATACAGGACGCATACAGACGTGTAGACGGTCGCAATCGAAAAAATTTGCTTGAAACACGGTCTGATAGCATTAAAAACAGAAAACCCAGCCGCCTGGTCATGGGGATGGATTTCACACCCCTGGCCAGCCACATTAGAAACATTATATATAAACATTGGCATATTGTGGAAGACATACCTGGCTGTAAAGATCCCCCCCTTTTAGGGTTGAGGAAGAAAGGAACTTTGCGCAATCAATTGGTCAAAGCTGATTGTTTGGAATCACCATCCATTGTCACTAAAGGCCACTATAGATGCGGCTCATGCAATATGTGCCCCTACAGTTTACAAGTAAAAGAAATAAAAAGTGAACATATGCAGTTCACTTTTAAAATCAACTCCATGACCACATGCAACTCCAAGAACGTAGTTTATTGCATACGGTGCCCTTGCAACAAACTGTATATAGGCAGCACCACGCGGGCACTAAAGGTACGTATAGGAGAACACAGATCACGCATCCGCAATAAAGTGATGGAAGCCCCTCTTACACCTCATTTTTTACAAATGAAACACAGTGACTCCGATTTAATGTTTTTTGGCTTATGGCAGTACACACCCAAGAAATACCACAAGCAGGATATCCTAAAAATATTGAGACAACAAGAAACTAAATTGATTTTTATGTTTAAGACATTACAACCGGACGGTTTAAACTCAGATCTTGACCTTTCTGTATTCATTTAAACGAACACACTAGCAGTATAACATACAGTAATCATAGAGATACTGTAAGTGTTATCAGTACTCACATTCTTCTGCCCCCTCCTAATTGTCATCTTTAATTATTATCACCTGTGAACCAACTTTTTGTATATAAGTGTGCTCCAAACACAGGATATTTGCTTAGTCAATACATGCTCAAACCAAAAATACTCTGAATACAAGAAATGTAAGTATCTCTTTATGTGTACATGTATTTTAGAAATTGTATTACTGTATTATTTCAAACAATAATTAGAATTTGATTTGTATTACCAGTGAATATGTAAATGAGAGAACCTTTTGAAAAAACACCTGAGCATTGTGGCCTAAGCCAAGATAAGTGGTTTCATACAAATTGTAAGTACTGTTTTTGATATTTGTTCTGTTTATATGTATATTAGTGTCTTAATTCGAATACTAATAAGACCTGGTTTATACCACCAGTGAATGCACTAAACATAAAAGTACAAGGAGAACTACTGAAGAAGCCCGTCATATGGGCGAAACAGGCAAAAAAACGCCGGCAGCCTGTCTTACTACCATTGACACCTCGTTCGACCTGCTGCCACTTGCTGACCGCTAGATAGCCTCAAAGACTATAAAGACTGGTTTGCCTTTAATTTGTACATGTTATCTGTTTAACGTTTGATTTTGGCTCTTGTGTCAGCACTTGTATATGGTTCTCTTATTGTTTTCTCTTTGGATTAATAATACTTGATTGAAACTGGATTGAATTTGGTGCCTTTGCGTGCTGCTTGTTTTATTTTGGACTTTTAAAAATGCTGCCATGGCTTACTTAATGACTACGTCTTAAAAAAGGGGAAACACGGTAGGTGCCTGGTTTATTAAGTGATGGAATTAAGTACACTGACAAAGCTCATTTGCAGTGGAAACAAATGAAACCACAAGGAGGAAAGAGAAGGGAGCAGGTTCAGCCAGCAAATGAGAGATTAAGAAACAAACGAGGGGTCCCCAGAGATTTAAAAACCCAGTCTCACAATGGTCCATCACTCACTACAGCTGTCAGTGAAAGGAACATTAAGGAAAGACCCCCTGGTGATCTTTTGAAAGAGGCCCAAAGCCTCAAGAGGCAACTCTAAGGATTTAGTATTTATCAGCCACACTCTATTACACATGGCAGGAGCATAAATCAGTCCAAAGATACTATTTTTAAAAAGCTGCATGGGAAACACCTCTTATCTTTTATTTCCTGATGTACAAGATCTGCTAGACAAGAAATGAGAGGACACAGCCCCCTTAATAAGACAGGGAAGGGAGAAAAAAGCACATTTAGCTTTTATGGTGCCCAGATATTGTTTTGATCCTGATATAACAATAAATAAAGGTTGAGAGTGATGTATGGAAGTGAGAGCTGGACCATAAAGAAGGCTGATCGCTGAAGAATTGATGCTTTTGAATTATGGTGCTGGAGGAGACTCTTGAGAGTCCCATGGACTGCTAGAAGATCAAACCTATCCATTCTGAAGGAAATCAGCCCTGAGCGCTCACTGGAAGGACAGATTGTGAAGCTGAGGCTCCAATACTTTGGCCACCTCGTGAGAAGAGAAGACTCCCTGGAAAAGACCCTGATGTTGGGAAAGATGGAGGGCACAAGGAGCAGGGGATGACAGAGGACGAGATGGTTGGACAGTGTTCTCGAAGCTACGAACATGAGTTTGACCAAACTGCGGGAGGCAGTGGAAGACAGGAGTGCCTGGCGTGCTCTGGTCCATGGGGGTCACGAAGAGTTGGACACGACTAAACGACTAAACAACAACAAAGGTTGAGAGAAGGCTTTGGGCGTACTGTTCCTAACAAATGCTCCTAAATGGAGGCTTTTACATACCTACTGATATCTTGGTTATTAACATTCTAATGCAGTCTTATTCCTCCATCCACTGAGTGGCATGGCTGGTCATTCTCACTGTTAGTGAGTCACAAAACGACATTTTAGAAAGAAAGAGAATATTTGCCCACCTCACCCACAAGGAACATAGGGCAAGAAGCAAGCAAGCAAATCCCTACAGACAAATGGACTGAGGTTATGTGCTAGAAAAATCTGAGATCTATACAGGCAGTTACTTGACATGCCATAACTCACACATTAGATCCTGAACCTGGAGAGTCAGAGCAAAATTAGGTGCATTTATTTCAAAAATTTAACAGGTTAATTTTCAGGCCAAATATTTGCAGAGTAGTTGACAACAATTTAGGTGGGGATTTAGTTTGTGCACCATTCCCAATCTCCAGCCTAAGGAAGGGACTGCAGGGTAATCAGTCAAATTGTTAAATAAGTCTCTGAGTGCTAATTGGGCTGGGTGGTAATCCCCCCCCCAACATAAGAGCTTGTGAATCAGGACTCTAATATAGTCTGAACAATAAGACAACTCTGCCAATGGCTCCATCACCGAAGACTCTTGACTGGATTACATGCTCCACTGATTTGAATGGAAAAGGGGAAAGTCTGAAGGTCAGATGGAGAATCTAAGCAAAAATATTCGGCCAGAATCAGAGGTACTGATAGGAGACCATTAACAGGATCAGCAGGTTTCTAAATTATTATTAAACTGTTTTCTCTTTATTTAAATTACTTTTTATTCACCTTTCATAAAAATTTCAAAGCAGTTCATAAGAAGACATTAGAACTACAACAAAGCAACAAATACAGCAGCAATCAAGTCCAGATAAACGCAATACACTGGCCTTAATACATTTGTGTTGTACTTTTGTTTTATTGTGAACTGCTTTAAGATTTTTATGCAAAATAATATAAAAGTAGGATAATTGGTAAGTTCGTAGCAAGCAAGCAGGCACTTGCATCATCTTGGAGGGTTGTTCCATAGGCTGGGTGTCACAACAGAAAAGATCCTCCTCTGGGTTGTTGCAAGATGGATCACTGTTGGTTGTGAAACAACCAGGAGTACCTTGGCTGAAGATCTTAGCGACCAGTTAGGTCTATATCGCTGAAGGATTCAGCTGGTCCCAAGTTGTTTTAAGTCTTTACAGGTAAGTATCAACATTCTTAATTTGCTATATTGACAGCATATTAGTAACCACAGCAGCTCTTTTAAGAAGCAATATATATAGAAGCAATATATATATAGAAGGAATATACAGTGGTGCCTCGCTAAACGAATCTAATTCTAACGGGTCTTTTCTTATAACGAAAAATTTGTCTAGCGAATCCCATAGGAATGCATTGAATTGTTTTTTTAAAAAAATTTGCCCATAGGAACGCATTAATTGAATTTCAATGCATTCCTATGGGAAACCGCAATTCGCTAGACGAATTTTCCGTAAAACGAATTCGTCTAGCGAGGCAACCTCCACTAGAATAAACCTTTCGTTAAGCGGAAATTTCGTTAAGCAGGCCATTCGTTAAGCGAGGCACCACTGTATACAGTGTGTGTGTGTGTGTGTGTGTGTAGCTAGCTAGCTAGCTAGCTAGCTAGCTAGCATTGCAAATGTAATCTTACGAAAATAAAATAAAGACAGCAATGAAGTTAATGCTATTCAACACCGGACAGTTTTTGAACAGCACATTTTGTCAGCACACAATACTATGCTTCCCTCATAACAGAAAATTTAATGCAACCATTACAACCCATTTATTTCACATATTGGCTTGACAGCTGTAAAGCTCTTAATGGCTGCCAAAGAGTCAAACTTTTATGTCCACATTGCTGCTCTGAAGAACTCAGTGGTCCTTCTTCATTAAGGAGAATATTGCACATAAAACTTTTGAATGATCAAGACAGAACCTTTCCTACACACTCTGCAGGAAAAAAATCCCCATGGGACCTCCTAATGCATTTTGTTTGTACCTTCTCCCTGGGTCTCTTTACTGCTTCGCCTTTTAAATTAAGATTTTAGGGCTTCACTAATTTTGCCTCACACAGAGCACTGTCTACTCATCATGTGATTAATGCCCATAATGCAAAAGAAGGTTCAAGTCAGTAAAAACAAAACAAAACAAGCAAACAAACAAACCAGGATGGAGAAACACACCGAAATAAACCTCAAAAGCGCTGCACTGACCTGCTCCAGCGTGAGCTTAGATACAGGAGCCAACCTTGTATGAATAACAGCAGAGGTTTTTTTTCCTTACATGCTTCATTTTTGAAGCTTTTCTGCTTCTGATGAACCCTCTAGCGCTACTCTTGCTGGGGGTGCAAGGCACAAGTGGCTTATAGAGCCCTTTGCCAAGATCTTCGCTTGCATGGGATAAAGTTGGCTGCTAGTAGTATTCTATCCTTAAGTTACGCTGACCAGACAGGGATTGGATTGCTACCAAGTCCTCTATGCCAACATAAGCCCAGGTTATGATCGTGTAGGAAATTTACAGCATCATAACGTTGTCGACGTAAATCCTATGCTGCTGTAACTAAACCAGCCTAAGACTGAGGAAAGGGACAGCTCCAGAAGCACAGGGAGGGGGCAATCAGAAGGAATAGCTAGCTTGTTGCAGATCCTATCTACATTACCCCTGGGCAAGTCCTGACTCCCCTACTGGTGTAAAGCTAAGACAGAAAAAGAATGGCTGCAGGTCAAGAGAGCTTGTGAAATGTGCCCCATTTCTCATTCTGCTCATGCAGCAATGGAACATAAAAATACCAACTAAGTCTGCAACCAATCATAGCACACCACCAGTCATATACAAACCCCAGACTAACCAATTAACCAGTTAACCAATTCTACCACGTATTAGACTAAAGGTTCATGCTTCCAGGTCAGAGTGGTTTCCTGGCAAGCTTTGCACCCATCACCTATCTTTAGAAATTATACCTCTGGAAAACATCAGAGCCCAGTTCAAGTCCCGGGTCAGCTAGCCTATCAACCTCAGCTTTCTCATCTTCAAAAAAGGATCAATGTCCTTCTTCAGTGTTGGCAGGAGGACTGCAATAAGCACTATCGAACCCTCTGAACATAGAACATGCTGTAGGAATTCTGTGTTGCTGCTGCTGTTTGGAAGCCTAGTATTTTTTAAATAATGAATTCCTACATAGATGGAAAAAACTGACTTTAGACCAGGTGTTGGGACCCTTTTCCATCATGAGGGCTACTTTGCCAAGGCTACTCATGAATTGTGAGTTGGGGCAAAGGCAAGAGCGGCCACAGGGAAAGTATGTGACTCTTTTTTGAACAGTAAGCTACATTCCAGCCACATGAAAAGTCATGAGGTTTCAATATCCAGGCATGATGACAGTTCAAGAATGCATTTTATCTAAGTCACTCTAGGAAGTTGCAGAACAGGGCTGGTGAGGGGATATGTCCTATGGAGAGTGCCTGGAGGTCACATTTAGCCCTGAGTCTAAGGTTCCCCACCCCTGCTTTAAACCGAAACCCATTATTACCTTTGATGCCAGATTGTCCACTAAAGCAATCATTGAGTTCTTGAAAAGGGTAGCAGCAGTCAGTGGTCGCTTAGTCACTTCTGTGATGCTCAACTTGCCTTCTGGCCACATCTTTCTCAGCACGGGATTGGAGCTACAAAGCCAGGGAGAAAAGGAGTGAAAAGGTCAGTAATATTTGGTCAGCTGTAGTGAAGAGACATATGAATAGCTGAAGCTTGACTCCCTTTTTTTGTATAATTTTTATTAATTTTTCTGTTTTACCATTTGGAATATTCATTTAAGCAACCTGAAAATGTCAATGACTTCCCTTCTTCTCTTTCCATGGTTCATTTTGCATATCATAAATCCCTGCATATTTTACATAAACTAAACCATTTAGTATTCCATTATTATTACATCCATCAAAACTTGTTTACACTGTTGTGGCGCTGTGGGTTAAACCACAGAGTCTAGGGCTTGCTGATCAGAAGGTCAGCGGGTCGAATCCCTGCAACGGGGTGAGCTCCCGTTGCTCGGTCCCAGCTCCTGCCCACCTAGCAGTTCGAAAGCACATCAAAGTGCAAGTAGATAAATAGGGACCGCTCCGGCGGGAAGGTAAACGGCATTTCCGTGCGCTGCTCTGGTTCGCCAGAAGCAGCTTTGTCATGCTGGCCACATGACCTGGAAGCTGTCTGCGGACAAACGCCGGCTCCCTCGGCCTATAGAGCGAGATGAGCGCCGCAACCCCAGAGTCGGACACGACTGGACCTGATGGACAGGGGCCCCTTTACCTTTTTTATTTATCTTAATGCTGCCAACGCTTTCAAGTGTACACAATTCCCCCCCCATATATTCAATAAACATTTTCCAATCTTCTCTAAATGTATGTTCTTCTTGCTTTCTTATTCTATATGTTAGGTCCGCAAGCAGCGCATATTTCATCAGTTTAAGTTTCCATTCTTCTTTAGTTGGGGCCTCGCTCATTTTCCACTTTTGGGCTAACAAAACACGGGCCACAGTACATAAATAACCCTTTTTGACACCTGGGAATATCCAACTGAATTAACCTCAGCAAAAAGGGCTCTAGGTTTTTTTAAAAAGTACTTTTAAACATTTTTTTTCAATTCATTATGAATTATTTCCCAGTACTCTTTTTACCCTTTTGCAGGTCTGAAGCTTGACTCCTTACCTGTTGTACATCAGGCGCTTGAAATCTTGAAATAAAGTGTCCTTGTTTTTATCTATAAATCCTGTAACTGAGTAGCTGGTAAATGAGAGAGAGAGAGAGAGTTAATTTCAGTGAACCTCAAGTGACAAAAGTAACAATTGGCCACTGAAAGGGAGAGGCATTTAGTACATACGAAGAGCCTGCTGGATCGAGCCAATGTAGTTCCAGTGTCCTGTTTTCATGGTGGCCAGCCAGATTGCTATGGGAAGCCCACAAACAGGACTTGAGTGCAAAAGAGCACTCTCTCCTCCTGCAGTTTCCAGTAGCTTGGTGTTCATAACCATTGCTGCCTCCTACTGCGGAGACAGTTACCATGTCTGGAACGGATCACAGGAGTCTCAACAACACATGGTTATCAGTACTGCGACAACACACATTTTACCAAGCAGAAAATTAACAGCACCAGGGGTTCTCTCTTCCCTGGTAGACTTCCAGTGGGCTAAATCAGAAGCTAATAAAACATACTTCATACACAGTGACATGATGACAAACTCCTGGAGAGAAGGTGTACTAGTTGTGAAAGCTCACCTTTGTTCTTCTCCTCTCACACAGGACGCTATACGATGTGGCCCAATTTAGCTAGCAATTAAAGCCATGTGTATTTTTTATCAAATTTTATCTATATAATCCAAATAACAAAACAGAACTTCTTGAAACAGACACATAAGAACCAAACCAAACCAAAGCTGTGCATATTTTCTAGTTTAAAAGTACGCGCCAATAGGGCAAGTTCTACTGTTAAGAAATTGGCGTGTACTTTTAAACTAGAAAATATGCACAGCTTTGGTTTGGTTTGGTTCTTATGTGTCTGTTTCAAGAAGTTCTGTTTTGTTATTTGGATTATATAGATAAAGTTTGATAAAAAATACACATGGCTTTAGTCCTTGGCTGAAATCTCATCTCAGCTGTGGACTTAACTATACAACCTTAAACACACCCCTGTTACCTTGACCTCAGCCCATGTCCAAGCCTATGATTTTTAAAATGTAGATCTTATAAAATAGCTCAACAGGGCTATCAAGATAGCACTGACCTACCTTGCAGGGCTGGGACATTGGGATTTATGGGTGGCGCTGTGGTCTAAACCACAGAGTCTAGGGCTGGCCAATCGGAAGGTCAGCAGTTCGAATCCCCGCGATGGGATGAGCTCCTGTTGTTCGGTCCCAGCTCCTGCCCACCTAGCAGTTCGAAAGCACGTCAAGTGCAAGTAGATAAAAAGGTGCCGCATCAGCGGGAAGGTAAACGGTGTTTCCGTGCGCTGCTCTGGTTCGCCAGAAGCAGCTTAGTCATGCTGGCCACATGACCCGGAAATTGTCTGTGGACAAATGCTAGCTCCCTTGGCCTATAGAGTGAGATGAGCACGCAACCCCAGAGTCATCTGCGACTGGACCTAACGGTCAGGGGTACCTTTACCTTTACCTTTTTACCTTGCAGGTAATATTACTGGGATTATATGGTGAAACACTTTAACCCAGTGGTCCTTCGAGTATTGTTGAGCTATTAACTCCCATCATACCCAACCACTGGTCACTCCTCTCGTCTCACATTTCTATTCATGTTTCCCTTACATTAATATTTCCTCCAGAAATTGCACAGTTTCATGTGTGTGTTGCTACATTAAAACTATACAGATGCAGCAACACATGAAATATGCCAAGAAGCAAATTCTTGAGGAAGAACAGTGAAATAAATGGCTTCTGGGATTATGGAAGGGTTTAGCTTTTGTGTTTGAAAGAAGTGCCCAGGTAAACATGTGTTCAGGTAAAGGTAAGGGGACCCCTGACCATTAGGTCCAGTCACAGACGACTCTGGGGTTGCGGCGCTCATCTCGCTTTATTGGCCAAGGGATCCGGCATTTGTCCGCAGACAGCTTCCGGGTCATGTGGCCAGCATGACTAAGCCGCTTCTGGAGAACCAGAGCAGTGCACGGAAACACAGTTTACCTTCCCGCCGGAGCAGTACCTATTTATCTACTGTATATTCCTATGTATAAGACTACTTTTTAACCCAGGAAAATCTTCTCAAAAGTCGGGGGTCGTCTTACACGCCGGGTCGTATTTCTTATACGGCAAGTATATCCCAAACTCTATATTTTACCTGGGAAAGTTGGGGGTTGTCTTATACGCCCAGTCGTCTTATACGCTGGAATATATGATACTTGCACTTTGACGTGCTTTCAAACTGCTAGGTTGGCAGGAGCCGGGACTGAACAACGGGAGCTCACCCCGGCGCGGGGATTTGAACCGCCGACCTTCTGATCGGCAAGCTCTAGGTGCTGTGGTTTAACCCACAGAGTACAATTATTCTTCAGGTACAATAATATAAATTAAATAGCCTAACAATTTATTTATTTATTTATTTAACACCCTTGATAAGGGAGGTTGAAAAGTTGTTTTGTGGCTACGCAGAGGAATAATCACAGACCAATCATGGGAAGCTATGAGTGGCATAGCACAGCAGCAGCACCAAAAAACTATCTAAAAGCAAAACATATACAAACATTTCCCTAAACTTTACAAAAAGCAAAAGAAGAGAAAGGCTACCTTGGGCTATACTGCAGTGGAGAAAAGGCAGTGTGTGACGGAAAAAGTGTGTTTGAGGAGGTGTTAACAGGTAGTAAGAAAGCAAGCCCAAGAACCACACTTACATAACGTCTCCAGCGTAGTGCTTAATCCGAAAGTCTCTGTCAAATTCCAGGTTTTTGTCCATAGCACAGAGCTTAAAAACAAATGGTTAAGAAGTCAATATTACTGAAGCATCTCAGACTGCATTGCACAGCTGCTTCTCAGTGACAGACCCTGGTGGGCTCAACTACTGCTTCACATACAAGTTTAGCAACGGAATGTCTTTCCGAATTCTATTGTTATATAAGGTATTTATTTATAGACACGACAATCTGTAAGTCAAGGCAACCTTTTCTTTTAGACTCAGTGATACTGTTCCTTTATAGCGAAAGAAACTTGCAGAGAGTGAAGAACCGTGGGTCTCCACTGCCATCTGTTCTCTCCTCTTTCGTGCAATAATCTAACCAAAATACACAGGCAAACTGTAGGGCATCACCAAGTGAACAGATTGATATGAAATTTACGAAAAGTCTGTTTTCACAGGATATAGCAACCAAGTGAAGCTAGCGTGAAGAGAATACTGAAATCTTCACATGGTCAAGCAAAACCAAGTAGTTTAGCTCAAGTGAAAACAGGGCGGAAATGTAGTCTTTCTTGTCGTAAAACACAAAGCGATATGCAAGAAAGATGAACATAAAACATTAAATCAAACACTGTTCCATTTCACATGCCGTCGGTGACTGCAATGGTCCTGCAGTTGTGAGGAAAGCCAAAGAGCCAGTCCAAAGGTTGAGGTTGTTTAGATAAGAATAAAGCATGTGGATAGCTGCCCCTGCTTTATATACAAAGTTAAGAGTCATTGGTTCATTTAGCTCACTACTATTTATTTGTGCTCCTGGATATCTCCCAAACACGACACTTGCCTTCCTTTAACATGGTATATAGGGGAGTGAACCTGAGATCTAATGAGGTGTGCCCCATCCCATATTAAGGGATCGTATATTATGCCTTCAAAAAAACCAAGATCATGGCCACTGGTCCCATCACCTCCTGGCAAATAGAAGGGGAAGAAATGGAGGCAGTGAGAGATTTTACCTTCTTGGGCTCCTTGATCACTGCAGATGGTGACAGCAGTCACGAAATTAAAAGACGCCTGCTTCTTGGGAGAAAAGCAATGACAAACCTAGACAGCATCTTAAAAAGCAGAGACATCACCTTGCCTACAAAGGTGCGTATAGTTAAAGCTATGGTTTTCCCAGTAGTGATGTATGGAAGTGAGAGCTGGACCATAAAGAAGGCTGATCGCCGAAGAATTGATGCTTTTGAATAATGGTGCTGGAGGAGACTCTTGAGAGTCCCATGGACTGCAAGAAGATCAAACCTATCCATTCTGAAGGAGATCAGCCCTGAGTGCTCACTGGAAGGACAGATCATGAAGCTGAGGCTCCAATACTTTGGCCACCTCATGAGAAGAGAAGACTCCCTGGAAAAGACCCTGGTGTTGGGAAAGATGAAGGGCACAAGGAGAAGGGGATGACAGAGGACAAGATGGTTGGACAGTGTTCTCGAAGCTACGAACATGAGTTTGACCAAACTGCGGGAGGCAGTGCAAGACAGGAGTGCCTGGCGTGCTCTGGTCCACGGGGTCACGAAGAGTCGGACACGACTAAACGACTAAACAAACAACAACAACATATTATGTCTTCCCAACACAGAAATAAAACCCACGTTCAGTCTTACTGAAATCGCTTTTGCTTTATCTAGTAAATCATTCACATTGGGGAGAAGCTCTGACGACTGGTTTTTGACAGAGCCATGCTAACTATTGGTTCTCTCTCTTTTGTTCCTCTAGGTGCTTTCATGACAGCGACCTGTGTGTCCCAATGTCTTCCCCACTACAGAAGACACCTGTTACCACCTCAGTTATCTATCCATCCTCATCATGGTAGCTGGCAGCTGAGATTTATCCAAACTGATCGGGAAGATTCATTTCGCCAACGTTATGTAGGCAGCTGAGAGCATTCAGATGATGACCTGGGTCGCCAGCGAACAGCAATAAAGGGGCACAGTGTGGGACCAAGTTCAAGTGCAGTGGGGTGCTTGACCTTTCCCCGCCTGTCACTTTCCTCCTGCAGCCTCCTCCCGCCCAAGCAGCATTTTTTTCTAGCCAAGCTCCCAGAGCAGAAGTTAGCCTGGCAGGAAGTGAGGGAGAACTCACCCGGGAGGGGGAACTCACGAGAAAAGTGGTAGGTGAAAGGAAAGGCTCAGAGAGATCTTTTTAATGGAACAAGGCAAAAATAATTATTACTCAGAGACTTTACGATGTCGAATTACAAGAAGAAGATGCCTTACTCCCAAAGAATTATAGATGTCTAAAATCGTGGCCTAATTTTACAGCTGCCCCTTACTTATCTAACATCACTAACGAAGCTTACAGATGGGCCTTCTCTAGAGCCCCGCTTTGAGGCAATGCCCTCAGCGGTGCTGTACGGCAAATTTATGCGGGTACCAATTCATGAGCGCCTTTGCCCTTGCATGTCTAACAAGGTAGAATCGGTCACTCACTTTCTTTTATTTTGTGAATTTTATAGTGAAGAACGAGCTCAACTTACTTTACCCCTTTTATCAAAATTTACACCCTTACAATATTATTTGGAATTTCCCCCCGAAATCTTACGAAAATTCCTTCAGGAAGATTCCTCAAGCCCAGTGTCATGTTACGTGGCCAAATTCTGCAATTTAGCTATTAAGAAACGTAAATCCCATCTATTGAATGACACATTGCAAATTCCTTTTGTGTAATTGTTCTACTTCTGGTGATGTTACTGCTGATTTTCTTTCGTTTGGAATTATGATATTCTGTATTGCTGGCTTTTGCTGTAATAAAAATTGATTTGAGATTGAGAAAGGCTCAGAGCTTATATTCCAGCCGGCTGTTTTCCCACTTAAAAATACTCGTGATTAACTCCATGCAGAAAAGGGCACATTTAGCATAACCTGTGGCATGGCTTTATCATGCTATGCTTCAACTACCAGACTGGTGGTAGTTGCTCATGACCTTACTCACACATCACAAGGACCCTCTGCTTCAGGGGTGGGGAACTTGTGGCCCTCCAGATGTGGTTGGACAGCAAGCACAACCAATGGTCAGGAAAGGTGGGAGCTGTAGTCTACAAAACCTGGAGAACGACAGGTTCTCCACCCCTGCTCTAGTCCCTCTGTGTGGAAATGCTTCATTTATGGAAATTATAATGAGTGAAGCAGGCTTGATCTTCTTCAGAGTGGATGAGGAGAGGAAGGGGAAAACTCAAGCTAGAAAGGCAGATTTTACACTGCCCAGCACAAAGTTGTGCAGCTAGCAAGAACCTTTCATCAGGCAAGAGAGAGAAGAGGCCTGTAATGTAACCCAGATTTCTATTTTGTGCAGAGCAAAAATGCTTTCTTCTGCTGTGTGGGTTTTACATACCAAAACAAAAACAAAACAAAAACCCCAAGCTGACTGCATATCCGGTGTGCTGCTGTCTGTAAACTAGGACACTAGAATGTAGGGCACAGCAGCCCCTCGGAGCTTATCTGCCCCAATGCAAAACCCAATACGCTTCACAGGGGAGTACTGAAGCATTAAATGTGAGGTTCCAAGATCACTGTTTCCAAAGCACACAGTCCTGTCCTCTTCATAAACACTTGCCTCAATATTTGTGGTCACCGTTGCTGCTTTCAGCAAGGTGCCGGGGCGGTGCAATACCAGATTGGTTTTGCTTTGCGGGATACAGAGAAACCTGGATTTCCACTATAAGAAACTGCTGGAAATATTAAGGAAGCGATAAGAGTGTTATGGAGAACACATTTATGAATGCAAGCTTGTGATTGCACCATGAAGCATGTGGACAGGGGTTGAGGAGCACACAAAGTCATGAGGACCTGAGCTTTCGTGTAAAAATAAAAGGAAGACCCAAAGTAAAATAATATCTTATTACTCAGCATAGCAGAAAGAATTCTAAAAGCATGCAGGCAATTTTTGGCAGTAGTTGGGGGGGGGGGTTTCACTCATCATAGATTCTAGCTGATCCTGATGTCTCCTGATCTAGCAGTCTCTCTTCACAGACGATTTGTCTTGGAATTTGGAGAGCTCTTGACACACTCCCCTTCCCCCTCCAAGTATCAAATGAAATTCAGTTTCAGCAGTACACAGATTTAAGAGGTTCAGCGTAATGAAGACTTGAGACCAATGATACTGAATATAACATTAACCGGCAACACGATTTCTGCTGAAATTCCTGGACACCTAGCCTTTTATCTGTGGAAACCACCTCTCCTCTGAATAGCTTGCTTATACTTTATGGGCTTGATTCTGTTGCAGCCATACTTGCAAATCCTACCCTCTGTAAAGAACACATAAAGCCACCACTACAGATATTCCCTCCTACTTTACTTCCAGTTTGTGTTTTACAATACAAACTAATTCAGTGATTTATTGGGCACCCTATGGGGCACCCTATGGAGAGGAAGGGCAGGATACAAATTTCAGTAACAACTACATAAATATGGTTCTACGTACGTATTGTGTTAACTATCTTGAGCATAGTTTTCATTCATGCCTATTAAGAATAATATTTGCTCTACATGGTGAGAGGCTCTCTTTCCACATTGCAGACTCATTTCAAGTAAGATATCTTTCTTTAAGCACACTGCCAAAATATGGGATCACCATTGTCCAGGGCTTAAAATTATTCATGCTGCTGTCTGTGATTTTGAAGCTAGCAAGCATTGGGCAGAGCCGTTAACACTGTTTTGTCATCTTTCTATCATCTAACCACATGTTTCACTTCGGGCAAGAGACAGATCCAGGTAGCAGCAGCATTTTCAAAAATGAGGGAATTTGCCATTATTTGTTCCTTTGTCCCATCAGCCCTAGGCGCAACCTGAAATCTCCATAGCAAGTAGCACAGCCAAATCCAATTAAGGGTGCAATCCTAACCCCATTTACCTGGGAGTAAGCCCCACTTAATCCAATGATTTACTTCTGATTAGACATGATTAGGACTGTGCTGTAAGTCTGCAATCTCCTACACTCCATCTTAAGACTGTGACTAAATGCAGATTTTGCGGCTCAACATCAAGCCAGCTTTTTCTCTCCACTCCCTCCTGCTTCCCATTTTATTTAATACCCAGCCTGATGAGTTCTGAGAATTAAAAAGCTTGCTCACTATTCTGTGTCATTGCCTGACTGTGGATTTTGAAGTCATTTAACTATAAATCAAACGCTGGTGTTGTCTGTGTCGTGCAAAATTAGTTGCTTAGGAAATATCACATGAATTTAAACCGGGTCCCTATTGGCTGCGAGTGACATCATCATCGTCTTGCCAAACTCGTGCTCCAGTTCTTCCCTGCAATTTTGAGCAGGCTCCTGCTCCCTCTGCTGGATATCAGTGCAAAACTGACATTTCCAATGTCAAAACTTACTTAACAAAATGCACAGCCGTACTTCAGATCATGGGATCTTACATTTTTTAGGCTACTCTCACCTTTGAGTCCAAGCTCTGCAGACAAATACCAGGTGGTCCCTTCTTCCAATTGGTACCACCATTAGAGGGCACCACCTCATCTAGTACCCATACAAGCCACCAAGTTAACTCTACCTATTTTTAGTCCACCTCAGGCAACTACAAACAGCACCCGAGCCTACTAAAACAACCACCATCCTTGTACATGCATACCCATAATCCTGGGCCCCACATGGTCTCAAATTCCCTTATCATTTCCACCATCAGAACTACTCCAGCTTGTTTTGCTACCTGCTTCTGCCTCCCCTCCTCCCAGTACAGTTGAAGGGAAGGGAAAGGCACGCACAGATGCCATGCAGAACTTTTGGGCCAAGATGCCCTGCTGCATCGACTTATATCTTCGCGCACAGACAACTCTGATGAATGAACAGGTGTCTGGTCAATGCCTGTCACATTCATCTTCACATTTCAACCTCAAGCAGCATCATATACCTATCCTGTTACCTGTCCTGCAATGGGTCTTAAAGACAGGATTTGGTACTGGAGGTACAGACATGGATTTGCTTGTTCTGTTAACAAACACAAGCATGGCTGTATTAACAGAACAAGCAAACCTAACTTAAGCTCCCATTTAAGGGGGGGAAAGGGGGGAAGGACCCCTGGGCAGTTAAGTCCAGTCAAAGGCAACAATGGGGTTGTGGCGCTCATCTCGCTTCAGGCTGAGGGAGCCAGCATTTGTCCACAGACAACTTTCTGGGTCAAGTGGCCAGCATGGTTAACCGCTTCTGGTGCATGGAGAACCATGAGGAGTGCCAGAGTGCATGGAAACGCCATTTACCTTCCCTCAGCAGGGGTACCTATTTATCTACTGGCACTGGTGTGCTTTCAGACTGCTAGGTTGGCAGGAGCTGGGACAGAACAATGGGAGCTCACCCCATTGCAGGGATTCGAACTGCCGACCTTTCAAGACTTTAAATCGGTAAGCCCAAGAGGCTCAGTGATTTAGACCACAGCAACACCTGCATCCCTTGCCTGGGAGTAAAGTTCCCTTTTACTGCTGCTTTGGCACAGTAAGCACTGAGGTGGGAAACCTGTGTCTGGATTGCACCACTTCAGATCACAGGGAGGGGCTTACATAATGGCACACTCCCCCAATTAAAATAAAAATCAAAACTACACCAAAAAGCGTTCCAGCCTTGTCCCCCAAAACCCTATTTTTCATTTATTTTTTGGGAATAGATTTTTTCCCCCATGAAAGAATATTACATTACGGGAATTTCCATCTAAAGTTTTAGCACCTTGATGAGAACTAGATCTCTCTCTCTCTCTCTCTCTCTCTCTCTCTCTCTCTCTCTCTCTCTCTGGATGTCTTAATTACCTAAGCAGCGTGTGCTGTTTATTTCTTCTGAGCTCACCCTGCAAAGGTGGAATTTGCACTCTGAGAATCTCAGTGTTTGGCCCTGAGAATCTCAGTGTTTAGCGCTGAGACCAGACTTACAAAGTGCATGGGCAATACGATATGAGATGACAAAGTGGACATCTGTCAGGGCTGGAAGCAGGCATAGGTCAGCAACAAACCAATAAATCAACCGAGACCAGTGAAGTTTATTCTCTATTCAAGGAAACCAACCACAGCTCTGACCTAGTGGTCTCAGGCAACCCTTTCTAGGAGGGTCTTGCCCCAATGAAACAGCTGAAGTGCCCACCAGGACTCAGGATGCGTCTGCGCACAACCCAACTCTGCTCTGCCTCTTTCATTTCTCGTTGTGTTCTAGGAGACCAGGGGAGCTGGTTGCAGCAGGAGGGGAAGACTCCCTGGATTCTGTTTCTGCCTCCGAGTCTGAACTGTGCTCTGCCACAGCCTCTTCTTGTTCACTAAACCCTGTCACCTCTTCTACTTCAGACCCTTCCCCTCCCCCAGATCTGCTCCTTCTCCCTCTGACCACTCGTCATCGTTCCACCACCAATCCCCAGGTTCTGAGCCTTCTTCCCTGGGGGTTCCTTAGGGGGTTCCCTGGCTGGTGCCTCCCATCTCTCCTTTGCATCCAGCCAGTCCACTACAACACCCAGCAGTGTAAGCACTGCAGTAGGCATTGTTCCCTGCTTTTCCTCATGACAAACAGGAGCAAAGCAAGCTGCATCTGGTTTGCTATTTTGTTCAAAACTGAACATCGTTCTCACTGTGAAAGGGTAGGATATAGGTTGATTTAGGTTGACCCCCAAGCTTGATTTAGTCAAGTGAAGTTATTATACACACACAAAGGAGTACCTTTCTGCTGGAGAAGTGAGCGTGTTTGCCCAGTTTGGTATTAAGAGCCTCCAAGAACATCCCATCAGTGACTCTGCCGACATTCATGCAGGCATCATCCAGAATGGCAATGATTCCTTTATGCTGTTGCTCCACTAGGTCAATAATGATCTGGTTGTTGAAGTAGTCAATCTGCAGAGTGGTTCAAGCAGGGTTATTTGCAACAGTGATCCAACTACGGTAAGTGAGGAATGTTTTCTCTCTCGATTGCAGGCACGCAATTGTAGGGAAACAGAGAAGCAAGCGCCAGTTTACGTTTACCTAGAAATGCAAGCAGTGTCTTCACTCTTAAAGGTTGCGCTCACTGTCAAAATTTATTCCAATTTCAGTTCTGGTATTTCAGGTCATTTCAGGCAAATCTATCGAACTCCCCTATGGCTTTACTCCAGTTTCAAAGCACCACTAAAAATCCTGCAGAATGGAATGGGTCTGCACTCGACTCTCCGTGGCTGGGGATGGAGGGCTCTCCCATTCTAAATCCCTCTCTTTTGAGCTTTGAATAGCTACCTGCTGGTGTAGAATCGCTAACACCTGGCATCTTCAAATCCATGTTGGCTTTGTCCGACTGCTCATCTCAGAGCTTTCCAAGCTTTTCATGTTGGTGACACACCTTTTAGACATGCATCATTTCATGACACAGTAATTCAGTTTTACTAGCAAACTGGAAGTTAAACTAACCCGTTTCCAGGCCCGGGAGAAGCATAGGGCGTGTTTGCGTGACACACCTACACAGTGCAGCCAACACCCTAAAAGTGCCGTGGCACACAGTTTGGAACGCTCTGGCTTATCTACTCACATGCTTCCACGGAATTCCCTCACGCTGATATTCCTCTTGCTCTTGCTTCAAAACAAGCTGAATGAAGAGCTGCTGCAGTTTCTCGTTGCAGTAATTGATACAGAACTGTTCAAAACTAAAGCAAAAACATATTGAAATAATTAATTAATTCCGCAACTGGAAACAATTTAAGTGATATGCCTAACCCTCTCAAGACACCTCACCTGTTATTGTCAAAGATCTCAAAGCCATAGATATCAAGGACCCCGATTACAGTGTTTTTCCCATGAACTGTGCTGTTGTAGTCCTTGACTTCAATCACGTCATTGATGTGTGTCACAATCCAGCAGAAAAGGCGCTCGTATATTGCCTTCAAACCAAAAGAATATCCAGGGTCATTTTTCGTTTCTGCTGCTCGGGTTTAGTTAGCATTCAGCTTTGTGATGCATTTCTGTAGCACTCTAATAGGAAACTGGGGAATATGTAACCAGCTGTCAAAATCCTAACAAAGTTTAAGGAAACTAGCCTAGGTTAACTACAGGTTGCTCTCTAGCTGCTTTAGGTTTTACTGTGATGTCAATTTGCAAGACACTGGAGATGCTAAACATGTTAAACCAATTAAAAAAATTCCTTCAGTAGCACCTTAAAGACCAACTAAGTTTTTATTTTGGTATGAGCTTTCGTGTGCATGCACACTTCTTCAGATACCTTCAAACCAAGGTATGTTAAACCAATATTCTTATCTGTGGTAAAGTCTACGGGTTCTCCCATCACCCCTGGGCCAGTGGACAATTCTCACCGAGGAAAAAAAAATAGTTGCTCCGTCTCAGACATTGCTTGGTGCTCTTTCCCAGAGTACAGTGGTACCTCGGGTTACAAACACTTCAGGTTACAAACACTTCGAGTTACAAACTCCGCTAACCCGGAAGTAGTACCTCAGGTTGAGAACTTTGCCCCAGGATGAGAACGGAAATTGTGCGCTGGCTGCGAAAGCGTGCCTCAGGTTAAGAACGGTTTTGGGGTAAGAACGGACCTCTGGAACGAATTAAGTTCGTAACCCGAGGTACCACTGTATATTGGTTATATTGTCCAGAGAGTTCTGCATTCTCAAGGCTCCATAAGTCTCCAAGGATACAAACCTGTCTCCCCAAGGCATAAAACTACTCAAAACAGATGTCTAAAAAAAAAAAAAAAAAACCCCAACCCAACATTTGTCTGATCCCCTATGGCAGGCATCCCCAAACTTCGGCCCTCCAGATGTTTTGGACTACAATTCCCATCATCCCTGACCACTGGTCCTGTTAGCTAGGGATCATGGGAGTTGTAGGCCAAAACACCTGGAGGGCTGCAGTTTGGGGGTGCCTGCCCTATGGCAAGAAAGATTCACCTTGAGGTGAAATGGGCAAATGGCTAATAAAGAAATGTGTGGGCAAAAAACTGAAGATGCTGGCTATCAATTTATGTGTGCATATCTGCGTGGGTGAAAAGTATGAAGACACAGAACGAAACAACCACTGTAAGAATAAACCGAAACTTCCAAGTTGGCAGGAGTGTATCTACATCCACCTTTGCAAACGCATTTCTGCCATAGGTGGCTTCTTGCTCTGTATGCTGTTTATCAATGATGTCCCGGCCGGTAGCAACAGTTCGAAAAAGCAAGGCCTTCTCCACCATGTCAGCCTTGGTTGCGAGCAGGTCAGCAATGACAGACACTAACTTGCTGTTTTCAATGACAGGTATGTCACCATCCACAGAAAACTTCAAATTGCCCTGTGGAAAGATTGAAAAAAAATTAAGGACATTCATTCTCCCTGAGTCTAGGCAGCAAATGGCACTTCTGATACAGGCAGTGCTTTCAGACAGATGCAATTTCCTTAATGCATCCCAGTTAGGTCAAAGAATACCCCTGCCATAAGGGTTCTACCAGGCAACCTCTGAAGCCAACAGTTAACCTGGGGTTCTGAGGACACATGAGAACTAAAAAAGCAAATTTCCGACGGTGTACTAATGGTGGCAAAGAGATTGGTGCTCCAATCAAAAGGTTTATCTGCATTAGCAGCATATGAGAAAGCAACTTTTCAAAGACAACAGCATATAAGGGAAGTTCCCCATCATCTGGACTCCATGTATGTATATATTTGCACAACAGATATAAAAATGACAAACACTGACCATAGTTCCCAATGTACTAAATGAATTATTGAACATTTATAATTTTCCACCCCAACATGGAATGTTATTTGCATTTTGTTTTATTTTGTATTTACCTTAAGTAGGGTTGCTGTGAAGAAAGTAAAGACCAGGACACCCCGAATGTTGTTGAGCAAATTGTTAGGAAGACACCAAATTTCTTGAGCTTCTTTCTATTTTTTTATAGAAAACCGCCAAAGTTGTTGTGCCAAAAAACAAAAATTTTCGATTTACTTGCCAAAGATCCAGAAAAAAGTGCTGCCTTTTGGAAATTTCTCCGGGATGGCAATTCCACCTTTGAAATCCCAGTAATGTCTGGGAAATCCCAGTAACGTCCGGACGGACGTATGGCAGCCCTAATTTAAGTGACTTTGTTAAAAGGAAATTTGTTTTAAATTAAATTAAATCAAATCATTAAGCTTCCATCCCATGGAAAAAAGCTTGAGACAGAGATTTCGGAAAGAAGTCCAGGACCAAAATAATTTGAAACAAAAGAATGTTGCTCCAGGAGTTCAGTAATTCCTTCTTTTGGGGAAAGGAACTGCCTGATATGAGCTGGAGGCTTTGACAAATTCCCAGTGTTGAAGGCACAGTCATACCTCATGTTACGTCCGCTGCGGGTTATGTCTTTTCAGGTTGCGTCCCGCGGCAACTTGGAAGTACTAGAAGGGGTTACTTCCGGGTTTCGCCACTTGCGCATGCGCAGTAGCGCTAAATCGCGCTTTGCGCATGCACACAAGCGCCAGATCACACCGCGCACCTGCGCAGATACAGCGCTTCAGGTTGTGGACTTTTCATGTTGCAAACAGGCCTCCGGAACGGATCCCGTTCGCAACCAGAGGTACCACTGTATATGAGATCCCCTGATCAGTGGTTTTGCTAGGGTGAGGATTGGATGCCTCATTCATTCCAGCCACACGAGTCGGTGGAAAATATTATGATGGCGGGAGAATATGTTAAAGCACTCTCCTTCAAAAGGCCACCTCAGGAGAGGTGCCTATTCTGTAATGTTTGTTAAAAGCTAAAGAAGACTTCCATGTGGCTACCTGACAAATCTCTAAGAAAGGAGCACTAATGGGAAAAGCCATTGAAGCTACTGCTGCCCTTGTTGATTGGGCTCTGTGTGGGAAATGTCGGGGGGAGGTGATGATGCAAATCCCCCACACTGGAAACCTCTCTGGGCGTCTTCCGTCTGGAGCACAGCACAAGATGTTTTGTAACTCTTCAGTCCTGGTGCGCAGCAGCAATACATATCTGAAGATATGCACACACTCAAACAGCAGAGTAAAGCTGGAAGCCGAGGCCATGAGGTGTGGCATCTAAGTTTATTAAGTAATATATACAGGACAAAGGAATCATGGCGTCCTTCTCACATCTTCTCCAAGAGAGAGGGAGAGTACAAAAGTACAATACAACGGACTAGATAGGACTGGCTTCCGTTTCCCACACTTTCCAAGCATGGAATGTAAACACAGACATGTGATGTAACAATCACACATCCAGCAATGGGAGAGAATGAAAATATTGACACTGATGTTCTTATCCTTTGGGAGTTGTTGGGTCTCTATATGCCAGAAAAATACGAGTTTTGAGCCATATGGCTAGGATAGTGCTTGAGGCTTTCCCTCCCACGGTTCGAGGTTGAAAGGAATTGAAAAAGGGAATCAGAAATGTACTATGTATTTTTAATGTACTTCTTCAGTGCTCTTTGAACATCCAGCTTATACCATATACTCTCTCTTGGTTGAGAGGAGCACAAGCAAAGGGAAGGGAAAATCAGTTCTTGTTCACTATGGAAGTCCAAAGCAATATTTGGAATAAAGGTTGAATCTTGTGCTAGTGGAAAAAAAAGCAGATGGTTTTTGATGCTGACGGCTCCTAGCACAGATTCTGCAAGTGGTGGCGATAGCCATTAAGAAGATGACCTTAAAGGAGGAGAACTGAGAAGGTGAGAAAATGAAACCCACTTTAAGTGCATGTGGCACAGGGGAACCTTGGTTGGAGCCATCTGAAGAATACTGTGTGAGGATGTGGCTCAGTTGGATGGTTGCTTTGTGCAGGTCCAATCTGCTGATATCGGATGAATCAGGACCAGCTGGAGAAGATTCTAAAAGAGTTCTTAGACTCCCTTTCCTATTCCTAGTGAACTAACTGGCCATTTATGCCAACAATAACAGCTTCATTATTCCAACACCACCTTCTTTTAATATAAAAATATAATAACGCTGAGGGGGACCCCTGGATAAGTTGAGGGAAGTCGAGGGAGAGCTATAGGATACAGAGATGCGGTGCTAGCTGATGCTGGGGGAGGGGGGGGGAAAAGAGACGACATTTTCCTGAGAGCTGAATATAGCAGGAAGGCCACTGCTGGTCATAATGGGGAATGGTCTGGGCCACACCCTTCCAAGATGACACTTGGCAGGAAGATGATGAGGAACCCAAAATGGCATCAAAGGGGCCTGCCCTCTTTGTGAACTCTTTCCACACCACCTG
The DNA here is from genome assembly GCF_963506605.1 of Zootoca vivipara. NCBI lineage: Eukaryota > Metazoa > Chordata > Lepidosauria > Squamata > Lacertidae > Zootoca > Zootoca vivipara. Next base: position 13,588,400 of record NC_083288.1, read on the forward strand.
ATATGGTGAGATCAACATCTCTGTGGCTCGTTTGTTGCTCCTTGGTGTTTGATTCCATCTAGTGGCAGCAGTTGGCATATTGGGACTCCCTGGGAGGATGAGAGATGGTGCTTGGGAAGCAGACACCCATATTAATTCCAGGTGCGACTGAGACACCAAGTCGGAGCATTCTTAAGCTGTAGGAGCAGGCCGACTACAGAGGTTTACGGCTAGAGACTCAGTCTCAGGCACCTGTGATTTTTTTACATTTAACTATTCTCTCACGCTGAACTGTTTCCTTTGTGGCCTGCCTTCTCTAAACGGAGCCATGGGGAAAGGAGGAGAGGCAAAAGACAAAAGACACAGCACATTTAAGGGGATTTTTTTTAAAGCAAAAACAAAAACCAAGAAGATGGAAGAAAAAACTAGAGATCTAGGAACAACTGTAAAACAAAAATAGATAAAGAGGGGAAATCCTGAAGTCATCCAAGGCAAAGTGAGAGAGAAGGCTGTCCTTGCAAAGGCAAGGAATGAACTGAAGGCGGAGCTTTATCACATGTTCCCCGTCTTTCTGAGCAACGGGACGTCCAAACCCAGCATATTGGATGCCTCAGGCATCCCAAATGAGAAGTCCTTTTAACTCTCTTTCTGGCGAGTTTCTCTTTTCTGTTACAGATAAATGCAGCTTCATGAAGATCTTTGTTGGGAAGCAGCTCCCAAGTTGCTGAAAAGGCTCAAGCTCCAATTCTTTCTGTCACAGGCGCAGTAGCGGCTACTCTAGAGTAAAGACTCCTCACAACGTCGCCTTTTCATGCTTTTATTCAGTGCAAACTATTTACAGTGCAGAGTCAGTACTATGTAGATGTTGTCAGTCTGGGTCAGAACCTCCGAATGGAGATTCCCGCGTTTTCCTCCAACAAAGTAGCCTGGGAACATTGAATCTCCGCCCCCGGCGCTTTTTACGCAATTCCGGGGTCGGCGGGAGCGGTCTTCTGGTCGCGCTTTCCCTGCTTCCCATTTCCTCTCCTGAGCGGAGCAGTGGCTCTGCTACCCTACCTGAGCTGTGCCTTCTACTTCCTGATTCCCCGCTAGAGACATCCCCCTCCCCACTCCCACTGGCGCTGGGAGATGAACTTGTGCTCAGGATGGGAGGAGGCTGTCTGTAGCTGCTCTCCCTCACACTTTCACTCCACTCCAATCTCCTTAAAAAAAAAACAACAACAACCCCAAAACCTACTATTCCAGTCAATTTACAGGACGCAAATGCAAAGGAGGCAGAACAAATAATTTGTGCCCTCGCCTCCAGTGTTCTAGGAACTCAACTTCCACCTCAGTATTAAGTAACAGAGCTGGAGTCAGGTCTTCTGCCAAAACACTGAGACATTTGTCATAAATTCATTTAAAAATGAAACCTTGATTACTGGCTTACGGTATCTGCATATCTGCTAGACAAGTTCCACGTAAGAACTATATGCTGGTACGGTACAGAGTATTCTACTCCCTCCCCAGTGAAGGGATTCTAAGCCTAAAATGTGCCAATCATCCCAGGCAATTAAATTTGAGAAGCATTCAACAGCTTTCCTCAGTCAGGTCCAATATGAGATTTGGACAGAAGAGAGTAGCAATCTCTACATTCGCTTGGTACTGACAGGAAATGTTGAATTTGTGAAGAAACAAGTGGTCTGCTCTTTCAGAGCTGCAGCTCTGTCATAATGCCACTCAATCAAAGTGTGCTCTCTCGCTCTCACTCTGATTATTCCTTAAATCAACACACGCACATACATAAACCCTCAGCATTTTAGCAGCCCAGAGAGCCATCTTTGTGTACATGGCGCCCTCTTACTCACCAAATGGAGAATGGTAGCTAGAATTTTGTATACTGTCTGAGTCTCCTCTGGTTCAAATCCAATTACTTTCATAGCATCAGCCACAGCTTTGAAGTCAGCACCATCATTAATAGAACACTGAAAAAGAAGCAGCAGCAACAGCAAATTAATCAGATGCAATACCATTGCACGCACACTGAGGGTGCAATAATAGACAAGAAAAATCATGGCGGACATTTCTGCAGTGGTGAGCTGAAAAGAAGAAGAAAAAACCTGTAGATATTGCACAATATTTAATCTGAAAACAGAAAACGTCCTGTGTGTGGTTTGAGCTACGACTCCTCCTCAGAGTCAATTTAACATCAGGTAGAAGTCTATATGCCTTCAGTATATAGTGGATAACCTATAGTGGATAATCTATTTCACATGCCACACTGATTGCAGAGAATGTGCTGAAAAGCCACTTAGTTAAGAACACTAAAAAGCCTTCTGGATCAGGCCAATGGCCCATCTAGTGCAGCATTCTGTTCTCACAGTGGTCGGCCAGATGCCTGTAGGAAGCCCAGGACCCGAGTGCAACAAACACTTTCCACACCTGTGATTCATATTAAGTGGTATTCAGAGACATATTGCCTCCAACAGTGGAGGCAGAACATAGCCATCATGGCTAGTAGCCTTAGATAACCAATTGCCAATTAGATAACCAATTGTTATCTAATTAGATAACCAATTGTTTCAGCCTTAGATAACCAATTGTTTCAGCCTATTTTACCAAAGGATGTACACAAGGCATGTGGAGAATTTGAAGCCACAATGTGCTGGTATAATCCAGGAAAAGCAAAATCTAACTATAGATGGTCAGCATTCTTTTTCTCCCCTTCTCTCTTTTAAATGAATGTTTCTCGTGGTTTTAAGGAGGCAGTTGTGACTCTCTATTTTAAGAAACCATTGCTTGACCCTGTTAAACTAGGCAACTCTCGGTCAATCTCATATATTTGCATTTTGGGGACAAGGTACTCAAGTGGGTGGTGGTCAGACAACTCCATAGACACTTTGGAATAAAGCTGATTATCTGGATTAATTTCAGATTGGTTTGGGAACGGAAACTGCCTTAGTCAACTCTGCTGCATGATCTACGTCAGAAGAAAGAGATTTGTCTAAATCAGGGGTCAGCAAACTTTTTTCAGCAGGGGGCCAGTCCACTGTCCCTCAGACCTTGTGGGGGGCCAGACTATAATTTGAAAAAAAAATATGAATGAATTCTTATGCCCCACAAATAACCCAGAGATGCATTTTAAATAAAAGGACACATTCTACTCATGTAAAAACATGCTGATTCCCAGACCGTCCGCGGGCCGGATTTAGAAGGCGATTGGGCCGCATCCGGCCCCCGGGCCTTAGTTTGGGGACACCTGGTCTAAATCTATTGGACTGTTTCCATTCAACATTGGTAGAAACAACTGCAGCTTGTGCAGGTTTGTGGTCAATCCAAAACTGAATCAGAAGTTTTCTAATTCCTCTGTGTGACCTTTCTTTAGGAGGAAGGGAGGATCACGTGTTTCCAAGGCTTATTCTCACAATGCTAAACTATTAGCATTATGCCCAAACCAGCCAACTAAAGTGGCATAAGTGCATAAATTCAGCTGGAACTGCACAGAGTCCATAGTATGGCTGATCATGCCACAATTCAGAAGGACCAAGAAAAAGAGATTCCTCATAAGTTGGCAACAACCTCACCTTTAACTGCATTCCAGTAGCAATATAGCTGTATGCAGATAAATCCTTATGTAGATGTAAGGAACGTAGCAGCTGTTCAGAACCTCCTTGGAGTAGCTGAAGAGAAAGTCGGAGAGTCATTTATCCAAATTAATTTCTTTTTCAGCTTTTATACTATTGTTATTATCAACAATTAAAGTACTTTAAAAGTTCTAAAAGCTGTACAGTAGGGGTGGGCAGACTTCAGGTTCATTGAATCCACTTTCTCTGTTTCTAAAACCCCAAGATATACCTACCAAAGCCAGGTACGAAAGAGATATAGTTAGAAATGATGAATAGGAGTTCCTCGGAGCATATTCTAAGTAAGCTTAGGGATTTGTTTTCAATACCAATTTATGTGGAAAAAGTAACCTTTGTTGGTTCTATTATTAAAGCTATTAGTAGTCAGAAATCCTTGTTAATTCACTGCAAATGACCCAGAGAACTATCAGTAGATCCCAATCTTTCTTCTGCCCATGCCTGTGTACAGCTCCTGCACACAGGCCCACAATCCTCTGAATGCAGGATCCTGCTGCCGCCGATCCTGCTGCTGAACTGCGTTCAGAGGAGGGGAAAAGAAAAAAGGAGAGTGCTTCTGGGCATGCGGGACACCTTAAAAGACCACCACATTAGTGCCGCTTGGTGGAGCGGGCGCTAAGAAGCTTGCCCTCTTGTGCGCTGTTCCCTGGGAGCAAGTCCCATTGAACTCAGCAGCTCCTGCTGCTGCCGCCGGCGGCCCCCTTGCCCGGCAGACATCGCGCTCTGGCTCCTCCCCCCCCCGCCCTGCGTGCTTCCTCCCTTCCCTCCCGTGCCTTAGCCCCGCCCCTTGGCCCCCCTAGTTTTGATCCTGGGTACGCCCCTGCCAGTTACTCTAATTGCTTGCCGGAAGTATAGGGAAATTATTTCCATCTGTATCTAGAACCAGCATCACCAACCCCTCCAAAAGAAACAAAAACAAAAAACCCAATGAGGATTAGATTTGGATGAGTAAGGCTTGAAGAGCCTGCCTTTGAGCAGAGCAAGGGGATGGCGCTGATGATCTGTAAATTACTGTATTTAGCAAATGACAAATCAAAGCCAAGCATATACCCTGCATGGACTAGTGAGCAAAGTGGGATGTGGCATCTGTTGAAAATTTTACACACAATGAGGGACACTGCAAAAAGCAATCAAGCAGTATTTCCTGTGAATTCAGAGGCACTCACTTACAAGGCTGCTGATTTCACCTTAGCATATCAAGCTAACAGCTCACCTGGTAGAAGGAGTGAAAGTTGCGCTCTCCTGACTGCTGCACAATCACCCGTGACTAGAGAGAAGCACAAGAAACAAGGGAAAGATTACAAGTTGGCTTAGCTACCCAACATAGCTTAAGTCTCTTGACTAAGGCATCAGTGGTGTCATAGCAAAGTTTTGGAGGGCTCAGGCCAGAACATCAAGAGTGGGAAACCTCTGAGTTTTGGCTATTAGTTACTTAGTTATTTTGGTTATTAGTTACTTAGTTAGTAACAGGTCTACACTGTTTTAATGTACTTAATCTGTTTGTAAATTTTTGATGACTTGTTGCCATCAATGCCCCCCCCCCGCCCCACATTGAAAAGTCTGATACAAATATGTGGTGTTGGTGGGGGTTTTTAGTACTGCAATTGAACAAGCAACTAGGTAAAGAGCACTGGCAGCAGTTACACTTTGGATTTATAACAGAGGCGCAGGACAGTTATGGTCTATTTGTTGAGCCCCTTAAAGGTGTGATGGAATGCCCAAAAGTTACTAGTAAGCACTTTAGAGCAACAAAAAAAGCTGGCTGAAAGAGGACATGGGAATGCCAAATTGGGTATTGTTTCCATTAGAATTTAGGTAATCCAAGATTTCAGAACTCTTCTCAAGTACTGTATCTAAGGCTAGCGGTGTAGCGAGCCGCTCGGGTGCCTGGTGTGGGAGCGTGTCCTGTAGCTAGGGGCGGGGCGATCTGCTTCTCCGCTGCCTTCCCCTCAGCTATAGGGCGGCTGAGGGAGAGGCAGTAGGCATTTCAGAACCTGCAGGCACCTAAGTCACCACGTCACTCCTAAAAAGTTTCATGAGCCCAATTTTTTTTAAAAAAACACAACTCATTTTGTCACACACACCCCAGTGATGACACCCAGGGTGGACCGCACCCCCTTCCCGCGCAACTGTCTAGGGCCTGTTCCAAATGAACCAAACTGGGCCAACTCCTACAAACATAGGATGCTTACCAAACCAGCCGAAATGCCTTCGTGTTTTAATTTGTGTTTTTTTTTTAATTCATTTTTATTGTTTTACAATGTCATGCAAATCAAGTAGAGTACAAAGGATGCATCCTAAATCAAGTTACATCTACAATCTGCAATCAAAATATTCTTCAAATACCTTCGTGTTTTAATTTGAGAGAGAAACCAACACCACTTTTTTAAAAACCCAAAATAAATCACTAAAATGCCTTGCAAGCCATCACAGCTATAATGGCTGAGACTGAGTGCAATGTAGTCGTTAAGACAGTTGGACTAGGAGCTGAGAAAGCAGGGTTCAAATGCCCACTCTGCCATAAAACTCACTGAGTGATATTGGGCCAGTCATTGCCTCTCAGTCGAACCTATACTGTTGTTGTGAGGAGGAGAACTGTGCACACCACTTCAAGTTCTTTTTTTGGGGGGGAGAGATGGGATATAATTGTAATAAATAAATTACCCCAAGTGTGTCACTATGAGCAAATGGGCATATGAGTACCAAATATGGAATAACCCCTGAGACTGAGATGGAGAGAGAGAGAGAGAGAGAGAGACAGAGAGAGACAGAGACAGAGACAGAGAGAGAGAGAGAGAGAGAGAGACAGAGAGAGAGAGAGAGAGGCTGAGACTACATTCATTCTGCAAAGAGGCTCGAGGGCAACAAATGCAGATGCTTAAAAAAACACCAAAAAAACCACACACCCCAAACACCAGATGCTGTCACAGGAATCCACATGAAAGCCAGCCAGCTCTCATAGTCACGCAAAGCAAAACAGTCCCATCATCTAGTCCATTTTTAAGTGAGATTTTCATCAACCCATGACTGAACATGTAATAGAAAGTTCTGTTACTGCGGCATGATCCTCTATTTGAAAACCATGGCATTTGACATCTGCTGTGATTTTATTTTCTGGAAAGCTCACTATGTTAAAGCCAACTCTTTTGATTTTTGTCCTGCTGGGAGTAAGGCATGTTCTTATCCCACGAGCTCTCCTCAGCAGATGCATACAATATGGTAATCCTTCTCATCATTTATAAAATAAGTCCACAAAAAATGATGATGGCTTTTTTATTGGCAAGGCAAACTTACCTTTTCCAGCAAGTAATTATTGATGTGCCCACCTATTGGGTCCCCTTTGAAATCAAAGTTGATATCCATATACTTTCCAAACCGGCTGGAATTGTCGTTTCGGTTGGTTTTGGCATTGCCAAAGGCTTCCAGGACACAGTTGGATTTCAACAGCATGTTCTTCACCCTTTGGAGAGCAGACAGGCACAAAAAGGAACAGGAAACCAGGTCTAGACGTTATGTATTTCTAAGTTTGCAAATCAACATGTTTTATATGCAAGCAGCGGAATGGCCACATTAGCGATTTTGTGGGATTAAAAAAGCTGTGCTCATGAAAGGTTCAAGTGAAGTAGCCCAAAACATGTCTCAACATAAAGCTCCCCTCCGGCATGCGGCTTAATCCAGCACTTCTGGACACTGTATTCTTTGTTTGTATCTAAAGCTCACCCCCCATTTTTTTTTTTAAAAAAAAGTCTGTTCAGCTCCAACATTGCACATTGAAAGCTCAATCTTTTCCCCAATAAAATCCAGGCCAAAGCCTGCACTTCCAAAGCAACTCTTGAACCTAGGAATACCTTCAATGGCAGGGAAATGTGCAGCCTAGGGCATGCACCATGTATCCTTGTGCCCACATGTGATCCATTCTACTTCTTATTTTTCCTCAGGGGAGGTTAGAACAATTTTAAATTTAAAACTTAAAAGTTAAAACACATTACACTCACAAGAATAGGGTGAACCCTGAAGCACGTAAAGGTAAAGGACCCCTGGACAGTTAAGTCCAGTAGAATTTGGCTCTGGGGTGCGACACTCATCTCCGCTTTCAGGCCGATGGAGCTGGCATTTGTCCTCAGACAGTATTTCTGGGTCATGTGGCCAGCATGACTAAACCTTCTCTGGTACACAGAACACTGTGACAAGTGCCAAAGCACACAGAAATGGTGTTTACCTTCCCACCGCAGTGGTAATAAATAATAATAATAATAAATTTTTATTTATACCCCGCCCTCCCCAGTCAAAAACCGGGCTCAGGGCGGCTGACACCAACAGAATTACAATAAAACATAAAAACAATTAATTAAAATACAGATTAAAATACAGTATTAAAATTTTAAATGCAGCATCATTTCAAGTAGTCCATAAATCCAAGCCATGAGGGAGGAAAACACAGGGGTCAGTCTGAGTCTAACCCAAAGGCCAGGCGGAACAGCTCTGTCTTGCAGGCCCTGCGGAAAGATGACAAATCCCTGGTACCTATTTATCTACTCACTCACACGGATATGCTTTCAAACGGTTGACAGGACTTGGGACAGCAACGGGAGCTCACTCTGTCACATGGATTCAAACTGCCAACCTTACGATCAGCAAGCCCAAAAGGCTCAGTGGTTTAAACCAGCGTTTCTCAACCGCTGTTCCGCGGCACACACGTGCGGCGACGAGAAGGGCGATTTGCTGCCTTGTCACGTGCCTGGCGGCCGCCATCACTCAACACTAACCCACCGGAAAGGAAGCCGGCCGGGTCACGACGCGGGGCGAGCGCAGCTCTCAACAGCCACCACCATGGCCTCGGACGTGAGAGGCGGCCGGCGGGTGCTGCTGCTGCTGTTTGTCTCGCTCTCGCTCCTCTTGCTGACTCGATATGTGCATTCTTTCTTCACTTACGTACAAATGTAGCAAGCTGCGTGAAAAGGTAAAGGTAATTTCTTGCCTTGAAATTCGGCCCGGGAGGCACCACTTGCGGGGGTGGGGGGAAAGGGAATTTCAAGTGGATCTATAATGGTTAAATCCAAAGAATCCAATTCCTAGAGAGGCTTAATAACACTAGTGGGGGCGGGCGGAAGGGGAGGTCAGTAATGGACTCATCTTCCTCGCTGGAGGGGGCAGAATGGCTCCTTTGCAGCTTTCAGTAGGGTGAGCAGATGACCACCACGTTCAATAATAAAGGGACCTTGGGTGGGTGGGTGGGTGTTGGAAAGGTGCAGAGGAGGAGAGACAAGGGATGGTGGGGGGCTAGGGTGGGAGTGCAGGAAGGGAGCACCCCCTTTCTCCCCTAGATCCTCTCCCTTAAGGGAGCAAACCTTGCAATGCACGTGGGAAGGGCACGCAGAGCAGGTCAGAGGTCCTGGCACTGGAAGTGAAGGTAAAAGGACGGACTTCCTAACTGCAGCACATTGTTAAACTTAGGAACTCCCTCCCACAGGAGGCAGTGATGACCACCAACATCGGTGGGTTTCGTGGAGGAGAGGGCAACCTGTTGAGGGCTCTCCTCTGCCCGGCCACATTTGGAAGCAGCAGTGTTTCTGGATGCCAGGTGCCAGAAACTACAGGAGGGGAAAAGTGGTCTTGTGCCTGAATCCTGCTTGTGGGTTTCCCAATGGGGCCTCTGGATGGCCATTGTGAGGGCAGGATGCTGGACTAGGTGGGCCACTGGCCTGATCCAGCAGGCTCTTCTTAGGTTCTTATGAAAATGCCTTGTCTCCACTTGTTTAACCCCTGGCACCTAAATTATTGGGGATAGACTGCTGCTGTAAAAGGAGGCTCCCCACAGCTAGTGGCACAGACATTCCCCTCCCCTAGGCCAGCGTTTCTCAAATTTTTTAACTTTTTTAATGGTGGTGTGCCTCGTGATTTTTTTCATGGAACAAGTGTGCCTTTGCCCAAAAAAGGTTGAAAAACACTGGTTTAAACCACTGAGACAGTGTCCCTCCCCTGAAGCACATATATTGGGTGTCAAAGGCCAGGACAAAGAACCAAACAGCAGTGATCGCAATGGAACATACAGAAAGAAACAGCACCGAAGACATGTAGGACTCAAGCCATTCTAACACTAGCACCTGGAACTGCGCTTAGAAACCACGGAGCCAGGTAGGGGCAATTGTGTCCTTTGCTATCAGTGTCACCCCAGCCTTCACACAATTCAGCAGCAGCCCCATGTACCATATTACATTCCAAACATGTACCCTCTTTCCCAGGACCATAGTCACCTTACCTTTCTACCTCAGCTCTCTGGCTTGGATTAGTAATGGCAGCTATGTATTGCATGATGTATTTGCTTGCTTCTGTTTTGCCTGCTCCACTCTCACCTGGGGGCACAGACAGAGGAAAAAAAAGTTTTCTAAGCTTTCACAAGAGTTCAAAACCACCACATTGTAGTAGTTATAAAGAGGACACATTTTATTCTCAGCATTCACTCTACCCTGTACTACAGTATTTTTGCTGTTTAAGTCATTTCTGGTTTGTCAGTTTTTAACGCAAGCTGAATTTAAGGACATATGTTGACCATGTACTGTCCCAAATTCAACTTGTAGCATTTCTAGTTGAAGAACATCAACTGCAGAAGTGGGCAAGACCTCTGTATGGCATTCTAGAAAGTTGCATACAGTGTTGAGCCAGTAGAAGATGGACAGAAAGAGGAACTGCTTACTTGTGGTATGTAAATTCATTCCACTTTTGCTTCTGGTGAACAGGTTTTAGGGTGGGATTTACCTCAAAGCACTGCAAAACACTTTTGACCAGTGTGGAAAAAATGAAACATGCAAACACACCATAGGAAGCAAAACCGCTCTCAAACAATGCTCAGCTCTTTAAAAAGCACTGCCTGCCCCTAAGCTGAGGTTGATTCAACAGATGACAGCTCCTTATATTCTAAGTTTTATATTGGAGATGAGGTGGGTGTTAGAGAGGGAGAAAGTTGGGAAAGGTGCACTGCTAAAAGCATAGTTTGTAAAATTGCTTCATCTACATTTTTGAAGCTTTGTTGACACTTCAAGCCTCAGCAAAGCTGCAAGCCAGCAGCCTGGCGGTATTCCTAATTTGCAATGGATTAACCCAATTAACGCGGGTGGCGCTGTGGGTTAAACCACAGAGCCTAGGGCTTGCTGATCAGGAGGTCGGCGGTTCGAATCCCCGTGATGGGGTGAGCTCCCATTGCTCGGTACCGCTACAGCGGGAAGGTAAATGGCGTTTCCGTGCGCTGCTCTGGTTCATCAGAAGCGGCTTTGTCATGTTGGCCACATGACCTGGAAGCTGTACGCTGGCTCCCTCGGCCAATAACACGAGATGTCTTGGTAAGCCCCCCTAAAATCAAATAATTTATTCCCCACTCCTCGAACTGCTTTCACTCCCTCCAATTATCAACAAAAAACAACAACTACTACAGGGTGAATGCTGCATCCCAGCACTAGAAGAAACAACACAACTGCAGCCAGACTCACTTCCTGTGCTTCAACTTTCAAATAGGCTGTTAGAATGTTACGGAGGTAGCAGGTACCCTGCAACACACCTGATATTACGATGCAGGTATCCTTTGATCGTCTCTTCATGGCTTTGTATGCAGCATCCGCAATAGCAAAGAGATGAGGGGGCCGCTCATACAGCTCCCGACCTTTGTACTGCTCGATCATGTCCCGTCCATAGATATTCAAGTTCTTGTAAGGGTTTACAGAAACGACCACTTCCCCAATAAAAGTGTAGATCCGTCCCTTTTCAAACCTAGGCAGGGCAAGACAAAGGCAAAGGAGAGAGAGAGAGTTAACTTCAAAGAGCATACATGAGCTTCTGCACATCTCCTCAGCTGCTTTTGATCATACCCGTTAGTCAATTGACCAAAGTATTTCACAGACTAACAGAAAGGTAATAACGTTTGAAAGCTTGTATGGAAAACATATGTAGTACATTAGGAAGAATTATAGGCACTGTAAATGCCGCCAAGTTTTCCATGTAAACATAGAATCTGGTTATCTAGAAGCAGAATTCGACATCCTGAGAACCAGTTTTGATTACGCCGAAAAAGAATCTAGCTCTCATGGCAATTTTTACAGGTTCAAGCAAACATGTGTAACAAGTTGTGATGACAGTCCTACTACCAGGACTGCTTATCGAGGTTCCAAATACCAATCTCACTATTCTGGAACATCTTTTAGAAGAATATTAAGCTAGTACAGGCAAACTGCCCCCCAATTTATGCACTTTCAATATGTGTGTGACTGTGCACACTCACATCACACTGAGCCTGGAAGTGACCCAAAAAGTCACAAAAGGGGGTGGAACAGGGCATGGTGGGGGCAGAATGGGGTGTTTGCAGGCTTTTTCAATGGTGTCTCAAATATACGCAATTTCACTTAAATGTGTGGTGCATTGGAACGCAACCTCCATGTAAATTGGGAGTTGCCTTTACTTTAATATACGAGACAGTAAGTGACAACTGGAGCACTAAACAAGACCACTTTAAAAACATTAAAAAATCTAGTTGGGAAAAATCAGTTTGCATCAATACAACACGCAAAAGTTTGCATCAAAAAACTCTTAATCAAGTCTAAATGCCCAGTGTAGCCCTAACAAAAAAACAAAACAAAAACAAAAAAAAAGTATTTCACACACATCCTTCCTAAACACAAATTCCAAGGTACTTTGTATTCAGCTTAGGAAAGTGATATCGGCTCATAGAATAATGTTGCCATTATGAATGGATAATGTAAGGCAGAACTTTCCAAACTCTGTGTTGTGACATGTTAGTGTGTCAACTGCAGTGTGTAGGTGTGTCACGCAAATGCTCCCAGGGCTGGAAAGGAGTTAGTTTCACCTCCTCTTTGCTAATGAAACTGAATTACTGGGTCGCGAAATGATGCGTGTCTAAAAAAATGTGTCACCAACATGAAAAGTTTGGAAAGCTCTAATGTAAGGCAAGTCAGAGCGTAGGGTGCATAACTCACTTGCACACCTAGCTGACATTAAAGCCACAAGAAAGGCAGCTTTAAAGGTGAGCATAAAATCCACAGTAACCATAGGCTCAAACAACTTTCTCATAAGATGACTCAGTACCAAAGATACACTCCATGCTGATACGGTCCCTGGGGTGAGGAAGTGCTATCAGTCCTAGCGATGAATGCAGAGATAGCTGATTAGTGAACTCTTCTTATCCAGGTTTGTCTCTCTTGTTGTTTTCAGGTAAGGGGGGGGGATGAAGAGAGGGGGGGAACTACTGCAAAGTGCATCAATTAGCCACACTACTTAAACTTTGTATATTTGCTGTGTGGAAGGCTTTCTAAAACAGGGGGGGGGGAATGGTTCACACAACTCTACAATCCATTCAAGGGATTGATTCACCAGGCTATCAATTTCAGGGACCCTGACGCAGCCATCTCATCCAACGTTTTTAAGGGAATTTCTCAGAGATAAGCTCCAAGTCAAAGGGCTGTATCGTGTCATGCCTGCTTGCTAAAGCACAAGCAGTGCAGACAGGAAGTGATTATAAGACACTCCTGAACAAAAGGCTGTGGGCTTCCAAGCTAGGAAACTTGGCTCAACAACTTATTTTTTAAGTCCAGTGAGCCACACACGAGGAGATGATAGCACAATATTTCTTGTTAACAACGAAAGGAAATTTAAGAGCATTTGAAATATGGCATGGTGATCAAAGTTCTTTTTTTAAAGAAGAAAGGTATAATAAATGTCAGGAATGTGTTTGGAAACCATTGAAAGAATACTGTAGAAATCATAAGGAGAGATAAGGAACTTGTGAGAGAGAGACAACCGCAGAACGAGCAAAGTTCATGAGAGAAGCACCCAACACAAGGCAGTGGCCAGTCCCCGCTGTGCGACTCAGAATTCTGCCTTATCAGAAAGGTCAAGTGGGTCAGGGACCAATGTGTTAAATCAGCAGAATAATGTGTTGCTTTGCAGCTGGGAAGTCTCTCTTAAGTTCTGCTCTGTGCGCTAGCCTTTCCTGGTATGTCATGGTGGCCCTGATCTGTAACAGAAGAGGAATTCTGGTTTCTTCCTCAAGAGCAGGGCTCAGAGCCCAGAGAGCTTATAATGCCAGGTGGGCACTGTAACTTTGGTAGGTAGCCGTGTTGGTCTGAGTCGAAGCAAAATAAAATAAAATAAAATCCTTCAGTAGCACCTTAAAGACCAACTAAGTTTTTATTTGGTATGAGCTTTCGTGTGCATGCACACTTCGTCAGATACATACCAAAATAAAAACTTAGTTGGTCTTTAAGGTGCTGCTGAAGGATTTTTTATTATTTTTTTTTGGCTCTAGGCTTCCACTCAGGCATGCTGCCACCTCTGCTCTGGAGTTCTGGGGGTGATCTTGACAGGTCTGGAGCTGGAGGAACAGGACCACTTCGGGCACACAGTTTCCCTTTAACCGCTTTTCTGAAGTGGGATCTCTTTGTAGGTGATGGCCCGGGGAGGCATTTGTCAGCATCTGCCAGCTCCCCCTGAACTGTATAAGTCCAACAATAGGGCACTCTTCTTCTGCTGCTGCTGTCTCTTCCAGTTCACATTGTCAAACCAGAGCTGAGGAAAAGAGATGTTTTTCTCACTCTCAAGTCAGTCAAATGGCACCGAGTTTCCCTACTCAAGGGTAGAGACTAAAATGTTCTCTGAAGCTCTGTCTTAAATGCTCCAGACTGCATGTGTGTGACTGCACAGAAACCATAAAGGGCAGGCTCTTAAGTTCAAACTTCTGCATCTTTAATCTCTTCTTGAGGTCCAAAAGGATTCTAGCACACCAATGTGAGAGCCTTCCCTATGGATGACCAAAGACAGAGGTCAGCAACCTTTTTCAGTTGTGGGCCGGTCCACCGTCCCTCAGACCATGCGGTGGGCAGGACTATATTTTGGAAAAAATAATAATGAATGAATTCCTATGGCCCACAAATAACCCAGAGATGCATTTTAAATAAAAGGAGACATTCTACTCATGTAAAAACACGCTGATTCCCGGACCGCCTGCAGGCTGGATTGAGAAGGTGATTGGGCCACATCCGGCCCCCGAACGGGCCTTAGGTTGCTTACCCCTGACCTTAGGTTCCTCTTCCCTGCCCGCCACATTTTCTTTCAAAAAAACACAACACCTCCCCATCTTCTGCAGACTGTTACTGATCCTTCACCACTAGGTGGGATCAGTACACTTCCTAACTCACTCTAAAATACTTACTTGATAGCTGACTGAACCACAATCCTGGCCCAAACACAGTGTGCCCTTAAAACACACAGCAGGATATGACAAATCCTTTTCCATTGCTCAATTTGAGAAAGGAAGACCAAACCAAGTGTGCAGTGAAGATCACAGGTCCCTGCTCAGCTCAGCTCAGCTGCTGATGTACTGTATACCAGTGCTATATGGAGTTGCCTATGTTTTCTAAAGTACCGCAAAACAGCCACTGAGCAGAGGCTTCTACATGAGTTCAGGGTTCCAAACACAGTATTTTAAGTTTCATGTGCTACTGCACATGGGCATAGCCGGGAGGGGGGCAGGGAGGGGCAGTCAATAAAATCAATAAAAATATATAGCTGAGGTTCTGTCCCGCCCCCCCCCAAACAAAAGACTTGCCCCTCCAACAAAAATCCTGGCTATGCTCATGCTACTGCATAACATCCAGATTGCTATAAAGATGCTGCAAAAAATCCCAGCAGTCAAGCACCTTCTGCTAATCTCACACGAGATATTCCTTAACAGTTTCACAAATTCTTAACCTATTTGAATTCTTCTCCCACTGAACACACAGGTAAAGGGAGGCAGAACCCCCAATTTCATCTAGTGTGGAATATTTTCTTACTGAAAGCACTTCCTTTGTAAGTAGTGGGAAAATTCAGCATTACTGACTTGCTTCCAAAGACAAAGGAGTGTAGCCAACTAAGTCTTACTCAGAGTAGACCCAACTAATTGAGGGATCTAACTTAAGCCCACTTATTTTAATGGATCTGCTCTGAGTAGCACTGAGTTAGTTATAGCCCAGAGAGTTCAGGTTTCAATGGAGTTTTACAATCCCAGAAGCATTTTGATACACCCTCCCTAGACATTGATCTCATTTTCACTCTTGCTTATGAAGTATGCACACCTGCAATAAATGTTAATAGATTTACAAGTGAAAACCAAAGAGCCCTACGCCCTTTTCAACTCAGCATTAAGGGCTGCCAATTCCACAGAGTAGGAAATGCCATTCAGTGTGCATTGGAGCCCCTCCTTTCCTGAATGGGACTGAGAAGCAAGGGCAGGGCAAGGATAAGCAATTTACTCACACAAAACTCTTAAACAGGGCAAGTTCTCCTTTGAAGGAAGTCTGGAAGGGGAGCAGGATGGGCTTGTAATTCTAGGGTTGCCAAAAGGTCAGACTTTTACTGGCCCGACCAGAAATTCATCCTCCTGCCCTCGTGCCAGAACACACACACAAACACAGCTCAAGAACTTGTTTCTCTAAATCAGGCATGTTGTAAGGTTATTGCAGCAGTTTAAGAGGAAAGTAGAAGGATTTGGGAAATAAAGAAGAAAAAATGGGGCATGACACTATTTCGGGAAAGGCAAACTGCAAAAGAAAAGGATTTTGTGTTAGTAGTGTTATGTAAAAGTGTTCCAGCCTTTACTATACAGTGGAACTACGTTAACTAAGATTTTGCCATGCTTCTGACCAGCTTCAGCTTCCAAGTCATATACGGTAGGCTATAGGCGAAAACAACAGTGAAATTGATATGACTGTGAGGTAGCTGCACAGACCGTGGTTCAATTCCACAATATGGAGTTTGGGAGGGGAAACTGTTTTCTACACAGTGCAATTTCAGCATATTACAGAGCAAAAGACCTTGGACAGAAGCAAATAAAAGCCAAACCACTAAACGCAGGAGTGTAAGAACGCTTTTCTTTCTGCTTGCGTCAGTGGGTACTGTGAGGCATGCCTCCTCCACATTTGAGGGCTGCGGAGTGCAAGCCAGGCTTGGGATGCCTGTTTTATCTGCAGATATTATGGCAGAAAGGCAGCAGAGGGATAACAGACTGGTTTCCTGGAACAGACAGAGGCTGCAGCAATGGTGCCTTCTGCCAATAAATCAAGAAAAAAATTGTTACCATTGCCACCTGCCTAATTTGTTTTAACCAACCAACTAGCTAACTCCAAGTAATTATACTATACCCACAGAAAGAAAGTACAGAGAGAGAGAGAAAAGAATAGAATAGGAGTCACCTGGAAGGACCTCCCTGACAAAGAAAAGAAAAGAAAAAGAACAGTTACAAGTTTTTTGCCTTTAGGATAACATGCTTCACATTCCATTTCACTAAAATTAACAGAGAATGTGATCCAAGCAGAAGTGTTACATACACACAAAATATAGACATGAAAACATTAACAACAGCTTTACAGAAGGAGGAACCAAAGGAGTGTCGAGTAAAAGAAGATTTTGTGATGCACCTGCAGTATTTAGCCCCTTCTGAAACACTGCACCTGAATACCACGCCATTTACTGAACTTCTGAGCTTGTTAATAATTGGGCCCCATATAATGCAGGCTCTTGCTTGAGCTGCAGAAGTTCTTTAAGGTGCCTAAAAGATTATGTTTCTGGGAATGTTGGGGGGTGTTTTCACTCATTTTCAGCACGGTCAATATTAATGACGTGATATTGGCATTGAGGAAATTTGACATATTATGCTAAACCAAGCAGCTGTGCATTAGGCATTAGGAACATCTTAAGACTCAGAATAATGGCACTTTAACAAATTAGCAATGCATTCTTAAAGAAACAAAAACAAACCTGGCGTACAAGTTTTGCTCTTATTATAGTGTGCAATTCTACACACAGATATGGGAGTAGGTCTCATTGAATTCAATGAGATTTTCTTCCAAGTAGACATTCATTGGGTTGCTGTTCATTCTCATTTCTTAGCATTTACTTTTCCGGAGCCTGGTTTCCCCTGCTTACCTCTAATATGGCAGAAACATAACTTTTTCACCACTACCTCATTCACCTCTTTTCTCCCCAACTTTTTCTTTTAGTTGCCTCCAACCCCAAATAAACACCCTTTTTACTCCAAGCAACAGATGTAGGGGTGAAAAGCTTCACAACAAGCACATTACATTATAAGGTCATAAACCAATCCTCATTCATGACAGGAATCTAGACATAATACAAAGGAAAAAAACGTGTTTTAATTTCCTTACTATTTTACCTGTGGGATTTGGAATGTGCTCCTTTGGCCAACTTCCATGTACTGAAGAAATGCTTCCTGGTAAAGCAACTAAAATCTCTCACCTAGGGCACATTCATGAATTTCTTTAGCTTAAGTTCTAATGACACAAACAAGTGTTGTACAAGGGTAACAGTTTAGTGATCCCTTTTATCTGGAGACATTACCATGGAGGGCGTGTGAATCCAAAAATCTTTCACACTGCACTATGAATGAACCATGAAGGGACGCGGGTGGCGATGTGGTCTAAACCACAGAGCCTAGGGGAGGCATCCCCAAACTGCAGCCCTCCAGATGTTTTGGCCTACAACTCCCATGATCCCTAGCTAACAGGACCAGTGGTTGGGGAAGATGGGAATTGTAGTCCAAAACATCTGGAGAGCCAAAGTTTGGGGATGCCTGGCCTAGGGCTTGCTGATAAGAAGGTCGGCAGTTCGAATCCCAGCGACGGGCTGAGCTCCCGTTACTCAGTCCCAACTCCTGTCCACCTAGCAGTTTGAAAGCATGTCAAAGTGCAAGTAGATAACTAGGTACCACTCCGGCGGGAAGGTAAACGGCGTTTCCGTGTGCCGCTCTGGTTCGCCAGAAGCGGCTTTGTCATGCTGGCCACATGACCTGGAAGCTGTCTGCGGACAAACGCAGGCTCCCTCGGCCTATAGAGCGAGGTGAGCACGCAACCCCAGAGTCGTCCGCGACTGGACCTAACGGTCAGGGGTACCTTTACTTTTACCTTTATGAATGAACCAAGAGCAAAACTTGTAGCATACACAGCAGTGTATGAACTACATACCACCAGTGGTTACCACCAGAGTCACAGAGGACAGGCCTGGATTGCTACCATATTGGAGATGGAATATTACACACAAGGGACATACTTACTGTGACAATTAATCCCAGCTGCAGCGCCCCCCCCCTAATTTACACTGAGTCTTGCCGCCAAGACTCCTCTGCTTCCTACTATTGAAGTACAGGAGTGGAAGCACAAGATTTCTTAAGGGTATCCCGAGCTGTTTCTTGCCATCAGCTAGCCACAAGCCGCTGATGCAACATCAGATGCTTCATTGTTCTCTTAAAAATATTCTACATTTGTCAAACTCGCACTCGGTACTGCTCTGTGAATACTGGGATCTTCTGAATAGAACATTGTGTTTGAGCCTGGGCTTTTGAATGCACCAATTTAGTTCTCCAGTCCTAGAAATAGTCAGGAAAGGCAGCAGGCCTTCTCTGAAGAACATAAAATGCACAGAAATAATTGAACTAGATGTGCCCCATAAGCTGATTCAGGGTAAGAAAATGCCAGTGTAACCAAAACAGTATACTACATTGCCTTTTGTTTCCTCTTCCCATTTTTTGGTTTGAACAGACCATTTGTTATCACCAGGAGCAAACTCATGTGGAAATGTTAAATTAAACTTTCTAAGGCACGATAATTTGTGACCCAACAGAGACCGAGCACAGTATTATTGCTCTTTTGTTGAGGAGTTATTTCATGCCTTGCATATTAATGCAACACTACAGTGTATTTTCCATGTTAACACATTATTGTAAACAGCTTGTCATGAAAGCATCCCGAACTCCCTAGAACTGGTGCTTTATTTCTAGACCACAGAAAATGCAACAACAGATGCATAACAGAGAAAGTGCTCTGGTGCCAACCCAATTAAGTCTCAGCAGGCACAAGAATGGTTAGGTACCAGTCTTGGAATTGCCCTCCAACATTATAATGAATGTTCTGACCACCAGTTCACTGGTGATCCAGTACACTGATGGGGTGCATAAAATCCCCATCAGAATCCATGTGGAAACACATTTCATAGAAATTTCCTACTCTCATATGCAAATCTATTCATCTGTACAGTGCATCTAAGCATGAAAGATATGCACAATGTTGTACATAGAAGGTTCTGGGGCATATTCCTGGACATGTACTCAGCCTTCCCAAATAACACTTGAGATGGCAATCCTGAGCACAGACCTCTTCAGACTGCAGGAGAGGCTCACTTGACTGACTGCTGCTCCATTTAAAACAACTACCGGTATATATGTGTCGAGGAGAAAACTTGGCTAGAACCCTTCTCCTTGACACCTAGTTCTCCGCAGGAATTTATTATTATTTGGTATGGAAAGGCATTCAAGTCATGCAAGACCTCACCTTCGGTCTGAAGTGATCAAGTCTAGACACAGGATTTTCACCTCACCTGCTGCTTGTGAGAGCTAGGGGTTTGTACAGGATGCCAGCCGGGCCTTTTGGTCCTAGCAATCACCTGCACAAAATGAGAATGCATCCAGAACACACCCAATACTATACATGCAATGTAGGAGATTGGTACCGTAGCAGCAAATCAGCTCCCTCTGAAGCTCTGAAAGCCACTGATCAAGAGAAATGCAGAAGTACTTGCTAAGAGAGGCAATATAAAACCTCAATGAAGATGAGGCAAACCTCCATGGAAGAAGAGAATCCTACAGCAAGCAAAGCCAAAGGCACATTTCTTGCAGTAGCAGCAGCAGCAGTTTAGCACAGCAGCCACCCAATTGTGCTATGTTAAGTATGAAAGCTCATAAAAGATGTGGGAGCAGCTCTCCCTCCTCCTGCCTTCCTTCACTGACTGGCTAGTTTAAGAGGGAGGATGAAATGCCTTATCCTACTCCTCTCTGAATGCCAGTGCTGGATTAGCACTCCAGTCAACAAAGCCTTACAAGCAGCGAACTAGAGATGTGCAGCTGTGTATGAGGACTCTGCACATTTGCTTGCTAAAGAAATGGTTGTAAGCAGGTAGGGGGACTTGAGGGGACATAAGGTTAGAGAAATACTGACATAAATATTGGACACAGCCAAGAAAAAATATTACGGCACTAGGACCATCATTTTTAAACTGGGGAACCCCAAAATTCATTGGAGGCATATCAATGGCTATTTTATCATCATCGCTGCCACCACACAGCTATAGGAAGGGTGTTTACTCTCACACACAGTTCATATGGGTGTATACAGTCTAATCTCTAGTGACCTGCATGTATGATGATGTGCCATAGAGCAGCCTTCCCCAACTTAAGAGCCCTCCAGATGTCCTGAAGAACCAGCACCATTGGCCCTGAGCAGTCCTAGGAATGCCAGACAGTATGGTTAGTCTAACATCTGGAAGGCAACATGTTGAGGAAGGCTGCTCAAGAACATGTCACAGAATGCTCTGCACTGAGCAGGAGGTTTGTGGCAGACAAGTAAGTGTCCTTAAGCACAAAAGTGATAAGGCTTCATTTTAGGTGAAAAAGTTTGAAACCCTCTAGCCTAGAAAAACCTTTCTCCAGACCTATTTCTGATAGTCAAGGAATATGCATGTTTTCAAATACAGTAACCATCTTAAACACAACATTAGGAAGTCAAGGCAACTTAGCCTTTTACCAAGATACATTTTAATAAGAGCTGTGACAACCCCAGTAACTTTCGCTGCATATGGACAAAGCACATTTTCGACTCTTAAAGATGCAATGCAAATTTATATTTGATCTTTGGTAATTACTTCCATTCCAGGAAAAGAATCTACGTGTGAGATGACATGCCTAAGGTAATTTGCATGCCTATGTCAACAAGGTATCGGAACAACTCTTCAAACTTCTCGCCTTCCTACCTCTAAAAATCATTGTACTAAACACTACACACTACATAACAGTACTCTATTACTAACAGGAAGAACTCAAGCTTTCTTATAACTTAACTCTCTGACCCAGAATTGGGAAGGGGTTGGTTGCAGCTACTCAATCTGGAGAGGGTATATTCTGCTCATGCTGAGAAGCCCTCACTATACACCCAAGGGCTAAATTCTGATTAAGCCCTGACTGAAAACAAGCCCTCCATGGTAAAATCCAGGAAAAAACAGTGTGTTCCATGACAAAACAAAACTGATGCAACTCCAGCTGGAAAAACACAGAGGTATGAGACATTACATTGCAAGTTCCGACAAGTCACAATTTCTTGTCAACAACTAATAGGTGAAGTGGCCCATCATATTCATACACATTTTTTTAAGATACAAAAGGAGATGGAAACAATGGCCGGAACAGTGATCTTAAGAAACAGGCAAGGCAGTATCTTCCTTAAAAAAATCTATTAGTAAAGTTCAAGCTTCTGCATTACCCAGAATCCTTCAGACAGACTCAAAAGTGGCTAATTTGCAGATACACAGACAGCAACTCAAGAGACCTAAGGATGACTTTAAAGATAATTGCTACATAAATAGATATACTTGTAATCAGGTCTGAATTATATATAGTACAGTGGGAAAGCAGCTAAATCTGCCTCATGAAGATGGCACATGGCTATTTGGGATGATGCACTTGCTTACAGGTGGCCCCTGTGACATAAGGAAGGCAATCTCATATATTTAGCTACAAATTGGCTTCATGATGTCAGTATCCAGAAGAAAAAGTGCCCCAGTGTTCACAGAGCTGCTGCCTGGCAGTATTGCTTGCCATATGCTATTTTCAGCAGCTATATGTTCTTAAAACAAAACAGAACTCCCCTATGTGGCAAGAGAGTGATAGTACTTCCATTTCACCACAGGTGGGACTTAAAAGTCAATAGCCAGGAATAGCAGACATTTGTTGCCTCACAGCAAGCAGCCTCTATTGCAGGAATGGGAAAGTAGCCCCAGGGTTCAAAATTAGCAGGCACATTTAGCACCTAAAAGTTATTCTTTTGTGGTCTGGGTGCCCTTTTGTGGCGCTGTGGTTAAACCACTGAGCCTAGGGCTTGCTGATCAGCAGGTCGGCGGTTCGAATCCCTGTGACGGGGTGAGCTCCCGTTGCTTGGTCCCAGCTCCTGCCAACCTAGCAGTTCGAAAGCACGTCAAAATGCAAGTAGATAAATAGGAACCGCTACAGCGGGAAGGTAAACGGCGTTTCCATGTGCTGCTGTGGTTTGCCAGAAGCGGCTTTGTCATGCTGGCCACATGACCTGGAAGCTATACGCCGGCTCCCTCGGCCAATAATGCGAGATGAGCGCGCAACCCCAGAGTCGGTCACGACTGGACCTAATGGTCAGGGGTCCCTTTACCTTTACCTTTATGTGCTTTGAAGCCTCAAAATAAATGTTAAGGATAGACAATATGTTAAGGAGTTTAACAATAAAGAGTAGAGTGTTTTGAAAACTTAAGTATGGTACCAATATTCTTATTGCAAACACCAAATTAAACATGTTTTAACCATTTCTGCAAAACATGTGATATTAACAATGCGTCACTTATGTGAATTGTGTATTAATTCATGCTTATCAAAAGAATAAATAAAAAGTGTTTCCCCCACTATCTAGAGGCGACTAGACATTCTATTTTGGCACCCACAACCCAGGTCCCAGAAGCCATTTGGCTCCTAGCTTTTCTATCCCAGTTTCTAACACTATGTGGCTCTCTAGATACAGTCGTACCTTGATTCTTGAACAGAATGCATTCCATCCCGGAACCATTCGAAAACCAAGGCGCAGCTTCTGATTGGCTGCAGGCGTGTCCTGCAGCCAATCAGAAGCCACAGAAGCTACGACCGGGTATTCGGCTTCCAAAAATCGTTCCAAAAATTGTGTGAACACAACCATAATGCTCTGAAACTAATACAGCAACAACAGCCTGTCTCAAACCTTACAAGCAAAAGCTAATCTCCTCAATCACCACAAACTAAGAAAGCTGGCACCATTATGTAGAGGAATCTACTCCTGTTTACAGACTCCTGTAGGCAATTGGTATTCAGATGGCCACAAAGCAGAGAAGGTAGGAATGGATGGCAAAGCTCCTCCTCATTTTTCAAGGTGGACTGCTGACAAGCTCTGATGAAACTATGGGAGTTGCCTCCTGGAAGGCAAAAGCAGGAGTGAAGTGAAACTTCCCAAAGAGCAAGATCTGGTCCAGGGTTTGCCAGTTTCTGTACAGTATTAGGTTTAGTTGCAGTACCATTGCTAGGAGAATAAAGGTTTTAAAATGGGAGATCCCAAAGGAGCGTCTCCACCCCCATCGTTCTGTCCAGACACTGAGGTCCAGTGCCGAGGGCCTTCTGGCAGTTCCCTCACTGCGATAAGCCAAGTTACAGGGAACCAGGCAGAGGGCCTTCTTGGTATTGGCACCCGTCCTGTGGAACACCCTCCCACCAGATGTCAAAGAGAAAAACAACTACTGTACCAGACTTTCAGAGGACATCTGAAGGCAGCCCTGTTTAGGGAAGCTTTTAATGTTTAATGGATTATTGTATTTTAATACTTCTGTTGGAAGCCGCCCAGAGTGGCTGGGGAAATCCAGCCAGATGGGTGGGGTATAAATAATAAATTATTATTATATTATTGTTGTATTGCCCAAGTGTTCAAGAAAAACCCAGATCTGAATTGATATAATGTAAAAAAAACTTTTAGCACAAATAAGCACAGAATCCCATAATAATTTGCATTCCCTGCCAACTGTGCAGCCACAGCAACCGAAGCAGATCATAAACCAATAATGTTCATGAAATCAAAGATAGTATCAGGAGTGTCAACTGTGCTAAGGAAAAGGAGAGGTATTAGTTTATTAAGCAGACAACAGTGTTAAACATCTACACTAGACATATGATTATGAAGTTCAAGCGAAGCTTCTAAAGGCCTTTAAAGGGTGTCCTTTCTGCCTTGTAATCCCATTCACTCACAGACTTATTCATAAACATTCCAAAGACTTGAGTAGTAGTAAAACCAGACATTTTTAGAGTTGGCATGTCAACCCCTCCCTCGCCCCTTGCACTTCCTTTCAGCCAAGTTACTCTCTCGTGCCTCAGGCAGGTATATAAACATACAGACCAGAAATTGGTTTTCTGTACACTGTTGGTCACTGGTGTTTGTTTTCTTGTGCTACAGTGTTCAGGCAGTGGCTTCAAGATTTTAAGAAGAGTACTGTACAGTATTAAATTGGAGAACATTTGATGTAATTTTCGGGCTCTGATGGAATGGTGAAGACTCACAACTTTCATAAGCAGGGCCACATATTTTATTTAAACTGCAAGCCAGTGACTTTAATTTGCACCAGGGATTACCAGGATCCAGCAGCTTGTATAAAAAGAACATGCAAACAATTTTAATACTGGTTGCAGATCACTACAGCCTTATGCATGCAGTGAAGTAGGCCATTGCCTTAAAAATCAGGTTGCAATAAATTCAGACTGATGACAAATGACTCTGTCTCATTTTGTCTAAACAGGTACAGTTTAGAAATCCTGATCCATATAGCAATGATTGCCCTGCTCTTTTCTTCATACTCCACACGCAGGCCAAATATGCCCCTTGCAGCCAACATGATAGAATGGCAAGAAGAACAGAAAAAATGATGTAATAAGCAGATTCTTAGATAGTATATGGAAATGGCACAATGTCTGTCTGCAATAAGTAAGCTACCCATGCCAATAATGTTCTATAGGTAGTTCCTTGGTTCATCAGTTCCACGGCCTACATAACTCCATGAACCACAGTTCCCTGGAATCTAGCTTGCAGGCCCTACAACCTGGATTTCAGGTAGCTGCAGTTCAGGAGATTATTCCACTGAGAGAATACAAAATGAGTGCCATGAAACAAATTTAAATATCAGGGATTTGTTTGGGCAATGTATTATAGTTGGGCAATTTATATTCTTATTCTTTATATTCTTATTTATATTAAATGTATATAACGCCCTTCATCTGAGGATCTCAGGATGGTTTCAGAATGAAAACACAAAAATACATAACATAACAGCAAACAAAACAATAAACACACACACACCCGTTTAAAAGGCCATAGATTGTTTATTTAGCCAAAGGCAGATGCCAGGTAAGCCTCCCTGGGGAAAGCATTCCACAAATGGGGAGTCATCACAGAAAAGGCCCGTTCTCATGTTGCCACCCTCTAGACCTCTCATGGAGGAGCCACATGAAGAAAGGCCTCAGATTATGATCGCCGGGTGCGGGTTGGATCGGTTAATATGGGGAGAGGTGGTCCACGAGGTATGGCAGCAATAAATATTAGATAAGCATTGCATTTTTCCATTCTATTGCTAGAAAAGTGATTTAATGAACAAACAAAAATCAAATTTATTTATCTAGAAAACTCCAACATTAAGGTCACATCATCATGCAGCAAAGCCTGAAACAGCAATAAATATTTGCTGGATAGTCTTTGTTCCAGACAGTACATTTGCTACAGTGGGTTATTCGGTATTTCCTCCTTCACAGTTGGCACTGGACAATTCATAATCATAATAAAAAAGGACTTGAAAAGAACAAATCGTCTTTGTAGTTCTCTGGAGGAAACAAGCAGCCAACAGCAAGCAGTAAAAATAGCTGCAAACTTGGAGCTCTCTAGCCAACCGATTTCAGTGATTTTTGGGCACCAACCCAGATTTTTTTTTTTAAAGGAAAAACTCCCAGCTGAACTTCAGTGAGTACTGCAGGGATATTTGCATATTTCTGAAAGTCACAATTGTGACCAATTCAAACATTTTATCATTGACAAGCACCTCCCTCATGATCCTACTTTCCCATTGCTGCCCATTTACTCCTGTAATAGGAGAAAGTGCACCAAACTAAAACTAAATTTTGCACATTGCTGAATTCAGTGTTTGCATACCAAAAGTTATTCTCTCGCACATAAGTTGCAGAGAACACACCTGAATCAGAAACCCAGTTCCCTACAGATACAAATTTGCTTAATACATATTTATCTTGCCTATCATTTATCAGGAGCTATCTGTTTTCCTATTTAACAGATGTGGCAAAACAAGGTTTCATGCTGCCCAGTGAAACAAGTCATATTTAGCCTGTGGTTCTCTTTGCCAGCATAAACAAGAGTTGTGCTTGTTTGGTTTAATGGTAAGGACAGTGTCCATCATCCATTTAGGCTCATGACTGAAATGTAAGACAAATGTTGAAGCTAAAGCCAACTAGATATGATGTACTTTAAAAAATCTATTTATACCACCTGTCCTGCATACATATGAAAACAGAAGAATGCTTCTAGACATCAAAATATGTGACAGCAAATGTGTCACAGAAGTGTGGTACTGGACATCATGACTACTCTGGTTTCTTAAATAAATGGATAGTGTAGTTCAGGCATAGGCAACCTTGGCTCTCCAGATGTTTTGGAACTACAACTCCCATGATCCCTAGCTAACAGGGCCAGTGGTCGGGGATCATGGGAGTTGTAGTTCCAAAACATCTGGAGAGCCAAGGTTGCCTATGCCTGGTGTGGTTTATGAGTTTGGACCCATTATGCCAAAAATTAGATGAACTTATGCCAAAGTCACATTTTGGTCCAGCATTTTGATTCAAATGGCACCTGGTGTCTAAACATTAACAAAGCCCCCTCCCCCCACCCCTTAGGAACCCTCATGCAGAGTTTGGCAATGATAATCTTGAGAGGCATCCAAACCACAGAGGACAAACAAGCAAATGGACAGACAAAGCACTTTCCAAAACACACAGTAGATTGGGTGAAATATGTCCTCCTGCCTAGAAGCATACCTTCTCTAATGTTAGTAAACGTTGCAGAGCAAGTACAGTTGTTTTCCAGCTGAACCTCCCTGGGGAGAGAATTCCACAAATGGGGAGCTACTGCAGAAAAGGCGCGTTCTCGTGTTGCTACCCTTCTGAGCTCTCATGGAGGTGGTACCCAAAGAAGGGCCTCAGAGGATGATCACAGGGTCTGGGGTAGGTTTATATGGAGAGGCGGTCCTTGAGGTATTGCAGTCTTGAATGGTTTAAGGTTTTATAGGTCAGAACCAGCAATCTGAATTAGGCCCACAAACTAATCGACAGCCAGTACAGATCGGTGTAATATGCTCAAACTGTCTTGCCCTGGTGAGCAACCTAGCCACCGAATTATGCACAGCTGAAGTTTCCAAACCTCCTTTAGAGGCAGCCCTATGTATAATGTATTGCAGTAATCTAACCTAGAGGTTATCAGAGCATAGGCAGCACCAGTTAGGCTACCCCAGAGAAAATGTACTGTACAAAGAGAGAACGGACACATCCAGGAGTAAAAAGGAGGAAGTAATAAGCTACAAAAATCCAAACAAGGGGTTGCTGCAGCAACTGCCAGCACTGACAATTGGTACACAGGATGCAAAACAGCTTATTCTACTATCTTCATGCTATACATGGGTGGGGTGAATAATGGACTCTGCCTCTAAGCCTTCTTCCAGTAGCAACTGTATGTCCCACCTCACGGGAACCAGACACATTTAAAAAGCCACTTCCTGGGTGGAATTTAATTTTCAGACAGATACTTAGGACTATCAAGCCATAGCAGGACCTTTTAAAGAACCACAAAGGGCCACAGCTTGCTGCTCACATTGAATGAGCTCCAAGGAGCACCTTCCCCAAGATACACACACTTGTAACAAGGATTTATTGACATTCAAAGTTGTTTAACAGCTCCAAAGGTTAATTATTACTCTTTATTACAAGGATCTGTCTAAAGTGACATAGCAAGCAACTGCATGCTATGGTTAAGGTAGCAACCAACCCAAGATGCTTCACTACTCATGCTCTCACAAAGGCCACTCGTAAAAGGTTCAACAGCAGCATTAGAAGTCAAGGAAGCAGTTTAATTAGTTAGATAATAAGGATGACAAGCATCATCTCTTTTGGAACCAGGAACAGGTCCTACTATTAAGCAACAAATGTTTTTCTTTACCTTGGACTCAGCTATACAGCTGTAAATAAAACGTTCTTAATGTGTTGTAAAGTGCAATATACAAATGTGGACACTAGATGGCGATGGTGAGCTAAGGCAAATTCAATATATTTTTCAAAACGTTTTCTAACAAAGCATTTTCACAGCGTTTTTTATGTGTGTGTAGTTTCCACCCTTGTTTTGTTTTCCCCTCTAGGTTATGCTAGCAGTGAAACAGGGACTGGATAACATTTTAGACTAAAAGTCATTATTTAACTCATCAGTTCAATCAACAGAATGTCTTAAATAAGGGATGGGAAACTTGTGGCCCTCCCAATGGCTTGCATCTTCCATCAGTGAGAATGGCCTGTGGTCAGGGATTATGGGAGCTGTAGTCCACAGGTCACAGGTTTCCCACCTCTGGTTTAAATGTAAGCGAAGAATTATCTCAGATTTGGTCATGTCACCATTCAGATGTATAAGCTACTCATGTGGCCACTTCTGCAGCCTCCACACAACAATCCAACTGAAGGCAAATCATTTTTCGACATGCTGGGTTTCATTAAAAAAAGTTCCCTCCTGCAGCTATATATGCAGAATTCCTTGATGACATGGGTATTTTAACTCAGGAGTAGCAAAAGCCAGGAAGTAAGCAGGATATGTATCAAGAACTTGGAAGACAGCAACACCAGCTGCTTTGCCTTGTATACTTGCAGGCTTGATTCCATACGCTAAGAGAGTAAGTGGGTCTCTTTGGGATTTGAGGAAGAAAGAGCAGCAAATCCCTTTGGATATGGGGCTCTATTAGCAGGCACCCCAGGGGCACAAGTAAAGAAATTGGTAGTCTGTTTTTCAAGGCTGAAAGCAACTGAAATGGCCATGAATTAGCAGGGGTGGCTTTAGGCCAGTCCTCCTTTGTCCCCCCCCTTCAGGGCCCAACCTGTAAAAAATGAAACAATGTTCTAAGTTTCAGGGCTATACAAAAAGACAAATAAGAACTGTAAAACTATGATGGGAGATGGTTACAGTACTGTCTTAATGCCCCCTTACAATATTCTCATTGTCATCTGGCAGACAACTGCTGGAAACAGAATGAATCCTTGATCTGACCCAACCAGGGCTCTTTTTATATTGTGTTCAGGGCCGGCTCTAGGGGTAGGTTGGGTGGCGCAGGGTGCCAGGGCGCCGGGCCAGCAGGGGGCGCCGCGCAGCAAAGCCGCACAGAAGCCATGCTGCGTGCTGCGCCTGCCCACCAGGGCGGGGGCGCCGGAGCGATCTCCGCAGCATGGCGCCCGGGCGCCCGACATGCTTGAGACGGCCCTGATTGTGTTATTATCTTAAAACTCCTCAGCTGAAGTGTCATGGGGGCCAACAAGTTATACAGTAATCATAAAGCAATGCATTTATTCTATGTGCCCAATTATGGTGCCCATTATAGCGATCCTACATGTTTAAACAACACAAATTCAAGGCAAGGCTTAGTTTCAGGAATATCAATGCTCTTGTTGAGAGGTTTGCAAGGCAGTGATCCAAGGTAACCTGAATGTGTGAAACTCCTAATTGGTTATTGTCACAGTGGCCGGAGTGGACTACTTCAGAGTAACGACGCTACGCAGCTCTGCATTTTATTCTTTTATTGGTGCTGCGTATTTACAGTGCTCAAGTCATTGCTATTTACACGGAGCGATGTTGTCAGTCGGTTTCAGAACCTCCTAATGGCTTTTGGCGCGTCTTTCTCCAACACAAAAGCTTTGGCAGACCCATCCTCTTGCCCCTCCTCTTCCTGCGTAATTCTGGAGTTGGGGGGATGGGTCTTCCCCCCTTACTTGCCCCTTCCTGTCCCACCTGGGACCCTGGCTCCTCTACCTTGCCTGAGCCTCGGACACGACTTCCTGCTTCCCCACTGGAATCGGAACTCTCCCTGCTTTCCCCTTTGCTCGGGGACGGGCTTGAACTCAGGAGGGGAGGGACTTCGCGATATCCCCTGTCCCTCACATCCACCCCCCTCCCAAGCTCTCCTTCACCCCTCCCCAGGCCCCCCCCATGTGTCGGTGACGACTGGAAGCCTAAAAACTCGGTGCTCTCCGAGCCCGTTGGTGTGAACACCTCCCCCCAGTCCTGCGAGCCCCCCCCTTCCGCCTGGGAGGACGGGAATCCCAAAAAGTCCGTGGCGTCAGAGCTGGTGGGGGTAAAAATGTTTTGCCAATCTGCTCCTTCCTCTGACTGGGTGGATCTTGGCGACACCCATACCTCATCCTCTGGTTCCTCAAACTCCGCTTCCCAGCGCCATGGTGAGCTGTTCTCCCGTGCCTCCTCCTCCTCCCCCTCCCTTTCCATGTGCCAGGGCTTGGGTCTGTGGGGAAAGAGGGCGTGAAATTCTTCCACCAAGAATTCCTCCTGTATCTGAGTGGCGGGAACCCATTCATTCTGGGACGGTGGAGCATCCTCCCATGCCATGAGGTACTCCAGGCCCCCCACCCCCCACCTTGAATCCAGGATGGCCGTGGCCTCATTGAGTTGCTCCCTGCTTTCCCTCTCCCCCCCTCCCTCGGGGGTTTGTTCGCTGTCTCTGAGCCTGCTGCTTTCCCTGTACGGCGACAGCAGCGATCTATGAAACACTGGATGCACCCTCATGTCCTCTGGCAGTGCCAGCCTGTATGCCACCGGGTTGACCTGTTGCGTGACCGTGAAGGGGCCCAGCCATTTGGGTGCCAGCTTTTTGCACCTCCCTCTGGTGGGAAGGCCCTCCGAGGACAACCACACCTTGTCCCCCACCCTGATGACCTCCCCTTGTCGCCTGTGGCGATCTGCCCCCTTTTTGTACGCTTCCTTGGCCCTCTCCAAGTGTTCTCTGAGCTGCTGGTGCACCGTCTCCAGTTCCTCTGCCCAATCCTCAGCCTGTGGGCCCTCCTCCTCCTCCTCCCTCTCCCTCTCTGGGAAAGATCTGAGGTCGCGCCCGTAATTGGCCTTAAAGGGCGACACCCCTGTGGAGACGTGCACTGCATTGTTGTAGGCAAATTCTGCTAGTGGCAAGCGATCCACCCAGTCCGTTTGCCGCTGGCTGACGTAGCATCTCAGGTACTGCTGCAGAATGGCGTTGACCCTCTCCGCTTGTCCGTTGGTCTGCGGGTGTCTAGCCGTCGACAAGCTGACCTCCACCTGCAGGAGGTTCATGAGCCGCCGCCAGAACCTGGAAACAAATTGGCGGCCACGATCCGAAATAACCCTTAAAGGTAATCCATGCAGTCTGAAAATGTGATCAACAAACAGTTTGGCTGTCTCTTCTGCCGAGACTGCCCTGGCACACGGTATAAAGTGACACATTTTGGACATGAGGTCCACCACCACCAACACTGCAGTCTTACCCCTGGACGAAGGCAGATCTGTGATGAAGTCCATGGACACCACTTCCCACGGCCTGTGTGGTGTGGCTAAGGGCTCCAGCAACCCTGGTGGCGCTGCTCTGACCACCTTCGCCCGCTGGCAGGTGGTACAGCCCCTTACATAGTCTCGAACATCTTCCCTCACCCCTGGCCACCAGAAGTGTCTCATGACTAGGTGAGTGGTCTTGTCCCTTCCAAAATGCCCCGCTGTAGGGTTGTCGTGCATCTGCTTGAGGACCGTACGTCGAAGCTGGGTGGTGGGTAGGTACAGCGCACCCTTGTAGAAAAGCAGCCCTCTGCGTTCTGCAAAGTCTTTTGCCTGCTCCCTCCCCCCTCTCAGTTCTCTGAAGATGCGGTTGGCAAATTCATCCGCTGCCGTCAGTGCTGTGAGTTCTGCCTCGCTCACCACTGCTGCTCCGCAGGACCATGCCGACGGGGGGAAAATGTGCCTTGGGGCTGGTGGCGCCTCCTCCTCCATGTACTCTGGCTTGCGGGAGAGGGCATCCGCCCTGACATTCTGCTCTCCTGGGATGTAGTGTATGGAGAAGTTGAAGTTCGAGAAGAACTCCGCCCACCGTATCTGCCGCTGGTTGAGCACCCTGGCAGTTCTCCAGAACTCCAGGTTCTTGTGGTCTGTGCACACCTGGATGGGGTGCTTGGCGCCCACCAGGAAGTGTCTCCAGTGCTGGAACGCCGCGTGGATCGCAAGAAGTTCCCGATCAAAAACTGTGTAGTTTCGCTCGGGCTGGGTCAACTTCCTGGAGAAGAAGGCACAGGGTCTCCACTCTCTGTTGGCGTCCAGTTGCAACAAAATGGCGCCCACAGCCTTATCAGAAGCATCTGTTTCAATGCGTAGGGGCGCGTCCTGAACCACGTGGAACAGGTTCTGGTCTGAGGCGAACACCCTCTGGAGGCTTTCGAACGCTGCTTGCGCCTCTGGTGTCCACCTGAACTTCTGCTTGCCTCTCAGGCAGTCAGTGATGGGAGCCGTAACTCGAGAGAAGTTCTTGATGAACTTCCTGTAGAAGTTGGCAAAGCCTAGTAGGCGTTGGGCATCTTTGCGCGTCCTGGGGCTGTGC
Organism: Zootoca vivipara; assembly: GCF_963506605.1. Classification (NCBI taxonomy): domain Eukaryota; kingdom Metazoa; phylum Chordata; class Lepidosauria; order Squamata; family Lacertidae; genus Zootoca; species Zootoca vivipara. The sequence goes on from NC_083288.1 coordinate 13,621,342, forward strand.
CAGTCCAGGATGGTCTGCACCTTGTCCTTGTCCATTGCCAGCCCCTTGTCTGACAGCTTGTAGCCCAGGAAGTCCACCTCCTTGGTGTGAAACTTGCACTTCTCCAGCTTCACATACAGGTGGTTCTCCTTCAGGCGCTGTAACACCTCCCTGACGTCCTTCACGTGCTGCACTGGGTCGTTGGAGTAAATAAGGATGTCATCCAGAAAGACCAAGCATTTCCTGAAGAGTAGGGACCCCAGGACGTGGTGCATGAAGGCCTGGAAGCATGCTGAGCCCCCTTGCAACCCGAAGGGCATCACCAGATATTCAAAAGAGCCCAGAGGCGTGAACATCGTGGTTTTCCACTCATCGCCTTCCCGGATCCTGATCAAGTTGTACGCCCCCCTCAGGTCTAGCTTGGTGAAAATCTTGCCTCTGCGTGCCGCTGTCAGGAGATCATCCACTCTGGGCATGGGGAAAGCCACTGGCTCTGTCACCGAATTCAGCCGTCTAAAATCCACCACAAGACGGCACTGTTGCGTGTCTTTCTTGTCCACCCAGAAGACCGGGCTGCCCCCTGCTGCCTTGCTTTCTCTGATGAACCCCCGCTTGAGGTTCTTGTCGATAAAAGCGCGCAGATCCTCCAGTTCCTGGTCTGACATGGCGTACAGCTTGGCTGGGGGTATAGTTGCCCCAGGCACCAGGTTGATCTGGCAGTCAAAAGGCCTGTGTGGGGGCAGGTGGTCGGACTCCGCTTCACTGAAGACCTCCTGCAGGTCCCAGTATGGTTTGGGTATCGCCTCACCCCCTTTGACGTGCATGGTGGCCACCGTGGCTATCGGAGGCCCCTCCCCTGGTTGGTGCTGCATGCAATGTTCCAGGCAAAAGTCCGATCCAAAAGTGATGCATCTCTGATGCCAACTTATGGAGGGGTCGTGGCGCGCCAGCCAGCTCATGCCCAAAACGATTGGGGGGTCTGAGATGGTGGTGACGTTGAATGCCAGTGTCTCTGAGTGCCTTCCAACCGTCATTCTCATGGGGGGGGTTTGATGAGTGATGGCCCCTCCCAGCAGCTCTCTGCCGTCAATGGTTGCCACGTGCAGAGGAAAATCCAGCTGCAGAAGCTGGATCTGGTGCTCTTCTGCAAAGTTTCTCGAGAAGAAGTTGGCTGAGGCACCACTGTCAATTAGGGCGAGGACCGTCAATGGATAGCCATTTGGGAGCGTGAGCGTCACTTCTAGAACCACTCCTGCTCTGGGAGGGGTGGGCTGGCTCTGCTCCTCTCTGTGCGGGTGGGTGGGCTGGGGCTGTTGTCTGCTGACTGTGCCTGGCTGCCGCCCCTTGTCTCCTGCAGCCAGGCTTTCCCGTTTCCCTGCTGTGGTGCTGCGTCAGTGGGGGAGGGCACAACCGTTCCCGCCTTTCCTTGCCACTCCCTGCGATGTGGGCAGTCTCTGACGAGATGCTGGGGGGAGTTGCAGAGAAAGCAATTCCCACCCCTTCCCTCCTTGCGTCTTGGCGCCGCTGGGGTTTGAAAAGCCCGCGCGCGCGCGCTATCAATCTGCATGGGTTCCTGGTCCTGACTGGCCCCAGGCGTGGCTTGAAAGGGTTGTTGAGGGAGTGGCTTCTCCTGCGACCGTGGGAACCAAGCCCGCTTTGCGCGCGTTGCTTGCTTGTCGCTCCATCTGGATTCCTGCCTCACCCCCACCGCCAGAGCCGCTTTGCTCAGTTGATCCATATTACTGGGCTTTGGACCTCTCGAGAGCTCATCCTTCACCTCCTCATGCAACCCCAAGTAAAACGCCGCTTGCATTGGGGCAGACTCCAGATCCCACCCCAATCTGTGCACCAGCATGGTGAATTTCGCCCAATACGCGCGAACTGTCATATTTCCTTGGCGTAAATTATGAAGTTCCTCCTTAGTCTGGTCCATATGACTATCGGACGAATACATCGTTTTCAAACCTTCTAGAAATAGTTTGACATTCTTCATGCAAGGATTCCTTGTTGCAATTAACGGTCTTAGCCACTCCCTGGCCGCCCCTGTAAGGTGCTCCACAATAAACGCTACTCTGTGCTCATCATCAGGGAACTCATCGTGGTGCAGCTCAAGAGCATACACAATCTCAGTCTCAAAGCCCTGAAACTCCTTCGGGTCTCCATTGAACTTGCTTACTAGGGTCCCGGCTCTCCTTCCTGGCAGCACTTGGACTTGGGGTGCCCCTCCCGCCTTGTTTTTCTCTGCATCCAGCTTGTTTTGGAGGTCTACCGCCACCGCCCTTAAATGCTGCTCTTTTTCCTGGAGCTCTCTCACCTGTTCCGCAAGTTGTAGCCGGTCGTCCTGGACCTTCTTAGTCTCCTCTTTAGCTGCCTTCAATTCTCCCTGCGCCTGCAGCGACAGCTGTTGCAGTTCTAGCTGGGCTTGCTCAGCGATCTGCCGCCACTTCTCCGCCTCTGACACGCTCATCCCGGCAACTCCAAAGTAGCCCAAAAATGATTAGGAGGTTGCTGTCACAGTGGCCGGAGTGGACTACTTCAGAGTAACGACGCTACGCAGCTCTGCATTTTATTCTTTTATTGGTGCTGCGTATTTACAGTGCTCAAGTCATTGCTATTTACACGGAGCGATGTTGTCAGTCGGTTTCAGAACCTCCTAATGGCTTTTGGCGCGTCTTTCTCCAACACAAAAGCTTTGGCAGACCCATCCTCTTGCCCCTCCTCTTCCTGCGTAATTCTGGAGTTGGGGGGATGGGTCTTCCCCCCTTACTTGCCCCTTCCTGTCCCACCTGGGACCCTGGCTCCTCTACCTTGCCTGAGCCTCGGACACGACTTCCTGCTTCCCCACTGGAATCGGAACTCTCCCTGCTTTCCCCTTTGCTCGGGGACGGGCTTGAACTCAGGAGGGGAGGGACTTCGCGATATCCCCTGTCCCTCACAGTTATCAAGGGAGACTAGACAAACAAAGCAAGGCCGTGAACTCGGCATACCAGCAGAATGGAAGTCTCTGTGCCATTAACTCTTTCTTTTGCATCTCAGCCTCATTAACTTGGCTCAGAGCTCCACAAGCTTGGACTCTGATTCTTCATGCATAACAAGAATTTCATAGATTCAGGTAGGTAGCCGTGTTGGTCTGACGCAGTCGGAATAAATTTTAAAAAAGAAATTGTCCAGTAGCACCTTAGGAACCAACTAATTTTTTTCTGGGTATAAGCTTTCATGTGCATGCACACTTCTTCATAGCGGAACCAATGTGAGCAAATGGGTTGCATGCAGAAGTACATTAACAGAGAATGTATACAGTGCTACAGTTTCACACATACAGCAATCAAATACTGTTACATGCCAAGGATGTCACAAATACAAAAAGCCTCTCCAACTCAGTAAAGGATGCTACCTTTCTGATAGGAAGAAAATCCCCTTGAAGAGATTCATCCATGACTCAACATTATGGTATCCAGTGAGCCACAGTTACTATGAGTGCCTTGTAATATATCCCTAACATGAATGCGAGTCAAAAAGTTTCACATGAAAGGCATTCATGTTAAATAGATTTTAAAATACCTGTTAGGCATTTCTTAAGTTATCTGGAAACAAGGCTGCTATTTATTGTAGGCATCTTAGTCTGTCAGCTGGGTGGGTGGGTGGGGGAATCCTACATCAATTTATTACTCTTCTTTAAAACCCCAGGATTAATTGAGGTAGAGGTGGGAGGAAAGTGCTCAGTCTTCCCCTTCTCTGTCAATTCTCCTCTGCAGCACCACAAACCCCCACCCAAAGATGAGAAATAAATGTGGGGGGGAGAGAGAGAGAGAATGGCAGAAGAGTTATGGCTGCAAACACCCCATTCCGTCCTCGCCCCTTTTCGCAATGTTTTCGGATCACTTCCGGGTTTGGCGTGATGATGCGTGCGTAAGAAGTTTGAGCACATATCAGAAGTACCTAAAACAGTCACAGCCTGTAATAACAAACAGGGCAGCATTGGAGGTGTAGGGAGAGAAGGAAATTTTCTGCCCCCAAGCACAATGGTCATGCCAACGTAATCCCCAATATGAGCTATCTCCTCATAGATGCCAGAGCCCTGTAGGCTTCTGATACTGTAGGAATAATTTGATTGTGTAGCCTCAGCTACTTGACTGGAGTCAGTTTTGGCCAGTGAATTTGAGGGAAAGGGAAGGAGTGGAGAAGAAAGCTGCTTTTCTGAAGCTCAACATTGCCTATGACAGTTATGAAAGCAGATTAAAACGCAATATAAAAATGTGGAAGAGATTCAGATTAGCCAACCATGTGAGAGGCCAAACAAAACATACCACTTGAAAGTCTTTCTAAAAGCCAATAAGGAGAATGTGCTGAAGATATGAGGGGTTGGAGAGCTGATGTAAAGGCCCTCTTTCTATCTGAAACAGTTCTTACCTCATGGCACCAAACAAGGAGAGCAAGGGACGGATTGCCCCATGAGCCATAAAACCCAGATAGAGGCTTTCATTTCTTTTAAAAAATAGTAGGTTCTAGAATTTGTAGAATCCGAGATATGCGGGAAAACATACAAATACACCATTTCCCTCTTTTTGTGCAAGAGAGAAGTTAGCCTGCTCCCCTTTTTCAGTGCTTTACTTTGCCAATTCTCACAGGGAGCTGCTATACAACTAGATGAGCAAAGTTGTCATAGGGTTGGTTGAGGAAGAATTGCTTGCAGAGGTATACCCATCTGACTGGGCTGCCCTAGCCACTCTGGGCGGCTTCCAGCACATATAAAAACCTAGTAAAACATAAAAAACTTTAAAAGCTTCCCTATACAGGGCTGCCTTCAGAAGTTTCCTAAATGTTATATCTCCTTGACATCTGATGGAAGGGCATTCCACAGAATGGGCGCCACTACCAAAAAGGCCTTCTGAAAGCCTCTAAAGATTAGCATGAGGAAACTCACAGTGGCATTTGACATTTTCTGAAGTTTCTATGTTGCCTTCAAGGATAGGCCCACATAGAGTGATATAGTAGTCAAGGCCAAAGATTTAAAATGCAGAAGTCAGTGTGGCAAAAACCCTCCTCTCTAAAGGAATAGAGGCTGAAAAACCACGCTGTCAAACACAACAGGAACTTGCTTATAAAAAAGTAAGGTTGGACAGGACTCCCAAAGTCTGCATCCATTCTGACAGAGAATCGTGGCCCCAAACACAGAAAAACCTATCGCAGAAGCAGCAAATTTTTGTCTAGATACAACTTTAGATTGATTGCACTTATTCATCTGATTACTGGTTTCAATGTAGCATTAACTCTATAACTGCCATTTTCTAAGCTGATCAACATGCAAATGTGGATATACATGATAAGTGCATGCAGAAAGTTCATTTTGATAGGAAAAATGCAGGGTTTTATTTCAGTCAAGATGTGTAGAGGAACCATTCCTAGCTATTGTTACAATCATATGGTCTAATGTCCTGGTCCCTGGACCCCAGGGGGTCCACAGTACCATTTACATAACAAAAACTACCAGAGAGATCAAAATTTGCAAAAGTAGGGGGTCCATGGCTTGGCTTTTGAAAAACAGGGAGTCTGCAGTACTTAGCTAATTGGAAACCATTGGTCTAACGGATAGACTACTAGCCTAGGAAACGGGCATTATTTTTTCGCAGGGGTTTATAGATGATTTGTGGCTAAAGTACGGCAAGCTGGGGCTCTCAGATCTCCACACCACCTCCTTTCGGTCAGATTCCTATCCAGCATTGTTACAGGAAGTTATGAGACGAAAGTAAGCACAGCACACTCGCAAACAAGTCTGTTTGGTTTACCCTGTAAAATGAGACCTGCTTTCACTCTTCTTTTTCTAGCATATAGTCCACATATTGTTTGTCTAACCAGAAAGCCAATTTTAGGAAGGTCTCCCTGCCTTATTTGCTCATGCTTTTGCAAAAGGAGTAATATGTTTGGAATTACAAGGGGATATAGGGACATTCTTGTGGTGAGTTTGGTTTTTCATTGGCAATAATAATAATAATGTGAATTCCCTTCCTGCTACAGAAATCTCTCCCGTCACCAGCACAAAGCAGCATTCAGAAAGCTTAACATCTACCACTCCAAGGGCAAGTTAAAAGAGTATCAGCACCACAAATATTTTCTCACTAGTAATAAAGCTGGTCATCAAAAGTAGCATTTACTTCCTAAATATTTTTAGATCCAAACAAAAGGAAAATATTTTCATCTACAATAAGTTATGGAGAAAAATAAAAGCACTACAGTGTGCAGTTTCAGACGCCCATGCTCTGTGCCCTTCATAAAGAAGTGATTGCAGCACAATTTATAGCCAAATCTTAAATTTTAAACATCCGGTTCCAAATGTTTGTTTCTAGCTTTAGTATTAAGATGATTGCACATATGCTTTACTAGGGTATATTTAGAGATTTCCAGGATGGCTGATTGTGCTTAATGAAGATGAGTAAAAAAAAATCTTGGAAGGGCCTATAGATTGGGATACTAAACTCAACACTTAGGGGAAAGTAAAGGTAAAGGGACCCCTGACCATTAGGTCCAGTCGTGACCGACTCTGGGGTTGCAGCGCTCATCTCGCATTATTGGCCAAGGGAGCCGGCGTACAGCTTCCAGGTCATGTGGCCAGCATGACAGAGCCGCTTCTGGCGAACCAGAGCAGCACACGGAAATGCCGTTTACCTTCCCGCCGGAGCAGTACCTATTTATCTACTTGCATTTTGATGTGCTTTTGAACTGCTAGGCTGGCAGGAGCTGGGACCGAGCAACGGGAGCTCACCCTGTCACAGGGATTCAAACCACTGACCTTCTGATCGGCAAGCCCTAGGCTCTGTGGTTTAACTCACAGCGCACAAGATCCCTAAAACCATGCTCAGCAAAATGTAAGCCAAAAGCTTTCCTTTTAGGAATCATTGGGGATGAGATCCCCAAAGATTTGAAGAAATTATTCATGTACGCCACCACAGCAGCGAGAGTATTGATAGCACAAAACTGGAAAGGAGACCAAATTCCAATGAAGGGGGACTGGCAAATGAAGCTGATTGAATATGCAGAGATTGACAAACTGACAAGGCAATTAAGAGACCAAGAGTACCAAAAAATTAAAAACAATTGGAGTAATTTTAAAAAATATCTGAAAGATTACTGCGTTGATTTAAAATTTTTGACTGGGCTAGAATAACTCTTGTAAAGATAACTAGTAGAAACTGTGGAAAAGGTGGTAAACAGAAGATTAGCTACAACTGGAAAGGCATACAATGTAGAATTCTATGGACCCAAGTAAGAGGTGGAAGGAAGTCTGGTGCAAACAAAGTAAAAACACAACAAGTAGATAAGTAACATAGTTTTTATTTTCCTTTTTTTGTTTACGCATACATGTTTGACGGTATAATGTTGAGAGATCTCAAATGTTTATTGTAAGTGTTGACATGTATTAAATTGTCTGCCAAAGAGGATACAATTCACCCAGATCTCGGATAGAGGAAAGGAAGATACTGCCTGCTTCAAATGCTTCTTCCATCCTGGAACTTTGTGCTCCTCCCGTCATTGCTGGAGAGGGAATGTAGTTGTATAGGGCTAGAGACAAAAATGTTGTTGCTAAGTAGAATGTTGAAATCCAGGCGCTCCAAGATGACACTCTAAACACATGTTTTGGGGGAAATGGATATAATTCCCCCCACTTCTCTTAAACCACCACAACTCAGGTCATCCAATGAAGCTGACCGGCAGGAAATTCAGGTGAGAGGATGGGGGGGGGAGTATGCCTTCACAGAGTGTATAATTTATGGAACTCACCATCACAGAAGGTCACTAGCTGAGATGGATTTTAAAAGATTAGAGAAATTCATAGAGAATGTGTATCAATAGCTGCTAGTCATGATAACTACCATATATACTACCTTCAGTTTGAGAGGCCACTAAATACTAGTTGCCAGCAAATGACAGGAAAGGGCTATTGACCATGTCTTACTTATGGCCTTCCCAGATGAATCTGACCGACCACTACAGGAAGCAGAATGTTGGACTGGATGCACAATGGTCAAATCTGACTTTGACACAGTAAGATCCTAGAACAGATTTAAAAGGAGCCCACTTGTAAGATTCTTGATAACAATGCAGTCATTGGTAGAAGCTGGGACAAACTTATGCTGGTTTCTACTGAAGAACACTATCAGACAACTCCCATTTCTTTCTTTTTTTATTCTAATTGTAGAACTTTGTGAATTGTGGAATTCTGTGGATGTAATTTATCTAGATTTCATCAAATCATTTGACAAAGTCCTTAATCATATTTTGGTTAGCAAACTGGTTAAATGCCGGTTAGACAATGCTGTCATTTGGATTAACAGCTAATTGAAAAACTGTACTCAAAAGTGGAGCAGGGCTTTGCTCCAAGCCCCATATACTTCAACAACATTTTCATTAATGACTTAGATGAAGGAGCAGAAGGGATCCTTATCTAGTTTGGCAAGGACAAAGAACTGAGTGGGATACAAAGTTCTGCATCTGGGAAGGGGTGTGTGTGCACAGAAATAGGATGGGAGATGCCCAACTTGGCAGCAGTACATGTGAAAATGATCTCAGGACTGTAGCCAATCACAAGATACCAATGAGTCAACAGTGTGAAGCAGCTGCAGACAAGGCTAGGGAAATTTTAGGCTGCAGGAGAGTCATACTTTTCAACTCAAAAAGCAATAGTTCAATTTTATGCAGAAGTCTTACTTCATCAGGAGTGCTGTGCACTTAATGGAGGAAATAGACAAACCGGCATTGGTTCAGAGGAGAGCAAGAGAAAACAAGTCCTATGAGGAAAAGTTAAAGCAGGACAGCTGGTTACAGTGTGGTGCTGATAATGCCAAGGTTGCAGGTTCGATCCCCGTATGGAACAGCTGTATATTCCTGCATTCCAGGGGGTTGGACTATATGATCCTCAAGGTCCCTTCCAACTCTACAATTCTATGATTCTATGAATGAGGAACCTGTGGCCCTCTAGATATCGTTGAATTCCAACTCCCATCAGTCCCAGTCAGCATGGCCAATGGCCAGGGGTAATGGGATATGGGATCCAACAACATCTGCAATACCACAAATTCCCCAATCCTGGGCTAAAAGAAATGGGTATACTTATCCTGGCCATAAGAACTGGGCAGGACATGGGAGATGACAGCACACTTCAATTACCTAAACAGCTGTCACTAAAGAAAAGAACAAAGACTTTCTCCCTGCTGATTCAGAGGGCAGGATTAGATCTAATGGGTTTAAGTTACAGGAGGGTAGATTTTGATTCAACATTAGGAAAATCTCCTTAATGATAATATCAATTTTGACAATGGAATTAAAGACTTGGGGTGGGGTTCTCCTTTGCTGAAGGTCTTCAAGCAGAGTCTGGAACTGGAAAGCCATTAATTGAGGCTTCCCTGCAACAAGAGGTTCCTACCGTGTTTCTCCTAAAATAAGACGGGCCTCAAAAATAAGCCATGGCAGGCTTTTCAAGGGTAGAATAAATATAAGACATACCCCGAAAATAAGCCGGGGGGGGAGCGGGTCTGGATGGCGCCAAGGAAGAGGAAGAGGAAAAGGAAGTTTCCTGTCGGCGCCCTGAAACGGATGTTGCTGCCCCGCCAAATCACCCAGCAGCATGTCCCATGTGGAGTCACGACTGACCAGGAGCCGGCAAGAGCTGCAGCAGGCCCCCCCGAGAGCCGACCAGCAGGACCCCGCGAGAGCCGCAGGTCCCGGCAGTACAGCGCGCCAAGCCCCGACCAAGCAGGACCCCACGAGGGCCGACCCGAGAGAGTCAACAACAGCGCGCCGTGCCGATCCGCAACCCAGCGGGACCCGGCGAGAGCTGTAGCGCGAGCCGCACGAAGCCCCGATTGAGCGGGAGCAGGGAAGAGGTGCAGCGCTCGCCGAGCCCCGACTCAGCAGGAGCCTGCAACAGCGCGCTACGCCGACCCCCGACACAGCAGGACCCGGTGAGAGGCGCAGCACACGCCGCACCGAGCCCTGACTGAGCGGGAGCCAGCAAGAGCTGCAGCAGGACCCTGCGAGAGCCGCAGGTCCCGGCAGTACAGCGCGCCGAGCCCCGACCAAGCAGGACCCCACGAGGGCTGACCTGGGAGAGCCGACAACAGCGCGCCGTGTCGATCCCTGACCCAGCGGGACCCGGCGAGAGCTGTAGCGCGAGCCGCACAAAGCCCCGATTGAGCGGGAGCAGGGAAGAGGTGTAGCGCTCGCCGAGCCCCGACTCAGCAGGAGCCTGCAACAGCGCGCTACGCTGACCCCTGACACAGCAGGACCCGGTGAGAGGCGCAGCACACGCCGCACCGAGCCCTGACTGAGCGGGAGCCGGCAACAGCGCGCCGCACCGTGCCCCTACTGAGCAGGAGCCGGCAAAAGGCGCAGCGCTCGCCGAGCTCCGACCCAGCGGGAGCCTGAACAGCACGCCTCCCCGAGGTGAGAGCCGGTGAGACCCGGGACCCGGTGAGAGCCAGCAACAGCCCGCCCCGACTCAGCAAAAGCCGGCAAGCGCTCGCGGAGCCGAGCCCCGGCCGAGGGGAGCCGGCAACAGCCGCAGCGTGCGCAACGCCAAGCCCCGACGGCAAGAGCCACAGTGTGCAGCGCACCATGCCGAGCCCCAAAGCCCAGTTTCAAAACACTACCGGTACAGTACCCTACTTTCTTTTCTTGCCTTGCCCACTTTACAAAATGCATGGTTAATAAAAAATACTTAATAAAAAATAAGACATCCCCTGAAAATAAGCCGTGGTGTTTTTTTTTGGAGGAAAAATAAATTTAAGACGTGTCTTATTTTAGGAGAAACACGGTATATGGCTCCTTCTAGCTCTATGATGACTCCCGAACATTCTCCCATCCAGGAACTGACATAGCCCAGATTTTCAAGGAACTTCCATTAGGCAACTCTAGATAGTTCTCTTGCTTCTAGAAGAACAGGCATCACTACTCTTGTGATCCTGAAAACACTTTTGGTAGTGGATTTTCAAGAGAGATTTGGAAGACAAGGAGGACAAATAAGCCCATGTATAGGTGAAATAATGTTATATCGCACGAGGGGAGAGAGGCTTCCGTAGGAGACCAGAAATCCTGTTCATCAGTTATGTCTTTCAAACCAAACTGCACAATTTATCCCTAGATGAATTAGGGCTTATGCTAACGTCCTAAGCATATTTACTTAAAAATAAACTGAACTGAAACCAATGGAACAAAGTTCCATAAAGATATGTCCAGGATCAGCATGTCTGTTTTCATGAAATATAAACTTTGCCAACCCAGAAATGCTCATATGTGCCAAATGTGTTTAAATATAGTGACATGTCTACAGCCACAGACCACACACCCGCCCAGAGAAATGGAATCCCATTTTGCCACGAAACCAACAAAAATAGGCACTGACCAGCTGCTGCAACTGAGCTAAACATCTAGAAGAGAAGATGCCTGTTAACTGCAAGAAAGCTAGATGCAACTTCTTTGCAATGAAGGAAGATAATATATATTTGCAAAAAGTTTTGATATTCCACGTAGCAAGCCTAAGCATACTTATTTGAAAATAAGTTCCATTCAAATAAATGGAAGGGTTCAAACAAGCACTCTCAAAATCATAAATATAAATGCTACTTTCTGAACGATGGTGAGGGGAGAGAAGACTGAAATTTTTACCTTCTTTTTCTTCTTCTCTCCCCTCCCCTTCAAATTCTTTTCCCTCTTCCGCCTTCAAGAATTTCAGCCATTATTCTGTTCCTTGAAAGAGCTGTTTGCCCTGGCATAGTGATTATGCAATAGCCACAGGGCAGGTGTTTCATGATCACATTGCCAACACATGGCAGCCCTGGAGGGAATTAGCAATTAATCATCATATTCAATTCTGCTTTTTCTAAGAAGCAATTAAGAGTTCAGTTTTTAAACATATTTTAATTACTGAAAAGGAAGATGTGCCAGGTAACCCAACTCAGCTACCATTTTCGCTGGATGAAGATTCTGTACAGGATGGCAAAATACTCTCAGACTTTGGCCACAACTGCTGTGCACAACACAGATCAGAAAGAGATACTCAGTCTCCTCTTCTCTGTTCACTTGCTGGAGCTGCCAACACAATGGCTGGTATTTTGTTTTATTTTTACAGGCTGCTATGCAATCCTGGCTGGGTAATATGGGGGCAAATCCCATGATCCCTAGCTAACAGGACCAGTGGTCAGGGATGATGGGAACTGTAGTCCAAAACATCTGGAGGGCTAAAGGTTGGGGAAGCCTGATTTAAGGCAACGAAAGCATTTCTGGTTGGAATGATGAGTCTTTTGTTGCTTCAGTTCATTCAGCCCAACTTTACCAACTTTGTTTGAACTTCATTCTGCAACTTGGGGAGTGGAGGCTAGGTGATATGTTAGACAGCTTTTCTGCAGTTTACCCATTCTCTGATTATGAAACATTTTGTGGTCTGGATTTCACAGGCAGAATAGGAATGTGGGCATGGTGATGATGGCAGGATCCCTGAGTAACCACACCTTACCAATGCTATGATTAAGATGCACTACAAACATGGCATTCAAATCACAGTGCTTACTGATGAACGTTGAAATAGTGGTCATAAAAATCTCTCTATGCTCTCCTTTGGGAGGGCACCTACCCTGAAAGGCAGGGAAAGGTCAAAATACTTAAGATAAATAAAGTGCAATGAAATACCTTTGGGGTATTTCAAGCAGTTACTTCGGTTTTGCTGTTGAGGATGGCTATTGAGCCTGAGGCAGGGTGTCAGCAGGTGGACCCTTGATCTGACCTAGCAGGACCACACATGTACAATACACAAGGGGGCAACCTACAGCTCAAGGGTCAGGGTCACCTACAGTCCTCCACCACCTTCAGTGAGGTCTGCCAAGCCCTAAATAATGAACGGATAGAAGAGTAAAAGTGAGAAAAGGGTACTGTGAACAGGTGTGAGAGAGGATGAGTGAGTCTGGAAGGGAGAGAATGAATGAAGAGGCAGACAGGCAAGCTCTTCCACCTACTTTTTGCTCCAAACCTCCCCACACACCCCATCACCGGTAGATGGTCCACAGCTACCTTCCCCCAAAAGAATATGGTCTCTGACTCATCCCCGTGACAAAACCATTGATGTATGATTCTATGAAAACTAACACCCTCCTTATGGCCACTACTGGCAGTAAGATGTTACAGAATTAGACTGACATCCTATTTAAGTGACTGGATTTTAAAAACAAAAAACCCCGCAAAATCATTATCAGGATAAGATTAAACGAGCCTATCCACAGAAGGAAACTTTTGCAACCAGGTGCACTTCAGGCAGCGACCAGGAAAACGGAGTTGCCAACCAACCAGGAAATAATCCGATCGGAATCTTGCCTCTTCCCACGAACTCACCCCAATGGGCCCAGAGGCAACCCGCCCTGTCTTTCGCACGCCACTCCACGCGCACCGGGGAGCCGCATCAACGCCTAGGCGGCTTTCCGGGGCAGAGAGGGCTCGCAAGGATGTAAAAAGAGCTCCAGGTACCCGCGAGAGAAACGCTGCTCGCTGCTGCTGAAGCGCTGAGTTCGAATCGCGCGCAAACCCCCCGACCCTTAGCCTTTGGTTGATCTAACGAAAACCGCTGCCCCTTTCCCGGGCGGGCGCCACCCCAAAATCACCCTGCGGCGAAAGTCCGGACGGAGAGACGGGCAGGAGCCCCTTCCCCATCCACCAGGTGAAACGAGGGCACCTGCCTGCTTCCCCCCATCCCAGTCTCTACCCACCAATCAGAGAGATCTCTGCTCCTGCCCCCTCCCTCGGAAATTCGATGGGGAGGGGCGCCGGGAGAGAGAGAGAGAGAGAGAGACCCGCGACGCCCCGCCCACGCCCCCGTTCCTGCTTTCTTTTTACCTCAGCCGGAGGTTGGCCATGAACTCGGGCATGGAGACGGCGTCGAGGAGCACGAAGTCCGCCTTGCCGAACTCGAGGCTCTCCTGCTCTGCCATGGCGCTAGGAAGGGGCGAAGGGACCCGGCGGACGGAGCGGCGAGCCCACACGGCGGGCGAAGGCGAAGAGAAGAACGGGCGCGCGCGCCGGAGCCGGGCAGAAAAGCGCAGCCGACCGTCCGACGGAGTCTACTCGAGAAGGCCACGCCCCCTTCACCTGAGAGGCCGCTCGAGACTGGAGGCGCGCGCGTCACGCCCGAGTTGGGCGGGGCTGCGGGCAGGGAGAAGCCACGCCCACTCTCGGATGCCTGCCGCCCGGGCAACCGCCGCCCCTCCCCTCTCTCGCTCTAGGAAAAGCTTGCAGGGCCACCTGGCGGCTCGTTCCGAGCGGCGCGCTTGCGTACGACGTGACGTTCAAACGTCGTCTCTCGACGTAGGTAGCTTGGAACGCTTGTAGCCCGCCTTTCCTATCAAGGAGCTCCAGGCGAGGTGCGTGGTTTTTCTTTTCCTTTCCTCTTTTATTTCCACAACCATCTTGTGAGGTAGGCTAAGCCCACAGAGAGTGGCTTCAATGGGTTTCTTTTTTTAAAATGATTTTCAGTTTTATACATTTCCATAATTTTACAGTCATTTTAACATTTCAAAGCTTGACTTCCTTCCCCCTCTTTCTGCAGTTCCTTAAATTTATTTTTCATATTTTCTGCATACCTAAATTAACTTAATTTGTTCATTTATTCATCAGTTTTAAATATATACTCTTATGAAATTGCAGGTTATTACAATACAGTGGAACCTCGGTTTACAACTACCTCCCTTTACGAAAACCTCCGTTTACGAACGCCACAGACACATAAGTGTTTACATTCGGGTTCCACGGCGTCGGATGCGCAGACACGATCTGCGCAGCACATGCACAGAAGCGCTCTATCGGCGCTTTACGCACGCACAGAAGCGTGCCTTCAGTGAGCGAATGCCTTGCTGAGCAAACGCCTCCGCGGAATGGATTGCGTTCGCAAACCGAGGTACCACTGTAATAAGTGAGAGCTGGATCATAAAGAAGGCTGATAGCCAAAGAATTGATGCTTTTGAATAATGGTGCTGGAGGAGACTGTTGAGAGTCCCATGGACTGCAAGAATATCAAACCTATCCATTCTTAAGAAAATCAGCCCTGAGTGTTCACTGGAAGGACAGATCCTGAAGCTGAGGCTCCAATACTTTGGCCACCTCATGAGAAGAGAAGACTCCCTGGAAAAAACCCTGATGTTGGGAAAGATGGAGGGCACAAGGAGAAGGGGACGGCAGAGGACGAGATGGTTGGACAGTGTTCTTGAAGCCACCAACATGAGTGACCAAACTGCAGGAGGCAGTGGAAGACAGGAGTGCCTGGCGTGCTCTGGTCCATGGGGTCACGAAGAGTCGGACACGACTAAACGACTTAACAACAACAACAACAATCCTGCCAATGTTCTTATCTGTTTACAGTTTGTTTGTAAATATTCAATAAACCATTTCTTTATTATTATTATTATTAATAATAATATATTTTTATTTATACTTTTCAGGTTTATACATTTCACTGATTTTACAATCATTTTGACATTTCAAAACTTGACTTCCTTCCCCCTCTTTCTTTGGTTCCTTAAATTTATTTTTAATTTATTTTTGACATATCCAAATAAACTAAATTTGTTGATTTATTCATCTGCTTTAAATACTTACTCTTATGAAACTGCAGATTATTACAATAATCCTGCCAATGTTCTTATCTGTTTACAGTTTGTAAATATTCAATAAATGATTTCCATTCTTTTATAAAAAGTTTGTTACCTTGATTTCTAATTTTTCTGGTAAGTTTTGCTGTTTCTGCATGTTCCATAAGTTTTTCTATCCATTCTTCTTTCGCTGGGACTTCTTTCGATTTTTGAGCAAGTAACATTCAAGCCGCTGTAGTCACATATATGAATAAATTTCTGTACAGTTTGGGTAGTTCTGTCCCTATAATTCCCCAAAGGAAAGCTTCTGTGGTTTTTTGTTTTGTTTTTTTACAAACATTATTTTAAACATCTTTTTCAATTCATTATATATCATTTCCCAGTAAGCTTTAACCTTACTACAAGACCATCACATATGATAAAAACTTTCTTTCTCTTTACATTTCCAGCATTTATTTGATTTAGATTTATACATTTTTGCCAGTTTACTTGGTGTTAGGTACTGTTATAAGAAAAACTGTGCTCCTTTCCCTTATGGGGTATCCAAGAGCCCATATAGAGTCATTAAGTGGGCTCCCTGTTGGTAGGAGAAAATAACAGAGGCCAACCAGAGAGTATTGAGAAGCAAAGCAGCTAGTAAGCCTGATCTTTATTAAACTGTTGCAACAGGGTCCTCATTTACCACACGCAGGAGAGAGGAGGAACCCAGAACAATGGTGTGCAAGCCCTTATATAGACTTTTTAAATTGCCCACCCTGTAGCTCAAGACTACTCCCAAAAACATCATACATACATCACAGAAGGAGGCAGGTCTACAGCAGAAATACATCACAGGAGGCTATCTACAGCAGAAATTCTGTCTGCCAGGATACCTGACAGTGGTCACTGATTGCTTTACCTGGGCAGCCCTGCCATTCTTCTATGCTGGTAAATACTTAAATTTCTGAATGCAGGCCACAGGCTCACAGACAAATACGCCCTTAGGACAGGTAAACAAAGGACAATGAAGAGGCTTTCCCCTTTCCTTCCTCCTTGCAGAGAAATATTTGAGGTCAATTTGGGAGGGTCAAAATGGTTTGGGAGGGTCAAAATGGTTTCAGGATTGCTCTCCTGTACTATTTCAGACACGTGGTTTATATACTTAGGTGTGTGTTTCCCTTGTACATTTATGAACGTTTATATTTGGGACCCTAGAATTCTTATAACAGTACCATTGATACGGTATATCATTTTCATATAATTTTCTCTTAGACCATAACATGCTGTATGTTTTCTATCCATATTCCTCAATGGGTTTCATGAGTGAGTCCAGGTTGGAGATGCTAATGCCCCAACCTTTCTTTTTTCTTTTTTAAGAATCCAATGCAATGTCTTTGGGATATTTCAAGCTGCTACTTCGGTTTTGCTGTTGAGAATGGATAAGGAGGATGAGGCAGGATGTCAGCCTCGGCGGACCCTTGATTTCATTGCATTTTTAAAACAAAGGAAAAAGAATATTTATTGCAGAGTTTTCCAAACTTTTCATGCTGCTGACGCTCTTTTTAGACATGCAACATTTCGCGACACGGTCATTCCATTTTACTAGCAAAGCAGAGGTGAAACTATCCCCTTTGCAGCCTACACACTGCATTAAACACGCTAATGTGTCACAAGGCACAGTTTGGAAAGTTCTGCTTTATTGTTCTGTTATGAGAGGAGAAGCACAAGTTAGGTAGAGACCTTCCCCGATAAAGGGGACAACAAGAAAAGAGAAAATGCACTAGTAAAGTGGACTTAACGAAAACATGCAATGCAGCTTCCCATAGCTGTCATAAAAAGAACATGCTGTGAGATGCAGCAATCTCTTCGTTGGACGCTAATCCTAGCTGTTGCACTGCACATGTCTCCTTACAGAGTTTCTGCTCTCTGACACAAAGGCAGTAAACCAATGTACTATTATTATTATTATTATTATACTCTACCTTTTCCCCCGACAGGGACTCAAGGTGGTTTTCAGATAATGTAAGAATAGTTAAAAACATGGGGGGACGGGGGACGGAACACACACCTATAATTAAAAAAACAATCTAACATTAATAGAATTAAAACTCTCTGTAGGAAAGATCTATTAAAAACATACAGACAATCGCACCAAAAACAGCAGGGCACCAGCCCTTTCGTTAAAAACAGTCAGGTCTCAAAAGCCTGTGGAAAGACAACGGGGGGCGGGGCGGGGGGACCAGTTCAGCTTCTCTAGGGAAGGAGTTCCCAGGTTGAACTGGAGCAAAACAATGTAAACGTTGACTTGGGGATGTGGTGCTCATCTCGCTTTCAGGCCAAGGGAGTCGGTGTTTGTCTGCAGGCAGCTTTCCAGGTCATGTGGCCAGCATGACTAAACTGCTTCTAGCACAACGGGACACCGTGACGGAAGCCAGAGCGCACGGAAATGCCATCTACCTTCCCGCCGCAGTGCTATCTATCTCATTGCACTGGCATGCTTTTGAACTGCCGGATTGGCAGGAGCTGGGACAGAGCAACGGGAGCTCACCCCGTCACAGGGATTCAAACCGCCGACCTTCTGATCAGCAAGCCCAAGAGGCTCAGTGGTTTAGACCACAGCGCCACCCTCGTCTTGGAGCAGCCACCACCAAGAAGGCCCTCTTCCGTGTCCCCACCAAGTGTCCCTGCAAGGGTGGCGGGACCAGGAGAAAGCCGTCGCCCGAAGATCACAAAACCCAGGCAGGTTTCGGGAATGCTGTCTTTCGGATAGCTTGCGCCTAAGCTGCATAGGGCTTTATAGCTAACTAGTGTCATTCAGCCCGTTAAAATAAACGGGCGCTAGAGCGCGTGTCTCGGCAGCGGCAAGGCCGGATCACAACCCCGGCGCTCGGCTATAGGAGAAGCCGGGGCCGCCGCGGCGCTGCCTCCTCGGCCAGGATTTACCCGCCGGCCCCGGGATCTATCCACCGTCGCCTCCTTTCCGCCCCTTGGTTGGCTGCCACCATGGGCGCCGCTGGGAGAAGGCGAGAGGTGTCGGAGCTCAGGCAGCCAAAAGCAGAAAGGAGGCGGCGGTGGGTGGATCCCGGGACCGGCGAGCCTACTCCCCGTAGGGGAGGCGGCTGAGGAGGAGGCGGGCTGAGGAGGGCGGCCCGGGCCGAGGCGGCGGGCGTCGAGCTGAGGGGGCCGCCGGGGAGGTCAGTGGCGAGGAGCGCCCCCTTTAATTTGGGTTTGAGCCCGCAACTGCCGCCGCCGCCCTCCCTCCAAATCTCCCCGCTTCTCCTATTCAGGAGTGCGCCTGCAGGGGCAACAGGAGTGAAACCCAGCCGTGCGGCTGAAGGGGCAAGGCGACGCTGGCGCTAGCGGGGATTGAGGGAGACTGTCGGCGCCGTCGTTCTCCTCAGCCATGGCGGAGAGAGGGGCGCTCGGCAGCCAGCGGCGCTACCTCACGCCTTCACTGCACCAGCCGGCATCCAACGCCTCAGCCTCTTCGGCGTCCCCGGCTGCACAGAGCATTTCAGGGCGGCAGCCGACGACGACGACGGTGCTACAGTAGCAGCTGCTTCCGGCGGCGGTGGCGGCGCCTTCATTGTCTCAGCCGGCCGCTCTCTGCGCTCCAATCCCTGTGTCCATGGGGCACATGCGCAGTAGCGCGGACACAGGGACACAGGGAATCTGGACGCAGAGACACTTGCACATTATTATATAGGATGACCAGCGCTTTGAATTGTACCCCTGAATGTCAGCTGCTGGGGATTATGGTTGGGTAGAGTGCTGTTGAGCTCGGTTTCTGCTTCAGAGGCTTCTCCTAGGGTTTTTATTGGCCACTGTGAGAGCAGGACAGTGAACTAACTGGGCCTTTGGCATGGGCGTAGCCAGGGGGGCAGGGAGGGGCACCCCCCATAATCAATAAAAATACATAGCAAAGTGAGGTTCTCCCCCCCCAAAAAAAAGACCTGCCCCCCTAATAAAAATCCTGGCTACGCCCATGGCCCTTTGGTCAAATCCAGCGGTGCTGTTCTTCTAATATATTATCTAAAACATTTCCCATAATCCTTTTCAACACGTTCGATTCCATGGCAAACTCCCAGGGGTTGTTCAGCGGAAAGGTTGATGTGGAAGCTGCCCCCCAGAAGCAGAAAATGAGAACTGCTGTTCCGGATTTAGCATCCTCTTATCAGCTCAGGTAGACTGGGACCACAAATGACACATTACAAATTTAAATTTAAACCAAGGAGATGAGAATTTGTTGCACCTGGAACTGATATGATGCTAGTAACTCAGCTGATGACACTTTGCCACTTGCTTTCCTAAATGAAGAAGCTTTAACTTCTTAAACCGCTGCATATTGGAAGGCTAAAAAGCATAGGGACAAAGCCGCTACGAAGAAAAGGTTGGGGGGAGAGAGCTCGTTCTATTAAATGCTGTGCTAAACCTTAGCTATAGGTTTACTCATCCACATTTTAGGCTATATAGCCCAACTTCCTTGTACTTCATGTTTTCTTTAGTGCAACTGTGTCCTTCCTCATTCTCCCTACTTTAGGCATGAATTGTAGTCTAGTTTCCTTGACAGACCCAAAGTTTGCAAGAGTGCTTTAAATGCTGCCTTAGTCTGGATTTCCAGCTCTTCAGCCACCTCCTTGCGTCATTAGCTGTTGCTTGGGCTACAGGCGGTAGTAGATAAGCTTTTTGCAGCGCAGAAATAAGAATGATCACCTGAGAACTGATGAAGATAAAATAATGCCTTGTGAGGAATGGCTAAAAACAATGCCTTATGAGGAACGGCTTAGGGAGCTGGGTATGTTTAGCCTGGAGAAGAGAAGGTTAGGGGGGGATATGATAGCCGTGTTCAAATATATAAAAGGATGTCATATAGAAGAGGCTGAAAGGTTGTTTTCTGCTGCTCCAGAGAAACAGACATGGAGCAATGGATTCAAGCTACAAGAAAGAAGATTCCACCTAAACATTAGGAAGAACTTCCTGACAGTAAGAGCTGTTCCACAGTGGAACTTGTTGCCAAGAAGTGTGGTGGAGTCTCCTTCTTTGGAGGTCTTTAAGCGGAGGCTTGACAGCCATCTGTCAGGAATGCTTTGATGGTGTTTCCTGCTTGGCAGGGGGTTGGACTGGATGGCCCTTGTGGTCTCTTCCAACTCTATGATTCTATAAGCTAATGGAATACCTGTAAGGGTTTAGTTTAACAGTGTGTAACCTCAGTGCTATAATCCTATAGACCAGGGGTGTCAAACTCAAATTCATCGGGGGCCGCATCAGCAGTTTGGTCACCCTCAAAGGGCCGGTTGTATCTGTAGGACTATGTGTCCACTCTTTATTATCATAAATTATTGTCACTGCATTCAATTATTACTGTTTTTTTGTAATAATGTAAGTAATAACTAGCTCTGAAAGCAGAAACATAGTCAGAATAATGGCAAGTAGATATTCAAATGTACAATTATTGTACAATTTATTGAAAAATGATTTTTGGTAACTGCACTGGGTGGTGGAGGCTCGCTAGGGTTTCATGCAGGAGCTTGGCTGAGCTACTGGTACCTGGAGATGCTGGGGTCCTTCTGCATGCAGGACAGATGTTCTGCCAGTGAGCCACCACCCTTCACCAAAGGGACTGGCTGAGGGTGACTCACTGGAGCTGCTCTCCTGGTTCCAGGGTTTAAGGGCCAGAAGTATAAAGCAGCATCCTATGTTTCTGAGGAGAGGGAGAGGGAGGGGAGGGGATGGAGGAAGGAAGGAAGGAAGGAAGAAAAGAGGGAGCGGGAGGGAGAGAGGAAGGAAAGAGGTGAGAGAAAGAAGAGTAGGAAAGAAGGAATAAAGAAGGAAACAAAAAGAAAGAGGGAGAGAAGACAGAGATAAAGAAGGAAGGAAGGAGAGGGAAAGAAAGAATAAGAACGAGAGAAAGGAAGAAAGGAAGGGAAGGGGGGGGGTCGCCGCCTTGATTCAGCGCCAGAAAAGAGCGCGAAGGGACCCAGGGGCAAAAAGCATTTCCCGTGCAGCATGAGGCAGCGGGTGTCCATTTTAGGAGAAGTGCGCAAAGTCTCAGAGTTGCACGTTCGTGAGGCTGAGCCGCTGCTGAGCTCACGTTCATGAGGCTGAGCCGCGGCAGGAGGAGGAGGAGGTGAGGCAAGAGGAGGCGGAGGCAGCGGCTTGCCGGGTCGGTGCCCAGCAGCACCGTGCGGAGAGTCCCGAGCCTCTGGGACGCAGCAGTGCTCTGTAGCACTTTGAATCCTCCTCCTCCACGCGGCGCTGCTGGGTGCTTTGTCTGTGCCTCAGTAGCAGCAGCAGCAGCCGTTTCCAGGCACCGAGCCGTGGTAGGAGGAGGAGGATTCAAAGTGCTACAGAGCACTGCTGCGTCGCAGAGGCTCGGGACTCTTCGTGCAGCGCTGCCGGGCGCTGACCCGGCAAGCTGCCTCCTCCTTCTCCTGCTGTGGCTCGGGGCGCTCCATGCAGCGCTGCTCCGGCTGCCTTTCTACCCCCCCGCCCCCAGCTGTTTGTTGGCGCTGCACTTCAGCAGCAAGGTCCCGCTGCTGGGTCCCGCTGGCTGGGGCGCTCGGCGGGCCACATGACGAGGTCTGGCGGGCCGGATTTGGCCCCCGGGCCTTGTGTTTGACACCCGTGCTATAGACTGAGGCTATAATCTGACCTAGAACGTTTATCTGGGTGCAAACTCCATTTAACCCAATGGAAGTTCCTTCTGAGCAGATATATAGGCTTGTGTTATGAGCTACTTGTAGCTCACTAGGGGTGGAAAACACGAGCAAAATCAAGCTTTGTAGCTTTTTCCGTACATGCAGATGGAGATTACAAATGCTGCTGCTGCTTCCACCCGCTCCCCAGTATCAGACAGACACTCACATAAATAGCATTAGACAAGACGGAAGGACAATTTCATGAGTTTTGTATGGAAATTGGCCACTAGATGGTGCCTAGCTTGGAATGCGTATAGACTTGTGAGATGCTGGTTCCCAGTTTAGTACTTAGAAACTTTGTTTTAGGAGTTTTGCCTTGTTTCACATCTTAATCTGTGGTTCTTCTAAATAATAATAATGCAATTATAAAACAGAGGCAACAGGAAGGACTGTAATCGAATATTCCTAATGTCTGAATGCTTTTGAATAAATTTTATTTCTAAGTAGGGCACGTAGGATTAAACTTTCAGTGAATCCCTCTTGAAACCTTACCTTGGTTTGTCAGCACTTTTGTGATCGTGCCCTTACTCCTTTATAGCTGCAATGAAGGAAACCTTGGTCCCTTATCAGCAAGGTGGTCTCTGTTCCTCAACACTGGCTCACATCATTCCAAACAGAACGAAGAAGAAACAGCTATTCAGACTACAGCTACAAGATTCTAAAATGGGTAAATATTAAACCAGGAAGCACACCCCAGCATGCATGATGGAGGGTTTGCTTGATGTTTTTATTCAAGTGTCAAATTCAGTTTCTTTTATATATATATATATATACTAGCTGGGCCGGCCACGCGTTGCTGTGGCTCAGTCTGTTAAATGGACCTTCAGAGTCCCCCTTCAGAGTCCCCTAACTTCAGAGTCCCCCTTCATTTAGCATACAATCATTCCCTCCAATACGCATGTTGTTTAAAATTCCGCCCCGTCCCAACCCTGACTCCCCCACCCAAGCGTGTTCGTGAAATCCCCGCACCCCGTCCTGACACATTCATCCTCCCCAAAGGCAGGGCCCTCCTCCACTCAGTGCCCCCGTTCCTCACCCCAGTCGCATGACGGCACGACACCCCTCTCTCTGTTCCCTACGCTGCGTGACGTCATCTCCCTTCCACGTGACGGCACCCATCACCCCAACCCCTCTATCTCTCCCCCTCGCAAACCTCTGTGGCCTAGCCGGTTCTCCCGGCTGGCCAATGCTGGGCATTGCTGTTGATTTCTGTTAAAGGCTCATATTCAGTTGGTTGACGTGGTCTTCTGTGATGTCACCGATAGTGTGCAGCCAATGGCAGCAGCTGTGGCCGTGTTGACGTCCAGCAGATGGCGCTATACCAAAGGAAATGTCTTCAGTTCCTTTGACGTCCACTGGAGGGTACTGTGGGTTTTTTAAACCTATAATCATGTTTTCACCTGTCTCAGGTGTGAAATCTGTCTGCACAAACTGCCTTAGCTTCCTTGCATATTCGCATGTGACATTGTGTCAAAATTTTAATGCAATCGGTCCAGCGGTTTCGGTTAAAAGTGGAGACGCAAACATGCTCTGGTTACATTTATATATATTTATAGATGATAGATAGATAGATAGATAGATAGATAGATAGATAGATAGATAGATAGATAGATAGATAGATAGATAGATATAGATATCAATTTATTTATTTGGTTTTTCAAATTATTTACATATCACATATCCAACATACATCATAAAAACGATATTCCAAAGACTTCCCTGGACTTCCTTCCTCGCCTTTGTGGGTCCTATTGTTAATCATTTTCTCCTGCATCTTTTATAATAATCCCAATCTTTTACATCTCCATTATATCCAAAATTCACCATTAAACTACAAGCGTTATTCCAGGATTGGAAATTCAGTTACGTTTCTCATCTATTTTTGCATGACCATGACAGGATGGGCCAAGAAGGATTTGTCTCCCATATATGCTACAATAGGTTTGGTGAGGCTCGCGGTGCAGTCCTAACCCGTGTCTACTCAGAAGTCCTATTGGATTCAGTGGGGGCTGGTATTGCAGCCCCAGAAAGTGTATGTGGCATTGCAGCCACCATGCCTTTTCCTTAAAAGGTAAAGGACCGTATTTTTCGTTCCATAAGAAGCACCTGACCATAAGACTCACTTAGTTTTAGAGGAGGAAAACAAGAGAAAAAAATTATTCTGAATCAATGCCGCTGGCAGCGGCGGCGGAGGGGGGAGCAGCCCGCTTTCTTTTTTTAAAAAATATATTTTTATTGATTTTTTACATATACATCCATCAAACATTTAACACTCTTCCATGTTTTATACATTGTTTTTGACTTCCCTCAGCCACTTCTGGAGATTTCCCTACTTTATAACTTCTTCTTGTAATTCTGATTTCACTATTACTTTATCAACCCTCACTCTATTTTCATCATTTTAAATCATTTTTATAATATTTCATATCATTCTCCTTACAAAACTTCCTGCAAACCTACTAGCGTAATCTGTTGTTTGCAATTGTCTTTCAAATATTTCTCAAATTTTGTCCAATCCCTTAAGAACTTCTGGTCCCGTTGGTTTTGAATTCTTCCTGTTATCTTGTCCAATTCTGCGTGTTCCATCAACTTCATTTGCCATTCTTCCTCATGAAGTGGCCAAAGTATTGGAGCCTCAGCTTCAGGATCTGTCCTTCAGATTTCCTTCAGAATTGATAGGTTTGATCTTCTTGCAGTCCATGGGACTCTCAAGTCAAGAGTCTCCTCCTGCACCATAATTCAAAAGCATCAATTCTTCAGCGATCAGCCTTCTTTATGGTCCAGCTCTCACTTCCATACATCACTACTGGGAAAACCATAGCTTTAACTATACGGACCTTTGTCGGCAAGGTGATGTCTCTGCTTTTTAAGATGCTGTCTAGGTTTGTCATTGGTTTTCTCCCAAGAAGCAGGCTCCTTTTAATTTCATGACTGTTGTCACCATCTGCAGTGATCATGGAACCCAAGAAATTAAATCTCTCACTGCCTTCATTTCTTCCAGTTCTATTTGCCAGTAGGTGATGGGACCAGTGGCCATCATGATGTTGAGCTTCAGACCATATTTTGCGCTCTCCTCTTTTGCCCCAAAATTAGCATCCATTAAAGGAAAATCCCCCTTTCCACCCTAAACCAGGGGTCAGCAAACTTTTTCAGCAGGGGGCCGGTCCACTGTCCCTCAGACCATGTGGTGGGCCGGACTATATTTTGGAAAAAAATATGAACGAATTCCTATGCCCCACAAATAACCCAAAGATGCATTTTAAATAAAAGGACACATTCTACTCATGTAAAAACATGCTGATTCCCGGACCGTCCACGGGCCGGATTTAGAAGGCAATTGGGTCACATCTGGCCCCCGGACCTTAGTTTGGGGACCCCTGTCCTAGACTATTAAATGCAATCTCCCTAACAGAGGAAGGTTGCCCAGTCACTGTAGCATTATTTTAGGGCATTAATGCCAGGCTCTCAAGTACTTTTATCTGCTGCTAACCGCTTCCTCCACCTCCTCTTTTTTTTAGGCACATAAAATCGGGTCCTGGGCATTCTTTTAGAATGAGGCGAGGGCAGCTAAAGTTGCGTGTGAATTAAAAAATGACTGTGGCAGCACTGGAAGGAAATCAAGAGTTCCTCTGGCATGTTTCAGGACAGCCATTGCCTGGTAACACTTAGCAAGTCAAAGCATCACATAGTTAAATTGCTATCATACTTGAGCCCTATAGGAAATGACTCAGCCTGCTCTTCTTCAAAAGAGGATGAAAGAAGAGAGTTCTGTGCAGCGTCTTTGGAAGTGAGACATTATTTATGCATTTGTTTTTCATCGTTGTGAAAGTCACTTGTGCTAGGTATCTATTGGCTTCATTGGTTTTGAAAGCTATGAATACGAATCCTGAGTCCTCGGGATAGGGAGAACTGAATATATATATTTTTTAAAAAGTTACTGAATGTGTGCTGTTTTGCTATTTTTGCTTATTGACACCACTCCCAGAAATCTGCAGAGAAAGCCAAGATGTTAATGCCCATGTAAACGTATGCTGGCACATTAACCGCCGAACAAAATGGTAGCAGCAAATAGTTTGGGCTCCTCTAATCGAAACTCATTTGATGTGCGGGAAGGAAAACCCTTGTTTTGCCTTTAGACGTTTTTAAAAAAATGCAGATTTCAATACGAACGCAGTTCATTATCCCATATTGAAAGTTTGAAGCGTTTGCAGCTGGGAGTATGACGGCTTTGCAGTGTGCTTCACTTTGAGTATTGCACGTTGGAGTCAGGGCAATGAAGAGAAAGTGTTTTACAGGAAGCCTGCAATGTAGTCTAGTACCCCGATTAAAGGTTGGGCTGGAAGAGTCCCAGAGCAGTCCTGTAGCTTTGTCCTGTGCTGCTATCCCTACACCGGTGGGGTTAAGAAAGTAACGCACAACCCTGCTGTTTAGTCTTGTGTTTATATGCAGAAAGATGTTTAGTCCGATTCAGACAAGCTGCTCCCCCATTCTTAATACTCCCATTCTGCAGCTGTCCTGAGAGTGGCTTGTGATCGCTACCCCTGTAAATGTAGCTTATCTTTCCACCCTTGTTCCTTTTAATATCATAAATCTCTGCATATTTTACAAAAAACTAAACCATTCAGTATTCCATTATTACATCCATCAAAACTTATTTACAGTACACTGTTGAATTTATCTTAATGCTTCCAACGCTTTGTACACAATTTCCCATGTATTCAATAAACGTTTTCCAATCTTCTCTAAACATATGTTCTTCTTGTTCTCTTTATTCTATATGCTAAGTCTGCAAGCTGCACATACTGTATTCTGTCAGTTGCCATTCTTCTTTAGTTGGGACCTCGCTCGTTTTCCATTTTTGGGCTAACAAACACAGGCCACATTAGTGGAATATACATAAGCAACCTTTTTTGACACCTGGGAATTTCCGTCTGAACTATCCCCAGCGAAAAGAACTCTCTTTTTTTGGAAAGGTACTTTTAAACATCCCCCCCCCAATTCATTATGGATTATTTCCCAGTACTCTTCATAGCTGCCAAGTATCCCGTATCCGCCGGGAAAACCCATTTTTTCTTACCGTTTCCCGGCGGTCTCCCGTTTGGTGAAAAATCCCGGTATTGTCCCTTAAATTGGCTTCTGCCCGGCGGCCATTTTTCTGGTGCCGCTTTGCCCTTCTATGGGCACCAGAAAATGGCGGCGCCGGCGCCGGAAGTCGCTTCCGCGCATGACCGGAAGTTGCGTGACGCGACTTCCGGTGGTGCTTTGCCCTTCTATGGGCATCAGAAAATGGCGGCGCTGGCGCCGGAAGTCGCTTTTACGTGTTTCCGGTCATGCGCGGAAGCGACTTCCGGCACTGGCGCCACCATTTTTTGGTGCCCATAGAAGGGCAAAGCACCACCAGAAGTTGCGTCACGCAACTTCCGGTCATGCGCGCGCTGCCGATCCCGGATCTTTACGACCCGGACTTGGCAGCTATGGTACTCTTTTACCCTTTTACAAGTCCACCACATGTGAAAGAACATTCCCTCAACCTCTTTGCATCCCCAGTACTTATCTGCTGAGCTCTTCTCACGTTCTTAATGCTCCCATTCTGCAGCTGTCCTGAGAGTGGCTTGTGACTACTACCCCTTTAATGTAGTTTACTGTTCTATTTCCACTCTTGTTCCTAAAGATGGTCCTGCCGCGGCCTGGTGCTAATACCACCACTCATTTAATCCAAACTTTGAAGGCCATTGGAAAGATCTCATTGGCTAACCATGTCAAAGATCTAAATTGGTCCTTCCATCAGAAAGAAAACTGCTTATTTTTTCTTTAAAAAAAGTTTATAACAAGAAATTTTTTTATCCTTGGCATATCAAAATTGCTCCAAGTTCTTTATTGAGTTTCAACGTGTGCAGTAACACGGAAAGAAAAACATATGTACAGTGCAACCTCCAAATACAGATTTTCAAAGTCAGTTTCGATAATCGCCCCCCATCCTACCCTATCTGTTCCCGGTGTGCTCTGTTCTGGGGATTGAAATCAGGCCAACCACCAGAGAGGGGCCCACACCCCCAGTCTTCCAGCTTACTTCAGAAGCCCACCTGCCAGGGATGCCATTCTCCTCTTGGTAGGGGACTGGCACATTCAGACAGAAAATATGACACCCCAGGAGACATGCAAGGCGCTGAGTAGCAGGCCACTGACTTCTTCGAGCCCCTCCCCGGAGCAGAGACGCTCCACTTCTCATAGTCTGTATGGAAAAGAAGCTGTGCCACAAATTCACAAGTGTCAGGGTCTAGCTGGATGAGGAGGAGGTGTGGGAGCCTCTCATCCAGGAGCATGACAGGGAAGATGAGGACTTTGACCTGGCGGTGGGACAACAGGAAGGAGGCTGGAGAAGTGCTGGAATCAGAAAGTTGGAGCGATAAAGGGGCGTCAGAAGAAGGAGGTTATTCCAGGACAGGGTTGGAGGCTGCTTCCAGAAGCTCTTTACCTGTCTGAGCGGGGAGAAAGCTGTTTCGGCACGGATTCCTTCGGCGACTTGGAAGCAGAGCTGTCTCTCCTATAGGGCTTAGTGGTGCAACGCGCCAGGGCGCTGGCCTCTCAGGGGCGCCCTAGCAAGCGGGGGAGCTGCGCAGCTTTGCCGGGGGCCTCCCCTTTCCCTGCATGCCCATCAGTTGCGCCCTGCCAACCATAAGGCTGATGGGCGTGCAGCTTCCCTCCCAAGCCTCCTCGGGAGGAGAGGGATCCTCGCAGAGGCTTGGGAGTGAAGTTGCGCCCCTCCCAAGCCTCCGCAGGAGGAGAGCGCAGCTTGCCTCCCAAGCCCCTGCGGGGATTGCTCTCCTCCTGAGGAGGCTTGGGAGGGAAGCTGCACTCTCCTCCCGCAGAGGCTTGGGAGGGGTGCAACTTCACTCCCAAGCCTCTGCGAGGATCGCTCTCCCGCAGCTGCATGGGGAAGAGTTTTGGGGGGGCCCCCATGCTTGCAGT
The DNA here is from genome assembly GCF_963506605.1 of Zootoca vivipara. NCBI lineage: Eukaryota > Metazoa > Chordata > Lepidosauria > Squamata > Lacertidae > Zootoca > Zootoca vivipara. The sequence continues at coordinate 13,650,587 of NC_083288.1, forward strand.
GCGCAGCTACGGCCAACCCAACACTATCCGTGGTAATTTGGGGGCACTGGGCGGATATTTGCACCCCGGCGCCGCATCTGCTAAAGATGGCCCTGCTTGGAAGGACTGTGCAATCCAGAAAGGTCAGAGTGGAATGCCATGGAGGACTGAGTCGTGCTCTTGTTCATCAGCCTGGGAGCTAGATCTGGAGCCTGTTCTCTGGAAGCGTGGCCCTGGCCTGGGAAGGAAGAAGGACTTGGTATTATCCTGGCAGACAGGGGGAATGGATGCCCAGTGCAACTGCCATGACATTGCTCCCCAAGAAAGCTTAGTCCAACCACTTCTAGACTAGAGCATCTCCTTTCTGATCCAATACAGGAAGGCTTTCCCCCCATTCTCTGTTTACGCTCAACTTGTTCTGTGTTCTCCGTGGCCCATGCAAATATTTCCTGTTTGTTTGTTTGTTTGTTTATACATACATACATACATACCCCGCGCATCTGACTGGGTTTCCCCATACACTCTGGGAGGCTCCCAACAGAATATTAAAAACACAATAAAACATCAAACATTAAAAACTTCCCTAAACGGGGCTGCCTTCAGAGGCCTTCTAAAAGTCAGATAGTTGTGTATTTCCTTGACATCTGATCGGATGTCACCCACAGGGCGGGTGCCACTACCAAGAAGGCCCTCTGTCTGGTTCCCTTTAACTTCACTTCTCACAGTGAGGGAACCACCAGAAGGCCTTCCTCTTACCTGTCATTTTTACATTCACTTCTTTCTCTTACAGCAGCTTTTCTCTCTTATCTCTTTCCTTTCTATCCCCAGGGCATAGATTTATTTATCAATAATAACTATTAATCTTTCGGCGAGTCCTGCAGGCCCTCTGTTTGAGAACTACTGCAGTAGAGCAGAAGATGAGTCAGATCTCAAGTTGGTCCTTGAAAAATAGTAAACTATTTTGTGATCATTGCCTAATCCATTTTGGCCCAAAGTCTTCCTCAAAAGCAAAGAGTTTCATTATGTGCCATTCTGATACATAATGTGCCATATTACGTGTGTGAACCTATATTACTGGGGGATTCACTTTAAAGGGTATACTGGAAGAGCTTTGAACAAAATGCACCGGGCAACCTTTGCAAAATAAATTGGTTCCTTTCAAGCACCTCTGTGAGACCAGCCTCTTCCTTCTCCTAGAGTTGATCAAAATCTGAGCACAAGACCTTCATTTGTATTATCTTAGCCACCACTGAGCAGGGTTTAAGCTTGTAAAAAACCAAAAACAAATAAACAAGAGAGACACGAGGATGCAAACCCACCCACTGATCCACAAGCCACAGCAGTTAATGAACCCCAGATTTGTCAGCTTAGTGACAAAATGCATTCTACAGATGTTCAGAGGCTCCCTTATCTTATTTATTCTTCACATGTGTTCTAGCTGCAGCTGTGAATTGAGTTCTGTCCCCAACCCTGCTTGGCGTTGTGCGTTTTCCTCTGAGTGTATCAAAACAGGTGTGCCTTTCAATGAGCAGATATGTACCTACAAACTGGCGTACAGAGTGAGAAATTTGAATGTGCTTTTGGGAGGGCCTGAAAGGCATCACCAAGTTTCCACTATAGCCACAGTGCTGCATAAAGGAATTGACGAAAGAGAGAAGGTATCCTTGAAGCATGGGAGAACTCTTTGCTATGGGCTACTTCATATATGAAGGCTTGCACTTGTGAATAGGCTACCACAGACTGAACACCACGGATAGAAGGCCCATTCAGACGCACATTCAGCTTACAGGTAGGTAGCTGTATTGGTCTGCCATAGTCGAAACAAAATAAAAAAATTCCTTCCAGTAGCACCTTAGAGACCAACTAAGCTTGCTACTGGTATGAGCTTTCATGTGCATGCACACTTCTTCAGATACGCACATTCAGCTGTCACACCCACACCATATATTTAAAGCCTTCTTACAGCACTTTTAACAGTCATGGATAATTCTGGCAATGCTGTAGTGTGTTAAGGGCGCTGGGAATTGTAGCTGCAGAGAATGGTGGGTCTGCAGGGTCCTCATCCTTGACAAACAACAGTTCCCAGGATTCTTTGGTTGAAGTCAAGACCTTGAAAGTGGTAGAAGAGGGCTTTCAATGTATGGTGCAGTGGATGTGATATAATCGGTGCGTTTTTTCTGGGGGTACTCAAGAGTACGCAGTATTGGCAACTTTTTCTCTAAAGAAAAGCACTGGATATGATCATCGGGTAATGATGTGCATGCAATTACGAAGCAGCTGTAACTTTGTATGGTGCGAGGGCAAGATCACACTGCTGACCTCACAATAGCCTGCCACCTTCTTGCAGGAACAATGAAGCATGTGAGAATCAGATGCACTGGAAGAGCATCTCATAAGATGGCTTTAAAAGAGGAATAGGCGATTCAATGGAGGCGAGAGCTACCAAAGGCTACTAGCCATGATGGCAACACTCTGCCTCCACAATGAGAGGCAGCAATGCTTCTCCAAATGGAAGCCATAGGTGGGCAGAGGGCTCTTGTGCTTGAATCCTGCTTTCAGGCATCTGGGAAGCCCTGGAGAGAATGGGATGCTGGACCAGATGGGTCATAGGCCTGATCCAGCAGGCTCTTCTTATGTGTTTCATAAGGACCCCCTCCTTCCTCCTGCCCCAGTACCTGCGAGTCCTCTGTGCTTCTTGAGGGCTTGTGTCTCTCCCGGGATGAGGACTGGACAACAGAGGTGGTTCCCAAAGCTAGGCTGCTGCTTTCCCTCACTGCAAAGCAAACAGAGACATCAGCAGGCACCTGGCTCCAAGCCATCTTAGCACCAGTCTGGGCATGATGATGGGGGACATGGGAAGGAAGCTTTCCTATGGATCACGCAATGGATAGTTTCTCCTACCTCCTATCCTGGAGCTCTCCTTTTGTGAGGGTGTAGCGGCCAAGTTCTGGACCAAAGTCCGGCACGTAGCAAATGACTGAGGAAGTGCCATGCCCACTCAGACAAAGGGAAGTGGTGAAGAGGCACGAGGACAAAGATGCTTCTATGAGGATTCTTTCAGTGACTTGGTAGGGCTGACCTGGGATCCAGAAAGAGCAACCAGGAACCACACAGACGGCTTGGCTGTGCTCTTGCCCATCAGCTTGGGAGCTGGAGACTGGGACCATTCTCTGGAAGCGTGGCCCTGTGAAGGAAGCAGGATATAGTATTCTTCTGACATGTGAGGAATGGATTCCTAATGGAATTATACATGCCATTATTTCCAAAGGAAGCTTGGCTGATCGTCTTCTTGAGGAACTAGAGTCCCTCCTTTCTGATCTCATGCAGAAAGGTTCTTCTTCCATTCTCCTTTTCTGCTCAACTCATACCATGTCCTCCCCGTGCCATGCAAATCTTTCATCCCTCTTACTTGTTCTTTCTACATTCACTTCTTCCTCCTCCTCCAGCAGCTTTTCTCCCTTAACCTTTCCCTTTCATGATGATGATGATGATGATGATGATTTCTTGAATTTATATATTGCCCTACACCCACAAGTCTCAGGACGCTTCCTGGTTGTACGGTATGTGTTAATTTATTATTCATAGAAATTTAAATTTTTGCCATACTTTTTATTTCCTTCAAACCTTCATCTGGCCCTTTCCTTGGTGGGTCCTCCAGGCCCTCTGGGAGAAAAACTGCAGCCGATGTTCAGATGAGGCTGGCTGCTTCATATACTGTATGATTGCAACTTCAAGTGAAGGCTTTCACATATGAATGGGCTACCACAGACAGAATGCCACAGACAGAAGGCCACCTCAGACACACATTCAGCTGTCACACCCACACCATATATTTAAAGCCTTCTTACAGCACTTTTAACAGTCATGGATAATCCTGGCAATGTTGTAGTGTGTTGAGGGCGCTGGGAATTGTGTAGCTGCAGAGAATGGTGGGTCTGCGGGGTCCTCATCCTTGACAAACAACAGTTCCCAGGATTATTTGGTGGAAGTCAAGACCTTGAAAGAAAGTGGCAGAAGAGGGCTTTCAATGTATGGTGCGGTGGATGTGCTATAATCGGTGCTTTTTTTCTCTCCTGGGGGTACTCAAGGGTACGCAGTATTGGCAACTTTTTCTCTAAAGAAAAGCACTGGATATGATCATCGGGTAATGATGTGCATGCAATTACGAAGCAGCTGTAACTTTGTATGTTGCGAGGGCAAGATCACACTGCCGACCTCACAACAGCCTGCCACCTTCTTGCAGGAACAATGAAGCATGGGAGAATCAGATGCACCGGAAGAGCATCTCATAAGATGGCTTTAAAAGAGGATTAGGCGATTCAATGGAGGCGAGAGCTATCAAAGGCTACTAGCCATGATGGCAACACTCTGCCTCCACAATGAGAGGCAGCAATGCTTCTCCAAAGTAGTTGTTGGAAGCCATAGGTAGGCAGAGGGCTCTTGTGCTTGAATCCTGCTTGCAGGCATCTGGGAAGCCCTGGAGAGAAGGGGATGCTGGACCAGATGGGTCATAGGCCTGATCCAGCAGGCTCTTCTTATGTGTTTCATAAGGACCCCCTCCTTCCTCCTGCCCCAGTACCTGCGAGTCGTCTGTCCTTCCTGAGGGCTCATGTCTCTCCCGGGATGAAGACAGGACAACAGAGGTGGTTTCCAAAGCTAGGCTGGAATGTAATTGAAGTTAATGAGTTTTTGGAATGCAGGGAAAAAAAGAAAATAATCAAACCATAAAATCTAGCCCACGGGGGGGGGCACCTAAATTATTAGTAATTGAATTATAATTTGGTATTGTTATAATGAGGCTATTCTTGGATGGTAGTTGAAAATTAATTAAAATAAAATAAAATACTTTTTATTCAATAATACACACAATGGCAAAAATATAACAAAAATACTGATAACAAAAATACAATAAAAACAAACAAAAATACAAAGAAACATACACAAACAAATACAGACAAAAATAACAAAAAATATTTATCCCTTACTGATCTTTTAATTCTCCATCGTGGAGGGGACTTCCCTCGGTCCCACCTTCTGAGCTTCCTTTCCTTTCACCTCTTTAGCAGGTTCTACTTATAAATGCATATCTCTATCCTAATTTCAAATTTACTTTCTATCTTAAAATTTTTATTTTAGTACAAACTGAAAACTTAAACCTACTTCCCTAAGGTAATTTATATAATATATAATTTTTTCTTTGGCCATTCATGAAAATTAATAAAAAATATTATAAAAAAGAGGTAGATGACCCTTGGGGTCCCTTCCAATTCCACAGTTCTATGATCCTATGATTTAAAGTGCCTCCGATGAGCATTTGAAGCACATGACTTCTCCCAAAGGATCCTGGGGATTGTAGCTTCCCTCTACAATTCCCAGAACCCATAACAAACTACAGTTCCCAACGTGTTGTTGTTGTTTTTTTGGGGGGGAGGAAATATTTGCTTTTTAGAAGATATATTAGGAACCTGTGATGGGAGATGGCAAGATCTTACAAGTCACACTCAGAATGGTAAAAGGAAGGGTTTTAGTTCCACCTCCCTTTCATTGCACGCTTATGTTCAGGGTCCCCCTTTGTATTTTTGTGTGGAAAATCAGGTAGCAATGGTAGTTATTATTAAGTATTTATTTATACCCTGCCTTTCCCCCTGATGGAACACAAGGGAGCTTACATATAAAAATGTTCATCTGCAGCAGTTCAACCAATGATATGGTTTGTGGTGTTTGCCACATGAATTGACACGGAGTAAGCATTAAACAAACTTAACCGCTCTTTAAGGGCAGCAGAAATTCTCTAACCTGCCCAGGGTAAATTTAGGTGTGGGGTTTCCGCCACCTCTTCTCACCTTGCCCTCCAGTTTTTAATCATTAACTTTAACACACTACAGTTCCCAACATATTTTGGGGGGTGGGGTGGAATATCTGCTTTTTAGAACATAAGTGAGGAACATACAATGGGAGGAGGCAAGAGCTTAAGTCAGCTTGCTCACCCCCGTTTCCTTGGAACCAGGAATGGGAAGCTCAAGGGCTTTTAACAGTATGATTACAAAGAGGAGGGTACGTAAAATATTGCATGGATGTAATATGGAAAGGAAGGTAATTAGAGGTGCCGAAATCACAATGGAGCAAAAAAAAACCCCAAATATAGAAATGGAAATGCCATGTTAAAATGATAAGAGAATTATAATAACTATTTTTTTAAAAAAAACCTGTAAAGAATAAGAAATAACCAATAAGCAGGGAGAGATAATATGCCAAAAAACAGAAAAGGAAGTTGAGGGAAGTCACCGCTGGGGGGCGGGGGCAGTTGGGGATCTATACTTTATTTTGTTTTGTTGAAATAAAATAATGATTGTGGTGATGATAAAATTGTAAAACGCAATAAAAAATATTTTAAAAAAGAAATTGCAATGGAGCAGAAAAGATTGTTTATGTATGCGACCACGGCTATGCAGATGTTATTGGCCCAGAGATGGAAAGAATATAAAGTCCTGACCAGAGAAGAATGGCAGATGAAGTTGATGGATTATGCCAAAATGGCAAAAATGACCGGAAGAATCAGAAACCAAAATTTTAATAAGGAATGGGGAAAATTTATAATTTATCTTAAAAATAATTGGAAGCAGTTAAAATCATTAGTAGGATTGGAATAACACTTGTAGTTCAGTGGTGAATTTTGGATATAATGGAGATTTGGATTATTATAAAAGATGCCGCATGACCACAAGGGGAGGAGGGAGGGGGAAGTCCAGGAGATTCTTTGGAATCTTGTTTTTATGATGTATGTTGGATATGTGATTGTAAAACTTTAATTTGAAAAACCAAATAAATTTATAAAAAAGGAAGGTAATTATATTAGAATTATTAAGGGAATCTTAATAAGGGAGGGAGAGGGAAAGAAGGGAGCATGGAATGTTTGTGAAGATTGGAAAAGGAGTTTGAATGTTGGTGATGAGGCAGTTGGGTTTGAAAAGGGGTTTGAATGTTGAAAAGGAATTTGAATGTTGGCGGTGAGGCAATTGGGAGTCAGTTGAAAGCTGTTGGTTTGGTGGGGGATGGTATTTGGATCCGAAGCAGGGTTGGGCAGCTGTTCAGTTTAGGATCAGTAGTTTAATCCCCGCTGCTGTAGTTGTAATACAGGGGTCAGCAAACTTTTTCAGCAGGGGGGCGGTCCACTGTCCCTCAGACCTTGTGGGGGGGCCGGACTATATTTTGAAAAATAAAATAAAAATGAACGAATTCCAATGCCCCACAAATAACCAAGTTATGGATTTTAAATAAAAGGAACACATTCTACTCATATAGAAACATGCTGATTCCCAGATAGTCTGCGGGCCGGATTTAGAAGGCGATTGGGCCAGATCCGACCCACGGGCCTTAGTTTGCATACCCATGTAATAAAAGTAACAAACGATGCAAGTTGTACCCAAGCTATAATGCAACCGTTGCTTGGGTTTTGTTTTAAACAGATTTCATCCGCATGCCTCACACTGGGCTACGTCAGGGCTGAAATATCGTGATCGATATCATCTGTGGTGGCATCAGGAATAAAAGGGGTTTAGGGAAAGACCCGCCTCATAGCCGCCCATATTGTTAGGAGTGCAAAGCTGGATCAGGAGACTGTGGGTAGTTAGTGCCAGAGCATCGCAAAGTGGGGGGGACGATGGCAAGCGGCTGGCGGGGTGGTGGAGGGTCCTTTGTCCCAGCAAGCCTCCCTGCAGGAAATGTTGGGAAACCAGCATTTCAACCCTGCACCTCTAGCAACCGACTAGCAGGGGGAGGCTATAACCAGGCGGCCTGGGCCACTGAAGATGGTTACCAAAGTCCAGTCTTTGGGCCGTTTCCATCTTGCCGTGCTTCTTCCCTATCCCCCGCTTTTTGAATTCCCCGTCCAGTGCCCCCGCCTGAAGATTGAGCAAGAGGAGCTCTCAGGGAACTTTGAAAGTTCCCTCGCGACTTTGCGCGACATTTTTGTTGGGCCTAGTCAGGAAGGAATTGTCCTATTGTTTGTGATTCCTCCAGAACCCCCCTCAAAAAAGGTGTAGCAACCACATCTCTAGGAGCTGTTGGGGCCTCCAGGAGAAACACTGCGTTGTTCGTTCCACAAAATGGCTGAGTTGTTGGAACAAAACGGCCTTCCACAAAATGGCTGAGTTGTTGGAACAAAATGGTGTTCCACAAAATGGCTGAGTTTTTTATTTTTTAAAAATTAATTGCACGTTTATTCAAAATCCATTTAAAACTGTTTAGGTAATGCAAGAAAATTTATCAACTTGATCCAGCGACACCAGAGAGAGTCAAGATCTCGGGGCTGTCACATGGAAGATGGAGCGAGCTTTGAAAAGTTATTGTAAACAATTGAATTCATTTGCAGGATTATCTTAAAATTTAAAAACTACCTTAAATCTTAAAAACTATTGACTAAGAAATAAAGAGGGAGTAAACCAAAAAATGGATTATTGAGGAGATGCAATAAGAAAACTGAAGTAACTGAAGGAACCACGAAAGGGGTGGGGAGGGAAGTCAAATGGGATTTTTTTTGTATTGGATGTTTGTATGTCACAAAAACTGAAAAACTGAAAAACAAAATTTATATATTATTATTATTTATTGAATTTATATACCACCCTATACTCGGGGTCTCAGGGCGGTTCACATAATAAAATCAAGATATAAAACCACAAAACACCTAATAAAAACAAAAACAAGGCAATAGTCGCCCCCCCCCAAAAAAAATTCTTTAAGGGCATAGGATGTAAATCGGATCAACCAAAGGCCCGGTTAGAAAGGAATGTTTCTGCCTGGCGCCTAAAGGTGTATAATGAAGGTGCCAGGCAAACATCCCTGGGGAGAGCATTCCACAGACAGGGAGCCACTGCAGAAAAGGCCCGTTCTCTCTTTCTATATATAAAAGAAAAACTAAACTAAAATCCTGACTAAAAAATCTGACGCATCAAGAGAAAGAGGGTCTACAAAACAAAACGGGCATTGGGTGTGTGTGTGAGAGGTGAAATATTTGGGTATTTGGTTAAGAAATAAAAATGCATCGCTTAATCCGAATATCTATGTTGAAGTATGGTATGAGGTGAAACAAGATTTAGCAAGATGGGGAAGGATGAAAATCTTTCAGATGGGGTTAAATGTACTACCGAAGATGCTATTTCTGTTTCGGTTATACTGCTTCAAACAACAGCAAAGAGACATATGGAAATTTCTCAGGGGCGGGGGGGGGGAACACACCCTGGGATAAAATTTAAAATATTAGCAGATCTGATAGTTTCTTTCTGTATGAAGCTCTTTCCACGCTCTTTGCATTTAAATGGTTTCTTCCCACTGTGTAAGAAATCTTGTGTCCTGGTCCCCCTTGCCTTGTACTGCTGACTCCATGTTTGATCCTTTTTCCACTTCAAAACTACAAGTCTTTGAGGATGAGATCATCTTCGCTTCAATTCGGCCAGAGTTAGGCCGAGCTACTGTGTTTCTGAAGCGGGGAAATCTTTGGGCAAAGGCCAGCAGTGCAGAGATTATGCTGGCCGCCATGGTTTTTTTGCCTCTCTGCTTTCCCTGAGGCTGTACCTTCGGAGGTCATTGAGCAGTTGGAAGAGGGTGCAAGCATTGGGGGCCTCCATAAGAAGACCCCCCCCCAGCAGGCAGTTGAACAGCCCCTCCAGTTTCACATGCAGGAGGGAGGAGAACCAAACGGCTGAGATGTTGAAACAAAATGGCGTTTCCCGCCTTTTTTTTTTAAATATAGAAAAGGGCGGGAATGAGTTTCTGGTCCTGTCACCTCTGTGGACTCCTCCCAGGAATCGGGGCAGAATCCAGCTGCCCCCTATACACTCTTCCCTTCCCCAGATGACAGGCGGTGCGGAGAGAAGAGAAATGTGAAAATAATGAAGAAGAAATTAAGAAGCTGGGAGGAGGGAGGGTCAGAGCACTAGAAAAGGGGAAATCACAAAGAAAGGAGCACTCAAGGGAGTGTTTCTCTCCACACACAGAGGTCTTCCTCCAGAGTAAATAAAGGGTTTCCTTATGTTTCATTCTGATACACGTATTACATGCACAAACCTATATTATTTCAACTGTGCACCTCTATAAAGGGAGTACTTCTTTGTGCCAGCCTTGGAACTGTCCTTTTAGTAAGGGTGCAGGGGCCAAGTTCTGCACCAAAGATCTGGGTGCCGCAAATGGCCGAGAGGGCACCATGCCCACGCGGACAGGGGGCAGCGGGAAAGATACGCAAACATAAAGCTGGTTCCATTCAGATTCCTTCGTGGAAATGGAAGGGCTGTGCTGGGATCCAGAAAGGGCAACCTTTCGGTATTGCTTCTGAATAGCAGTTGCTGGAAGTCATGGCTGGAAAGAGGGTTCTTGCAGGTTTCCCCCATGGATCTGGGTGGCCACGGGGATAAGAGGATACTGGAGCAGATGGGCCATGGGCCTGATCCAGCAGGCTCTTCTTATGTGTTTCATAAGGACCCCCTCCTTCCTCCTGCCCCAGTACCTCTGAGTCAGGTGTCCTTCTGGGCTCCAGTCTCCCCCCTTTCTCAGCTTTCTCTTGCCCCCTTTCTATTTAATCTATTTTTATCAGATCTTCCAGAACACCTCCAAAAAATAGAATCACACGCCCCCAAACTCAATCAGAAGCCTGTTCCTCTTTTATTATACGCAGATGACACAGTCCTACTATCATTAACGAGCTTGGGTTTGAAACGTCTTATACTTTCCCTGAGTCTCTACTGTGAAATGAACAAACTTTCCATAAACTACAAGACGACGAAAATCTTGGTTTTCTCCAAAGGTTGGAAACTAGGGAAATGGAAAATAAGAGAACAAGAAATCCAGCAAGTAAAGATGTATAGGTATCTGGGAATTTTATTCCAGAGCAATTTAGGGTGGTCAAATCATTGTACAAATGCTATAAAACAGGCAAAGAGTACCTCCTCAGCTGTTGCTCGTTTCTATTATCAGAAAGGAAACCAATTTATCCCTGCAGCCAACCAAATTTTCCAAGCAAAGGTGTTACTCTATTCTTATGTGCTTCATAAGGACCCCCTCCTTCCTCCTGCCCCAGTACCTCTGAGTCAGGTGTCCTTCTGGGCTCCAGTCTCTCCCGGGATGAGGATAGGACAACAGAGGCGGTTCCCAAAGCAAGGCTGCTGCTTTCCCTTGATGCAAAGCAAACGGAGACATCGGCTCCAAGCCATGCTAGCACCTGTCTGGGCCATGATGGTGGGGGACATGGGAAGGAAGCATTTCCTCCTACCTGAACTCAGGGCCTTTCCCCACTTTTGCTGCAAATGGGGTGAGCTCCTCTGCTACATCCTGGATGGTTTCACTCAGAAGCCAATGTTTCTTCCTTGAGATGGTCGGCTATCTAGCCTGGCTGGGCTCCCCACTGTTGTCTTCAGAAGAGGAAACTTGAGCCACTGCTTCTGGACCAAATATCTGGTTGCAGCATACATCAAAGAAGGAGCCATGCCCACACAGAGGCGAGGCAGTGGAGAAGAGGCACGAGGATCAAGATTTTTCTTTGAGGATTCCTTCGGGATTCACTGGCATCCAGAAATGGCAGCCAATAACTGCATGGATGGCTTGGTTGTCGTCTTGTCCATCATAGTGGGAGCTGGAGACGGAGACCATTCTCCGAAAGCGTGGCCCCACAAAGGGAGGCAGGATATAGGATCCTCCTGGTATATGTGGGGATTGGATATCCAACGGAATTAACATTCCATTACTTCCAAAGGAAGCCTGGCTAACTTGCTAACTTCTCAAGGAACTAGAGCCCTTCCTTTCTGATCTCATGCAGAAAGGTTCTACTTCTTCCATTCTCTTGTAACAGCAGCTGATGTTCAGATGAGGCAAGCTGCTTCATCTATGAATGCAACTTCAAGTAAAGGCTTGCACATGTGAATGGGGAAACTACAGTGGGCACCAGCCACCACTGGGTAGAAATCTTCCCACAATCTGCTACCTGACGCTTCATACAAAGGGTTGAATCTTCTGCAAGCAAAGCGTCTTTGCTGCTAAGGGGCTATTTGCTGCAGTCTCAAACCCCCCCCCCCATGAACACATCCACGCAGAGATTCAGAAGCAAACACAGTGGCCCAACACAGGCGTTTGCAGCAACGTTGAGCAGCAGCTGCATAGGGGTGATGGCTGCAAAATGGTTTCCTCCTCCCCCCTGCAGTTAAACCCTCTTGTCCAATATGGTGCCCCCCCTTATAACTGCATGGGTTGGGGGCTAAGCTCGGAAAGGGAACCATGCAGCAAAGCTCTCTCCCTGCTGCAAAAATCACAGTGCCCGTCACCTGCAAGATGCCACTTTGAAGTATGGCGCCCCACCCACCCCTTTCTCAGCTTGTCCACGCCGCCACAGCAGCTTCTCTGACCTTCATGCCTCAGGACCTAGGAGATAGAAAGGAAAATAAAAGCAAAGAAAGAGGTCATATATGGGAAATGCCGGGGAACCCAGAAGTCTAAACTCACAGACCCTGGTAGGACTCAGGAGCCACCTTGGACCTTCAACCTTTCCCTGTTGCTTCCCTGTGCCAAATTAAAGATTTTAAGCTGCTCAGGACAGCATCCTCTTTGTAAAGGGTCACACACAGTGATGGTGCAAACAGATAATACAAAATAAATCTCACTAAGCTTCTGCCCTGTGCAAGCCTAAGCCCCTTAGAGGCCTTTCCCTTAAAACCATAGACTGTGTACACAGTGTACTTTTAGGGCTCATGCACATTGCCATTGGGCTTATTTGCCTAGGAAGCATAGGTGTGGTTTCTTTTTATTCCCCCCCCCCCATTTATTTATTATGGATTTCATTTTACATGTTAGTTGCCATACCTTTTCAACATTATACATTAAATATACGGATTCCCCCCTTTAACCCTAAACCCTATACCCACCTCACCATTTACCCAAATACCCATGTGACTTCCTTCACTCACATGCATGAGTGCATTGTTGCTACCTTAAAACTCTAACATTGTGTTCATAAATATTAATCACGTTACTCAATCCTCTATTTTAAATCCATTACATCTTAGCTTAATGGACTCAATCAGTGCTCAATCAGGTGTGGTTATCATAAGCCAGCCCAGAGATTCCTTGCCTGGCACAGTACTCAGTACACAGTACACAGTACACAGATTCCTTGCCTGGCACAGTACACAGTACCCTTCTTGTCCTCCAATATGTTGGAAAACCTGTGTGGCAATCTTAGCACTTGAGCACGAGCAAAACCCATCTCCCCAACGTTCCCCTTGAAGTCAAGGCACAATCCTGTGACACTCAACACCCTCCTGGTTTTCCATTTCCAATGCACAGGGTCCCTCCCCAGCTCAAGAACCTGGCTCTGAGCTCCTCTTACCTTCACAGTTCCTGCTCATTATCACTTATGGGCAGCACTTGCCAAGGCAAGTGTATCACCATCAGACTGACAGGCATCCGTCTCTCAGGGCAATATGATGCCTGCTTGCAAACCTGCCCATTGTGACATCAGCTGGGAAACAGGGGCCAGGCTGCTGGGTTGTCAGGCAGCTGTATTAATAATAAAGAATAAAGGGGGGTGTCAAAGTGTAGTGGGATGAGACCATATAGTGCATATTAGGGCCCCCCTCCATCCTTTAGCCGCCCAGAGTGGCTGGGGTAACCCAGCCAGATGGGTGGAGTATAAAGTTGTTATTGTTATTATTATTATTGTTATTGATAGAGTCTTGTAACAGCCAGTGGGGATTCCCCTGTCCTGCCCCTCCCCTTTTTGGCACCTTTTTTGGCATGTGCGTAAAGTGGGAGCACGCTGCTGAGGGCTGAGCTGACATACTTCACACGGCAGCACCAGGCTTCCCTGAAATTAGAGTGTATCCGGGGGTGGAGAGGGCAAAACAAGATTAACATCAGCAGCAGAAACGTTTTCGTATTGCAGGGTAGGAAAGCGAGAAACACACAGCACAGGATACACATGCAGACCTCGTCTACTGCAACATTCTGCCTGTCCCCACAATTAGGAATCAATTATTGGCCAAGTACCAACATATTTGGAATTTTGCTTCGGCTACATTGCAATGTAAATGTGTATGTACCTTATACAAACATTGTTCCACTCACAATACAATAGCACAGCAAAGGAAACCCACCCATAACTGGCCTTCCCTTCTGCTACGCAACTACGAATTTAACAATATGATGGCACAAGGGAAAAAACTGTTCCTGTGCCTAGCCATTTTTGTGTATAGAGTCCTGTAGCGACGTCCAGATGGAAGTAAGTCAAACAGATGATGGAAAGGATCTGCGACAATTTGCTCTGCTCTCTTCCTAGCTCGGATAGCATAAAGTGTCTCTATTGAAGGCAAACTAGCACCGATTATGGTACCCTTTCTGCAATTCTTACTGCTGCACGTTTGAGCCTTTTCTTGTCCATCTTGGAGGCTGTGCCATACCAGGCAGTAATAGAATTACAGAGAACAGTTTCAATGATACCTCTGTAAAATTGGATCAACAATTCCTGGGGCAAATTAAATTTTATTAGTTGATTCAAGAAATGCAGCCTCTGGTGGGCCTTTTTAATAATAATATTGATGTTGCCTGACCAATTTAAGTTTTGAGAAATTATAGAGCCCAGGAACTTAAAGGACTCTACTATTACAACCATGTTACCAAGGATGGAAAGTGGCAGCAAGACGGAAGAGTGCCTTCTGAAATCAATTACTATTTCCATTAGGTCTGCCATTACTGGGATTTCCCAGATGGAATTGACGTTTGGGCGGAATTTCTGAAAGGCGGTGCCTTGTCCTGGATCTTAGACAAGTCAAACCTCAACAACTTTGGGGTATCCTGGTTTTTACTTTTTGAAATATGGCAACCATAACAAAGCTGGATAACTTAAGGAGGATGGGGTTTGCCTGCAGGGTATGTAGAGAAGAAGAGGGGGGGGAGGGATGTTTGGGGTAGAAGGAGAAACATAAAGGACTCTACTTTCAGAGTTATTTTTAAATACTTCCTTACAGAACACACACGCACACCCAGGCACACACTCCATCAAACTACTTCATTATTTCTCAAGCTCTTTTGTGTAAAACCGAGGAATTGTTACTTACTGAAGCTGGGGAGGATTTTTTTCGGGGGGGGGGGAATATTTTAAGAAGATAAACATGGGGAGGGGGGGTAGGGAAGAGATGCAGGAAGATAACAGGCTGCAAGTTAAAGCTGCCGCCTGCTCCCCCTGAATGTGCTTCAGAGAGAAAGAGAGAGAAAGCAGGAAGATCTGGGCTGTAGGTTAATAAAAGGACAGCCACCTGGGGCTCACCTAAAGGCTCCTGGAAGTCACCCCAGGGTACCACGGCACACTGGTTGAAAACTAGTGTAATAGGGTGACGAAGGTGATTGTATTAGAATTATTAAGGGGACGTTAGGGAGGGAGGGAGGGGGAAGAGTGAGGGTGGAATGCTGGAGGTGAGTGAAGATTGGATGAGGCTTGGAATGTTGCAGGTGAGGCAGTTGAGAGCTCTGGGTTCAGGAGGGGATTGTAGTTGGTGTTGGATCCGAAGCAGGGCAGGGCAACTAAGCTATTCAGCTTTAGGATCAGTAGTACAGTCGCCATCGTCGCAATAAAGCAGCATATAAGAGAAAGTCAGTTTGAGACCATATGCTTATATGTGCAAGTCATAATACAGTCCTTTTGTTTAACAGATTAACTGTCTTGCATCACATAATAATTTGTCGAAACAAAATAAAAAAAAATCCTTCCAGTAGCACCTTAGAGACCAACTAAGTTTGTCATTGGTATGAGCTTTCGTGTGCATGCACACTTCTTCAGATAATAATAATTTGTGTATGCTGGGAAAGACTAACATCCTGCCACTCCCATTCTGAATTCGAGTCACACCCGGCGAGAAAACAATTTATTGAAAAAGATCCAGCCGGATATAACGCTGTCAAGCCAATATTATTTTATTGGGGGTTTTTTCTGGGGGGGGGACGCAGACCCCTAAACGTTTTGTGAATATTTGTACTTTTGTCCATTTACTGTATTTATTTTTCCCGATTTGAACTATAAAATGGTGATTTTCTTAAGTCAAAATGAGAGTACCCCTAAACTTTTTTTTTTTTTAGAAAAACTGCCCTTCTTTTTCTTACTACAGTACTGTACTGTACTGCGTTTTCCCGAAGCCAAAGTAGTTATAGGAAATCACGGGCAGCTCCCAGGAACCAATCACAAAGTGACAGGAAGAAACGGTATTGGAGGGCCTTGAAAGGGGTGGGAAGAGGAACACGCTCGCGCGGGTGGCGTCACCGCCGGCCTTGTTCGCCGCCTGGGCGTGGCTTATCCCTGAAGCCATTTTGTCCCTGAGAGCGGGGAGGTGGACGGGGGAAGGCGCGAGGGAGCGTGGGAGAAAGCGGGCGGGGAGGGGCGTGATTTTGAGCAAATAGCGGTCTCTGATTGGGCGGAGGCGGGATTGCGGGGCGGGGCAGGGTCTGCCCCTCCGCCCTGAGCCGTCCGCTTTTAAGCTTCCTGTCAGTCTGAGCCTGAGCAGGGAAGGAGGCCGGAAGTGCCTGCTGTGGTTCTTTTCTCTTCTCCCCCAACCCCGCGACAGGTGGGTTTCTGGTTTGTGCCGCACCCCGCATTTTAAAGGGATGTGTTTGGGCTTCCTGAAGCTGCTACTGCTGCTGCTTCTCCGTGTGCGCGAGGTGGGGGGGCCGCTGGAGGAGCCCCCCACCCCCCAAAAAACTTATTTTCTTCTCCCGCTAGTTTGCCCCTCGTCTCTTCAGCCCTCAGCCCGGTCCCGCTATCCGCCGCTTAGAGGGGTTTGTTCGTGTGTGTATGTGTATATATGTTTTGCGCTCCTCAGCCAAAACTTCCTTCAGGCTTCCTTTTCCTCCATTCTGCGCGAAAGCGGCGCCGGTCGGCGGCCGAGGATGATGGGAGTTGTAGTCTCTGGACGAAGGACCGCAGCTCTCTCAAGCTGTTCCCCCCCTCCCCTCTTCCCGTGCCAGGTGCGGAGTCCTAATTTCCCGCACCTGTTGCTTGCCTAGCGCGGCCGTTTCTCGTTCCCATCTCTTAAGTGTCTCTGGATGAGAATTTAGAATCATTTTTTAAAAAATAATAAATAGTTTTTATTAGTTTTCAATTACAATAATCCAATAATAGCCTCGTTATAGCAATGCCAAATTAGAATACAATTACTAGTACCAATCATTCAGATGCCAAATTATAACTCAAATCCTGAGATTTAAGAGTCTCCTGCTCTTCTGACGGAGCTGTCAGCCAAGTTAACAGAATTAAAGTTGGGAGGAAGCTGAAAGAATTAAAAAGGCAGGCTGTTTTCTGTTTTGCCTGAAAGTTTTGCTACTTGCTGCCCCCCCTCCCCCGTGTGCATGTTTTGTATAGATAGATAGGTCTCGTCTCTCCCCCCCCCCAGCACCTTATTGGGCACTGCTTCTCCCCCCCCCCCTGCCTTTTGCTTTCATGCTCTTACCTCTAGAGTCCTGCTGAGCACTGGCCTCTGCAGATCTGGAAAAGCTAGCCCTAGGCACTTTGTAAATAAACCACTAGGTATTATCATTGGAATATGTAGTGACTGGAGTGGGCTTATACTTGGGTTGACTGGTTTCAAAGCCCCAAAGGATGATCCTGGGCCATGTGGGTGCCTCCCAGCCTAACCTACCTTGCAGGGGTTTATGTGTGCCACTGTGAGAACCTTGGAGAAAGGATGGGATGGAAAACGGAAAATAAGCTTGAATGCACCTTCCAGCACATAGCAAGTTATGCCTCCCAGTAAGCCTTGGCGGGCAGCATGTGAGAAGTTTATTTCCTGTGCGCTTTGAACCTTTACTTGCCCTTTCCCAGGATACCTGCACACACCTCGTTTGGTTTAACTTACTTAGCCGAAACGTAACAGTATAGCCCATATATGCCTTCGTCTAGCAGCTCTTTTCATCCAGGACTAACAGGCTTCTTCTTGTCTACAGTAGCTTTCAAATAGCAAGCTAGTAGCCTGCCAGGCTCTATACCAGAAATGTGAGATCTGATAGTTTTAAAGCATTTTACCTTGGCTTTCAGTTTCTTTTAGAAACGTCTAATATAGATTAAATCAAAATTAAAAAATAAATGCATTCAAGAAAATTGGGCAAAGTGTAGCAGTTAACACAGCCACAAAAACAGGGGAGGCAGGCATTGTCAATTGGGCCAAGGACCTATCAAAAGAAAAAAGGTCATAAGTTTGAGGAGGAGTGTCATTGGAGAGATAGATGCATCTCTCTCCCTTGGGTTTACATTTCTGTTTGCCATTCTTGCCACAGTAGTTTTTGCCCAAAGGCAGCGATGGCAAGGGGAACCCCAACCTTCCCCTCTAGCTTGGAACCTTGGATGGGTGGGTAGAGAAATCACCCCCTTCAATTGCACTGACCTTCAGAGAGCTCAGCGTAGCGATAGAAAAGATGCTTGCTTTACTTTATGTCTACAACCTAGAGAGGAAAGTTGGGACTGGCTGCTTTGTGTTGTGGATTGTTGGGTTATTTTTGTTTCTATTTTTATTATGTACCGGTATTTTGTGTTCTTCATAATGTAATTTTATGTTGTGAACTGCCCTGAGATCTACAGGTGCAGGGTGGTATACTGCTACTATTACTAATAATAATACAGTGGTACGTTTACGAACCCGTTCCGAAAGTCCGTTCTTAAACCAAAACCATTCTTAAACCAAGGTGCACTTTCCCTAATGAGGCCTGCTGCCACTGGTGCCCTTCCACCGTTCGGATTCCGTTCTTAGACTGAGGTAAAGTTCGCAAACCGGGACACTACTTCCAGTTTTACGGAGTTCGTAAACCGAATCATTCTTAAACAGGACTGTTCTTAAACTGAGGTACCACTGTACAGTGGTGCCTCCACTTACGAATTTAATCCGTTCCGAAGGCACCTTCGTAGGTCGAAAAATTCATAAGTTGAAAAGCGCCATTGGAAATGCGATTTCCCATAGGAATGCATTGGAAACGGAAAAATTCGTAAGTCGAAGCAACCCCATCTAAAAATTCGTAAGTCGAAAAAGCCCTATCTAAAACTGCTGCGGTTTCCGTTCGGATATCGAGAAATTCATAAACGTGTGGCCATTTGCCCCATTCGTAGGTCGAAAAATTTGGTTGTCGAGTTGTTCGTAAGTCGAGGTACCACTGTAA
Organism: Zootoca vivipara; assembly: GCF_963506605.1. Classification (NCBI taxonomy): domain Eukaryota; kingdom Metazoa; phylum Chordata; class Lepidosauria; order Squamata; family Lacertidae; genus Zootoca; species Zootoca vivipara. The sequence continues at coordinate 13,669,736 of NC_083288.1, forward strand.
TCCCTTCCCCCAGCACTTAAGGTTTAGAGCTGCAGAAGGGGAATTGTCCTTGACTTCCCATAGAGGTGCAGTGTGAGATCAGGACTGCAATCCTGTACACATGCGTCCCTTGGTGTGTAAGCCCATAGAACATAATGCGGCTTTTCGGTAAGCATGCATAGAAAATTGTGCCGGTGGCGAGGGATGGATCCTAACGATAACAGGTCTTGCCTTTGCTACAAAAGGCCAATAAAAAATGTACAGACCTTTGAGTTTCGTAACCTTCCTGTAGCATAAGGACAGTAGTGCGTTTCTGTTCAATGTGGAGCACTCTATCAAACAAAGTTAATGCTGAAGTGGTAATATGGTCTGGATAGTGTCTGGTCGAATTTCAGAGACCACAGAAGGGCTTGGTAGGGTTTCTGTGGTTTGTGGTTGGAGGCAGTTACGTTTCTGAATAGCAGTTTCTGGAAACCTCAAGCGGGGAGAGTGCTCATGTGCTTGGGTCCTGCATAGGAGTTTCCGGTTGGCCACTGTGAGAACAGGATGCTGGACTGGATGGGCCATAGGCCTGATCCAGAAGGCTCCTCTTGTGCTCTTATGGTTGAAGCTTCAGTGGCTTGTTATACTTTGTTTTTCTTCCTGTGAGTGTGATGTCCAGTCAGTCTGAGTCTAACAGGTCGATATTCTATTGGCTTCCAGTTTCATGCATTTCCCCCTACAAAACTGTGGCAACGTGCTGTGCAATGAAAAGACATGCCAATCCTTATTTGCATTAAAAAACAAACAAACAAAACTGTAAATGTAATAGTCTTAAAATATTATTAATAGCAGTTTAAGATTTCCTGTGTATATTAAAATCCAGCATATACTGTGTCTGCTTAACATTCAGGATGTATTTTGCAAAATTAGGAATACAGTTTAGTCTTGTAAATAAGTTACCAGCTGACACATATCTTCTTCAGTCTGAAGATGAAAACAAACTAATTCTTCTTTAGTTTACAAACTCTTCCTCACTTGGTCGCTTGGAGACAATTCCTGCTTACCCTAGGTGATCAATTGTTTACAAACCTAGGGTTAAAACAACAAAGAATCTTGTGGCACCTTAAAGACTTTTATTGCGGCATAAGGTTTCATGGGCTCAAGTCCTCTGTGTATTAAAGACGAAATTGTAGTTTTTTGTAACAACCTGTGACTGGATTAAAGCAATCCCTAGTACATAAATTGCTGATCCTTGAGATGCAGTTTTGCCAAGATAGACACATGGTACAAATTGATTGTATTACTCTGGAATGAAACCTTTTCTCTTAAGGGGGGCGGGAATACAACACACAAGTTTCAAATACCTCATTGCTGATGAATGGACAGCTGCTGTGGTTGCTTGCCAGATGTTTTCTGCCTGAGATGTGTAAAATTAAAAATGCAACACAGGCTGGCAAGCACATACAGTATTCCAGAATTGGTGGTTTGCAAATTCAGCTTCCATGTCTTGATTGATAATGCAGCAATGGGATGCTAGCAGCACATGGTCCTTGTAGACTCAGGGCCAAACTATACACTATGTTAAATGTGTGGCTTGGTTTTCTCCTGCAATCAAATAGTTGCCATGATGAGGAACAGCTCTGGGAGGGGCAGCTTTCATTGAGTCTGTGGTGTGATGAGAAAAGGCTAACCTACCACTTTCCCACATACCATGGTTGCTGTTATTTAAGTAAAAATGAAATGGAGCAACCCCTTTCTTAACAGGACTACCTTTAATCCAGTTAGGGTTAATAGATCAATTTGTTGGTTTTGGTTTATCTGTTTAATCATTTTTCAAGTTATAGGTTTGTTCTTTACAATTGCACATCAGTTTTGACCTGGAAAAGGAACCCCCTCACCAAAAAAATCACCATAATTTTAGTGCTCATTTCTCCTAACACACAAACACACACACTTCTGCAAACAGTTTCCTTGATATAATGCATTTTTATGACATGCATGCTTGCAATGCACACTTTCCCCTAATACACATATTCTTGTAAAAAAAATTGGGGGTTAGTTACAGAACTGCAAGTTCAAAGAAGTGCAAAGGCTGAAGGGTGGCTGTGCTTTAATTTGCGTACAGCCAACTCCCTATTTGTGCGGGGGCAGCATTCTGGGCATTCACATGATTTGGTGGAGCACACATAAGCTCCCCCCCCAATTATGCCCCCGCTCCCCTGTTACATCCTCTTCAAGGTCCAAAACAACCTGTTCATCAGTTGAACGCAAGCAAAATGGTTGCCACCTGTATTGTTTCAGGAAGTGTGGATGCAGTAGTCTAGCATTTTAAATGGAAACTTCTCCCATCTCTGATTCTGGATGCGTTCATCCAGATCACTTTTGTCTGCATTTCTGCCCATCCTTGTCTCTATCTGGACACTGACATCAGGCAGATTATGCACACCGTGGACCGACAAGTTGCCCACCTCTGCATCAGTCTGTCTGTTAGCACGTCTAAAGTGCCACAAGTGTTTTATTTATTTCTTTTGGCACAGGAATGTGTAGCTCAGGCACCCTAGCATTCCTTCTTTGGGTAGGCAGGGGTTACCTTGGGACAAGGAACAATGACTTTCGATTTTGGGTAAAAAGCATCTCGCAGAGAGGAAGCAGCCTTTCTTCCCTGCTGTAGATAAGGTCACCCCCGAAACAGTGCCCTATTTTTTGTATTTTCCTGAATCGGTTCAGGAAGAGCAGCTAAATATTATTTTAACAAGGAGGGCCATTGCTTCCTGTTCCCTTTCAGGAAGATGAGGCTTGAGGCCTTACTAAAATGAAGTGGTGATTTGTCGGAACTTCACCGCTCCCCCCTGCAACAATATGGCCATCAGATGACTTGGTTTCACTTTTGAGGCCTAACTTCTCCCTTCTCAAAACACAGAAGGGAATCCTTGCACGCGGTACACTTGGAAACACTTGAGGCAAGCTTCAGTGGAAAAAAAAGGCCGAGCTGACTCCCCATTCATACCTCGTAGCTTTGCAACTAGAACACGGGAAGACCCTGCCCAGAGTGCATTATGGGAAATGGGCCGTGGGCGTTCATTACAGGAACAGAGATGGCAGCAGAAGCAGGCCCTCAAACAGAGGCTGTCACTTGGTGCAAAGCCAAGAGGCAGCCTTGGGAGGTAGAGCCAGAACGATCAAGGTGAGCTGTGACCTTGAAGCAGTAAGTTCAGCAGGGCCAAGGGTGTTGGTCACAGGTGGAAAGGTGCCTAGGTGTCTGGCCCCATCCCAGGGTGAAGACTTCTTCTTCTGGCAAGCATTTGATATTTCCCCCAGGGTGTGGAGCATTTTGTCCCATCATTTTAATCTGAATTTGTTTTTTACCGGCGGATTTAAAAATAAATAAATTATTTTACTGCTGCTCTTACTTTTAATTCCATTTATATTGTGAACTTCCTTGGGCATTTTTTGAAGTTAAAAGGCAGGTTTGAAATGATCTGCTAAACAATAATTGTAAGGAGACTGTGGAAAGGTAAGCGTTGCTGGTCAGGTAAAGACAAGGGCAGGATTGTGGCCGGAGTTTGACTGCTTCTCATTTTCTCTGTGGCTTTTGATCCCATAGACCATCATGGTATCCAGGACCATTTTTGTAAATTTCAAAATCTGAAACTTGAATAAATTTTATAGAGACAAAAAAAAAACACCCCACATAAAACAGCAGCAGCAGCAGCAACAACAAAAATCTATATGCTACCAGGCCAGGTTCAAGGTGCTTGTATTAATTTGCAAGGTCCTTAACAATTTGGGTTCAGGGTCCTGCAAGGACTGCCGAATCTCTTATATCCCTGCCCGATCACCAATGTTTTGTGGGGTGGTCCCCTATGGCTTGGATGCAGGGCTTGTTTCCACCAGGAGCTGTGAGTTTAGTATTGAGGGCGCAATTTTATGGAACTCCCAGTTGAAGTCAGACAGTCCCCCTCCCTACTGAACATCCAGCAGGCATTTTAATGGAGATTTTATAGTTTTAACAACTTCTTCTTTTTGCATTGTGTCTTTATAAATCACTTATTCACCATGGGAGTTAAACTGTTTGAATAAGAATAAACAATACGGGACTAAACCGCTCCCACAATAACAGCTTTGTAGCCAAAATAGGGCCACTGGAAAAAAAAAAAAGAGGTACCTTACTTGTTTGAGGGAACCCCAAGGTTTGCAGAAGTGCATTAAAAAAAAACTGCCTAAAGAGGACAGACTTCTTTAAAAAAAGGGTGTACTGTGTATGTGGTCAGGAGGAAGCAGCACTGAGAAAGTGTGCACGCAGCCCTTCAGTGAGCCTCTGCCACACCCTTCCCAGCCAGCCAACACCACCTCTGCCTGTCTGGAAATCTGCCTGTGCCGGGAAGTGGTGGGAGAGAGGGGTGCCCAGCCTGGACAAGGCTTGCAAGCCGGAGACAGGACACCGTCTCTCGCAAGACCCACTCCAGTTGGGTGCAGTGTCTGGAGGTTCCCCCATTCTGCTTCTGGCTCACCAGAAGCACAGGGAAGTGGCCTTTGCTAGCCCGAAGCTCAAAGGAGAGGTGGAAAACGAAAGAGCCTTGCGAAACAGGAAAAGGATCCTCTAGTCTACTGTCAAGAGGCCGGGTACCGGATCGATTTGATACAGCTGCAGTTGTGGCTAAGAGAGCAGTTCCTTTCCCTGTCACGGAGAGTCTGCTCGCTTAGTCCAAAGCTCAGAGCTGTATGCCATTGAAAGCTACCAAATATAGAATATTAAAAAAAAACACACCTTAATGTTAAAAAGAAAGGAAGCCAGTCGCTAGTCTTAAAAAGGGAAGCAAGTTTCTCTAGGACTGGCGGTGTTTCTTCTATCTCTGCACTGAAACACTTCATGCAAGACATAGCTCAAAATGCCCATCAGTATTTGGTGGCAAGCCTCACTTTCCCCCTTTTTTGTGGGGAACATGACCCATCACTGATGCCCAATCACAGCTGCATTAAAATCCTTGCTTTATTTCTCCACTATATCCTCATGTTTGCACCTTTTTTGGGGGGGGGGTCTGGAGGGGTTTGAAAGGAACCAGACATTTGGCGGACTGTGTGAGCTTTCCAGTTTAGTCCATAGGTCTAAATTGGTTCAAACGCTGAATGTTGAAGGACAGAAAGGGGGTGGGGTGGGGGAGAGATGGAAGGTCAGGTTGAGAGCATTTGAGTCATGGAGTATTAGGGCATCATTTGAGAAGATGGAAGATCGAGGTGGGGTGGGGTGGGGTGGTGGTGGAGAGAACTGGCCTCCCTAAAAATGCATGCCCTGAAAGCAAAGTTTGGAAGAGGAATTTGCCACGAGATTTTAATAAGCTCCTCACGTGCTATAGGAGAACTGTCCCCACTTCCCTGAATGCCTTTCCCGGTTTCTTATTCCCCAGAGTCTTCCCCTACCCGCCCGCCCACGCTAAATAGCAATAAAATGCACTCAGTCAGGACTGGCAACCAGCCCAGACCTGAACCTTCTAATGTGATGTAACTAAGCAAGGAAAATGGAGGTGGGGGAAAGGAAAGGGGGAATGTGTCTGTCTATCCTTCCCTCTCACCACCCAGAACAGGAAGGAAGGAACAGCCGCCTTGTATCCACTGCCCAATGCATCCTGTTCAACAGGAATTGCCAATCCCGTGCCCACGGGCACCATAGTGCCTGTGAAAGCCTGTGAAAGCCTTTCTGCCCCCACATGTACCATAACCCTCAGTTTCCCCGTTTTGGTTTTAAGCGAGTTCATAGCATTTGCAGGGAAGTTATTAATGTTAGAGGTTCTATTGTGTGTTTAATACTTCGTTGGGAGCCTTCCAGAGTGGCTGGGGCAACCGAGTCAGATGTGTGGCATATAATGAATAAAGATAAAATAGTAGTAGTGGTAGTTAGACCATACAGGCACGATCCTTCTCATTTTTGTGTGTGAGAAATTAGCCTGTTCCACCCTTTCTGTGTTTTACTTCTCCTGACACCCCCCCCCCCAAATATCCTTCAGGTACCCATCTATGGAGAGATGTACTTAGGAGAGATATTTATTTACAGCTGGTGTGTGTTGGGGGAGGGGCAAGATAGGAATGTGTGGCCTGTGTGCATGTGTGGTTTGCCTGAGAGGGACATGTGAATTATGAGCAAGTGAGAGAGAAGGGTCTGTAGTCTGCGTGTGTGTCATGGAGCCACCTTGCACATTTCGCCCACTCCCTGTTATCAGACATCGTCAGTGTGTTTGTGAGAGGGAAGGGGAACTCAATAGAGTGTCGTCTCCACATTCTGGACCGTGTGTTGAGATTCCTGCATTGCAGGGGGTTGAGATGACCCTCAAGGGTCCTTTCCTACCCCACATTACTATGGTTCTATGAAGAGAGGGCATCTGTTCTAATGGCTTGTTCTTTTTTTGGTGGGATTTATCTTCCAGCCTTCTAGCAAAAGGAGGAGATGGCCGTAATGGAAATAGCTTGCCAAGACGCTCCAGTCCCTGTTACCGTTGGGCACCCAAAGGAGCTTCCTACGGATAAAGGACCGAAGGAGGTGGTGATTGAGAAAAAGAGCAGCGTTTGCAAAGTAGAGGATCCAGAGAAAAATGTGTTCCAGGGACCGTGGAAGATTCTGAGCGACGTGATTGCCAAAGGAACTGCCAAGGAAGACAGTGGGGAAGGGAGCTTAGCCTCTATCTCCATCATTGCCCAGGCAGAATGTAAGTGGGGAGCTGCAACGCTGAGTGGGTGGGGGGCTAAAATTGGATTGTGGCTGGGGGTGAAGCTGTAGCTGTAGCTTTCTGCATCAAAGCCCTCTAGCAGACCTGCAACCCCATCAGCTCAGCTAATGGGAAACCTGTTCGGCAGACATAGCCCATGATTGCTGTTGCTTCACTCACCAGCCATTGCAGGAGGATCCCAGCCGCTGAGGTATAAGGAGCTGGTGTGTCAGAATAACATTTTATGCAGCAGTAAATAAAAGAAACCAAACATATGTAGCCCTTCCAGGGCTCAAATTCTGGGAAATATGAGCGGTTTAGTTAGAATACCCTAGGAAAGGTCAACAATTATGAGGCACAAGAGAAATTGAAGTGTTAAAACAGGGCTACTTTATGCATGCCTGGGAGCCTTTTTTCCACTGAGCCGTTCCCTCCTATGCTGCATTGTAAACTGCTCCTGAAACACACTCCAAATTTTGAAGCCGCTTGTGATGCAGAAGCATGTCTCGCCCACCCAGACACAAATCCTAAACTCCCATGGACATAGAGACCAAATATGCAATTATTTGGATTCTCGCTTGCATATTTTTTCATCCAGAATTGTGATTCCTCCCCACATCTCCCCAAACAGAATACTCACAGTCCCTCTTGGTGATCTTGTGGCTCTTTTGGGAGTTAGGTTTTGACATCCTCCTTTGCTACTACAGAAAAGCTAATTTCCGGAAGATGGTATGACTCTGGCATTTCCTGCCTCACCCTGGCTTGTATTGGCCTCGTTTGCTTTCCTCTGCAGGTGAGATTAGCCAGGAGTTCAGCCCTACGTATTCTGAGAGGCCTTTTCTTGCTGACACCAAACGATTCAGGTAAGGTCTCCCCTGTAACACAGTGTGCAGAAAGAGCCACAAATCTCAGTTGCATTGTGGGGCAGGAACTTTGATTCTAGAATGCATCTTCTACTCCATCTTAACCCTGTGTCCTGGGTATCCTTTGAATACCCAATATTCACCATGGGGTTTATTATATATGAGGCCTAGTTCTCATGTGATGCTGAGCCAAACAATGGCTTGGTGTGTTTTATGCAGGCTTGCATGGAGAACATCGTTCCTTTGCTCCTGCTGTCATTTTTGCTGCGCCATGCTGAACTTGACCATGGCTTGGCTTAGTGTGTCCTTTGGACCTGGCCTTGTGGCTCAGCTCTCTCCAGGTTAATTACAAGTTGTAACCAAGGTTTGTTCCCAGACGACATGCCAAGCCCAAGCTGTGGCTTAGCTGAGCACAGCAGGGGCAGCACAGTAACTGGGGAAGCACATACTAAACTATGGTTTGGATTAGTGTGAGGTATGAACGAGGCCTAAGCCAATGACTTAAATAATAGAAAGGATGGGAAGCTGCAGAGTGGGGGACATCCAAGTTATTGTGTATTATTTTGTACCTGAGTACATGGGGTTGAGCTGAACAGTCATCCATTGGTGTGTGTAAGAAATACCGGTAATTGCTTATTGCAACAAAGAGTAAAATGTCTCCTACCGAAAAATCCCGTTTTTGTAGCTTTTCCATAGTTGTTGATGGCTGTTGTGAAGCCACTGACTCCCTCCCACTGCTTTTTAGGGCTGCTTCTCCTTCCCAGAATGATCCTAGCCAATCAGAGATCACATGGTAAACATGACCACACCTCTGAGGTCAAACAAACCAATTCAGAGTAAGGACAATTATTTCAGCGTTGCAGCCCCCTCACTCCCAATAGACTAACACCTTTAACCCCAAAACATTGTTGAAAAGGAGAGAGATGTATTTTGTACTTTGACCATGCAAAATATACATTTTAAGAAATGGACTTAGGTCACATAAATTAAAATTAGTGTTTGTCGCACTATTTTTGTTTGTTTGTTAATGCAGGGTCTCGTATAATCCAGTGCCAGGCATTGTGCAAAATGGAATTCCATTTTGTGGCCAAGAAGCTTCATTGTTCTTAAGATCTAGAGTTTCTTCTAACTTCTCCTTTTATACCTCTTAGTTTTCAATTCAGCTAGAGAAGGCCGTGTTCCGTCGCTGCTGCTTTTAATCTAAAATACCTTTGCAATACCCTTCTCTGTGCCAGCCGGTCTTGTAGCCTCGATCAGATCCCCAACAATGTGGCCTACGCAACTGAGGGCAAAATTGCCCCAGCCTACAGGAAAGCCATGCATCGTGGCAAGTCCCGGAAGAAACGGCGAAAGAAAAGATCCCATCTTCTTACACACAAGGAGTCGGCCTCCCCACCTCACAAGCCAAGAACGCCAGAACAGGAGAGCTGTGTGCCAATTCCAGTGCAGGTAAGGCCTTTCCTATGTTTTCTTCAATCATGCCCAGGTATAGTACTTTCTTAGGAGTAAGAACAAGCGAAATCCCAGGTAACTGGTTTGCTGATACCTTCCGAAACCTGAAATCTGGCCCCAAAGAATTTTGAAATGCATTTTTGGCCTGGCACCTAATTATTTGAAATAAATTTTCCCCAGGCCCTGTCAGTGCGGCTTGTATTTTGAGAGCAGCCCCTGCTGAGAGAGAATCATTCCCCGCTTGATCTAACTCTGTCCCCCTTTTCTTCCAGGAGGATGACTCGCCCTCGGACACCCTCTTCAGTAGCGCTTCCTGGCTTTCAAAGTCATGCAAGGATTTGGGCTGTGATCTCAGCACCTTGGAGAAACCAAAAAAAGCCCTACCTGCTGGCAGGTTGGACTTGCTGAAGAATCGAGGAAAGCTAGAATTACACAAGCTGATCAGCCCCGCTCAGTGCCTGAGCCATGTCTGGAAGGCCCACACGCAAGGCATTTTCACCCCTCAATCAGAGACTCCACACCCCTTCCCCTATGGGAAGTTTCCCCTTGATTTCTGTGGCTACAGTGACCTCTTTCCTCCCTTGAAACTCAACCCTCTGAGGACCTATCTCTTTGATGACCTTTCCTGTGTGGATGGTGAGCAACGCCTCTCAGGCCTGAGCTTGGAGCAGAGCTTCTCCAAATGTAGCCACCAGCCTGCAGAAAGCATCTCAGACAAGCTGTCCATGGAAGAATTTCTGGTGGATGCCTTGAAGGGGAGTGTAATCCTCGGAGAACCAAGAAACCTAGCTTGCTTAGCCAAGACCTGGAAAGGAGGTGGATTGAATCCAAAGGGGATGGATGGAAATGAAGGGGTGCTGCTTACGGAGGTGAGCCTTCACAGAAGCTGAAGCTAGGGGTGACAATGGCATCTTCCTCAGAGTAGATTACACCATGTTCTGGGAAGTAAGGGACCAGAGTAACCCATCGCCTGGGGCCTTGTTTAAACTTCAGAACCAGATTTTGGGTGCTATTTGGGTGGCTGGGGAGGCCCAGTCAGATGGGCGGGATATAAGTGTTGTTGTCTTAGTCGTGTTCGACTCTCTGTGACCCCATGAACCAGAGCATGCCTTGGAAACTCTCACTTTCTTCTCAAAGCATCTCCTTTTTTTATGTCCATGGAGTTTTCTTGGCAAAATACTGGAGTGGTTTGCCAGTTTCTTCTCCAGGTGGATCACATTTAGTCTAAACTCTCGGCTATGACTTGTCCGTCTTGGGTGGCCCTGCATGGCATAGCTCATACCGTAGCTTCTTGGAGTTATTCAAGCCCCTTTGCCACGACAAGGCAGTGATCCATGAAGGGGGAATATAAGTAATAAACTATTATTATTATTATTATTATTATTATTATTATTATTATTATTAATTATTCGGCAGTGGTCCTGTTCATAGTAGACCCACTGGGGCTAATGGGCATAACTAACTTGGGCTGATTAATTTCATTGGCCCTACTCTGAGGAGGACTAATAAACGTTCGGAAATATTTTGTGTTACACAGCCTCCTTGGAATGTATCACTCTAGGCTGCAAGTGAGGGCTTGCTTGCTTGAGGGCTCCCTTGTGTGGGGGACATCACAAAAACAAACCCAGCGTGGCAAACTGTCATGCCTAAGAGAAAAAAAATGAGGCTACTGCCTTTTGTCCTGAAATGCTAGATTTCCACGGGCAAGGAGGTTTTGATGAGCGGTGGTTGTGGATTCAAAAACGTAATTTCCTCACATGCTGTTTCAAGTGGGATAGCTTAGAAAGGGCTCCAGTACGTGATACATATTTTTTTTTCAGTAGACGAGACTTCTTTTTAACGTAATTTTAAAGCTCTTCACTGAGATAGGAGTTAAGTGAGGAGGACGGGGACTTTGCTTTCAAGAGTACTCCAGCCCTTTAGCTGTTTTGTTCGTGTGCGAATGTTGTCAGATTAGGTGCCTCTTCTGGAGAAAATAGCTGTTTGCTGTCTAGAAAAGCAGAGGGAAAGGATTGTGGGGTATCATTGCATGTACATGATCTTACTTGTTAGGGGTAAAAGTGGAGAAATACTCCAATGGGGACGGTAGGAGATGCTCACTCTTGAAGGACCCCTGCAGACGTTTGACAGTGGGGATGAAGGATGTCTTTTGGGATCAGCCTGGGGGGGGGGGGAATTGCCTATTGCTCAGAGATAATTAAGTAAAAACTGAAGTGTGTAAGGCAGAAAAGGGCTGAGGAGGAAGCCTGGATGTGAGGGGTTTGCTTGTAGCCCCTCTTCTCCCAATCCGTGCTTCAGGGGAGATACTCAGGCGGGAACCATCAACCACGCTTGGCAAGATAGCATCACATGGGCAGAGACCAGAAGTGTTCTAATGTCCTGCATCCACCCGCTATGTCTACATGACGACGTCGGATTGGGGAAGAGCTGCCGCTTTGGGTGACCTGTCTAACTTGGGCTTGCCCACACAAGAGAATGTTTCCTATGAGGGGAAATCGAAGTGTTTGAGGCTTTATAGATTGAAAAGAAAAAAGAAAAGAAAATATAGCTGAATTCAGAGAGTGATACAAGAATTTGGAATTGTGACTGGTGTGGAGAGAGAACTTTGTTTGGCCCTCAGTAATAACAATGCATGCCTGAGTTGCTCAGTGAAACTGGTTGGTGCTAGATTTGGGATGGACGAAATGAAGTATTTCTTCATGGAACACAGAGCGAGCTTTTAGAATTCATTAATGCACGATGTCGGTTAAATAGTTTTCAAAAGAATTAGACTAATTCACAGCTGTGTGATTTTAGGATTTAAACAATGCAGTGTATGCCTGAATAACACTTGCTAACAGGAACATCCCTGGGGATGGCATTGCCTCCGGGCCTTGTTTATAGGGTTCCCAAGATTACTCGGCTGTTAGAAGCTGGTTGATGCCCTAGATGGACCTTTTGGTCTTACCTGGTAATGCAATATTCTTTACGTGCTTTAAAACACTTTTAATTTTTAAAGGAAAGTTAGTGGGAACAGTTACTTAGAAATCTTTCCATGGGGGGGGGGCAGGGACAAGCATAAGGGTGGTTTAAACTGCAGGAATCTGTCATTGCAAACAATTTGAGCAAGATCCTTTTCTTAGCTAGAAGGGAGCTGGATATTTATTTCCCCCAGTAGAAGGTGTGGTCTCTGGTTCACTTTTTAAAGACTTGTGTTGCTTTCTGAAGGGTATGGTTCTGCTGTGCATCTCTTCAGTGATTGAGCTAGAAGGTCTTTAGTCTGTAGCAGTGCAGATTCTGTGCAATTGTCCTCCACAAACCAGCCCAAAGCGGACTTGCTCCTCTGGCTTATTTCATACATACAAAATCGGTGTTCAACAAAATCATAGAGTTGGAAGGGACGCTGAGGATAATCTAGTCCAGGCATCCCCAAACTTCGTCCCTCCAGATGTTTTGGACTACAATTCCCATCTTCCCCGACCACTGGTCCTGTTAGCTAGGGATCATGGGAGTTGTAGGCCAAAACATCTGGAGGGCCGCAGTTTGGGGATGCCTGATCTAGTCCAACCCCCTGCAAGGCCGGAAGTTGCAGCTGTCCTGTATGGAAATTGAACCTGCAGCCTTGGCATTATCAGCACCATGCTCCAACCAGCTGAGCTATGGGGACAGGAAAGTGATCACATGGCGTGAATACACAGCATTGGAACAATCCTTCTGCACAAGATGGGCAAGCTTAGGGACAGATAGCAGACATCTCAAAATATTTTGGAAGCAGGGCTCCTCAAGAGCGGTTTTAAGGTATTGCATTTTGAGTCTCTAGAAGGGTGTGAGGTGCCACACTGGTTTGGCAGGAAGATTGAGGGAAACCAGAAACAGTATCCACAGCTTTCTTCAAGAGCTTTGGCTATTCTTCTATCATACTCCATGACATATTGGTGTGAACAGGGATTTTCAACTCAACAGAAAAAAAGAAACACTTATTTATGTGTTGATGAGGAGATGAGAGGGTTTTTTTTGTCTCAGATAAGACCTAACATAACTGAGATTAGCCAGCAAAAGCAAGCTTAAACCTCTCATGTAAGAGGCTTGTTTATAATTACATTTTTTGAATGACCCATAGTCTTATGTAGCTGCATAAAAGATGTCCCTTTATCAGATTATAAAGTAGTTGTGTTCTGTGCTGTAGATCAAGCACTGCTTGGAGTTGTTTCTTTTTGTTTTCCAATGTATTTCAATGAAAAAGTTGGTGTGGCACGAGCAAATTTTTATCCTGAAAGTGTGGCCCAGAGAAAAATGTTTGAGAACCACTGCTCCAGAACTTCTGGTGGAAGAGGGGAAACCTGTAAAAACGTGTGGCCAGTTTCTTGGGTTAAATGACTTTAGCTAAACAGGCCGGCTGGGGAGTGCCTGTATCCCTGTACTACTCCCTGTCCCTGCTGTTGGCAGTTCTTCCCCCTTTCCTTGACCCCTGTTCCATATCTTACTGCTCTTGCCATCCCTCAGAAACTGAAAGCTGTGGATTATGAGTATCGTGAAGACGTCCACTGGACCAAATGTCCAGGCTTGCTTGGCACAGGATCTTTTGGTGAAGTGTACAAAATGGAGGACAAGCAGACGGGCTTTCAGTGTGCTGCCAAAAAGGTATGCAAATGCCCCGAACCTAGTTCTGCCCCGAGGCAAGGGAAAGCGAAATCAAAAGGGGAACCGAAAGCTCCTTCCCTTTCTGCTGGAGCTGCTGAGGGCTGGGGCTGGAGCAGTCGCTTTGCTGCAACTTGTTTGTGGCTGATCTCAAGGTCAAGGCAGAAGGCGTTGCCCTGGAGACACCGGGCGGTGGAATCTCCTGCCGTGCGTGGGTGTTGGGTGCAGCAAGCTATGTGGGGAGGGTTGCTCTTGCACAAAGTCCAAACCGATGGCCTTGATTTCTCTAAGAGCAACTGGTGGCAGAGACGACAGACATGCTAAATAGCAGCAGCAGAGATTTTCCCCCTAACCCCCCCCCCAAGCTTGCTTTTTTGGGTTTACATATTAAAATTTACATTCTTACCTTACATAGACTAGGATTCCCACAAATCCCTGGACTTTCCTCCTCCCCTCCATGAGTCCCATTATTGAACCTTTTCTGCTGTATCTTTTTATATAATCATCCCAATTTTTATATCTTTATATCACCCATAGTTCTTGTTACATTACAAGTGTTATTTCAATTCCTCTAATGATTTTAACTGTTTACAGTGTTCTCCAAGGTAAGTTGTCAATTCCCCCCATTATTAAAAGTTTTGGTCTTCCTGATTTCTGATTTTTCCGGTCATTTTTGCCATTTCAGCATAGTCCATCAATTTAGTCTGCCATTGTTCTCTGACAGGGGCTTTTATCTTCTTTCCATCTCTGGGCTAGTAACATCCGCGCAGCTATTGTCACATACATAAACAGTCTTTTCTGTTTTCAGAGAATTCTTTAATCTGACGATTGAAGCTGTAATTTTCCTGCACAGTGTTCACAGAATCATAGAATTGCAGGGTTGGAAGGGAGCCCGGGGGCTCCCTAGTCCAATCTCCTGCAGTGCAGGAATCCCGCCATAGATGTCCCTAGGTGGGCTTGAACTACCAACCTTTCAGTTAGCAGCCAGACGCACTGACCCATTGGGGTTGCAGGGAGGGCAGTGGTGGTGATTTGTAGGGGAATTCTCCCAGCAATTTGATTGTATGGCCCTCATATGATGCTGGGTAGCTTAGCCGATCTATTTGTATCCTGCCCTTTCCACAATGCACGTGCTGCTTGGGTGACCTCCCATGCAGATACTCTCCAGGCCCCAGGCTGTTCAGCTCCAGCCACAGAACTGCTTTGTGCATCTTCACATCGTGATCACTGCTGTTAATATCAAGCTCCAGAGAGCCCGACCAGGGAGCTCGGGTGACAGAGCTGTATTTCCCTGCTGTGCCTATATTTGGAGGCACCTCCAGTAGGCTGAAGTCTCTGGTTATGTGCCTTCCCCTTATATCCCTCCCCATTCTGAACTCTTCTCCTCCTCCTCCTTCCCCGCAGTCTCATGTTCTGATCTAAGCCCACTTCGACTATCGTGCAGCAGCCAAACACGCCAGTGACTCATATTTTCCTCCTTATCTTCAGCAAGCTCTGCGCTTGGCCAGACGATATACCATCTGCTTTCTCTTTAGCTCTGCTCTTGGCCTTAGCTGTAATTGCTTTTAAAAAACCGATACACAACCAGGCTGCATTTTGAACGCTTGTGTTGAAGAGAAAAAAGTAACACTGCCTCAACATGTGCCATGAGACTCCCCTGTAGATTCCTCCTTGCTTGCCATTTTTGTGGCTCGGAGAGTTTATTATTTGCTACATCCCTGCAACAAAAGTCTGGTGGGCTGGTGAACATCATTCGGTGGACTTTAGCTCTGCTGCCGCCACAGCCACCCTGCGCTCTCATGGTCAATGCTCACGGCCCTTTCTTTCCCTGGGCTCTCTTTATGGACATGGGTGGTGCTGTGGTCTAAACCACTGAGCCTCTTGGGCTTGCCAATCAGAAGGTCGATGATTCGAATCTCCGCAACGGGGTGAGCTCCCGTTGCTTTCTCCCAGCCCCTGCCAACCTAGCAGTTTGAAAGCACACCAGTGCAAGAAGATAAATAAGTACCACTGCGGCGGGAAGGTAAACGGTGTTTCCGTGTGCTGCTCTGCTTTCCATCACTGTGTCCCGTTGTGCAAGAAGCGTTTTAGTCATGCTGGCCACATGACCCAATAAGCTGTCTGTGGACAAACACCAGCTCCCTCGGCCTGAAAGCGAGATGAGCGCCATACCCAATAGTCGCCTTTGACTAGACTTAAACAACCAGGGGTCCTTTACCTTTACCTTTACCGTATGATTCTCATGAACCCCTCTGTCATCTTGGCTCCTCCTTTCCCTGTCTCCAGGCCTCCCCTGGCAGCTGTTTCCTCAAGTTCCGCATTTCAGTCCCTTGTCACCTGCGGCCTGCTTCCTTCTGCCAACCTGACTCTCCCTTAACCAGCTTCTCGGCCACCTCCACCACCAACACACACACTTTTAGGCCTCAGTAAGCCTTTCCAGCTCTCCACCCCCAGAGGTGGACACCGTTGTTTTCTAATTACAGTGGTACCATGGTTCTTGAACGTAATCCGTTTGGGGGGGTACGTTTGACTCCCAAAACCGTTCGAAAACCAAGGCGTGGCTTCTGATTGGCTGCAGGAGCTTCCTGCACTCAAGCGGAAGCTGCGTCGGATGTTCAGCTTCTGAAAAACGTTTGCAAACCATAACACTTACTTCCAAGTTTACAGTGTTTGGGAACCGATAAGTTCGAGTACAAAGGCATTTGAGAACCAAGATACTACTGTACATAGAGTGAACCCTCCTGCCATCTTGCTCTCTTCAATCCAGGTGCGGGTCGAACACTTCCGTGCAGAGGAGTTGATGCCGTGCACTGAAGGGGTGCATGCCAAAGTCCTCCCATTATACGGAGCAGTGAAGGAGGGCCTGTGGATTACTCTCTTCATGAAGCTAATGGAAGGTAGGTGTTCAAGGACAAGAGAAAGGGAGCCCCGTGTGAGCAGCAGCAGCAGCAGCAATTTGCAGCTTACTGCATGGGCAAAGTAATGAGATCTGGCATGGAAATAATTTGGGGGGCCAGCAGAGTGGCTAAGCAAGGTTATGTTTCATCTGGCGAGTTCCGCCATGACCATGTGCGTGTCAGGGACTGGACAGAGGAGGAATGGTGGGAACTACCTCCACAGCCTGGTCCTTCCAGAGAAGAGGAGGACAGTATAGATTTACAACAGTGGTTTGGAGGTCATAACTTAGAGGCACATGAGGGGAAAACCTGGGAAATAATGAGAGGGGAGCAGGAAGAAGCAGCAGCAGCAGGGGGGCGGGGTGACAGCTGACGGACTCAGTATCTTTAGAAAGCATTCCAGACTCCCCTTCTCCCAGAACCCGGCGGGCATTGAAAGTAGGAGAGCAGAGAGCGCAGAGGCAGAAGGTACAGATCAGCCACCATAGGGATGACGTGTAATGAGAAAGATTTTTTTTGGGGGGGGTTTACACTCGGAGCAACACCGTTACTCCTAGAGGCAGCATTTCTAAGCCTCTCTATGTGAATATTGAATAAAAGACTTGGTAAGAGCTTCTTGTCTATTACTGGCAGCCTGCTGTGGGGGAGAGGATTGGATTCCTTGAAGCCTGACAGTGCACCACTTTTTAGAGGAAAAAGTGGGATACAGAGGGAATAAATAAAATAACAGCAATTCTTCCTTGCAGGTGGGTCCCTTGGTCAGCTCCTGAAGCAACGCGGTTACCTGCCGGAGGACCGAGCTCTTGATTATCTAGGCCAAGCGCTGGAAGGCTTGGAGTACCTTCATGCTCACAGCATTCTCCACGGAGATGTGAAAGGTACGTACCTTGTTGGTGAACTGGCTTCTGGGTAGCAGAGAGCTTGCCTCCCCCCCCCAGTGGATTGGCTCTCTTGCAGCTCTTGAGAGGGTGGAGAGCAGTGTTTTGACACGGTTCTCGCTGAGGTTGCCCACCTGCCGTTCGCTTTGCCATTTCTGACAAGGTTGATAAGAATTCTCCGCCCCGCAAACGACACGTTGAGGAGAAGGATTTCATGCTTAGCCTTCTTCCAGCGGCACTAGTTTCTGCCGCCGTGGAAGGTCGTGCGGAGGAAGAGCCAGCCCTGAGAGCTTCCGCTCCTGCTCCAAAGCAGCACGGGTGAGACACGGGTTTCTGATCTGAAAAAAGAACCGGGCTTTGTCGTTGCTCAAAGCTTGGATCCTGCTTGCCGTTGGGACGTGCCTGGATCTCGATGGCAGGCAAACCATTGCGACCTTTTCCTTGCCAGCTGACAACATCCTTTTGTCCGGCGACAGAAGCCACGCTGTCCTCTGCGACTTTGGTCATGCAGCTCACCTTCACCCGGATGGCATGGGGAAGTATTTGATGACAGGTGAGTTACAGTCAGTTCAGCAAAAGGTCGATGATATGCCCTGAGCCTATGTTTAGACTGCTTTGCATGTTTTCAGTTAAATGCCCTTAGCCTGCCTTGTAATAAAAATCATGGAGGGGTGCCCGCTCTGCCCGCTGCCAGTCCCGTGTGAGATATGCCATCATCCGGCCTCTGCATCCCCCTCTACTTCCCCTGGCGTTATATTTAGGCATCAATTGGGCTAATGTGCAATCCATGCCGAATAGGTAAATTTCTGTGCCCAGGGGGGTCTGTATTCTGCTCCAAGAAAGCTAGGAGTTCGTAGCTTGTATAAATTACGCAAATTGAGTTTTTTCTGCATAGTTTTATTTTGGTTTTGCTAGCCCCAAAAGGGCAAGGGCATTGAAGGCCCACCTCCCAAGCACTGAAGATCTTCCTCAGTCATCCCTCTGGCTTCTGAGATTTCAGAAGCAGTCATTTGAAACATATCCATCTGAACATAAGCACTAAACAGGGGTCAGCAAACTTTTTCAGCAGGGGGCCGGTCCACTGTCCCTCAGACCTTGTGGGGGGCCGGACTATATTTTGGAGGGAAAAAATGAACGAATTCCTATGCCCCACAAATAACCCAGAGATGCATTTTAAATAAAAGGACACATTCTACTCATGTAAAAACATGCTGATTCCTTGGACTGTCCGCGGGCCGGATTTAGAAGGCGATTGGGCCGCATCTGGCCCCCGGGCCTTAGTTTGGGGACCCTGGACTAGATAATGGCTTTTCTTAAAATGAAACAAAGCAATAACGCTTAGCATTTATGTGTTGTTGTTGTTTTGAATGTTCAAAGTGTCTTCTATGCCCTATCTTATTATAAAGCAGAGAACCAATAAAGTAGGGGTGGGATCCAGTGTTAGGTCCTACGCAGGAGACTATGGGTCACCAACTTTTTTGGACTAATGGGCACTTTTCAGATTTTGAGAGTGCTGGGGTTGCCAGTCACAAAGGGGCTATATATAACTAACTTAGAGACACATAAACTCTTGACAGCCTTGTGTTTACCATGGGAAGTCAGCTATGTCCTGCTGGTGGAGACCATGCAATCCTGGCCCCCAAAATGGAAAACGAGCGAGGTCCCAACCAAAAAAGAATGGCAACTTAAGTTTGACAGAATATGCACAACTTGCAGACTTAACATACAGAATAAGAGAACAAGAAGAACATATGTTTAAAGAAGACTGGAAAACATTGATTGAATATATGGGAAATAATTGTATACAGCTGAAAATGCTGGCAGCATAAAGATAAATTCAACAGTGTAAATATGTTTTGATGGATGCAGTAATGGAATACTGAAAGGTACAGTTTTTGTAAAATATGCAGGAATTTATGGTATGTAAAATGAACCATGGAAAGAGAAGAAGGGAAGTCATTGATATCTTAAGGATGTAAAATGAGTATTTAAAATTGTAAAATAGAAAATTTAATAAAATTATTTTTATCAATTTTATTAAATTTTCTATTTTACAATTTTAAAAACTCATTTTACATCTACATTAAATAGAAAATTTAATAAAATTGATAAAAATAATTTTATTAAATTTTCTATTTTACAATTTTAAAAACTCATTTTACATCCTTAAGATATCAATGACATACAATGATGCCTCGCAAGACAAAATTAATTTGTTCTGCGAGTTGTTTCGTATAGCGATAATTTCGTCTTGCAAAGCACGGTTTCCCATAGGAATGGGGGGGGGATTGCAAAAAAATTCATCTTGCGAAGCACAGCCATAGAAAAATTTGTCTTGCGAGTCACCAAAAAAATCGCGAACCCCTTTCGTCTTGCTAGTTTTTCGTTGCGCGAGGCATTCGTCTTGCGAGGTACCACTGTATCTATATCTATATCTATATCTATATCATCTATATCTATATCTATATCTGGCTGTCTATCTATCTAAGATCATGCAATCCTGATTACACACAAATATCTGTATCCTTGCAACATCCCTGCCAGGTAGATTAGGCCAAGATATTGTGATTTGGCCAAGGCCCGCCAGTGTTTAATAACTGAGCAGAGATTTTCACCCAGGTCCTCCACCCACTGTTGTCGCATAATAATAATAATAATAATAATAATAATAATAATAACAATAATATATACCGCCCTATACCTGCAGGTCTCAGGGCGGTTCACAGGATAAAATCACAATATAAAAACACAAAACACATAACCAAAACTAAAACTAAAACAACCCAATACATTTTAAAAGGGCATTGGATGCCTGGTTAAAGAGGAATGTTTTTGCCTGGCGCCTAAAGGTGGATAATGAAGCACCAGGCGAGCTTCTCTGGGGAGAGCATGCCACAAACAGGGAGTTTAAGGCCAGCTTCAAGTCTGCTATACTACCCCAGGTCTCTTGTTTGGGTCCCAACTGCTACCCTTTCCCCTTTAAGAACCGCCTGTGCATGGGCTGCTACTGCACAAGACCTTTGAGAGCAGATCTCCTCCATTGCATTTCCAGGGGATTATGTTCCTGGTACAGAGACCCACCTGGCCCCCGAGGTGGTGATGGGGAAGCGCTGCGACTCCAAGGCAGACGTTTGGAGCAGCTGCTGCATGATGCTGCATCTCTTGAACGGATGCCACCCTTGGACCCAGTACTACAACCACCCCCTGTGCCTCAAGGTAAGTTGCATTTTCGCAGACGCGCAGGTGGGCTGGCCTGATTTAGTCGGGGCACATTGGCATTTGGAAGGACGAACTCCCTTCCATCTTCAGGTATGGTGTGTGGAGAGGAAGAGGGATTGATGGATAAATAATAAAGGAAAACACTTTGGAGAGGTGAGCAGTGCCTTTCCTTGAAGGACCTCCCGGGTCCATCAATGGTGGTGGCAAACGGTTTCTTCCGCTTCTCTGCAGTCTCCCTGTGATGCTATAGTTTTATCCTCCGTTCCTCTATAGTGGGTAGGTCTGTATCTTTCCATCTTTGTGCATATAACAGTCTCACGACTGTAATATATTGGAGTAATCTTCCATAGTCCTTTTCCAGATGTGTCCATTGACCCTAAAATAAAGAGTTCTGGCTTACAGTTAATATAAACCTTTAAAATCTGCTGTACAGTCCAACCTCGGTTGCCAAACGCCTCTGTTTCGGAACCTTTTTGCTTCTGAAAACTCGGAAGTAAGTGTTCCTGTTTCCGAACGTTTTTCTGAAGCCTAACGTACGACGCAGCCAATCGGAAGCCGCGCCTCAGTTGTTGAACATTTCGGAAGCCGATCAGGCTTCCAGAACAGATTACATTCGGCAAGCGAGGTTTGACTGTGTCAGCATATGTATTTGTATCCAATATTTTTTAGCCTTTTTACATGTCCACCACAGCATGGCAAAATGTCCCTTTGTGTTCTTGGCACTTCCAGCAAACATTTGAAATACATTTATACATTCCAAATAGTTTCTCAGGCGTAATAAACCAACGGTACATCATCTTTTATTTAAAAACAAAACAAAACTCTTTAGCAGGCATGTCAAACCTGCGGCCCTCCAGATGTTTTGGCCTACAACTCCCATGATCCCTAGCTAGCAGGACCAGTGGTTGGAGAAGATGGGAATTGTAGTCCAAAACATCTGGAGGGCCGCAGGTTTGACATGCCTGCTCTTTAGGATCATAACACCTTGGATGACCTGTCCCAACTAACAGACCTGCCTCCTTCTCCTCTGGTAGACATTGTCGTTTCTGACACCTAACGTTTTCCCACATTTTCTGTATTGTAGATAGCCAAAGAGCCGCCTCCGTTGAGAGAAATCCCACCCTCCTGCCACCCATCCACCGCCCATCTCATCAAGGCGGGACTTGAGAAGGATCCGGCCCGACGGGCCTCTGCAGCGGAGCTGAGGGTGAAAGCCTGTGCGGCCCTTGAAAAGGGTGAGGATTTCCTACAGCTGTTAAACAAGTGGCAGATTACCAGAGCCCAACACCTTGGTTGCGACAAAAAGCTGCTTGCGGCATGCGATGTGCTTTATTTGCTGCTGCTGCCGCCAAATGCTTGCTGCATTGGCTTTAATAGGACTGCTTGGATGTTGGCGCTAGGCAGATCCGGTTCTTGTGCTGGGAGTTAGAATGATAATAGTAATAATAATTTAGATTTGTACCCCGCCCTCCCTGGCCAGAATTGGGCTCAGAGCGGCTAACATCATATAAATAATACGATATGCATAAAAACAAGCAAACAATCGATTAAAATGCATCCCAAATAAATTAAAGTTAAAACTGGACAAATGACAATCCTCAGGTTAAAATTGAAAGCAGTTAATACTCGCCAGGACCAACAGTTTCCACTAATATTATAAGGACCTGTGAGCGGGCTGGTAAACCTTCTTTGTGCTTGTTCTTATACAAAGAGACTGAACCCTGACCAAAGGCCTGGTGGAACAGCTCCGTCTTGCAGGCCCTGCAGAAGGAGGTCAAATCTCGCAGGGCCCTGGTCTCACGTGAGAGCGCGTTCCACCAGGCCAGGTCCATGGCTGAAAAGGCCCTGGCTCTGGTCGAGGCCAGTCTAATCTCCCTGGGGCCCAGAATTTTCAGGGTGTTGTTATTTGCAGACCGTAAGGTCCTCCGTGGGACATACCAGGAGAGGCTGACATCATCTGCAAGTGAGGGTGGGTGTCCCCCATCAATCACATAACACTTGGGTTTTTGACTGTCCTTAAATTTTGAATCCACAGCTGATGGTGTTCCGTACGTCAAGCATACTGGGTCCAATTCTGCAACCCTTGTTTTGCGCATTCCCACCAGACAGCAGGGAGTATGCCTTTTATTTTCAAAATGCTGCTCCCTGCCGTAACGCATCACAGGCAACTTTTACAACTTGGACTTTCGGTGGTGTAGCGAACAGGAAGGCTGCTGTTTTGAGGCAGGTTAAAAAGACTGCCTTTGGCCAGGTACGGCAGCTACAGCAGGTATAATTTAGCCACAGAAATTCCAGGCGTTTGTAACCTGTTTGCTTTAACACACTGCGTGTGGCAGGTGAGGCCAGAGGCAAAGGTGGGAAGAGCTGTGGATGTAAATCTTGCCTTTCTGCTATAGGCTAACTTCTAAACACAAACACACCTCCATCCGGACAAGCCAGAGTCCCCAGATGTCAAGGACAAATTGCAGCTAGGGAAAAAAACACTTGGGGGTGAAACAGGACCAGGGCAGGGTGTGGCCTGGGGAGAGTTCCAGGGGCCAGGCAGAGAAATCTGGGGGCCTCATTTGGCCCTCAGACTTGAGGACACCCACCCACACCCTGCCGCTGGATAAAGCTTTAAATGATCATCCCATCAATGCATCCTTTTTCTTCACTTAATGGCAGTCACCTGGGATTGAAAAGAAACGAAACCTCCTGGGTGTTTCCCCTCCAGCAAGTGCTCTTCTGACCTAACATTTCCCCTTCGCTTTGCAGTGGGAGGCCTGAGGAGCCCCTGGAGAGGAGAATACAGACAACCCCGAAGCCTACAGTTGGCACCAGAGCCTAGTCTCCCAGACCCACCGCTGCCAATCCCAGAGCCTCCCGAAAGCCACACCCCCCCACTTCCCCGCCAGGGTCTGGCCGAGAAGGCGCAGTTCATCCCTCTGAGCACGTGCAAGGAACTAATGCAGCCGTGCGACTCTCTGCAGCCCTGCTTCCCGTCTCCTCTCAACGCCAAGAGGGGCAGTTTGACAGACTGGAGAACCACATCCTTTGAACTTGAGCTTCAGCAGCTGGAGTTTGGTAATGAGCGAACTGCGCTTCTCATCTTTCTCTCTGGAAATGTGCCTTTATTTGTCGTCTTACTCTCAAGTCTCTTTGTGTGCAGCTCTGCTCCCCCAGAGTTGAAGGATTGTACGTATGGGGCAGGACTACCTGCTTCCTATTGGTTGGTTGGAGGGCCAGGCAAGGAAGGGGTGTGTGCTTAAAAGATAAAAAGGGGGGTGGAATTACATCTACGCACGGCGCCAATGTATCTTGTGCCCGGGTGGTTGTAGCAGAATAGAAGGTAGCATGGATACGATGGGACATAGCAATTTAAAAGAACAAACCATCTCAGAACACTGAATATCTCCATTTTCAAGGTTAAAACGATAAATTGGGCTCCTTTTGGCTTAATGCAGGTATTGAAAAGGGAATCTTTGTTGAATTCCAATATCTTGTCAATTGCACATTGCTAAATTTTATTGAAGCGGGGGCGAGGGTTTTTCAGAAGGATAGGGTTCCTTCCTCATCTTGGTTCAGGTAGTAGAAGTGTTATCTGCACTTCTCCAGCTGCTCTTTATGCCCAATGTCATTTTCATTGCATTCTTGATTTAGTTCAGCCCAACCTGCCGTGACTCATTCATTGGCATTTTGGGTTTAGGACGATTTGCAACTGGTATAGCTGATTTCCACAGTGCCTTTTTTATATTGCTGGGATCATTGTTCTTGTCTTTCTTTGTACCTTTATGGAGCCTCACAGTGTATTGAGTCTTCTTTCAAATCCATGTAGAATAAATCCTATCATGATTTTTAAAATATATACAGTCGCACCTTGGTTCCCAAACACCTTGAGAGTCGAATGTTTAAGCTCCCAAGCGCCGCAAACCCGGAAGTGAGTGTTCCGGTTTGCGAATGTTCTTTGAAACATGAACGTCCAACGCGGCTTCTGATTGGTTGCAGGAGCTTCCTGCTTTGTTTTCCGAATCTTTTGGAAGTCAAACGGACTTCCAGAACAGATTCCGTTCGACTTCCAAGGTACCACTGTATATGAAAAAGAACACTGAATAGGCTTCCATGAAGGAAACAGAATATGCTGCTGTTGTTGTGTTAAAACAGACATAGGCATATTCTGGCCCTCCAGATGTTTGGGACTACAATTCCCATCATCCCTAGCTAACAGGACCAGTGGTCAAGGATGATGGGAATTGTAGTCCCAAACATCTGGAGGGCCAGAATATGCCTATGTCTGTTTTAAAACAAGCAATTTTTTTTCATGATTTGAACTTTGTGGACTCAGTCCTTGCACATAAGAACCATCTGGTTCGTGGTTGAAGTATCTGTTATGACCGTAGGCTGATGTCTCCTAACATAAGTGGTGCCAAGCCACTGTGAAATGCAGCATGGTGAGGCTGCAGTTTTAAGCAGAGAAGCGCTGTGGGGAGGGGTTGCTGAACCCTTCCTCCACCCACCATTTCCCCTTCAGACGGCCTTATATCTGGACTTTGATTCCTACCGGTAGCTCAGTGCAGCTCATGTTAGGAGCTGCCAGTTGTCACTATAACACGTTGATTTTATTTATTGAGAGCCTTGCTCGGGTCTTTCAATGCAGGCTTATTGGGGAGGCGCTGTGTAAACGAGGAAACACCAAACGGGCTGACAGAGCGAGATACTCATTAGCAGGAGGAGCTTTTATGGAGCATTTGAAATGAGAAAGGCTGTGCTGAAGAGAGTGGGGGGTTAGAGAGTTAAATGGGGATAAAAATAAGCACGGGATTTGTTTAAAACTGCATTGATTGCTTGGCAAATGTGTTCCAAAATTAGTCAAATGTAGTTCTCTGAAAGGGGGGGGGGCAGAACTGCATAGCACGACCCCACTTGTCACAGGCGGGGGGCGAATCTGGAACTTGCTGAGGGCCAGGGGTGGTTGGGGGATGATCTTTTGGGCTCTGTTTTCATTGTAGCCTGTTTCCTTTCCCACAGAGCTGATTCGAAACAGCCTGTCTCAGCCCTTCTCTCTGGAGGAGCAGGAGCAGATGCTGTTGTGCCTCAGCCTGGACAGTGGTCTTCCGTCAGACACCAGTGAGAAGGCAAGTACATGAGGACAAGCAGGAGGGAGCCATGGGCTGCTTGCATTGTGCCGGGATGCGGGTGGCACTGTGGTCGAAACCACTGAACATCTTGGGCTTGCCCATCAGAAGGTCGGCAGTTGGAATCCCCGCGACGGAGTGAGCTCCTGTTGCTCTGTCCCAGCTGCTGCCAACCTAGAGGTTTGAAAGCACACCGGTGCAAGTAGATAAATAGGTACCGCTGCGGCGGGAAGGTAAACAGTGTTTCCATGCACGTTGGTTTCAGTCAGAGTGTTCCGTTGCACCAGAAGCAGTTTAGTCCTGCTGGCCACATGACCCGGAAAGCTGTCTGTGGACAAAAGCCGGCTCCCTCGGCCTGAAAGCGAGAGCCGCACCCCATAGTCACCTTTGACTGGACTTAACCATGCAGGGATCCTTTACCTTTACTTTTTTCCTTGCATTGTGCCAATTACCTGATTTGGTCCCAGAAGCATCTCCTGCCTCTGAGCTGTGAAAACCTTTTAGTGTGTGTCTTCTGCTTAATGTTCCTTGTTGCAGTCATGCTTTGAGCTGCTTTTTGACAGGCTGTTGTGTGGCCTGCCTACCTAGAGATGGGAAGGTCTGGGGAAAAAATTGGGGGGAAACCAGGGTTTTTTGCCATTTGGGAAAAAAGCTGGACCCCCCCCCCTTTTCCAGTTTCCCCCCAGGCCTTCCCATCTCTATCTACCCCAGCAAGGATATCCAGGTTGTTTCAACTCTGTACTAATTATTATAGAAGGTGCACATCTGCCATCAAACAGAATCAGCCCTAAGTCTACACCATTTCTCATTGATATTTAGCAATATGATATCACACTCCCAGTCCCTACATTCTTTCTCCTTTACCTTGGCTGTGCTGCACAGGGGAAACTCAAAAGCATGATGGTGTCCCGTGACGCATGCAAGCATTATTATCTTGACTGGAGAAGGGGACATGGAACTGCTGTTTTAATGGCAGGTTCTTGCTTTTCAAACAGTCTCCTTTCAGCCTCAATCTTGTCCTCTCCATCACATTTTGTCTTGTCCTGGTTTCCAGTCCTTTGCACATGCCTGGGGTGGGGGTGGGGGTGGGACTACCTGAAGTGACCCTCATACTGTGAGGCATTGGAAACTAGACCCAGCAGCCAATTGGTGTGCCTGCGGAAGAATGACATTGCCATCGCTTTCTGTTTCTCTAGGACTCATTGAAAACATCTCAGAGCCTGAAGGAAACCATGAGTTCTGGAGTGTGTTCTTGGAGCAGCCAAACAGATGTGCAGAGCAACAGCTGGAACAGCTGGCTGCATCTCAGCAGGCATACGGATATGCCCACCTACTTTGATGGTAGGTTCTGTTCTTGGCCCGTAAGGTAGTATGCAAGCCAGAGGCCCAATGGCTTCTTCTGCATTTGCTTGTCGAAGGCACTACTGTATTGTGTTAAACCAGGGATAGGCAACCTAAGGCCCGTGGGCCGGATGCAGCCCAATCGCCTTCTAAATCCGGCCTGTGGACAGTCTGGGAATCAGCGTATTTTTACATGAGTAGAATGTGTCCTTTTATTTAACATGCATCTCTGGGTTATTTGCCGCCCAGAGTGGCTGGGGGAACCCGGCCAGATGGGCGGGGTATAAATAATAAATAATTATTATTATTATTATTTGTGGGGCCTGCCTGGTGTTTTTACAAGAGTAGAATGTGTGCTTTTATTTAAAATGCATCTCTGGGTAATTTGTGGGGCATAGGTTCATTATTATTTTTTCAAAGTATAGTCCGGCCCACCCCATGATCTGAGGGACGGTGGACCGGCCCACGGGTGAAAAAGGTTGCTGACCCCTGTGTTAAACCGTTCCATTTTGTGGTGTTTCATTGGCACATGAATTACTAATTGCTCATTAGACTGTGAAATCATTACTAATAAACTAATAAACACTAGAATTGGGAGCAAAATTCGTTTTACATCAAATACCAGGATATAGTTGGCTGCCTTGTATTTCTCTTTTTTATGATTTTCAATTTCAGTAATTTTACGATCATTTTGACACTTCCTTCCCCCTCATTCTGCGGTTCCTTAAATTTATTTTTTTATATTTTCTGCATATTCCAAATGAACTTAACATACTCGTTTGTTTATGTACTTTAAATATATACTCTTATAAAAAAGGCAGGTTATTACAATAATCCTGCCAATGTTCTTGCCTGTTTTCAGTTTATTTGTAAATATTCCATAAGCCATTTCCATTCTTTTATAAAAAGTTTGTTACCTTGATTTCTTATTTTTCCGGTAAGCTTCGCCGTTTCTGCATATTCCATAAGTTTTTGTAAAGGCTACCTTGCATTTTGCTATTGCTCTCTTTATCACAAAGAAGTCTGATCGTTTGGGAAAGTGAGTTGGTTGTGCGGGGCCCTTCCAATCTGCCAGTAGGTGAGCAAATCCCACCTGAAAATAGTGACAGCCGGGAAGCATCCTGATAGATTTATTTGACATGAATTTTAATGGACTAGAAGCTGCTTTGTCAGATGTATAGAATGCTATCTTCAGGTGGCAAGTAAATGCTTAGCTCTCTATTTCTGCCTTCCAGGAGTAAAAATCGAGATCGGCTTGCTCAGCGGGGAGAGTCTCCACATCCGAGAGTTTCGTGGCGCCAAGGTGGGAGATGTAGCCATTGGAATCAGCAGCCAGGTGAGTTCTGCCCTGGTGGACTTCTCTCCTTTTGGGGGTGCAAAGTACTGCAAAATGGGGCTACAGTGGTACCTTAGTCCTCAAGCTTAATCCGTTCCGGAAGTCCGTTTCAAAACCAACACGTTCCAAAACCAAGGTGTGCTTTCCCATATAAAGTTATGCAAAACGGATTAATCCGCTCCAGACTGTTAAAAACAACCCCCTCAAACAGCAATTTAACATGAATTTTACTATCTAACAAGACCATTGATCCATAAATTATTGTATTTTAATATTCTGTTGGTAGCTGCCCAGAGTGGCTGGGGAAACCCAGCCAGATGGGCAGGGTATGTATGTATGTATGTATGTATGTATGTATGTATGTATGTATGTATGTATGTATAAATATATATATATATATTATTTATACCCCGCCCATCTGGCCGGGTTCCCCCAGCCACTCTGGGCGGCTTCCAACAAAACATTAAAATACAGAAATCCATCAAACATTAAAAGCTTCCCTTAACAGGTCTGCCTTGAGATGCCTTCTAAAGGTCTGGTAATTGTTGTTCTCTTTGACCTCTGGTGGGAGGGCATTCCACAGGGCGGGTGCCACTACCGAGAAGGCCCTCTGCCTGGTTCCCTGTAACTTGGCTTCTCGTAGAGAGATGATGATGATGATTATTTATTATAAAATGAAAGCAAATGTACTGCACTATAAAATGAATAAGACAGTATTGTAGATGATAAAAATTAAAATTATTTTTTTTCTTGCCTGTGCTGATGATAATCATTGTATGGATGGGGGGCTTTTATCCATTTCCGCAGTCAATCAGTAGCTGAACTGGGTTTCACACAGTCACAAAATCAAATTAACCTCAAAAACAAAAACGCAAAAACAAAAGCGCCAAACCTGATCCATTCCGGAAGTCTGTTTGACTTCCAAAATGTTCGAAAACCATGGCGCAGCTTCTGATTGGTGCAGGTGCCCCGGAAACAATAGCCAAAAGCTGCATCTAATGTTCGGCTTCCGAAAAACGTTCGAAAACCGGAACACTTCCAGGTTTTCGGCATTTGAGTACCAAGGCATTTCAGAACCAAGGTACCACTGTATTTTGGAATGTCATCTTAATCCTTCTCTGCCTTGCAATATATATTCTGGAGAAGAAAGGGCTAAGGATTAAACCCTGCACAAATTCAGAGTGGAGTCCCTAAGACGGTTGGATGGCACTTTGTACGCCTCCTTCCAGCAACTCCTGCAGCCCAGCTGGTGCCAGACAGGCTGAGAAGGGGCGTTTTGTCATCAGCAACCCAGGACCTGCATACACACTGCCCAGGCTTCCACCCCAGGGAGGTTGCTTCAGTGCTGCTAGCGCAGTGGTCTGGCTCCACCCCTGGAGGCACACTCCATTGTCTCGAGAAAGAAAAATAATCAACATGGCCACTTTGCTCTTATTGAACTCTGCTGTGGCCCCAGAAATACGCATGCAATGAATTTTTTGCCCATTCCCCCTTTAAATGCATGTGATGTGACTTTGCTTCTTCTTCTGTCAACTAGAAATAAATGTGCAGCTGTTGTGGAGTCGGGCCCCTTCACCTTTGTTTGTTTGTTTGTTTGTGTGTGCTGCTTTCACAGATACCGGCCTCTGCTTTCAGTTTCTTCACCAAGGAAGGCCAACCTGTCCGCTGCGACATGGAGGTCCCTGATTTGGGCATCGAACTTCAGTGCACTCTTGCTCCCGACAGCAGCTGTGGCTGGAGCTGGAGGGTCAAACATGGTCAACTAGAGAAGAAGCCTTAAGGGATGTTGTCTCTCCCTACTACACTCCTGTGATGCCCCTCATGGAGCCAGATGTTATAGGTTATAGGTTTGGTTCCTCTCTGCTTCTTTACTGCATCCAGCCCTTGTGTGCAGCCAGGTTTATGGGCTGGGTGGCAGGAAGAAAACTGAATTATTGTGTCTGCGTTTATGAAACTGACCTAGAAGACTAGGAAGAATCTGATCTGCTGGGTTGCGGGCGGGAGGTCAATTTCTTAACCCAACCGCCTTCTACCAATCCCAAGGAAAATGGGAAGTTCTGATTTGCGCAGTGGGGCTTAGTAAAGTTCCCCCAACCCATCAATGGGCTTAGAGGTGGGGAACCTCATTGGAGACAAAGCACATCAGATCACTCTGGCCAACTCACTTTCTCATCTTCATTTGATGCCGCACGCTTGTTGTGGTGCAAAAAACGTTGCCCTGAGCAGCTTGGAGGAATGTAGTAAGCAACACATACAGTGGTGCCTCGCTTAACGAATGCCCTGCTTAACGAAATTTCCGCTTAACGAAAGGATTTTTCAAGCGGAGGTTGCCTTGCTAGACGAATTCGTTTTATGAAAAATTTGTCTAGCGAATCGCGGTTTCCCATAGGAATGCATTGAAATTCAATTAATGCGTTCCTATGGGCAAAAAAAAATTTCAAAAAAGATTCAATGCATTCCTATGGGATTCGCTAGACGAATTTTTCGTTATAAGAAAAGACCCGTGGAACGAATTAAATTCGTCTAGCGAGGCACCACTGTACCTGATTCGCTTGGGAACTTCCTCAGCGAAACTGGTAGCGTGCTGCACCTCCTGGGAAAGCTCAGAAATCTGTGATGGAAGATTCATCATATTAAATTTCAGTTGTATGGCAATTTTCCTAGCTATGCAATGGACAGCCAGCTCCCCCCCCCCAGCCAACCTTGAATGCACACCATCCAGTGCCTATGGCGGCTCACCAGTGCTTTGATAAGAGCACCTGCTCTTGCTGCCTGCCTTGTGTGGCCAAAAACCTCAAAGGCCTTAATGTGCCTGAGCCCTGTTTGGCTTGGTGAATCGCTACTTGGCCAAATTTTGGTGAGCTTAAAATTTCCAGGGGGAGGGGGGGATTCTTGCAGACGTCCGGGCATTGAATTTATCCAATATACCAAAGTGCCCCTTTTGGGGTGTTTGAGGGGAGTTTCCTGTGCAACCAGCCTTGCATTCCATCTCATGGAGAAATGTGAGATGGGATGGGAAATCACCCGAGTGTGTCTCAGTTTGTTCATATAATCTGGGCCTGTATTCTTTGTAACCCACCAAACCCAGTACACCTTGGCAGACATGTACCGTAGCCAAACAGTTGCTGTGTAGACTTTTGCAGCCCCTGGACAGGCAGCAAGAAATAGGAAGTTTGATTATTTTTTTTGGTTTCGTGGGTCACCAGTTGTGGGAGCCTGATATGCGTCCCTTCATAGATATGTTTTCAGCTACAACCCCCATTGGTGATTGGTGAAGAGTGACAGACATTTCAAGTGGAGCTCCTTGCGTTTTAGGTTTTGGTTCCATTTTCTTTTCTTTTTCTGTCCTAAATAGAGAAAACTGTCATGTGTTTTTATCAGAGTCAGGGCTATGCATGCTTACTCAGAAATAACCCCACTGCAGTCAGTGGGAATTTACCCCCAAACTAACTGTGTACCTAGGATTGCAGCCTTAGAAATCCAAACACTACCAGAAGAGCTTTAGGCAAAACGTAAACTTCAAATAAAGTAGGCAAATCAGTACAATATAGATGGTCTTTTTTATATATAAAAAATTATGTGTGCATATTGGCACGGTTGACCTTGTAGAATTTGGAGTGGCTTTATTCTGTGCCAAGTGATGTGGGTAAATGAATGAAAGTGACTAGATGAGGAACTTCATTAGGAGGGAAGTGGTATGTCCTCTTTCCTTGTTGGGTTCAAGGATGTCCTGCTATGACAAAGCCTTGCCTGAAGCTTACTAAGCTATGAATCTGAACCCCCTTCCTTGCTGAGCTTCCTGTCTGGAATATTAATGCCGCCTACAAAATGAAGGCTGGCTAATCTCAACCACAGCCATGGCGCTACAGGGATTGGAGACTGGAAGGCAGCCATTCTGGGACGGCTGTGGCCATTCTTGGGTTGCATAAAATGGTTTGGTTTTTTCTTTTCTTTCGGAGCTAAGGTTATTCCATCCCATTTAGGTTGATTCTACTGTCAGGCAAAGAAGCTGCCTCTTTTTAAACTCTCTGAAGTAGGGTAGAAAAAGAAGGTGTGTTTTTAAAAAGGAAGGGCATCTTCATCATTTTCCAAATCACCTGCTCCCCTAGAAGAGCTTCCTTGTCCCAAACCTCCCTTGGTGTACACGTGCCAAGAGGAAATATTTTACAATAAGCCACTTTAAAGGCCAACATCGTTTCAGTCTAGCCTTTGTCATGGTGTGCGTGGCAGCCAGCACAAAGGCATAAATTGCCATCAAGGCTGCAGTAAAATCAGCAAACCAAGGTTTACTGCGTTATTTTTTGCAGGAAAACGAATGGAACTGGTACGGGTGCCACCTGGTGTGTAGAAGAGGCACTGCATTAGCTTAGAAGGAAAGAGGCTGGGCAAAAGGAGTGTGTTTTCAGTTGGCATGGAATTTACCATTCAGAAAAGGAAACTGGGGCAGGGAGGCCTACACTCCTAGCTCCTGACCTATAGTAATATCTTTGTCCCATTGTTCTTCTCTGCAGCACATTAGACCTACATCCTACAAGCCTTGCTCAGTTCTTGCATGCAGCTGCTGAAAGAGAGGGACAGTGGAGACAGGACAGGTTATCCACCCGCTTTTTGAGAGGCAAGTGTTCTTGCTCCCCATTTAGATTGGCACTCTGTGCACTTAGTGGTCTCCACTAGCCCTGTGCTTTACAGCCACCGATGGTCCTTCTGGTCTATACCATTTACTGCAGAATGGTCCAGGAAGACCTGGAGCAGAGGTGGGGAACTTGCGGCCCTCTAGATATTTTGGGAAATATTTCATCCTCCAGTGCTACAGCTTCTGAGTGCTGTAGTTCAGCAATATACAATCAGCACCATGGAAGCCTAGAGTCGGTAGTATGAAAGCACTGGTGCTTTGCCTTGCTTTCATTCATTCATTTCATATGTAGCCTTTCCACTTGCTCTGCAAGTTTGCTTTAGGAAATGATCATTTTTGTCAGAGGGCTGCCTGGCTGCACTTTGTTGCAAGCTGAATAGCTGTGTTTTGCTCTGCAAGAATAAGACTCTGCAGTCTTTGTCTGCCCTTGATTTTGAAAAGACTAAAGTATTTTTGTGGGGTGGGGGGTTCCTCAGTTTGAAGGGGTGGGAGAAGTCCTGGGATATGATTGCAGGCAGACTCCTCTAGACTCTTTGGTTTTTGTAGATCTAAGGGCTCCAGTGCAGGGAATGTTAGTTCCACTCACAGACTGTTGACATCAGTGGGACAAAATAGTTATCGAGATGTGCACATGCCCACTTTTCTTTGGGTTCAAGTCGGTTCTGCCAGTTGCCAGACCTATGCAATACTAACGGTGGCCTAAATCTGTTGTTACCTTCTTTTCCCTTTCTGTGATGCTCCAGAACACTGTGATACTTAATGTATGTATTGCTGTTGTTGGAAATGAAGCGAAATTACCGTGCCTTTTGGGGCAGCAACTGACTTTTGTGGAGTTTTGTTTTATTGAACAGTGTTGTGCATTGCTGCTCTGCTCTTGGGCAATTCTTGGTTTGGAGTGAGGTTGGTCTTAATGCCTCAGGTTTGTGGGTCCCATGTCCCAGCCATTCCCTGTGTCCCAAACCAGCACATGCCAAGTTGTTTCACCAAGTTTCTCAACAAGAGTGGGATACACGACGGCAGCTGTTCTGCTGCCACTTAACTTACCTATCCATGCAGTGTCTGGCGAGTGTCACAAATGATATATGTGCAAGTCTGTGTGTATTCCTCCCCTCCCACCCACCCCCCAAATTAAAATATCCATTGAATCCACCCAGCATGCTAAATTAATTAGCTGGATTTTCATTAGAAAGACTACAAAACAGGGCACGATATAGACACCCCCTATTGTTCGTTCTCTAGCACCTAATATGTATAACTAACTCTTTGTGTTGTGTTGCAATGTGGCAAAAAAGGTGCATGAAGAGATTTCACATTTGAAAAACTGGGGGTAGAAAAGATTGTAATGTGGGTAGCCTCAGCCAAATGTGTATATCTAGGCACTCCTGCATTGCTCCCTGCCCTGAATTTTGGATGGAGATAAAGTCGTACCTTGGATCCCGAACACCTTGCAAACCAAACATTTTGGTTCCCAAATGCCGCAAACTGGGAAGTGAGTGTTCCAGTTTGCAAACATTCTTTGGAACCCAAATGTCCGATGGGGCTTCTGAATGGCTGCAGGAGCTTGCTGCAGCCAACCAGAAGCTGTGCTTTGGTTTCTGAACATTTTGGAAGTCAAACGGATTTCTGGAACGATTCCCGTTCGACTTCCAAGGTACAACTGCACTGAGAATCCGCAATCACAAGGGGTGCAAGCAAGGGCATTCCACTGCTGTGGGGAAATTGATTTCTTAGCGGACTTTGCAGCAGAGGCAGCCTTTGGTGGGGGGGGGGGGGGAGGGCGTAAAAATTGGAGGTTCTTTGCCCTCCAGCAGGCTGTTGGCACTCTCCTTGAACACAGGCACCATTCACATCTTTAGAATACATTTATTATTTGCTCTCATGGTTAACTCGCTTTGGATTAAATGCAATTCACATAACCATATATAAAAATAATGTATACAAATAGCAATCATACAGAGGGGTGTTGTGGTCTTCCCCTCCATGATTCAAGGCATTTCTAAAAACAATAGGTTGCACATTCAATTCTTTTCCTAATATCCCCTTCTCCCGCTTCTCCCCCGCCCGCCCCCCAAAAGTGTGTGATGAAACAGTTTCCAAGGTTTCTGTTCTGAGTTTAAATGCTGTGATTGGTCTCTTCCCCCCCCCCCTTTTAAGCTGCTTTTAAGGTTACAGGAGAAAGCAAATGTTAGCCTAAGTCTAAACCTGGAGTTTCTAAGCGGGTGTGCAGCTCGAAGGCTAAAGCCGGATGAGAAGATGAAAAGTAGGGTGTTGACCTTTGCATGACTTTTTAAGAAATGGTTCCTTTCCAGCCGAGACAGAACAGGAGGGCTGTTAGGTATGCAGGTCAACACCCGCTGCAGTGTGCATTTATTGCTGCAAAGCTTGCATGCTGGGGTGAACAGGGTAGGAATGCAGCCCTTTGCCTACCAACGTCCTCTGTAGGCAGAATCCGTCCCAGGGGGCCTGGATTTGTGCTGGGGCGGATGGGATGGGCTATATGTGTCTCTTCGAGTTTTCACAATCTCCCCTCTCCGCCCCCAGATAAGAAAAAGGGCATGAGCTGTAAAGAACAAAGGGGGCGGGGAGAGCAGATGCTCAACTTGCAAGTGCCATTGTCCACTGGGAACCCACAGAGAACAGAGCTGTCGAAAGACGTCACATCCTGGGTCTGTAAGGATCCTCTTGCTTACCCCTTGGTCTACCTTTGTAAGCAAAGTGGCTCCATGATACAGAGTCCTTCAGACAACCTGACCTTCAGAAATCTTACCCCATATGCAAATTCATTTGCTGCTTGGATTCCTGGGGGCGCAGGGAGGAACCACCCCATTGTGCTCTTGGAAATTATAGCGTGTATAATCTGATTGACCTAATTACCTCTACTTTTCGTTCGGGGGGTGGGGGGGCAGGGAGAGACTAGAACCCAGGGCACAGGTTGGAGAGAAAGCACCGGTGGGAAACCCCACAGAAATGGCGACACCACGTGGCAAGAAAAAGAAAAGCAACTTCGCTCCCCCGGTTTTGATTGTCACGAAGCCTCTAAGCTTCTCTGCATCAGAGCATGTTGGTTTTAAAAAATACCAAAGTGCCGCCTGTGCTTAGTACTTAAATCCTGAGAGGGCTGTTCCACGGACCGCAACTGCTTCCTAGGGGTGGCTGTTGTGCTAGAATAAGAAGCCAAAATCATATCCATAACTTTAACCAAACATTATACTTGGGAAGATTTACGTCTCCTGCTTAGAGCCCAGTCTTCTTTCCTCCTTAGCGGCTGGCCACTTTCCATCTGAAGATGTGCACGAGGGCAGTGACTTTAGGTGGTGGTGCGGAGCCTTGGTGGAAGGAAGGACAACTCTGGTTGCTTACGTGCACTGATCAAACTGTCGTCTCGTCGCCCTCATGATGCGGGGCGGACTTGGACTACGTGGAAATATGGAGGACAGCAGAGACTCCTGGGTCATCTATAACCACTACAGCCTTGGTCGAGGCTTAAGACTGCACTCCCAGGCATCCTCGGCCAGGCCTGTGCCAGCCAAAACGTCGCAAAGGTAGAAAATTACACAGGCTGTTAGCCCTCTCTACAGAATAAACCTGAAGTGCTGCCTGCAGTTTGTGTCCTACAGGGCCAAGGTGGTGGTGGCACCTGTCCAAGGAGCTGTTTTGTACAGGGTGCTTGCAGCCCCCCCCCCCTGCAAAGTCCTGGTGGACCCCCCTCGTTTCACCACTTTAATGGCTTAAATGATCCTGAGGTTACACATTCCTGGGGCAAGTAACCTTCCTACAAGTGTACGACTACTCGCTCGGATCAAACGAGCGAGTTCATGTCATATGGGAGAAAACTGGCCTGCAAACACTGGCTGTCTTCTCCAGGCCAGAGGAGAAAGTGGAGGATTAAAGCAGACTGAAATGGCCCAGCTGAATGAGGCGGGGGGGGGGGGGGAAGGGACCAGGGCAAGCAGGGGGGAGGAATCGAGACCGTCGGCTCCGCTTCCTCCCTCCAGAGGGAGTGCAGTCATAAACATTCCAGGCTGTGGAAGGTGCTCGTTCTTGGCTTGGTGTTGCTATGGCTGGAATTGCCTTCCAGAACCACCTGCTGTCCTAGTTGGCAGAGAAAACGAAGTTCAAAATGAAGCAGCGTTGATCCCCGTGGGCAGGAGAATTGGCAGGGTGGTTGTGCGCATAAGCCCACAAATGGCTTTAAAAGCGGAGGAGGAGGAGGAGGGAAGGGATCGTCCTGCCCTGAGTTTATGTCCTTCCTTGGTGTGAGGAGCTTTTGGTCCAAGCCCGTCGGCCAGGAACCCCCCAGTCCTTGCCTCGCGCCCCCAAACCAAGGCTTGGCTAGCTTGCTGTTCTCATTCGGGGCTGTCACAGCGAGATGTCGGCAGTCACCTGCAGCGTCTGCCCCATGGCCCGTTTCCTGGCGCTGTGCCGACCGGTGTCCCCCCGCCGGTACGGCTGGTTGCGCAGGCCTGCCATGAGAAAAGACAAAACGCCTAGTTAATTGTTTCAGGTCCATGTGTTCAGACATGCTTGGCTTTTGGATTTGCGCTGGTTTCTCCCTAAAACTTCTGCAATGCAGAATGTGCAGCAGTGTGTCCGTCCTCCCCGGACTAGTTTATATTGAAATACAACCTCGGAGGCTACCACTGAGAGGAGCAGAGCGAACTTGCTTAACTCTTTTCCCATCCTCTCATTTGTCTTCTCAAAATTGCTTCCTTCCCCACCCCCCAACAACTGCTTTTCCCACCAACTAGGAAAAAAGATCCAGGAATGACCCCCCCCCCAAAAAATTGAGCATTTGGCACATTCTTGGCACCCATTACTCTATTGCTGATGGCAACCTTCAAGGCTGCTTTTCATTTAAAAACTAGGGAAAGAAAAGAAACACCCCGCTGTATGCAGTGTGGCCTTCTGGTTTTTTTTTAACTTACTTAAAATTGGAGACACACCTCACTTTCAGACCTAAAAGGTTTACTGCCCTGAGAAGCCTGAAGTCCACATTGTGATAATTGCATTTCAGAATTTTTGACCTAGCAATACATTGTCAATCATAGTGGGTGGGTGGGCGCTATGCAACAATCACGATGTGGGGAAAAACATTAAGCCAGCCAATGCTTCTCTCGATTCCTGTAGCTCCTGTTAACTCTGCCGGCTCAGCGATCGCCTGCCTCAAGCGAATCGCAAGGGCAGGTGCCGGCAAAAATCACGGTGCAGGAAAAACCCTGAAGCTGGCCAAATGCCTCTACATCGCTTCATCCTTATTTCAGACACCGTGATCTATCGGCGTATTGCAATGTTTAGTTGGTTATATATCACATTGTTGAAAACCATATATCACCCAGCCCTAACACTGATTGTATGCACGCGCGCGCACACACACACACACACACACAGTTCAAACTCCCTCACATATTCACTCAAATGCCTGGCTAGACGCTTCAGCTATTGCAGGGCTCATCCCAGCACCGGAAGGAGTTCTTTCGGGACGCCACTTTTACCAGCCGGGCTCCCCACTCCTCGACTACATAAATCAGGCATCCCCAAACTGCGGCCCTCCAGATGTTTTGGCCTACAACTCCCATGATCCCTAGCTAACAGGACCAGTGGTCAGGGATGATGGCAATTGTAGTCCAAAACATCTGGAGGGCCAAAGTTTGGGGATGCTTGACATAAATCCACAATTCTGCCTTTGATGCAGCACGTTACCTAGAGCCACAAGCTACAGTGGGCTCTCTTCATTGAAACTGGCGTCGCAGAAGAGGCGAGAAGAGCGCTTGCCCGTCCGAGCAGTGAAAGGAACGGTCTTCAGGGCTAAGTAAAGAATAGTACCGGGTGGAAAGGCAAGAAGATTAAGAAGCAGAAGAGAAACAAAGGGCAAGTAAAGCAGGCAAGTAAAAGTCCCACAGCAAGCAAGCAAGGTAGTCTCTACAAAGAGGCGCCAAGCCTCTAAATGGCATCTCTGCATTCCGCAGCACTTAGTATCTGTCACGGCTTCTCTCGAAATAATCCTGGAAACTGAAGCTCGTTGACAGCACTAGCAAATCCCTGTTGGAGGTTTGACAGCCTGCTCTACCCCTCTGCCCTGTCTACAAAACCTCTCCACTCCTGCAGTTCTGTTCTCCCAGTTTAAGTCTGTGGTGTAGATGCACCCTTTGAGAATCTTTGGGCAGGAAAAATAAAGACATGAGTGCGCTTAGAAAGAGCGCCGGGCCCTGCAGCGATTAGTAAAAGCAGGCAAGCTGGTTTGCAAAAGGAGTAGAAAGGCCTAAGGAGGGTATAACAACAGGGGAATGGGACTCCATGCAACAGGCAAAAAGCAGCAGCAGCAGCAGAAAACCTCTCTTACAGCTCCACCTAGTGTTGTGTGTTTGTGTGGTGTGTCTGGGCATTGGCAGGATGGGGAAGGCCTCAGAAGTCGCTTGTCTCTCAGCTTAACCGACTTCACAGGGTTTTGCTGTGGGAATTAGATGGGAATGGGAGAGCAAAGGACTGTGTACCCCACCGCCTTGAGCAGCCTGGAGAAAAGGTGGGATACAAATGTAATAAAAGAAACAACCAGGTTGGTTGGGGAGAAGAAAAAATAAGGATGCCCACTAATGGCCGACTGCTCCGAGAGCCCAGATTTGCAACGATGGAAATTAAATGTGTTAGCCCAAGCACGCAGGCCAGTTAGAACTGTACACAGGCAAATATTTGCTAAAAAAGGGGGGGTGGAGGCATGGTGTAGTCTCAAACAAATAAGGGCTCAGTAAAGCCTGTGATTGCCTCTTATCCTTCCCTGGATATAGACCCAGGTGGTGCTGTGGGTTAAACACAGAGCCTAGGGCTTGTTGATCAAAAGGTCGGCAGTTCGAATCCCTGCTACGGGGTGAGCTCCTGTTGCTCGGTCCCAGCAGTTCAAAAGCACGTCAAAGTGCAAGTAGATAAATAGGTACCGCTCCAAGCGGGAAGGTAAACGGCATTTCCGTGCGCTGCTCTGGTTCACCAGAAGCGGCTTTGTCATGCTGGCCACATGACCTGGACGCTGTACGCCGGCTCCCTCGGCCAATAACGCGAGATGAGCGCCGCAACCCCAGAGTCGGTCACGACTGGACCTAATGGTCAGGGGTCCCTTAAAGCTTGCGATTGCCTCTTATCCTTCCCCGGATATAGAATTGTAGAGTCTGAAGGGGCCACGAGTCAATCTAGTACAACCCCCTCTAATGCAGGAGTCTGTTTGGCCAACGTGGGGCTCTTAACCCATGACCCTGAGGTTAAGAGTTTCACACTTTAGCAACTGAGCCACCCCATGCCAGGTGGCTGCAGAGGTGGCAAAGCTGGGCCCAAATT
Source organism: Zootoca vivipara (assembly GCF_963506605.1). Lineage (NCBI taxonomy): Eukaryota > Metazoa > Chordata > Lepidosauria > Squamata > Lacertidae > Zootoca > Zootoca vivipara. Next base: position 13,710,065 of record NC_083288.1, read on the forward strand.
GCACAGCTCGGAAGTTACTGGGAAGTTGCTTCCCTCGGGCGCTACGATTCCACGCAGCTCCCCCTTTGCCCGGGCCTCCGCGGAGGACCTGCCGAGACTTCAAAGCCCTCTGGTAAAACAAACTGCCTCCTTCCTCCTCACCTGTAATAATATCCTCAATGGCTCCATCTTTCTCTTCATAAATGAGGGGCTCCTTCACCAGCTGCTTCTTCTTCAGCTCAGAAATGAGGTCCATCTGCTGCCGCTTGGCCTTGTGTGTGGGAGACTGCCAAGAGAGAGAAGCGGTTGCTGTGGTTACACACTTACCAAGAGAGACGATATTTCTCCTCGCAGGACCGGCCCACCCGTCAGGCAGCTGTCCAAGGTACTAGATATAGGGGAGAACCAGTTTGCTGCTTGTCGCTGCCGAATACCATCCATTGTTCGATTTTGTGAATTGTTTTTTACCCAGTCTGTTCCCAGGGGCTTAAGGCAGCAGATTTTTTTATTTTTATTTTTGCTGCAATGTATATTTCAAATCAAAGTGACTCTCGACAGCAATACACCATCAATTCTTATTTTGACACTTGCCAAAATAAGTCACCCGGAAAACCTGCTTTTTTGTGACAAAGTACCGAAGGCTTGGTCACGTTTAAATCACCGAGAAATACTATCGCGAACTGTAGGAAACATTGCATCCATGAAGTCTCCCCCCCCCCAGCCCTCTTACTGTAATGTTGCACAGTGCAAACTAGTGTAGCACAGAATTTGAGAACAAAAAAGCCACAAGTCTGCAAATAATTGTTAAACAGTACAAAAAAACAAACAAAACCTACAACAAATATGAGCCAAAAATAATAATATCAAACCCTCTGTTAAGAGGTAAAATTAATAATAAAGATGACAATAGATAATAGATAATAATGATAATAGATAAAACCCCCACAATGGGATGAGCTCCCATTGCTCTGTCCCAGCTCCTGCCAGCCTAGCAGTTCAAAAGCACACCAGTGCAAGTAGATAAATAGGCAACCCTGCGGCGAGAAGGTAAACGGCATTTCTGTGCGCTCTGGTCTCCGTCACAGTGTCCCGTCGTGCCAGAAGTGGTTTAGTGATGCTGGCCACATGACCCAGAAAGCGGCCTACGGACAAACACCAGCTCCCTTGGCCTGAAAGCGAGATGAGCACCGCAACCCCAGAGTCGCCTTTGACTGGACTTAACCTTCCAAGAGTCCTTTACCTTTACGGTCAGTCCAGGGAGTAGCACGGTCTACCAGCTTCTCTATATCCATGCTGCCCTTGTGGATCTCGGCATGGAGGATGAGGACAGACCTAGAATGATTTGGCTCTGGAGCCACCTACGGGTGGACTTACTCCTGCAAATGGGCACCAGTCGCCCCAGCTACCATGTTTTCGACACACAAGCTAGATGTTTTCCGTGCAATACACATCTGTGGTTGCAATGGTGCTCTTTAGAACAGCTTCCAAGGAGCTTGGGAGCCAAATGGGAACCAGATACATTTGTACGTTTGCTGCTGCTGCTGCCCAGCGCTCCGACTAGCAAAGTCAATGCCTCTTTCCCTCCACCTCTCCTCCTCTAGCTGTTTCTGACAATCGACAACAGAGTAAGTTATATGAATCCTGCGAGCAGAAAGTGTTTTTGGCAGAGTTCAGATTTGGTCCCCAACACCAACACAAGATCCAGTTGCTGAACACAGTCTGGTGGGAATTCCAGAACTCTTTTCATTTTGAGAAAAAGCAGGGGGAAGGGGGAAATGGTTTTGGAAAGGTGTCCTGTGTTAACACCTACCTTTTGAGCTGCCTTTTCCTCCTGGCTGGGGGAGTTCACCTCCTCCACTTTGGCTGCCGCTTCCTGCTTCTTCCACAACTGGATATCTTCTTCCGCTTTCTAGTTTCAGGGCAGGGAGAGAGAGAAATAAGCTTCGCTAAGCAATTGCAGGTACATCCCTAGATGGTGACAGGGCTCCCAAACACGTCACATCACGGAGTTATCAGATTCGCAAGCCCACCTTTCCAGTGGACAGAGTTTAAAAACTCATCGCACACATTCCCCCCAGCTCTCATTGCCAGGATACAAAAAGATGTTAGCGTCTGGTCTCAGGCTGGCTAAACCGCTTCACTTTCCCCCAGCAGAGATACTCAACATTCTGTGCTTTCTGGAAGCTCCATGATCCTTGAGTTTTCCAAAAGTATTTCTTTCTTTCTTTCTTAGTTTACAAACTAATGATATCTTTCTGCATACTTAAGGGAGACCTTCACCTACGCACGAACCACCACCTTATTTTGGGTGGTCCCACAATCTGAAACAGTCCAACTTTGTCCTTTATTACATGACCTGTAATAAAGATGGGGATGTAGAAAACCTTTTTGCTAATTCAGCCGTTGTCACCCCAGCCCTACAACTGCCCACTGGTGCCACCAATGGGTCTCATTCGTAGGCGGGGGGTGGGGTGGGGAATTTCCCCCCAAGGGGAGCCTTACCTATCCTTGCCTCCTTGTAGCAACATCTACAAGAGCTAGTCACTCTTTCTATTAAAGTTATTCGTATCAAATGCTATCTAGGAAATATATATCTAGGATATAAAAACTAGGGAGTTCTCCTTTCTCTAGCTCAGTGGTTCTCAAAGGGTATGCGTGCCACACTGGTGCGGTTTGAGATTCAAGGAGAATCAAACATTTTAACATTTCAGCGTAGTCCAGTCTAGTATCAATATAATTTCTTTTTTAATTGCAGAATACGGATAGTTATCTTTTCAAAATGCGAGCATCAAGTAACACTTCAAGCTCACATCTCTCATTGAGTTTGTACGCATTCTTAAGGTACATATGCAAGAGGCTCACTTATAATTATATTTTTGGAAATGATTCATGTTCTTACGTAGCTGCATTGTTCTATACCTTCTGGATGTCCCATGATCATATTTCGCCCCACACTGGGCCAAATATTCCTGCATTGCAGGGGGTTGGACTAGATGACCCCTGGTGCACCTTCCAACTCTACAATACTATGATTCTAAAGGGACCCCTGTTGATACTGCCTGTTGAGTATCCGCATGAGTCACTACTGGGCTTTAAAGGTAAAGGGTCCCCTGACCATTAGGTCCAGTCGTGATCGACTCTGGGGTTGCGGCGCTCATCTCGCGTTATTGGCTGAGGGAGCCGGCATACAGCTTCCAGGTCATGTGGCCAGCATGACAAAGCCGCTTCTGGTGAACCAAAGCAGTGCACGGAAACACCGTTTACCTTCCCGCTGTAGCGGTACCTATTTATCTCCTTGCACTGACGTGCTTTTGAACTGCTAGGTTGGCAGGAGCTGGGACCAAACAACGGGAGCTTACCCTGTTGCGGGGATTTGAATCGCCGACCTTCTGATTGGCAAGCCGTAGGCTCTGTGGTTTAACCCACAGCGCCACCCGCGTCCCTACCTACAATTATAAAGTAGTTGTGTTCTACGTCATAAGTCAAGCACTGCTAGGAGTTGTTTCTCTTTTTTCCCCCTTATCAATAAAAAAATCAGTGTGGTGCAAGCAATTTTTTTTTTGAAAGAGTGGCCCAGAGAGGTAAGCTTGATAACGACTGCTTTAGGTCAATCCAGTAATTCATAAATATAATGATAATGATAATTTATACCCTGCCCATCTGGCGGGGTTTCTGTAGCCACTCTGGGCAGCTCCCAACAGAATATTAAAAACACGATAAAACACCAAACATTAAAAACTTCTCTAAACTAAACTATTTCAGTAAACTAAACTATTTGGAAGACATAAACTAGTGGCCTAGTGTGTGTGGCCTACCACCGCAACACGTTTTATTGACTACAGTGGTACCTACAGTGGTACCTTGGGTTACAGACGCTTCAGGTTACAGACTCCGCTAACCCAGAAATAGTACCTCGGGTTAAGAACTTTGCTTCAGGATGAGAACAGAAATTGCGCAGCAGCAGCGGGAGGCCCCGTTAGCTAAAGTGGTACCTCGCATTAAGAACACTTTCAGGTTAAGAACAGACCTCCAGAATGGATTAAGTTCTTAACCCGAGGTACCACTGTACTACAATAATCCTCAACACTTAGCATTTACATAGCATGTTTTAAGAATTCCATGTCCCCCATCTGCATTATGACGGCAATCTTTACAAAAGTTGGTATTTAGAATCTTCCCGATGCAAATAAATATGGGACTCAAGGAGTGTGGCTCACAGTCAATAAACAGGATGCACCCAACTAAAGGCACGAGTCTTACCTTGTATGCCTTGACGAAGCGCACAAACGTAGGGAAGAACATTGTCGGAGGGGTAGTCTTGGGGTTCTCCCCGAAATACTCCACTGTTGACTCATAGGCGTCCTGTAGAGAATGAAAGAAAAAACCCCACAGTCACAACCCTCAATCTTGGGGCAGCGGCTTTGTCAGCAATGCCACATTCCCTCAAATTTGTTTCTTATATTTATCGGTTGCCCCGTGCAATGAGCCTCTTCTCTTTGGGAACCCATGGATGATGCCAGCTTTGACACCAAGATGTGTAGGCTTCATTTTTATTGTCAAAAATGGAAAAAGAGCCTTGCGACAACAGAATGGAATAAGCTTTCAAGGAGTTTGATGCATCCACACACAGAGAAACATCCACACGGCCGTGGAGAGGAAATGGGGGAAAAGGTGGAGTGAAATGCCAACGCGATATAAATAAAAAATGTAATCTTGGACAATTCAATGAGAGCTTAAAGGTATGTAAAATGAGCACAGCGAACATTCACACCCATTGCTGCTCAGTTCCATCCATCTTTTTAAAAACCCAGAGATGACAAACCGGTGGTCCTAACCAATTTAAATCAGTGTCCCCCGTCCCCCCAGTGTATGTGTGTGAGACAGAGAGATGGAGAGGCAGAAAGAGATGCTACAAATGTGTTGCCTCTCTCTGGAATCTGTATGCGACACCACCAGCCGATAGCTATTGAGAGACATCACTGCAGTCTGAGGACGCATTTGTGGGTCACGCATTGAAAATACTTCTCACCCCTATACCGCTGCCTGAAAACTGAGTGGTCCCCAAGAGCTGCTGGCAAGCTAGCTAGCTCTCTCTTTTTTTAAGGCTCAAATCTCCCCCTGTGTTTCGAGTTGCCACGACAACCCCTTCTGAACTAAGCACCGCCTCCTCCTCCTCCTCCTCACCTGTGCAGTTTTGCCATCGGCCTGGAGCTTCTCCATCACCTCTGTGTTCGCCTTGAGGAAGTCCTTGAGCACAGTGCTGTCATCCTGGCGCATGAACTCTTTGCGCGTGAGCTCCATGCCCCTCTGTAGGCCCCGCAGATCTTGGAGCACACTGTCCAGGGATACTGCGAGAGCCAACAGAGAAAGAAGCGTGAGGTGGCGAAGCAGGCCCAATCGAGCTGCCGTGGCTCCAATTAACACATCTACCTAGGGGGGAACTTCAGTATATATATATTTTAAGGGTATTATGATCCCCTCTGGCACTTTCCCATGGCCAAGGGGGAGGAGCTGCACCCTATCCTTCGCTGTAAAGTTCTCCCCTTGCCCAGAACCCTCTGGCTCAGCACCTGCTGCCGCTTTTTCCAGGAAGTGCAGGTCACTAGCGAAGTTTGTAAGGTCAGAGTATTTCTCCTGGATCACCCGCACGATGTAATGAAGCAGCGTCTGCTTCCGGTCTGTGGATTTCATATCCAGGAGCTACAGAGAGAAACGGGTCAGAATGGGGGTTGGGTGAGGGAGCCAATCCCCACTATCTCACAAAAATCACCTACGGTAGTATTTCTCTTGCTAGTACAGTCGTACCTTGGAAGCCGAACGGAATCTGTTCCGGAAGTCCGTTCGACTTCCAAAACGTTCAGAAACCACTTTGGCTGCCTTTTAGGTATACTGGGCAGAGGCTGTTTAGGGCTTTAAAGGTCAGCACCAACACTTTGAATTGTGCTCAGAAACATACTGGGAGCCAATGTAGGTCTTTCAGGACCGGTGTTATATGGTCTCTGGCTGCCGCATTCTGGATCAGTCTTGCTTGCACCCAACTTGTAGCTAACACTGATCCATAGTTTGAGAATGATTTGCCACTGAATCCCGATTCCACCCCCACGGTGGTTTTCTGGGGTGTTCTGGCAAACACAGAGGTCCACCACAATCTCGCACAAGGCCAGTGCGAACCCTCAAGCTGACCCCCTGCTGTTTAGTGCCTGGCCATGACGTGCTCCCCGAAGAGGGTGCCAAGTCTTCCATGCTTCCCCAACCCACGTCACTTACCGCGTCAAGGCTCTGCAAGCGGAACCCATAGGCCGCTCCTCGCTTGCTGCTATTCAGGTAGTTCCCAAACGCCAGGACAATCTATGAGAGACAACCAATCAATCCAAACCACTCGTGCACGGCTGGGAACACTTGTTTGTATCTACAAATCCCATTTCCATGCAAACAGAACTGCCCACCGTGAGAGGAGGCTGCCTGTTGAGTATCTGCACGAGTCACTGTACTGGGCTTAAAAGGTAAAGGGGACCCCTGACCATTAGGTCCAGTCGTGACCGACTCTGGTTTACTACACTCTCTAAGTCAGGCATCCCCAAACTGCGGCCCTCCAGATGTTTTGGCCTACAACTCCCATGATCCCTAGCTAACAGGACCAGTGGTCAGGGATGATGGGAATTGTAGTCCAAAACATCTAGAGGGCCGAAGCTTGGGGATGCCTGCTCTAAGTGGTGATCCTATCACAGTTGTATGTCTAAGTGGTGACAGGATCACACAAGTAAATGCAAAAGATGTGTGGGTAAATTCTAGGGCAGGCCTCCCCAAACTGCGGATGTTTTGGCCTACAACTCCCATGATCCCTAGCTAACAGGACCAGTGGTCAGGGATGATGGGAATTGTAGTCCAAAACATCTGGAGGGCCGAAGTTTGGGGATGCCTGCTCTAGGGAACCTGATTACAGTACACTGTATGTAGGACTGCCATTCAGGGTCCCCCCCCCCCCAGAAACTCCAGTTTGTACAGAATCCACCAGTTAGGCTACTAACTGACTAGTTACACTGAACTTATATTATCAGTTCTTAAACAGCCACACTGGTTGCTGCTCTGTTTCCGGACACAATTCTGCTCTGTACTGGTAAAGGTAAAAGGGACCCCTGACCATTAGGTCCAGTCGTGACCGACTCTGGGGTTGTGGCATTCATCTCGTGTTATTGGCCGAGGGAGCCGGCGTACAGCTTCCAGGTCATGTGGCCAGCATGAGAAAGCCGCTTCTGGCAAACCAGAGCAGCGCACGGAAACGCCGTTTACCTTCCCGCTGTAGCGGTACCTATTTATCTACTTGCACTTTGACGTGCTTTCGAACTGCTAGGTTGGCAGGAGCTTACCTGCTTCCAAAATTAACAGAGCGCTCTCATAGCAGCAACTCAGACGGAAACACATTGGATGAACTCCTGTGAGGGCACCTCACTCTAAAAGCCAGGCTTTTCCAATCTAAGATTAACTTGTGTCCATACTTGCAATCGGAGGGTGGAGATGTGTCTCAGCTCTCAGAATTTTAGGATGCCACCAATTGAATGCATTGGGTTTGACTTGTGGGCTTGCTTCTTTGTGACTGAGCAAACCCACCCTTATTTTTAAGGAACCTCACCTCCAAAATCTGGCGCAGTTTGGTAGAAGCCTTGAGCGACATCGAAGCAGCGATGATGGAATTGAGTTGCTGTGGACGGGAAAGAACGACGGCATAATCAGCTCCCCTGCTTTGTCTGACACCTTCTCCTGCACCAGCTCTATATCCACTTTAGTGGAGCTAACTCAAAATGCGGAAAGTGAACTTTTCATTCCAAGCCCTGAAGATGCCAAACTTCTGAAAATTCAGATTTATTCAATACTACGGAGTGAAACATTAAGATTTTGGGAGTAAGGGGTAAATGAAAAGGCGCATTGGTGTGCTGATACTCAAATCTTAAGGAGATGTCTTAAGTTTAATTTCCACCCTCCTTACACAAGTGTTTCCTGTTTTATATCCTCAAAAGAAATCATTTATATTATGAACACAAGACAGAGCGGGCCGGGGGGGGGGGGGGGGGGTTGGCGGCTTCAAATCGCTGAGTGATGTGATGGTTGTTATCACTCTGCTAAGGCCTAGGTAATAACAATCCTGTTATATCCCACAGCTGATTTCACAAAGGGTCTTGAGCTGGGCCTTGGCAAAGATAAGGGCCGGCTCAATACATTCTGCTGCCTGAAGACAGCACCTTCCCGCAAGGTAAAGAAAGAAGCCAATCAGACTCGCAGTTGAATCGTACCGAATGAAGCATCTTCCACTGCAATTGAGGGAAGCAGGCTAGTCTAAGGGGTACAGGGCAGCTCTGCCCACCCCCACCTTGGCATCTGCTACCTTTTGCTTCATCATAAAGGCCGCCCCTGGCAAAGACAGTCGGCGCCTTTGCCCATCGCCCTGCCCTTTGTTTGAAAGACTCCTAGAATTCCTCAGCCAGATCCCTCCCTGTGTGGTAATGGAGGCAGAATTCCACACAGAGAACAGGCACAGCCCAGGTTGGACAGAAGGCAGGTGCCTGGCAGTGTCGTAACTAGCCTTTTCTGCAAGTGGGGCAGGCTTCCAATTCAACACGCACAGCCTCTTCCACCAACAGGTATCAAGAACGGCTGCTGCAGGCTTTAAAAGGCACTGCTGCTCAAATTCAAGACATTCTCTAGATTGTTGCATCCTGCTGGGTTGCTGCTTTCTGGTGCCCCACACCTCCGAATTTCTCCTCCATCTCCCAGCTGTGTTGAATAGCTAAGAAGGACAATACTCCTGAAACTACCGAGATTGTTTCGGGGTACTTAGCTGAGATTTTTAAAGCTAAATCTAAAGTTGCCTGATTGATTCAATGGTGGTTATCTAGCCTTTTATATATTGTATGTGTTCGGATTGTCAGTGTATTTGGATGACTTCGTACGGCTTTATGATTATACTGTTTTAACATGCCAATAAAGGCTAGTTACAAGTTACAAGCTCAGAGTGCTTTGCTGCGCCCGCAGTCCACGAGAAGCAGAAATGAGAGCCACGTTGCCAGGCTTCTGTCCCAACTAAGCAGCTGTCAGGGACCGTGCAGAGGAGGGCTGCACTGAGGAAGAATGGGAGCCACCCCCTCTTCCTGATCCTGAATCTTCCCAGGAGCAGGAAGACAGTACTATAGATTTGGAACAGTGGTTTGCAGAGGGGCATGGTTCAGAAGGCAGAAGCTGGGAAATACTGGGTGGGGAACAGCAAGGAGAAGAAACACTGGGAGAGAGAGGGTTAACAGATTCACAGTTTCTGGACAGCATTCACCCTCCTTCTCCAAAGTCAGGGAGGGCTCAGAAAGTGGCAGAACAGAAAGCACAGAGGGTACAAGCTCAGATTACAAGAAGTAGGAGCGACATAGATTAATAGGGACGGAAGGGGTGTGTGACCTTAATTGGGAGCACCGCCATTCTGTTTAGATGCTTTCTTTTGTCCTTCGCTGTCCTTACTAAAGAAACTAACTGGTAAGAATTCCCTTTCGTTTGATCTGCTTATTTATGGCCACGGGGAAGGAAGCCGATCCCCCAAAGCCTGACACAGGCTTTCTGCCCCAGCTAAGCAGCCAAGCAACCCAAGAACTGTATTTTTATCTTGAAAACAGGCGTGCTATACCATACCAAAAAGAAAGGCGTTGCAAAAATGCAAGCAGCAATTGGTTGCATCATCTTTTATGTCCTTTCTGCACACCTGTCCGGAATCCACCTGCAAAGGTGCCCCTACTGTTGGCCCCCACTCTAGTTGCCCCCCTGGCTGCCTATTCCACTCCCTTACGGGTAGAAGGAGCTGGACGGTGTCTCCGAAGTTGCCCAGGAAGGTCATGATGTGCATGCGTTCCGCCAGGCGAGGGATCCTGCTGAATTTAATCATGAACTGGTCCTCATCTGAAAGCTCGTCCAGCGGCCGTTGCTCCTTCTCGTACCTGCGAATCACCGTCAGCTCGTATTCCGTGGGGATGAAGCGCATCAACAACTCCATGAAGTCAAGGCTTAGGGACTGCAGGTCGTAACTGAATGGGAGCAAAGCAAAGGCTCGGATTCATTGGCAGGGTAACAACAGAAGACCACCTGGGCAGGCTCAGGACCCATCGGTACGGGAGGCGAACCACAAAAGGGCACCTCCCCTCTCCGCCAGGGAAGAAAGGGCGAGCGAAGATCTACATCACAAACAAGGAGGGAATAGAGATCTGCTGCCCCCGTGGATCCTGCCGCCTGAGGCAGTTGCCTCACCTTGCCCCATGGGTGTGCTGGCCCTGACCACCACGGTGCCTTCTTAAGAACATGGGGCAAAGGGAGGAGTGTTTCTACTCTGATTGTAGGTAATGAAGTCGGACCAGCTCCCCAGTTCTCCATTCCTCAAAGAGCAAACCAACGGCAGCTTTTAATATTCAAGCAGTACCGCAAAGGCGATTGACAGAACTCAAATGAGCCGCTTTATCATGATGGCAGGAACAGAAAATTGGTCCCAATTGCTTCTCATTCTGGGCAACTAATTGCCTGGGACTCATCTATAAACCCTTCTAGGTCGCGCCAGGTTCACACTATTGCGGGGCGTTTGGATTCTCTTTCCCAAAACTTTGATGCTTGCCTTTCCCCCTGCTATTGAACAGCTCTGTGGCACTTGTGCAAATACTACACAGGAAGCTGCCTTATACAGAGTCGGACCACGGGATCCATGTAGCTCACATCTGTCTACATCAAACTGTTTTTGACTACAATTCCCATCATCCCTGACCATTGGTCCTGCTAGCTAGGGATGATGGGAGTTGTAGTCCAGCAACAGCTGAAGACCCAAGTTTGGGAAACACTGGTCTACCTTGACCAGCAGCAGCTCTCGAGGTTTTTTTTTAGACAGACAGTCTTCCCTAGCCCTACGCAGAGATGCCAGGGATTTGAACCTGGGACCTTCTGCATGTGCCGCAGACGGTCTGCCACTCTGCTGTGGTCTTAAGAAGGTACAGTGGTACCTCTACTTATGAATTTAATGCATTCCGAACACACATTTGTAAGTCGAAAAAAATTGTAAGTCGAATCCCATAGGAATGCATTGGGAGAAAACATTCGTAAGTAGAAGCAACCCTATCTAAAAATTCGTAAGTAGAAAAAATCCTATCTAAACCGCATCCAAGATGGCGGACGGAGCTCCATTCGTAAGTAGAAACATTTGTAAGTAGAGGTACCACTGTATATAGAACGCATTGTTGCCTTGCAGCTTCATCTAGACTAGGGACTGCAAAAGCATGCCTTATCAGTGAGACGGGTTCCTGCTTACTGACCCGGGTCTAAATCAGGAACAGCCTCGATCCTCTCTCCATGTAGTCTCACCTCCTCTGCCCACTCTGCTGGGGAAAGGAATTGGAGAGGTGGGAAACCCATCCCTTGCGTGTAGGCTACTCACACCTGGATGGCCTTGCAGATGCCGTCGATGCTGAGGCCCGCCTTGCGAAGCGTGATGGCCAGGTTCTTGGCCCGGTTACATTCAATCAGCATCACCTTGCTGGGGGCTTTCTTCTGGGAAGCCTTTGCCTTCAGGGCAGGGAGCTCACGGGCCTGGCCTTGAGCTCTGGTTTTGAACTGCTCCTCAAAGTCGTTCATGTCAAGCTCCTGCACCGAGAGGAAGTCAGAAATTGAGAGCACAGCGTGGGTTTGGGGCATGGGGGTGGGTAGGGGGTTGGGGGTTGGGGACGAGCAGGAAGCAGGGAGGGGTGAACTTAGCCTGGACGTACCTGAAGGACCTTCTCGTCGTTGAGTTCGTTGAAGACCGTGCCATTGATCTGGTTGGGCTTCAGAGCCACCCAGTTGAAGATGGGCATCCGGAATTTCGTTTGTATTGGCTTCTTGATCTTGACAGCTTTCAAAGGACAACAGAGCCTGTCAGAGCCTACCAAATCAGAGATCTCGTCCTTTCCAGAGCCTTACTTTTGGCGCCTGGGGGGCCTTCTGACAGATTGTACACAGAGAGAAGAAGACATCCCAGGTGTGGTCCGCCTATATCCTGCGGTTGCCTAGCAACCACAGACACAAATTTCAACCCTTGAACCCCTTCAGCCTCTGGACCTGTGGGATGTATCGTCACCGAAGCAGTCAAATACAACAGTTCCTGCTTCCTAGAGTGGACACACGGGGGAATGTTGCCCCAGCCAGGGAGGACTTCCTGTCATACCTGTTCTGAAGCATCCTCCCCCTGTGTGTGACCAGGTAGATGGGCGTGACCCTAGCAGGCCCTCCCTATAAAAGGGCTAGCCATGCAGCTATCTTTCTGTCTTCTGGCTCCTAGCCAGCAGCACACGGCTCATCCTTACAGAGGATGGAAGCCACAAGGCAGAATGTCTGAGGCCTAGCTCAGACTTATTGTCTCTACAAATGTAACTGTAACCACAAGATAAAGCCTGCCTTCAGAATACTGCTGTGAACTTTACTCTTACTTTTAAACAAGACTGTCATGTTATTATTGTTTTAAATAAAAGGGGAAACTTACCAGGAACAATCCAGGCTAGACAAGCCAGACTTGATTGCTTAACTTAAATGATTCTAATGAATCCATCAACTTGCTTGCCGCAATGTGCAAGGGAATGTGCTCTGCTGCTTGCTCACTAGCGTGAGTGAGGAGGGATAATATTTAATCAATATATCCTCTCCTACTTTCCTCAACATTCCCACAGGACCCACTAGAATGGCTGAGCTGATGTCAAGACTTGGGCTCTGAAGACAACGCAACTTCTTGAGTGGCTGCAGAAAGTCAGAGTCTCTCGAAAGATACCTACTGCACAGAACTGTTGTCAGGATAAAATGGGGTAACAACCCCTCTACCCTCCATTGAAGGGGGTTGGACTAGATGACCCCCAGGATCCCTTCCAATTCTACAGTTCTATGATTCTATGCATGCAGCTCCGAGGGAATTGAGAATACAGAACAGCTAACTGCCTCTACTCACAGTGCATGCTCTTGAAGAGGCTACAGGTACCCAAGGTTTTTCCAGATCCCAGACCTGAGTGTTCCTCAGGTATTAAAATTTGGTGAGGAAAGTAATGAGAATCTCAACCTTTATTTGTAAGGGTGGAGAGACTGTGCCGTTTTCTGAGGAAGCAACTCAGAAGGGGGCTCATCAGGGAACAAAAATGTGACAGGAACAGAGGGCACCCCCCCCACACACAGACACACTTAAACGCTCACTTAAGCCATTACATCTACCAACTCTGTTCATGTCCCTCCCCAGTTCATCAGGAACTATTAAAAAAAACCACAAATAAATTATTAGCATATCCACACGCTGACTGAATGGATCGATTAATGGTTCAAAACGTATACAATTCAACTGACGGATATGTTCTGCATTAAGTAATAAACTGGAAATTACGCAAAGTGATTTAACGTATCGCAAAAATGTGCATATATGTGTGTGTAATTTAGGCACTTAGAAATACCCTCTTAAGACTAGCTCACAAATGCAAGATGTGCTTTCACTCCCGCAAGATTGAATATAATTAATAATAATAATAATAATAATAATAATAATAATAATACTTTATTATTTATACCCCGCCCATCTGGCTGGGTTTCCCCAGCCACTCTGGGCAGCTTCCAACAGAAAAATAAAACACAGTGATCTATTAAACATTAAAAGCCTCCCTAAACAGGGCTGCCTTCAGATGTCTTCTAAAAGTCTGGTAGTTGTTTTTCTCTTTGACATCTGATGGGAGGGCATTCCACAGGGCGGGCGCCACTACTGAGAAGGCCCTCTGTCTAGTTCCCTGCAACTTGGCTTCTCGCAATTAGGGAACCGCCAGAAGGCCCTCCGTGTTGGACCTCAGTGTCCGGGCAGAACGATATAATATAATGCCTTCGGCTGTACTTGAGGGTCAATTTCAAAAAAATCCAGTGGAAAAATGGTTATGTCACTATGAAGATGGCAGTATTGAGTCAGTGGCTCATGTGCTTGCACTCTTGATAAAAATTTGAGGAGTGAGGTTATTGCCCCTCTATTATTGCCCACGCCGGATCGCTCAACCAGTCCTGCTATGATCAAGATGATCAAGTGACAGCAAAAACGACAAGATTTTTAGTGGGGGCAGTTAGAATAAGATCTATTATTTGAGTATAGACATAAGTCCCCCCAAAGTCTCTTCTCTAGTTAAGTTTATACCTCTACCTTCAGTACATTTTGTTTTATTGCGATGGCTTGTGGCTGATGCAAATAAAGATTCTTCTGATTCTGGCTCACAATAAATTCATAGAGTTGGAAGGAACCACGATGGACATCTAGCACAACACCCAGCAATGGGGCTTGAACCCATGACCCGGAGATTAAGAGTCTCACGCACTACCATCTGAGCTCACCTGGCGTTACTGTGACTCCTGGGAAATTTGCACCATCAGCCATCGGCGGAGGGGGAGGAGGAGGAGGAACCGGACCGTCCGCTGGCAGGAGGGGTGGAGGTGGTGGTGGAGCTGTAGTTCCTGCCACAGGAAGGGGCGGGGCAGGGGGAGGAACACTGATCCCCGGAAGGGGCGGAGCTGGAGGGGGGATAGGAGGAGCTTCCTCTTGAGAGGATGAAGGAACCAGGGAGCTGCTGTCCTTGGTGAAAGGCAGGGGCGGGGCTGGAGGGATTTCGGGAGCAGGAGGAGGAACAGGAGATGTAGATGGTGAAGGAAAATCTGGAAAGGAAAAGAAGCACATCTTTATTTATTTAAGCTATAGGTAAAAAGGTAAAGGACCCCTGGATGGTTAAGTCCAGTCAAAGGTGACCATGGGGTTGTGGCGCTCATTTTGCTTTCAGGCTGAGCGATCCAACATTTGTCCGCAGACAGCTTTCCAGGTCATGTGGCCAGCAGGACTAAACTGCTCCTGGCGCAACGGGACACCGTGACGGAAACCAGAGCCCACGGAAATGCTGTTTACCTTCCCGCCACAGCAGTACCTATTTATCTACTTGCGCTGGCGTGCTTTCAAACTGCTAGGTTGGCAGGAGCTGGGACAGAGCAATGGGAGCTTGCCCCATTGCGGGGATTCGAACCGCCAACTTTCTGACCGGCAAGCCCAAGAGGCTCAGTGGTTTAGACCAGTGGTCCTCAACCCCCGGTCCACGGACTGGTCCCGGTCCGTGGATCAATTGGTACCGGGCCGCCCAAGGAACATTAAATACAATTAAATTAAAATTATTAAATCAAAACAATCTAAATAAAATATAAATAATCAACGTGCCCCCCCTTGGCGGGCCACAAAACAATCAGCGCCCCCCCTTAGCGGGCCGCAGTAAAATTATCAAACGTTGACTGGTCCGCGACGATAAAAAGGTTGGGGAGCACTGGTTTAGACCACAGCGCCAACCAGCTCCGGACCCTGACGTTCCCAGTTGAAGTCCCAAAGCCCATGACACACACATAATTGGGTTTCTCTTGGGCAGCCTTCTACAACCTTCCAGATGTTTTGGACTACAACTCCCATCATCCCTGACCATTGCTGTGCTGACTGTGGCTGATGGGATTTGTAGTGCAAGAACATCTGGGCGGCACCAGGTTGAGAAAGGCTGGTCTGGGGGGAGGTGAACTCCCCAACTAGAACAGGCTCATTTATCCCAAGATGGAAGAGATCTTGCCAGGGCTTTTGGACTCTCGCTGTCAACTAGCTTCAACCTTCTGATTCATTTTCACCTTGAGCATGTAAACAAATAAGAGATTGAAGCAGGGGAATATCTGAAGGGTTTGCTAAACCAGTGCTGTGTGAGCAAGCCCCTTTCGTTTTGCAATGTTTCTTTATTTTAAGAAACCAGAGATCTCCCCACTCCCGTGATTTTTAAGTGTAGTTTCAAGAGGAGGTAAATGCGCCCCCCGCGCCCCCTTTATTTATTTATAATAGTACTGAAATACCTCCCTTTTGCAAAACATCAGGGCAGTGTACA
Source organism: Zootoca vivipara (assembly GCF_963506605.1). Classification (NCBI taxonomy): domain Eukaryota; kingdom Metazoa; phylum Chordata; class Lepidosauria; order Squamata; family Lacertidae; genus Zootoca; species Zootoca vivipara. Next base: position 13,725,991 of record NC_083288.1, read on the forward strand.
GCAACATTAAAAAAAAACGTTGAAAGCAACACAGAACCATAATTAAAAATGACTGGCAATGCAACAATTTTTAAAAAACAACTTCCATAGATTCGGCTAGTGCCTCCCCTTCCTGACTAGTTGGGGATAAAAAAAAACAACCCTCCTTGTTCCAGCTTCTCAGCGAAGAAGGGGAGATGAACTGCAGCACAGGCAGGGCGTGTTTTAGAATGTCAAAATTCAGCAGCACTCTTTGCTTTAAAAGGAATGCATTTTCCAGGTGGAAATTTATCTGCAAATGCAGAGAATGGCCTGAAGAGCAGAGGAAAATCATCAAGGTACTCATGTGGCACCGCCGATGGTGGCAGAGACGGCTTTTAGACTGCAGGTGGAGGATGACTGCGTTATCTGAACGCTTCACCGTAAAATAAAATAAAAAAGAAATCTATTGGTTATGCACAAAATTGGCATTCGAGAGAAAAGGTTTCTCGCTCGGTCTTCTCTCCAATATGCTGCTTAAGTACAGATAATTGTTTTCATATAGGCAGGGCCGGATTTAGGTTTCATGTGGCCCTAAGCTACTGAAGGTAATGGGGCCCTTTATATGTCCAGCTGTCCTTTGTCAACAACAAATTGCCGCTGTTTTTTTGTGTAGAATATATGCATTATGGCAATTGATGGACCTAATAGGTATCTAAAGCCATTTGCACGTGCAGAATGTAGGCACCCTATATAAAGAAATGAGCAAACCAGTGATATTTTAGGGAGCAGGCTAGCATTACCTACAATCATAGGAGCCTACACAACACAAAACACTGTTGCTTTATGTAGGTTTTATTTTATTTGTTTTTTATCTTATATTTTGGAAATCTACATCGAGTTTTTTCCCCTTTAAATTTTTGGGGGGCCTCCAAGAGAGTGGGGCCCTAAGCTATAGCTTGTTTAGCTTATATGTAAATCCGGCACTGCATATAGGGAAGCATTAAAACATTGTTTCCCCAAGTGTTATTCAATGTGGAAAAGGTAAAGGACCCCTGGCAGTTAAGTCCAGTCGCGAACGACTCTGGGGTTGCGGCGCTCATCTCGCGTTACTGGCCGAGGGAGCCGGCGGCGTACAGCTTTCAGGTCATGTGGCCAGCATGACTAAGCCGCTTCTGGCGAACCGGAGCAGTGCACGGAAACGCAGTTTACCTTCCTGCTGTAGCGGTACCTATTTATCTACTTGCACTGGTGTGCTTTCGAACTGCTAGGTTGACAGGAGCAGGGACCGAGCAACAGGAGCTCACCCCGTCGTGGGGATTTGAACCGCCGACCTTCTGATCAGCAAGCCCTAGGCTCTGTGGTTTAACCCACAGCGCCACCCGCATCCCATATTCAATGTGGTAGAGCCCAGCAAAAGAGGAATCAGGCAGCAACTTTTGTTTCTGCCACAAAATGGGCATATTGTTTGCTCTACATACCTGTGCTGGTTGACGAAGGTGCAACAATGGTAACCGAAGAGGCTCCTGAGGCTTCCACAATGACCGGGATGACCTCAATGCCAACGATGACATCTCCATCAGGTCCCCGCAGAATCCGGATTAGCCCCTTGTCTTCAAGTTCCTCTAGTTTGCGCTCCAAGGCAGGGTACTGCAGAGACCCCCGAGGCTGTGGCATTTGTAGCAAAGAGGGACTCCTTGGACTGTCCGTCCGATCCTGTTCCGAGAAAGACAATTTTGAAAATCATGAGGTCTGGGCAGAAAACTTAGAAAGCACCCCCCCTCTCTTTTTTTAAAAAAAATTATTTATGATTTTAAGTTTTATACATTTCAAAAAGTTTACAATCATTTTAACATTTCAAAACTCGACTTCCTTCCTCCTCTTTCTGCGGTTCCTTAAATTTATTTTTGATATTTTCTGCACATTCCAAATTATCTTAAATTTATCATTTATTCATCTCTTCACGCATTAGATCTTGAAAGATCTACATTGGCTCCCAGTACGTTTCCGAGCACAATTCAAAGTGTTGCTGCTGACCTTTAAAGCCCTAAATGGCCTCGGTCCAGTATACCTGAAGGAGCATCTCCACCCCCATCGTTCTGCCCGGACACTGAGGTCCAGCTCCGAGGGCCTTCTGGCGGTTCCCTCATTGCGAGAAGCCAAGTTGCAGGGAACCAGGCAGAGGGCCTTCTCGGTAGTGGCGCCTGCCCTGTGGAACGCCCTCCCACCAGATGTCAAAGAGAAAAACAGCTACCAAATTTTTAGAAAACATCTGAAGGCAGCGCTGTTTAGGGATGCTTTCAATGTTTAATCGGTTATTTTATTTTTCTGTTGGAAGCTGCCCAGAGTGGCTGGGGAAACCCAGCCAGATGGGCGGGGTATAAATAATTAATTATTATTATATTATTATTATTGTAAAGCTGCAGGTTATTACAATAATCCTGCCAATGTTCTTATCTGTTCATAGATTGTTTGTAAATATCCCATAAACCAGGCACCCCCAAACTTCGGCCCTCCAGATGTTTTGGACTACAATTCCCATCATCCCTGACCGCTGGTCCTGTTAGCTAGGGATCATGGGAGTTGTAGGCCAAAATATCTTGAGGACCGCAGTTTGGGGATGCATGCCATAAAACATTTCCATTCTTTTCTTATTTTTTCTGGTAAGTTCCGCCATTTCTGCATATCCCATAAGTTTTTGTATCCATTCTTCTTTCGCTGGGACTTCTTCTTCTTTCTGTTTGTGGGAAAGTAACATTCTCGCTGCTGCAGTCACATACATGAATAAATTTCTATACAGTCTGGGATGTTCTTTCCCTATAATTCCCAAAAGGAAAGTTTCTGGGTTTGTTTGTTTTTAAACATTATTTTTTCAATTCATTATATATCATTCCCCAGTAAGCTTTTAAAAAGCTTATTGAGAAAGCACACCTCTCTGGCACACCTCCCTCTCCAGCCCCAAATAAAAAAAGCAAGAGGAACCCCCCCCCCATCACAAAAAAAGAGAGAGAGAAAGAAGAGGAGGTTGCTGGAAAGAAAAGAGAAAAGAGAGTGGTTTCACCAAACAGCAAATGGCAGCTCCATCAAAATTACCTCACGCCCAAGAGAGTGCTGCCCTCAACAGAAAAAAAAGGTTCCTCACCTGTACTCATGCTGCCTGCTTCTCACCTAAGAGCTAATTTCAATTAGGAACATAGGAACCTACCTTCCACTGAGTCAGACCACTGGCTCACTGACTGGCAGCATTTTCAGCTGTCCACTATTCAAAACAAGATACAGTACTGTACACAGGACCGCCTTTTTCCATATGAACCTACCCAGACCCTGAGATCATCTTCTGAGGCCCTCCTTCGTGTGCCTCCTCCTCGAGAGGTCCGGAGGGTGGCAACACGAGAACGGGGCCTTCTCTGCAGTGGCTCCCCGTCTGTGGAATGCTCTCCCCAGGGAAGTTCGCCTGGCGCCTTCATTATACACCTTTAGGCGCCAGGCAAAAATGTTCCTTTTTAACCAGGCCTTTGGTTGATCTGATTGACATCCTACGCTCTTTTAAAATGTGTTCTTTTTGTGTGGTGGTGGTGGGGCTGTTGGGTTGTTGTTTTTCTTTTTATTATGTATTTTGTGGTTTTATTTCTTGATTTTATTCTGTGAACTGACCTGAGATCTCAGGGTATAGGGTGGTATATAAATTCTATTATTATTATTATTATTATTATTATTATTATTATTATTATTATTATTATTCATAGCTCCTTGTTATATTGATATGATTATTATTGGTATTACTACTACTAATACTACTAGATCAAGCTTTGGTTCAAACTGGCAAGGCGCCCCGAGGGTTTCTTTTTGGGAACCGGCTCCACCAATCCATGGCTCCTGCTGTTTGCTGCCTGTACCTGCTCATTGCCTGCAGTCTGTGCTCTCAGGGCCTCCACCTCGCGGCGCGACTGGCACAGCTGCTTCTCCAGCTCTGCAACTTTGGCCATGGATTCGTTCTCGGCATCCTGGAGTTTCTCTGCAAGCTGCAAACAGAAACAATGCATGGGCAAGTGAATTGCAGGAGGCCCAGAGATGCGACAGGGAAAAGAAGGAGCTAGCAGCGAGCAACATGCTGCGGAAGGGGGTCCAACAGCCAACAGCCGCTCTCCCCCCATTCAAACAAAAGGTTGGCAGTTGTAAAAGGACGGTTAAATCCAGTCAAAGGCGACTAGGGGGTTGTGGTGATCATCTCCGTTTCAGGGCCAAGGGTGCCGGCGTTTGTCCACAGACAGCTTTCCAGGTCGTGTGGCCAGCAGGACTAAACCGCTTCTGGCGCAACGGGACACCGTGACGGAAACCAGAGCGCACGGAAACGCTGTTCACCTTCCTGCTGCAGGGGTACCTATTTATCTACTTCGCACGGGTGTGCTTTTGAACTGCTAGGTTGGCAGGAGCTGGGACAGAGCAACAGGAGCTCACGCTGTCGCGGGGATTCAAACCGCCGACCTTCTGATCGGCAAGCCCAAGAGGCTCCGTGGTTTAGGCCACAGCACCACCTGCATCCCTTTCGTGCATATAGATCGCAGGGATGGGACCCAGGTAACCTTGAGAGCTTTCCCCATTTTTGTGTGACCTAGTGAGTGGGGGGGGGTCTTTTTCATTTGCCAAGCCACTGCCCCCCAGTTCAGCTTAGGTACATCATCCCCAGAGAACTTAGCCAGCTCCCCCCCCCCACCTGTCCGACTTCCTCCTGCAAGTCCTCCACGTGCTCCAGGACAGCATTTTTGGTTTCGGTGTCCTCCAGCAGGGCGCCCACATCAAATATATTGTCCAGGTAAGCTTGGATTTGCACCTGCAGCTTGTCACTCTCCGAATAGCGCAGCTTCTGTTGAGGCGAAAGAGGAAAATGTGGCGTTTAAAGCTACGGCTGGGCTTAGCTGTGCAAGGCAGCAGGAAGGAGGTAGCCTGTTTCAAGCATCGCCACAAGGGGAGGGTGGAAACAGGCAAGGCCAGAATTGGTGTGTCTGAATGGTGCAGCCAAACCTTTTTTAAATATACAGTGGTACCTCGACTTACGAGTGCCTCGACTTCCGAAGGTTTCGACTTCCGAAGTCAGCAAACCTGGAAGTATTTTCGCCGCGCGTGTGTTCTGTGCCTGCGCAGAAGCGGCGTGTGCGGTCCGCGCATACGCAAAGCGCAAAATCGCGCTTCGCACATGCGCAAAATGGACGCTTCGACATCTGAAGGTTTCGACTTACAAAGAGCACCGCGGGATGGATCGCCTTCATAAGTCGAGGTACCACTGTATACAGTTGTACCTTGGAATCTGTTCCGGAAGTCTGTTCAACTTCCAAACATTCGGAAACCAAAGCGCGGCTTCCGATTGGCTGCAGGAAGCTCCTGCAGCCAATCGGAACCCACAGAAGCCCCGTCGGACGTTTGGGTTCCAAAGAACATTCGCAAACTGGAACAATCACTTCCAGGTTTGCAGCGTTCTGGAGCCAAAAACGTCTGAGTACCAAGCTGTTCGGGATCCAGGGTACGGCTGTATATAATCTTTTATTACATTTCCTGTTTTACAATTTCAAATACTCATTTTACATCTTTAAGATATCAATGACTTCCCTTCTTCTCTTTCCATGGTTCATTTTACATATCATAACTCCCTGCATCTTTTACAAGAACTATAACCATTCAATATTCCCTTATTGCATCCATCAAAACTTGTTTACACTGTTGAATTTATCTTTATGCTGCCGGCGTTTTCAGCTGTACACAATTATTTCCCATGTATTCAATAAACATTTCCCAATCTTCTCTAAACGTATGTTCTTATTGTTCTCTTATTCTATATGCTAAGTCTGCATGCGGCACGTATTCTGTCAACTTAAGTTGCCATTCTTCTTTAAGTTGGAACCTGTAGGTTTGGCACAAGTTGGGGCTAAATTATTTGGGAGGCTAACTCTTCCTACAAATGTTGTTTTCTATTTCATCCACTTCTACCCTAAATCAACGACACTTCAAGGCAGCTTCCAATTCTCACAAAATCTCCTATGAAATAGCATTGCCGTAGACCAGGCATCCCCAAACTGCGGCCCTCCAGATGTTTTGGCCTACAACTCCCATGATCCCTAACTAAGAGGACCAGTGGTCAGGGATGATGGGAATTGTAGTCCAAAACATCTGGAGGGCCAAAGTTTGGGGATGCCTGCCGTAGACCCTGTTAAAAGGTAGGTAACAAAAATTCCAAGCCCTGTTCATACGTCTCATAAAAGTGTGTGGCACACATTTCTCCCCATTTTTAGAAAGGTGTTCTTTCATAGCATTAATATACCGGGAGGGTGGGTGGGGATTATATAGGTCAAATTGAGCAAATGGCACAAATCCAACGCCAGTCCAATCCGAAATAAAAATGGCAATCAATGCTTAAAGTGAGGTAGGGTTGCCAAAGTTTGAGAGCCAGACCCGGTCATCTTAATTCTCTGTGCTAAAAGGACATCTTGCCAGAAAAGGGAGCTGTTTGACTTTCTCGCTGCTGTGATTAGGCACCAGCAAGGATATTGGCCAGTGGGTACTAATTCAAACTTGTTGAATGATGGTGAATGGACTTCAGGCTGAATTGAGCCTGGTCTAATCTGAAGTGAAGCCATTCCCTTCTCAGGCTGTCTGTTTTCGTTTCTTAGAAAACTTTTTGGGATATTAACACAGCATGTAAAATTAATATTAACACAGCGTGTAAAATTAATATTAGCATGACATGATTATTATTATTAATCGTCGAAAATCCAGAAGGAAATGCTCTGGTTTCCGAATGTTTTTCGGAAGCCGAATGCCCGACACAGCTTCCGCTTGAATGCAGGAAGCACCTGGAACCAATCAGAAGCCGCGCCATGGTTGTCAAACATTTTGGAAGCCAAACGGGCTTCCGGAACGGATTATGTTTGACAACCGAGGTTTGACTGTATATAGCAAATCAAACAAACATGTTAAATTGAATCTCAAATATTTAGGAGAGTACAGTGGTACCTCGGTTTTTGAATGTCTCAGAAGTCGAACGTTTGGGTTTTCGAACGCCAAAAACCCGGAAGCAAATGCTTCAGTTTTCGAATGCTTTTCAGAAGCCGAACATGCTATGTGGCTTCCGTATTGAGTTTTTCATAAGGAAATGCTTCCGTTTTTTAACCTTTTGGAAATCGAACAGTCTTCCGGAACAGATTACGTTTGAAAACCGAGGTACCACTGTATATATTTCCCCAGAAACTTTTGTGATTCAGAAAACCCACATCGCAGAGATGGAAGGGCATCTCAGAATCACTAAGAAGGCTGCAAATGAAAAATGCATTAAAATAACCACCATCAACCCACCCACAATTAGGTTTTTGTTACACTCCTCTTACCTCTAGGTATTCATCCAGTCCCAACTGTGTGAACTCATATTGCAAGAAGACCCGGAAATTCATGTTCTCCACAGAGTGAACCACAATATTGATGAACTGCATGCAAGCAACCTAGATTTTGGGGGGAGGAAAGGAGTAGGAGAAAAGAGAAGGGAAAAGCACATTACCTTTGGGAACTGGGTACCTCTTTTTACATTTTTCTTCAGGCTAGCTTCTCATGGATAGGACTAGTCTGGCACAGACACACTTTAACAGGGTTTCATTGTCACATTTCCATTCATTTCTATGTCTGTTTATACATATTGGTTTTAACCATAGTGTTATGTACTGAGCTGATTCATAGAACAATAGGATCCAGAATCAGCAGTCTGATTGGTCTGCAGGAGTCACCCAATCCAACTCCAGGTGGAAGTGAATCTGCAACCTGATTGGCCTGCAGGAGCAGCCAATCAGGCGGCTGGCAGAAGTCAATCCGCAACCTGATTTGCCTGCAGGAGCAGCCAATCAGGCGACTGGCAGAAGTCAATCCACAAACTGATTGGCCCACAGGTGTAGCCCTGAAGTAGCCAATCACGCAAAGCCCATTGTGTAAATAATGTATATAAGCAGATGGTTTTGGGGAAAGGGCATTCTTCTCTTCTCCTCCTTGATGACTACGAGCTGAATAAAGAGCATGAAATTCACTCTTGACTCCAAGTATATTTCACATAGTTACAGTCATAGCTTGGTTCCCAAATGCCTTGTGAGTTGAACATTTTGACTCCTGAAGGCCGCAAACCCAGAAGTGAGTGCTCCGGTTTGCGAACGTTCTTTGGACCCGAATGTCTAATGCAGCTTCGGATTGGCTGCAGGATCTTCCTGCAGCCAATCAGAAGCCATGCTTTGGTTTCCAAACATTTTGAAAGTCGAATGGACTTCCGGAATGGATTCCGTTTGACTTCCAAGGTACCCCTGCATTATGCACTCTTAGCCTTTTGGGGATATTATTTTTTTAATAGAGAGCATATTAGTATATTAACACCTGCTTTTATAATTATATGGAATTTCTTCATAGCTCCTTGTTATATTGATATGATTCTGTTGATTAGTCTATAATTTCAACTTTCTACGGTTGCATTTCATTTTTTATATATTCAGTTCTGATACAGTGATGCTCAAGCAGGTTTGGCACCACCATCCTTGGCTCTCAGCTTGAACAATAAACCAAACCATCTCAAAAGTACAGCCTTAAAAGGGTAGCTGTCCCAAAAGACCTACATTTGCTCCCACTACGTTTCCAGGCACAATTCAAAGTGTTGGTGCTGAGCTTGAAAGCCCTAAATATCCTCGGCCCAGTAGACCTGAAGGAGCATCTCCACCCCTGTTGTTCATCCCGGACACTGAAGACCAACTCCGAGGGTCTTCTGGCGGTTCCCTCCCTGCGAGAAGTGAGGTTGCAGGGAACCAGGCAGAGGGCCTTCTCGGTGGTGGCGCCCACCCACCCACCAGATGTCAAGGAAATAAACAACTATCTGACTTTTAGAAGACATCTGAAGGCAGCCCTGTTTAGGGAAGTTTTTAATGTTTGATGTTTTATCATGTTTTTAACATTATGTTAGGAGCAGCCCAGAGTGGCTGGGGAAACCCAGCCAGATGAGCGGGGTAATTATTATTATTATTATTATTATTATTATTATTATTATTATTACTACTACTACTACTACTACTACTATTGGGGGTGTGGTGGTGTTGTGGTCTAAACCACTGAGCCTAGGGCTTGCCAATCAGTAGGTCGGCGGTTTGAATCCCCACGACGGGGTGAGCTCCCGTTGCCTGGTCCCAGCTCCTGCCAACCTAGCAGTTCGAAAGCACATCAAAGTGCAAGTAGATAAATAGGTACCGCTCTGGCGGAAAGGTAAATGGCATTTCCATGCACTGCTGGCCACATGTACCGGAAGATGCCGGCTCCCTCGGCCAGTAACGCGAGATGAGGCTGCAACCCCAGAGTTGTTCACAACTGGACATAACTGTCAGGGGTCCTTACCATTATTATTATTATTATTATTATTATTATTATTATTATCATATTTGCCATCTCACAACAAAACAGGGGTGATGTCTGAGATATGACCACAAACAGTAGCTGTGGGTTGGATCCAATGTAGTCCTACTCAGAATAGAGCCATTGAAATTAACGGACAGGACTAACCTCGGTGCATTAACTTCAGTGGGTCTACTCTTAGTAGCACTTTATTGGACACAACCCTATCCACACCCTGCTCTGTTTTATCTCAAGAACTTATCAATGCCCCAACGTCCCAATTTCCTTGTTTTTCTGTCTCCACCAATGATAGCCAATGACGTGCAGCTGGCCCAAGGGACAATGCAAAAGGAAGGGTCTGGCCTGTTTGTTTGGCTATTCCAGCTGCTCAGCCGCGTTCCCTTCAGCTCAAAAGACGGCAACAAGGAAGCAGCAAGGTTGAGGACAGGAGATGCTGCCTGATTAATCTTGTCACCATAGGGACATTTCTGTTCCTGATACTTGACTGCATTATCATCGTCTGCACTGTTGCGGCATTCAAATCTGGGATCGTGGCTTGTTTCCTCCAAACAGACCAAGAGTGGGCAAACCAAAGTACAGTCGTACCTCGGGTTACGAACCGCTCGGGTTGCGAACAGTTCGGGTTATGAACTCCGCAAACCCGGAAGTGTTTGCGCAGAAGCGGCACGCACGCTTTGCGCATGCGCAAAGCACGAAAAACGCGCTTTGCGCATGCGCAAAAATGGCGCTCAGTTTGCGACCTTTTCGGGTTACGAACTGCGACCCGGAACGGATCAAGTTCGTAACCCGAGGTACGACTGTAAACTAAAAAAAAGATAAGCCAATGTTTTGTTTTTAATCCACATTTCAGTGATGTGTGCAAATCAGGCAAAAGGCAGCAAGGCTGTGTGTGTGTGTGTGTGTGTGTGTGTGTGTGTATGTGAACACTCTCTATTTGTGATGGTATGTTTGAGGAGGGAGGGAGAGCCCTTGGTAGGCAAGAAGCTAAACTTTGCTCCCAGCCTTTGCATTACCATGAAATCAATGTTGCAGTCTTCATTTCGGAAATATTCCATCAGCTTCTCAAAGCGGTTCTTCTCACCACAGACCTGTAGGGAAGGGAAGAAAAACGGTCAGGTTGGTTTGGCGCCAAAGGTTTACTTGACACTACAAAGTTTCTTTTTTAAAATATATATAATTTTTATTAAATTTTCTGTTTTACAATTTAAAGTCTTCAGGTTAAGTACGGAAGAAGAAGAAGAAGAAGAAGAAGAAGAAGAAGAAGAAGAAGAAGAAGAAGAAGAAGAAGAAGAAGAAGAAGAAGAAGAAGAAGAAGAAGAAGAAGAGTTTGGATTTGATATCCTGCTTTATCACTACCCGAAGGAGTCTAAAGCGGCTAACATTCTCCTTTCCCTTCCTCCCCCACAACAAACACTCTGTGAGGTGAGTGGGGCTGAGAGACTTCAGAGAAGTGTGACTAGCCCAAGGTCACCCAGCAGCTGCATGTGGAGGAGTGGAGATGCGAACCCAGTTCCCCAGATTAGGAGTCTACCGCTCTTAACCACTACACCACACTGGCTCTCCACTACGGACTTCCAGAACCAATTACACCCATACTTTGGGTTAAGTACACTTCAGGTTGAGTACTCAGCGGACCCGTCTTGAACGGGTTAATCCACTTTCCATTACTTTCAATGGGAAAGTTCGCTTCAGGTTAGGTACGCTTCAGGTTAAGTACAGACTTCCGGAACCAATTGTGTACTTAAACCGAGGTACCACAGTAGTTAGATTCAAAGAAATAGGGGGAATTTTGGAAATCGGGGTGGAAGTCCGAGGGATCTGAGTAATCCCAGGAGCGCAGAATTTGAAAATGACGTGACTGTATAAAAATGTTGCTTAAAAAATGAAAATAAAATATATTTTTTTAAAAAAGAGAAAGAAAGTGAAACAGGCGGCGGGGGGGGGGGAATCAAGCATTAAAAAAAAAGCGTGATTGTTGATGACATTTCCTGCAACCTTACAAGAACTATAGAAGCAGAAAAAAAGGAGCTTGCAATCGGCATTCTGAACGGAGGGAAACGTCAGGTAGAGGGAAGGGGCGAACGCAACCAAATGCGGTTACCTAGGGCGGCTGGATTACATTGGGGAGGGGGAGGGGGGGCGGTCTTGGTTTTGTTTGGCAGATACACACATTCATGTAAGGGACCAAGTATATACAGCCTTGCTTATATATACAAAGCTCCCCCCTTGGCCCAAGATGTTATCACTCCTCCAGTTACAGCTGATGCAGCCAGTGGTCCCTGCATAGGGATGGATATTTGATATACTGTAGAGGAGGGCAGTGGGGATGGGGGAAAGTGGAGAGGGTTTCTCCCGGAGGCTGTTGACTCCGTTTCCCTCGCTTCCCACCTGTGACTCTGAACCTTCACCCAAGATAAAATTGCAGCGTTACTAGAGTTTGCTACAAGCACAAGCTGGATACACGGCGGCTGCCCGGCTGTCCCAAAGCAATGTCAACATTTACATGCGTCTTTAAAACTTTACAAAAGAAATGGGCTTTGGGCAACGCAGCTGATCTCTGCCCGGGAGTGGCTTTTGCTATTTGTTGAATTTAATCAGGCTACTTGGGAGTTTGTTTCTATTCTTTTCGCTGTTTACAAGCCTGAATGCTGTGAGTTACTTGCATGGACTAGGCATAGATCTGCCCGCCAGAGTGGTGCATGCTCTAGTTATCTCTCGCTTGGACTACTGCAATGCGCTCTACTTGGGGCTACCTTTGAAGGTGACCCGGAAACTGCAACTAATCCAGAATGCGGCAGCTAGACTGGTGACTGGGAGCGGCTGCCGAGACCATATAACACCGGTCCTGAAACACCTACATTGGCTCCCAATACGTTTCCGAGCACAATTCAAAGTGTTGGTGCTGAGCTTGAAAGCCCTAAACGGCCTTGGCCCAGTATACCTGAAGGAGCGTCTCCAACCCCATCGTTCAGCCCGGACACTGAGGTCCAGCTCCGAGGGCCTTCTGGCGGTTCCCTCCCTGTGAGAAGTGAAGTTACAGGGAACCAGGCAGAGGGTCTTCTCAGTAGTGGCACCCGCCCTGTGGAAAGCCCTCCCACCAGATGTCAAGGAAATAAACAACTACTGGTATCTGACTTTTAGAAGACATCTGAAGGCAGCCCTGGTTTGGGGAAGTTTTTAATGTGTGATGTTTTATTGTGTTTTTAATACTCTTTTGGGAGCCACCAGATGGGTGGGCTATAAATAAATAAATTATTGTTATTGTTATGGGCCATAGAAATTTAATTAGACCAATAGATTAATTTCAGATAGCTTATCAAGATATTCCAGCTATGTCAAACTTTGATGAAGTGGCAACCAAAGTCTAGAAGGGTTTTGACTTCAGAGCATCAAGCAATCAGATGGCACAATTGGAGCTTCAGGTATGTAGAAGACGAGTCGAGGAGCAAGTCTGAAATTGCCGGAAGCCTTAAAAGTATGAAGTTAGGGAACCAGGGACACTTAGGCTATCTGGGAGTGATGAAAATTATGTCCCTCTTCCCTGATTTTCCTAACTGATCTGGAGATAAAAGGAAGACAAAAGAGGCCATTTGAGATGCTTTTAGGGTATGCAGTAAGGCTGCAACCTTGTTTGACAGGTCGCTTGCCACAAAGAGACACCTCACTGTGCCAGTGGCAAAAACCTTCAGATGTTTTGCTGGTCCACTGGTGGATGGCCAAGACAACCCACCTGTATTCTGAGATTTCCTCTCAAATGTTAGGCTGCCGGAAAAGTGAGTTGGGACACTGTCCATTAGAACACACAAGGTTTTTTTCCTTGAAAAACTGATAGGATTTAAGTGCCCGTTGCCTGTTTGTGTAGGTCTTGGCACTGATATAGTCTGCTGACTAATACGTCTTTTCTCTGAAGAACTGGGACAAAGGCTTTTAGGGCCAGGCAGATTGCCCAGAATTCCAGGAGGTTTCATGTTGTACACGGACGTCTTCGGAGGCCAATTGCCCTGAGCAAAGGTTTTCCCGCAATGGGTTGCCTGGCCTTAATTTTGAATCAGACCGGACACGGGCTAGAGCTCAACTTCGAGCCTACCAAGTGGCAATGGCGACGGCGAAGAGGACCTTCTTCACCGTCTCCATCGCATCTGCAGAAAACAGCAGCAGGAGACTCTTCCAGGTGGTTCGCAATTTAGCGGAACCACCTGCTCCATCCGGGCCCAGTACGGGCCACATGATCTCCTGCAATGATTTTGCAAAGTTTTTTGCAGATAAAGTCGCTCAGATTCGGGAAGAGGTAGACTCCACCGTGGGAGCAGGGCCGGGGCGGGGGAGTGCTAGAGTCCTGTCTAGTCAAGTTTTGTGGGATCAATTTCAATCTGTTACCTCCGAGGATGTGGACAGGCTGCTTAGACGAATGAAACCAACCACCTGTCTCCTTGATCCTTGCCCATCCTGGCTTATAAAAGCTAGCCAGGAAGGGCTGGGCGATGGGCTTCGCGGGTTGGTAAATGCTTCTCTCCATGAGGGAGCCTTCCCAGACCCGCTGAAAGAGGCGGTTATTAAACCGCTTCTCAAAAAACCATCTTTAGATCCGGCCAATATGGCCAACTATCGCCCAGTCTCAAATCTTCCATTCTTGGGCAAGGTGATTGAGCGAGTGGTTGCGGAACAACTCCAGGCATGCCTGGAAGAAGCAGACCATTTGGATCCCTTCCAGTCAGGATTCAGGCCTCATCATGGGACTGAAACTGCCTTGGTCGCACTGGTCGATGATCTCCGGCGGGCTAGGGACAAAGGTAAGAGCTGTTTCCTTGTTCTGCTGGATCTCTCAGCGGCTTTTGACACCATCGACCATAACATCCTTCTGGACCGTCTAGAGGGCTTGGGAGCTGGGGGCACTGTCATGCAGTGGTTCCGCTCCTTCCTCCTGGGCCGTGTTCAGAAAGTGGTGGTGGGGGATGAGTGTTCAGACCCCTGGGCTCTCACTTGTGGGGTGCCTCAGGGTTCTGTCCTCTCCCCCATGCTTTTTAACATCTATATGCAGCCGCTGGGAGAGATCATCAGGGGGTTTGGGCTGGGTGTCCATCAGTATGCTGATGATACCCAGCTCTACCTCTCTTTTAAATCAGAACCAGTGAAGGCGGTGAAGGTCCTGTGTGAGTGCTTGGAGGCGGTTGGAGGATGGATGGCGGCTAACAGATTGAGATTGAATCCTGACAAGACAGAAGTACTGTTTGTGGGGGACAGGAGGCGGGCGGGTGTGGAGGACTCCCTGGTCCTGAATGGGGTAACTGTGCCCCTGAAAGACCAGGTGCGCAGCCTGGGAGTCATTTTAGACTCACAGCTGTCCATGGAGGCACAGGTCAACTCCGTGTCCAGGGCAGCTGTTTATCAGCTCCATCTGGTACGCAGGCTGAGTCCCTACCTGCCCACTGACTGTCTCTCCAGAGTGGTGCATGCTCTAGTTATCTCTCGCTTGGACTACTGCAATGCGCTCTACGTGGGGCTACCTTTGAAGGTGACCCGGAAACTACAACTAATCCAGAATGCGGCAGCTAGACTGGTTACTGGGAGCGGCCGCCGAGATCACATAACACCGGTCCTAAAAGACCTACATTGGCTCCCAGTACGTTTCCGAGCACAATTCAAAGTGTTGGTGTTGACCTTTAAAGCCCTAAACGGCCTCAGTCCGGTATACATGAAGGAGCGTCTCCACCCCCATCGTTCTGCCCGGACACTGAGGTCCAGCTCCGAGGGCCTTCTGGCGGTTCCCTCATTACGAGAAGCCAAGTTACAGGGAACCAGGCAGAGGGCCTTCTCGGTAGTGGCACCCACCCTGTGGAATGCCCTCCCACTAGAGGTCAAAGAGAACAATTACCAGACCTTTAGAAGGCATCTCAAGGCAGCCCTGTTTAGGGAAGCTTTTAATGTTTGATGGATTTCTGTATTTTAGAATTTCTGTTTTTTTGGAAGCCGCCCAGAGTGGCTGGGGGAACCCGGCCAGATGGGCGGGGTATAAATAATAAATTATTATTATTATTATTATTATAAAGTCTGACACTTCCCGGGTGAGCAACCAGGAGCATACTGAACATGCACCATTTCAGAGATTCCCACATCTCTAGGGCTGCCTTTCCCGGCCTCAAGTCCCCAGATATTGTTGGACTATAGAACTCCCGCCATCATTGAATAATGATTATAAACTTTTCGCAGATATAATGTCCAAGAGATTGAAAGAACTTTTAAATCAAATAATACATAAGGATCAGGCTGGTTTTCTTCCTGGTAGACAGTTAAAGGATAATGTAAGACACATAATAGACGTAATAGAATATCTGGAGACCAAGATAGATAAACCAGCTGTTTTGATGTTTGTAGATGCTGAGAAAGCTTTCGATAATATATCTTGGCAATTTATGAAGAGGAATTTGGAATCAATGGTTGGGAAGAATACATTCGTGAATGGGATCGAGGCGATTTATTCAGAGCAAAAGGCAAGATTGATAATTAATAACACCCTAACAGAATATTTTGAAATCACAAAAGGAACTAGACAGGGCTGTCCTTTATCACCGTTATTGTTCATCATGGTCCTGGAAATATTATTGATCAGATTAAGAGACCTATCTACAATTAGAGGTATTAAGGTAGGTGCAAAGCAATTTAAAGTGAAAGCCTTCGCAGACGATTTAGTTTTAACATTGGAAAATCCAAAGGAAAGTGTTGCAGAAGCTATAGAAGTAATGGAGAAATTTGGCCAATTAGCAGGATTCAAATTAAATAGACAAAAAACCAAGGTTATGGCAATGAATATGACGAAAGAAGAAAAACAGGAATTACAGTTAAAACATGGACTCGACGTGGCTAAAAAGGTAAAATATCTGGGAATATGGATCACAGCAAAGAATATTAATCTTTATAGTGATAATTACGAACAAGTATGGAAGGAAATAAAGAAAGACCTGAAAAGATGGACTAATATGAAAATGTCATTCTTAGGAAGAATCGCAACAATAAAGATGAATGTATTACCTAAGATGTTATTCCTATTTCAAACTATACCTGTGGTTAAAGGTACGAGGCAATTCCAAGAGTGGCAAAAGATTTTATCAAGATTTGTCTGGCAGGGGAAAAAACCTAGAATAAAACATAAAATTTTGGTAGATAAGAAAGAAAGAGGTGGATTCGCCCTGCCAGACTTGAGACTTTATTATGAAGCGTCTTGTATCTGTTGGATAAAAGAATGGATAACTCTAGAGAATACGGACTTGTTAGATTTGGAAGGTTTTAACAATAGATTTGGATGGCATGCATATTTATGTTATGACAAAAAGAAATCACATACCGGGTTTACGAATCATGTGATAAGAAGATCTCTGTACGAGGTGTGGGAAAGAAATAAAAGGCTGTTAGAGACTAAAACACCCTGGTGGGTCTCACCAGCAGAGGTATTAACAGTTAAGAAAGTAAATATGGAGAAGAGGCGGGCCACGTATGAGGAAATCTTGATGAAAACTGAAAAAGGATGGAGTTTAAAACCTTTTGAGGACATTAAAGGAGTGTTAACAGGATGGATAGAATACCATCAAATAAATGATGTGCTTAAAGAAGATAGAAAAATAGGTTTTGAGGATAAAAGATCCAAATTTCAAATAGAAGTGCTAGAAGGCAAAACAAAGCTTTTGGCAAAGATGTATGATTTGTTGTTGGAGTGGTATACAAAAGATGAGTTGACAAAAGAAGTGATGATTAAATGGGCAAAAGATTTGGGGCATAATATTGAATATGATGCGTGGTTGAAATTATGGAATCAAACTTTAAGATTTACAGCATGTACTGCCTTGAAAGAAAATGTATATAAGATGATGTACAGATGGTATTTAACTCCAGTTAAATTAGCTAAAATGTATAGAATGAGTGATAAAAGTTGCTGGAAATGTAAAGAGAAAGATGGTGAATTTTATCATATGTGGTGGACATGCGAAAAAGTTAAAAGATTTTGGGAAAGTTTATATAACAAATTGAAAAAGATGTTTAGATATACTTTTCCAAAAAAACCAGAAGCATTTTTGTTAGGAATAATGGGAGGAGAGATTAGAAAAGAAGATCAAACACTGTTTATGTATGCAACAACCGCGGCTAGGACTTTGTTAGCCCAAAAATGGAAATTACAGGAATTACCTACAATTGTGGAGTGGCAGATAAAAATGATGGACTATGCTGAACTTGCTAGATGGACATGCAAGATTCGTGACCAGGGGGAGACAAGGTTTCAAAAGGACTGGAGTAAATATGTGGACTATATGGAGAAAAACTGTAGATCATTAAAAACTCTCGCAGGATTAAAATAAACCTTACGAATTGACCAATATGTCAAAAAAGGAACTGCAAAAAAGGGAATTAACAAGAAACCCGCATGAAGGGAGGGGGGGAAGTCATAGCTCGGCGGAGCAAGGTAAAAGATGTGAATATAAGATTTTGTATAAAAGATTGGTTTTGTTAATTTGTTGAATTTGGAAAATTGGAATAAAATGTATTTAAAAAAAAAAACGAACTCCCGCCATCTCTGACCATTGGCCACGCGAACTAGGGGTGATGGGGGTTGTAGTCCAGTATCCAGCATCTGAAAACCCAAGGTTGGGAGAGGCTATTTTAGGGGAAAGCAGATGTGAGGGATCAGTAGAGAAGGTATTTGATATTCCGGCATGGTTGATCTGATTTGCGCAGACAGGCGGAGACACCCCACCCCCCCGACCCTGAGCGACACGCACGTGGAATAATGACTCAAGACAATGTGTTAGCAGGGTTGGCCAACTCCGAAGAGACTGCGATCTACTCACAGAGTTAAAAACTGGCAGTGATCTACCCCCTTTTGGGGTGTTCAGGTCAAAGTTGTTTAGGGAGGAGGAAAGCCCTGTTTTTTAGGGGTTCCGGTCAAAGTTGCTGAGATTTTTTAGGAAGGAGGAAGGCCCATTTTTGGGGGGGTTCAGGTCAGAGTTGTTGAGCTTTTCTGTGGTGGGAAGAAAGCCCTGTTTTGGGGGGTGAAGGGCTAAAATGTTGAGCATTTTTAGGGGAGCCAAAGTTGTTGAGCTTCTTTGGAGGGAGCCAGTGATCTACCAGTGATCTACCACAGACGTCCAGTGATCTACTGGTAGATCACGATCTACCTGTTGGACGTGCCTGTGTTACGGGATTAAAACTTGGGCCACAACTTTATGAAAACTTCAGATGTAGGGAGACCTTGGCTTAGGCATTGGGCATTTATCCCTCCCAGTCCCCGGCCGGGGTTCTGGGGAAGGCGTGGGTCACCACTTCACACACACACACACACACCCCATTTAGGGAAAATAGACTAAAGGATTCTGCCCAAGGCCTGAAACCGCCAAAGTTGTGTCGTTTTGCTACGGGGAAGGCAAAACCTGCCAATGCAGGGAAATTCCTTTCCGGCCTTCCAGCAGCAACCATAAGCGCCCGTGTACCTGTGAAGAAGAGGTTAACCTGCAAAAGAAGGCTTAACTGAGGGCAGGGTGGGAAGCCGACTGAGAACTCCCAGCCCACTATTGTGTGGGCTGGGCGATCCCTCCCCTTACCTGGCCAACTCTCTCCTGGCAACGCCTCCCCAGCTGGTATTGGGTAACTGGCAGAGGTAGGCGGCTCCCTCCAGGTGTCCAGCCAGGGTGTGTGTGTGTGTGTGTGTGTGTGTGTGTGTGTGTGTGTGTGAATCTAGGCTGTACTGCTGGGAACCGCATGGGGTCAGGGAGGGGGGCTGTGCGTGACCAGGCAAAAGGCGCCCCCCCCATTTGATGTGGGGAGCGGTCATTACATCCTGTGCCCTTTTAAAATGTGTTGTGTTTTTTTGGTGAAGTGGGGCTATTGGGTTGTTGTTTTTATTTTTATTATGTATTTTGTGGTTTTTATCTTGATTTTACTCTGTGAACCGCCCTGAGGCCCCCGGGTATAGGGTGGTATATAAATTCAATAAATAATTTATTATTTATTATTTATGATTATTATTATTAATTATTATTATTATTAAAACATGAAGCCTATCTGCAGAGAAAAATGGCACAGAGGGGGGTTTAACATGTTGATCCTTCCTTGCAAATAACGCACACAGACTCAAGAGTCCTCTGAATTCACATAAATTGACAGACACGCGTTTACAAACATCTATTGTCAGTACACTGCATAGTTATGCCTTGAGAGCAAGTACCAAGTTGGCGCGATGGCGATGGAGGCAATCACTTTTCTTCTGAGCTTGTGCCAGGCTATTCCTTCACATTTGAACAAACTGTCCTGCAAGACCAACTCTGCCCTTACTTATATTTACATGCTCAAGCAGCTCAGAGGTTGTTAAAAAAGAGATTAGAGGAGTTCTGGGCAAGGTCCCTCCTTCTACCCTGGAGGAATGGAGAGACACAATGACCTGTGAAGGACTCAAGACAGCGAGGGCAAGGTGTGTGGACGAGAGAGGGGGGCATCAAAATTTGTCTATCTGTAGTTCAGGGCAGGGCAGGTGGGTTAGGGACCCTCCAGACCTGGTTGAACTCCAACTCTCATCAGCACCCATCAAACATGGCCAATGTTGGTCTTTAATATGCAAGTTGGAGCCTAACCACTTCATCACAGGCAGAGTTTCTGTACCCTTGGTATAATCAGTGCTGGGATATAAAAGCCCAGAGTAAACAATCTCCGATTTCTAACTATGCAATATTGGGGGAGTCATCTTCAGCAGTAGCTAAGATTTCACTCATTGTTGTTTAGTCGTTTAGTCGTGTCCGACTCTTCGTGACCCCATGGACCATAGCACGCCAGGCACTCCTGTCTTGCACTGCCTCCCGCAGTTTGGTCAAACTCATGTTCGTAGCTTCGAGAACACTGTCCAACCATCTCGTCCTCTGTCGTCCC
Organism: Zootoca vivipara; assembly: GCF_963506605.1. Taxonomy (NCBI): domain Eukaryota; kingdom Metazoa; phylum Chordata; class Lepidosauria; order Squamata; family Lacertidae; genus Zootoca; species Zootoca vivipara. The sequence goes on from NC_083288.1 coordinate 13,746,268, forward strand.
CTTCTCCTAGTGCCCTCAATCTTTCCCAACATCAGGGTCTTTTCCAAGGATTCTTCTCTTCTCATGAGGTGGCCAAAGTATTGGAGCCTCAGCTTCAGGATCTGTCCTTCCAGTGAGCATTCAGGGCTGATTTCCTTAAGAATGGATAGGTTTGATCTTCTTGCAGTCCATGGGTCCAGCTCTCACTTCCATACATCACTACTGGGAAAACCATAGCTTTAACTATATGGACCTTTGTTGGCAAGGTGATGTCTCTGCTTTTTAAGATGCTGTATACCCTCCAATAATAGACAGCTGCAGGACAATGAAAGGCTGGGGTAATTTCCCTTTTAGGAGTACAGTAAGTTTAGGGCAGGCATAATTGCATATTTCGGAGATATCTGAAAAAAATATTACACATCACTTGGGAGGACAGGAGAACTAATGCCAGTGTACTGGAAGTAGCAAAGATTGCCAGCATGATTCTTCAACAACAACTTTGTTGGACTAGTCATGTTGTACGGATGCCTGATGATCGTCTTCCAAAGCAACTACTCTATTCCGAACTTAAAAATGGAAAGTGTAATGCTGGTGGTCAACAAAAGAGGTTTAAAGGCAAATCTTTAAAAATGTAGTACAAACATTGACAATTGGGAAACAATGGCCTGCCAGCGCTCCAATTGGAGATCAGCCTTTACCAAAGGTTTCATGGGCTTTGAAGACGCTCAAACTCAGGACGAAAGGGAGAAACGCGCTAAGAGGAAGGCACACTTGGCAAACCCTCTCCGTGATCAACTCCCGCCTGGAAACCTGTGTCCCCAACTGTGGAAGGACGTGTGGATCCAGAAATGGCCTCCACAGTCACTTACAGACTCACTGTTAAAACCGTGTTCACGGAAGACAAGAGAATCTGTGCCCAGGTTCCCCACCACCAAAGGCCCAATTTGTCCAACCGTCCTAGAGTGACAGATCAGGCTTGCACCTGTCTGTTTGGCACCTAGGATTCCATTTCCTCCCTTCCAAAAGCTTTGGCACAAGCCAATCTGCTCCATGGGCAAATTTTATCCCATGTAACCTAAGCAGACCCTTTTGTCAACTCTCCCAGGGTCAGTTTACAGCAACAGCATGAACGCCAAAGAGGCTAGATTCCCTTCTATTCCCTACTTATTAACTTAGCTCATCTAAACTTACAAAAGGCTTAATGGGCAGCATTAAGATAAATTCAACAGTGTAAATAAGTTTTGAGGGATGTCGTAATGGAATACGGAATGGTTTAGTTGATATAAAATATGCAGGGATTTTTGCTGTGCAAAATGAACCACGGGAAGAGCGGAAGTCATTGATATGTTAAGGTTGCTTAAGTGAATATTCTAAAATGTAAAACAGAAATTTAATAAAAATTATAATAGTAAAAAAATAAACTTACAAAGACTTTACTAAGAGCCAAATTACAGGAAACGCCGTATTTGCATTTAAAGTGTAGGATGTTGCTGTTTTTAATGGGAATTGCATGGGGGCGGCGGCGGAGGGGGTGTTTAGCTGATTATTAGTGAATATGGAGGAGAGGGGATCTAACCCTATCTCTGAGGAAGAAAATCCCCTTTCTTAAGGTGGAATTTGCATTAGTTCAGTTGGTAGAGCATAAGACTCTCAAACCTCTGGGTTGTGGGTTCGAGGCCCACATTGGGCAGAAAAGATTCCTGTACTGCAGGGGGTTGGACTAGATGACCCTCGCGGTCCCTTCTAACCCTATAATTCTATGATTCCTCCAATGGCACCAAGAAGGGATTCCCTCTCAAAGTAAATACCACCTTCAAAAAGCTTTGGCGCAGCAAGAAGAATGGATTAAAACCCTCTCCGTACCTCCTCTGCTGCCATTAATCACTCCTCCCCAGCTGATGCAGTTGGCATTTTTAAAATCTGCACAAATTTAACATCACATTTAGCCTGACCCTAAGCAGTAGGCGCTTTCATTCTTACTGTGCATGTACAGAACAGACTACAACACTGTGAGAGAATTGAAAACACACACTCTCTCTTTCAAAGCCACACTGCTTACTTATGGAAAAATATGGAAAATGTGACCATTTCAGCTTTATAACAAAGCAAGTGCTTAGCATTCAAGGAAGGTCATGTAAGGCTGGTCATGTAATGTTGTGCGGATGCCTGATTATCGTCTTCCAAAGCAACTACTCTATTCCGAACTTAAAAATGGAAAGCAGTTCAAAGACTCTCTCAATCAAAAAAAGTAGTATAAACACCGACAACTGGGAAACACCGGCCTGCAAGTGCTTGAATTGGAGACCAGCCTTTACCAAAGGCTTTGAATATGCTCAAACTCAGGATGAAACGTGCTAAGAGGAAGGCATGTTTGGCAAACCCTCACCTTGATCAACTCCCGCCCGGAAACCTATGTCCCCACTGTGGAAGGACGTGTGGATCCAGAATTGGCCTCCACAGTCACTTACGTGTGACTGTTAAAATCATGTTCATGGAAGACAATCTTACTCGGCTATGAGTGATCGCCAAAGAAAAGAAGGCTGGGGTAGGCCATATGTCAAGAATGCTTTGATGGTGTTTCCTTTCTTGGCAGGGGGTTGGACTGGATGGCCCTTGTGGTCTCTTCCAACTCTATGATTCTATAAATTGCAGGCAGTAGCAGCAAAGGGATCTAGAATAAAATCAGGCAGGGGTAGCCAGTTTCCATCTGTGATAAGCCCCCCCCCCACAACACAGTGTTTGCCCCGCATCTTTCCGTACATGCTCCCCAAGCTTCTGACTTCTGAGGGTGTCATGCTTTATTCCTGAACAAAATATGAAAACACAACTTACACTTCCGCCTGAAAGGGTCTACCTTTACAGAAACAAAAGCAAGAACTGCCCACAACATTTAGAGGAGCTCCAGCCATAACTGCCAAGTACCCCGTTTTCTCCGGGAAAACCCCGATTTTACTTGGATGTGAGGGACGAGGGATACAGGGAAGTCCCTCCCATCTTAAGTTCCAGCCCATCCCCAAGCGCTGGAGAGAGTAAGGAGAGCTCTGCCTCCAGCGGAGAGTCAGGAAGTGGTGTCCGAGGCTCAGGCAGGGTTGTGGAGCCCATGCCTCAGGTGGGACAGGAAGTTGGACGCACGGGGGGGAGGCCAATCCCCCCAACTCCCGAATTGCGACGCAAACGTAGGGGGAAGAGGTTGGGTCTGCCAAAGTTGTGGTGCTGGAAGAAAACGCGCCAATCGCCATTCGGGAGTTCTGACACCTCACCTTAAGGATGCATTTTCATTGCTCTGAACACTGTAAATAATCAGCACTTAATAAAAGCCTTAAAAGACCATGCTGGAGTCGTTACTCTAGAGTAGCCATACCAGGCCCTCTGACATTACCTTTTCCCGGTGGTCCCCTATATCACTTCGTCTCCCGTTTTTCTCCGTTATTTTCTCCTGCCGGCGGCCATTTTTTTTCTTTCCGATTTGCCCTTCCTCCGCCGGCTTCAAAAGTTGCATCTACGCATGTCCAGAAGTGCATAGACGCGACTTCCGGTGTCGTCGTCGGCCATTTTTGGTGCCCATAGATGGGTGGAGGGACACCGGAAGTTGCGTCGGCGCACTTCCTGACATGCGTACAAGCGACTTTCGAAGCCGGCGGCGGCCAATTTTGGTGCCCATAGAAGGGCAAAGCGACACCGGAAGTTACGTCGACGCAACTTCCGGTGTCACACGGCTGCCGGTCCCGGATTCTGCAGTCTGGGACTTGGAAGGTAAGGCTCCAGCCCTGCTGTTCTTGCACAAATCACTGTTTTGGGTCTTCATCCTCTGAGGCCAGGCTGCCTCTATGCATTGGGAACGACGGAATGATTGAATCACACAGAATGCAAACTCAATGCAGGAATATCGACCCCGTGGGAAAGGGCGACTGGAACGAGGCAAAAGCCTGAGCACTGAATCGTGCAGAAACCCAGTGGATGGGTCTTCTTTGGGCTGTGCTCATAGGACTCTTTCACTACAGTAGTATCTTGGTTCTCAAACTTAACCCGTTCTGGAAGCCTGTTCCAAAACCGAAGCATTCCAAAACCAAGGCGCTCTTTCCCATTGAAAGTTATGCAAAACGGATTAATCCGTTCCAGACTTTTAAAAACAACCTCTAAAACAGCAATTTAACATGAATTTTACTACCTAACAAGACCATGGATCCATCAAATGAAAGCAATAAACAATGTACTGCAGTCACACAATCAACCCATCAATCAATCAATCAGTAGCTGAACTGGGTTCCTCACAGTCACAAAAACAAAACAAAAAAGAGCCGCAAAAACAAAAACGCAAAATAAAGGCCCTTCCGGCATCGCCGGAGAGGGAGGTTGCGGGCGGTTGCGGGCAGCCACGACCCTTTCACGTGCCGGAGGGATGGCTGCCATCCCTCCAGCCATAGGCTGAGCCCCGGATGCGTCACACCCGGTGCGTCCAATCCGTACGCGCCGGGGGCGTGGCTTGCGTCCTTAAATGGAAGCGCGAAGCCGGGGCTCGGTCTCTTTGTTCCTGCCCCCAGCCGCTAATGCCAATACCTCTCTACAATCTGTAATCAATAAAGTTGTGGCCTTTTTATGCCCATTAACCTTAAACACCGTGTTCTGTGTCTTATTCATTCGGGGAAGGCCGGGGTTTCGCCACGCAAATAGCAAATACAGACAGACCTCAGTGTAACACTCAAAACGGAAGCGGGGCACTCAAATCAGAAGCATAACACTCAAAACGGAGCACGTTGGCTTTCGAAAAAAGTTTGCAAACTGGAACACTTACTTCAGGGTTTGCAGTGTTTGGGCTCCAAGTTGTTTGAGTGCCAAGGTGTTGGAGAACCAAGGTACCACTGTATTTGATTGACTTGCAATCTTGTTGCACGCCAGAAACCAGGCACCATTGAAAGGGTTACGGAGCTTACAAACCTCTTTGAAATTGTCAAACGCAGCCAGGATGATGTCGTGTCCCCCTCGGACCAAGCAGACAGCCGCCAACAGCTCCAGGACGAGGGCTTTAGTCCTGCGAGGAGGAAAGCAGCGAGGTGAAAGGACTCCCAAGTAGGCCGTCGTTCCTGAAAAGGGGCTGAAGGGTGTGATGGATTCAAACGGCTCAAGAGAAACTCCCAAGTTGGGGGCAGACAGGTCTTGTGGGGATGGGGAAGGTGACGGGTTCAAGGGTTGCCATTTCCAGAAACACGAAGCATGGCTGACTAGCTTGAGCCACCTGGATTAACTTGCTTGGTGGGGACATCTTCTGCGGCAAATTGGTGGGCCTGCTACACAAGGGTTCGAACTATGCTACCTTTCCCTCCCTCTGTCAACCGTATGAGGGAAGTGATGGGTCAGGTGGCATTTAGAAAATAGAAAATGGAACGAGGAAGGCCACAGGCCGCAACCACAGCTGGGAGTGTGGGGGGTGGACAGTAGGAGAAGAGAACTGATGCCACATTTTGTGGGCATTTCTTGAGCCTTTCAGGGTCCCTTTGGTGGGAAAAGCAGGGATAAGGGACAAGCCAGATATGGCAAACTGCATCTCCCCCATTAAGCAAAGCCTGGGAACTCTAAGTGCTAATAAAAACGAAGAGTATTTGGCCACACTTTCTGAAGTCAGGCATATACTGTCGAGTGCCATATACTAGGGTATTACAGTTTTTTAAAAAAATCCTCTTCTTGATTGGGAAAAAATTATGCTGTTCACACCCTTTCTCAACTCCCCATAGCATGCCTTCCATCTTTCTGTGTGTGGGTCCTTTTAAATGCATCCAAACATAAAGGGAGCGGATTCACTTCTGCCAGCCGCCTGATTGGCTGCTCCTGCAGGCCAATCAGGTTGCGGATTCACTTCCACCTGGAGTTGGATTGGGTGGCTCCTGCGGACTAATCAGACTGCTGATTCTGGATCCTATTGTTCTATGATTCAGATCAGTAGTAACAGTGCACTGTTAACATGCGAAGCAATTGCAAAGAGAGTCCAGTTCCCTCACTATGAAACATCCTACCTCGTACCTAGGATTTAGAAAACAGGGCATTCCACTTTGGAAGGTTCCGACCCTTAAGACAGGCCTGGGCTCCACGCATCTCTCTTTTCAGAAATGAAGAAACACACGTCCGGAAAAAGAGTTCCGAGTCCTTACCTGGGGTTCTTGTTGTTGAGGCTCAGTGTGATTTCGTTGACACAGGCTGGGTGGTTCATCACGAGGCTGAACCCGGACTAAGGGAAAGGTGAGAGAGGGTGTTAGCAATCCGAGTTGAGCTAGAGGAAATTGGGGACTGGTGAGTGAAGGGAGGGAGAAGAGGGTTCCTCTCATTCTGCGGAGAGTCAAGGACTGGATTTCTTCTCAAGCAGGAGCCTTGTCATATGAACATTGGCCATGCTTGTGACTTCCTCCCCCCCCCACTTCCCCCACTGCCAAATGTTTTGAGTATGGACCTGAAGGAGCATCTCCACCCCCATTGTTCAGCCCCGGAAACTGAGGTCCAGCTCCAAGGGCCTTCTGGCGGTTCCCTCCCTGCGAGAAGTGAGGTTACAGGCATACCTGCCAAGTCCCGGACTGCAGAATCCGGGACCGGCAGCCGCGTGACACTGGAAGTTGCGTAGACGCAACTTCCGGTGTTGCTTTGCTCATCTATGGGCACCGAAAATGGCCGCCGCCGGCTTCGAAAGTCACGTCTACGCATGTCCGGAAGTGCGTAGACGTGACTAAAAATGGCCGCCGCCAACACCGGAAGTCGCGCCTACACACTTCCGGACATGCGTTGACGTGACTTTTGAAGCCGGCGCTGGCCATTTTCGGTGCCCATAGATGGGCAAATCAGAAGGGGGAAAAAGGCCGCCAGCAGGAGAAAATAACGGAGAAAAACGGGAGATGTAGTGATATGGGGGACCGCCGGGAAAAGGTAAGAAAAAACGGGGGTTTCCCGGGGAAAACGGGGTACTTGGCAGCTATGGTTACAGGGAACCAGGCAGAGGGTCTTCTTGGTGGTGGCACCTGCCCTGTGGAACGCCCTCCCGCCAGATGTCAAAGAAATAAACAACTACCTGACTTTTAGAAGACATCTGAAAGCAGCCCTGTTTAGAGAAGTTTTTAATGTTTGATGTTTTATTGTGTTTTTAATATTCTGTTGGGAGCCGCCCAGAGTGGCTGGGGAAACCTAGCCAGATGGGCAGGGCATAAATAATAAATTATTATTATTATTATAATAATATGGACACCATAATAGGCTGGACACCATACTTTGGGACTTTGGGGCAGAAAGTTGCAGGGAGCATGGCTCCAGATGTATATGTTTCATCTCGGGTCCAAAGGTTTTTGTCCCATCGCCCATGGTCACCTGGTAATTCATGATGGCACGGAGACACATGATGCACACATGGACATCATCCCTTTGGCTGACGATGCGCGAGTTCCTCAGCGCCTTCCTGCTGTGTGCCAGATTGAGTCTGAGGTAGGGAAAAATGGAAGGAGGGAGGAAAGGGGGAAGGAAATAGCTGAATGAGAAAGGACATCAGATATCACCCGACAGTCAAGTCCAACAGCATAAAGAGAAGCACAGGAGCAAGAAATTGGGGAGCAGGAAATTGGGGGGTAGGGCAGGGGAGAGGATTAGGCTGGGCAGCAGGATTGCAGTACGAGAACCCTTTGGGTCTCGGGTCACGAGTTCAAATGCTGAACCAAAGATGCCCAATGAAAAACAAACTCTCTCCAGTCTGGTTTTCAGGACACCACTGTCTTTAGTGAAAAGGCCACAAGGATCTCAGCAGGCCATGGGAAGGTGAGCTCCAAATTATGCTTAAAATATAACATTCCATGATAAGCTATTAACATGGTTATGGGTGCAGCGGAATATGGAAAGTGGCAACTTTGGGGGGCCATCCTATTTTTGTTATTTCAAGTTGTTTTATGTTATTTTTTAACGATGCGTTATAAATTGCCATTGCCCACCCCGGGAACTCAGGGTGAAGGGCAGGTAATAAAATAATAATGGAGATAAGGATCTTTGTGCCGAACATGGTAGCAGTTGCTCTTCAGATCCTGAAGATCTGAGTTTCTCAGTCTCAAAGTTTCTAGACCTCAGTGTGGAAAATAAAGCCGAAACACACACATTAAACCTTTAAAAAGCTGGAGGTGGCGATGTCTCAAGGGGGTTTCAGAGACACTTCATCCTGACCTGGTCCCTCCCCTATCTCCGTTCCATGTCCCCTTCCCACTGTTTCTGTACAACTGCTCCAATTCCCTGCACACAACAATGAAAACTAGAGCCAAAAGCAACAGCAGCAACAACAACAACAACAACAGCAGCAAAGCAAAAAAGTGCCGGAACGTGGTTATGCAACCGACAAAAATAAAAGCATGCAACTCTCTGCAGGTGTCCGGGGTTTACAAAATGCATTCCATTTACAGAGCTTTTTTTAATTTTTTTTAAAAAATTGGGAGTTTACAAAAATGGCCTCCCTGCTTCGAGGGCTCCTAAAGTTCGGTATCCGAGACCGCCTGCCAAAATGAAGACACAAGCTGAGGAGGGGGAGAACATGCCCTTGGCCTAGACGAGCCTATGCCCTCCGGCCGCATTCGCAGGGGACGTTTCTGGTTAGGTTTGGGGAGAGGCTCACCGCGGTGAGTAGGAGTTGAGAGGAGGCCTGGGCTTAGAGTCCTGCTCGCTCCCGGGGGCGCTGGAGGAGGGGCTGCTTGGGTGGACTTGCTGAAAGAATGTTTGGATCTGCTGGTTCAAATGGCAACACCTGAAGGAGGTGGAAGATTGCAATCCTGCAGGACAGGAGGGAAAAATAGGACGCTTCAGGTGGACGCTTCCCCCCCCACCCCCCATTGCCTCCCCCAAACCTCAGTGGGGAAAGTGGCCCTCATGGAACCACAGGGGAAGACTTCGCTGTGGCTGAAAAAAACAACAACCCTGAAACTGTTTCAGCAAACCTAGCAAGTGATCGTGGCTCGTCGCTGCCCACCTTCCTGACAGAATATTGTTCCTTATGTTGTGTTCCTAAAATTAAGTTTCCTAGGATTGGAGGCCCTGTCCGCACTAGGCATTTAAAACACTATTATACAGGGTGATTCATAATGAAGTGTAGTTTCCAGGTGCGGTAAGACAGTAACAGGCGACGACACGGACCACAACTGCAGACCTTGAGGTAGATGTACTCATAAAGTTTGTGTTCTGCTACTGAGGGAAGTGACGCGGTCAGGCAAAATGGCTGCGTCTGCAATGGAGAAGGCGTCTTGTGTTCTTGAACTGAGCAAAACGGAATCTGTAACTGTCGTGCAATGGCGATTTCAATCACGATTCAGGGGGGAAACCTCCAAGCATTAAAAAATTGAAGCTACGGGCTGTTTGTGCAAACTTAGAAGTCCTGAACGACCGTGTGTATCGAAAGAAGTCGTTGGTAGTGTTTGCACCGCCATTCAATGGAGCCCAGGAAAATCAAGGTGTAGGATGAGTCGCGTTTGGGCAGAAATGGATTACCAGTTTGATGTGTGTGTGACAAAGGGTGCACACACAGAACATCTGTAACTGCTTCTAAAAAAAACATTCCCCTACAATTCTGTTACAGGAAACATAAGATGTATTACATTCGTCTTCTTTTTATAGTGCGTTGAAACTGTATACTTCATTATGAATAACCCTCTACAGTGGAATCTCGGCTTTTGAATGCAATCCGTTCTGCAAGACCGTTCGACTTCCGAAACGTTCAAAAACCGAAAACGGAAAGCAGAAGCCTCAATACAGTCGGGAAACTCAAAACAGAAACTGTGTAGTATATTCAGCTTCCAGAAAGCGGAGCAGTTAGTTCCAGGATCGGCGTTCAATAGCCGAAACGTACGACAACAGAGGCGTTCGACAACCAGGGTTCCGCTGTACCACTTTAACCTTCATTGCTTCCCCCAAAGAATCCTGGGAAATGTAGTTGGCTAAGGATGCTGCTGAGAGGTGTTAGAATGCCTCTCTATTGCCCGCCACAGAACTACAATTCATAGTCAGCGGTTCAACAATCAATCTGCCCAGGGAACTCTGGGGAATGTAGTTTTGCAAGGGGAACAGGGGGTCTCCCAGTATTCTGTGAAATTGTTAAAGTGGTCTAATGGGGCTTTAAATGTATGGCGTGGATTATGGCCAGAGAATCTGACCTCAGGGGCCTTCTAACTCAATAGGCTGCCAATGTAGGAAATCTATAGCCAGCGCTTTCCCGATAAATGGCCATAAGAACTTAAGAAGAGCCTGCTGGATCAGGCCAATGGCCCATCTGGCTCAGCATCTTCTTCACACGGAGGCTAATCAGATGCTTATCGGAAGCTCGCAATCAGAACCTGAGCACAAGAGCACTCTCTTCTTCCGCTGTTTCCAGAAAGTGGTATTCGGGAGCCCACTTCCTCCGACTGTGGCGACAGAGCACATCCATTGTGGCTAGAAGCCACCAATGTTCTCCATGAATTTGTCTTACCCTCTTTCAAAGCCGCCCAGCCTCCACTTCCTGCGGGGCAGGAACTCTTTCCTCTGCAGGTTGTCAGGCAACAAACAGGCCCAAGGATGGAAAAATCTTTCCTTGTAGGGCAGCGGCAACCCCCTTAGGCCAGTCATTTCTAGCTGTTCTGAGGGCCGCCCAAACTAAGCTGCTTCACATTAAGGCCCTTAAACCACAGAAACAGACTCCTGTTACTCAGAAGGGCTGACTTTCCCTCAAGCCTATTTGCATTTCGTTGCTGCAGTTAGCAAACGGAGCTCTGAAACCTAAGGCCTCATCCCCTTCCGGCCCCAGAGAAAAAGAGCATCCATTTTGTTTTAATCTCTTTAGTGGAAGTAGAACAAAACGGCCTCTTCTTTTACCAACTCAGGCACCCTCAGTGCACACCTAAGAAATACAACCGCTAGCACAGAGATAGTAACTGATGCCTCAATTTATTATTTGCCTCTTTTTTCATTAATTCTTTAAAAAAAACACCAAGATGGCGGCAAGAGGCAGAGCAGGTCTTCCTTCCCGACATATGGTTCATTGGGCCACTGCATTTCTCGGCGTCCATCTTTTCAATCTTACAAGCTCAGACTACAAGCAAAGCTGAGCGAGCCCCTCTCCCCGCCTCCCTGCCCCCGAGGATCCCTAGGCTGGGTACCTACCGTGAGCCGTCGTCCCAAGGGGAGCGTGCAAAAGAAGCACGGGGTTAGAACGAGGGGAAAGAGGAAAAGAGGAAAGGCAGAGACAGGAAAATGCAAGAGCAGGGAAAGGAAACCAGAACCTGCCGTTTGTTAGGCCACAAAAACCACCCAAGGCCACTCATCAAAATCACTACAGGGTAGTTTGCTTCTAAGGTCGTAATAGACTGGGAGAGCTTAGAAACTGAGGGGTGGGTTAACTTGCCTGATGGTTGTGGAAACTTTGTAGGATTGAGGGCCAATATTCTGGGCTCATAGAGAGGGTGTTTGTGTGTGTGTGTGTGCACGCATTTGCAGGCCCCCAGATTCGTCAGTTTATGACACTAAATTAAAACTCAGCCCCTGGCTGGTAATATATGTGCATGAACATACCGTGTGGCGTGCGGGGAGCACATGGCTATTCAACATTGTGGAAACTTGCAATCTCATGCTCCAGGGTCTCTGTATAAGAACTGCTAAACTAGCCCAAACTATGCTGGAGACAGGAAACATAGCATAACTAAAGCACCAGTTGCAAGCTTTTCTTCTTCTTTTTCTCCCTAGCTATTTCCTTATTTACCCGAAGGAAACTTCTGTTCCCCCCACCCCAGTCGAAGTGATTTGGATGCTAAATACCGCCGATATTTTTAGATGGAGATTTCCACACATCAGCTGAACACCTGACTGAGAATATGGAAGTGCCCTTGCCTAGGAAAGACCTTAGCGGTCAGGCTTGCCTGAGGTAGCCCTTCTTCAAAACTCAGTCCTTGCTTTTTGCCCTGTTTTGCCCAAGTCCATATTATAGCCTGAAGACCCCTGGGACTACAGCCTTGCTGGAGCTAAGCAGCTCTAGGTCTGGTTAGTGCTTGGATGGGAGGTCACCTGGGGACTGCAGGTATACTACCTCGGGTCCCACGATCAACTGAAGAAAATAAACGCAGAGCAGCCGATCTGCCGCTGCAACGAGAACAGCTTCCCCCCCTTTCAACTTTTCATTTTGCAGACAACGCTCTCCAAAAAAGAAGCTTCACACTGGCGAAACCCAACTCGGGTTTCCAACTTGGCGTTTGCTGCGTTCGTGAGATTTCCCTTTTGAGACGTTTCACTTAAGCGTAGCTTTAAGTGAGGTGGGCAAGAGAATAAATGCGAAAATGCCTCTTCTCCTGGCGCCACAACCTGTGTCCCAAGATACGGGGGAAGCAGTTCAAGAAGCGCTTGCCAGTGTTCGTTCTGTTACCTGACAGTCAGGTGCCTCGTTTTGGAGGAGCCCTGCGTAGGGGAGTTGCTGCTTCTGCTGAGGTCCTCCATAGATCTGTCCAGGGCCTTTCCCTTGTCGGACCCAGGGCTCCCATTGTCAGTGCTGTCCATATCATACCTGGAGCCACACATATAAAAATGGGCGTGCGTCAGCAGGTGGGCGGAAGGAGGCTTGCCAAGCTGGCGACACTGGAACCGAGGCATCAAAGCAGGGCTTATATAGGTCAATAACTATCCTTATATAGGTCAATAACTATCTAATGTTTCTCGAACTCGGGTCTCCAGCTGTTGTTGGACTACAACTCCCATCCTCCCTAGCTAGCAGGACCAGTGGTCAGGGATGATGGGAGTTGCAACTTCCGGGGCCGCTCCGCCCATGTGTGGGCACCGGAAATAGGGCAGAGCAGCACCGGAAGTCGCTTCTACGCATGTCCGGTGGCCATCTTGGTGGTGGCCGCCGCCATGCGGCTACTACCAAGATGGCCGCCGGGCATGCGTAGAAGCGACTTCCTGTGCCGCTCTGCCCTATTTCCAGTGCCCACACATGGGCAGAGCAGAACCCAAAATGGAGGCTCCCTGGCAGGTAGGAAATCCGGAGGATTTCCGGGATTTTTCTCCATTCGGGAGAACAGCGGGAAACGGATTAAAATCCGGGGGTTTCCCGCGAAAAACGGGATACTTGGCAGCTAAGGTCTAACAACAGCCGGAGACCCACGTTTGAGAAGCACTGGGTTTTAAGCATTTAATTTCCACACTTCCCCCTCTCCCTTTTCCTGCAGGTTTCATGAATTGGCGTTCAAACTCTTATCTTCCTATCCGACAGAGCAGAAGTGAAGTTGCTCTCCATGGTGCTGATAGAGTTCCATTATGACAGTACAGTCGTACCTTGGTTCTCAAATGCCAAAAACCTGGAATCTTCCGGTTCTCAAACGTTTTTCAGAAGCCGAACGTCCGATGCGGCTGTCGGCTATTGTTTCCGGGGTGCCTGCACCAATCAGAAGCTGCGCCTTGGTTTCCGAACATTTTGGAAGTCAAAGTTTGGCGCTTTTGTTTTTGCTATTTATTTTGCGTTTTTGTAGCTCTTTTTTTGTTTTGTTTTTGCGACTGTTTTTGTGACCCAGTTCAGCTACTGATTGATTGATTGATTGTGTGGCTGCAGAAATGGGTAAAAGCCCCCTGCCCCCAACTAAACAAAGACTATCATCAGTGCAGATAAGAGAAAAAAATTAATTTTAATTTTTATCATCTACAATACTGTCTTACTTTATTTTATAGTACATTGATTATTGCTTTCATTTTATGGATCCATTGTCTCGTTAGATAGTAAAATTCATGTTAAATTGCTGGTTTAGGGGTTGTTTTTAAAAGTCTGGAACAGATTAATACATTTTGCATTACTTTCTATGGGAAAGCGCGTCTTGGTTTTGGAACAGACATCCGGAATGGATTAGGTTTGAGAGCCAAGGTACCACTGTAGTTAGCAACACTGGAAGCTGCCTTGTGCGGAGTCAGAATCACTGGCACATTTAGCTAAGTACCGTCCAAACTGCCTGTCAGTTGCCCTCTGGGGCTTCGGGCCCTATTATCTCCCAGCCTTACCCGGAGAGGCCGGGAATCGAACCTGCCTGCAAGAAAGATGCTCCACCACAGAGCCTATGGCCCTTCCCCATAGAGTACAGGATTTCTATTCAACTGCCTTCACGGACTTTGGCCGCTCCTAAAATGGGAAGCTTTGCTAGTCACAATTACAGAGAAAACTTGGAAAATGTGCAGGTGGCGTTTGCTTGCTGTTCCTGGTGGCTAGCAGAAGCAGAGTTGATTATGCAAAACAAACAGGTATAAATGCTTAATTTTAGCAGAATGCTACGTAGGGAGTTCTTGTTAGACTGAGGCCTGTTTGTTAGTCCCTCATTCCGCTCAAGGAGAGCGTGAAGGAATTATTGACTGGGTTAAGTGAAATCTCTTCCAATTCAGGAATGATTCCTCAATAAAGTTATCAATGAGTGAAGCACAACTGGTGCTCTGACCAAAAACTCAGGGGTTATTTCAAAGACACGGGAAAAGGAGAGAATAAGGAAGAAAACATGGGTTAGATTTCACAGAGCAGAGCCCCTTTCCCTTTAAGAGGACAGCTTAGCACCCAAGTCCATATATAAAGTAAAGTTTGTAGCCAAAGAATTGTGAAAAGTAGTTCTGCGAGGCCCTAGCGGAGTTTAAGACTTTTTCCAAAAAGCACGCCTGTCTCGCTAAGCTATGTAGCAAACCACTTTGGTAACTGAGGGAAGTTTCATATCAGTTTGCAATATTCCCATCCCAGTCTACACATGCCCTATTGGATAGGTGACGGGTGTTCTCTGCTGGACTGGGGCTCACAAAAACAAGGCTAGAAGCTTCGCCTGGGATAGCAGCTCCAACCCTCAATTCCCGATGATCAGGTTGCGAATGGCACCACCGATATAGTCAAAACAGCGCCGCCCATGGACAAGAGGGAAGAATCAACAGGCTTGAGGGAAATATGGCGTTTGCAGAAACATGGAGAAAAATAAATAGGGGGTGGGTGGGTGGCAGGAGAACGCTCCTAAACATCCCAGTGGGGTTTGAGCATGCTCAACAGCCACAGAAAAGTAGTGGGTTGATTTGTGGAGGCAGAGCGAGTCGGGTTTTCTGGGACAATGGAATTGTGGGAGTAATCCACGCTGCAATATTTTGTTGCAGGCCCCACTAGTCCTGACTTAACCATCACTTTCCTACCAAGCAGTGGCAGCAACTTACGAGACAGAGCACTGGGCAAAGGCGAGGTAGTCCACCAGCACATCAAGTCCTTTGTTTTCTTCGTTCAGGAATTCCTGGACCCAGCTAGGGGAGGGGGAGAGGAAGAATAAGCAGAATTTTTGGGAAAAAAGTAATTTTTGGAAAGAGTATCCTACTGCCCTTTCCCCAACATTTGAGATCTGCCTCATCTTTCTCCAGAATCCCCTTCCTGGTATTTTCATCCTGCTTCTTTCTAGACAGAGATAGACGCCTCTGTCTTTTAAAAACAACAACTGCCGATTAATATATTATTAATCCTTTTACAGCCCGTTTCGGTGAACTCAAGTGCTCCAGGCTCCTTCTCGCACTGATTCCTGCAATCCTTCAAATCGGCTGCAATTAAGGGAGGCTTTCTTTTGAGTAGACACCGGATAGGGTTTGTATTATCGTCCCATTTTCCAGATGGGAACTAAGACTGAGAGTCAATTCAGACATTCGGGGGGGGGGGGGGAAACATACTCTACAGTCATTCTGAGACCATATCACTTTAGAACCTAGGTTTTCACATGTCTGTCGGCTCCCTCATAACAAAATCTCCCTTTTTTTACATGGGTTAACTAGCAGGTCACGGAGAACGTTAAACTAGACACTTGAATCTCTCTCCCTTTCAGGGATCTGTGAGCCAGTAGAGCACCCAAACATTCTCACCTTCATTTTGTGCTCTGTAGGGGCTATATCACACCAGAGAATTCTGGGCATTGCAATTTGTTAAGGGTTGGTGGGAATGGTAACTCTGCGAGGAGTGCCCAGCATTCTCTGAGGGAAAGAACACACTTCAAATGTGCTTTAAAAGCAGGGTGTGCTTTTAAGATAGCCTTAGATAGATAGATAGCCTTAGCTATCTGCCTGTGGTGGGTAAGAAATGCCTCTATTTATTGTTTATACATACATGCATAATTTTATTTTATTTGTATGCCAGCTTTCCAGACTTCAAAGTATGCTCAAGGTGGCTTACAACATGGAAAAAACATACATAACTGTAACTTAACAAAAGTAGGCTTGAGCAAAACACCAAAATATGAAACCAAAGTAAACAATTTCCACATAAATCGCAATTATCTAAAATAAAGGTACGCAAAACCAGCATCAACAACAGTAACAACACCCCAACTCCAATTTATGGCTACTTTTTATCACATTGATAATGCTAATGATAATGGTGAGAATTTTTATTATTTATACCTGCCCATCTGGCTGGGTTTCCCCAGCCACTCTGGGCGGTTTACAACACATTAAAAAAATGTTGTAATTGTGAATGTTTTTCATGTTGGAAGCTGCTTTGAGCATGGTTTGAACTATGAAAAGGTGGCATACAAATAAAATTTTGTGTGTGTGTGTGTGTGTGTGTGTGTGTGTGTGTGAGAGAGAGAGAGAGAGAGAGAGAGAGAGAGAGAGAGAGAGACCATGCTGACTGGTATGCTTTTTTACTTTGTACTGCCCCCTCCCCTGCTGTGCTGTCAGAGACCAGTCTGAGGAGTACAGCTCCGACCAGGACCCTGAAGCTGCCCAGGAACAGTAGAGATTTGGAACAGTGGTTTGCAGAGGGGCATAGTTCTGAAGACAAAATTTGGGACGAATGGGGTGGGGTGGGGAGAGCAAAGTGAAGAAGAACCAGAAGAGAGAGCTAACAGACTCTCTCTCTCCGGAAAGTGTCCAGCCTATCAGTCCAAGGTGATGTAGAGCAGATAAGGTGGCTACACAAAAAGCACAGTGGTTGTGAAATCAGGTTGCAAGGTGGAAACCTTAATTGGGAACACCGTCATTCCAAGAATGGCTGCTTTGTTCTTTCGCTGTGATCATTAAAGACTCTTTAAATGGTAAGAGACACTTCTCACTTTGTCCTGCTTATCTATGGCCGAAGTGGGGAAGGAAGCCCAGTCCCCGAAGCCTCACATGTGCTCAGTGATATTCATGGCCAATTTCCTTCCATGCAAATGCTTATTTATACTCCCAATCACAAATAAAGCCCATCTGTGTGATTTCACCTATTAGCTAAAGTGCAGGCTCCACTTACACAGCAAACAAGTGCTAAAAACTGGTCTGGTGAACAAGGCACTTTCTTCTACCAGAAAACCAAATGTTCTGTTGCTGGGGCAAAATGGATTGCAATTAGCATACACATGCAAACTTTTTCCTCCATGCCGCCACTGGCTGTGGAATTATCTTTGGTATGACCCTTTTTTCACATCACCATGAAAACCTTTCGCTGGCGTTTTCATGGAGAGATCTGGTATTTTTACAAGCACCCGGGAAAGTGGCTGAAAATTCATTTTCTCCCCAGGACATTTTGCCACACAGGAGCACATTGAGAGTGGTTACAAACATAACGTTTGGAGATTTGGGGATAAGTTCTATTAAGGGATTTCAAAAGCACCTCCGTGCAAAAGTGAAAATTAAACAGATCCCCACAGAAAAAGCGCAACCCTCTTAGCATATGCAGCTAGAAAAAGCTGCATTCAACATATAACATTTCCACCTGGAGGTGTTCAAATGATTACTTAAAAACAAATCCACCCGTATGAGTTTCAAATTCCAGTCATACTTTGGATCCTGAATGCCTTGCAAGTCAAATGTTTTGGCTCCCAAACGCCGCAAACCCAGAAGTGAGTGTTCCGGTTTGTGAACATTCTTTGGAACCCAAACGTCCGAGGCAGCTTCCAATTGGCTGCAGGAGCTTCCTGCAGCCAATCGGAAGCTGCGGCTTGGTTTCTGAACGTTTTGGAAGTCGGACTGACTTCTGGAATGGATTCTGTTCGACTTCCAAGGTACCAATGTATACGTTGACAATGGCTTCATCAGCAAGTATCCCCCAGGTTAAAAACAACAGCAACACAGTGGCTGTAATCCAGGCATCCCCAAACTTCGGCCCTCCAGATGTTTCGGACTACAATTCCCATCATCCCCGACCACTGGTCCTGTTAGCTAGGGATCATGGGAGTTGTAGGCCAAAACATCTGGAGGGCTGCAGTTTGGGGGGGTGCCTGCTGTAATCTATCGTAAGTCAGTGGCTGGAGAAGGAATTTCAACACAGATCTTCCAGGGTTAGGAATTTTCACACGGGCTGCTGGGAATACCCAACAAGAGGCTAGTATTTGTCATTTGTAAATGGTCTCAATGTGGGACAGAAAACAAAGGAGTTATTTTAAAATCATGACATACATTCTGGCCAATGTAGGTAGTGCCTGAATATTACTGACATGCAGCAAATGCAAAAATAAATAAATGAATGAATGAATGCAACCATCAGATGTGGAAATGGCCTGACAGCCTTTTCACAGGGCTGCAATGCACCTACTGGAGCTCCTTCTTGATATACAATTTGCTCCTTTGTACTCCATCAGGCCCAATAGTACATTTTGTCACAAAACGCTGACATGACTTGTGCACGCTGGCTCCCACTGTTCCCTTTTATTTTCTGACTGCTTGGCAGGCAATCAATCCAGAGAGATAAATGCTTCCCCGTCTAAGCTGTTAATTAGCTGGCATACATCACTGTCGTTAATGGTGTCGGCTGCTGCCTCCGACATGCTGGGGTCACCTTCTCTGCAGAGGGCCTTAGACCTTAGCCGCTACCCACCAGGTTGTTTGAGTAGTCCGGGGGACTGGGGGAGAGGGGTCGCACAGCTCAGTTACCGACAAACGAGGCAGGGCTGTAAACCAACCTAAGCCGCTCCGACATTTATGTTCACATGAACGACTAAACATTTAACATCTCATTAACAAGCGCTTAATGTGCTTCCGATTTTCGAGCTGCTCAAGGGGACCGGCGGCTGCGTACGCACGATACCTTTATAGCACATTCCGAGCACTTTTTTGCCCTCAAAGAATTCTGGGCATTGCAGTTTTCCCCTTGCAGTGTTACAATTCCTAGCCACCCTTTAAAAACTTGTTGTTTGTTTAGTCGTCTAAGGCGTGTTCGACTCTCCATGACCCCATGAACCAGAGCATGCCTTGGAAACGCTCACTTTCTTCTCAAAGCTTCTCCTTTTTTTAATCTCCATGGAGTTTTCTTGGCAAAATACTGGTTTGCCAATTCCTTCTCCAGGTGGATCACATTTAGTCTAAACTCTCGGCTATGACCTGTCCGTCTTGGGTGGCCCTGCATGGCATAGCTCATAGCTTCTTGGAGTTATTCAAGCCCCTTCGCCATGAAGGGGCTTAAAAAACTACAGTGCCCAGAATTCTTTCAGAGGGATGGGGAATGGGCTTTGAGAGTGGGGATGCTGCCTATCTGCTTCTAGTGGGAAAGAGTTTGGCCCACAACATTGAATCCATGAGTTTTTGTTGACATAGAGTCATGCGTCTTGTCCACAGGAGACCAATAGTGCCCGTCAATATGATCAGTTTGGGGTCTGCAGGCTAAGGTATCAGGGTGTTGTACGCTGGTACAAAAACCTTAAACCTGACCTGGTAATTCTTCCCTCTCTTTGGTTGGAAGGGCTCATAGACCCTGAGAGTCATCTAGTCCTGCCATTCAGGAATCCTGCCCACAGCCGTCCCTGAGTTGGCTTGAACCAACCAACCAACCAACCTTTGTGTTGCATTGAGCTTTGCCTTTATCGAGCTATTATGGAAGGCAGGCTAGAAGCTGGATTGAATCAAGAATAATGATATAAAGGAAAGGCACGTTCCAAATGTGGGGGCTCCCAGGAGGCCCTGGGACATTCCAGCTGTCCCTCCGACCTCTTGAACAAAGCAGCACCTGCCGAGTAGGGGATTTATCTGCAGCAGCATCCGACACACTGCGAGGCAATGCATGCAGTCAGAAGGGAAGAATAGGGAAGCTGCCCCTCCGTTCATCAGAAATGCTTTCAATCCTGGCCCAAATGCACCTCCGCTTTGGCACAGAAAATCAACACTACAAAATTCTTGCTTCGAAACACATACAGAGTTATACATACACCTTGAATAACACAGGTCCAGAATGCCTTACCCTGCACATCTCAATCTGATCAACAAAAACTCGTGGATTCCGTGTTGTGGGCCCAACTCTGCGGAACTCTTTCCCACTAGAAGCCAGACAGGCAGCATCCTTGCTGAGTTCCAGACACTTGGTTAAAACTGTTTTATTTTAGGAGGCATCACAAATGCTTCTTTGGTTTACGTTCCCGATTTGAAATTTCTAAGCTTTTAAATTTAATAGGTTTATCTGATGTTTTATTTTGGTGTGTACTGCATTTTTATTTTATTTTTTAAATCATGGTAAGCCACTTTGAGACCTCGATGGTAAAAAAGCAGGGCACACGTTTTAAAAGCAACAAAACAAATAAATGACGCGATTGCGCGCAGCTCGGGTCTGCACGAACAAAAAAGTGTTGGTCGTCGGTACTAACCCTATGTAGTTGGTCCTCAAAGATATCTCCAGCTCCCGAAGAATCTGGGTGGACTCTTGGGCCCGTCTCTTAAACTGGGCGAACAAAGCAGAATGAAAAACAGGTTAGCGGGCAACCGTACCAGCAACGCTGATTATCAACGTTTTTACTTGCATCGTGCAGACGATTCATAAATTGCCTTTTAAAAAATAAATAAACAGGTTTCAAAAATACCCAAGCTTAAGTGAGAAATGCACATGTGCAGCATGAGAAATTCTGAAAGGCAGGTGTGCATTGAAGCAGTCGGATTTCCTCATAATAAAGGAGGGATGACACATCTCCTCCTCCTGCCATCAAGGACTGCATTTCTTCAGAAGCTGCATGGCAGTAGTGTGGTGGATACGTCCCACAGCTCCATCCATCCATTCCCCTTTCTCGCACACCACCCATTAATACTGAGATCCATCTATCCCCATCTCCCATGCTCTGCTTTTCCCTATCTCTTGCCCTCCTTTTTCTCTCCTGCTGCCATGGATTTGCCGCTAAATTCCTTCCCTTCCCCACTGCTCTCTGCATCCAGCCGCCACTCAAGAGTCTGGGAGGCAGGAGGCAGCACAGAGATGCTCAGAGGCCTGGCTGCAGAACTCTATCTGCCCTGCTCCATGGTTCGGCCTCCAAGCTCACAGATGCTCCCGTCCGCTGGTCCATCTCGCTCTTCTCCCAAGTCCCGTCCACCTTTAAAGCGGCGTCGTACCACTTTGAAACAGCCATGACTCCCTCTTCAAAGAGTCCCACGAGCTTGCAGTTTGTTAAGGGTGTTCAAGCGACCCTTATTCCCTTCTCCCAGAGCTACAATTCTTGGGAGTGCTTTAACAACCAAATCCTCTTCCCAAGGAGCTCCGGAAATTATAGCTCTGGGAAGGAGGACAAGCTGCAAAGGAAATCAGGGGACAGCATAGAATACGATTACGGTTGCATCATCCAGTTTGAAGTCACCTTTCCGCTGAATGCACCCGTATCCAGATAGCTCTTCAGTTTCTGGATGTAGGCCGAAGGTGGGTTCTTGACCTGAAACCTTTCCTGCGGAAAGAGGCACAAAAAGAAGAACAAGGCAGGCTTTATCGAATTGCAGGTGGGCATTTTAGAGCTGCCTCTAAAAGCACAAACATACTATGAGAACACAAACGAGGGACAAATTCACATGGCAGATATTTGGGCCAGCGGAGTAGACAACACCCAACACGATGTGTCTCCCTGCAGAGATACTGCAGGAGCAGCTGGGCCCAAACATCAACATATTGCAGTTGCTACGCAAACATAGGTAAAAGGTCAAGGACCCCTGGACAGTTAAGTCCAGCCAAAGGCGAGTATGGGATTGCAATGCTCATCTCGCTTTCAGGCCGAGGGAGCCGGCGTTTGTCCACAGACAGCTTTCCAGGTCATGTGGCCAGCAGGACTAAACTGCTTCTGGCGCAACAAAACACTGACGGAAACCAGAGCACATGGAAACAGTGTTTACCTTCCCGCCACAGCGGTAGCTATTTATCTACTTGCACTGGTGTGCTTTCGAACTGCTAGGTTGGCAGGAGATGGGACAGAGCAATGGGAGCTCGTCCCATTGCAGGGATTCGAACTGCCGACCTTCTGATCGGCAAGCCCAAGAGACTCAGTGGTTTAAACCACAGCGCCACCCATGTCCCTGCGAAAAGACGTACAACTCTACACACACAATCTCCCCACGCCCTGGTAAAAGCTTCCAGTTCTGTGCGGAAAGCCGCAAGCAGCTCTTCCTCCTGCGACAATTGTGTTGCACCACCATCCTTGTGACACAGTGTGTTGCACCAGAAGGACTGTGTATGTACTGTGACTATCAGCTGATCTCCTCACCTTGTTTATTCCCTAAAGCACTGAGTTAAGCAATGCTGTGTTTTGTTTTGTTTTTCTAAGTTTTAGAACAGGGCTAAACTTTTTAACCCCACTCTAAGTCCCATAAACATGAGAGACTTAGGGCTCGTCCCCACTTCCACATGTCTCACGCCTAGAAAGCACAAGTCCACTTGCCATTGCCCTAGTGCTTTGCTCTGGAAAACTCCTTCCCTGGCGCTAAATCGGAACGAACGGACATCCACTCACTTAAAACTCGATTGCTGTTTGTTCCGATTCAGCACTAAAGAGCAGGTTTTCACGGGGCAAGGGGTGGGAGCAGCAGGGCAAGTGGAAGTACGGATGAGCCATACTGTCAACTCTATGCGGGAAGTATACCAACTTAGGTTCTCATGCAGAGCCTTTATTCTGAAACAATCCCCGTGGGGGGGGGGATTAAAAATAAAATTTGGAGAGGCCACCCATCATGTCCAAGAGATTCCTTCAAATGCCCCCACCCACAACTTGAAGCACAAACTTTAAGGCACCAAGCTTAATTGTGTTTTGACCTCTGCTCAAGACTCGTTTTTCTTGTTACAACATTAGCCGATTTCAATCCCTAGCTTTTCGTGAAATGTTCTGTTAATTTTCTACTGTAATCATCATTGCTTTTAATATATGTGGGTTTAATATATTTGGTAAACTGCCCTGGAATGTGGGCGGTATGTAAATATTTTAACGTGAATACATAATTTATTTATTTTTAAAAATTAAAACTAAAATACCCGTCATTCCATGTTTCTATTACAACAGAGTAACGTAGTCTCTTAGACACAAATTCTGAGGGCTATTCCACACAAATCGCTCTCGGATAAATCTGCCAGTTAACCAGAAAGCTGCCAACCTGGACAGTTGTTGCTATTTTTGTTAATATAACAAATATTATTTTAGTAATTACCATTTTAGTATCGGTAATTGTTTTAGTATTATTATTTTAGGACCAGTTGCCAGAAGCATATTTTTTTTAATGAACTCTCTCTCTCTCTCTCTCTCTCTCTCTCTCTCTATATATATATATATATATATATCCCCAAACCAAATCATCCATGAAGCTCTGTGTGAGGGACAGGGGATATCGCGAAGTCCCTCCCCTCCTGAGTTCAAGCCCATCCCCGAGCACAGGGGAAAGCAGAGAGAGTTCCGATTCCAATGGGGAAGCAGGAAGTCGTGTCCGAGGCTCAGGCAAGGTAGAGGAGCCAGGGTCCCAGGTGGGACAGGAAGGGGCGAATAAGGGGGGGAGACCCATCCCCCCAACTCCGGAATTACGTAGAAAGAGGAGGGGAAAGAGGATGGGTCTGCCAAAGCTTTTGTGTTGGAGAAAGACGCGCCAAAAGCCATTCGGAGGTTCTGGAACCGACTGACCACCTCACTCTGTGTAAATAGCAATGACTTCAGCACTGTAAATACGCAGCACCAATAAAAGAATAAAATGCAGAGCTGCGTAGCGTCGTTACTCTGAAGTAGCCCACTCCGGCCACTGTGACAGCAACCTCCGAATCACTTTTTGGGCTACTTTGGAGTTGCCGGGATGAGCGTCTCAGAGGCGGAGAGATGGCGGCAGATCGCGGAGCAAGCCCAGCAAGAACTGCAGCAGCTGTCGCTGCAGGCGCAGGGGGAATTGAAGGCAGCTAAAGAAGAGACTAAGAAGGTCCAGGACGACCGGCTACAACTTGCGGAACAGGTGAGAGCGCTACAGGAAAGAGAGCAGGAATTAAGGGCGGTGGCGGTAGACCTCCAAAACAAGCTGGATGCAGAGAAAAACAAGGCGGGAGGGGCACCCCAAGTCCAAGTGCTGCCAGGAAGGAGAGCCGGGACCCTAGTAAGCAAGTTCAACGGAGACCCGAGGGAATATCAGGGCTTTGAGACTGAGATTGTGTATGCTCTTGAGCTGCACCACGATGAGTTCCCTGATGATGAGCACAGGGTAGCGTTTATTGTGGAGCACCTTACCGGGGCAGCCAGGGAGTGGCTAAGACCGTTAATCGCAACAAAGAATCCTTGCATGAAGAATGTCAAACTATTTCTAGAAGGTTTGAAAACGATGTATTCGTCCGATAGTCATATGGACCAGACTAAGGAGGAACTTCATAATTTACGCCAAGGAAATATGACAGTTCGCGCGTATTGGGCGAAATTCACCATGCTGGTGCACAGATTGGGGTGGGAACTGGAGTCACCCCCAATGCAAGCGGCGTTCTACTTGGGGTTGCATGAGGAGGTGAAGGATGAGCTCTCGAGAGGTCCAAAGCCCAGTAATATGGATCAGCTGAGCAAAGCGGCTCTGGCGGTGGGGGTGAGACAGGAATCCCGGTGGAGCGACAAGCAAGCAACGCGCGCAAAGCGGGCTTGGTTCCCACGGTCGCAGGAGAAGCCACTCCCCCAACAACCCTTTCAAGCCACGCCTGGGGCCAGCCAGGACCAGGAACCCATGCAGATTGATAGCGCGCGCGCGCGGGCTTTTCAAACCCCAGCGGCGCCAAGACGCAAGGAGGGAAGGGGTGGGAATTGCTTTCTCTGCAACTCCCCCCAGCATCTCGTCAGAGACTGCCCACATCGCAGGGAGTGGCAAGGAAAGGCGGGAACGGTTGTGCCCTCCCCCACTGACGCAGCACCACAGCAGGGAAACGGGAAAGCCTGGCTGCAGGAGACAAGGGGCAGCAGCCAGGCACAGTCAGCAGACAACAGCCCCAGCCCACCCACCCGCACAGAGAGGAGCAGAGCCAGCCCACCCCTCCCAGAGCAGGAGTGGTTCTAGAAGTGACGCTCACGCTCCCAAATGGCTATCCCCTGACGGTCCTCGCCCTAATTGACAGTGGGGCGTCAGCGAACTTCTTCTCGAGAAACTTTGCAGAAGAGCACCAGATCCAGCTTCTGCAGCTGGATTTTCCTCTGCACGTGGCGACCATTGACGGCAGAGAGCTGCTGGGAGGGGCCATCACTCATCAACCCCCCCCCCATGAAAATGACGGTGGGAAGGCACTCAGAGACACTGGCATTCAACGTCACCACCATCTCAGACCCCCCCCCCATCGTCTTGGGCATGAGCTGGCTGGCGCGCCACGACCCCTCCATCAGTTGGCACCAGAGATGCATCACTTTTGGATCGGACTTTTGCCTGGAACATTGCATGCAGCACCAACCAGGGGAGGGGCCTCCGATAGCCACGGTGGCCACCATGCACGTCAAAGGGGGTGAGGCGATACCCAAGCCGTACTGGGACCTGCAGGAGGTCTTCAGCGAAGCGGAGTCCGACCACCTACCCCCACACAGGCCTTTTGACTGCCAGATCAACCTGGTGCCAGGGGCAACTATACCCCCAGCCAAGCTGTACGCCATGTCAGACCAGGAACTGGAGGATCTGCGCGCTTTCATCGACAAGAACCTCAAGCGGGGGTTCATCAGAGAAAGCAAGGCAGCAGGGGGCAGCCCAGTCTTCTGGGTGGACAAGAAAGACACGCAACAGCGCCGTCTTGTGGTGGATTTTAGACGGCTGAATTCAGTGACAGAGCCAGTGGCTTTCCCCATGCCCAGAGTGGACGATCTGTTGACAGCGGCACGCAGGGGCAAGATTTTCACCAAGCTAGACCTAAGAGGGGCGTACAACTTGATCAGGATCCGGGAGGGCGATGAATGGAAAACCACGATGTTCACGCCTCTGGGCTCTTTTGAATATCTGGTGATGCCCTTCGGGTTGCAAGGGGGCTCAGCATGCTTCCAGGCCTTCATGCACCACGTCCTGGGGTCCCTCCTCTTCAGGAAATGCTTGGTCTTCCTAGATGACATCCTTATCTATTCCGATGACCCAGTGCAGCATGTGAAAGATGTCAGGGAGGTGTTGCAGCGCCTGAAGGAGAACCACCTGTATGTGAAGCTGGAGAAGTGCAAGTTTCACACCAAGGAGGTGGACTTCCTGGGCTACAAGCTGTCAGACAAGGGGCTGGCGATGGACAAGGACAAGGTGCAGGCCATCCTGGACTGGCACAGCCCCAGGACGCGCAAAGATGCCCAACGCCTACTAGGCTTCGCCAACTTCTACAGGAAGTTCATCAAGAACTTCTCTCGCGTTACGGCTCCCATCACTGACTGCCTGAGAGGCAAGCAGAAGTTCAGGTGGACACCAGAGGCGCATGCAGCGTTCGAAAGCCTCAAGAGGGTGTTCGCCTCAGACCAGAACCTGTTCCACGTGGTTCAGGACGCGCCCCTACGCGTGGAGACAGATGCTTCTGATAAAGCTGTGGGCGCCATTTTGTTGCAACTGGACGCCAACAGAGAGTGGAGACCCTGTGCCTTCTTCTCCAGGAAGTTGACCCAGCCAGAGAGAAACTACACGGTGTTTGATCGGGAACTTCTTGCGATCCACGCTGCGTTCCAGCACTGGAGACACTTCCTGGTGGGCACCAAGCACCCCATCCAGGTGTGCACAGACCACAAGAACCTGGAGTTCTGGAGAACTGCCAGGGTGCTCAACCAGCGGCAGATACGGTGGGCAGAGTTCTTCTCGAACTTCAACTTCTCCATACACTACATCCCGGGAGAGCAGAATGTCAGGGCGGATGCCCTCTCCCGCAAGCCAGAGTACATGGAGGAGGAGGCGCCACCGGCACCCAGACACATTTTCCCCCCGTCAGCATGGTCCTGCGGAGCAGCAGTGGTGAGCGAGGCGGAACTCACAGCACTGACGGCAGCGGATGAATTTGCCAACCGCATCTTCAGAGAACTGAGAGGGGGGGGAGCAGGCAAAAGACTTTGCAGAACGCAGGGGGCTGCTTTTCTACAAGGGTGCACTGTACCTGCCCACCACCCAGCTTAGACGTACGGTCCTCAAGCAGATGCACGACAACCCAACGGCGGGTCATTTTGGGAGGGACAAAACCACTCACCTAGTCATGAGACACTTCTGGTGGCCAGGGGTGCGGGAAGATGTTAGAGACTATGTACGGGGCTGTGACACCTGCCAGCGGGCAAAGGTGGTCAGAGCAGCGCCACCGGGATTGCTGGAGCCCTTAGCCACGCCACACAGGCCGTGGGAAGTGGTGTCCATGGACTTCATCACAGATCTGCCTTCTTCCAGGGGCAAGACCGCAGTGTTGGTGGTGGTGGACCTCATGTCCAAAATGTGCCACTTTATACCGTGTGCCAGGGCGGTCTCTGCAGAGGAGACAGCCAAACTGTTTGTGGATCACGTATTCAGACTGCATGGATTACCTTTAAGGGTTATTTCGGATCGTGGCCGCCAATTTGTTTCCAGGTTCTGGCGGCGGCTCATGAACCTCCTGCAGGTGGAGGTCAGCTTGTCGACGGCTAGACACCCGCAGACCAATGGACAGGCGGAGAGGGTCAACGCCATTCTGCAGCAGTACCTGAGATGCTACGTCAGCCAGCGGCAAACGGACTGGGTGGATCGCCTGCCACTGGCAGAATTTGCCTACAACAATGTGGTGCACGTCTCCACAGGGGTGTCGCCCTTTAAGGCCAATTACGGGCGCGACCTCAGATCTTTCCCAGAGAGGGAGGGGGAGGAGGAGGAGGAGGGCCCACAGGCTGAGGATTGGGCAGAGGAACTGGAGACGGTGCACCAGCAGCTTAGAGAACACTTGGAGAGAGCCAAGGAAGCGTACAAGAAGGGGGCAGATCGCCACAGGCGACCGGGGGAGGTCATTAGGGTGGGGGACAAAGTTTGGTTGTCCTCGGAGGGCCTTCCCATCAGAGGGAGGTGCAAAAAGCTGGCGCCCAGAAGGTTGGGCCCCTTCACGGTCACGCACCAGGTCAACCCGGTGGCATACAGGCTGGCACTGCCAGAGGACATGAGGGTGCACCCAGTGTTTCATAGATCGCTGCTGTCGCCGTACAGGGAAAGCAGCAGGCTCCGAGGCAGCGAACAAACCCCTGAGGGAGGGGGGGGAGAGAGAAGGCAGGGAGCAACTCAATGAGGCCACGGCCATCCTGGACTCAAGGAGGGGGGTGGGGGGCCTGGAGTACCTCATGGCATGGGAGGATGCTCCACCGTCCCAGAATGAATGGGTCCCAGCCACTCAGATACAGGAGGAATTCCTGGTAGAAGAATTTCACGCCCTCTTTCCCCATAGACCCAAGCCCTGGCACATGGAAAGGGAGGGGGAGGGGGAGGAAGCACGGGAGAGCAGTTCACCATGGCGCTGGGAAGCGGAGTTTGAGGAACCAGAGGATGAGGTATGGGTGTCACCGAGATCCACCCAGTCAGAGGAAGGAGCAGATTGGCAGAACATTTTTACCCCCACCAGCTCTGACGCCACGGACTTTTTGGGATTCCCGTCCTCCCAGGCGGAAGGGGGGGGCTCGCAGGACTGGGGGGAGGTGTTCACACCAACGGGCTCGGAAAGCACTGAGTTCTTAGGCTTCCAGTCGTCACCGACACCTGGGGGGGACCTGGGGAGGGGTGAAGGAGAGCTTGGGAGGGGGGTGGATGTGAGGGACAGGGGATATCGCGAAGTCCCTCCCCTCCTGAGTTCAAGCCCATCCCCGAGCACAGGGGAAAGCAGAGAGAGTTCCGATTCCAATGGGGAAGCAGGAAGTCGTGTCCGAGGCTCAGGCAAGGTAGAGGAGCCAGGGTCCCAGGTGGGACAGGAAGGGGCGAATAAGGGGGGGGGAGACCCATCCCCCCAACTCCGGAATTACGCAGAAAGAGGAGGGGAAAGAGGATGGGTCTGCCAAAGCTTTTGTGTTGGAGAAAGACGCGCCAAAAGCCATTCGGAGGTTCTGGAACCGACTGACCACCTCACTCTGTGTAAATAGCAATGACTTCAGCACTGTAAATACGCAGCACCAATAAAAGAATAAAATGCAGAGCTGCGTAGCGTCGTTACTCTGAAGTAGCCCACTCCGGCCACTGTGACACTCTGTATAAATTTGTTTTGTATATTCTGGCTTGTGAAATTTCAAACAGATTTTGGGGCAGAAAGACAGGTGGAGGAGAGCTATTCCACATATGTAGCTAATAAGGCGACAGCAGCCATTTTAAGCAGGCTGGAGCTTGCTTGCCCCTGGAAATATTAGCTGAACGTAGAACGGCAGTTGGATTAAACTGATTAAAGATGGATGCCACGTTCTTCTCTGACAGCTTTGAAACTCTGAGGCCGTGAAGGGTTTAAGTCACATAATAGTGCTCCTGTGCCATTTCAATGGGGCTTGTGCAGCAGAACATCCTAGCAGGTTGTGCCTGTGGATCTGGTATGTGTGCTTCCCTCTGTATTGACTTTTATAGTAGCTTGTGCCTGTGGATCTGATCTGTGTGCTTCCCTCTGTATTGACTTTTATACTAGAGTTGTGCCTGTGGATCTGATCTGTGTGCTTCCCTCTGTATTGACTTTTATACTAGGTTGTGCCTGTGGATCTGATCTGTGTGCTTCCCTCCGTATTGACTTTTATAGTAGCTTGTGCCTGTGGATCTGATCTGTGTGCTTCCCTCCGTATTGACTTTTATAGTAGCTTGTGCCTGTGGATCTGATCTGTGTGCTTCCCTCCGTATTGACTTTTATAGTAGCTTGTGCCTGTGGATCTGATCTGTGTGCTTCCCTCCGTATTGACCTTTATAGTAGCTTGTGCCTGTGGATCTGATCTGTGTGCTTCCCTCCGTATTGACTTTTATAGTAGCTTGTGCCTGTGGATCTGATCTGTGTGCTTCCCTCCGTATTGACTTTTATAGTAGCTTGTGCCTGTGGATCTGATCTGTGTGCTGCCCTCCGTATTGACTTTTATAGTAGCTTGTGCCTGTGGATCTGATCTGTGTGCTTCCCTCCGTATTGACTTTTATAGTAGCTTGTGCCTGTGGATCTGATCTGTGTGCTGCCCTCCGTATTGACTTTTATAGTAGTCTGTGCCTGTGGATCTGATCTGTGTGCTTCCCTCCATATTGACTTTTATAGTAGTTTGTGCCTGTGGATCTGATCTGTGTGCTTAATAATAATAATAATAATAATTCCTCCGCATTGACTTTTATAGCACCTGAGGCAGCTTAAGCTAACCTTGCCACATGGTAGGGCCGCTTCTCTGTTTTCTGCCTTCCTCAGGCACTCCCCATTTCCTACCACCGGCCTCTCGCGCTCCCTCCCCCTCGTTTCTCCACAGCCGCATTCACACATACAATTGCGCACGTCTTTCTTAGCAAATCAAACAGCCGCAAGGAGGAAACTGGTCATTTCCCCACACTCCCTGCCACATCCTACATGATTCCGGAGAGACCAACTCTCTCTCCCTCCTCGCCCGTCACTCGACGGCACATGCTGCGAATCACAACGCAGAATGGCCAGACCCAAGGGTGACACAAGGCCTTGTGACCCGTTTTCGCTCGAGCAGCCGAGCAGCGAGTTGAGGTTAGGGCTGCCTTCTCCTTCCCCGCTGCCCACTCGCTCAGCAAACACCTTGAGATTGCCAGGAGTTTCTATTTCAGATGCCACATCCCCTGTGGCAGAGCTGTCTTCGCTGAATCCCACACAGACATCTGCACATCTCAAATGAGTCACTCCTCTCCCCTTCCCCCCCGTCTTCTCGGCATCATTCACAAGCCTGTTCCTTTATTAACCGAGAAATATATAGCTTCACAGCATGAACGGGTGCCATATTTTCTCTCTCGCTGCCAGCAGCTCCTGTTGAAAAGTGACCCTGCCAAACTGTTTTGTTCTTGTTTAGTTTAAAATTATAAGAAAAGGGTATGTACATAGAAGAAGTGTAAATTAACACCTCATGATTTAACTCTGTACATGTACCAAAGACTATGCATGGGTCTAAATTAATAATTAAAAGATTTTATTCATTAATTTAGATCCATACATAAGTCTTTGGTACATGTACAGACTGTGGGCAGGATTCCTGAATGGCAGGACTAGATGACTCTCCGGGTCTATGAGCCCTTACAACCAAAGAGAGGGAAGAGACCACAAGGGCCATCCAGTCCAACCCCCTGCCAAGCAGGAAACACCATCAAAGCATTCCTGACATATGCCTGTCAAGCCTCCGCTTAAAGACCTCCAAAGAAGGAGACTCCACCATACTTCTTGGCAGCAAATTCCTTAGAAAAAGGAGAGGAAAACTCTCAGGCTGGAGATAGATTTTTTTGGGGGGGGGCATCTCTCCAGAGCAGGGTTCAGCAACCTTTTTCAGCCATGGGCCGGTCCACCGTCCCTCAGACCTTGTGGAGGGCCAGACTATTTTTTTGGGGGGGGGGAGAGAACGAATTCCTATGCCCCACAAATAACCCAGAGACGCATTTTAAATAAAAGGACACATTCGACTCATGTAAAAACACGCTGATTCCCGGACCGTCCACGGGCTGGATTGAGAAAGCAATTGGGCCGCATCCGGCCCCTGGGCCTTAGGTTGCCTACCCCTGCTCCAGAGAGACAAAGGCAGATTGACAGAAGGAATCACTACTTGTGGTGCAGACACCCCACTTCTGTCTGTGGCCAAACAGCTCTGGCAGGTATTTGTATGGTTCCTAAAACCTACAAACCCCATTTGACCAAAGAAGATAATAAATGTGTGTGCGCTTCGTGGAGAACTGCCTCCCCCTCAAAACACGTCCCCTCTCCCTATAACCTTATGGGACTTGTCACTTTCGCTCTGGTATAAAAATATGTAGAGTTTAGCACCAGCTGAAAAAAATAACCCATAAATTACATGTCGCCAAAAGGCTCAGGAGACCCCCCCAAAATTATCTGCTGTTTGGTGGAGTATTATCGTATATACAACAAATGCATACACACAATACTCCCTTCTCCAGGTCATAATGTGAATTTTGGCTTTCCTAATGAGTTTAAGTAGAGTGGTAACTTGGTTTTCGAACGTAATCCGTTCCAGAAGACCGTTTGACTTCCGAAACGTTCGAAAACCGAGGCGCTAAGGGGCCGCCTGCAAATTCAATAGAGAAAACTGAGGAAGAAAAAACTCAGCAGAAGCCGTTCGACTTCTGAGGCACGTTCGGAAATGGAAGCATTTACGACCGGGTTTTGGGCGTTCGAAAACTGAAATGTTCGATGTCTGAGACATTTGAAAACCGAGGTACCAACGTAACACTACTCAGGGCCGGCTCTAGGGGTAGTCCGGGTGGCGTGGGGCGCCGGGGCGTCGGAGCGATCTCCGCACCATGGCGCCCGACGTGCTTGAGACGGCCCTGACTCTACTCACCAAATTTAAATCTCTGCCAGATATACTGCGTTGCTTATTGCTTTGTAATTGTACTTCTGCTATTTTTGCCGTTTAGCTTTGTTTGACTTACCTCAGTGAAAAGTTTTTGTTTTGTTTTTAATTATAGAATCTCTCTCAAACTAGGTGTGTACCAACGTACTAAATGCAAGAATTGGCTAGCCCCCCCCCCTTACCCACAATGCAGCGAGTCTGGTTCTTCTTGCCTTTGTACTGCAAATGACAGGCGTATTTGCCTCCAAATCAAATGCTGATTTAATGCTCAACTTTGACTCTCCCTCATGCCAGTTAGAGCCGCTTGCAGCCAGCTTCTGACAGACAGAGACAGAAAGAGCTTTCCCTGAACTTGGTCCTGACAAGAATCTTGCATATCTGGAATGAAAGTGCTGGACTAATTTGGCGCTAATTAAAAAAAACACAAAACAACTAATAGGGTGGTACCTTGGTTTTCAAGCGCCTTGGTACTCGAACAACTTGGATCCCAAACACTGCAAACCCAGAAGTAAGTATTCCAGTTTGCGAACCTTTTTCGGAAGCCAAACATGCTCTGTTTGGAGTGTTACACTTCTGATTTCAGTGCCACACTTCCGTTTTGAGTGTTATGCTGAGGACTGTCTAGTTTTGCTATTTATTTGCAGCTCTTTTGTTTTTGTTTTTGTGTCTGTGTGGAACCCAGTTCAGCTACTGATTGATTGGTTGTGTGACTGCAGTACATTGTTTATTGCTTTCATTTTATGGATCCATGGTCTCGTTAGATAGAATCATAGAATCATAGAAGAATCATAGAGTTGGAAGAGACCACAAGGGCCATCCAGTCCAACCCCCTGCCAAGCAGGAAACACCATCAAAGCATTCCTGGCATATGGCTGTCAAGCCTCTGCTTAAAGACCTCCAAACGGATTAATCCGTTTTGCATTACATTCTATGGGAAAGCGTGCCTTTGTTTTGGAACGCTTTGGTTTTGGAACGGACCCCCAGAACGGATTAAGTTTGAGAACCGAGGCACCACTGTATGGGAAACTGGAAAGAAGTGGCGTCTGCATGCATGGCAGTGGTGCTGGCAAATCCTGCAAGTTTTTATGAAATCCTTCAATGATCCCCCAAGTCCCCATAGAATTATTATGAGCTCAAAATCTTTTGCCAGAATTTTTTTTATATAAATAATTTTTATCAAATTTTCCAAATAAGCAAAAAATAAAAAGAATTTTTTTTAACATTCCATCTTATATTCCCCTCTCATTTCAATTTCGCTCTGCCGAGCCGTGACTTCCCTCCCTCCCTTCATTCGGCTTTCTTGTTGCCTCTTGTCTCACAGTTGTTTTATACAAACATATATAAATTAAATTCGTAGGATTTATTTCAGTCCTGCAAGTGTCTTTAAACTTCTACACTTCTTCTCTATATAGTCAATAAATTTACTCCGTTCCCCTTGGAACTTTGTCTCTCCTTGGATTCGGAACCCACAGGTCAATTTTGCCAATTCTGCATAGTCAAACATTTTCGCTCGCCACTCCTCAATTGTTGGTATCTCATGTAATTTCCATTTTTGGGCTAGTAATGTCCTTGCCGCGGTTGTAGCATACATAAATAGTCTCTTGTCCCCCTTTGCTATTTCCTCTCCCATTAGTCCCAGTAAAAAAGCTTCAGGTTTTTTTGGGAAAAGTGTACTTAAACATCTTTTTCAACTCATTATATATCATTTCCCAAAATCCTTTTACTTTCTCACATGTCCACTTTACCCAGAATTTTAAGGCGGTCATGGAAACCACAGAGTAGGGGCAAACTGAACCATGGTGATATGTGCCGTTTCCTATTCTTCAACTCTGAGAGCTATGGCCGTTTAAGGCCGATTCACAATGCAACATGTAGAATTACTTAAGAAAGAAATGAAAAAAAAAGGAAAGGCCACTCTGGTCTCTTACCTGGTCACAGATCAACTCCCATTTCTTTTCATTGTCATACTGGCTCAGTAGCTTCATTTTGTCTGGCGGCAAGTTCATGGAATTCTAAAGGACAAGAAGGAAATAAGAAAAATGACTATATTACAGATGCAGTTAGTATATAAGATGCACCTTTGCAACCACTCTGAAGGTTTAATAAAAGCTGCAAAGCAACTGAATAGGGAGAATTCATTCATAACAGAGCTGATGATGGAAGCAAGGCAAGGCACTTATTTAACTTTTCTCCCCTCTTTCTAAAGCAATGGAGATCGCTTCAATATCACTGTTTTTCTCAAAGAAGGATACTGTTTGCTCATGCATCTATTCCCAAGAATTTAGACTCCCCTCACCAATTCCTTTTTCTACACTGATTTTTCCCAGGACTCATCCCTTTTAAACAAAACAAAAAGCAAACAAACTCATTTTAGTTTAAAATATGGGATTGTCACAAAGAACCCTGGATACGTAATATGGATAATGCTTCTTTGAAGCACATGCTTTCATAATGTCCTATACTTACTAAGTTTTGGGAAAGAGAGCAGGACTATATAAGTAAGATGCTAACAGAACAATTTAAGATTTTCAAAGGTGAACATTATTTTGAACTATATACCTATTGTATGGAAAGTGACAGAACTGCAAGAAAAATGGATTCCACATGCCTTAATGGTGGCTAAGAGACCGAGACTGATGAACTGGAAGAATAGAAAAATGATTCCCCTGAATCAATAGCTTGACAACACAATATTAGCAACATCTGAACAGACTGCTTATAGACGCATACTTTCTTTGGATCAATATAATGATAGTTGGAGTGACTTTATTGATTATTGATTGGTTATTGATAAAGAAATTTGTGTTAGAATAATAAGACTATACACATTTGTATACTAATGTATGCAAATGTAAGTCAGCCTTTTTCATTTATTTTCATTCACATTTTTCTTTTCACCACTTTTTCATTATATAAATGAAATTCTTCCAATAAAATATCTATATCTATATCTATCTATAAAGAACATGGGCAATAAAATATTTTCCTATTCTGCATGAATAGGAAAAATCAACATGTTACCGTACCTACAAGTCAAAAGAGAAAAAGACAACAAGACGATAAATGGGAAGCTATTGCATCCCCAAAGGGTGGCCTCGTAGCATCTTAAGGTATTTATATAACAGAAATTTGTCAGAGATTGTAAACTGCTTCACCTCTCTCTCCTGCCCCAATTTGCAACTAACATGAACAACTTTTTTTTCTAAACCCTACATTTATCAACCATCAGACCCATCAATGCTAATGTTACTAGGCTGCAGCCCAGAGATTTCCCTTGTATGTTTAAAATCCACCACTAACTCAAAAGCAAATAACCTATAGCTTCTCCTACTACAACAGCCATTCTCCACTGCATGACACATCTTTGTAGCAGGCAAAGGATGCCATCGCTGAATGCAGGCGCGGAGGAAAGTATGACACGTGAGGAGGGAAATGGGGAGAAGATGGCATGAGCTCTTGGTCCTCCAGATTAAAAGATACAGGGGGATCAAGCATCACAACTGGAGAGAGACGTGTCATAAGGTAATGTAAAAGTGCTGTCTAATATGTATAAGGTATTATTGGAATGGGAGACAAATGATGAGCAAGTAAAATCCTCAGTGACAATAGACATTGGCTATAATATAGATTCAGGGACCCAGGTGGCGCTGTGGTTAAACCACTGAGCCTAGGGCTTGCTGATCAGAAGGTCGGCGGTTTGAATCCCTGTGACGGGGTGAGCTCCCATTGCTTGGTCCCAGCTCCTGCCAACCTAGCAGTTCGAAAGCACATCAAAATGCAAGTACCGGTAGATAAATAGGAACCGCTACAGCGGGAAGGTAAACGGCGTTTCCGTGTGCTGCTCTGGTTTGCCAGAAGCGGCTTTGTCATGCTGGCCACATGGCTTGGAAGCTGTACGCCGGCTCCCTCGGCCAATAATGCGAGATGAGCGCGCAACCCCAGAGTCGGTCACGACTGGACCTAATGGTCAGGGGTCCCTTTACCTTTACCTTTATAATATAGATATGGAAGCACGGGAACGATTGTGGAATACGGATATAAAATTCACAACATGCTATGGTTTAAGAGAAAACTACAGTGGTACCTCGGAAGTCGAACGGAATCCGTTCCGAAAGTCCGTTCGACTTCCAAAACATTTGGAAACCAAGGCGCAGCTTTCCAATTGGCTGCAGGAAGCTCCTGGAGCCAATTGGAAGCTGCAGAAGGATGCTCGGGTTCCAAAGAACTTTTGCAAACCTGGACACTCACTTCTGGGTTTGCGGCGTTTGGGAGCCAAAACATTTGACTCGCAAGGCGTTTGCGAACCAAGGTACAACTATATATGAAAATGTTATGTCAATGGTATCCAACACCAAGTAAATTGGCAAAAATGTATAAATCGAAATCAAATAAGTGTTGGGAATGCAATGAGAAAGAAGGTACTTTCTATCAAAAGTGGTGGTCTTGCAGTAAAGTTAAAGCTTACTGGGAAATGATAGATAAAGAATGGAAAAAGATGTTAAAATAATGTTTGTAAAAACAAACAAACAAACAAACACAGAAACAAAACAAACACAGAAGCTTTCCTTTCGGGAATTATAGGGGCAGAGCTACCCAAACCGTACAGAAATTTATTCATGTATGCAACTACAGCGGCCAGAATGTAATTTGCCCAAAAATGGAAAGAAGAAGTCCCGACAAAAGAAGAATGGATACAAAAACTTGTGGAATACGCAGAAATGGCAAAACTTACTGGAAATATAAGAAATCACGATAACAAACTTTTAAATAAAAGAATGGAGATGGTTTATTGAATATTTACAAATTGTAAACAGATAAGAACATTGGCAGGGTTATTGTAATAACCTGTACAGGGGGGGGGGGACAAATACCCAGGATGCAATATTGCAACCTTACTAAAAACAAGCAAATCCCTCCCTTGGGATGACCCGGCAGATCAACGTCATTGTACAAAACTCTATGCTGACCGAAATGCCTGATGTGGGTGATACAAAAAGCCGGGGTTCCCTAACAACACGAATACTTGTGGGTTTGCTATGTTTCCCTTTCGCCACAACATACTGGAACAAAAGGGAACTCCCAGGCTCCTCGGGGCCAAGTGGCCGACCTGTTTGGATGAAATCAGTATGTATGTCAGTTGCACCAGGAAATTGCATGCCCCTGTGATGGAAGTGGCAACTGCTGTTGCTCAACCCAACGCCTTCCTACTTCTCCCACAGAAAGGTTAGTGGTTAGAGAACTCATCTCTCGGCAAGGCTGTACACAGGCTCACTTACAGCGCTGGAGACTTGTAATGTGCCAGTTCTCTTTCCTCCCCCTCCAAAAAAAAGAGGAAACAACAAGCTGGGGAAACATTTTCCGATCACTCAGCAGCCAGTGACGGCATCCACCATGGGCAGGGGCCGAACCTTCGCCTTCATCACGCGACACAGACTTGCTCTGAAAGGGGAGGCATCCGCTGAGATCTCCCATTTTTACTCTGGCCTATTTTTTATTCCCTAGGACTGCCTGAACAGCACCAACTTCAAGGAAAAGTACGGTATATTCATCGAGAGCAAAGCAAAACGGCTTTGCATGATACGACATCTGTATTCTTCCTGCAAAACCTAGGCTAAAAGAACAGAAAGCAGAGGGTTGTCGTTTTTTTGTTTTGCTCTTTTGCAAGTTCTCAGAAGCTCACGAATTAAGATAAAGCCGAGTTGCTTGGTGGTTCATGCCTAAGGCCTCACAATAATATCCCTAGAGATATTTGCTCTTTTCCCCGGCAAGCTAAGCAAGATAAATCCCAGTTTTAGCTTTTAAATGATGTAAATATTGAGAGTATGGCAGGTAACACATGCTAGCAGCATTTCCAAGTGAAATCTGACATTATTAAAGGATATGAACACAATTATTTTGATGGATCAGGCAGGTTCCTCTTGTCCAGCATTCTGGGTTGTACTCAGCCAACTGCTACTCAAAGTAGCTGTGCTGAAATTAATGACTACAGTATAACTAATTTATGTCCTTTAATTTCAATGGGCCTATTCCTGAGTAAAAAGTAGCTGAATGCAACCTCTTGTTTCCTATGCTGAAATACAGAATATGATTGTAGAAGATGACACTTTTTTCACTACTGAAGTTTTAATCAATTCAGCATTAATACAGTACCTGGATTCAGCTGATGCTAAATATCAATATTTCTTAACATCTAATGTATCATTAGATAGGACCCTCGTACCTACAGGACCGCCTCTCCTGGTATGCCCTGAGGAGGACCTTAAAGTCCATAAATAGCAACACTCTAGAGCAGGCATCCCCAAACTGCGGCCCTCCAGATGTTTTGGACTACAATTCCCATCTTCCCCAACCACTGGTCCTGTTAGCTAGGGATCATGGGAATTGTAGGCCAAAACATCTGGAGGGCCGCAGTTTGGGGATGCCTGCTCTAGAGGTCCCGGGCCCTAAGGAAGTCAGATTAGCCTCAACCAGAGCCAGGGCCTTTTCAACACTGGCTCCGGCCTGGTGGAATGCTCTGTCTCATGAGACCAGGGCCCTGCGGGATCTGATTTCTTTCTGTAACTCTGTAAGGCAGAGTTGTTCCACCTGGCCTTTGGCTTGGAATCAGCCTGATGCCCTCCCCCTCTTTCCTTTTCCTTCTGTGATGGAACCCCTATTTGGGGACTTCCCTGGCTTTTTTTTCTGGCCCGCGTAGGACCAGTCTGGATAGCTGGCCTTGGTGAAGATTTAATGGAAGTGAGAGCTGGACCATAAAGAAGGCTGATCGCCGAAGAATTGATGCTTTTGAATTATGGTGCTGGAGGAGACTCTTGAGAGTCCCATGGACTGCAAGAAGATCAAACCTATCCATTCTTAAGGAAATCAGCCCTGAGTGCTCACTGGAAGGACAGATCCTGAAGCTGAGGCTCCAATACTTTGGCCACCTCATGAGAAGAGAAGACTCCCTGGAAAAGACCCTGATGTTGGGAAAGATGGAGGGTGCAAGGAGAAGGGAACGACAGAGGACAAGATGGTTGGACAGTGTTCTTGAAGCTACCAACATGAGTCTGACCAAACTGCAGGAGGCAGTGGAAGACAGGAGTGCCTGGCGTGCTATGGTCCATGGGGTCACGAAGAGTCGGACACAACTAAATGACTAAACAACAACAACAACCCCCCAAACAGTTTTTGATCTGGGGTTCCACTGAAATGAGGCTGCGTTTTAAGTTGTATTTTAATCCTGTTTTTAAGTTGTATTTTAATCAATTGTTTTTATACCTGATGTTATTGTTGTTGCATCTATATTTGTTATTTATAGGCATTAACAGATTCTGTTTTTGAGTGTATATTTTTTACTTGTCATCTTTAAATTTTTTTGTAGGTCTGATTAAAAGATGTTACTAAATTACAAAAATAAATATGTTTGGATCAGCCAGATCTTCGGTCGTTGACAAATGAGATGGTTGCAATCCTTAACAGGCTTACTACAGAGTAAGCCGTATTGAACTCAAAGGTGGGTAATTACTTTTGAGTAAATGTTTAAGGTGGTTCTGCAAGGTTCTCATCCCAAACCTCAGTAGCCATAATAAGGAAATGGATATGGCAGCTATTAACTGCAGTTAAGCACACGTGGATAACAGAAGCAACCAAACTGAAGGAAGAATTTAAAATGTGCCGGGCAGACCCTACGACATCTCTTTTATTGCAGTGGAGCCTTTTGCACAAGTCTTTCTAACCTTTGGCATTTAAAAGTGGCCTTGGCTTGTTGGGGCCTTGAGATTTTGAGAGCCTACACAGGATTCTCATCTTGCGTAGCTACCTGTTACCATGGCAACCGGAAGAGCTGCCATATTGAAAGGGACTGCTGGCGTTCAAGGTTGCCTTGCAACCAGAAGAGCTGCTCGTGTTATTACCAGCTTCACAAGGTTGTCTATCTAGCTGGTTGCAACAGGAAGACCCCTGATGCTCATCATAGAAAAGTCGTGAAAGAAGCGGATCATTTGGACTCAAATCTTTGGAGTGTTCAGAGCACCCCATTTTGAGGATTAAGCAATGAGTCACAATTATTCTCAGTGAGGTCTGAGAGCACCTCTAGCACTGAGCTATGGAAAAGAGATACCATCAAAGATTTGCTGTAATTGGTTCTGAACCCAGAGAGACTGCACCGTATTCTCTAGCTATTTCCTGAACAACAGACAGAAGCACAGTACTGGACGGCGCCATTCACAAAGAGGTGGGGCTTTCTGCTCTTCTGAGTCCACTTGGACCCCACAAATGGCTCAATCAATAAAACAGCTAGCGGGGGGGTGGGAGGAGAGAGAGAGACGGGACACAGCCCCCGCCTCATCCCTTGGCTTATGCAAAAGCAATCGCATCTTAAGTTGTTAGTTTTGATGTCGGCGGAAGCGGCACCATAAATCGGCTGGAGGGCAACTATGCCCAAATTCATTATTGCTCAGAATATGGTTGTCTCCAGGTGATCAAAAGCGGCTGCGGCACCAAGTGACAGCAGTGTTAATAAGGGAACACCTGCCTTTGTCTACAATCACGGATTCCACTCAGCATCCTTCGGAGGTTTTCCACAAAAGGCCACTGTGAGACCAAACAAAAAAAACACTTTGGGGAGACTTAGCGGTGTGCCTTAACTTATTTAGACAACTAACGAGGACAGCGAAAAATTCTTTGCAGCCTGTTTTCTTTTTTAAAAGGAATAAATGTTATACGGTTCCGCAAGAATATCACTGCCCTGATATTTGCCTCCTTCCAGGAAAGTGAAATCATGCCCCCCCCCGGGGGGGAGGGAAACCTTATTAAACAAATCCACCAGCAGCAAATGAAGTGTGTTCTGAATAAATTCTGTCCAGAAGCCATCTCTTACCGAGGTGTTATTACCCTTTAGGGGTTTCCCTTTCTTCATTGTCTTTAACAATAGTTCTCCATCAACGCTACACAGGCTTTCATCGGTTTGTAGTACTTCTTCATCTTACCTCCTGAGGAATGTTGCATGCGCACAGCTCACATCTACTGCGCTTTTAAAAAAAACTACCCGCGATTTATTGCCACCTCCCGCCCCCCCAAATCAGGGGGCTCTTTGATGCCAACCAGTGTTTCCCAAACTTGGGTTTTTGGACTACAACTCCCATCATCCCTAGCTAAGTCAGGGATGATGGGAATTGTAGTTCAAAAACAGCCGCCTACCTACATTTGGGAAACACTAGTGTAGACCAGGCACCCCCAAACTGCGGCCCTCCAGATGTTTTGGCCTACAACTCCCTTGATCCCTAGCTAACAGGACCAGTGGTCGGGGAAGATGGGAATTGTAGTCCAAAACATCTGGAGGGCCAAAGTTTGGGGATGCCTGGTGTAGACCTTTAGAATAAAACATTGCACACCTCTCTGGTGCATCTTTAGTCCCTTTGCAGCTAGTCCCCCTTGACACCAGATAAGGTAAAAGGACCCCTGGAAGGTTAAGTCCAGTCAAAGGCAACTCTGGGGTTGCGGCGCTCATCTCGTTTTCAGGCCACAGACAGCTTTTCGGGTCATGTGACCAACATGACTGAATCGCTTCTGGCCCAATGGGACACCGTGACGGAAACCAGAGCACACGGAAATGCCGTTTACCTTCCCGCTGCAGCAGTACCTATTTATCTGCTTGCACAGGCATGCTTTCGAACTGCTAGGTTGGCAAGCTGGGACAGAGCAATGGGAGCTCACTCCATCACACGGATTTGAATCGCCAACCTTCTAATTGGCAAGCCCAAGAGGCTCAGTGGTTTAGACCACAGCACCACCAGCGTCTGGTTGAGATCAGATAGGCTGGAAGGCAAAGAGGCCAAACTGTAGACAGAGTCAGAGCCAACAAGAGGTGAAGCCCACATACAGGTGGATTGGCTATAAATCAGAAGGCAGATAGGCAGAAGTTGGCTGAAGGCATGCGGAAATCAGTGGGGCAGTGCCCCACTTGCCCCAATGGACCACCCTCTATCCCTTAGCGTTAGTTAAGGGTTCTCTTTGTATGTTGTTGCCACGCTGCCTGGAAGAGCCATCCTGGAGATGAGGCACCTAGGTGAGAACCAAGTGGTCTTCAGCCACAGAAATTCTGTCAAAAGGAAAAGAGCCCCCCAGTCTCCAATAGATCCAAATTTAGTGTGTTTATATGTGAGGAGGCGGCAATCTAGTTTCTTCTCTCCAGTTCTGGAAGCCTGTGTTCCAGATCTCAGGATTTTATAGCAGTCCTCTCCACTTCCCACTGCTTCTTAAGATAAGAGGTGGCACCGCTACCGCCTCGAATGGCAACCCCACAATTCCTGTTGCACTTGAAATACTCCGTTCTCTCGGGTAAGATTTGGTCAGCCGTTGTCGTGTTTAGCAAGCTCAATCCACTCATGTCCTTTCATAACTAATGGTTTGGAGATGGTGTCGCATATCGGCCAAATGTTACCGCAGCGCACTTTTAGTCTATCGCCGTCATTTTATTCCTACGCCACCTTTCCATGAAAAGAACCAAGCTCAAATCAGCTTGCAACAGAGGAAAAAGGAGCACCTCTCACAATCAACCATTGCATGGACAACTTCATTGCAACATAATAAACAGCAACCTAATGGCAAATAAAACAACATTGGGGGGGGGGACTCCACATTTCAGTTTGCTGCTGGCATCCGTCTGTCTCGAGAGACCATTTTCAGTACTATAAATATAACAATATTACATACTAACACCATCACACTTCCTTG
The DNA here is from genome assembly GCF_963506605.1 of Zootoca vivipara. Lineage (NCBI taxonomy): Eukaryota > Metazoa > Chordata > Lepidosauria > Squamata > Lacertidae > Zootoca > Zootoca vivipara. Next base: position 13,789,581 of record NC_083288.1, read on the forward strand.
GAACAGCAAGACCAGGCACTTTACCTTGTGCAGGATGGACCACGCGGACTTAATAATAATAATAATAATAATAATCATTTATACCCCGGCCATCTGGCTGGGTTTCCCCAGCCACTCTGGGCGGCTTCCAACCGAATATTAAAAACAATACAGCATCAAACATTAAAAACTTCCCTAAACAGGGCCGCCTTCAGCTGTCTTCTGAAAGTAGAATACTTACTTATTGCCTTGACATCTGCTGAGAGGGCGTTCTACAGGGCGGGTGCCACTACCGAGAAGGCCCTCTGTCTGGTTCCCTGTAACCTCACTTCTCGCAATGAGGGAACCGCCAGAAGGCCCTTGGTGCTGGATCTCAGTGTCCGGGCTGAAAGGTGGGGGTGGAGACGCTCCTTCAGGTATACAGGACCGAGGCTGTTTAGGGCTTTAAAGGTCAACACCAACACTTTGAATTGTGCTCGGAAACGTACTGGGAGCCAGTGTAGATCTCTCAGGACCAGTGTTATGTGGTCCCGGTGGCTACTCCCAGTCACCAGTCTAGCTGCCGCATTCTGGATTAATTGCAGTTTCCGGGTCACCTTCAAAGGTAGCCCCACGTAGAGCGCATTGCAGTAGTCCAAGTGGGAGATAACTAGAGCATGCACCACTCTGGCGAGACAGTCCGCGGGTAGGATGGATGGAGCTGGTAGACAGCCGCTCTGGACACAGAATTAACCTGCGCCTCCATGGACAGCTGTGAGTCCAGAATGACTCCCAGGCTGCACACCTGGTCCTTCAGGGGCACAGTTACCCCATTCAGGACCAGGGAGTCCTCCATACCTGCCCGCCTCCTGTCCCCCAAAAACAGTACTTCTGTCTTGTCAGGATTCAACTTCAATCCATTAGCCGCCATCCATCCTCCAACTGCCTCCAGGCACTCACACAGGACCTTCACCGCCTTCACTGGTTCTGATTTAAAAGAAAGGTAGAGCTGTTTGAAGTCAACCCTTATGTATGTTTTACGTAACAGCAAGTAGAAAGTTAGCAGAAGGAGGACATGTGTAGCTTCTGCTCTTTCAGGCTTCTTGAACCTATGAGAGTCCAAGGATGCCAAAATCCCCACGGTCAGCCGCTGGCCACCTCCACAAAGTCTTTGGAAGCAGCTAGCAAAAAAAATTATGCTGGTTGGAAATGTGGGACACAAAGGGAAGAGCAGAGCATTCGGCAGGTATCAAACAGTAAGACAGTGGGGAGGAACCCGTTTTGGCCCTGCGAGCCACATCCTTATCTAAAAAGGTAAAGGACCCCTGGACGGTGAAGTCCAGTCAAAGGCGACCATGGGGTTGCAGCAGTCATCTCGCTTTCAGGCCGAAGGAGCCGGCCTTTGTCCACAGACAGCTTTCTGGGACATGTGGCCAGCAGGACTAAAACGCAACGGGACACAGTGATGGAAACCAGAGCGCACGGAAACGCCATTTACCTTCCCTCCGCACCAGTATCTATCTACTTGCAGTGGCGTGCTTTCAAACTGCTATCTTGGCAGGAGCTGGGACAGAGCAACGGGAGCTCACCCTGTCACAGGGATTCGAACCGCCGACCTTCTGGTCGGCAAGCCCAAGAGGCTCAGTGGTTTAGACCACAGCGCCACCTGTGTCTGTCTGTCCTCACCCCTGCAGGCCAACTCTGACAGGAGAGCCGGGCTGGGCAACCCAACCATCCAACACTTGTCTTCATTATGATGCTACATGTTTGACAGGTGGGCTGTCAAAATTTCCATACACCCAACAACTTTAATACAGTTTGCCCCCCCCCATACTTGGTATGTGAGGGGCAGCTGCTAACTGGGGGCCTTTGTCAGGCAGCTCTCCGGGTGCTTTTGGAGGGCTCGCACTCGTTCTTTACTTTCTCTCTCTTGCAAAGAAAACGTTTTGCAGACAGCCTTGGGGCTTCATTCTCCTCTGTGTGGCTCAGCCTGAGTTGTGGCTAATGGACTTCTTGCAAAGGGAATATCATGCCAAGATAGGGTGCAGCAGAAGGTGAGGAACAACAACTCCATGGCAAAAGAGGGTGGGAAGTCGACAGGAGAAAGGACAAAATTGTGTTCTGACTGTATAATAATAATAATAATAATAATAATAATAATAATAATATTAAATTTTTATTTATACCCCGCCCTCCCCAGTCAAAACCGGGCTCAGGTCGGCTGACACCAACAGAACCACAACAAAACAACTAGTTAAAATACAGGTTAAAATACAATTTAGATTTGAAATTTTAAAATGCAGCCTCATTTTAAAATGGCGCAAATCAAAACCGTAAGGGAGGAGAACATAGGGGTCAGACTGAGTCCAGGCCAAAGGCCAGGCGGAACAGCTCCGTCTTGCAGGCCCTGCGGAAAGGTGACAAATCCCACAGGGCCCTGGTCTCCTGTGAGAGAGTGTTCCACCAAGTTGGGGCCAGTACCCAAAAGGCCCTGGCCCTAGTTGAGGCCAATCTAACCACCTTGTGGCTCGGGATCTGCAAAATGTTGTTATTTGTGGACCTTAAGGTCCTCCGCGGGGCATACCAGGAGAGGCGGTCGCGTAGGTACGAGGGTCCTAAGCCGCATAGGGATTTTAAGGTCAAAACCAGCACCTTAAATCTGATCCTGTACTCCACCGGGAGCCAGTGCAGCTGGTGAAGCACAATATGATTAAAATGTTGAAACTTAATCAAATATAAATGGGGGCGGAGGGAAGAGAATAGCATGCTGAGCTCCACAGCAAACAGGAGGAACTTGGGTAGAGCTTTGGGCGTGGTAGAACAGCAAGGCAATAAAAACTGCTTGCATCTGCTCTGCATAGCACTTTCAAGTGTTCAAAAAGCATTTCACATGCATTATCTAGTCACAGGCCTTACCACAACAACCTTGTAAATATAATTATACCCTATATTGCAGATGGAGAGCCTGAGAGAGAATGGCCTGTCAAGGCCAATTTAGATTCAAAGTAGGTATAAAGCTAGCCCAAAAGTCCTTTCCCTTCCCCCAGGCACTAGAAATTCAAACTCTTTCGGCTAAGGAGATTTCATCGCCTTCTACTCTTTTAAATATATCTTTCAGGACTAGTAACTTGCACTTTTCAAAAATCAGCAGCAGCAGCCGATATTCATAGGAAGCTGGATTCTGCCACCAATACCCCCATTTTACAGATTTTCTAGATGGAATAGCCTTGGTTAACAAACCCCTCTCGGCAGAGCCACCCTAATCCCAAATTTCATGCAGAAAAGTTATGGGGGTTGCGTGTTGCAAGACGAAGACGATCTGACAGGTTTTGAAAAGCTGGTTTGCAATAAACTGATGCAGCCAAGGGAACAGAAGTACCTTTTTTATTTTATTTTGACCCCGATGGTTTGCATTTAAAACACCTTGCACATTACCGTTTGAAATGTCCCTGGGCTGCTCTCCACCTCCATTAAGAACCACTTTAGTACCCCTATTGCCTTCTCCCCAGAAAGGTACTTATTTAAGTCACTCGCCAACTTGGAAGTCTTCTGTTAAGTGTTTTTACGATGAGTTTAATGGACTGAGCCTCTCCCTGTCGACCTTCAGTTCCCTACTGTCGGACTTGTTTACCTCCTCTTGAAACCACACTTAAAAAATCACAGGAGTGGGGAGATCTCTGGTTTCTTAAAATAAAGAAACATTTCAAAAGCCCCTTGCCGGGGCTTGCTGAGACAGCACTGGATTAGCAAACCCTTCAGATATTCCCCTGCTTCAATCTCTTGTTTGTTTACATGCTCAAGGTGAAATGAATCAGGAGGTTGAAGCTAGATGACAGCGGGAGTCCGAAAGCCCTGGCAAGATCTCTTCCATTTTGGGATAAATGAGCCTGTTCTAGTTGGGGAGTTCACACAGCCCCCAAGACCAGCCTTCCTCAACCTGGTGCTGCTGCCCAGGTGTTGTTGCACTACAAATCCCATCAGCCACAGTCAGCACAGCAATGGTCAGTGATGATGGGAGTTGTAGTCCAAAACATCTGGAAGGCTGGAGAAGGCTGCCCTAGAGAAACCCAATTATGTGTGTGTCGTGGGCTTTGGGACTTCAACTGGGAACGTCAGGGTCCGGAGCTGGGTGGTGCTGTGGTCTAAACCACTGAGCCTCTTGGGCTTGCCGATCAGGAAGTCGGTGGTTTGAATCCCTGCGATGAGGCGAGCTTCCGTTGCTCTGTCCCAGCTCCTGCCAACCTTGCAGTTCGAAAGCACACCAGTACGAGTAGATAAATAGGTACTGCTGTGACGGGAAGGTAAACAGCTTTTCCATGTGCTCTGGTTTACATCACGGTGTGCTATTGTGCCAGAAGCGGTTTAGTCCTGCTGGCCACATGACCCGGAAAGCTGTCTGTGGACAAACGCTCGGCCTGAAAGCGAGATGAGTGCCACAACCCCATAGTCGCCTTTGACTGGACTTAACCATCCAGGGGTCCAGGGCTGGGGCCCAGCTACTCTCAATAGGGCTGCCAGTTCTTTGCCAAGGCTGGGCCACAAGGCGGCAGTCTGAGCGGGGCCCATGGGAGTCCGTCAGACCCACTGGGCAAACCAGGAGGTGGGCTCGAGGGCAAGCCAGAAGTCAGGATCAAAGTGCAACCACAAATATAAGCTGGAGCTCAGGAAGACCACAAGAACTCAAAGAAGACCTTGCTGGAACAGGAAGCCACAGCCCGCAGTTCAAAGGTACACCACACAGGGGAAGTGGACTCTTGAACCAGAAAATACCTGACAGAATCCCTGGAGGGATACAAAATATAGCAGAATCTGATGGGAGCACATGAGGGCGCCTGGCTGATCAGCGGAGGAACAGTCTAATTTCAGGCCTGGCACCAATACTGGTCCCAAGAAAGGAAACACAACGGACACCTCCTGGAATTGGCTATTTTGTAGTACAGTACCTCCTGGGGAACCAGATCCTCACCAATCTCCACCTGGACTTCCTCATGAAACAAAGCCTGGAAAGAGCGCCACCCCTCTAAGGCTGGGCGATACCTGGTTTTCAACATCCTGATGTATCACCAGCTGAACATCCACTGTTGTGGGTGGATTTGATTTAAATCACTAGTAGGTAAGACTTGGTTTAAATCGTTTTTTTACAGAAAGACTCGTTCTTGCTGTATAATCTTAATGTTTGCAACCAGATGAAGGTTTGGTTTTTGGAATAATAGATTTTCAGAGTAGTTTTTACAGTTATATCATAAATTACTGATTTGGTTATACTATTAGAAATACATAGGCAGACAATTAGGAAATTATTGTGAGGTTTAAATAAGGTAACTGTTAATATGTATTTGGAGAACTTTTCTGCTGTACTTTATTGGAAGGAGAAAAATAAGCATTTCCTTAATAACAATTTAAACAATTTATTTAACTAAAGCAATGACATTATATCATATAGTATCCATGTTTGTTAACTGATGTGGTTAAACAAGTTACAAAACTAACTTAGGCTGAGTTTTAGCACACATGAAAAACTTTTAAAAATCCTTATTTCCTGATGAATAGCCTTTGGACTATGATGTAACTATCTTTAGAAAGATTTTTTCCTCCAAAAACATTTTACATGTATTTTAAAAATCCAATTTAAATAAAAAAAATTCCGATTTAAAAATCCGATTTTTTTTAATCATTGATTTTTATCCACCCTGCTGTTAGATCATAATGTCTAAAATAAGGATGGACCTATGCAGAGGTACTGGCTAGCTTCATGGTTCTTCCCACATTGTGATTTTTGCACAACACAACACACACACGTCATGATTTGTGGTATATCGCCAGGTCAAAAAATTCTGAAACCAGTATCGTGATATGGACGTGAAACCAGTTTTGGACGAAACATCGCCCCAACACTTACACACATCATGATTCGCGATATATTGCCAGGTGAAAGATTATGAAACCGATATCACGATAAATGGACTTCAAACCAGTTTTGGAAAATCTCTCACCCAGCCCTACTCCTCTAAAAGCAAACCCAGAGTTTCCTGCTCCAGCAAAATGTGGGAGAAAAGGCATGATAAAAAGAGCTTCACTAGCGCAATTCCTCAGGGGTTTTTATTTTTAATTTTTGACACATCCCTTGCCTCCAACATTAGTGCTGGCCTACCAATTCTCGGAGGGATGCCACTGCTCAGGACTGATGAGCTGTAACTGAAAGGAATCTCAATTCCTCCTGCGGATTTTGCACGCTCCTATGTCCGGAGTCCTGCAGGATCTCAGATGAACTGCAAGTGACATTTTCTTGGCTACCATCCCAGATTTCAGCCAACCCAAATTACCGATGGCGTCAGCAATCTAGACGCTGCAGCGGCATCACCAGCCTCAAGTTAACCAGCCATAGAAAACATTATCTTTCCACCTCCTGGCTTTCATCTCCTTCTGCTCGCTGCAGCAGCAAAGTCCTTTTCCCTCTGCTGATACACCCTTATCTTGCTATTGCAAGAAATCACAAGCAGCACGGCATCTCTGCAGTGGATATTTAGGGAATCTCGCCATTATCACAGAAGTCAGGAGTCACCTTGCCCAACCTGCAGTAACAACATTTCCTAGAGAGTATATTTATCAGTGGAACTTAAAACAAGGAACCGAAACTCTCTGGAAAGGATATACTTAATGGTCAAACGATGCAAAGAGCAAGTGTCCTGGGGCCCAGAGGTAAAATCATGGCTGCTGCATTAAACCCCAACTTCTGCTGCTGTGCCACCGAGAGCCAATAATAATACAGTAATAATAATAATAATAATAATAATAATAATAATAATAATAATAATATAATAATAATTATAAACGTTTCCGAGCACAATTCATAGTGTTGGTGCTGACCTTTAAAGCCCTAAACGGCCTCGGTCCAGTATACCTGAAAGAGCGTCTCCACCCCCATCGTTCTGCCCGGAAACTGAGGTCCAGTGCTGAGGGCCTTCTGGCGGTTCCCTCACTGCGAGAAGCAAAGCTACAGGGAACCAGACAGAGGGCCTTCTCAGTAGTGGCACCCTCCCATCAGAGGTCAGAGAGATAAACAACTACCTGACATTTAGAAAATACCTAAAGGCAGCCCTGTTTAGGGAAGTTTTTAAATCTGTGATATTTGATGTATTTTAATGTTTGTTGGAAGCCGCCCAGAGTGGCAGGGGAAGCCCAGCCAGATGGGTGGGGTATAAATAATAAATTATTATATAATAATAATAATAATAATAATAATAATAATAATAATAATAATATACTCTGGGCAGCTTACAACAAAAGATTAAAAATACACTAAAACATCAGACAGATAAGACTGTTTCACGGATAGAGAAGATTTCGTGCCTCCTTGTAAGTAATGCTAAAACATGGGGCGACCCAAGGAAGTTGAGCAACAGGTGACTTGGGATCCACAGAAGGTAGGTAGTGTTACTTCTCACAGCCCATAGTTAAAACTATGGTGTTTGCTACTATGGAGCCTTCCAGACAGAGGTTTAATATTAAAAATGGGTTGTTCAGCGGCTATTCTACTACCAACCTTACTATATGCTTGTGAAACATGGGCCACTTATAAACACCATCTCCAACTCCTCGAAAGATTCCATCAATGGTGTCTCTGAAAATTTTTACGCATCACTTGGGAAGACAGGTGAACTAATGCCAGTGTACTGGAAGAAGCAAAGATCAGCAATGTTGAACAATGATACTTCAACATCAACTCCATTGGACTGGTCATGTTGTGCAGATGCCTGATGATCGTCTTCCAAAGCAACTGCTCTATTCCGAACTTAAAAATGGAAAGCGTTGTGCTGGTGGTCAACAAAAGAGGTTCAAAAACTCTCTCAAGGCAAATCTTAAAAAATGTAGCATAAACACCGACAACTGGGAAACACTGGCCTGCAAGCGCTCCAATTGGAGATCAGCCTTTACCAAAAGTGTCATGGGAGACGCTCGAACTCAGGACAAAAGGGAGAAACGCGCTAAGAGGAAGGCACGTTTGGCAAACCCTCACCGTGATCAGCTCCCACTCGGAAACCTATGTCCCCACTGTGGAAGGATGTGTGGATCCAGAACTGTGGCCTCCATGGACACTTATGGACTCATTGTTAAAACCATGTTCATGGAAGACAATCTTACTCGGCTACGAGTGATCGCGAGTGATCGCCGGAGGAGGAGGAGGAGGTTTCCAGACAGAGGCTTACTATTACAAATGGGATGTTCAGATAATCGCAGCTGAAACACTGGCAACAGGGTGTTTCGGTTTTTAATTTTTAACTTGTCAGATTTTCTGTGAAAAGGGTAAGTCTGGATTAAATGTGGGGGGAAATACAGGCTGGCATTTTGATTCCAAGGACATTTTGATTCCCTCAACAACCAAAAAACAACCCTTGCCTCCATCCAGAACAGCGTCCTCACAAAGAGCTTCTGTATCGAAGCATCTCACAAGATGCAGAGATAGCCACCAGCTTCCAAAAGGGGGCAGACAAATTAATGGAGGGTGAGGTTATCAGGATCAGATGCAGGGCACCTCTGAACATCAGCTGCTGTGAACCAATGGTAAGGTAAAGGTAAAGGGACCCCTGACCATTAGGTCCAGTCGTGACCGACTCTGGGGTTGCGCGCTCATCTCGCATTATTGGCCGAGGGAGCCGGCGTATAGCTTCCAGGTCAGGTGGCCAGCATGACAAAGCCGCTTCTGGCAAACTAGAGCAGCACATGGAAACGCATTTACCTTCCCGTTGTAGCGGTTCCTATTTATCTACTTGCATTTTGACGTGCTTTTGAACTGCTAGGTTGGCAGGAGCTGGGACCGAGCAACGGGAGCTCACCCTGCCACAGGGATTCGAACCGCCAACCTTCTGATCAGCAAGCCCTAGGCTCAGTGGTTTAACCACAGCGCCACCTGGGTCCCTATGAACCAATGGTAGGAGAGGTCTATTGCTCTCATGTGCGGCTTAAGGGCTTCCTGTAGACACCCGGTTGGCGACTGTGGCAGGGCAGATGGATGTAACTCATTACTGCAAATCAAAAGGCAGAAAAAGTGCCCATTTGATTCATTGATTTAAAACCCAGTTTCCCACCGATGCTTCTCCATACGTTTCTCAAACGGCGGGTGCGAATCTGACCACTAATTAATAATTCACAACTACGCAGAGTACTCCGTGCACTTTTGATTCATTCTTACAATCAGACCTTGCATCACATAATCGTATACACTGCAGATATTTTGCATACTTTTCAGGAAAAAAAATCCATTGGGGGAACATCTTTAAAATATCCCCCTTATGGCATCTTTCTTAAGATCACAATCCTGTACCTATTGGGTTCTTATTGAGGTTATTGGGTTGGGGTTATTGGGTTGTTTTTGTTTTCACAGTGGTACCTTGGTTCTCAAATTTAATCCATTCCAGGAGTCTGTTCTACTCTTGAAACGGTTCGGAAACCAAGGCACAGCTTCCGATTGGCTGCAGGAGCTTCCAGCACTCAATCGGAAGCCGCACCGGATGTTCGGCTTCCAAAAAACGTTCGCCAACTGGAACACTTACTTCCGGGTTTGCTGTGTTTGGGAGCCGATTTGTTCGGGAGCCAAGCCGTTCGACTACCAAGGTACCACAGAAGAAGAAGAAGAAGAAGAAGAAGGAGGAGGAGGAGGAGGAGGAGGAGGAGGAGGAGGAGGAGGAGGAGGAGGAGGAGAAGAAAGTTCACCTGAGTGGGTCTTTCTCCCAAGGATGTGGGGTAGAGGGCTCTCGTCTAAGAATGGTCATGTAAGAACGATATCACCTTCCATCCTTCTTTTCAGTATTGAGGCTTTCTGCTTTGCTCAGTTCAGCTCCACATCCCCACAGAAATCAGCAAACAAAAATTAAGGGCCTGGAATCGCACTTTGCGCATGCGCAGAAGCGCCGAATTGCGTCACACGTGTGCGCAGATGCGGTGCTTCCGGATGCGGCCTTTTCATGTTGCGAACGGGCCTCCGGAACGAATCCCATTCGCAACCAGAGGTACCACTGTAATTTGGTATTTGAACGACGGGTATTAATAATTGTATTATCAATTGGTATTGTTATAATGAGTCTATTATTGGGTTAAAATTAAAAAATTCCTTCAGTAGCACCTTAAAGACCAATTGAGTTTTTATTTTGGTATGAGCTTTCGTGTGCACGCACACTTCTTCAGATACAATTGAAACAGAAGTAACCAGACCCTTATGTATATTCAGGGGGTGTGTGATGGGAATGGGTGATGGGCTGATAGGAGTGGTAAACATGATCAAGCTTTCTTTGGCACCTCAGCCCATGCACACGAAAGCTCATACCAAAATATAAACTTAGTTGGTCTTTAAGGTGCTACTGAAGGAAAAATTTTTTATTTTGCGTCGACTCAGACCAACACGGCTACCTACCTGTAACTAGTCATCAACAGGTTTACCACTCCTATCAGCCCATCACCCATTCCCATCACCCCCCCCTCTGAATATACATAAGGGTCTGGTTACTTCTGTTTCTAGTGTATCTGAAGAAGTGTGCATGCACACGAAAGCTCATACCAAAATAAAAACTTAGTTGGTCTTTAAGGTGCTACTGAAGGAATTTTTTAATTTTGTTTCAACTCAGACCAACACGGCTACCTACCTGTAACTATTATTGGATTGTAACTGAAAACTAATAAGAATTGTTATTAGGGAGGTTAACAGGGTTTTTATTTATTTATTAAAATTTACACACTGCAAAAACCAACCACCCTCAAAGCAGTACACACTGATGCAAAACCTCGTGCAAAGACCTCCAGCATTCAAGCTTTTGGTTTTCCTCCTCAAAACGTGCAAGAGTGGAATAGTATTCCATGCAACACGTTCTACTGAGCTGTCAATGTTGTTGTTTTTAATAAAAAAGCACACACATCAAAAGGTAAAATAGGCATTTATTCGGATGAGTCAGAAACGCAATATATCAGGAGGAAGAAAAGTAAGGAAGGAATCCTTGCATCTTAAGAGATCAAAGCCTTTGACGGAGTTTTTTAGGTATCATAACAGCCTGAGAGGATAAATGAAACAGGAAGCTAAAGAGTAAAAAACGGACCAAGGCAGCTGAGCCATTACAGAACAAAAAGTGGGGAACCGACAGGTGTCAGGAGGCAACGTCAACAGCACATACTATGCAAGCTCTGAAGCTGGTCCGCCTCGTTGGAAGAGGGAATGGCTGTCTTCTGCACAAGGTTCCCTGCAACCGTCCACTCCATCGGGAGGAGCATTGTTCAGGCTCTGCAGACGTTCTCACCCCAAAGGGTGTGCGATGTGACACACAGGTAGCAGTCAAGTACAACATTCCTTGTTTTCCTAGAGTAGACATGCAGAGGAGTGTTTGGTTCAGCCAGTCGAAAACTTCCTGTTTCCTCCTGGCTGGGACATACTTCCTTTGCACGTGACTAGAGGTGGGCGTGACCTTACCTGTCCAGGTAACAAAAGGGCAAGGCACGCAGCCATCTCTCTCTTTTTGACTTCCTCCGTCGTTGGAGCAGCTATTTTTAGCTAGAGATGCTCTGGTGGCTTTCAGCCAAAGGAGGACCCTGGGATTAGCCCCATATGGGATAGTTCCACAGTGGTGCCTCGGCTTACAAACACAATTGGTTCCGGAAGTCTGTACTTAACCTGAAGTGTACTTAACCTGAAGCGAACTTTCCCATTGAAAGTAATGGAAAGTGGATTAATCTTTTACAGATGGGTCCGCGGAGTACTCAACCTGAAGCGTACTTAACCCAAGGTATGAGTGTAGTTGGTTCCAGAAGTCCGTACTTAACCTGAAGTGAACTTTCCCATTGAAAGTAATGGAAAGTGGATTAATCCATTCTAGACGGTCCGTGGAGTACTTAAACTGAAGCGTACTTAACCTGAAGCGAACTTTCCCATTGAAAGTAATGGAAAGTGGATTAACCCGTTCCAGACGGTCCGTGGAGTACTTAAACTGAAGCGTACTTAACCTGAAGCGAACTTTCCCATTGAAAGTAATGGAAAGTGGAATAATCCGTTCCAGACAGGTCCGCGGAGTACTTAAACTGAAAATACTCAAACCAAGGCATACTTAAACCGAGGTATGACTGTATCTGTAACTAAGTCTGCCTTCAGGGATCCAACTGTGAACTGATGGTGTGAGTAAACGTCTTTTATATACTTTACACAAGATTGTGGCGTGTCCATTCTTTTAAGAGGGATATAAGGGGACTTACCAGGAATCTAATAGTAAGAGGCTTACACAAGCCTGCAACCAGCTATCTGCTGTGCATTAAAAAGGGGAATGTAAAACTCTGCTAAGTAAAGGAACTTGCTAGGGCAAGTTAGGAAGGATAAACAATATATCCTCTCCTGCCTCCCTGAACATTCCTACAAAGGGGACCAAAAGGTGTGGACTACACGGGAGCAGCTTGGAAGACAACTCATCCCTGTGCATCTGCACTGCAGAGGCACCCTAGCAAATGGCCAGAGAAGAATGGACACCCTGTCAGGACAAGCCAGCAATTTGAAAGGTTATCAGGCTGTAGTTAAGCAAACTCCGGCCAAATGGGGAAACTGCAGGAGACCAGACACACCAGCTAGAGAGTTTCTTAACACCAGTTGGCGAGATCGGGTTAAGGTTCCACCTTTGGTCTGGCAAAATACAGGACAGGACTGGGCGGGGGAATTGCATACCCAACAAGCGTCCCGGACCGGGATATCCCATTTTCTATCACGAGAACACGACAGCCATTTGTGTTGCCATGATTTCCACATCAGGCAAAAGATTCCTGCATCACAGGGAGCTGGACTAGATGACCCTCGTGGTCCCTTCCAACTCTTAAATTCTACGATTCTATCCCATGGGTAGGTAAACTAAGGCCCAGCGGCCGGATCCTGCCTAATCACCTTCTCAATCCAGCCTGTGGATGGTGTGGGAATCAGCGTGTTTTTACATGAGTAGAATGTGTCCTTTTATTTAAAAGGCATCTCTGGGTTATTTGTGGCCAGCCTGGTGTTTTTACATGACTAGAATGTGCCCTTTTATTTAAAAGGCACCTCTGGGTTATTTGTGGGGCCTGCCTGGTGTTTTTACATGACTAGAATGTGTCCTTTTATTTAAAATGCATCTCTGGGTTATTTGTGGGGCCTGCCTGGTGTTTTTACATAACTAGAATGTGTCCTTTTATTTAAAAGGCATCTCTGGGTCGTTTGTGGGGCCTGCCTGGTGTTTTTACATGACTAGAATGTGTCCTTTTATTTAAAAGGCATCTCTGGGTCATTTGTGAGGTCTGCCTGGTGTTTTTACATGACTAGAATGTGTCCTTTTATTTAAAATGCATCTCTGGGTTATTTGTGGGGCCTGCCTGGTGTTTTTACATAACTAGAATGTGTCCTTTTATTTAAAAGGCATCTCTGGGTTGTTTGTGGGGCCTGCCTGGTGTTTTTACATGACTAGAATGTGTCCTTTTATTTAAAATGCATCTCTGGGTTATTTGTGGGGCATAGGAATTTATTCATCCCCCCTCCTCAAAATATAGTCCGGCCCCCCACAAGGTCTGAGGGAGAGTGGACCAGACCCCGGATGAAAAAGTTTGCTGACCCCTGTTCTATCCCATTGCCTCAGCCTGCTCCAACCCTTCCTAAACTGATGTTGCGTTCCAGCGCATCACAAGTTTGTCCCCAAACCCCATTTAAAAACCAAGCACGTTTGCTCTTTAGATGAAAGGTTTACTTGTCCGGGGGGGGGGGGGGGGCGGCGTAATTGTCCAACAATATGTTATCAAAATAAGCCTCGCCAGAGGCCGCGCGCCACATGGTGCCTGTACACATGTCTGTACACACGCATGGATACCAACGAGAGATAAAACACATCTGCTTCTAGAGACCCAGGGGAGGATGCTAAATCCCGAAGGCAGACGGCAGATTTACCAGATCAGGCTAACAAAGTTTTTCTTAAAAAAAACAAAAAAAACACAAAAACACAAAGACAACCCTCAAAGGCAAAAACGTGGGATTGGATATATCCCGGCTACCCTAAAACAGGGAATATGGCAAGCGACACTCTCGGGACTCGATGCTGGAAATGTACTTTAAACACTTGCGGAAGGCCGAGCATCTTCAAGAATTTGATCCAGGCTGGAAGTCTGCCAAGCTGTTGCTCCCGAAACGCTCTTCTCCGTTGCTTCCCTGCCTTGTGCTCCAAGGGAAATGAAGAAATGTACACAGCTTCTTTCAGTTCACCTTCCCAGGTTGAAAAGCCCCATCCGCCCCTCTCATCGAACACTATCTGATATATGCCAAAACTCATCTCAGCCCGGTTTGGGTTCTGGGCCTATTCTGCGCATGCAACCAGCCTGGAAGAACGGCAGAAGGCCGATTAGTAAAGCTGCAACTGGAGACTCTGTTCTAAATGGAAAGGAAAGAAGAAGGGGTGTCGAGGTGGAGCAGCATGGTGCAGTGGTTAGGGCTGGGTTGTTGTTTTGTTTATAATTTTTATTAAATTTTATGCTTTACAATTTCAAATACTCATTTTTTACATCCTTAAGATATCAATGACTTCCCTTCTTCTTTTTCCATGGTTCATTTTACATATCATAAATCCCTGCATATTTTACAAAAACTATACCATTCAGTATTCCATTATTGCATCCATCAAAACTTATTTACACTGTAGAATTTATCTTAATGCTGCCAGTGTTTTCAGCTGTACACAATTATCTCCCATATATTCAATAAATGTTTTCCAACCTTCTCTAAATGTATGTTCTCTTATTCTATATGTTAAGTCTGCAAGCTGCGCATATTCTGTCAACTTAAGTTGCCATTCTTCTTTGGTTGGGACCTTGCTCGTTTTCCATTTGGGGGCTAACGAAACACGGGCCGCACTAGTAGCATACATGAATAACGTTTTTTTACACCCAGCAGGGCCGTAGCTAGGGGGTGGTGAGGAAGGCTCCCGCCAGTGGCACAGGTGGGGGGGGGCAAAATCAGCTAAAATATATTCATAAATAAAAATATTGATTACTGCCTCATAAGAAAAGGTTTTAAATAGAGGGTATTTATATAATGTGCGGGGACCCTATTTTTTTCTGTGACGGGGGTGCAATCTGGACGGTTTTGCCAGGGTCACCTAGCTACGGCTCTGACCCAGGGATTTCAGTCTGAATTATCCTCAACAGAAAGGACTCTGGTTTTTTTTGGAGGGGGAAAAAAGTATTTTTAAACATTTTTCTCAATTCATTATAGATCATTTCCTAATACTCTTTTACCCTGTTACATGTCCAGCACATGTGAAAGAATGTTCCCTGTTTAGGGAAGTTTTTTTAATGTTTGATGGATTACTGTATTTTAATATTTTGTTGGAAGCCGCCCAGAGTGGCTGGGGAAGCTCAGCCAGATGGGCGGGGTATAAATAAGAATTTGTTTGTTTGTTTGCTAGCTGGCTCTGCCACGCATTGCTGTGGCTAATACCTGTGATTGCCCCCACCCTGTCCCGATCCATGATCTATTCTGTTTGTCCCCCTCCCCCATCGGCTTATCCCTGTGAATCCCCCAACTCCCTCTTCCCGGTCACCCCCACCCAAGGAAGGTGTGGTTCACTGGATGATCCTGGTATTTAGGGGTGGGAGGGGCGGGTTGAAGAGAGGTGAGGTTCCTTGGGTGGTCTCTGTTGGAGGCGTGGTCTCCGGGGCGTGAGGGGTTGTGGGAGTATGTTTGTCCGTTGTTTGTTGAATGTCCACTGGAGGGCGCAATTTTTTGACCACAAATTCAGGTTTATACCTGTCTTGGGTGTGTCAGCTGGTTAGGGTAAGTGCATGATTACCTGCTCACATGTGACTCTGAGGTTATGGCCAAATTTCAGGACGATCGGGTAAGTGCTTGTGGGAGAAAAGTGGGGAATAACACACATGAACCGTCACCATAGATAGATATATATATATATATATATATATATATATATATATATATATATATATATATATATATATACTAGTGTCATTCAGCCCGTTTACTAAACGGGCGCTAGAGCCCAGCTGGCCAGCGGGCGCCCAGGAGAAGCCCGCGATTCTTCTGAGGACTGCAAGGGAAACGGTAGGCAGAGGGGTGGGGAGAGCGTGTGTGTGTGTGTGTGTGTGTCAAGTCTCTGCGTCCAATCCCTGTGTCCGTGGGGCACATGCACAGTAGCGCAGACACAGGGACACAGGGACTGGACGCAGAGACACTTGCATATTATTATATAGGATAGATTATTATTATTATTCAGGAACTCTGTTTTAAATGGAAGGGAAAGAAGAGGGAGTTGAGGGGGAGCAGCACGGTACAGTGGTCAGGGCTGTTGGCATAGCCAAAGACTTGGCATCTCTGCCCATGCCCAGTGCAGGTCGCGAGCCTTCAGGCCCACGAAGCGGCAGCTCTCAACTTTACAGAGATTATTCATGCTGCCATGTGCAATGCAAGAGCTTCGCTAAACAGATCGGTTAGGAAGGAAACTCGTCCCACAAAGAGAGGGGCCTCGCTGGCACCTCCCTACCCAACAAAAAAGAGAAGTCGCTTCCTTTCCAAACCGCCCAGAAGCGAAATAAGAGAACAGGCTTGGGTGTGTACACATCAAGCGGCTGCACCGCCAGGAGACATCAACAGGAAGCGAGCAACGTTTTGAAAGAGGGAGTTGCAGTTTCGTTGCTTTTAAAAAATAAGTGGGCATGCTCGCTTCTAACCTTACCCCTCCAGGGACGCAAAACATTATCTATGCAACAAACTTTAAGCAAGCCTAACTATTCTGGCCTCCTTATACTCAATCTTCTGAGGAAGCAAGGCTTAATGTGGGGAAGGGAAGCCTTTTCATGCTGAGGGCCGCATTCCCTTCTGGACAACTTTCCAGGGGCCAGTGGTGAAAGCGCGTGGAGTGATAGATAGCTATTTATCTCTATACTTATAGGGTTTTTTTGTGGGGGGAGCAACCTAAACCCAAGAAAGAAAGAAAGAAAGAAAGAAAGAAAGAAAGAAAGAAAGAAAGAAAGAAAGAAAGAAGAAAGAATATACTGTACAGTGGTACCTCGGTTCCCACACGTAATCCGTTTCGGAAGACCGTTCGACTTCCGAAACATTTGAAAACCGAGGTGCAAAGGGTTGGCTGAAAGTTCAATTGGAGAAATTGAAAAACACACAGCGGAAGCCGTTCGACTTCTGAGGCGCATTTGAAAACGGAAGCAATTACTTCCCGGTTTTCAGCATTTGAAAACCGAAATGTTTGGCTTCGGAGATGCTCAAGAACACTGTATGTTGTGATATATTTTGATCTTGTGCTGCAAACAGCCCTGAGACCTCCAGGTACAGGGCGGTATATAAATTCAATAACTAATACTGTAATAATAATAATAATAAAATAAATGGTAGGATTCTGATTATTTGGAATGTGAAGGGAATATACTAGCTGTGGAGGAATTCCTCAGCAAAGCCTATGCAAAATGACCATATGGGCCATTGAGGGAAACTTGTAATGCAAGAGAGCTGTCCTTACCCCTGCCTAATAATAACAATAACAATAATTTATTATTTATACCCCGCCCATCTGGCTGGGTTTCCCCAGCCACTCTGGGCGGCTTCCAACAGAATATTAAAATAAATCTATTAAACATTAAAAGCTTCCCTAAACAGGGCTGCCTTCAGGTGTCTTCTAAAAGTCTGGTGGTTGTTTTTCTCTTTGACATCTGGTGGGAGGGTGTTCCACAGGGCAGGCGCCACTACCGAGAAGGCCCTCTGCCTGGTTCCCAGTAACTTGGCTTCTCGCAACGAGGGAACTGCCAGAAGGCCCTCGGAGCTGGACCTCAGTGTCCGGGCTGAACGATGGGGATGGAGACGCTCCTTCAAGTATACTGGACCAAGGCCATTTAAGTGTGGACAGAGACCGGAGATGTGGAAGGTGGCCAGGGTAACTGGGTGTGAGGTGACAGGAAAAGAGGGTGTGCTGGGAAGAGGATGGGGGGGACGGGGACAAAGACAGAGAGCAGGCTGGAACAAGCCACTCTTGAGATAGCCGTGCTGTAAGATCAGGACTCCATCCAAACTCAGATGTTAATACGTGAATAAATCATGTTTCTTAAGGCTACGGCTGTCTCCGCCGCTTCCTCAATTCTCCAAAGGAGCACGGACCCTGGTCGAGCGCCAAGATCCCAGGAATCCTGTGCACAACTCGGCAGGAATTGGGGTGAGCACGGTAACAGTAGATTACCTCTGTGCAGTAGATTCGTCGTCCCCCCCCCCAATTCTATCGTCTATCCAGGAAAGCAAGAAGCATTATCTGAAGCATTATTCCGGCTTGACGCTTTCAAGCCAGAAAACAAACTTGAGGAAGATTTTAAGCAGGTGTGTGGCACGGAGACAGTCCAGAGAGCCAGACAGGGAGGTCCCACCTGCACTACATGTTTCAAGCAGTATCATTCCACTATAAACCGTCATTGGTTTCCCTCAAGGAATTCTGGGAAGCGTAGTTTGTCTAACGGTGCCGGTAGTTGTTCGGAGACGCCTATTCCCCTCGTGGAGCTACAATTCCCAGAGTGGTTCAACAGCCAATTCTTCTTCCTGGGGAACACTGGGAACCGTAGCTCTGTGAGGGAAACAGGAGCCTCCTAACAATTCTCAGCACCGCTAGTAAACTATTTTTTTGGGGGGAAGCCACAACTGTTTAAAGTGGCACGATACCACTCTTGAGGTTTAGCGGAGGGCTACATTCACACACCCACACCCCAGGCCTGAGGTTCCCCACATTTGGTTTAACGGGTCATTTTAAAAGCATCCCTGGTAAACTCTCCAGGACAGAAGAGTTAAAATGGTTTCAAACCAAGAGAGTGATGCCTCGGTTTAAGTACACAATTGGTTCCGGAAGTCTGTACTTAACCTGAAGCGTACTCAACCTGAAGCAAACTTTCCCATTGAAAGTAATGGAAAGTGGATTAATCCGTTCCAGACGGGTCCGCGGAGTACTTAAACTGAAAGTACTCAAACAGAGGCGTACTTAAACCGAGGTATGACTGTACTTTAACATTTCTATAGTACATTTTCCCAGAGGCACAGGAAAATTCTAGCTGTTAGGTTGCCAGAAGGCCATTGTCAGTCCAAAATACGCAGCCCTCAGTATGCAAGCCCATATTGTTTTAAGAGGAGAACATTCAGCACATCAATTTTTTATTTCCGGACTCCAAGAATAGTAAAGTAGCAAGGCATATATATATATGAAGCAGCATAAGTATAATAGGAGCCAATGTGTTCCATAAGAGGGTACATAGAGAAAAGCAGTTTTGGGGAACAGTTAGAACAGGCAAGAGTTCTACAGCCGAAGTTAGGTAAGGCTTTACATTTTCCGCCTCCCATGGTATTAACAGACAGACACCGTATTTTGCTTTCTAATTCCAGCATTAGGGAAATCATTATTGGGGCTGGATAGTCATCCTATACACAATAGTGGTGTTTGTGTAACAGGATGAACAGGCAGGGTTGCAAAGTCCACGGGATTGTTTCTCTCACCCATGTATATAAATTATTATTATTATTATTATTAATAAATCACCATGATGATGACTACAGAAGGCTTGCTAGGATGGATCTGGAATTCAACAATCCTGGAACAAATGCCTACAAGTGGGATGCCACAGGGTTCTGTCTTGGGCCCAGTCTTATTCAACATCTTTATCAATGACTTGGATGATGGGCTTGAGGGCATCCTGAGCAAGTTTGCAGATGACACCAAATTGGGAGGGGTGGCTAATACCCCAGAGGACAGGATCGCACTTCAAAATGACCTTAACAGATTAGACAACTGGGCCAAAGCAAACAAGATGAATTTTAACAAGGAGAAATGTAAAGTACTACACTTGGGCAAAAAAGAAGAAAAAAAGAAGAAAGGCACAAATACAGAATGGGAGACACCTGGCTTGAGAGCAGTACATGTGAAAAGGATCTAGGAGTCTTGGTAGACCACAAACTTGACATGAGTAAACAGTGTGATGCAGCAGCTAAAAAAAGCCAATGCAATTCTGGGCTGCATCAATAGGAGCATAGCATCTAGATCAAGGGAAGTAATAGTACCACTGTATTCTGCTCTGGTCAGACTTCCTGGAGTACTGTGTCCAGTTCTGGGCACCACAGTTCAAGAAGGATACTGACAAGCTGGAACGTGTCCAGAAGAGGGCAACCAAACTGGTCAAAGGACTGGAAACGATGCCTTATGAGGAACGGCTTAGGGAGCTGGGTATGTTTAGCCTGGAGAAGAGAAGGTTAAGGGGTGATATGATAGCCATGTTCAAATATATAAAAGGATGTCATATAGAGGAGGGAGAAAAGTTGTTTTCTGCTGCTCCAGAGAAGCGGACACAGAGCAATGGATTCAAACTACAAGAAAGAAGATTCCACCTAAACATTAGGAAGAACTTCCTGACAGTAAGAGCTGTTCGACAGTGGAATTTGCTGCCAAGGAGTGTGGTGGAGTCTCCTTCTTTGGAGGTCTTTAAGCAGAGGCTTGACAGGCATATGTCAAGAATGCTTTGATGGTGTTTCCTGCTTGGCAGGGGGTTGGACTGGATGGCCCTTGTGGTCTCTTCCAACTCTATGATTCTATGATTCCAAGTGTTGGTAAATGATTCAGTGATTCAGTGGCTAGATGTTGGTTTGGAAGTATTGAACTAGTCCCATCTTTATTGCGGGGTCGGCGTGACTTCTTAGAGAAGGTCCCATTTTCAACATACTTCTACTGGGGAGTTAGGACCCTTCCTTAGAGATGGCCTCCAACACAATCCTATTCCAGGGAGCCCTTTCACACATGTAGCCAGGAATTAGGAGCCAAGACACCTCAAGTAAAAATCAAGCAGTGCGCATGTGCACATGCATGCGCAGAGCAGCCGTTGAGTGAGCACTGCTGCAAACCAGCATTAGGCCAAACCAGAACAAACAGCTCCAGACACAGACAACAGCTGAAACAAACATTTCATTTATATAAGGACACCTGCCGGCTAAAATTACAATGCTGAGAAGGAAGACTTTATAAAGGGCGATCTTTACCTCGCTACAACTATTTGGATAATCTCTAGCAAGCTGAAGTTTGCTTTGGCAGACATCAGTTTCAAGTGCTTATTTCTTCCCCCACGTTTCCTTACACAAGGCTATTCTTGGCAAATAGGGCAAGCTTTTGCAAGAGCCGAGCCGAGCTATCGAAAGGCGGAAGCTACTTGCACGAGCTCATTTCCTGTGCAGGCTCATCTGTGTACTGTGTCATGTGTGGAGGTTAACACAAGCAACTAAACTTTTGAAAATGAACAATCTCTACCTGCTGACCCTCTCTAATGCAGCGTTTCCCAAACTGTGGAGTCGCCAGCTGTTTTTGGACTACAACTCCCATCATCCTTTAGCTAGCAGGACCAGTGGTCAGGGATGATGGAGTTGTAGTCCAGAAACAGCTGGAGACCCAAGTTTGGGAAACTCTGCATTAGAGAGGGTCAGCAGGTAGAGATTGTTCATTAAATTGCGACTTATTTCACATTTTCCCCAAAACTTGGGGTGGGGGGAGAGCATCGGTCGCTCATTTCTGATCGCATGGATATGTATCTAAATTTAATCAGTTACTAAATTGGCTCAAAGGCAGACGATAGATACCTGAAAAGTATTTTATCAGTTGGCAAGTCTGGCTTTTTCCCCACCTTCCCTAAGCATGTGTGACTTGGCACAGTCACACGGGTGTTTGTTCTTTGCAGGCATTCCCCCCCCCCCCAAGTGCTCTTGTGCTTCTGACCCACTGGAGTTTGGATTATGTAAGAGAGATGAGCAGCGCAAGAGTTTCTTCCTTTGGGACACGAGGCTAGGTTTCATTCTCTACTAACTCTGTAATCTTGGCCGGGGAGGTGAGCGGAAATCTCTCTCCCTGCCCTACGGTTAAACATCGGCTGAAAGATGTTCAGCTTGTCCTGGGAGGGGTTGTACTCAAGATCCAAGTTTGCACTCCGAGATCCAAGTTTGTCACTGGTAGCTACTGTGCCAAGAAGTGACTTTCTTAGACTAGCGTATCAGCCAGCGATGGAGCAAGCCGAACGGGCCCCTGGGCCGGCATGCATGCCCTGTGCCCAGGGACGGGCCCAGCCGCCCGCGGTGGCAGGGGGAACTGGGGCAGGACGCTCTGTGGGGCCCTCAAGGAGTCTGCCTGCCTCCTCCCACCCAGCCGACCTACAGCTGAGGGGGAGGCGGCGGGCGGATCGTTTGGGGCAGCCAGGCACGGTGCTAGGGCTTTTTGCGCCCTAGGCTAAATCACCTTCTGGCGCCTCCCCCCGGCACATGCGTCATGCACAACGCCGCTGCCGCCGCTGCGTCCCCTCCATAAGCGGGAGGGCGCTGAGCTCTCATTTCGGCTCGCACGCCTCCCGCCTATGGAGGGGACGCTGTGAGCTCTTCAGCGGCCGCGGCAGCGAGCGAGCGTCGTCGGCAGCAACAGCGCCCATAGCTGAAGGCTTCAGGTACGGGCGCTGCCACCGCCACCGCTCGCTCGTTGCTCCCGGCGCGGGCGGCAGCACGGGTGGCCGACGGGCAGGCTCCACAGCGCCCCCTCCATTTCGGCGCCCTAGGCCAAGGCCTAGTTTACCTAAATGGAGGCGCCGGCCCTGGGGGCAGCACAGAGCTTGCAGGCACCCGAGCCACCGTGTCACTCCCAGGAGAGACGCGTGGCTCGGGCGTGCTGCAGGCTCCGCGGTGAGTGCTGCCTAGCATTTTGTCATCCCTCTCAGTGGTGACACCCGGGGCACCTCGCCCCCACCGCACTCCCCTTCCTCCGCCCCTGGTACCAGCTGCAGCCTCTCCTGGAGAGAGACAGCCTGACCACTGTTATGAAGGATCCAGTAACCTTTAGGATTGACTGCTGTACAGTGGTACCTCGGGTTAAGAACTTAATTCATTCTGGAGGTAACCTGAAACTGTTCTTAACCTGAGATACCACTTTACCTAATGGGGCCTCCCACTGCTGCCACACCACCGCTGCGTGATTTCTGTTCTCATCCTGAAGCAAAGTTCTTAACCCGAGGTACTATTTCTAGGTTAGCGGAGTCTGTAACCTGAAGCGTCTGTAACCCAAGGTGTAGTGTGTTGCATGTGAGGCTGCCGTTGTAGACTGCTCAAATACTGTGTTTAGTTCAAAATACATCTGCCAGGCTGTCAACCAAGACGCGGGTGGCGCTGTGGTCTAAACCACTGAGCCTCTTGGGCTTGCCGGTCAGAAGGTCGGCGGTTCAAATCCCCATGACAGAATGAGTTCCCATTGCTCTGTCCCAGCTCCTGCCAACCTAGCAGTTCGAAAGCACGCCAGTGCAAGTAGATAAATAGGTAGCGGTGTGGCAGGAAGGTAAACTGCCTTTCCATGCGTCCTGGTTTCCGTCACAGTGTCCCGTTGTGCCAGAAGCGGTTTAGTCATGCTGGCCACATGACCCGGAAAGCTGTCTGTGGACAAACGCCGGCTCCCTTGGCCTGAAAGCGAGATGAGTACTGCAACCCCATAGTCGCCTTTGACTGGACTTCACCATTCAGGGTCCTTTACCTTTTTAGATAAGGATGTGGCTCGCTGGACCAAAACGGGTTCCTCACCACTGTCTTACTGTTTGACACAGACACACACAAACACACAACTTTTCAGGTGAGGCACCCTGCCTCTGAGATACCGTCCCCAAGAAAGCCTGCCTAGTGCCTACATTGTTATCCTTTTGGTGCCAAAGACTTTTTTTTTATAAAAAGCAACCTCCTAGGCTTTTAATTTTATTTTGGCATATATTTCCTCACCTCATTTTAACATGCACTGCAGGGGGTGGAACAAATTGTCCTCAGGGTCCCTTCCAATTCTATGAGATTTATTATCTTTTCGGTTCACCTTGCTTCTGTAAACTGCCCCCCCCCAATCTCCACCAAAGGGGGCTACATAAATCTTATCAATGTATGTGTTTTGTATGATTTTAATGTTGTGTACACCACATTGAGATTTTTCAAAAGAATTAAGTGGCATACAAGTGTCTTTTCATAAAGGGTTTGGGCTGCCACCCTTACCTGGGAGCAATTACCACCCAACAGAGCGGGACTTGTCTCCAATGAAACATGCGCAGGATTGCACCGTTAAAGACTTTTGAGATCTACGACCGCCGAGGCTCTGAGCCTCCCCACTTTTAGTACCTTGCGGGTGGCACTGCATTTCCACCCACACCCTTCCCCTCCTCTTTTCTGAATGGAGAGAGGCCGCGCAATAATCTGGTGCAAGCTCAGCAAGAATAATATGAAGCTATTTTGGGATGGGCAGGCTACGGCTACCGCAATCCCAGGCTCGTGTTGGCTTTGCCCTTGACTGAGTCACAGTTTCATTTCTCTCCAAGAAGGAGGGAAACTTTTAAGTTGCGGCACAAGAAAGATAGAGATGGCTGGGAGCCAGGATTATCCTCCACGCAGGGAAATTCCCCAAGGAAGCTCTGCGACCAGAGATGGCTCCATTTCAGCAAACCTTGCGTTGGGTCCCACCGGACAACCAGGAGAAAGAGCCCTACATGATACAAATCCATGTGTGGGAATACTACACTTTCTGCCCCACAACTTTGCAGCAGAGCTCCAGCTGAAACGCTGTGTGTCCGAGCATTTCCCCTAGCTTTCCCCATGAGAACCCGCACTTTAAATCAGATCAAATGTGACTTTGCGATTTCTGTGAATTGACGTTTGCGCCAATTGAGCTTTGAACAGTTGGGGGTTTTTTTGCAGGAAAAGCTCCGGGGCAAAAGAAAAGGTGATTGGAAACCGAGCTGTATTTCGTGGACCGTGCCTGGAAAGAGCAGAGGAAAATGTAGATAACCCTGCTTGTGGGGGGGGCTCTTGTGTCCTGCCATTCATTTGCCCCTCTCTTACAACTAACATAAGCAGAGGGGTAGTAGTAGTGTTAACAACAAACAACAACAACAACAACAACTTTATTTTTTGCCCTAGCCACTCTGGGAAGCTTCCAACATACATAAAAACATATTAAAACATTACACGTTTTAAGGTTAAAAAGTTACTCATCTTCTTGACATCTGATGGATGTTCCACAGAGCTGGTGCCACCACCGATAAGGCCCTCTGCCTGGTTCCCTGTAGCTTCACTTCTCACAGTGAAGCAACCCGCCAGAAGGCCCTTGGAGCTGGATTAAAATACACTTAATCCACATGATTTGTAAGAAATCGCACTATTTCCATGCTTCAAAATTTGCTTCCCCCTCCCTCAAATATTTGGAGCTGCTCCAGACTTTCCTAAAGCTTTTCACAAACCGTGATGAGTGAAAACGCAGCATAGTTATCATTGGTAGACTCCCCAGAAAGCCAAATTAAGGAATTAAGTTCACTCTTAGAAGGTCAGCTCTTGTGGCGCCATGTGTGCTCATCGCCGCAGCCCAGAGGTGGGGAACCTGTGTCCCTGCAAGTGTTGCTAGACTCCTAGCAGGCCCAGCCAAACGGTCAGGGATTGTGGAAATTAAGAGCAGAAGACGACCTTGTTGCATCAGGCCACTGGCCCATCTAGTCTAGCATCCGGTTCTCATAGCGACTGACCAGACACCCGTGGGAAGCTAGTGAGGAGGACGTGAGCACAACAGACGTGGTATTCAGAAGCATCACTGCCTCCGACAGTGGAGGTGGAACATGTGGTCTAACAACATCTAGAGAGCTATAGGTGCCCCCAACCCCAGCCAAGAAACACTTGGTAGCAAAGCTGGACTTGTAAAAGGATAAAAGGGTATTGGGAAATGCAGGGCCGGCCCTACGGCAAAGCTGGGTGGCGCAGGGAGCCAGGGCGCTGGGCCGGCGGGGGGCACTGCGCAGCTGCACCTGCCAAACAGCCGTGCTGGGAAACGGGGAGGGGGGGCGCCAGGGCACCAGATATGCTTAAGACCAGTGTTTCTCAACCAGTGTGCCTCCAGATGTTTTGGGACTACAACTCCCATCATTCCTGACCACTGGTCTTGCTAGCTAGGGATGATGGGAGTTGTAGTCCCAAAACATCTGGAGGCACACTGGTTGAGAAACACTGCTTAAGACGGCCCTGGGGAAATGATCCATAATGAATTTTTAAAAATGTTTTAAAGTACTTTCCCCAAAACCCGAGTCCTTTCTGTTGGGGATAATTCAGACTGAAATCCCCAGGTGTCCAAAAAAGTTATTTATGTATGCCACTACTGCGGCCCGTGTTTTGTTAGCCCCAAAATGGAAAATGAGCAAGGTCCCAACCAAAGAAAAATGGCAACTTAAGTTGACAGAATATGTGCAGCTTGTAGACTTAAGAGAACAAGAAGAGCATACGTTTAGAGAAGGCTGGAAAACGTTAATTGAATACAGTGGTACCTTGGTCCTCAAACGTAATTTGTTCTGGAAGCCCGTTCCAAAACCAAAGCGTTCCAAAACCAAGGCACACTTTCCCATAGACAGTAATGCAAAATGGATTAATCCGTTCCAGACTTTTAAAGACAACCCCTAAAACATCTATTTAACATGGATTTTACTATCTAATGAGGCCATTGATCCATTAAATGAAAGCAATAAACAATGTACAATAAAAAATCCTTCCAGTGGCACCTTAGAGACCAACTACGTTTGTCATTGGTATGAGCTTTTGTGTGCATGCACAGTCACACAGTCACACAATCAGTAGCTAAACTGGGTTCCACACAGTCACAAAAACAAAACAAAAAAGAGCCACAAAAACGCAAAATGAATAGCAAAAACAGACAGACCTCGGCATAACACTCAAAACGGAGCACGTTCGGCTTCCGTAAAAAGTTCGCAAACCGGAACACTTACTTCCGGGTTTGCAGCGTTCGGGTTCCAAGTTGTTCAAGTACCAAGGCGTTTGAGAACCAAGGCACCACTGTATATGGGAAATAACTGTGTACAGCTGAAAACGCTAGCAGCCTTAAGATAAACTCAACAGTGCAAGTAAGTTTTGGTGGATCCAATAATGGAATACTGAATGGTATAGTTTTCGTAAAATATGCAGGGACTTATGTGAAATGAACCATGGAAAGAAAAGAAGGAAGAAGAAGAAGAGTTTGGATTTGATATCCCGCTTTATCACTACCCGAAGGAGTCTCAAAGCAGCTAACATTCTCCTTCCCCTTCCTCCTCCACAACAAACACTCTGTGAGGTGAGTGAGGCTGAGAGACTTCAGAGAAGTGTGACTAGCCCAAGGTCACCCAGCAGCTGCATGTGGAGGAGCGGAGACGCGAACCCGGTTCCCCAGATTAGGAGTCTACCGCTCTTAACCACTACACCACACTACACCACACTGGGAAGTCATTGATATCTTAAGGATATAAAATGAGTATTTGAAATCGTAAAACAGAAAATTTAATAAAAATTATATATACAAGAAACACCTGGTAGCAGCGACAGCAGGACAGGAAACCACCAGGAGAAAAATCTGATCAGCGAGGAAGACTCGACTTCACCATGCACTGAGTGAGTTTCAGCTGCTTAGTCCCATTCGCTTGCCTCAGAGATTCTCAGTGGGCTGCGCTACTTAGTAGGGCATCACCAGAGAATCACAGAATTGTAGAGTTGGAAGTGACAACGAACGGTCATCTAGTCCAACCCCCTGCAATGCAGGAATCTTTTTACCCAACGTGGGGCTCGAACACATGAACCTGAAATTAAGAGTCCCAAAGATGAAGGCAGGTTCTGCCGCCTGAGGGCCACGTGAGGTACCCATTTGCAACATCTGTTCCCGATAGCACACCTAGGCGAAATTGCACCATACAAATATTTCATAAGCAGCTTTGGCGAGGGAGCCTTGCGTGGCTACAAAGCAGAATATAAGCACAGTGGGACCTCGGTTTTCGAACGTAATCCATTCCGGAAGACCCTTCGAGTTCTGAAACATTCTAAAACCGAAAACTCTTTTCTTTCTTTTTAAAATTCCTTTATTATTCAACAAAAGAGAAACCAAAAGATCATATAAATTACAAAAAGTAAATAGATTTCTTACAGCACAACTTCTATTATGACTTCCATTCACCTCCTCAAGGGTACTGGGTTATTTTTATGCAACACACTTTTCATCATCACTCCTATCTTATCCCAAATCATTAATTTTATAAGATTTTCTAGGTTTCTGCAGGGGTCCTTCTAAGCCTGCCAGAGAATTCAAATTTTTACAATGCTCTTTAGGATATTTTCTGTAGATGTCCCACTCTCTAATAAACGTTTGGTCTGTATTATCCCTAATTCTTCCTGTTACCTTTGCTAATTCTGAAAATTCTAATAATTTTGTCTGCCAGTCCACTTTGGTTGGGATAGAGTCTCCTTTCCAATTTTTGGCTACTCACCCCGTCGCGGGGATTCGAACCCTTGCTGCCACTGTTGCATATAGGAAACCGAAAACTCAACAGCTGGCAGCTAGGCCTCAGGATCTTGCACTCAGTGGAAGCTGCGTAGCATGTTCGACTTCCGAGGCGTGTTCAAAAACCGAAGCATTTACATCCAGGCTTACTCTATTCATCAAATGGAGATGTTCCAAAACTGAGGTACCACTGTAATGTGATTCACAATCGTAGGGCGACTGGCAGCCACAAAGAGCAGTGGCTTGCCTTACCAAGAATGAACGGGCGCACAAAACAAAAAAAGCCTAAATTTGGCTAGCTCACTTCTCTCCTGCATAGATGGGACGAGCTTTTGGCAGCAACGGTGGGGCTCCAATCAGCAAGGAAGCTGGCAACTCCAAACAAGACCTTCAAGACTGGGATTCCCAGCCATTGGAGCCAGCCAAGGCAGGGAGAGAAAAGGGCTTTTTCGTCTCAGGCATGTGCCAAAAAAGAAGAAGAAAAAAAAATTAGGTGGGATTCATATTTTTGCATTTCTCTCCCAAAAGGACTTGTATTGCAGACAAGTATTGGGTTGTGTGGAACGTGCTCAGCAGCCATGTGATCCAACAAATAATAATAATAATAATAATAATAATAATAATAATAATAATAATTTTTTTATTTATTTATACCCCGCCCATCTGGCTGGGTTTCCCCAGCCACTCTGGGCGGTTTCCAACAGAAATATTAAAATACACTAATTTCGTAAAGATTTAAAGCTTCTCTAAACAGGGCTGCCTTCAGATGTCCTCTAAAAGTCTGGTAGTTGTTTTTCTTTTTGACATCTGGTGGGAGGGCGTTCCACAGGGCGGGTGCCACTACCGAGAAGGCCCTCTGCCTGGTTCCCTATAACTTGGCTTCTCGCAACGAGGGAACCTCCAGAAGGCCCTTGGCACTGGACCTCAGTGTCTGGGCAGAGCGATGGAGGTGAAGACACTCCTTCAGGTATACTAGACCGAGGCCGTTTAGGGCTTTAAAAAACAAAGCCTTTGGGTTGTTGTTGTTTTATATAAAAAACCCCAAGGAGGCACCAGCAGCTAACCAATTGCAGCAGTTACATCTTGGAGAATGCTGAAGACCTATCTATCTTATGTATTGATTTAAGATCTTCCTCTACACCTGAGGATAAGGGACAATAATAGCGGTCTCAGCCGCCGAGTCTCAACTGAAAGTCAACAAGTCCCCACACCCAAGACGAATAGTGGGATAGGAGAGCTGAGAATAATGCAAATATATTTCACATCCGGCAACCCATGTGCCCCTTTGGCTTCAGATAGTACATGGGTAGATACCGCAAGTATAAAAAGCCAAGGGCACAATTTTTCATGGCCTTCTAACAGCTACGGTGGCTCATTTACCAGAAGCAATGTATTTAAACGGTCTCTGCCCAATATACCTGAAGGAGCGTCTCCACACCCATCGTTCAGCCCGGACACTGAGGTCCAGCTCCAAGGGCCTTCTGGCGGTTCCCTCACTGCGAGAAGTGAGGTTACGGGGAACCAAGCAGAGGGCCTTCTCGGTAGTGGCACCCACCCTGTGGAACACCCTCTCATCAGATGTCAAGGAAATAAACAACTATCTGACTTTTAGAAGACATCTGAAGGCAGCCCTGGTTTGGGGAAGTTTTTAATGTTTGAAGTTTTATCGTGTTTTTAATATTCTGCTGGGAGCTTCCCAGAGTGGCTGGGGAAACCCAGCCAGATGGGTGGGCTATTAATATAATAATAATTATTAATTATTAATTATTAATATTTAGCGTTAACTCTAAAAGTGTATACTTGATTTTGACCAAACCAAGCTTCCTGGTGTATATTTTAAAATGCAAATCATTTCCATGTAGCTCACATGCCAGGGGCATCCTGTGTATTCTATGGGGCAAGGGCATTCTGAGCCCCCACCAGCCTCCTGTGCCTAGCAAAGGGGAGGAAGAGACAGTCATGAAAATTACAGAAGGGAATTCCTATTCTGCTACACAGCAAGACAGGCACCCCCAAACTCGGCCCTCCAGCTGTTTTGGGACTACAATTCCCATCATCCCTAGCTAACAGGGCCAGTGGTCAGGGTCAGGGATGATGGAAATTGTAGTGCCAAAACATCTGGAGGGCTGAATTTTGGGATGCCTGCAGTAAGATGTGGGGAACAGGAGGGGGGAAGCATTTTAATGCACCTAGGATATCAAACAAACGAAACTCTAAAAACCTTGGCTATCTCTGGTCCACCCCGATCATCAATGGCGAGGAACCCTTCATGGACCCAAGCCCACATTTTCACTTGGCCAAACTTCGTGGCCGTAGCATGCTCAAGATAAAATTGGGTGTGTGGCCACACCAACCAAACACCACATTTCATCCTTAGTTGGGTTGATGGGGTTTTTTGGGGGGTGGGTGGGGAAGGTACCATTAAATGGCAGTAAATTGATGATTAGCTTACACAGTCTACTGGGAGGAATCTCTTGGGATTTCCTGCCTCAAGCGCTAAAACCTATTGGTTTGACTCATTTCTGTCTCACACAAACTCTGATAGCAGAAGACAGGGCTTTCAGAAACATCAATGCCATGATGGAAACGGGGAGTAAGCCAACCTTTGCACGGAGACAAACAGCACAGAAGGCCGAGGAAGCAGTTCATTCTCAGCCTCTTCTGCTACAGAATCCCTGGTCACACGTGGGACTCAATGGAAGTTAAGAGTGCAATAACATCTGGTTGGCCACATGTTTTCCATCCCTGGCATGAGAGATGTCAAGCGAATGTGAGGGTAGGAGGGACAGAAAAACGAACCCCACTTTGTGCTTATTTCAATAACAACGCTTATGCAGACCTTTGTCCCTCAAATGCTGAAAGTGCATCCCATAAATTATCTCAGTTGTTCAACGGACAACCGTGCAAGACAGTCCTATCACCCAGACAGTTTTTAGGGAAATGAAATAACTGGATAAATTAAACGCAAGACCGGCTACTGTTAGCCACAGTAGCAAAGATGACCTCTTTCCAAACACAGCTTGAGTTGACACATTACAGTACCGCCCGGGCACCAAGATGTTGCTGAAATGGATGGGAAACCAGGACCCGTGGAGGAACTTAAGGACTTCCTTGCTTACAGCACAATCCTACCCATGTCTACTCAGAAGCAAGTCCTATCCAATTCAATGGGGCTTGCTGCCAGGTGAATGGGGTTAGGACTGCAGCCTTACGAGCAGTCCATTCTGTAGCAGTTCTGATGGGTCTCTGAGCTGAAGAAGACCACCTGGATGTCACAACTTTTTGATCTGGAATCTCTTCCTCCTATAATTCCATATGTTTGGGGAGTGGTCAGAGTGGTGCCTGGTGGAAAAGGATCTTACTTATCACTTCACATGATCCGGAAACAAATGCTCTGGACCACAAGGTCTTGAGATGCCACCTAGCTTTTGTCGGCAAGGCGCCACCAATGCTGCCAAATTCTTCCTACAAACTCCAGCGCTTGCAAACTCTTTCTTCAGCTCATAGTTTTGTGAGAATCCTAGAATCCTAGAGTTGGAAGAGACCACAAGGGCCATCCAGTCCAACCCCCTGCCAAGCAGGAAACACCATCAAAGCATTCCTGACAGATGGCTGTCAAGCCTCTGCTTAAAGACCTCCAAAGAAGGAGACTCCACCGCACTCCTTGGCACTGTCGAAAAGCTGCCTTAAGGAGGGGATTGGGGGTGGGCAAGCCATTCTACACACATTTTCCCCAAAAGCAGGATGCTGGCAAGTCCTTTGGTCAGTTCTCATACGATCGATTCCCTTGCTGGTGAACTGGCAGCTTAAAGTCAATACAGCGGTACCTTGGTTACCGAATGGCTTAGCTCCCAAACAAATCGGCTCCCGAACGCTGCAAACCCGGGAGTGTTCGCTTGTGAACATTTTTCGGAAGCCGAACATCCGACACGGCTTCCGCAGCTTCCGATTGGCTGCAGGAAGCTCCTGCAGCCAATCGGAAGCCACGCTTTGGTTTTCAAACGGCTCCAGGAGTCAAACGGACGCCCGGAATGGATTAAATTTGACAACCAAGGTACCACTGTACAGGGGAGCTAGATTTGCTTCAAGGGACACCCACTGCTGATCCCTGTCCCTAAACCTAAAGAGAGAGAGAATGATTCAATTCAAAACCACCACCCTCCTGTTTTTGTGCTACTTGTTATCTAGATCTTCTTAGTGCCTGCCTAACATTGAGTACATCTTTGGTTACAAAACTGTGTCCTTAGAGGTCCTAAGATGGAGCGAGAGAGTTACTGAAGATATAAATTGGTGGGTTTCCTCTGCAGCTCAAAGACCTTCCTCTTGCAGTTGAATAATAGATGCTTATTCTCTAGCGTGTGCCTGGCTTGGAAACAACCCTATTGCCCCCCTGTGCTCCTCACACCCCTCCTTTGTCTGCAAAGGCAGGTTCTGGGGGCCATTGACTGCCCAAGACCTTTCCAAAGTGCCTCCGTACCATTTAATATTATCTACAAAGTGCAAATTATTAAGACATTTTATATACAGTAATCTGCTTGTTCTCAAATACATACACACACACAAGATCACACCCTTGGCTAATCAACAGCTTTCAGCACTGTCCTCAGTTTCACAGTAACAGCCGCCAATGTGCTTAAAGTGTTATAAGCCATAGAACGGAATCGCAGAATTGTAGAGTCGGAGGGACCCCGAGGGTCATCTAGACCAACCCCATGCAATGCAGGAATCTTTTGCCCAGCTTGGGGCTTGAACCCCCAACCCGAAGATTATGAGTCTCCTGCTCCTGTGCACAAGAGAGAGAAGACCGACCCTCTGGCGACAGTAACAGCTCTTTAAGAAGAGGATAGTCAAGGCAATGGTGAGATGGAACTCATCAACTTTAAGCAACCATGATGAGCACATGTTTCTCAACTCAGGGTTGGATGAAACCCCAAAATTAACGCACAACCCAGCTACCTCTTCCCTCAAGGAGAGATTCCCCTGGGCACACGAGCTCCACTTCTCCCCAAAGCAGTCAGCCTTCACAATTCGGACCACTGCACGCGAAAGCAGGAGGCCAACTAGAGGCGTAACTCCCAAAAACATGTCCTCAAAGCTAAGAGCTACATATCTCACACCCTCCGTTCTCCCTACAGCTGCATAGCTTGTGGAAGGATGGCACAAAATGCAAACCAGTTTCTTAACTGCAGCTACGGATGCAGCTACGGCTGCTGAAACTGTGGAGGCAGCCGTGGTTCCGTCCCATCGGAAGGGGTGTCCGAGAATATCCCACGTGAGCCAAAAATCTGCTAACAGCCAACTCGGAGCAAGGCCCTAACGGCATTGCAACAATCAGCGGCTTTCCAGGAGGAGGAGGGAACTGGCTTGGGGGAACATCTGAGGCTAGCTCTGGCTACTTCACATCAGTTTAGCACCAGCTGTTTGCAGAACCTAGTTTTTTTCTCTGGGGTGTCTGTTGTAGACTGCAGGCTACCCTTGGGGGTTACTGTACTGGGAAAGACCACTTGACCTCCCTGGGGAGACTGGGAGGGGCTACATAAGGACACCTGCAGATGAATGAATCCGGAGGAGCCGCCCGCTCCACCCTCACATACCTCTAACTTGGGTGAGATTCATCCCTGCCATCAAGGCAGGTGTGAATCTACTTAAAATCATTTCCAGCTGTGCTCATTTTGACCCTTCTACCATTGCTTTTGTATACTTCCAATTTGCAGACTGAGGTTGCTTCCTTCAGAGAAACAGTAGCACGCCAAACTGTTCAGCAAAAGGAGATAACCAATACTGTAATAATAATACTAAGGGTGGAGCAGGAATTACCGGCTCCTTACCAAGTAATATCAGCCCTTTAAAACAGAAAAGGGAGAAGGAAAACCTTCCCATTTCACAGCAATAGGCATTGAAGAGAGAGGGGAAATTTATCTTCGGACCTATCTTTAACCACACAGATTGCGAGTATGACTGCACCCATTGCTAGATGAGTTTTCCATGTTGGGGTGTGTTAAGTGAACCCCCTAACCGGTTGACGTCTCTAGGGTGATATTAAGGCATGATGGGTCTATGGGGAGGAGAAGAGGAGGAGGAGGAGGAGGAAGACCAGACAGAGACTTACCAGTACGTGGCTGAATCGTTCTTCCAGTTCCCCAGAGCTGGGCATAGGTTGTTTGGGGGGCGCCGGCTGCTTGGGGGGCAGAGGTGACGAGGCTGTGGGTTGGCTTTTCATCTCCTTCGCCGGAGACATCTCCATGCTGCTAGCTGCATTGCCCATCTTCAGACTGTACTCTTACACACACACACACACACACACACACACCCAAAAAATCTAAAGCGCTACAAAATTAAAATATCCAGGATATTTTTTTTTCTCCCCTGGGGAAGAGGAGAAAAAGGTCAGTAGGAATAAAAAATAAATACCCCAGCAACTTCCACAAATTGGAGGAAGGCAAAGGGGTGGAAGAGGACTTGCTCCAGGAACTCCCAGCACGTGTGAATTGTGAGATTCCTCCCATGCATCAGGTCAACACAGTCAGTTGTCCATGCTTCTTCTTATTCCCCCTTTTCTTATTTGCTCCTGCTGCGGCCTAATTCCAGGAAGCAGCTGGAAGTGATGGAGGGGTCGCCGAGCACAAGGTGACTTCTCAACGCCTGTCCTCTGGGGCCGGTGCCACCACCATGATGGGCAGGCAGGCAAGCTGGTACCCAGCTCGCCTCTAGTGCATTTGCAGCAAGCCCTGTTTCCTAAAAGGGCATCCCCATCTTTTCGCCGATTGCCAGCTGAACGGCCACGCGTGCTCTTCAGAGAAGTCCGGCGCCGGCGCCGCTGCTGCTGCTGCTAAACTTGCCCCTCTCCTCCACCCAAAAAAGAAAGAAAAGAAAAAGAGGAAGCACCGAGAGCAGCGGCGGTTGCTCTCTCTGCACAGGAAATCGAGCTGCAGGTGCCTTTAATGCAAGAACGCGGACACAGGTCGAGGCGGAACTTTTGCTGCAGCGCTGGGCTGTGTGTGTTGTTGGTTTTTTGGAGGGGGGATTTTGCAACCCAGAAGGTGAAATCTCTCTTTGCTCTCCTGCCAGCATGCAAGCTCTCTCTCTCTCAATTTGGCGAGGAGCAGCAGCAAAAGGCGGCGGCGGCAGCAGCAGCTGCAGGAGGAGGAGGAGGAGGAGGAGAACCGCACGGCTTTTGCAAAGGCAGCGAAGATGGGTAGATCGCCAAAGCTGGGGGGAAAGAGGAGGCGGCGGCGGGAGGAGGAGGAGGAGAGGAAAACGCAGCGGCTCGCCCATGCCCAATTGCAATAGCCATGGCCTGAGGGAGAGAGGCGAGGGCGACGCGGAAGGCGAAGGAAATAGCAGAGTCACCTGCTAGCTGGAGAAATGAGGAGTAGCAACGGCGGCGGGTTAGGATTGGGAGCGCGAGGCCGGCGGAGCGCTTTCTGGGTCTCAAAGCCCCTGGCTTTCGGTTTCGTGCTGCCATGG
Organism: Zootoca vivipara; assembly: GCF_963506605.1. NCBI lineage: Eukaryota > Metazoa > Chordata > Lepidosauria > Squamata > Lacertidae > Zootoca > Zootoca vivipara. The sequence continues at coordinate 13,825,367 of NC_083288.1, forward strand.
CTACTTAATCGGGAAAAGGGGGCTCGGTTTCTAGATCTATGGGTGGTCATCTGTCATGGATGCTGGGGCTGAGATTCCTGCATTGCATGGGGTTGGACTAGATGACCCTCGGGGATCCCTTCCAGCTCTGCGATTCTAGGAGTCTAGATGTGATTTTTCTAGGTTGCTCAGGAGGAGCGCTTAGATGTTACAGTTTGGCACACAGGGAGGGATCCGGAATCGGGTTCTGCCAGGATCGGGGAAGGCGCAGCAATGCAATTTTCAGCTACGGTATAATTGTTCTCTTTCCGGGTGGGTGGAGGTGGGTGCGTGCGTGTGGGGAATCACGTGGGTTTTAGGGAAAGAGAGGGCCGCAGCATGTCCCCAAAAACCTCTCAATGAATGGAGTGGAGAGCCGCACCGACATTTGGAGGATGCGCGGTTGCTTGCTGGGTGGCGTGCTTGGTCCTGCGACACCCCCCTTCCCGCCCCAAATCGTCACCCCACTCCTGCAGGATCCAGATACAGTAATGCACCACGACGGCTCCCTCGAGGTGATCGTTTCACCGGCTCCTCCTCACCCATCCTGAACTCGCGAGAGGCATGGAATCGAAAACGGAGACTGATTCCCAGGAAGAGGGAGAAGAAGCCAATGTTAAGAGGTGTTGCCAAACCGATTTGCATCGGGAGCAGCCGACGCATCTGCTGAAGTCCACCAGGCGAGCTGAGCTCCCTCTCGTGGCTGCTGGGAGGGATCGCTCTCTCTTTTTACCAGACTGGAAACAAGCTTCTGAGTCATACAGGAGTCTTCTTCTTAAGAGATTTCGACTAAGCATCAGGAAAAAACTTTCTGTTTGACAAAGGATCGGTCTCCCTCGGGAGGCTGTGGACTCTCCTTCCTTGGAGGTTTTTCAGCAAAGGTTGGATGGCCATCTGTCATGGATGGTCTAGTTGAGATTCCTGCATTGCAGGGGGCTGGACTAGATGACCCTTGGGGGGTACCTTCCAACTCTGCCTTACGAGTTTCCAAGTACGGAAGCTTGCCTTTGTTATGCTAATGCAGGGTCTCCCAAACTTGGGTCGCCCGCTGTTTTTGGACTACAGTTCCCATCATCCCTGACCACTGGGTCCTGCTAGCTAGGGATGATGGGAGTTGTAGTCTAAAAACAGCTGGAGACCTCAGTGTGGGAACCCCTGCACTAATGCTTGTTTGCCAGAGAACAAAAGCCCCAAGGGGAGAGGGGTTGTTTGGTCGCTCAGAGTCTTGCTGGCCAGATTAAAGTAGAGGCATGGTCCTCTAGTTGTTTTCGGTCTACAACTCCCATCAACATTGGCCATGCCTCTGGTACTGATGGGAGCAGGAATCCACATGGGGAACCGCAAATTCCCCAGCCACGATTAAATAAACCCTGTTTATTTTACTTTGATAGATCCTGTTTTGATGAGTCCTGGGGTATAAGGGGAGGAGTAGCACTTCTGGTGGGGGACACGCCGTGCTTCTTTTGGGGTGGTTTGTCCACCTTTGGTCCCCACCCTACACTCAGTTCTCACCTGTCAGCATGTGACAGCAGCCACACCCCAGAAAAAGAGCTTCAGCAGGACGGCTAAACCAGGTGAGGGTAGCCAATGGGTCTCAAAACCCTCCGTGAGTTAAGATACTTGCCCTGCATGCAAAGACAGGCTGCTGCAGATTGAATGGACCAGTTGTGGGTCCAACGGTCCAGAAGGTGGTTTCTGCACATGCAGTGAGGGGCAGATGGGGCTCATCGACCCAGGAAGGTAGCCCATCTAGGAGAAGGAAGACCCTGATCCTAAACCTCCGCTGCCTTGTGGGATATCCTCAGAAGAAAAGGCTGAGGGGTAAACCCCCCACAAATCCGGACTGGAGTCCCTAAGACGGTTGGATGGCACCTTGTATGCCTTATTCCAGCAACTCCTGCAGCCAAGCTGGTGCCAAATGTATTGAAGGGGCATGGATAATGGGGAATGGGTGAACAAATATATTTCCCTTTCCCAGTGAAGCCTGAACAGCACCCCATGACTCCTTTTCAAGGTTAACTAGATCCCCTTAAGAAGAGTACAGTACAGAAATGCAGGGCAATATTTCACTGCAGCTCCCACTTAATAAATATCTAGCCTTTACGGCTGCGATGATTGACAATGCTTGGGATATCATCGCTCTAGCTCACAAAGGAACTTACAGCAGCACACATTGTTTGTTGCTTCCCTTGGGGGGTGATTAAGAAACAGAGCCAAAGTGGAAGCAGCTTAATGCCTTCTGAAAACTTTCTGATGTTAGGAAGGTAGAAGAGTAAGGCTTCAATATTATATGAAGCTCTTTGATCAGGAGAAAAGGGGAGCGGGGACTAGAATTGTGGCAAAAATAAATGGCAAATTATGGGAACTATGTGCATTGAGAAAGGGACGACAGAGGATGAGATGGTTGGACCAGGCATCCCCAAACTGCGGCCCTCCAGATGTTTTGGCCTACAACTCCCATGATCCCTAGCTAACAGGACCAATGGTCAGGGATGATGGGAATTGTAGTCCAAAACATCTGGAGGGCCAAAGTTTGGGGGGTGCCTCGGTTGGACCGTGTTCTCGAAGCCACCAACATGAGTCTGACCAAACTGCGGGAGGCAGTGGAAGACAGGGGTGCCTGGCGTGCTCTGGTCCATGGGGTCACGAAGAGTCGGACACGACTAAACGACAACAACAAAACAACATGTGCATTGGCATAATCTGTACAGGTAGCAGAATCCAATATTTGATATAAAATTTCAGGCTACCAATACATGTTTATTTTCATTTTTTAGTGTAAATACATTCATTCCTTTGTATGTCTGTGGAACAACAAAACACCAGGTAATGTCCAACTACTGAAGATGCTTTTCGCCCCTCGCCATGCAACATGCAATTCTGTACCTGATGGGATTTCTACAACTGTTAAGAGGAGAATGGCTTTAACTCTCACAACTGTGGCTTCCCGGGCCAAACCCTTGTTACAAAACAGTTCTACTCTTTTGTCTTGTACAGTACAAGTAAAGCTGCAGAGTGAGAACACCACAATTTTTCCTTGGGACATGGTGGGGGTGAGGGGTGTGTGTATGTGTGTACACACACACACAAAGCAGATCAGGGTTTTTTCCACTGTTGTCCAAGGATCAAATATAAATGAGAGAGAGCAGTGTTTACCACCTTTTCGGTCTTACCTCCTGGGAATGAGCAGTGCCAACTCAGCGCCCCCATACCTATTCTGCCAGGCACCCCAGGAGGAGTCGGTTCTCTTAAATACGGCTGAGAAGTCCAGTAGAATCAACAGGACTGCTCCTTCTGACACTGTCTCCTGGTACAAGACATCTAGGGCAACCAAGAAAGTTTCCTGAACCCAGACTGGAATGGATCTAAAGGTTTTCTATCCAGAATCTTCACTGCCACCTGCTCACTTCCCTTGCCCAAAAAGAAAATATTTGACACATGCCGCTGGGTGACAGCTGTTCAAATCGGAGGGATCCAGTTATTCTACAACCCACCCCAATGATAAGGTGTAGGAACAGTACCCTCCGTAGCAGAAGCACTCCCCACTTCACTAACTTTTAAGCCCAACCGAGCCAATTTCACAAATCAAGACAGGCAAGGGACAAATAGAAAGTTACGCCTTTGCACTTCTCCAAGAATTCAGTCCACGCCACAAAGCTGAAAAATATCCCATAAAATCCAATTAGAAGACTCCATATTGTCTTCCGTGACTGCCACCGAATAACCCAGAATAAGAAGAAGAAGAAGGAGGAGGAGGAGGAGGAGGAGGAGGAGTTTGGATTTGATATCCCGCTTTATCACTACCCAAAGGAGTCTCAAAGCGGCTAACATTCTCCTTTCCCTTCCTCCCCCACAACACTCTGTGAGGTGAGTGGGGTTCCCCAGATTACGAGTCTACAGCTCTTAACCACTACACCACACTGGCTCTCAACCCAGAGTCCAAGTCAGAGTGATTATATGCAAATTGGTCGCAGCGGACTTCCAAAGACTCCATTGCCAAGGGCCAAGCTGGAACAGATCCTTCACAACACGGGAAAGCTCCATAGGATGGCACCAAGCAGAATTAAGGTTGCTGGAAAGGCAAGCTTTCATTCCCTCTGTCGCCACCGCAGAGCAGGCACAAAATGGGCCCTAAGCTACACTTAATCATATTCGTTTCCAGTTTTTCTCTAGTCCTTTTGCTATTTCAGTGCTCCCAGAGCCTCCGTAAACTAAGGAGCTCTCCGATCTTTAGCACCCATAGCATGGCTTGCACCGCTCTCAATATTCCTGCGTATAAGACTACTTTTTAACCCAGGAGGTCGGGGGTCGTCTTATACGCCGGGTCGTATTTCTTATACGGGTGGGTATATCCCGAACTCTACATTTTAACTGGAAAAGTTGGGGGTCGTCTTATACGCCCAGTCGTCTTATACGTCGGAAAAAAACGGTAGGGATTTTCAGGAAGATAAATTACAGGCAACTTTGCAACTTGTGTGCATTTAACTTGTGTACACTTAGCTTTATGTACTTGGTAATTTTTTTTATTTTTAAAAAAGGGAGCAGAAAGAGGGCAGGCACCCAGGGGGAGAAAATTTGGCAATCCCACCCACCATTGCGGTCAATGTGTTTTGACAATACACAATTTTGGCTTGATGTGCAATCCCCGCATCATAACCCCTGCGTAAATAGAGTCTTGCCTCTACACATTGCCACACTTGGTACTTTTCCTGCGCACTCGCAGAATATACAATCCGGAATACAGGTCCCTGCCACAACTGAAGTTGCAAATTGGGGAGCCGGGGGGGGGGGGGGGCGGACGCAGTAGCAGCCGGGCAGGGGAGTCCAAAGATCACATGGAATCAAAAGCTTCTTCTTCGTCTTCTTCTGCGATCACTTGTAGCCAAGTAAGCGTGTCTTCCATAAACACGGTTTTAACAATGAGTCCGTAAGCGACTATGGAGGCCAATTCTGGAACCACACGTCCTTCCACAGTGGGTTTGGAAGACACCTGTGGGTGAATTTCTTTTGTGTGCGTAGATCAGTGCACGCTGACCAACACACAGTCTTCGCAGTAGGGCTCTGTTCCGATGGCATGAGTAGTCACAACGAACCGGTAGATTCTCTGCTGCAGCCTTCATCCGCCGTTGTAACATACCACAGAACAGATCCGACTGTTCTGCCGTTGAGGACTTATTGGATCATTCCTTGTCTAGCTCCCTCCCTTTGACCTTACCGCTTTGGGTGACCCTGCTGGGAATATGAGATTCCCGACGGCTTCGCTCAAAAGGGTCATAGGAACGTGCAAGGCCACTCACCATGACAAGGTGATGATCAAAACCAGGGCACATGAGACTGTTGGATAGGAGTTACAGTAGGGAACTAACGCTTGAAACCAGTCCTGCCCCCCCCCCCCCGGTTTTGCTTCTAATGCACACTTCATTCTTGCCATTAGTTCCTGCATTTGCAATAGAAGCAAAAACGCAAACAAGGCACAAACTTAATGGACTTTTGCAACCATCTTTGAATCCCCTGCCAAGTGCTGGCTGCTGAGAAACAAATGGCTACTTAATCGTGATGTGCAGAAATTGCAGCAAGAAGTAGTTAGGAAGAGGGGTGTGGGGTTGCACGACGTTTGGAACCCAGAAGGGATGGCGGTGGCTCGCTCCCAATAGCCAAGAACTCTCTTAACAGCAGAGGAAAAAGCGCTAGTGGCTACCAACTCGGCTCCTGCATGTCCACACGTGTTCACGATCAAATCAATGGCAAACTGGACGAGGTGGTAAAGAATTTCCTTACAACCATTGTAACAAGACAGAATGATGCTTGGTAGGTAAGCCTGCTGACATTTTGTCCTGTATCAAAATGTGTCGGAAATTGCAGCGGCAACTGCAGTACAGTTTAACCTGCCATATGTTCTTCATTTCTTCATTCATATTTGAAAACAGATTTGTTATCGGTGTTTTAAAGAACGGCAGCAGGGAAAGCTGGGACTTCAGAGGAGTGTACACTTTAAACACTCAGTACGGTATCGTTTTGAGCATATAAAGCGTTTCACACGCGCTGTCAATCATCTTTCCAACCCTTATGAAGATACCCACCCTATTATTCTGATGGGGTGCAAGGCTTATGGCACAGATGAGGTTCAGAGTGGAGTCTTCCTACCATGTTCTCAGCTGTTATACCAGCACTGTTGCCCATTAATGCTGCTCCAACTGCAGAGCTGGATAAAAAAAAATGTGTCTGCAGAAGACTGCTCTGCTGTTCACAGGCCACTAAACAGTTCCCTATGGGCCATTGTCTGAACACGGGGTGAGACTCAATAGCAGCTGGACAGAGATGACGGCTGACTGCAAGGAGGCAGTCACTAAGGAATACTGTTGTAAGGAAGTGTAAGGAAGACTTCCTGCTGTGTAAGTAAGACCAGCTACAAGGGATAGCCAACCAAGTCGCACCATGCTGTTGAAGTTGGGCTTATGTTGCGCCTCTGCAGCTGAAGACAAGAGACGAGTCTTTTTGAAAAAGGTTTTTTTTTTATTTGTATGCCATCTGAACATCAGATATACCTGGTGTGTGTTAGCGTGAACCATTTGTACATTTGAATTCATGGTGCCAAAACCCTCCCCAAGACCCCCCCCAAAAAAAACCACTTCCCCAAAACATCTGGACTGGCTGAGACGGAGAGGAAGATTATAGAGTGCAGGAAGGACAAAAAAAAGGGGGGGGAGAACATTGGGGGAGAGGGGGAGGAAGATTCAGCCAGTTGAGAGAGATTTCATGCGAATGCAAAAAATATTTTGTGGCATGAGAGTATCGTTTTGCAAAAGGGGGGGGGGAAGTGTGAGAAAGCACAGAAAGGAAATGGCGATGCAGAAGGTTGCACTACTCAGATGCTGGTTAACACCTTAAATATACTTCATCGTTCAATGACATAATGCCAGGGTTAATAGCCCCCTTGCCTCTTCCACACAAGACCACCACCCTCATGTTCCCATTGTGGCATTGGCACTGCACGGTTTAGACCTGCGGCGAAAATGCCAGTTAAGTGATGCTGGAGAGGCAAGTTCTCCCACCTGGTCTAGGGTCAGTAACTAGCTTTCCTGGAAGATCACTTTGACATGGTGATAAAGAGTGGCAAGCCGGGATCTCTTTCCTTTCATCATTCCCCACAGTGGACTGCCAAAGACACTGCTTCCTCTACACACACCCTCTTCCAGGCTGGCAAGCTTCAGGAGGCTAGCTTTTGGCCCTGGGACCACCACAATTGCTGATCTAGTTTTAAGAGTGCTCACCGCATGGCAATCTCCCCTTCCGCAGTCCACACCACTGAGTGCAGTGGTGGGGAAACCCAAAGTAACCACACTGAGTCTTGCGGCAAATCCTTCTAGATCTAGATCTCAATATATGGATGTGGGAACGCTGCTATGGTAATATGCCGCTTTCGATGGCATCCCCACGGCTGGTGTCATGCGCCGCCCTGACCTCTGCCTAGAACGGTTCTTCCGTCTCATTTTGTATGTTCAAGGGGTGGGAAACAAGTTTTTAAAGCCTCTGGGTGGCCTAAAGACGGCCAGCTGAAAATAAGACCCATCTGCAGTTTTTTTTCCTTTTAAAAAAATGTTAATATCGTACAGAAGTTCAGTTCTTTCCAACAGCATATCTTCTTGTGAAGTTAAAAGGCAAGTACATTTCTAGCCTTTTTTTTTTTTAAAAAAACCCAATAATAAAGGACAAACGGCATGCAGTACAGAACCAGGAAACCTTCGGAGCCACCGTTCAAAAGTGACTTGGGCCATCTCTTGCTCTTTTTATGACCGTGGAAAAACGTATTCAAGCGGGCTCCTAACTGTTAAGGCCTCAGAATTCAAGAGGGAGTTTATTAGGTGGCTGGAGGCCTAAAATTCTTTTCACTGACGTTTCAGCAGTTGCGGTTGTTGTTGTGGATTAGCAAACCGGTCTCGCTTTGGCTGCCTTGAAATCTCTGTATTCTGGACACAAGGTTGAAGATAACTCCCGCTTTCTAACTGGCCACTTCACAGATGACAAAATTCCTACATGGAATGCAAGACTACGGAGAGAGTTTGTGGGGAAAACAAACAAACTCACAGACAGCTTTTTCTTTTTTGCTGTGCATGCTCACGCTGAGAAGCCGCAATCAGCCACGGCTTCCCTGGGCATGTACAGGTGTGTATAATCATGTTATGCTACAGTATACATGGAAAACGCCTTCTGTGTAGGAATTTTGTGGATGTATGGAGCTGCCTTTGGCCCACCCTTCTGCCGCCCTCAAGAAAATGGGAAGCAATTCTTTTTTGTTTTTTTTAAGGTAGCATAAGCCTCTCTCCTTTTATTTAGGATACTGCCGCTGCTCCCTTCCCCCCCACCCCCAAGAAACTCTCCTTTTTTTATTATTTTAAACATTATTATTTCCCCATCCCAGTACAAAGTTCAGCAGGTAAAAGGTTACATGGAAACTGGAACACACAATTGTATAGACAAGATGGATCAGATGAGGAAGTCTTAAAACTTTCCGAGTGAGAAGTAAGAGCAAAAGGGGGGTGGGGAACAAAAAACACCCCACCAGTCTTCTAGCCTTTTGTCCCACCCCCCCAAAAGGTTTCACGCACCAACTCTCCAAAGCAACAGCCAACAGTTCCCAACTCTGCAAGAAAAAGAAAGAAAGATAGATGGAGCCACGTCATTCAACTAAACGACCCTCTCGGAGGGATGCAAAATCTGTCACAGCTCACACTGTAAAGAGCCCCTCACCTATGTTAGCTTTTTGGCTTTGTTGTATAACGAATCCACTACTTTACTCATATTCTGAATGGTCTCCAGAGCAGCTTCGTACGTTTTGTCTACAGGCGGTTCATCAAAAATAATCAGGACGCCTTCGCCTTGGTCGAGAATCCCTGGGCAAAAGAGAAAAGTCCCTGTTAGGCCTCTGAGTAACGGGGCACAAACTGATCTACCCCTCGAGTGACTGTTTCCCCAAGAAAACAGTACAAATGCCTTATTTTTTCATGTATAACAACCCCCCTGTGTATAAGACTACCCCTATTTTGGGGGACTCCAATTTAAGAAAATGGGGGGAAGATGGCAAAGAGTTCTTGAGCTTTTTGGGGGAGGATTGCCCAGAGTTCTTGAGCTTTTTTGGGGGGTGGGACGGAATGCTAAAAATCACTCACACGACTAAAATACGCCGACAATCAAAACCGTCTGCCCCCTCCAGCAAGCAATCGCATGCACAATTGCCACAGCAGCAGCCAATCCGAAGCAGCCCATGCCAAAGCCACCAATCATTCACCAAATTGCCGCATAAAAGCTCCTGCTCACAGCTGCAACCAATTGTCCATTCCCCCTCTGCACTATCCATGTGTAAGACGAAACCCCCCATTTTTTACATTAAAAGGGGAACCCAGGTGGCGCTGTGGGTTAAACCACAGAGCCTAGGGCTTGCCGATCAAAAGGTTGGTGGTTCGAATCCCTGTGACAGGGTGAGCTCCCGTTGCTCGGTCCCAGCTCCTGCCAACCTAGCAGTTCGAAAGCATGTCAAAATGCAAGTAGATAAATAGGAACCGCTACAGCGGGAAGGTAAACGGCGTTTCCGTGTGCTGCTCTGGTTTGCCGGAAGCGGCTTAGTCATGCTGGCCACATGACCTGGAAGCTATACGGAAGCGGCCAATAATGCGAGATGAGCGTGCAACCCCAGAGTCGGTCACAACTGGACCTAATGGTCAGGGGTCCCTTTACCTTTTACAGTTTTTTAAAAAAAACAACCCTCGTCTTATACACAGAAAAGTACGGTAAGCAAGATATGGAAGGTGCCAGTCTCAACCAGCAGATGTTTTTAAGATATGGATAATTAAAAAAACCCCAAGGGTGTGAAGCTCCTCAGGTCTAATATAACACACCCAGCCCAATTTGTGTCCTCTGGCACATCTAAGCTCTTGTTCGTACGCATCATGTTCTTGGGGGTGGGGAAGCAAGGCAGGACAAGTAACCCAAGACTGTGGTGGGCCTAACTCTTCCACATTTGGCAAAGGGGAGGGGATTTACCGTGAAATTTCTTGTCCAGGATCATCTGAGAGAGTTTCCTTTCCACATCGGCCTGAAATAGAACCAGGGGACGATCAGCTTCTTAAGAGCCAATGATGGTCCAGCTGGTTTTGCCAGCCTGAAGTTTTGTGGTTTCTGGGATGGTAATCTTGAGATAAACCACCTAGAGGTTGCTTCAGTGCCTCACATATGCTCTAATAACAGCAAGAGTTGCTGCTCTTTTCTCCACACAAAAAACTCCCATGTCTCTCACACACTCTTAGCACTGAATTGAACAACGGACGCAAAAGACATTACATATTTCATTCTAATATACACGACATTTATGACACGCATCTAAACCATACAGTAAAACTGTTAGTTTATGTATAAATATATTTTCTAAGGCTTAAGGCTTTATATATAAACTACTGATTAGAACAGAAATAAAAAAGGTTTTAAACAATTCACGTTTATGTTCTTGTTCCATGTGTTTTATAAAGGGAAAGTGGGGGGGGGGGAGATTATCAAATTGTTTGTATTCCTTCCCCTAAATGTACCATTTCAATAATGCAGTCATTGTGGCAAGGTATCAAATTTTATTAAACCATTCTCATTCTGTTAGCACTATGACTGTTTGGCAACAGTTTTAATTTTTTTGACTAAAATTATGATGTTCTGACCTCACATGTTCTTCAAGATGTGCCAAAATTATTATTCAATGGTTCCTTGTTATGGGGTATCCAATTATTTCTTGCATACACTATCTCCCTCCAAAAACACTCAAATCTTTTTGCATGCCCATAAAGCACCAATATGATCTGTGACTTTCTCCCATTTTCTTCATGTTCCACTAATTTATGGGTCTATCTTTGTTAAGCATGGTTAAATACCAGCTGCGTAACACACACACACGGTAATAAAAGCGGTATTTGTCATAAATATTTATTTTCACATTTTGCCTGTCATATTTCTAATCTTTCTCCCCACTTCTGTTTCTTTATTCTCTTCATATATACGATAACAGATGCTTATTTTTCCTTTGTGTAATTATTTCTCCATCAATTCAATTTTGATTCTACTTTCCCTTAAGATTTTGTACTGTATTTGTACACTTTAGCTGAAAATACTGGTTAGGGAGGCCCATTGGCTTCCAGGCGGTTTGACAATTTATCAAGTGTTAAATAATGACCATTTTATTACGTTGCTTATTATGCCATGAATCTATTATAATCTGGCAACTTGAACGTCACATTATATAGAATAGGTTGAACTTATGACACCCTCAGGTGACAGGACTTTCTTATAAATGCCTCATTCCCAGCACTGACTGAATAATTAAATCTGATTTGTTAAATTTAAGGCTCTTGGGATTATTTCCTCCCTATGAAATTATGCGTGGAGATCATAGCATCATTACAAGTGTCAGTTTTTGTCGCATTCACAAACAACCGATTACGGAAGTTTAACAAAACTTTAAATGCAGTTTAATGCCTGCTCTGCCACCTCCTTTTTAGCAGCTCCTAACTATCAACAGGAACATTCAGAGCTGTTCATGTACATGCAAGCTTACGTCGTCTGCTGCACCCATGCTCTTACCTTTGACAGCTTGATAAGGCTAGATATGTGTTCAATCTGCAAAAGAAATTGAGAACGAGTGCCAACATGATTGGAAAGGAGCAAATGCACGTGTTATACACGGGTTTTCATTTGCTACACTTAGCTGAAGAGGCAGTCAGCATGCAGCAGCTGTGTAGATTCTGACACCTTTTAGGACAGTCTCATGCCAGCAGCCAATTCCACTCATTTTAACTTAACACACAGTTCAAGTCACTCGCATTACCCATTTACTTCCAGTAACCTCTTAGAATCATAGAATCATATGAGTTGGAAGAGACCACAAGGGCCATCCAGTCCAACCCCCTGCCAAGCAGGAAACACCATCAAAGCATTCCTGACAGATGGCTGTCAAGCCTCCCCTTAAAGACCTCCAAAGAAGGAGACTCCACCACACTCCTTGGCAGCAAATTCCACTGTCAAACAGCTCTTACTGTCAGGAAGTTCTTCCTAATGTTTAGGTGGAATTTTCTTTCTTGTAGTTTGAATCCATTGCTCCATGTCCGCTTCTCTGGAGCAGCAGAAAACAACCTTTCTCCCTCCTCTATATGGCATCCTTTAATATATCTGAACATGGCTATCATATCACCCCTTAACCTTCTCTTCTCCAGGCTAAACATGCCCAGCTCCCTAAGCCGTTCCTCGTAAGGCATCGTTTCCAGGACTTTGACCATTTTGGTTGCCCTCCTCTGGACACGTCCAGCTTGTCAGTATCCTTCTTGAACTGTGGTGCCCAGAACTGGACACAGTACTCCAGGTGAGGTCTGACCAGAGCAGAATACAGTGGTACTATTACTTCCCTTGATCTAGATGCTATACTCCTACTGATGCAGATTTGATTAAATCTGCATTACTTTCTCCAAAATGCAATACTAGATATAACCTAAAGTCCAGTACAAGCCCAGCAGTCATCCACAGTAAGTGCTTTTTTTAAAAAAATAAAAACTTTAGTTCTTAACATGAAAAAATGTCAGTCAAGGTCTCCAACCCACTCTACGGCCCTCAAATTACCCAACCTGTTTATCAGCAAACCATCTTACACAAGTCATACAAACAGGCTTAGTCAATTCTTAAAATGTAGGGATCTGCCAATTTCAACCATAACCTTTAATAACATATGTTGCTACAGAATTTGGAAGCAGCAGAAGTAACCCAGGACCCCTGGAATTATCATTCAACGACTCACCTGATGTCTCAAACCACTGTTCCCCACGTAGAGCTCTCCCACCTCTCTTTTTCTGCCCTGCAATTCCAGTTATACTACTCCAGAGCCTAACCAATAGTGTAAGGGAATGTTCTACCACACTCTCGAGAAATGCAAGGGAAAGATCTGCACACAGTGTTTTAAAAACAGCCTGCTGTAACTGCCAATAGTTTTGGCGCTGGACACGGTCGTGGTTGCTTTGAAAATTTAACTGGGAAATCCAAGTAGATGGCCGCCAACCTCATGGAGGCCAAAAAGATGAGAAAGGAAGCTCTTCTAGTGCTTCTTACCTGAACTCTGGAGAAAGGCTCAATGACCCGGATCAGGTTTTGTTCCAATAAGTTATCATAGAGTTTGCCCAAATGTGTGTTGATGATGGGGTCATCCCTGAGTTCCACTTTATAATCTTTCAGAGCCTGTGAAAGATTGGACTAAGTCAGCAATGAGCGCAGAGGACCAGGCTGCAACCATTCTTAAGCCAAGGGAGTGAAGGCTCCTTGGAATCATTCTGAGACTATTTGTGTCTAATATTATTAAACAGGGTTGTGTTTATGCTGCATTTAACAGAATCAAGACACCTGTTCCAAGAAAAGAAGAATTGTGCAAATTTGCAGGTGCTTTGGAAATGTGCTTTTTAAAAAATGTCTACGAATCTTAGGTGAGAGCGGAAGCTATGCAGAGGCCTGAAACTCCAGTCCTTGACCTTTGGGAATACCATTTAAACTCTGTGCAAGTTTCTTCACATCTAACTTGGACTAAAAACAAAACAAAATAAGCACATGGCTTGCTCTTCATCCCCCCCCCCATGTTTTTACCCATCCTTAGCCCAGTTACTGGAAACGTCAGGGAGCAGTTGCCAAGCAAGTATCTGGAACTCTTAACACAAAAGAACTGTTTTCACCAAGCGGAAATGTTCCCATTTAATTAGGCCTTTCGCTGATTTACATCTGCTACCCTTTTAAAGTGTGTTGTGGAAGGAAGAATTATTGGGTTGCTTTTATTATGTATTTTCTGTTTTTTATATTGTGATTTTCTATTGTGAACCGCCCTGAGATCTACAGGTATAGGGTGGTACAGTGGTACCTCAGTTTTCGGATGTTGCCAAACGTTTCGGTTTTCGAACGCCGAAAACTCGGATGTAAATGCTTCCGTTTTCAAGCACACCTGGGAAGTCAAACGGCTTCTCCTGAGTCTTTATCAATGAAGTTTGCAGACTGCCCTCTGCATTACGTTTGAAAACCGAGGTACCACTGTATACAAATTTAGTTTAATGATAATAATAATAATAATAATAATAATAATAATAATAATAATAATAAAACAACCTAAATTCCACTCATGTTAAGATCCAATCCATCACAAACACCACTACTCTGGATATTTCCACTCTTCCTACTTTCAAGAACCAAGAAACAAAGCAGAAAAGGTTGAAACTCTACATCCACTTTCCTGAGAGCAGGCACTAACTGAACTCAGTGGAACAGCTGAGTGAAAATGACTGGATGAGGCCACAGCCTCTCTTTGTCCAACCGTGGTCAGTCAGATGTTCCCAGGAATCTCACAAGCAAGGCCAAGTGAAAATGCCCTTCCCCTCATTCTCCCCAAGTATGCAGAGATCTACTGCCTCTCCATGTGAAAGTTCAGTTTTTAAGCCTATTAATCAACCATCTAGTTGAAGAATAGTTAGCCCATTCCCCGTCATGCCTACTCACCTTTTTGAAGTCATCCAGTGATCTATTCTTACTAGCCTGTGCCACACATTTCAGAGCTTCTGTCTGCGAGGGAGAGAGAAGAGCCAACGTTAGCATTTTCGGGGCCACGTGAACGGCATGTTGCGTTTGCGGCACTCACCCTTGAGAAAAATACTTCCCAGAGCCAGGGGGGGAACTCAGGAAATGACATCAAGAAGAACGCTAGGTATCTGTTCTAATTCCATCCTCACCCACAGCAAAACGGCTGCTGTATCACAGAAAGAAGCAGACTATGCAGCTCTACAGAACAAGCGATCGAGACAGAAGAAGCCCAGCTTGGAGAGCAGAGACCCTCAAGATGCAATTGTGGAGCACCTCAAGTCTCCCAAACACTCCCTACTTCAGAGACCCATCTGCAAGGCAGCCCAATTCTCTGAAACATTAACAACGGGAGATGGGATCAAGAGACTTGGGGACAAAAAAAGGTAGATTGGCATTTCTGTACCTGTCTGCCTGCATACCGCAGTGCAAGCTTCCCGCTCACCAAGGCCTGTACATCTTCAGGCCTGAAAAGGACAGAATATAAAACAAGAGAGATGTTGATTCATCATGTCCCTGGATGTTAGCAGAGCTCATTATAAATAAGCAAGCCACTTATAGATCCATTCAGTTAGAAAAACTGGGAACTCAGAATCTAGGAGAATTTTCACCCTCCCAAGGATCTTCTTCCTTTCAAATGAAGGGAAGCGCTGCCTGGCCTCCATAAAGACAGAGGGTTTAAGAAATCCAGGCTGCCTTCTCGTGGCAGTGCCATTTCCATATACCAAAGAGGCCTGAGCGAGACTTACAGCAGAGAGAGGCAATGACAAGTATGCTGCTTATCTCTACCCCTTCCTATGACCCTTAATCCTTCTTTCTTTCCACTGCCCCCTGCATTCTTGTCTCCTCTCAGAAAGCTTTGAGACTCATGAATTATGGCAGTTAAGGATCCCAGTGCTTCATCTAATACCGGGGGATGTGTCTCGACCCAAGTGACTGCTGAAAAAGGGGGATGACACAAGGGGCTATTGCATTCCCTTTTACGATATAATTAGCCACATACAAATTCAGCATGATCTTGCACAGCAGCATGTATTTCAACGCCGTGATAGCTTTGGGGCTGTCGATGGAATCGTAACCCTCAAATGCCTCGTAAAAATAGGAATATGCCGTCTTCCAGTCCTTTTCTTCTGCTGCATGAATGATGCCTGTTAGAAGGGAAGGTAAACACAAGGACCAGGTTAGAGGATCCTGTTTTGCCGGGAAGGATGGCTGCAAAGTCCTACTTATCGGTCGTTATAGGGAGAGGCTGTCTCGAAGGGTCATTTCTCCCCTGCCCCTCTCTTTCTGACAAAAAAAAATCAATGTTATCAAGAGGGCTGCATCAGTTCACCCAATCTTCAAATTCTACACTAATGCGAGCTAATCGGCATCAGTTTCCCTATGCATAATTTAAAGGGTTGCAACTGAGCTGGTTTTAGTGGTTGCCCAAAGGTAAGGGGGAGAGGCACAGCCACAAAAAATTAAAGGACTAACACAGGCACTGGGGAAAAGAGACCATTTAAGAATGTACATCAAAAGAAACTACATTTGTAAGGGTGTGTGTGTCCTAATAGCTCTGATTGCTTCTGCATTTAATTAGGTAAAGGTAAAGGGGCCCCTGACCATCAGGTCCAGTCGTGTCCGACTCTGGGGTTGCGGCGCTCATCTTGCTCTATAGGCCGAGGGAGCTGGCGTTTGTCCGCAGACAGCTTCCGGGTCATGTGGCCAGCATGACAAAGCTGCTTCTGGCGAACCAGAGCAGCGCACGGAAACGCTGTTTACCTTCCCGCCGGAGCGGTTCCTATTTATCTACTTGCACTTTGATGTGCTTTCGAACTGCTAGGTGGGCAGGAGCTGGGACCGAGCAACGGGAGCTCACCCCGTTGCAGGGATTCGAACCGCCGACCTTCTGATCAGCAAGCCCTAGACTCTGTGGTTTAACCCACAGCGCCACCTGGGTCCCTTTCTGCATTTAATTACTTCAGCTTAATTCTGACAACAGGAGAACCGAGGGGCTTTTCCAAAATCTACCAAGCTCCGGCCAGTTTTGCCTTCATCTTGCATGATATGCATCAGTTAAGACAGCAACTGAGACAAGAGCTCATCTGTTTTTGTTTTGCTAGATTTCCCCACACCTGTATTTTGGGTTTCACTATGGAATCTCTAGAGCGAGAGTTGAAAGAGATCCTGCAGGCTACCTAGCTCAGCCACATGGCCTAAGAACTTGTGGCCGCAACACCTAACCAAGCTTCTTTTAAAAAACCTCCTAGGGGGAGGATTCTCTAAAGCTCCCTGGGTGGATTGTTCCGGTGTGGGATCTCTTTATTCGCATTCATCTTCTTCTTTCCTTCTGCGGCCTGTCCTATGAGAGACCGCAAACTCATGATCAAACAAGCACAGCGGCAGCATCTCATTTTCGCCCAACGCACCACGGCTAGTGTTTATTGCACGAGGCAAAGGATGACAATCCCAAACACAGCAAGCATGTATGACACAACTGCTGCCTGCACGACTTACCTGACTGCATGTCCAGCGCCGCCTGAAGCTTGGGGGGGCAATAGATTGCATTGGCTGTGGTTCGGGCAGAGGTTAATGCTGCTCTTGCTTTTGGCAGGTTGCTCAAGGCATGGTAGGTCTTGCTCTCCAACAGCTGCACTTCCACTAGGAGGGCCTTGTCGTCCATCTTTTTCAACTCCCGCAAAAGCTGTGAGCCTGGCAAAAGTCATACAGTGGAGCCCGATGTCTCTGAGAATCGCTTTCTGGAGCCCCCCCCCCAAACTCTCAAAAATACTTAAAATTTATCTTTGCTACTCAACAGAATCTGTGATATCAAGGGAAGGAATTCAACACTGTGTTCTCGGGTAGGGTGAAGTTTTTTTTAAGTAACATTTAACTTTAGGATGTTATAT
Organism: Zootoca vivipara; assembly: GCF_963506605.1. Lineage (NCBI taxonomy): Eukaryota > Metazoa > Chordata > Lepidosauria > Squamata > Lacertidae > Zootoca > Zootoca vivipara. Next base: position 13,842,904 of record NC_083288.1, read on the forward strand.
CGTTATTTTTGATTATTATTATTATTTATTATTATATATATGGTTTAAAGTTATGAATTTTTTAAAAGTATATATGATTTGGATACAAGTTTATTTCACATTTGTTTGTCTTTTTTCCTTATTTTTGTTATTTGAATGTATCTATGTTTGAGATTTGGTTACGTTGAAATCTGTTAAGTTGTGTCGGTTATGTTTGTGTCTTTTTTTCTTTTCTGTATATGCTTTTAAAAAAAAGGAAATAAAGTTTCTTTTAATTTTTTTTTAAAAAATCGATCTCCTGATCAATGCAAGATTTTCTGTTTGCCAGACAAAATACACGTGTGGTTCTGGATGCTCCAGAGCTGATCTGGAGGAACAAAAGCCCCGTTAGCTTCTGCTAGCACACCGGGTTAGTTGAATTGAGACTGGTCTGTGGAAAGCCAGGGTGGTATTCAACTATGTTTTACTCAAGAGTAGGCCCACTGAAATTAATGGACTTGACTCGTTTCAGTGGGTCTACTGTGAGTAAAATACCACCCATAGTGTCCAGTTTTGATGGGAGAAGGCAGGTTCTATCCCAAGTCCCACTATGAAGCAAACTGGGCGTTCTGTCTCATAGGATTAAGTAACACAACACTATTAGGAGACCAAGAGTTCATACATACATACATACAAAGCTAACATATTAAGCATGAAAATGAATCCTATGTTCTTTTGACAACTAAGGTGAGACAACACTGCCCTTCCTGCCTAACCAAGTCATGGAAAATCAGCCACCGTATTAAGCCACTATATGTGCATATCACCATTAATAAGACAGTTAAGTGACGTAACTCTGGGCATGTGGAGAGTTCAGTGCAGATCTCGGTCAGTTAATCCTAATGACTCAGGGTCACTATGACACTGAGAGAAGAGGTAGAACCTCACTTGGTTTTAAAACTGAATCTAAAGCATGGATGGGGAACCTGTGGTCTTCAGACGTTACTGGACTACAACTCCCATAATTCCTGATTTCTAGCCATGCTGGCTGGGGCTGATGGGAGCTGTGAGTCCAACAACTTCTGGAGGGCAACAAGTCAGCCAGGCTACTGAAGTCTTACCTCCTGGCAGTGTTAGAAACTGAGTTATAAAAGCTAGGAGCAAAATTGCTCCTGGAACCTGGGTTACAGGCACTAAAACAGAATGGCTAGTCACTATCCCCCACAATGCAGCAGCACTCCCCCCCCCCAAAAAGCATGAACTAATATGCAATTCACACCAGTGAGTGACATATTATATCTCATTTTTAATAGCAGTTTTGAATTGGACACCGCAAACACAAATGAGGCTCAGCTCTTGCAATAGTTGCCAAAACCATGTTATTTGAATAATTAATATTTACAGATACCTGTCTGGCAACACACACACACAGAGCCAGGAACACAAACACAAGAGACAGAGCTATGAACTCTGCAGAGAACCGGAAGGAGGGGAAAGGGGGAAACACAGCAAGTGGAATGTGCTGGATTGGGCTGCGATCAAGAGAAAATGACTACAGTGGTACCTCTACTTACGAATAACTCTACTTATGAATGTTTCTACAGTACTTACGAATGGAGCTCCGTCCGCCATCTTGGATGCGGTTGAGATTACTTACGAATTTTTAGATAGGGTTGCTTCTACTTACGATTTTTTTCTCCCAATGCATTCCTATAGGATTCGACTTACAAATTTTTTCGACTTACAAATGTGCGTTCGGAACGTGTTAAATTCGTAAGCAGAGGTACCACTGTATCTGGTAGAGAAACACAATCGAGGGGTGCTGCCCCCAATCCAACCCCAAAGCAGACCATTTCATGACACCCCCCTCCTTCAAGCAACAACAGTGAGAGAGAAAACCAGAACAAATATACAGGCACTTTTCCCTCTCTGTACTGCCTGGGGAACTCTCGCCTTCAGGGGGCTCACCTTTCCTCCTCCGCCCCTCTGTTCTCTCTCCATTGTATTCAAATGAATCAGGAAACTGCTCTTAAGTTTACTTTGGAGTCCCGCTGGTGGCTTTACTAGTCCTGTACCTTCAGCGCCAGCCCACAGAGAGAATGGAGAGAAAGGGAGGGAAGGAGGGAGAATAGCTGTTCTACTGCCTTGTGGGATGAGAGGGCCCTGGGGTTGGACATTAACTCTAATGCAGCAGCTGCTGATGCTGGCGAAGCAGAACAAAAGGATCGGATCGTGGTGAGGGGGCCTAACTCTTTGGAGTCCGGTCAGGCAGACACGCTCATTGCAATGAGACTTCCCTCTGACAAAACGCGACTGTTTGCTTTACAAGTTTCGAACGCTGCCTCTAGGAAAGTACGCAAGGCCAAGGGTATGTCAAATGAAAATGGAGCACCTTCATAATTTTTATTTTTAACAGGAATCAGGTGAATCGAAGCTTGATGTGAAAGTTGATCTCGTTTCTGCCTGAACCTAGGGGAGGCAGTTTGAGGAGTTGCCAAATAAAGTATCGCCATTTATCCAACAGCCAACACTGTGAACTGAACACATAACGTTTAGGGTGAGAAATTTTGGCCTTTGTCCTGATCCAGGAGGGCTCATATGTTCTTTGGTTTTGGCCGCTGTGCTATATGCCCCATGTATTTATTTGTTTCTGCATTTATCTGTGTATTTTTTAAGCTACAGAAATGTTTATCTTTAAGTACGTATTTATATTTATAACTTTATATTAAAATATGTGGTTCAAGACAGTTCTTATTGGAGCTCAAAGACTGAATTCCCTCAAGCATCCTGGTCAATATATGATGCTAAAGCAATGAACACACGTCTATGAAGCAGGTTTAGAGTAAGACACAAGCAGCTCTATTCCTTCTAGCCAGTATGAAATCAAAATAGGGGGAAAGCGGTGCCCAGCTGGTAACCTACTTACCTAACTGCAATGCTTCTTGATACCGTTTAGTGTCAAAGTACAAAGAAACCAGCCTTGCCTAGAAGAGAGATAAATGATGCATTTCAATGAAAGTTAACTCTATGAATGTGAAATACTCATTTCAGACAGGTATGAAGAACTTTCCGCCCTCCAGAATTTGTTGAAATTTAACTCCCATCAGCCCCAGCCAGTATTGACCAGTGTTTAGTGATGATGGGAGCTGGAGTGCCGCAGACTGCTAACTCCTGACTCAGGAAGCAGTATGTCTGAAGCATGGAATAGGCAAGGCCTTTGCTGGGAGCGATTGCAATTCTGGATAAGCAAGGCAATGCAAAGTAAAGTCAAGACACCACAGAATGCATGGCAGTGCAGTAATAAGTTTGAAGGGGAAGCTGCTCCCAACATAGCAAGAGGCACAACAGGGGAGAAACATGAGCCAAAGAACAAAGGATATAACTGCAGCTGATTTCCAAGCCACACAGAGCAGAAAGACTGAGAAGCAGAAATCCGCAAATACAAATGTATCTTCTGTCAAATACAAACTTCTCTGCATCGGGTAATCCAGATCATCTTTCATCCCCAAGACCAAGCTCCCCCAAACTTCGGCCCTCCAGATGTTTTGGACTACAATTCCCATCTTCCCCAACAACTGGTCCTGTTAGCTAGGGATCATGGGAGTTGTAGGCCAAAAATCTGGAGATGTCTTTTTACCAGTCCTATAGCAAGCACAACCGTGGGTGTTAAGAGGGAACACATGTCAACTGTTTGCATCACAGACAGGGGAGGAAAATTCCCAGAGATGCAAGTCTGCATACAGCTGGCACCGAACTATCACACCCAAAACCACCACTTGAGAAACCTGGTAACACGTCAGTAATAACCCAAAGAAGCAATGCAGCGGAACATGAATAGGTAAGTTGTCTGAGTTCTGTGCCCCGGCAGATAGGATGGCAGATTTCCAAATCCGGGGAATAAACGAGAGACCAACGTGCACAACTTAGCTGTACCAAGTCACACGGATATGCAGCATACCTTACCTCCAGAGCTTGGCGCAGGAATGTCCTCTTCTCGGATTTGGCCCATTCAATGCATTCAAGACACAGGTCAACCTTAAAAGAAAAAGAAAGAAACCACATTCAAATTGCTTTTTTCTGGCCAAGGATAGCTAGACCACAGCTGCCCCATGCATTTATATCCTTCGAGGTTGTATTATTGCAAGGTGCTCTATACTTTCTAGAAATGGAAGGTATTTTTGTTTTCCAGATCAATGCATAGTTGTCTGCCTTAGATATGCCTTTGGTATTGATTTTAAGCATATTTTCTGTTATCTTCTGTACTTTAAAAAACCTATTTCCACTTTCTTATTTTATTATTATTATTATTATTATTGTCGTCTTTTGTATGAAGTTTTACGTGCCTTCCTCTGAATAGGATCAGCTATAATAGAACATCTGAAAAGCAACTGCAAACACCACGTTTACAGTTTTGCTTGAATTTTGATTCTCACCTCTTGTCCTGTTGCTGCTTCCATGTCTAGGAAAAGATCTAGCAGAGACCGAACCAGGCGGGCTGCCTTCGCCTTGCTGATGGAGTTTAAGAAAGGGCGCACATACTTCAGAAGTCCTCCAAGTTCTGCATTAAAAACAAAGTTGTGAAGCCCAGTTCGGCTACTGAAGCTGTACGAGAACACAAAACAGAAGCTTAACGGCTCATTCCTGAGGTGGCAATGACCCCACAGTTTAAAATCTAGTGCCAATTTTTTCAGACAGAAGAGGAGCATTCACACATACTGGCTCCAATTCTCTAGTATTATTTTTTTGGGGGGGGGGTTACCTGTATGCTCCCTTGTATCATTTTTTCAGGTCAGTTTTCCATCTTCTCTATGGTGCTAACTGCGTGATAAGCATTTGTGTGGGTATGTTTCCTTTATTAAATAACAACCATGGGGGCGGGGAGCTTAAATGCTTGCCCCATATGTCCTGTCCCCACTCCCAGCAGCTGCTTTTTAGTAAAGAAAAACAAGCACACAGTGGCCAGTCTTGTGACTACATGTCTAGTTTGGTCTATAGCAGGCATCCCCAAACTGCGGCCCTCCAGATGTTTTGGCCTACAACTCCCATGATCCCTAGCTAACAGGACCAGTGGTTGGGGAAGATGGGAATTGTAGTCCAAAACATCTGGAGGGCCGAAGTTTGGGGATGCCTGGTCTATAGTGACCACATCCAAAATTAGCATTCTTCTCTTGCCGAGATACTTTTCCAGATCCCACAAATGTGACATTAGAGCAGTAACTGTTCAGAGAGCAGTAACTTTTCTACGGTGACATTATATATTTTTTATTCTTTTTCTTATTCGTTATTCACCACCTTTCACCCTAAGGGTGCATGTTACACCATTAAAACACAGTATTCACAGTATTAAAAAAAGATTAGAACAAGGTTAGGTGTTATTAAGCTGTTTTAAAAAGCAGAATTTACCTTCCGCCTGCCCCGTCTTGGCCAAGAGACTCCCCAGTTCCAGGATGCTCTGCTCTTTGACTTGTACGGCCTCTTCATCGTTCTCCTGGACATCACGCTTCACTGGAAAAACAAAAGGTTTTCGGAAGTTAAGACAAGCCTCTGCACCTAATCAAGGACTGTTCATGCATAATTTGGCTCAATCATTCTGTAACCAGCTAGCTTCTTGTGATCCCATAGCATCTGCCTCTCAGATTATGATTAGGAGTTTGTGACACAGAGTAGAGAAATTCAGTAACACAAGGCAGCTCAGGAAAAATAATACCTTATACAGTGTTTTGTGTCATCCAGCATATTTGGCATAATGTAATCACAGCAGCAATGTGGACACAGCTACAGCTGTGAAAAAGCATCTTCATCGCTCTCTAGCATGTCACCAGATGCTGTAAACAAGCCTCTTCACACCAAGAAGAGTGGTTATATTACTAGTTTTAGTGCAGTTGCATGAAAGAACATGCACAAAAAAGTGGTATTCAGAGAAACCAGCAAAGTACCATTTCCTGCGGCATACAGCTGTCAATATCTAAAATATTAACTAAGGAATGAAAAGCTACAAACCGCCTTTTAAACATAAAATATAGGCTTCAGCAATACCGAAGGACTACTTCACACTACTGTATTATAATGGAACTACTCCCTACTCCCCATTAGTAGCCATATCAATACTTTTCTCCTTGCCAAAACTCTAGAATAAAGAGACATCTCTCATAGTTTAATTGTTCCCAATCCATGAGGAACAGTTTTATTTGACAGTTAACATATGGGAGGTTAACAAGAATCATTTCACTGAGTCAGAAATGTTGTTTATGTCAGACGGTTCCCATCAGCAAGAGTGAATTCCACCAAAACCTACAGGACTAGATAATTTTGTGCATTTGCATGGGACAATATCAAGTTTTCCTTTGCTGTACACACGTTCTGCTCCTACTGTCAATCTTAAGACAAGTAAAGCTCCTCTAAGCAGGTGGTGTTCTCAGGCTAATTTTGTCTGGGGAAGGAAGAGAAGTGGTGTCTGGTGGCTTTTTTCATTTAATATGATCTACAGAAATGTAGCTCAAGTCTTGAACTAAGAAAGGGAAAGAATATATTTTAAAATGTGGGAAGGAGGACAGGAGAGTTTGCAAGGGGCAGGCCGAAACAGAGAGACCCTCATGTTAACCGACACAAAACCAAAATTCTAAGGGCATTCCATTTCCTAAACCTTTTATAGTGGAGCCTTTGTTTCAAAGGGTGTATTGCAGCTGGTCTTCTTTCTGTTTCACCTTGATTCCCTACTCCACTCTTTGTATAAAGTGCACTAAAGGAAGATGATCAAGTCTCAGCTGCTATCAACACATGCAAACTGCAAACCTATATGAGAGCAGCTTCAGTTGTTCTGACAGTAGCTAAAATGGATTACAATGGTACCTCAGTTTACAAACACAATTGGTTCCGAAAGTCTGTACTTAACCTGAAGCGTACTTAACCTGAAGCGAACTTTCCCATTGAAAGTAATGGAAAGTGGATTATTCCGTTCCAGACGGGTCCGCGGAGTGCTCAACCTGAAGTGTATTTAACCCGAAGTATTAATGTAATTGGTTCCGGAAGTCCGTACTTAACCCGAAGCAAACTTTCCCATTGAAAGTAATGGAAAGTGGATTAATCCGTTCCAGACGGGTCCGCGGAGTACTTAAACTGAAAACACTCAAACCGAGGCATACTTAAACCGAGGTATGACTGTACTACTTCCCAAAACCCACCTTCCTATTTATGCCTCTAGAAATCCCAAGCCATAATACTTATTTGAACAAAGTCCAAATTGTAGACCATCATAAGAAAATCCTTCCTAGATATGAACATTGTCCACGTAACCTAGCATTCTGTTTCTCTCAGTGGCTACCCATATGACTCTGAAAAGCCCACAAGCAGGCAGGATGGCAATAACACTCTCCTGATGTTGATCTCAGCATTTGGTATTCAGTGGCACAATGCCTCTGAACCTAGAAAAATTACATATACTGTAGTCATTATGGATAGTAGCTACTATGACTTACCAATCACAATTTTTAGCAATACCGTTTTAAAGCTATCCAGAAACCATTGGATTTTGTGTCCCTGTACCTCACTCCCACCCTTCAAATCTAGTTACTGGGTAAAAGACGACTTGCACATAAACTGTCCTCTTTCCCCTAGTAAAGCAGATATGAAAAGGGGGGGGTGTACACAAAATGCTGTCTTTCATAGCAAATATCAAGCATTAACCACCTCACAAGAAGAAAGAGTATAGGCACGATCCTAAGGTGTTTTGCCAACAGCCTCACTACACAATCCACGCTGCTTTCCCATGCAATCTCTTCACCACTAACCCCTCTTCAGATTCATCACTCCCAGTTATCTACCTCTTACTCCACAACAAACCCCCATCACGTCTTTCTCAAAACTCACCTCTTTAAAATATACCGTATATACAGTGGTATCTTGGTTTAAGTACACAATTGGTTCAGCAAGTCTGTACTTAACCTGAAGCGTACTTAACCTGAAGCGAACTTTCCGATTGAAAGTAATGGAAAGTGGATTAATCCATTCCAGATGGCCCAGAGTACTTAAACTGAAGCGTACTTAACCTGAAGCGAACTTTCCCATTGAAAGTAATGGAAAGTGGATTAATCCGTTCCAGATGGGTCCACGGAGTACTCAACCTGAAGCGTACTTAACCCGAGGTATGAGTGTAATTGGTTCTGGAAGTCCATACTTAACCTGAAGCGAACTTTCCCACTGAAAGTAATGGAAAGTGGATTAATCCGTTCCAGATGGTCTGCGGAGTACTTAAACTGAAAGTACTCAAACCGAGGCGTACTTAAACCGAGGTATGACTGTAATAGCATCTGCCAGGGAGATTGTCTGACTGAGCGGGGCGGGGGGGGGGGGACCCTAGCTGGACTACGAGGAGAAGAACTGTGATCTCCCAGAACCAGCTTCACAAAGCACTCCCTTGTTAGCATCTGCACATCCAGTTTCTCCTAAAAGCATGGGAAACGGGATCCATGTAAAAGCACTAGGAAGCTTATTGTTGGGCCAGCTCTCAGACCTCCTCCCTCTCCTACCTTTACCACAACCATGAATCTCATGCCATCAAATTGGGCACCCTCTCCAACTTCTATCTTGTTGTTCCTCATTGACAGCAATCACCGAGAGACAAACCACTTTCAGAAGTCTGTGCCAGTCTTCTCCCATACACACACACCTCTCCTCCCAACAACTTATTCCTACCTTTCTGATTGAAATCAGATTTCGGGGGGGGGGGTTGATGCCTGCTTTGTCCCTAGGCTGACGAGCAGCTAGGAAACATTAGGGAGACCTGGCAGCTCAGGAAACCGGAGTCCGGCGTTCTTGACTCCCACGACAAAGAATAGGCTGGGGATGGGAGAGGGTCTGGGGAAGGGGAAGCCTGTCAATAGAGCCCTCCCCACTCCGCTTGCTTAGGCCCTTCAGATGCCGACCCATCGGCCGATTTCCGAGGCTGTCCGGACTCCCCCATTTCCACAAAACCAAGCCTCCCTCCCCCCGCCGCCGTCCCCCCAAAACATCCCCGCTCCCCAACTCCCCTCCTCGCACCGGCTGCCTTCTCCCCCTTCAGAGCCGCTCACGGTGAGTCAGCAGCGGCTCCGGCCGCGAGCCGCCCCTGCCTCCGGCCTCCTGCACCCGCCGGAGCCACCGGCAGCCGGTGGAGGACGGACGACACTCCCTTCCCTCCGGCTCCTCACCTATGGAGTGCAGGATGCCAATGGAGGCCTCCCGGTCGGTGCTCAGCAAGGACTGGGCGCGCTGGAACTCCAAGCCCGCCGCAGCCGCCATCTTGAAAAAAAAAGCCCAAACTCGCTCACTCACGCCGGCCGGAACCACAGGGCCTCACTTCCGCCGGAAGCCACTTCCTCCGCTTCCTTCTCTTGGTCTTTTCCGTGGCGCGAAACCATAGAGATACGAAAGTGCTTTCTTTTTTCTTCTTCTTAGCTCTATGGTCGCTGCGTACGCGGCGGAGCGATGCTTGCTGGGAAATGTAGTACTCAATACTGCGGGGTTGCTAGGTAGGAGACCGTCCTCGGCAGATTGGGGCAGGTTGCTGCGCCTTCCGCTAACTCATCCAAATGGATTTAGCCGTTGTTGGACTACACCTCCCATCATCCCTGACCGCTCGTCCTGCTCACTAGGAATGATGGGAGTTGTAGTACAACATTTGTAAGGAATCTTATTTTCCCGACTGTGTTGTTGTTGTTGTTGTTGTAAAGCCCTGCTGAGAAATGTAAAAGCAAATGCAAAAAATGTCTCTGAGCATGCACAAAGTGCAGCTTCCTCCCCGCAGCTCACCTATATCACAAGATTACTGTATATAACAGGCATCCCCAAACTTCGGCCCTCCATATGTTTTGGACTACAATCCCCATCATCCCTGATCACTGGTCCTGTTAGCTAGGGATCATGGGAGTTTGGGAGCCGCAGTTTGGGGGTGCCTGGTATATAATCTGAGCCCCAGCCGCTCTCTTTTCAGCAATGAAATTGGAATCATGTCCATTTCAATGGAAACATCCCTGCTTTAAAAGTTGGTGGGCTCACAGCTGTGGAGTGAGACATGCCACAGCCTACAGACCGCTCCGCTTCTAATTTTTTTCCACTGAAAGTGGTTGGATAACTCAGTTGATAGAGCACAAGACTCTTAATCTCAGGTTCACGGGCTCACATTGGGCAAAAGATTCCTGAATTCCCAGGAGTTAGGCTAGATGACCCATGTGACCCCTTCCAGCTCTACAGTCCTATGATTCTGTGATTCCCTTTTTAGTGGGGTAAAAATAAATCCAAGCTTCAGCCCACAGAAGCAAGTACAGTATATTCCTGCGTATAAAACTACTTTATAACCCAGGAAAATCTTCTCAAAAGTCAGGGGTTGTCTTATACGCCGGGTCGTATTTCTCATACAGCGAGTATATCCCAAACTCTATATTTTAACTGGAAAAGTTGGGGGTCGTCTTATACGCCCAGTCGTCTTATATGACAGAATATACAGTAGATATAATAAATGCTTCCCATGCATTATCTCAGTAATTACAGCAGCGTGGTGGTAAGTAGGTCAATATTATTAACCCGCAGGTTAAGAATTAAAGCCAGCTAAATGAGTTTCAAACATCATCCCTAATCTGATGTCCTCCAGGTGTTTTTGACTGAAGGAGCGTCTCCACCCCCATCGTTCAACCCGGACACTGAAGTCCAGCTCCGAGGGCCTTCTGGTGGTTCCCTCGCTGCAAGAAGTGACGTTACTGGCAACCAGGCAAAGGGCCTTCTCGGTGGTGGCGCCTGCCCTGTGAAACGCCCTCCCATCAGATGTCAATGAAATAAACAACTACCTGATTTTAAGAAGGCATCTGAAGGCAGCCCTGTTTAGGGAAGTTTTTCATGTCTAATGTTTTGCATTTTTTTAATGTGCTGTAAGCCGCCCAGAGTGGCTGGGGAAGGCAGCCAGATGGGCAGGGTATAAATAACATCATCATCATCATCATCACCACTGTTGTGTATTGAGTCAAAGGATTTTATATCTGTATTATTATTGTCTGTATTTGCATTAGGATAAAGTAACTGCCTTTTGGTTCCAGAGGGTACAGCTACTATTGGTTCATTTAAGCTGCTGTATTTGGATCCTCTGTCTTACTGGTTCCCTCCAAAAGGCAGCACTGTGATTGCCTGATATTGTTCCCTCCAAAATGTATCCCTTCCTAGCTAGTCCCCTGTCCCTATAAATGTAGCTTTCCTCTCCTCAGTCTTCAGTCTTGTTCACTTTAATAAAGAGCTGTTACTAGAGAACTGTCTCCAGCATGTTATGTGAAGAGAGCTGAAATCACAAACCCCACGTCACAACAACTGGCGACGAAGGTGGGATCCGGAATGCTGAGGAGCGGTTAAACACAGCCCTGCCTCAGAGTCCAGATTGCAGCTGAGAACAAGACTCACTGGCCAGCTGAGAAGACGACCCTGCCCGCTAGGACAATGGAGAGTCCAAGGGTATTGGAGCCCTTCCAGCCATCAGAGCCCCACACATGGGAAGACTACGTCGAACGCTTCGAGTTCTTTGCAGTGGCTCAAGGGATCACCAATGCCAGCAAAAGAAGGGCCACATTCCTGAGCTACTGTGGGCCCGAGACCTTCAAGCTGGCCAAGGCATTACTTGCTCCAGCGAAGCTGAGTGAGACATCTCTCAAAGATATTCTTGCCTGCCTAACAAGCCACTTGGCGCCTACTGAGACCAAGATGGCCCGGCGGATGGAGTTCCATAAGAGGCAGCAGCGTGCTGGGGAGTCTGTATCCACATTTCTGGCTGAGCTCCGGAAGCTCGCTCAGCATTGCGGCTTCCAAAATCTGGAAGAGACTCTCCTGGATCGGTTTATTGGTGGTCTGAGCAGCAAGAAAGCCAGAAGACGCATCGTGGCTAAAGAAGAGGTTACCCTTGCTTCAGCCTTGAAGGAGGCCACCGCCACGGAGAATTATGAAAGAGAGGAGCTTGATGCCAGTCGCAAGGCCACTAAGCCACAGATAGAAGTTGCGCATGCCATGGACGAGCTAGAGGCTACTCCGAGCCAGAGCCCAGTCCGTGGGGTCGAGTTGGTGCGTCAGGCCTGCACAGTGCACAAAGATCGCCGAGGCAGTTGCCCAGGTTGTGGCGGAAACCATGAGCGGAAGAGTTGTCGTTTCAGGGATGCTATCTGCCGGACGTGTGGAAAGACGGGTCACATCGCCAGGGTCTGTAGATCGGCGGCGTCGGGAGCGACAGGAGCACCTAGACTGGAGCATCGCAGACCGCCCACAGCAACTCGTTTTCTAAAGGACTGCCACTACGTAACGGAGATCAATGGGAGGGCCGTGCAGTTTCCAGCGCAAGGCAAGGCACACGTCAAGGTGAAGATTGAGGGTCAGCAGTGTGACATGGAGGTGGACTCCGGATCTGCATTCACCATCGTGTCGGACCAGACCGCGAAGACATTCTTCCTCAGGGGTAAGTTGCCCCCTCTGGAGCCCTTCCCGGCAACCTTGCAGTCGTACTCAGCAGGCCGCATCCATGTTATGGGAATGTGTGCCGTGAGAGTACAGTTCCGGGACAAACAGGCTGTACTCAAACTGGTGATTGCGAAGGGCAGTCGCCCCAGTCTCCTGGGCACTGACTGGTTCCCCGCCCTGGGACTGAGTATCTCAGGGCTTAATTCAATCCAAACCTGCCCTGAGATGAGCGAGGTATTATGCAAGGAATTTGCTGTTCTCTTTAATGGAAAACTGGGTTGTTATAAAGGGCCCCCAGTTGACTTCGAGTTGGTCCCCGGGGTGGCTCCAATCCGACTCAAACCAAGGCGAGTGCCATTTGCACTGCAACCCAAGATCGAGGCAGAGCTGGATAAATTGGTCAAGCAGGGAGTTCTCTCACCCGTGGACTCTGCTAAGTGGGAGACTCCAATCGTCACGCCCCTTAAAGCAAATGGGGAAGTCAGGATATGTGCAGATTACAAATGTACTATCAATAAGGCACTCAGGGGAAACTCATACCCCATTCCAGTTGTATCACATCTGTTGGCTAAACTGGCTGGGGGCAAGGTGTTCGCCAAAATTGACCTGGCACAAGCTTACCAACAGCTGCCAGTAACCCCACAATCAGCGGAAGCACAGACTATTGTCACACATAAAGGGGCGTTCAGAGTTAACAGATTACAGTTCGGAGTTTGTGTGGCCCCAGGGATTTTTCAAGGGCTCATGGAATGCCTGTTAAGAGGTCTGCCGGGGGTCTTGCCATTTTTTGATGACATTTTGATTGCTGGAAAAGACCCACAGGAACTGGTTGCGCGTGTCCGTGCAGTGTTGCTCAAGTTCAAGGAGGTGGGGTTGCAACTGAAAAAGGAAAAATGCAGTTTTGGGGTGCCAACGGTGGATTTCTTGGGGTTTAAAATTGATGCATCAGGCATCCACCCCACAGATGCTAAGATTAAGGCCATCATCGAGGCACCACGACCACAGAACAAGACGGAGTTGCAGTCATTCCTGGGACTTATTAACTTTTATCATTCGTTCTTACCCCAGAAAGCTTCGGTAGCTGAACCATTACGTAGACTATTGCAGAAAAAGAATGTGTGGCGATGGGGGCGGGAGCAGCAGAAGGCTTTTGACTCCTTGCGAGGAATGCTGAGTAGCAGGAGCGTCCTTGCTCATTATGATGAGTCAAAGCCGCTGGTCCTGGCATGTGATGCCTCTCAATACGGTCTGGGGGCTGTGCTGAGTCATAGGGAACCGGATGGGTCGGAAAAGCCCATCTCTTTCTATTCCCGTACGTTGTCGCCCACAGAGCGCAACTATGCTCAATTTGATAAAGAGGCACTGGCTATTGTGTCCGGAATCAAAAGGTTCTATGATTATTTGTACGGTCGCCATTTCTCCATTGAAACGGACCACAAACCACTGTTAGGGTTGTTCAACCCAAACAAACAAACGCCACAAATTCTCTCCCCCAGAATGTTGCGTTGGTCAATATTCCTGAATGGGTTCCAGTACGCCTTGACCCATGTGCCAGGGAAACAGTTGTGCCATGCTGATGCGCTGAGTCGATTGCCCCTTCCTGGCGGGAGCAATGAGGATCCTGCTCCGGCGGAGCACATTATGATGCTAGAAACACTTCCGGGGGCTCCTGTAACAGCTACGGATATAGCTGAGAAAACTAGGAAAGATGCTGTTCTCTCCCGTGTGCTCACTTGGGTGGGGAGGGGGTGGCCAGGTGGTCCGCATGAAGAAAAATTCAGGCCTTATGCGACAAGGCAGCACGAATTGTCCATGCATAAGGGTTGTCTCCTATGGGGAGATAGGGTGATCATCCCAGCACCACTGAGAAACAGGGTTCTTGAGACGCTTCACATGGGACACCCGGGAATGGTCAGAATGAAGTCGCTAGCCCGATGTTATGTGTGGTGGCCTGGAATGGACCAGAACATAGAACAATGGGTACGAACATGCAAGGCATGCCAAGAGGTGCGGCCAGAAGTGGCCAGAGCACCAGTCCACTGGTGGGAGCAGTCCAGGACTCCCTGGAGCCGGCTGCACATAGATTTTGCTGGGCCATTCCAAGGGAAGGTCTTTTTGGTTATCGTTGATGCATATTCCAAATGGTTAGAAGTGGCGATGGTCCCTAGCATGGCATCAGCTGCCGTAATCAAGGTGTTGAGGCAGCTGTTTGCTACCCACGGGTTACCTGAGACCATTGTATCAGATAATGGGGCAGCTTTTGTATCCCAAGAATTCAGGGCATTCTTGGCTGATAACTTTATAAGAGGGGTCACATCCGCGCCCTTTCACCCATCCTCCAATGGGCAGGCTGAGCGCATGGTAAGAACAGCCAAAGAATCCATTGCGCGCTTAATGGAGGGTAACTGGTCGGCTCGCATTGCGCGAATGTTATTTTTGCAGCATGCGACACCGTGTACTGCGACGGGCAAGTCGCCAGCCGAGCTGCTCTTAGGTAGAAGACTGGTAACGGTGCTAGATTATGTCCACCCAGATAAAATGCCAAACCGTAATTCAAGAGCAACCCCCCAGGCTGAGACTGACACAACAAGGTATCTCGCCCCTGAAGATCTGGTCTGGGTGAGGAACTATTCACGAGGTCCGCGGTGGGTGGCCGGTGTGATCACCCGGGCTAGTGGACCTGTGTCCTATTATGTGACCTTGGAAAATGGGCAAGTTTGGAAGAGACATATAGATCAGCTGAGGCGCCGGGCGCTCAGCAGGGAGGAGTCAGATAATTCATCCCTGGCTAATGACGCACAGCTGCGAGACCAGAGTGAAGATGGCCCAGAGGTGCAGTCACCAGGGGCTTCAGCAAATGAACCAGGGTCTGCTAGTCCTCAGGATGACGAGGTACAGGTCGGGGACCCTGAGATGTCTGGGACTCCATCTGTTCCTGATGAAACCCCTATAGCAGCCCCTCCACCACAGGTAACACCCAATCCAGAACCTGCAACACCTGTTGTCAGGAGATCAGGTAGAAGTTGTAGGACCCCACAGTACCTGAGGGATTACGTCTGCTGTGCTCACTAGGGGGGGAGGGGTGTTGTGTATTGAGTCAAAGGATTTTATATCTGTATTATTATTGTCTGTATTTGCATTAGGATAAAGTAACTGCCTTTTGGTTCCAGAGGGTACAGCTACTATTGGTTCATTTAAGCTGCTGTATTTGGATCCTCTGTCTTACTGGTTCCCTCCAAAAGGCAGCACTGTGATTGCCTGATATTGTTCCCTCCAAAATGTATCCCTTCCTAGCTAGTCCCCTGTCCCTATAAATGTAGCTTTCCTCTCCTCAGTCTTCAGTCTTGTTCACTTTAATAAAGAGCTGTTACTAGAGAACTGTCTCCAGCATGTTATGTGAAGAGAGCTGAAATCACAAACCCCACGTCACAACAACCACCACCACCATCATCATCATTATATCACCCACCATCCCTAGCTAACAGGACCAATGGTCAGGGATGATGGGAGTTGTAGTCAATAACATCTAAAGGGCACCAGGTTAGATTAGGCTGATTTATTCAGTGAGCCATGAACCAAGCGCTTCCTGGGTTACACACTACTTATCAGTGACAGTATTGTATTCCACACCATACAGCAGGTGTGGAATACAATACTGCTATACAACCTGCTATATCCTTCCTTTCATTCCCACCCATTGGCCATGCTGGCTGGGGACTGATGGCACTTGGGAGTCCAATTACAACTATTGGAGTCCCCGGCATACATACTAGTGCCTATTCCAAGTTTGCATTTCCAACAAGGACGTATTTAAAATGACACACCAACAGGGGGAGACTGCAGAATTCCCAGCTTCTGTTAGAATTCTGGTTTCCATGGTGATGCTCCCCCTTTCTTCCACTGTAAAGCCTAATATTATCTAGAACATTCTTTAAAGGACATCGCAAAACTGCTCCGCTTTCTCAGTATTTTTTTATTTTTTAATAACATATGACCTTGGGAAACACAGCTGTTCTCTAAAAGAGAGATCTGTGCAAATAGGCTCCTTAAAACACTCAAACACATATTATTCAGTGCACAAACTATATGTTTTTTTCCCCTGTACAACGCAGCAGTTCCCTTTCAAGCTGCCTCGTAGCAACATCCCAAATACTGCAGTATGACCATCGCAGACTGCAGTAAACCGACTCTTTACTATAAAGCACAGGAGCAGAACACAGAATTATTGGTGTCATCAATCTACCCAAGACTTGACCTTCACACCCTCCTTTGCAGACTTCCAGGAGCAGCTGTGTGCTTATGGCTGGAAAACAGACTGCTATAATAATTTTGAAATTGCGAGTCTGAGGGAAGAGACTTAGGTTTTTTTTCATTTCTAGGCTCCATCTGTGCCGTACATTTAAAAGCATTATTACACCACTTTAAACAGTCGTGACTTCCTCGAAAGGATTTTGGGAGCTGTGGTTTGTTAAGGATGTAGTTCAGGCATCCCCAAACTGCGGCCCTCCAGATGTTTTGGCCTACAACTCCCATGATCCCTAGCTAACAGGACCAGTGGTCAGGGATGATAGGAATTGTAGTCCAAAACATCTGGAGGGCCGAAGTTTGGGGATGCCTGATGTAGTTGTTAGGAGGAGACCCCCTATTCCCCACGCAAAGCTAACAATTTTCACAGTGGTTTATTAACAACCAATGCCTTTCTCTAGATAACTCTGGGAAATGTAGTTCCGGGAGGGCAAAAAAAGGTTTCCTGGCACCCCTTCAGCATCCTTAACAAACTGCAGTTCCCATGATGTTTTGAGGGAAGCCGTGGCTGTTTAAAGTTGTGCAATACTGCTTTAAATTAATAGTGCAGTTGGGGCCCTTCTACAAATCAGGCATGATAATAAACTAAGATAATGACTGCACAGACCTTGATCAAAGCTCCTTGGTCAACAGAACAGTTTGTGAAGGATAGATATTTTGTCGTTTCCATAGTACCTCTGCAGTGTATTTTATAGCAATCATTTATTTTATTACATCTATGGTGGTAGTTGAAGGCAGTGTACGTGGTTCTCCTCCTGCCATTTTATTTTCACAACCATATTGTGAGGTAGACAGTGACTAGCCCAGTGGGACTAGGAACACTTTGAGGGGCTGCGCCTGCTTTTGCTCCTCTCACTTCATACCTCTTCTGGTACTGGAAGACCAGTGGGTGGGGGGAGAGGAGCTTGTTGCAGCAGGACGGGGAGACCCCCTGATTTGTTCACCAGACCAACTCATCTTTGTCTCTTGGCCTCTGTCCACTGCTGCTCCAGCTTCTGCCTCTGATTCTGGACTGCTCTCTGCCACAGACTCTTCCTGCTCACTAAACCCTGTTACTCCTTCAGCTTCTGACACCTCCTCCTCCCAATCTTCTCCTCCTGGCCGCTTATCACCAATCCCGAGGCTCTGAGCCTTCTTCCCTCGGGGGAATCCCCAACTGGTGCCTCCAGCCAGTCCATAACATGGGGTCCGAATGCTGCACCTCTGCAGCTGGTGCTGGTGACCTACATTCAAGAGGCAAGGCAGGATCCATAGGGACAGCTGATTTCGAGGCAGAATATATTTTTTAATAATAATTTTTATTGATTTTATACATTCAGAGAGAGAAAAAAGAACAAAAAGACACATAAAACACTATAAAAATATACATAAAAATAAAAAATAAAACATACCACACACAAAAAATACACACAATACCAATACAGTACCTATAATCATTTTAACTTTCTTCTATCTTCCAAACCATTGTTTCTGGGACTTCCTAACTGATTTCCTTTTCGAATCTTCTTTAGCAGTTTCCTAATCATTCTTTTAAACATTTTCCAAAGTTATCCCATATCCTTACATCAAATCAACTACTGTATATTAAATTCATCTATACTTTCTTTCTAACATCTACTTTCATCCCTTATGCTTAGTAAAAAAAAATGTAACCACAAATTTTTATACACCATAATGTTTCCCTAAATAAACTTTAAACTTCTTCCAGTCTTCTTCCACCATCTCCTCCGTCTGATCTCGGAGTCTCCCCGTCAGTTCAGCAAGTTCCATAAAGTCCATCATCTTCATCTGCCATTCTTCTATAGTTGGTAATTCTTCGAGGTAGAAATTTATTCCCTCCCCTCCCCCCCCCTGTTCCTGATGTGGATCTCACCTCTCCTTCCCTGGTGGGGAGGGGGACACCATTTTGTGGTTTGCATCGGGTGCCAAAATCTCTTGGGTCAGCCCTGCCTATATCTGATCTAACCCACGAACCCAAAGGGGCCTCCAGACTTTGAACATAATCCTCTAGCAGGAGTGGAGGAATTGCTTGCCCTCCAAGTGCTGTTGGACTGCTTCCATCTGTCCCAGCCGTCATGGCCAGTGGTCAAAGATGATGAGAGCTGCCGTCTTACAAATGAGGAATTGGGTAGATCTGCAATGTCCTTAGGATATTTTTTTTTATTTTTTAATTATACCATTAAATATGTGTATTTAATGAATATATTTAGTCAATAAATATATGTATGTAAGGAATCTAATGTGCCGCTTTGCTGTGGATCTATTAAACCAGTTACCAACTTACCAAAAAAGGAAAATAAAATGCTGGATTGTTTTATTGATGTATATTGGCAACTCTCCCTACCTCCCCGGGGGACATTTAAAAATGGCTTCTCCTATCTGAACATGGAAATCACTCACACACACACAAAGCCAGATGCCTCTCTCTGTGTAATTATTTTCTTATCTTTGTGGACCAGGCAGTGATACTAGAGTACGATGTCATTCAGAACAACAGGGCTTGAATGGAAATAGGAGAGGAGGAAGAGCTAGCAGTGACAACTGAGCAAGGAAACTCTGGTGCTAACAACAAAGATGAAGCCTGACTGTGTCAGCTGCTCTGTGCGCGAAGACACCAAAAGTGTGGTGAGCTACATACTTTGCATTTTTGGTGGAACAGAACTACAGATCCCATCATCCCTGATCATCCATCACACAGACTAGGGTTTATGGGAGTGGGAGTCCAACGGCTGTTGGCTTTGCCTTTTGAACGTCCTTCTGTTGCTCTTGGGCAACAGATGTCCTCCCCCCCCCCCCAAAAAAAGAGGAGAAAATATAGCAGTAGAGACAAGAATCTCTCATCTAACTAACATTATATAGTTATCATATAGTGTGATTTTGTTATTGAGATTTTGAACATTGAAAAGCACATGCCGCCTGCATGCAAATCCACCGAGGATGAGGCGTCAGCATGCAACTGAGCATTGGATTTGTTTCTGGGGGTGTTCTCCATAGGCAATCTAAGCAGATTGACCGTGTGCAACCTAAGGGTTTGTTTTGTATTGAGTTTTTTTGGCTTGAAATTTAAATCTAAGCCCAATCTCTGATTTGCAACGTTAACAGTAGACTGCATTGCAGGCTAGGGCTGTCATAAATCCATCTCTTCATCAGGCCCCTCCTGCAATATACTGTTAGTATAAAAACAGTGGCCCTATATTGCAGGGTGGTTGTTGTAGAATAGTGGGTAAGAAGGATGAAGACACAGCTCTCGAAACAACCAGCTCTTTATTCTAGCTCTGAGTCCAGACTGAACAGTAGTTTAGCCAACTGGTTTATATAGTACTCAGTAACTTGCAATACTGTAGTAACAAACTTCCCCTAGCTACCCAATCCGTGAACAGCACTCTCAATCCTTCATTTGCATGTTGTGGACCTGAGTGAGAACTGCAGCGACAGTGGGCAGGGTAAGAACTGCAGCCCCGGTGGCCAGAAGGAGTACTGCAGTTAACTTAATACATAACAGTTGTACAGTACACTACTTTCTGCAGACTGATATGGCAGGGATAGTGTACAGTATCTGAACTTCAGCCCCAACCTGTAAGAGGTTCAGCAACTGGACTACATATCAGGGTTGTTGTAAACTACCATAGCTGCCAAGTTATCCCTTTTTAAAGGGATTTTCCATTATGCTGAATAGGCTTCCTCGCGAGAAAAGGGAAAACTTGGCAGCTATGTAAACTACGCAATGAACTTCGGCTTGATGCCCACCTTGCAATATTTAGAGGAAACTGTGGGATTATTGTATCACCCTCTTCTGTCCTTTAATATGGGGATAATGGACTGCATTTGTATTGGAATATGCTATGGTAAGTAAGGTTATTTTTTAAAATGTTGAAAAACGGAATAAACGTTCACTTTTCCGAGCAAAACAAAACTTATCTTTGAGCTTTTACTCCATTTTAATTTTATGTTTGTTGTGACGTATGTGCTATTTTTTTGCAAGTCGCTTCGAGTTCCCTTTTGTAAAAAAATTAAATTATTACTTTGCACAATCACAGCTATCTATGCCTTAGCTATTCAAAGGTCTGCCAGCAGACATTTAAAAATGACTTATCCAATCTAAACCGGGATGCAGCGTGTAGAGAAAATGAGATAGCCGTCTTCAACTTTTTAATATCTCTGCCTCTCTGCGGACGTGATTGAAGGCAATAGAGATGGGGGGGGAGAGGATGGCTTAAGTACTCAACCCTCACTTCTGGTTCTTATTGGAATGCCTCCACGTGCGGGGCAGTAATGCAGAGAAAGAGAGATGCGTCTCTTAAGGTCCACGAGTAAGCTTGCAATTGTATACTGCACACCCGACCCTTACCTGGCTAGAAGTAAGTCCCATTGAACCGAATGGGACTGGTTTCCTTTGAAAACAATATTAATAACCTCTGTAACGTGATACCTCTGTCCCTTTATTTGCTTGCATTCATTTTCCTCCTAGCCTTTTGGTGTCACCTCCCCAATATTTTAGACTTAAGAGGAATCATCTCAGTTTTAGGGTTTGCCTATCCAACTCATTGCGATTTTGACCGCACGTTGACATGATGTTATATATGTTGTGATCTTTTATGTGAACCGCCCTGAGACTTCCGGATATAGGGCAGTATATAAATTCATTAAATAATAATAATGATAATGAATAATAATGATGATGATGATGTTTACATTTTGCTTGGGGTTTTATCCCTGCAATTCGAGTGAACCCCCCTTAGCACACTTTTGTCGCCTTAAATACCAATCAACTATTAAAATTAAACAGGGAAATGCCCTTTCGTCCTCCTCTTCCTTGCTTCTTTGTACAGTACGTGATTGCGCGCATCTCTCCTTCCCTTTCGGCTCAACCACAGCCGGCGCCGCATTGGACTCCCTTGCGTGTATGCGGGCGGGTGCCTCTCGCGCCTCCCTTAACTCTTGAGGCGGGGTCGGCGGACGCGAGAACGAGGCGGTTATAAAAGGCTCCGGAAGTGGGAGGGGCGAGGACAGGCCCCGCCCCACGCGCTCTGCGTGGCTCCGCCTCCTCCCAGCCGGCGGCTTTCCGCGCTCCGCATCTCGCATCTGTCAGTCGCTCCTTCGTTGCCGGCGGAACAAGATGGCGGCTCGGGTGAGTGGACTGCTGAATGACGGCGCGGGGGGGGGGAAGATAGTGACGTGTCAGCTTCTGCCTCCCATTCATTCTTTTAGCAGCCCACCGCCCTTCCACCCAGCCCAGTTAGGGAGGTTTCCCTGTTCCCTATGACACTGCTGCCTATATGCCATACATTTTCAGCTCATCCCACACCCCACCCCTTAAAAAACACCCCCTGGGAGCTATAGCCTGTTAAGGGTGCTGGGAACTAAAGTTCCCGGGATTCTTAGACCTGGGGATTATAGCCTGTTAAGGGTGCTGGGAGCTACTGTTCTGAGGATTCTCAAACCTGGGGATTATCACTTGTTAAGGGTGCTGGGAACTACAGTTCTCAGGATTCTTAAACTGGGGAAGTATAGCCTGTTAAGGGTGCTGGGTGCTACGGTTCCCAGGATTATTTTGGGGTGTGCTCTTCATATGCACAGTGTGCGCGCACTTATCCTCTTCCTGAGCCACAGATCCTTGGGGGATCCCCCTTAGGCTAGCCCACCTTGGCAGGTTGTTGTGAAGGGGCGCACAGACGACCTCTTTCTGCCTTCCGTTTATTCTTGGTGGGTCCGCTTGCTGAAAGATAAATGGGTCTGTTCAGCGTGCTGGAAAAGAAGAAAAGCACCACACCGCTCTCGAACGCATTTCCTTCATGGGCTGTGCTATATCGCGCTGTGTCTCTTAGTCATCTGAGCATTGTAGTTGAGACACTGGAGAGAACAGCTCATTCCCCCCCCCCAAAAAAATCTTAATGTAAAATGGCTTTCCTCGAAGACGGCTTGGCAAAAATGTGCCTGCCCTTCTCTCCCCATCCCACCCCCACCCTGGTCTGTTCCTCTTAAATAGGACATTGCAGGAACAAGGGCAGCCTGAAGGGTTAATGCCGAAATTGTTTGCTGTGTCATAAATACTTCTGGGTGACCTGGAGTTAATAAGCTGTTACTGCTGTTGCTTCCTCCCTTTGGAACAAGAGTGTCTGGTGGGTGAAAAGGTGGGAGGATGAAGCTGTTTATGCGGTGAGCACCTTTACTGCAATGCACACTTGGCTGGCGAGCAGAAGACTCTGTCTTCGGGTTGCATATGAACCGAGCTTGTGGCGATGCTGCTGGTTACAATGATGTCAGATTGCTGTTCCTTTATTTTCCCAGTGACCCAACATGTGCCTAGTACTTTGCGTCCCCTAGAATGACCGGTGCAGTGCAGGCAGGTTAGCAATGGAGCAGTTGGGGAAAGGCTAATGGATGTACCTTTCTCAGGTTTTTTTACCTTCTGTTACATACGCAGATGCTCCCCAACACCAAAAAGGCTTATTGGCTTTATGCCACAAAGAATATCCCTTTAGTATATAGGAGGAGGAGGAGTGTTGATTCAGGGTCATTTAAAATGTTCTCCCTCCCTGCAGATTGTGGCAGATTAAGGAAGCTTCGGGAGGGATGATATATAGGGGAAGAAACCAGGATGTAACACAACAGGTGGTGGGGGATTTTGGAAGCATAATAGTGGTTTTTCCGCAAAAAGGCATCATCCAGAATTGTAGCAGGTTTGGTTATTCCACTGGCTTGTGGTAATGGTTCAATGAAAAACCCATTTCTTGAGTTGTGAGAACAGAAGCGCATGCCTGTAGGATTTGGCTTAAAATGCAGAAATGAGCATTAAAATAAATGGCAGTGAGCTCCCTTCACTGGAACACTTCTCATAAGAGTATGGAGGAAGTGACAACGGTCAAGTCTCAAAATGCTCGTGATAACTCTGATAACTATAAAAATATTGTAGGCGAAATGCAGAAGTACTTAAAAGTCCACCCACGCTTATTGCTTTCTGGTTCAAAGAAGCAGGCATGGCACAGGCATGCAGAAAGTGAACCAAGGATTTAACTGGCGCAACCCCAGAGTCGGTCACGACTGGACCTAATGGTCAGGGGTCCCTTTACCTTTACCTACTGGCATCAACATCCTAGTGATGAAAAATGATGCTATTCACATGTTTTCCGTGGAGTAACTTTTCTCGGTGGCCCCCAGAACTAGCTCATCTCATTTTTTTCATATGTTCATTCGTGGCTCATTTCCACCCCATTTCTACCTTTATGTGCAACTTTTAGTCCTCACAAAAACGTGCGTGTAGATATTAAATAAGTATCATAAAATGTGTGTTCTATGATTTGTTACCTGTGATGCCATTTGATACTGTGCATGTTTACTCCCAACTTAAATGTGCATAAGATTGCAGCTTTCGTCATTTTATATCACATTCATGGGGGAAAAATTTACTCGCCATAGCTGAGTGGCTGTTTATAGACTGGATTTATTATTGTTATTGTTATTAGTATTTACATTTGTATACCACCCTTCATCCAAAGAACACAGGGCAGCTCATAACATAAAAATGTAGAATGAGGACACAAAATACATCATAAAAAACCAATCTGAAAACAAAAACCAAACAAATAACCTCTCTCCCACAAACACATTCAAAATGCCATAGAGTGCTGAATCAGCCAAAGGCCTGGTTATAGTGAAATGTTTTTGCCTGCTGTCTAAAGATATGTAATGAAGGCACCAGGCGAGCCTCCCTGGGGAGAGCATTCCACCGGTGGGGAGCCATCCCAGAAAAGGCCAGTTCTTGTGTACCCACCCTCTGGGCTTCCTATGGAGGAGCCACATGAAGAAGGGGCTTAGATGATGATCTCAGGGTCCAGGTTGGTTCATATGGGAAAAGGTGGTTCTTGAGGTACTGCGGTCCTGAGTCATTAAGGCTTTGTAGATGAAAATCAGGGAAGAAATGGAGGCAGTGAGAGATTTTACTTTCTTGGGCTCCTTGATCACTGCAGATGGTGACAGCAGTCACGAAATTAAAAGACGCCTGCTTCTTGGGAGAAAACCAATGACAAACCTAGACAGCATCTTAAAAAGCAGAGACATCACCTTGCCTACAAAGGTCCGTATAGTTAAAGCTATGGTTTTCCCAGTAGTGATGTATGGAAGTGAGAGCTGGACCATAAAGAAGGCTGATCGCCGAAGAATTGATGCTTTTGAATTATGGTGCTGGAGGAGACTCTTGAGAGTCCCATGGACTGCAAGAAGATCAAACCTATCCATTCTTAAGGAAATCAGCCCTGAGTGCTCACTGGAAGGACAGATCGTGAAGCTGAGGCTCCAATACTTTGGCCACCTCATGAGAAGAGAAGACTCCCTGGAAAAGACCCTGATGTTGGGAAAGATTGAGGGCACTAGGAGAAGGGGACGGCAGAGGACGAGATGGTTGGACAGTGTTCTCGAAGCTACGAACATGAGTTTGACCAAACTGCGGGAGGCAGCGCAAGACAGGAGTGCCTGGTGTGCTATGGTCCATGGGGTCACGAAGAGTCGGACACGACTAAATGACTAAACAACAAGATGAAAGTCAGCACTTTGAAAGCTATAGAGCAGGGGTGGCCAACTCCCAAGAGACTGCAATCTACTCACAGAATTAAAAACTGGCAGTGATCTACCCCCTTTTCTGGTGTTCAGGCCTAGGACCCTCGTACCTACGGGACCGCCTCTCCTGGTATGCCCCACGGAGGACCTTAAGGTCCACAAATAACAACACTTTGAAGGTCCTGAGCCGCAAGGTGGTTAGATTGGTCTCAACTAGGGCCAGGGCCTTTTCAGTACTGGCCCTGACTTGGTGGAACGCTCTGTCACAAGAGACCAGGGCCCTGCGGGATTTGACATCTTTCCGCAGGGCCTGCAAGACGGAGCTGTTCCGCCTGGCCTTTGGTTTGGACTCAGCCTGACCCTTACATTTCCCACCCCTTATGGTTTTGATTTATGGGCTACTACTAAAATGAGGCTGCATTTTAAATTGTAATTTAACCTGTATTTTAATTAACTTTTTTCCCTTTTTCTTTAACGTTTTATTGTAATTTTATTGGTGTTAGCTGCCCTGAGTCCGGTTCTGGCCAGGGAGGGTGGGGTATAAATAAAAAATTATTATTATTATTAATTATTATTATTTATTAAAGTTGGTGAGTTTTTTTTAGGGAGGAGGATAGCCCCGATTTTTCAGAATTCAAGCCTAAGCTCAAGGGGAAAAGGGGAACAGCCACTCACCAACAGATCGCTGGGGAAACAAACAGCCTCACTGAGTAAACTCCGTCTTCCGTTCTGCAAATCGTGCAACAATGGAGGGCAGGGTGAGGGGGCCGGGGCCAGATTATATTTTACCAACGCTAAGGAAAGGGACCCAGCGATCGACCGCAATCTACCAAAACCTCCCGGGGATCTACCAGTAGATCGCGATCGACCTGTTGGACATCCCTGCTATAGAGTGGTGGAGAAGCAGGGGCAAGGTTCCACTCCCAATATACCGCTCTCAGTCAAGGTTGGTTCCATGGCTGGGCCTGAACCCAAATTGAAAATCTGTGGTCATCCAAGATTTCCTGCCATGACCGTCTTCTCCATGACATCCCTAGGAAAGGGGATATTTGCAGCTGGTCAGTAGCTCTTCCAGACCAAAGTTGTCTAGGGTCATTTTCTTTAGGAGTGGCAATGCCACTGCTTTTTCCCCAGGGTGACAGGGTATCCTCAAATTGTGTAGCCGGGTGGTCATAGCAGGTCCTCTAATGCAGAGGTCCTTCCCCGACAATGGGAGTCAGCAACCTTCAGACCAGCTACTGGAAAATGCAAGGCAAGCTGCAAAATGCACCATCTTTGCCAATGTGTTGGTTTTCTGGGCCTTAGAAAGTCTCTCTTGTCCCTGCACAAATGGTTTCCCTTGTTTTCATCTCCCTCTGAGGCACAAACATGGTTTCATTAATAAATTGTCCGAAGCAGAATTGTTTTGGAAGTAAGAACCGTTAACATCAGCAAGGTGTTTTCTCCCCATTTCTGAGTAAATATGGAGAGGAGGCTTGGACTGTGAGGAGAGTGAAGGTTGTACTGGTCTCTAACTGTAACATTTGACACACAGATTACACAACTCTTGCAGAAGGTTTTCTTTTGTAGAATAACAGTGCTTGAAGCTTCTCCGTATGGTCACATGAAGAGCTGTTGTCTTTAGGAAATGCTTCAAGTTCTCCCTTTCCCCCAGGATGCAGAAAATAATAGATTTCCAGTACGGTGGTACCTCGGTTTACAAACACAGTTGGTTCCGGAAGTCTGTACTTAACCTGAGGCGTACTTAACCTGAAGTGAACTTTCCCATTGAAAGTAATGGAAAGTGGATTAAACTGTTCCAGACGGGTCCACAAAGTACTCAACCTGAAACGTACTTAACCCGAAGTATGAGTGTAATTGGTTCCGGAAGTCCATACTTAACCTGAAGCATAGTTAACCTGAAGCAAACTTTCCCATTGAAAGTAATGGAAAGTGGATTAATCCGTTCCAGACGGGTCCGCGGAGTACTTAAACTGAAAATACTCAAACCGAGGCGTACTTAAACCGAGGTATGACTGTAATAGAAATAGCTTGTATGTTCATTCCTTGGGGAGAAAAACCCCAGATAATTCTCCCAAACCTAGGCTAGAGGGCAAGGGGTTCACCATCGCTGCAAAACTCTTTGCATACCATATTGCAATCTGCTTGAAAATCCTTCTGCTTTCAAAGTTCCTTGCCAGGTGGAATAGAAGGGCTGATGTTAAAATAACACAAGCCAAGAGCCCTGTTTGGGTAACAAGATGGAACTCTGTAGGATGCCAGCAGGCAACTCACATGGTGAAAAGGTCAAGGACCCCTGGACGGTTAAGTCCAGCCAAAGGCGACTATGGGGTTGCGACACTCATCTTGCCTCAGGCTGAGGGAGCTGGCGTTTGTCCACAGACAGCTTTCCGGGTCATGTGGCCAGCAGGACTAAACCGCTCTTGGCGCAACGGGGCACCGTGACAGAAACCAGAGCACACAGGAGACGCCGTTTACCTTCCCGCTGTAGCGGTACCTATTTATCTACTTGCACTGGTGTGCTTTCGAACTGCTAGGTTGGCAGGAGCTGGGACAGAGCAACGGGAGCTCACTCCATCAAAGGGATTCAAACCGCTGACCTTCTGATCGGCAAGCCCAAGAGGCTCAGCGGTTGAGACCTCAGCACCACCCGCATCAAACAATCAAACAGTAGCCGACCCATAACTACTCGCTGGCCTTGAAGGCAGGAGTGGCGCCATTGCGCCGCAGTGCTCTCAGTCCCCAGCCCCTGGAGCCATATCAGAAGGATGCTATCGCCAATGGTATCAGAAGTCTTGGAGAGGTCGAGGAGAACGAACAGGGCCACGCTCCCTCATCTCTCTCCCAAGAAATGTCACCAGCCTGGGTGACCAAGGCAGGCTCAGTGCCGAGACTGGGCTTCAAACTAAACTGAAACGCCCCACTTCAAACTCCGGTACATACGGTGTTTTGGGTGATGGAATGCTCCTTCATACAAAAATAGTTCCTGCTGTGTAGAAAACCAGGTTGCCAAGGGAAAGCGTTCTAACCTGTCTCCCAGCCTGTTTTCTCTATGTAGGGATTTTTTTTTTTTTTGGAGCAGGGGAAATTATTTCATCGTTTGAAAGGTAATTCCATCAGCAGGCTGCAGCGGTGCAATCCTGCCACAAGTTGATCAGTTAGACTTCTGTCGCTTACTCGTTCATCCTACGAGAACGACCTCTCGTCTATTCTCATAGAAACGAGCACTGAACCTTTCTGAACATTCAAAAACCCCAGGTATGCTGTAACTCTGCCACAGTTCCTTCCAGCTGCTGGCTTGAGGATTTGCCCCCTCTACATTTGTTCACTACCATATACCCACTGTGAGGATGGCTAAGGAGAATTGGCAGTGGGGAAAGACAGAGCCTAGACCAGAAAAAAAAAAACGCTTGGGAGGTCAATTCTGCTTTATGAAGCAATTCTGAGGTTGCCAGAATCTATACCTGTTTCCTGCAGGAATTTGCCTGTGAGGATGACAGGTGCAACACTTGTTTCAGAGAACAAGAAGCCAAGCAGGTAGAGTTAACTTTCTTACTGGAAAGGTATTTAAGTATGCTAGATTTCAAGTGGCACAGAACTCTTTAATCAACAGAATGCAAATATAGCCTTTTTCCAGTGTGCCAGTGTGGTGTAGTGGTTAAGAGCGGTAGACTCGTAATCTGGGGAACCGGGTTCGTGTCTCCACTCCTCCACATGTAGCTGCTGGGTGACCTTTGGCTCGTCACACTTCTTTGAAGTCTCTCAGCCTCACTCACCTCACAGAGTGTTTGTTGTGGAGGAGGAAGGGAAAGGAGAATGTTAGCCGCTTTGAGACTCCTTTGGGTTGTGATATCAAATCCAAATCCAAACTCTTCTGATTAGGCATACCTGCACGGATGATCTGTATCCAGGATACTGGGTTTATTCTTCTCATCCAGTCCTACGGTTTTTAATCTTTTTGGATAAACTGCTTCTGCCAGCGCAATTGTACTCGTAATCTCTTTTTTCTGCCTCCACTTGCTTTATCTGATGTAGTATCATGCAACGTGAGGCTGAAAAAAACCAAATACTTAATTTAACAGGAATGTACAGGTGAAACTCGGAAAATTAGAATATCGTCGAAAAGTGCTTTTATTTCAGTAATGCAACTTATTATTTTTTCTTTTTCTTTTAATTTTTACAAATGCTTTCTTTTGGAAATTCCACAGTAATAAAACAAATAGTTACAATAATGCAAAAATAAACAAAAATAAACAGTGCTGTGGGTTAAACCACAAAGTCTAGGGCTTGCTGATCAGAAGGTCGGCGGTTCGAATCCCTGCAACGGGGTGAGCTCCTGTTGCTCGGTCCCAGCTCCTGCCAACCTAGCAGTTCGAAAGCACATCAAAGTGCAAGTAGATAAATAGGGACCACTCCGGTGGGAAGGTAAACGGCGTGCGCTGCTCTGGTTCGCCAGAAGCAGCTTTGTCATGCTGGCCACATGACCTGGAAGCTGTCTGCGGACAAACGCCAGCTCCCTCGGCCTATAGAGCGAGATGAGCGCCGCAACCCCAGAGTCGGACACGACTGGACCTGATGGTCAGGGGCCCCTTTACCTTTACCTTTATTATATTTCATTAATTACATTCCATTTATAAATGACCTGCCTAACGACAAAGAATTACAATTACAACAAATAAAGGCTTGACATATCTTGCTTTGCATGTCATGCATCTATCTCATATATTGGTTTCACCTTTTAAGTTGGCTTACTGAAATAAATGCACTTTTCGACAATATTCTAATTTTCCGAGTTTCACCTGTATGTTCTTCCATTTGAATAGATTCCTGGGATAGCTTACAAAACTACAGTACAGTGGTACCTAGCTTCTCAAACTTAATCCTTTCTGGAAATCTGTTCCAAAACCAAGGTGAGCTTTCCCATAGAAAGGAATGCAAAATGGATTAATCCATTCCAGACTTTTAAATACAACCCCTAAAACAACAATTTAACATAAATTTTACTAACGAGACCAAGGATCCATAAAATGAAAGCAATAAACAATGTACTGCAGTCACTCACTCACTCACTCACTCAATCAATCAATCAGTAGCTGAACTGGGTTCCACAAAGTCACAAAAACAAAACAAAAAAGCCACAAAAACAAAAACGCAAAATAAATAGCAATAACAGACAGACCTCAGTGTAACACTCTAAAGGGAAGGGTGGCACTCAAAATGGAGCACGTTCAGCTTCCAGAAAAAGTTCACAAACCAGAACTCTAACTTCCGAGTTTGTAGTGTTTGTGTTCCAAGTTGTTTGAAAACCTTTTTAAAATGTTAAACACACTATAGATTAAAAGAGGCAGGATCAAGAAACAGGAATTGCTCAGGAATATCACAGCAATAAAAGGGCTGGGAATTTTCTTTTAAAAGATTTTTGGCACAAAACAATATATCTATGTAGATATCAAGTAGCCCTTCCTGGGGGAGAGCATTCCACAATTAGGACAGCGGTTCTCAAACTTTTTCCCTCTTAGCACATTTCTCCCTTGCGTCCTGAGATAAAGTGTCTTCAAAGCCCATGACACCTTTGGTAAAGGCCAGGCATCCCCAAACTACGGCCTTTCAGATGTTTTGGCCTACAACTCCCATGATCCCTAGCTAACAGGACCAGTGGTCGGGGAGGATGGGAATTGTAGTCCAAAACGTCTGGAGGTTTGGGGGTGCCTGGTAAAGGCAGGCCAGTGTTTCCCAGTTGTCAGTGTTTATAGTACGGTACATTTTTTTAGATTTGCCTTGAGACAGTCTTTAACCCTCTTGTTGACCACCAGTATTACGCTTTCCATTTTTAAGTCTGGAATAGAGTAGTTGCTTTGGAAGATGATCATCAGGCATCCGCACAACATGACCAGGCCAACGAGGTTGATGTTGAAGAATCATTGCTTCAACACTGGTGATCTTGGGGAAATGAGACAAGAGCAAAGGCAACAGGCACTCTGTTTTCTGTGGGGAAAAGACTATTAACTAGGATTTTTGGATACGGGAATGACTGATTTTTCTCTCTTTTGGACACCTTTTGAATGTCATTCTACCGAGGAAATGGAACAACAGCTCTATACGGTAGTATTTTTGTCCCTCAAAACCTGCTATCTTCCTGTCAAACCCAAATTTCTGTGACTACCTCCTACAGTGGTGGAGAACCTCTGGCGCATGGCCTCAAAAAAACCCCAAAAACCTTTCTATCTTTCTATTGGTACTCTCTTAAGAACGGGATAATTCACAACCCGTTCTTCAGTCAACAATTTTCTTGCTGATTGGCTTTTCTCTTTTGCCTGTGTTCCAGGGCTATGAGGAATGGACAATTTCTAGCTTTTTTGCAAGTCGAGGGGGTGGAAATGCTTGGTAAAGGATGGAGTTGGAATATATGGAAATATGGTTCACTCCCCTTTTACAATTCAAACTGAACAACTTAGAGTCATTTACCGTATTTTCCCGTCTATAAGACGCCCCAATGTATAAGGACACCCCCTCCCCCAATTTTGGGGGACTCAATTTTAAGAAAATGAGGGGAGATTGCCCAAAGTTGTTGAGCTTCTCCCCCCACGTAGCTGCGGGCAGGAAACACTCCCTATATCGTTTCCCGTGCGCAGTGGCATCGGGGGAAGTTGCGCTCCCACCAACCGGCTGGCTGCCGGGCTCGCCGCTTCTCTCTCTCCGCCCCCCCCCCCCATGCCACTATCTGTATTGGAGGACCCCAGTTTTTTGACACAATTTTTGAGTCAAAAAAACCTTGTTTAATACATGGAAAAAATACGGTATGTAGCACTTTTCATGTGCATTTTATGAATTGTGCTAATCTCTCCAACTGTGGGACCCAGGTGGCGCTGTGGGTTAAACCACAGAGTCTAGGGATTGCTGATCAGAAGGTCGGCGGTTCGAATCCCTGCAACGGGGTGAGCTCCCGTTGCTCGGTCCCAGCTCCTGCCTACCTAGCAGTTCGAAAGCACATCAAAAAGTGCAAGTAGATAAATAGGGACCGCTCTGGCGGGAAGGTAAACGGCGTTTCCGTGCGCTGCTCTGGTTCGCCAGAAGCAGCTTTGTCATGCTGGCCACATGACCCGGAAGCTGTCTGCAGGCAAACGCCGGCTCCCTCGGCCTATAGAGTGAGATGAGCGCCGCAACCCCAGAGTCGGACACGACTGGACCTGATGGTCAGGGGCCCCTTTACCTTTACCTTTAATCTCTCCAACAACCCTGTGCTACTAGGAGGTCGTTCCAATTGCTGTGTTCCTGGGAGGAAACAGAAGCTGCCAGGACGTCACTTGCTCAAGGCCATCCTGAACAAAGAATAAGACTCAGGTTTCCCAGACCAGTAATTTGGTTAGAACTTGTGGGAGGCATGGAGCCTGGAGGAAAGCAGTTAGATGAAGGGAATTTGAAGGAATACGGTGGTACCTTGGGTTACAAACGCTTCAGGTTACAGACTCCGCTAACCCAGAAATAGTACCTCGGGTTAAGAACTTTGCTTCAGGATGAGAACAGAAATCGTGTTCCAGCGGCCCGGCGGCAAGCAGGAGCCCCCATTAGCTAAAGTGGTGTCTCAGGGTAAGAACAGTTTCAGGTTAAAAATGGACCTCCGGAACGAATTAAGTTCTTAACCAGAGGTACCACTGTATCTGGGGCTTTAGGATGAGAAAACTTTTCGTCATTATTGTGGTTGTGAATTTCAACTCTGTTCATCAGGGGTAGATGATTTCAGTCCGGCATAGCCTGCTTAATTTTTTTCTAGGTTCCCTGTGGTCTCCCAAAGTGTGTTAGAAACCGAGATATATAACCTAATCCAGGGGTCAGCAACCTTTTTCAGCTGTGGTGGGCCGGACTATATTTTGAAAAATATATATGAATGAATTCCTATGCCCCACAAATAACCCAGAGATGCATTTTAAATGAAGGCACACATTCAGCTCATGTAAAATACCAGGCAGGCCCCACAAATAACCCAGAGATGCATTTTAAATAAAACGACACATTCTACTCATGTAAAAACAGGCTGATTCCTGGACTGTCCGCGGGCTGGATTGAGAAGGCGATTGGGCCACATCCAGCCCACGGGCCTTAGGTTGCCTACCCCTGATCTAATCCAAATGACACCTTAAACCTGGCCTGCGATCACCACAATGGAATGTCTAGGTGCCATATCCTCCCCCTGATTGTAATTAATAATAATAATAATAATTTCATTTCTACACCGCTTTATATTTTAAAGAACAAATCTCGAAGCACGTTAAAACATCAAATAAAAGAACCCAGAATAAAACTGATTCAAGCTTCCAGGAAAATATTTCAGATCCTCCTCTAAGTGACATTTTGCTTTCCCCAGTCACCAGCCAGGCACTCAGAGATCTCCATGTGGGCGCGATTGGACCCGCACCAGTTGCAAAACATGCCTGGGGCCTGGCTGATTTTGAACACTGGTTAAATGTCCAGGAGCTCAGGAGCTTTTAGCAGTTAGGAACTCCTTAGCCTGTGCAGACTCAAATCAAGTCTAAAATGTGTCCTTGGCAGCATTAGCTAAAGACACTTGCTATCTAGCATTCTTCCCAAGAACCCCAGCAATTGTGGTCTAAAAATTCCTTCCTACCTCTGCATATATGCCTCTAGAGCAGGGGTCAGCAAACTTTTTCAGCAGGGGGCCGGTCCACTGTCCCTCAGACCTTGTGGGGGGACGGACTATATTTTGAAAAAAAATATGAACGAATTCCTATGCCCCACTAATAACCCAGAGATGTATTTTAAATAAAAGGACACATTCTACTCATGTAAAAACATGTTGATTCCCGGACCGTCCACAGGCCGGATTTAGAAGGCGATTGGGCCGCATCCGGCCCCCGGGCCTTAGTTTGGGGACCCTGCTCTAGAGAGAAGATCAAATGACTCCCATTTTAGAAGCAAGCCAGGTACTAATATTTGCCTAGGTCAGGCACCCCCAAACTTTGGCCCTCCAGATGTTTTGGACTACAGTTCCCATCTTCCCCGACCACTGGTCCTGTTAGCTAGGGATCATGGGAGTTGTAGGCCAAAACATCTGGAGGGCTGCAGTTTGGGGATGCCTGCCCTAGGTGTTTGTGAGGCCTGGGGTTGCGTCCAGTGCTGTTGTTTTGTTTGTGCAGCAGATATCCGCTTGCACAACAAAACTTCCCCCTCTCCTGGAGCCCCTCCCCCAAATAACCTCAAAAATTTGAGGTGACCCTTTGGAGCAGATTGGGGGGACGGTACGGGGAGGAAAGGGAAGTCCCATTGCATGAGCAGGATTCAGCCTGCGCAGCATTGGACGCAGCCCTTAGTCTTTCTACACACCTGCATTTCGGGGTTTCAGATTCCAGACCAGAGTGTATAATTTGTAACAGAGCCTGAGACCTAAAATGAGACGCACTTTGCTTAGTCTTAACTGGTCCATTTTTTTTATGAGTAATTGCCACAATGTATCCAGAGGTAGAAAAATCAGTATGCACAAGAGAATTAGGCTGATTCCAGGTCCCTTGAAAGAGACAGTGAATAAAATCAATCTCTGAACATGGTCTGATGATGCAGTGGTTCCTTTGACACTCCCCCGTCAAAATAAAAATAAAAAGGCAGTTCTCCATCACTTAGGAGATACTGTTTTGCATTAGCGTGTGTGAGAGATAGAAAGAAAGAAAGATGCTCTTCATGTGACATAGGAAAAAGCTTAACTCTCTAATCCCTGCAGAGCAGGTTACAAAATAGCATTTAAATCTCCAGGAGATTTTGTGCCCCACCACTTTCTAACTGTGGCAGCCTGGGTGACATTTGAAGGCTCTAGGCAGCTTTAAATAATGGGATGCTGATAATTTATTCCCCTTTCTTCCCCAGGGTTGGCATATATTTAGGCACAGACTCTGGCTTTTGAGACAGTTGTGCTGATAAGCCCAAATTCTCTACCTTCACTTCCGGACTTTTCAGGGCAACCCTCCCAAGTCCTCCCCGCCCCCGCCCCCCGAGAAGCATTGCAATCTAAGATGGCTTTGTAGGCTTTTCTTTCCATGTTTACAGGTTGAGAAAACAATGCATCTATCTGCTCAGGTGCAAAATGCCAGGGCAGAATCTGAGCAGGCCTCAACATCAAAGGAGCCCAGAGCCCCTCTGCCTGGTGCTTTTTCCATTCAGCACCTAAGGCAGTTATTTAAACATAAACAAAGCATCCCTGACTTAAGCATAATTTGGGGCTGCACCTGCAGATCCTGTGCTTGATTTTTCAGAAGCTCTGCGTCTCATGTGGCAATTGCTAGATCTGCACTTTATACGTATAACATGTACCTGGCCAAGAAGCGAGGTTCATTGTTTTTTATTGTACAGCTGTAGTAGTGCTGTGATTGGTGGCATGAGAGCTAGGACATCTACCAGATTACTCGGACTATCAGCTGCTTTCTTTCTTTCGCAAATTTTCTGGCTAAAGGCTGATAAGGTGGACCACAAGCGTAACATGAGTCAGCAGTGTGATGCAGCAGCAAAAAAAGGCAAATGCTATTCTAGGCTGCATCAACAGAAGTATACTGTAGTGTCCAGATCAAGGATAGCAATAGCACCACTCTATTATTATTATTATTATTAATTTATAACCCACCCATCTGGCTGGGTTTCCCCCACCACTCTGGGTGGCTTCCAACAAATAGCAAAATACATTAAAATATCACAGATTAGAAACTTCCCTAAACAGGGCTGCCTTTAGGTGTTTTCAAAATGTCAGGTAGCTG
Organism: Zootoca vivipara; assembly: GCF_963506605.1. Lineage (NCBI taxonomy): Eukaryota > Metazoa > Chordata > Lepidosauria > Squamata > Lacertidae > Zootoca > Zootoca vivipara. The sequence goes on from NC_083288.1 coordinate 13,878,933, forward strand.
TTTATCCCCTTGACCTCCAATTGGAGGGCGTTCCACAGGGCAGGCGCCACCACCAAGAAGGCCCTCTGCCTGGTTCCCTGTAGCTTTGCTTCTTGCAGTGAGGGAACCTCCAGAAGGCCCTCGGAGCTGGATCTCAGTGTCCGGGCTGATCAATGGGGGTGGAGACGCTTCTTCAGGTATACTGGGCCGAGGCCGTTTAGGGCTTTAAAGGTCAGCACCAACACTTTATGCCTTGGTCAGACCACACCTGGAATACTGTGTCCCATTCCGGGTGCCACAACTTGAGCAGGTTGTTGACAAGCTGAAACGATGGCAGAGGAGGTCAGCTAGAATGATCAAGGGTCTAAAAGCTAAGCCTTAGGAGGAACGGTTGAAGGAGCTGGGTATGTTTAGCCTGGAAATGAGGAGACTGAGAGGAGATACGATAGCCATCTTCAAATATATCAAGGGCTATCACATGGAAGATGGAGCAAGCTTGTTTTCCCCTGCTCTGGAAGGAAGGACTTGGACCAACGGCTTTAAGCTAAGGGGAAGGGCATTCAGACTAAACACCAGGAAGAGCTTTCTGACAGACAGTGCTGTTTGACAGTGGAACCGTCTCCCTCGGAAGGTTGTGGACTCTCCTTCCTTGGAGGTTTTTAAGCAGAGGTTGGATGGCCATCTGTTAAGGATGCTTGAGCTGAGATTCCTGCATAGAAAGGAAACTAGATGACCCTTGGGGTCCCTTCCAGCTCTACCATTCTGTGATTCTAAGCTTGTGTAAGTGTGTGAGAGAGACAGAGGAGTCCCATATTACAGCTGCTTCTCAGACTGACATCTCTCCAGTTCCCAGGAGGGGTGATGCTAGCATGGGAAAAGTCGGGGGGGGGGGAGGAAGGCAGTAGACGAATGTGGCATACAAAGGTGTGATCGTGTACGTATGGTCTGCAGTCTGCATTGGAGGTAAGGTTCACACTTCTCTTTACAGTATTCAAAATTGGGGTTCTCAAACTGTGGTCTGTAGACCACCAGTGGTCTTCAAACCTCATTCAGGTGGCCTGCGGCAGGTCTGTGGATTTCTGGTTGAATATTCCACCACATGGAATATTCATAGTGATTTTTAGTTTTAGGGCTGCTTTTAAATTGTAAACACAATAAGATACAATATGTGAGAAATAAAAGAATCCATTAAAGGCAGAACAAAAAATCAAGCAGCACCTAGCACCGTGCGTCACCATTGCTAAAACAGGCTGAAAAATCACGATGTGGTCCGCCGAGACCCCTCACCCATTTTCAAGTGGTCTGTGGGGAGGGTGGAGGCGTTTAATTACCCCTGATTGAAAAGGGGTTATCTCGTAATATTTTAAAATCTCTAAGCCGTATACAATACCTTTTAAAAAATGATAACAGTATCATTAAAAACATAAATACAACCTGAAGCCAATAAAACCACAGGATGAAAGCATGTAAAAACAAATGCCTGGTTAGCCCACCGTATATTTTATGTAACGAGTTATAATCTGAAGGAAATAAATAATAAACTAAGCTAAACTGCGTCACTCAGCAGCCTTCTGCGTTGCATTGTTTTGGAGAATGCAGATTCACATTCTGCTTCCTGACTGCATCTGGAGATACTTCTTTGAAGAACCTGATGGATCTAACAGGACGAGCCATTAGCATTGTTCCCTTATTCATGTTCCCTAGTGCACTTTTGAGGGCACTCTGTTCTTGGCCTCTTCTCTTTTTGGAAGAGAGCTTGAGGCACCCCGCGTCCTCAGTCACAGCACGGATTTCCATCTTGCTTTGGGTTGACCCGTTTTGCTCCCTGTCAGGCTGCAGATGATTCATAGATCATTTCTGCTGTGCACACTTGCTCTCTTGTCTTGCGGCAGATCAGTGCCCAAGTTAATCTTGCCCTCTGTGTTGTGGAAATTAATGCCACGGGCTTGCATGTACAATATATGTCAGGACGTGAGGCGCTCCCGACTTGCAGCTCAGAGCCATTTTTAGATTGTAATCTGCTTGCGAAGCGCCAAATTGCCTATTTTTGCTTGCGCAGCTACATAAGGCACCATGCATGTGGATAACCTGTGATAATTTGTCAGGTCCCAAACGCCTGACTTGTGGGCAGTGTTAGAAACTCTGATATATAAGCTACCAGTAGGTACCAAATGTCTCTTTAAACCAGAGTTACAGTTGTCAAAACAGAATGCTTAGTCGACATTTTTGGATCAGATGGCTCAAAAGTCTTATTTTTCAATACGACTGGTTGGTTCCTGAAATTCATCCTGATTGTGCAGATAAAATATAACGATAGGATTCCACAGGATGTGTTGCTAGTGTGTGAAAACAGTCAAGATCCAGGCATCCCCAGATGGTAGAGACATCGGAGGCCAACTTAGTGGGGCCTGGGCTTCTTCACTTGGTCGCATGTAGCCGATGGCCAAGTGCAAAATGTGCCTGGTGCCTGATGAATTTTGAGCGCTGCTTGTGGGATGTGTGTCTTGGGGGACTCAAGGGGACCCTCGTCTCAAAATTATCACGGTCTGGAGACCTGATACAAAGCTTCAGAAAAAAGTGTGGGGTTGCCTTTTCTTGACTTGTTCCACTTGAAATAACAAGCTAAGGAACTTACGACTCTTCATTTGCCCGCTAAATATATAAACATTACTGTGGTACCTTGGTTTAAGTACACAATCGGTTCCGGAAGTCTGTAAATAACCTGAAGCGTACTTAACCTGAAGCGAACTTTCCCATTGAAAGTAATGGGAAGTAGATTAATCTGTTCCAGACGGGTCCGCAGAGTACTTAAACTGAAAGTACTCAAACCGAAGCGTACTCATAGCTGCCAAGTTATCCCTTTTTTACAGGGATTTTCCCTTATGCTGAATAGGCTTTCTCGCGAGAAAAGCGAAAACTTGGCAGCTATGAGCGTACTTAAACCGAGGTATGACTGTATTCACTTCATCCACTCCAGTAAAACACCTAATAAAGCCACGTTCCATAAACCATTATCTCCAGTTATCAAAAAAATAAATAAAATGCCTTAGGCCAATGGGCTTTAGATCTTGTCTCCTGTATCTGTGATAGTTTTGGTTGATTTTTAATTGTTTGTTTTCTACTTAAGAGCATACATAAATCACCAAGTGGCAAGAGGAATATCATGGCAGTGTGTGATAAAATAATTAAAAGATAATAAAATGGTAAAATCGTAACACGGGGCAAATAACCAGCACTGAATAAAACTCAACTCTCTGTCAAATTAACTCTCTAATTGTTAACGAGGTCTGTTTATTGTATTTTGTAGCTTATTCTTTTTGCCACAAGATTCTTTTTTTAAAAAAAAGAAAGAAAGAAAGACGTGATACAAATGTCTTAAGTAAAACCTCTACAGGACGTTATCAGGGCAGGTTGTGCAATATACTCTTAAACGAGGCCTTTGGCTGGTTAATATTCTGCAGCCTGTAAAACGTGTTTGTGAGAGGAGGGGTTGTTTTGTTCCATTGTTTCTGTTTTAACTATTTATTTCTGCTTTTATCTTGTATTTTTTGTCTTGTGAACCCCCCTGGGATCTTTTGATGAAGGGTGGTATATTAATAATCATAATCATACATAATAATAATGTCAAAGGAAAGGTTGGGCTTTTTTCTTTTCTTCCTTGATGTGCTGGCAATGTACAAGGACCCTTATATGATGAAGCCATATAGTCATGAGAGTCTCTTTCCAAAGCGACACAACCCAGCCAGATGGGCGGGGTATAAATAATAAAATTATTATTATTTATTATCACACAGCTTTGCTTCCTCCGTCTGATTGGTTTCCTCCTTCCTCTGTGTCATGAGTGTTCTCTGAACCAGGTTCCCACATGCACGACTAACATGTTTGTTCTGCGGAGGTGTCCCTTTAGAGTACAGTGGTACCTTGGTACTCGAACGGCTTGGCTGCCAAATGCCGCAAATCTGGAAGTAAGTGTTCCGGTTTACGTACGTTTTTTGGAAGCCGAACATCCGACGCGACTTCTGCTTGAGTGCAGGAAGCTCCTGCAGCACAATTGGAAGCCGCACGCCTTGGTTTTTGAATGGTTTCGGGTGTCAAACAGACTCCTGGAACGGATTAAGTTTGAGAACTAAGGTACCACTGTACTAGTATTCTGAATGCCAAGCAAGTGGTAAGCAGCTGATTTGCCTTTCCCGTTCCCTCTTCCTAATTGAAATGTGGACCTTCGAGAGCAAAGCTGTCTTGTGTACATGTCCTGTGATTTCTTGCTGCTCTGACCTTTCCTTGCATCTTCTTTGATTCTATCACAGGTTATGCAAGCTGCGAGATGTCCCACGGATGAACTCTCCTTAAGCAACTGTGCGGTGGTCAACGAGAAGGACTTTCAGCCTGGCTTGTAAGTTTTGGTGGTTATTATCATCATCACACACGAATGGAGAATTTGCCTTTTCTTGCAGTGACTGGGGGAAATAATTTACAGGAACCTGCTGTTTCCTAGAGGAACCTGCTGTTTCCTAGAGCCTTTGGTAGCTCATCCCCAGAGAATTGCAGGACATTGTCTGGGCAGGTAGGGCAATATATTGCTCCCAAGTTCCGATCCCCTGAAGGTGGAATGTTGCCAAAAAAAGGGTCATTCAAATGTTGTTGTTTTAGATTGCTTCTCTTACTAGAATAGAAGGCACTTTATGAAATAATGACATAAATCTAAAACAATTACCTGCTCCAAGCAATAAGCTAATGACAACTGCAGCCTGAGCCTCATAAAAGTGGAACACTCATAACCTGCCAGCCAGAGGGTGTATTAAAAAAGCTTTCAGGTGCAATTATGTGTTTGTTTCCTGAAAGTGAACAATTAGGCATTTGCAGCTTCATTAGTCTAAAGCAGGGGTCAGCAAACTTTTTCTGCAGAGGGCCGGTTCATTGGCCCTCAGACCTTGTGGGGGGCCGGACTATATTTTTTTTAAAAAAATGGACGAATTCCTATGCCCCACAAATAACCCAGAGATGCATTTTAAATAAAAGGACACATTCTATTCATGTAAAAACACCAGGCAGGCCCCACAAATAACCCAGAGGTGCATTTTAAATGAAAGGACACATTCTACTCATGTAAAAACATGCTGATTGCCGGACCGTCCATGGGCCGGATTGAGAAGGCGATTGGGCCGCATCTGGCCCCCGGGCCTTAGTTTGGGGACCCCTGGTCTAAAGTCTCCCATCTAAATGACTCCAATCTCTTCTAGTGGAGATTTGAGGTGGCGCCTTTTGTTAGGAACGATTCTGCTTTGCGGAAGGCAGTGCCACACCAAAAAACATTCCCTGAGAGACATACAGTGCCTCTAACCCTGTTACAGCTGCCTGTTTGATGTGAGAATGTGGCTTGGAGGCGCAGAGGGTGCTTGGACACAACTCTGCAAGTTTCGTGAGTCTCGCCCCCTACCAGGCCTCTGTCCTTTTCTGTCTAACAAGGAGGAGGGTGATGGGCACCAGCAGTACCCCCCCCCCCCGTGTGTGTGTGGGAAGTGAAACATGGAAGGTGAGAGCTGGCTAATTTCTCACCCAAGAAATGAGAAGAATTGTGTCTGCACGTTTTCTCTTGTACCTTGGGTTCTACAACAGCTAGAGATGCCTTTGGGTTTTTTAAATGAAAGCTGGGAATCTGGGAGTTACGTTTCACCCCCCGGGGAGGGGGGGGCAGCTGTCCTCCCTCGCCCCACTGTGGGCGCTCAGCACCCAGCTCCTTCTTCTGTGGCGACAGTGAGGTATCCGCAGGGACCTCATAACATCGACGATTGTGCAACCATGTATGTTTATCAGTGCTGAGAAATGCATATCGTTTTCCATCACAGTTTCATTTGTAGTGACTGCATGGATGGTTTTTTCTTCAGCACCTGTCACATTTGGGATTAGAAAGGCCCGTGTGGAGGGAGCGTGGTGGCGGAAAAGACGAGGACGCTCCCATGGTAACCGGTGTAAGGGATGGGCAACTCTGCTTTCTCTGTACATTAGTGAGAGAACACTATTTATGTCACTCTTCCTTATGCGTCAGTGGAGACGTGTGTATGTCCGTCTGCGGCTTCCTTTGGGTTCCCATTTTTTCTCTGCAATCGTGAAGGATGACATTCACATTTCATTTATACTGCAGACCAACGCTGGTAAAATCCCTGAAAACGGATATTTGCCCTGCCTGCTCAGGCGCGCACTAAAGCTGAAACCTGTGTGGATTGGAAACAAGATTATGGGCTCAGCCACAATTCCACATGTCCTGCGATTTCCAGTCACATTTCTTGTCCCGCCGCTTTTCCCAGGAAAACCCGCTGTTTACTTTTTTTTTTTAATGATTTTTATTCATTTTATAAGTAAAAATAGAACAACAGATGAACACAAAAAAAGAAAAATAGAACAAAAGTACAATGACAGAAGAAAAATGGAATAAAAAGAAAACATAACAGCAAATTCCATGACATTTTCATAACCTATATGGGCTTCCTCGGTTTCCCCCCATCTGCGGTGCATCGTCCAGTCTTTTTAGCAAATTCTATATCATAAGTCTTAATCCTAATTCTCAAACAAATTTTTCACCCATTATCCAATCTATTCAAAAGTCTGCAGATTCTAGGTAAAGGGACCCCTGACCAATAGGTCCAGTTGTGACCGACTCTGGGGTTGCGCGCTCATCTCGCATTATTGGCCGAGGGAGCCGGCGTATAGCTTCCAGGTCATGTGGCCAGCATGAGAAAGCCGCTTCTGGCAAACCAGAGCAGCACATGGAAACGCCGTTTACCTTCCCGCTATAGCGGTTCCTATTTATCTACTTGCATTTTTATGTGCTTTCAAACTGCTAGGTTGGCAGGAGCTGGGACCAAGCAACGGGAGCTCACCCCGTCACAGGGGTTAGAACTGCCGACCTTCTGATCAGCAAGCCCTAGGCTCAGTGGTTTAGCCCACAGCGCCACCTGGGTCCCTTGCAGATTCTATACGCTTATAAATCTATTTCCTCATTCAATTCTACTATATTTTTTTCAAATACATTCTACATTTTTTCCAATCTTCCTCCACCGATTCTTCTCCTTGGTCGCAGATCCTCCCGGTCATTTCAGCAAGTTCCATAAAGTCCATCAATTTCATCTGCCAATCCTCCAATGTTGGTATCTCTTGTGTCTTCCAGTTCTTAGCTATCAATATTCTAGCCGCTGTCGTGGCATACAGAAAAAACGTAACGTCTTTCTTAGGAATTTCTTTACCGACTATACCCAACAGGAAGGATTCTGGTTTCTTGATAAAAGTGTACTTAAACACTTTCTTTAACTCATTATAAATCTTTTCCCAGAAATCCTTGACTAGTGGGCAAGTCCACCACATATGGTAAAAGGTTCCTTCAACTTTCTTACATTTCCAACATTCATTCTCTTGTTTGTGATATATCTTAGCAAGTTTTACTGGTGTCAGATTCCAATGATACATCATTTTCATCAAATTTTCTCTCAAAACATTACACGCAGTAAATTTCATATGCTTCTTCCATAGCCTTTCCCAGTCCTCAACCATAATATTATGTCCTACATCCTTTGCCCATTGAATCATAACGCTTTTTGTTTGTTCATCTTTCGTATGCCGCTCCAATAATAAGATTGTACAAAAGAACTTTTGTTTTAGGGTCTAATAATTCTGTTTCCATTTTGGATTTTTCAACCTGGAAACCAATTTTCCTATCCATTTTAAACAATTCATGTATCTGATGATATTGAAGCCAGTGATCCAACTGGTGTTTTACTTGGTCATATGTCTTTTATCTGTAAACCCGCTGTTTACTAATGAATCGAGGAAAAGATATTGATCAGGTTTTCTGCAGATAGATGTCTGTCCTGATTCAGCAGTAACCAGTGGGTTTTCCCGGGGAAAAGCGGCGGGACAAGAAAAAAAAGAAAGAAACCCTCTCAGACCTGTGAAAAGAAATCACGAGAGAACTGTGCACGAGCCCCCTGTTTGTTGCATTTTGTTCCCATTGAAATACAATGGGGCTTAAGTTAGTGACGGCTAACTTTTCACATGGATTTTAATAGAGTCACCGTGCAGATGGTTTGGATCCCAGCATTATAAGCTATATGGAAAAATTCCCTTATTCTTTCCTGAATGTGCATGTCCTTGAGGGAAGAACTGTGTAGCAGGAAGCTGGCCTGTCCTCCTGGGCTGGACACCATCACTCGTTCTGCTGCTATCGGTAGATCTGATGGGAAGAGCCCTTCCCACGAAGAATTGCTCTTTTATCAAGGGCAAGGCAGCCACAACTGACACCGTTTCCTCTTCTTGACAGTCAGAATCTGCACGGGAAGAGCTATATAAGTGTGACTTGAAGAACATGTTCTCTGAGGGTCTTTTGGGCCAAGGGAAACGGCTTTATACTGAATCAGGCCGTCGGTCCATCCAGCTCGATGTTGTCTACATTGATTGACTTATCAGGGTTTCTTTTCTTTTCTTTTTTAATTTTAAAAATAAACTTTATTGAGATTCAAATTAAAATGAACACACACATAAACTCACGCTCACACTTGAAATAATAATGAAAACATACAAAATCATATAAAATAAAAGATCTGAAATTAACAATACTAACAGTAAAAATATAAATTGAAAATTAAATTCATACATTCAACTTAAATCCAACTCAAAAAGAAGAAAAAATGAAGAAGAAAATACGAACAAAAATTCTTCAGTCATTCAAACCCAAGATTATTATAGTCATAATATTCCAAGTACACTCCTCCTATAACCTCCTTTAATTATTTCCCTTTATCTCCTCCCCTCCTATTTGACTTCCACTCATCTCTCTCTCAGGTTCATCGGATGCTATATTACAGTGCTGCTTCCCCATATTTCAACTAATAAATACCCTTAAATCTCCTATATGTAGAAATTCATCCTCTATCGACTTTCTCAACTTAAAATAAATCTGAGCTATCAGGGTTTCAGGCAGAGTTCTCTCCCAGCCTTACCTGGGAGATGCCAAAGATTGAGGCTGGAACTTTCTGCATGGGGTGTAGCAATCCATGTCCATTTCTCTTCCCCCTTGCAGGCATGTACTTGTGAGGACCTCCCCGAACCACAAATACATTTTTACGCTAAGAACTTATTCCTCTGTTGTCCCAGGCACCATCGCCTTCAGTTTACCTCAGGTATGTTTTTGACTGTTTATTGCTTGATTGGCCAAGAGTGAAATGGAACTTCATACTAAAAGCTATGGTTGTTTGTTTTTGTTTTTGTTTTGTTTTAAAAAAACCCACAAAAATACTAAGCCTACATATTAAAGTTGGCTTCTCAGGGACAACTGGTCTAGTCACTGTTGGGGAGTCGGGAGTGTTGGACTTGGAAGCACCTTTTGGTCTGATGTGGCAAGGCCATTTAATTTACAGGAAAGTTATGCGGAAAGCAAGATTGCTTGAGAGTAGAGAGCTGTGAAGTATCTCTTATCTCATTCCTCAGAAAGGATGGTTGCTGTCATGTGATTGTATCCTATCAGTCAGCTGCTCTGAGACCATATAACACCAGCCCTGAAAGACCTACATTGGCTCCCAGTATGCTTCTGAGCACAATTCAAAGTGTTGGTGCTGACCTTTAAAGCCTTAAAAGGCCTCAGCCCGGTATACCTGAAGGAGCGTCTCCACCCCCATCGTTCAGCCCAGACATTGAAGTCCAGCTCCGAGGGCCTTCTGGCAGTTCGCTCCCTGTGAGATGTGGGGTTACAGGGAACCAGGCAGAGGGCCTTCTCAGTAGTGGAACAGCATCCCATCAGATGTTAAGGAAGAAGAAGAAGAAGAAGAAGAAGAAGAAGAAGAAGAAGAAGAAGAAGAAGAAGAAGAAGAAGAAGAAGAAGAAGAGGAGGAGTTTGGATTTGATATCCCGCTTTATCACTACCCGAAGGAGTCTCAAAGCGGCTAACATTCTCCTTTCCCTTCCTCTCCCACAACAAACACTCTGTGAGATGAGTGGGGCTGAGAGGCTTCAAAGAAGTGTGACTAGCCCAAGGTCACCCAGCAGCCGCATGTGGAGGAGCGGAGACACGAACCCGGTTCCCCAGATTAGGAGTCTACCGCTCTTAACCACTACACCACACTGGCTCTCAAATAAACAACTAAAGTATCTGACTTTTAGAAGACATATGAAAGCAGGCTTGTTTAGGGAAGTTTTTAATGTTTGATCTTTTATTGTGTTTTTAGTATTCTGTTGGGAGCCGCTCAGAGTGGCAGGGTATAAATAAATCATTATTATTATTACTTTATTATTATTTTAGCCTGCTGCTTGGATCCCCTGCCATGGCTTCAGCCCTCTTAAGCACAAGCAATGTGGGTTATAGCTTCCCTGGGAAAGCAGTGCTGCTGCTAAATAATCTCCCACTGACCTGGTACTTGCAGATCTCCACGCAGAAGAGCATCACTGGATATTTAGCAGCAACACTTTGCAATGTGTGATTAATCTCCTTGGCTTCCCTGAACCTCCTGCAGTGTCAGCAAACACTTTGAAACCTGTGAATCAAGCGCAGCCTAGCTTGGGGAGTGAACTGCTAGATGATATTTTTCCTCTCCTCTTTCAACAAAACAGCAAAGGGGGAATAGCCTACAGGGCTGTGAATTGCAAAAGAGGATTTTCTCTCTGTTTTTTCTTTTTCTTTTAATTCAGCAACTATGTAATGGTGCTTGCTTGGGAGACCAGGCTGCAAATCTTTGTTTCTGTCTCTGACTCATCTGGTAGGGACCCAGGTGGCGCTGTGGGCTAAACCACTGAGCCTAGGGCTTGCTGATCAGAAGGTCGGCGGTTCAAATCCCTGCGACGGGGTGAGCTCCCGTTGCTTCGGTCCCAGCTCCTGCCAACCTAGCAGTTCGAAAGCACATCAAAATGCAAGTAGATAAATAGGAACCGCTATAGCGGGAAGGTAAAACGGTGTTTCCATGTGCTGCTCTGGTTTGCCAGAAGCGGCTTTGTCATGCTGGCCACATGACCCGGAAGCTGTACGCCGGCTCCCTCGGCCAATAATGCGAGATGAGCGCGCAACCCCAGAGTCGGCCACGACTGGACCTAATGGTCAGGGGTCCCTTTACCTTTTACCTGACTCACCTGGAGGTGTTATGGAAAACCTCTGTTCCCCTGCCTTGAGGAGTGGGGAAGATAAAGATGCTAGCTCTGCAGAGGAGATCATGTTCCTAATCAAAAGGCTTAGATGGGCCAGGCCAAATAGCAACCTGAATAAAACTCCTAACTTTCTAATACAGCTAGGCATTTTGCAAAAAAATAATAAAAGTGAGATCCTGTACACAAGCTTATGCTGGTAATCAAAGCAATCAACAGAGAGGAAGAAAAAAACCAGGAGAGGATGCTAAAAATATATATTGCGTTGGCAAGTGCTAACTGAAACAAGTAAGTTTTGAGACACCTTCTTAAAATGGGTGGCATTGAACAGATTGGACCTCCCCATTTCAAGTGTAGGGAGCCGCTGGCAAAAATGCACACCGTTCAGAAACGGAAGTGGAAATTTGTGGTTCAGAAAGCAGGAATGCAGAGTTCGAGAACAAGTTGAAAGATAAGGACAGAGTTCACTTTGAAGTTAATTAGCAGTGCTTTAAACAGAATGAAGAGAAGACTCCCTGGAAAAGACCCTGATGTTGGGAAAGATTGAGGGCACAAGGAGAAGGGGACGACAGAGGACGAGATGGTTGGACAGTGTTCTCGAAGCCACTAACATGAGTTTGACCAAACTGCAGGAGGCAGTGGAAGGCAGGAGTGCCTGGCGTGCTCTGGTCCATGGGGTCACGAAGAGTGGGACATGACTAAACAACAATAAACAGAATATGATAGGGGTTCAGTGGTCAGTGCAACAAAGGAGTAGCATAATCTGTTCTATGGATTCGCAAACCTAGTTGAACAAATGTGGCTATGAAATCACTTGAGACCTGCTTGCTTGTTTGGTATTGCTCTCTTCCCCGGCAGGATAGCTAGAGGCAAAAACACTCTGAAAGGCATATAATACCTAGCTTTTATACGGCACTTTAGTGTATTCAAAACACATCACATTATCTTTTTGTTTGTCCAGAAAACAACCTTGTATGGTAGGCCAGTGGTGTCACCCCCCCCTGTTGCATATAGGGTGGGGCATTTGCGAGATGGCAAAGTAAAGAGCTGAGACTGCTACTTCTCGACATTAGCCCAAACTTTTAGCCACTATGCTGTCCGGACTCTCATATAGTCTATAGTGATGTGAGTGTCATGAACTTTTATTGAGGATATGACTTGTAGGATGCTTGTGAAAAATTGCATAACCTTCCCCCCCCTTTGAAATTTTGTTCTTAGTTGTGACGAAGAGATGTTTTTTCTCTAGCTCTTCTATCTATCTATCTATCTATCTATCTATCTATCTATCTATCTATCTATCTTCTTCATCATCATCTATCTATCTATCTATCTGTCTGTCTGTCTATATCTATATCTATCATCTATATCAGGCATCCCCAAACTTCGGCCCTCCAGATGTTTTAGACTACAATTCCCATCATCCCTGACTATTGGTCCTCTTAGCTAGGGATCATGGGAGTTGTAGGCCAAAACATCTGGAGGGCCGCAGTTTGGGGATGCCTGATCAATATCTATCTATCATCTATCTATCTATCTATCTATCTATCTATCTATCTATCTATCTATCTATCTATCTATCTATCATCTATCTATCTATCATCTGTCATCTATCTTTTTGTTCTCTTTCAGAGAAAATGGGCTGGACTTTCTATCGGGCAAGACATTGATGGTAAGTGTTTCCTGTAAGTTTGTTCATGGTTTGGTTTCTGGACTGGCCTGGCGTAAAAGAGAGCTCAGTTGGAACAAATGCCCGGTTAAGTGGGGATCCTTTATGTCAGGCACCCCCAAACTGTGGCCCTCCAGATGTTTTGGCCTACAACTCCCATGATCCCTGGCTAACAGGACCAGTGGTTGGGGAAGATGGGAATTGTAGTCCACAACATCTGGAGGGCCGAAGTTTGGGGAATGCCTGCTTTATGTACTTCTGGGGTGCATCTGTGCATCTAATTATACTGTATAGCTTTGTTTTTCTAAGTTAGGTATTTGTATCAGTAGATTGCATTGAGTCAAAAGTACCGTATATACTGGCGTATTAGACGGCTTTTGAACCCAGGAAATTTTTTTCAAAAGTTGGGGGCCCGTCTTATACGCCGGGTCCAAGAATCTGCGGTCACCGCATACGGTGGGGGGAGCTCAAAAACGGCCGCATCCCCACTGTATGCAGTGACCATATGAACACAAAGAAGCGTGCTCGGGAGGGGGCTGCTCCCCGCCAGGGAGAATGGCTCCCTCATGGCTTTGTCACCTGGATCAGCGCAGAGATACAGTTTTGTGTATTTCATTGGTGTCAAGCTGCTGCCTCTTCTCTTTTTGTCAGCGCAAAGCAAAGGGATCTCTCCGTCTCTCTCGCTCTCTCTCTCTCCGCTCTCTCTTTCACTGCTGCTCAGCGTCTTTCGCTGGCTGTGTGAGCTTCCGATGTCTCTGCCCCTCTATCGCTATCCTCTCTATGGTTTCTTTCCCCCCTTTTGCTCGATTTCTCTGCCTCCCTCTCCCTCTCCCTCTCCCTGGCTTCTATTCCCCTTTTGCTCACTGAGCCAGCCTCGTTGTCTCTCTCTCCGCTCTCTCTTTTACTGCTGCTCAGCGTCTTTCGCTGGCTGTGTGAGCCTCCGATGTCTCTGCCCCTCTATCGCTATCCTCTCTATGGTTTCTTTCCCCCCTTTTGCTCGATTTCTCTGCTTCTCTATCTCTCCTCTCTCTGGCTTCTTTCCCCCTCTCAATAACTAAGCAAGCAAACAAACAAACAAACAAACAAACCACCATTTCCCCGGCTGCAGACTTGAGTGCTGGAGAAGACAGCCTCCCCTCCCCTCCCCTCCCCGCCAAAAAAGGGCTGGAGTACACCCCAAATTCTATATTTTAACTTGAAAAGTAAGGGGTCGTCTTATACGCCCAGTCGCCTTATACGCCAGCATATACGGTAACTAACTTTTCTTGCTCAAATCATTTCTATGTTTTGTTTATGGAAGTGGCTTATAGCCTTGTTGCTGTTAAACTGGGATACCTGATAACAGCTAAATCAAAGGCTAAATAAAATAAATAAATGATGGCCACCTGATTCTAGTATGTGCTGAGTGAAACAAATAAGTCTTTAGGGTTTTGGGTTTTTTAATAGAAAAAACAGATTAAATCTCCCGCAGTGGTGCATTTCAAATACTGTACAGGCAGGGGGAAAAGGATGCAATGCTGTCAAAACAGAATCTGTGGTTTTGAAATGAACAATGAAAACAAGGCAGAATGAAACAAACCAATGAATCAGTACATTTAAAAGTTATTGACACGAATGGCAATTGTGTATCCATTTAAATGGGTGCGAGCCCCATTGAATTAAATAGGATTTCTGAGTAAAGGTACGTAAGATTGCACTGAAAAGCACCAAATGTGGAAAGGACAAACAAAGATAAATACATAATGGAATAATATGATCATATGAACAGGACAAATAAGTTGAGCAGAGCAACTAAGAACTGAAATAAAAGGTTGAAGATGAGACCAAGATTAAACCAACTAGTAAGGAATTAAAATAATCCAAATGAGAGAGAAACTAGGGACAAACTGAACACCGAGCCAAGCGAATTTGAAAGAGAAGTCCAAATCTTAGATTAAGCAGCAGGTAGCTACAAACTTTACCAACAGAAGAAATATTCGAAGCAAAAGAAAGAGAAAAATCGGAACACCTGAATTATGAGGAGATGGTGGTGAAGCACAACAGGTGAACCAGCAATGGGGTGGTAAAAGGAAGGGAAATTCAGTATTACCTTGAGGTTGAGCTATCAACCCAGAAGAAAAGGAAAAGACGTAGAGAGATCAGAAATTGAAAAATATAACTGAATGTTGTCAGTGTAAAAAAGATAACTTCAAAGGAGCAAATAAGAGGACTAAGAGGATGACGTTATAAAAAATATATCAGTAAAGGACTGTGCAGAAATGCATGCAAAGTGTTCTTGGATAGGAATAAGCACCAGAACATCTGCTCAGAGCAATGTATACACCTTATTCACTCTGTAGGTACTTAGTTCTGGTGCTGGGAAGCCGTTTAACTTGCCCATGCAGTGAAATAGTTGAATTTATTATCTTCCCACACGCTGTCTGGGCCGCAGACAGTCCGGGAATCAGCTTGTTTTTACATGAGCAGAATATGTCCTTTTATTTAAAATACATCTCTGGGTTATTTGTAGGGCATAGGAAAAGTGGACCGGCCCCTTGCTGAAAAAGTTTGCTGATCCCTGTCCTAAAAGGAGCGCTGTTAATAGGGATATTGCCATGTACTGTCCAAGGTGCTGGAAAAAGCAAGTTAATGGAAACCTAGTGGCACTGTGGGTTAAACTACTGAGCCTTGGGCTTGCCAATCGGAAGGTCGGCGGTTCGAATCCCCGTGACGGGGTGAGCTCCCGTTGCTCGGTCCCAGCTCCTGCCAACCTAGCAGTTCGAAAGCACGTCAAAGTAGATAAATAGGTACAGCTACAGCAGGAAGGTAAACGGCGTTTCCGTGCACTGCTCCGGTTCGCCAGAAGCGGCTTTGTCATGCTGGCCACATGACCCGGAAGCTGTACGCCGGCTTCCTCGGCCAGGAAAGCGAGATGAGAGCACCGCAACCTCAGAGTCGTCTGCAACTGGACATAACGGTCAGGGGTCCCTTTACCTTTACCTTTAAAGCAGTAATGACATAAGCTGCATCTTTGGCATGGCTCTTAATTCTCATTCACTCTGAAAATAAGAACACGGAAGCCCCAATTGACATTGCGATGCATCTCCAATAATTGGAAGTTGCGACGAGAAACGGAAGATTGGTGCCAACTTACAATGTTTATCTTTTTGCTAAGAGCAGGAGAAGGCCGGGGAACTACTCATATAGGCGTAATGACTGTATTCGCTTTCCACTTAGAGGTTTCCTTCTGGAGGTTTGTGCCAGGAAGCAAATTCCCTGTAGGCAGCATGGAAATGTCTCCTACAAATTGGATGCTTACAACATGTGCGCATTATGGAGGTGGCATTATGCTTCTTAGGGCTGAAGCATATATCAAGTAGATGCAGGAATGTCAAATTCTTGTTTCTCACCCTTCAGTGTCCCCAAGAAACAGAAACCAGGGTGCCTCTCGTTTCTTCTCTAGCGGAGGCAACCAGGGCTCCTTTCTGCTTTATTTTTTTGTCACAATATTATGGGGGAAATTGCAAAAATTAGACGGGCTTAAAAACAAAATCCAGAATAGATTGACCATGAGACTAGTTAATTTCGTCTCTGAAACGGCTGGATATATGATTTCATGGTTTTCACTCTCTTAATAGTCAGCAACCATAAAATCTAATTCAAAGTTAATGGCTTTGGCGCTTTTGGAAAAAAAAATAACCCCGGTTGCTCATTATGCTTTGATTTCTGCTTACTTCATAATTTTTGCTCCTTGTTCCTTCACTAATGGAGGCACCAGAGTTTCTGCTTGGCTCAAGGAACACCCAGAAGATCAAGGAGAGTTTCCTCCTCCTCCTGCTCCTTATTATTATTATTATTATTATTATTATTATTATTATTATTATTATTATTATTTTCATTTCTATACCGCTTTATATTTTTAAGAAAAAATCTCAAAGCACTTTACAACACATTGGAACATCAAATAAAACAATCCAGAATAAAACATTACCGTACCAAATCAAATCAAATACAGTTGTACCCCGGAAGTCAAACAGAATCCATTCCAGAAGTTCATTCGACTTCCAAAATGTTTGTAGACCATGGCGTGGCTTCTGATTGGCTGCAGAAGCTGCCTGCAGCCAATTGGAACCCGCGGAACCTGCATCGGACATTCGGCTTCCAAAGAACATTCGCAAACTGGAACAGCCACTTCCAGGTTTGCAGTATTCGGGAGCCAAAACGTTTTAAGTCGCAAGGCTTTCGACTTCTGAGGTACGACTGTATAAAGTATTTATTCAAAGCAACATAATTAACAGGAAACTAAAATATTATCTTCAAGATTTCAAAATAAAATATTACTGAAGGAAGTCAGGTATAAAATGCACATTTAAAACAGCACAATTAACAAGAGAATAAAATATTGTTGTAAGCATTGAATATATGTGCTGCTGTTGCTGCCAATTCTGCCAATGGTGGTTTATGGTGGGTGACGGTTGTGGAAGCTCAGGCTCGATGACCTGGCTCTGCACTAAGCATAGCTGCCAAGTCTCCTGTTTTCCCCGGGAAATCCCCGTTTTTCCAGCTGTTCCTAGCTGAAAAAACGGGGTTTTTTGTTTCCCCCCGGTTTATTCTGGCGCAGCGGCCATTTTGGAACTGGGCGGAGCATGCTCAGAAGTAACTTTTGATGCTGCTCTGCCCAGTTCCAAAATGGCTGCAGTGCGACTTCTGGCGTGGTGGCCATTTTGGAACTGGGCAAAGCAGCATCAAAAGTCACTTCTGAGCATGCTCCGCCCAGTTCCAAAATGGCGGCAGCGCTACTTCTGGTCTGCTATTTCCGGCCCGGTCCCTTATTTCTCTGACAGCAACTTGGCAGGTATGGCACTAAGAGTCAGTCAAGATACTCTTGTTTCATTTTTATGCCCCCAAGAAGGCCTCACCGTACTTTACACTCCAAGATCATAAAATAGTTGATAATCACATTAAAATGGCACTGCCCTCCAAAGAATTATTCATCATTTCCATTTCCTTGGTTAAGTGTTTGTTGATGTAAGCATTTGTTGACGATCCTTTTTATGTTCTTTGGGGACGTGGCTCTTAAGGGGATGTCGGCGAATGACCTGAGCCGAGATCCTTCAGCACTCCGCTGAAGTCTGTGCTTTCCCTGCCTCCCCTACAGTTTCCGTGTATAACTTTGATAAGGCCAAGCAGTGCGTTGGCACGATGACTATTGAGATAGACTTCCTGCAGAAGAAGAGCGTCGACTCCAACCCGTATGATTCTGACAAAATGGCAGCCGAGTTCATCCAGCAGTTCAACAACCAGGCGTTCTCCGTGGGGCAGCAGGTTTGTGGTCTTTGTATGCGATTCTCACTGAGCATTGAAACCATTTCTCCCTTCTGAGGACTCGCTTACACCAATCTTGCAAGTCGCCAACCGCAATTCACTAGAAAGCGAATCTTGGCAAAGAAATAAAAACGCTCTTTCTTTTAGATAGCAAATGATAAAAAGAGTTGTTTGTAGGTGGGTGGCCAGTACATTTTTTTGTAGACTGGACACTTTTGAGGATTTATTCGAAAAGAATGGTGTTTTTTTTTTTATGACCAGCATCAGGCAAGGCTCTTTTTTAGAAGACCACTCAAGGAGTTCTTGACTCAGGATAAGGAGCTTGTATATTCAGGCAGAGTTTTTGCAACCACGAAGGGTTAAAAAAGAGCAGCATGAAAGCTGAAATTCTGAGTTGCATTAAAAAAAGAAGAATCCTTAGGTTCTGCACTAGGACCCTTGAGGCTGGAAAGAGCATATGCTTTTTCATATGGTTTTTTTGGCACTCCACCGTGACCCAAAAAAGCCCTACATTGGTCTTTGAGCATGTTCTCAGTGGACTGTTTGGGGAGGATTTCTCCCTCTTGGGTTTTTTTTTAAACCAAAAATGTTACGAAAGCTTTTCGGGCTTCCATGGGTCTGGTGCCTCTTGTTTGTGGTTGGTGCCATTTAGACTGCAGAAAGATCCATATTTGGAGAATGAGTTTTCTATTAGTATATAGGAGGAGAATATATGTGTGAAGGAGGCCAAAGCCAGGCTTGACAAAAGACCCAAGGATCTTGGAGTCTTATCACAGCCTTTTGGATAGTCTATTGACATGCTCATTCATTTTGTTCCCTTTTACACACTATAAGAGCATTATTCTTTTAAATCTGAAGCACAAAGTCTACAAGATTTGGTTCAAAATCTTCTGCTTGTTTTCTAAGAAGCCAAAGCACCAGATTTACTACCCAAGAAAATGCATTTTTGTACCTGGGCAAAGTTACAGATTGAAAGAAGTATGGCTGCATCTCCTCAAATAAATTTATTACTCCCGTTCCCACACACAGAGAGACATTTTTAGAGTACAAAGGATCAGAATCATCAAAAAATGTGGGCAGTATCTACCAGTTGCCAAACTGACAAAATCAGTTTCTGCCCCACCTCATTCCAACCATATGGGACAAATACAGTCGTACCTTGGAAGTCGAACGGAATCCATTCCGGAAGTCCATTCAACTTCCAAAACATTCAAAAACCAAAGCGTGGCTTCTGATTGGTGGCAGGAAGCTCCCCCGTCAGATGTTTGGCTTCCAAAAATAGTTTGTGAAGCAGAACAACCACTTCTGAGCCAAAATGTTTGAGAACTAAGCTGTTCAAAAACCAAGGTACGACTGTAACAGTAATGTGAGAAAAAGGTAAAAGCCCACCCAAAGAGAAATATCTTAAAGAAGTGCTGGTCAATATTCATAGTTGGACTTGGTCAGACTTGTGAGAGGAAAAGTGCCTTGGTCTGTCTTGGTCTAGTGCAGGCATAGGCAACCTTGGCTCTCCAGATGTTTTGGAACTACAACGCTCATGATCCCTAGCTAACAGGGGCAGTGCTCAGGGATCATGGGAGTTGTAGTTCCAAAACATCTGGAGAGCCAAGGTTGCTTACCGTGTTTCCCCCTTTTTAAGGCGTAGTCATAAAATAAGCCATAGCAGCATTTCTAAGCATTTGAGAAATATAAACCGTACCCCGAAAATAAGCCATAGTGATAGGCGCTGTGCGGAAGAGATCACTGAGCTCCCCGAGTCAGCAGCAGCAACGCCGGCCGCAGCAGTGTTTGCTGAGTCCTTTCTTGCTTTTGGGACTTGGTTACTGTGCTGGCTTGGGATGGTGTGTGTGCAATTGCTGTTGCTGCTTCGTGTTTTTCAGCTGGATTCTCTGGGTTCTAAGCACTTTCCCCCGTTTGTTTGTGAAGCAGCACTCGGCTGCAGCCCCTGCCTCTCCCGACGGCTGCATGAATGCGAGGCTGGATTTGATCGCTATCTCCTTTTCCATTTCTTTTGTCTTTGAGCACCCGGCCCCGCCCCCTCTCCCCTTCGTGGAATGAAGAACGGAGTTTTAGCAGCATTTCCTCATTATAAAAAAAAGGTCAGGAACTTTTACTTTAACCTCAAAAATGGGATATTTCCTCTCTCTAAAAACAACTCTGACCTGAACACCAATATAACGGGGGTAGATCACCTCCAGTTTATAAATCCGCAAGTAGATCGCAGTCTCCTAGAAGTTGGGCTCTATACTTTGGCTGATTGCAAGCCTTTGCATCTTTAAAAAACAAAAACCATGCGCTTCTCAGTCTTAATTTTCCTTTAATTCATCCCCCTATACCCTCCTCCAACCATTGCCTCCTTCCATTCCTTACCCCCCTCCCTCTCTCCCCACTTCCCTCACTCCTGTGCGATCTCATTTAGTCATATACTTGCTTTTTCTGTTGTGTTGTCTATTTTATATTTAATATTATTACCCTTTATGATGTTATTTTTCCCCTTGCGATAATTATTTATTTTTTATCTTTAACTAACTTTCCTTTCCATATTTTTCCATATATAACTCAACACTTTCCCATTCCTTCTTAACTCTTTGGATAGAGTGCCCC
Organism: Zootoca vivipara; assembly: GCF_963506605.1. Classification (NCBI taxonomy): domain Eukaryota; kingdom Metazoa; phylum Chordata; class Lepidosauria; order Squamata; family Lacertidae; genus Zootoca; species Zootoca vivipara. The sequence continues at coordinate 13,899,604 of NC_083288.1, forward strand.
CCCATTATTGTTGTTAATTTTACAATTCCTGGATTTTTTATGGAACCGAACAGCTCGGGTGCTTCAGAATGTGCCTTCTGTTGCTACAGGGCTATGGGGCTTCACTATTTGACCCCCCCCCCAGGTTGGGATTTTTAAAGTAGTTCTGTGGGTCCCAGGGCACAGAATCACCCCCGATCCTTTCCTTTGTCTAAACAGACCTATTCCCCCCTGACTTTGGAAGGCTGTGCTTCAAGGGTGATACCAGGGGTTTTTTAAGACCTGCGCCTCTTAAGGATTGTTACAGTCCATAACTTCCATTGCTTTCTACAGGGTTGGGGGTTTAAAGCACTGCCACCCCCACCCCACCCTGCAGGCGCTCGGAACTGGCAGCGCCAACAACGCGCCCAGCAATGTGCAGAAGAGAGCACCGAGCATCCTGAGCCAGTGGGTCCCAGTTGTACCAGCACTTTTTTTTTAAAAAAAAGACACCCCCTGAAAATAAGCCACTGTGTGTTTTTTTGAGGGAAAAAAGTTATAAGACGGTGTCTTAAAAAAGGGGAAACACGGTATGCCTGGTCTAGTGAAAGAGCCCATGGGGCAAACAGAGCCCGGAGTTTCAGAACCATGGAGAGCTCCAAGTGAGCCGCTTGCTCCAGCAAAGGCTAAAGATGCGACTGACGCCTTTTGAGCTTCTGGGTCCACCCTTTGTGAAAACTGAAGTCCTTGAAAGGGCTGGCCTGCATGGAGGCATTACCTCTCCTCGCTGTGCTGTTGGACCGGTGAGATGGCTTAGGAAGGAGGGACCCAAATACATATTGAACTGAAACTTCATTTGTTTGTGTGTTTGCTGCCGCTCTAGCCACGAAAATGCAGGCAAGTTTTTCAATAACCTTATTTTCCTTCACTTTGTTTGCACAGCTTGTGTTCAGCTTTAACGACAAGCTTTTTGGCCTCTTGGTCAAGGACATTGAAGGCATGGATCCCAGCATCCTTAAAGGAGAGCCTGCCACAGGGAAAAAACAGAAGGTAAGAGCTGGATCTCCCTTTCTGAGGTACCTTGATGTAAATGGCAATGATTGGAAACTGAATATGTGAATAGAGTCCACTAATCCTGAGGCAATGCCCTGATCGTGAACTTTCTGTGAGCACCTTGTCACTTGGTGCTGGACCGACTGTATCCCTGGCCATATCCTAGCAAGGAGATTCAACTTGGGTACAGTGATACAGAAATGCTGATCTGCATTGGCTTATTCACACATGCATTTCCCATCTTAATTAGTGGGGAACAAGCATCTGATTAATATCTCCTTTTCATTCTGCAAAATATACAAGCAAAGTCCCAACCCTGGGAAGTCAGCTAGAACGATTCCGTAATCTCACCCCCGCCAAGATAATCCTATTTAACAACCAAATCAATCCTTTAAAAAAAGTGGAGGAGAGAGGACATTGGGGTGGGGGGAAGAAGATAATGGAAGACTGCTATACCTAGAGTTTAAAAAATGAGGTATGACTCGCCAGAAGCTTCTAGGAATTAATCTGAAATACTCCCAAATGTGTCAGGAATATCCTTCTGCCAAAACGGGGAACATGCTGGTTTGAATCAGCTTTTAATTAACCAGGGTTTGTGCCAATTCCACTCTCCCTGCCCTGGAGATCTGTGTTATTTCATAAAGAGGTAAATCTGTTTTACATCTTTGTTTGCATTGTGCCCATTTTTTTATATCGTGCCAGCACCCCACTGATTTGAGCGAAACAGCGTTGTAGCTCTTTCTTCACCTGCCTTCTGTTCTGGCAGTTGATTTCCTTTCCGGAGCCCTGAAGTCCAGGTCCTTTCCCCTGTTTTCACAGCTTGAGACGGGGGCGGATCGTCACGTATAGGTCTTCTTTGACCATATGCCGCTATGAATCTTGTTGAGGCTGAGCACCAGCTGCACTGGGATGACTTCATATCTTGCCGCCTGCTGGTTTCTGCTGCTGTGGAGCTTGTCTTAATATAAAAATGGCCCTCTCTTTCCTTTCTGAGGCTCTCTGGGGAACGCTGAGCACAAGCGTCTGCTACTATTCTAGAAGGCTTTAAAAATTTTAAATAATAATAATTTATATTGGCCAAGTACATTTTCCAACATACTTGGAATTTGTTTCGGCTACATTGCAATGTAAACATATACACACACTATTCCACTCACAATACAAATAAGCCACCCATAATTGACTTCCCCTTCAGCTACACATCTCCAAATTTAACAATTTAATGGCACAAGGGAAAAACCTGTTCCTGTGCCTGGCCGATTTTGTAGATGAAGACCTGTAGCGACGTCCAGATGGGAGTGTAAATCTAGCAGATGATGGCAGGGATGTAAAGGATCTTTAGCAATTCTCTCTGCTCTCTTCTTAACTCTGGTAGCATAGATTGACTCCAATGACCCTTTCTGCAATTATTACAGCTCGTTGGAGCCTTTTCTTGTCTGTCTTGGAGGCTGTACCATACCAAGCAGTAATAGAATTACAGAGAACAGTTTCAACGATGCTTCTGTAAAATTGGATCAACACTTTCTGGGGCAATTTAAATTTCCTTAGTTGACGCAGAAAATACAACCTCTGGTGGACCTTTTTAATAATACCTTTATTATTTTTATTATTATACCTTTAATAATTGCGGTTTTCTTTCATTCAGATCGAAGTTGGTCTTGTTGTTGGCAACAGCCAGGTTGCGTTTGAAAAGGCTGAGAACTCCTCCCTCACTCTCATTGGTAAGTGTGGCCCTCGGGAAACAGTTGTGCACTCCAAGAAGTCTGCTGTCTGCCTTATCAGCAAGTCCATGAAAATTACTAGTCCACAGCAGTATTTACTAGCCTGTCTGCCCTTGCGTCCTTATCTACATGACTGTCAAACACAGACCTGGGCTCTTTGTTCGAGTTGCATCTTCTCCCCCCTTTGAATTTTTAGCTAGTTTATACAGTGGTACCTTGGTTCTCAAACTTAATCCGTCCCAGAAGCCTGTTCCAAAACCAAAGCGTTCCAAAGCCAACCAAGGCGCGCTTTCCCATAGAAAGTAATGCAAAACAGATTAATCCGTTCCAGGCTTTAAAAAAACAACCCCTCAAAACAGCAATTTAACATGAATTTTACTATCTAATGAGACCATTGATCCATAAAATGAAAGCAGTTATCAATGTACTGCACTATAAAATAAATAAGGCAGTATTGTAGATGATAAAAAGGAAAATTATTATTTTTTCTTACCTGCAGTGATGATAGTCATTGTTTGGATGCAGGGCTTTTTTCCATTTCCACAGTCAATCAATCAATCAATCAATCAATCAGTAGCTGAACTGGGTTCCACACAGTCACAAAAACAAAACCGAAAAAGCCTCAAAAACAAAAATAAATAGCAAAAACAAAAGTGCCAAACTTAATCCGTTCCAGAAGTCCGTTTGACTTCCGAAATGTTCGGAAACAAAGGTGTAGCTTCTGATTGGTGCATGTGCCCCTGAAACAATAGTCAACAGCCTCATCGGATGTTGGGCTTCCGAAAAATGTTCAAAAACCAGAACATTTACTTCTGGGTTTTTGGCATTTGAAGACCAAGGCATTTGAGAACTAAGGTACCACTATTACTATTCCAGGTCCTAAAAAACCACACACACACACACAGACGTAGGTTGTCTCTTGACTAGCTGTGCTGATTCTGTTTCGGTTTTAGCTTCCTTTCTTTTCTTTTTTCAAGTGGAAAGATAGCAAGAGTGAACAGGAGGAGATCAAGGCACATATCATAAAAGGGAGTGGCAGGGATATTTTTTTTTAAAAAAAACCACAACTTTACTAGCTGTGCTGCAGAGGAAATTCCAATGGCCAGCCATTCTGCAGGTAGCAGAATGGGATTTCAGTAGCAAAGGCCGGTGCTGTTGACATGCAAGGACCAGATGACACCCAAGGTTGCATCCTGGAGCCAGAGCTGGAGAAGGCAAAGGAGCAGGGTTCTTTTCCTTGTCTTGCTGGCAGTGGCGGGCTGCTGGGGTCTTCTGCTGGGGGCTGGGGTAGGAGAGAGCAGAGGACAAGGTTGCAGCAGCTCCCAGGGAGACATAGGAAGCTGCCATTCAGTTGCTCTCAAAGGGTATGGCATGCCACACTGGTGTGACAAAAGAGGGTAGCAAGATTGGCAGGAAGGTTTAAGGATAATCTCCACCACCACCCCCTCAGCATATTTTTATAAAATTTTTTAATGCTTTTCAAGTTTACACATTTCACTAACTTTACAATCATTTTAACAATTCAAAACTTCCTTTCCCCACTTTCTGCGGTTGCTTGAATTTATTTTTAATATCTTCTGCATATCCAGATTAACTTAATTTGCTCATTTATTCTCCTACTTTAATCATATACTCTTATAAAACTGCAGGTTATTGCATTAATCCTGCCAGTGTTTTTAATCTGTTTACAATTTATCTGTACAAATATTCAATAAACCATTTCCACTCTTTCATAAATCAAGGAAACATTTGAACATTTCAGTCTAGTATAGTATCAAAATTTATTTATTTTTATTGCAGAAAATGGTTAGATACCTTTTCAACATGAAAGCAAGAGTGTCAAGTGTGTGGGAATGATGCATGTTCTTACGTAGTTGCATTGTTTTATACTTTTTGGATATTATAAGATAGTGTCCTACGCTACAAATAGAACTTCTTAGCTTGTTTTTGTTCTCCAATGTATTTCCAATGTATTTCTTACACACACACACACACACACATATTCTGAAAGTGTGGCACTGAGGAAAAAAAGTTTGAGAACCAAAGTCTGGTCTGTTCAGATTAATGGCGGTAGCTCTCCAAGGTCCTAGACAGAGACTTCTAGTTAAAATCCTTTTTAAATCTTGTGGATTCAAACTGCATTCTCCTCAGCCTTTCATTTTTAAGAAAGGAGACAGTGCCCCCTATCGCTGCATGAGCTCAGTTGCGATTTGAGCACTCTCACCAGCCAACTTCGCCAGTTGTGGTTTTGTGTTAGGGGCCTCAAGTTTTATTCGTTCAGAATTCAGGGGTCCCCAAACTAAGGCCCGGGGGCCGGATGCGGCCCAATCGCCTTCTCAATCCGGCTCACGGATGGTCCGGGAATCAGCATGTTTTTACATGAGTAGAATGTGTCCTTTTATTTAAAATGCATCTCTGGGTTATTTGTGGGGCATAGGAATTCGTTCATATATATTTTTAAAATATAGTCCGGCCCCCCACATGGTCTGAGGGACAGTGGACTGGCCCCCTGCTGAAAAAGTTTGCTGACCCCTGGTTCAGATATATAGGTAGCCAGCACAGTTGAAAAATCAACACGAGACTGCGCAAACATTCAGCTCTGGAGTCATGAATTAACTTCAAGAATTTCCAGACTGCAGGTGATACTGTACCCTTGAACAAAATACTGTATAATAGCTTGCATCTACGTCTGTCTGTCCATCTATCTAAACAACAACTTCCTTCCTCCTTTATATTACAATTACTCCTCCCTACAAATCTTCCTTCAGGCTCTACTTGCATTTGCCAAATTCAGGAAGCACTTAATGAGGGCATGCCATGTTGCCCCTGCGTCCTTCTCTAACCATATTCAAATAATATTTAGCTTTGTGTTCTTGCTAAGCCTACCAAGCAGCCCTGGCTCTTAGTTCCATGATATCTCTCCCCTTAGTAGTTGCCTGGCGTTACCCTCTCAGTGCTCCTTTCCTTTCACACCGTGTAGGCAACAGGTGTTGCATGAAGCTGATAAAAGTGGGGCAGGATGGGGGCCCACAGGCAGGGCATTCATCAAGGTAGCAGAATAGGCATTCACAGAATAGCAGCAGAATTTTGCCTTCAGTTATGGGCTGCCGCCAAGTAGCAGATTTAAGTGGGTGAGGTGTTGGCATGGGAAGGTTTGCTGAAACTTTCCACCTCCCCGTAGCTGCTTTTCTCCTAGCTGGGATTGGAGCAAGTCTTGTGGGGGAAGTTTGTGGGAGAAAAACTTCTGTGGGGAAAAAGAAGCCACTGTAAAACTTCCAAATTCACAGGGGCTTTTTTAGGCTGAGGGAGCAAACCGAAAAAGGGGTTAGTTGCAGATACAGTGGTACCTTGGTTCTCGAACTTAATCCATTCCAGGAGTCCGTTCGACTTCCAAAACTGTTCGAAAACCAAGGCACGGCTTTTGATTGGCTGCAGGAGTTTCTCGCACTCAAGCGGAACGTCGAACATTCGGCTTCCAAAAAACGTTTGCAAGCCAAAACACTTCTGGGTTTGCTGTGTACTGGAGCCAATTTGTTTGGGAACCAGGCTGTTCGAGTACCAAGTTACCACTGTATGCCCAAATCAAAGCGGAGTATAGTCGTACCTTGGTTTTTGAGCAGCTTCGTTCTTGAACATTTTGGCTTCCAAACGTCGCAAACCCAGAAGTGAGTGTTCCAGTTTGTGAACTATTTTTGGAAGCTAAACGTCCGATGTGGCTTCCGATTGGCTGCAAGAGTTCCCTGCAGCCAATCAGAAGCCGCGCCTTGGTTTCTGAACGTTTTGGAAGTCGAATGGGCTTCCAGAACGGATTCCGTTCAAGAACCAAGGTACGACTGTATAAGCAAGCGAGGCGTGTCCCCAGGGAGAAGATAAGGAATGGAAGAAGCCAAGTCTCATCCCAAAGGAGAAGAACTAGGGCTTTTCCGGCAGCGAAGACAAGGCCCCCTTGGAGTGTTCAGGTGGGACGAAGCCTAAACCTGCCAAGTCCCTCTAGAAGGATGGATATTCCACGTGGCTCCGCTTCGTGTCTCTTCTCGCTGCAGGAGGAGACAGGGCAGGCCGTGGGGAAGTGGGGTTAGCCAAAGCATCCAGCAGAAACTTGCATTCTGGTTCCCTTGAATGCCACTTGCTCTCTGGCTCTCGTTCCTTTGCCCTCTGTGCTCAGGAAGGTGCAGAGGAGCTGGCTGGGTGAGTGGGTCAAGCCAGGAGGAAAACTGCTCTGCATGTGCCCCCTTTTAGCTGCTTGCATGGCTGGAACAGGAGAGGGTAGGAGAAGCTGCAGGGAGCAAAAATAATGCAAGAAAGAAGAGAAATACCTGTATTGGGGGGGGGGGTAGGTAAGTTGGGTGGGGAACTGATCAAATCTAATGCAGCGTTTACTTGTGGGGGGGGTATCAAAAGGAGAGTTGATAGACAAGGCTGTACTTTTTAAAAAAAGTTAAAGGTTCGGTGACCAGGCAGTCCCAATTTTGCATCTGGAGAAGTTGAAATCTGTTAGCATGTATACAGTTGTACCTCGGAAGTCGAACGGAATCCGTTCCGGAAGTCCGTTCCACTTCCAAAACGTTCGGAAACCAAGGCACGGCTTCCGATTGGCTGCAGGGAGCTCCTGCAGCCAATCGGAAGCCGCGTCGGACGTTCGGGTTCCAAAGAACCTTTGCAAACTGGAGTAGCCACTTCCGGGTTTGCGGCGTTCAGGAGCCGAAACGTTCGACTTGCAAGGCGTCCGGGATCCAAGGTACGAATGTACATTTCTTCAAATTGAGCCGTTTCTGTTACTTTTTGCATCATCTATTCTGATGTAGCAAGGAGAAGCAAGGGTCTCTGTAGAGAACTGGAGCCCCACCCCAACCACCGGAAATCTTACTCAGCTGCATTTTTGACTTCTGAGATTGCCGCAGGTGTTGGCTGCAATGGATCTCTGCAGGCGTTAAGTGCCAGAAATATCATGGCAATTCACAAATCCCTGCTGTTCCTTACTCATCTCCACTGACTGGGAAAAAGTGCCCTGTAAAAACCAGCTTTTGGATAAGCAGGGCCCCTCTGTGCTGCCTTTGCAATGTATGAACTTTTGGGACCTGTTGAGAAATCAGGGCTATTCTCTGCCAGGGGTCAGCAAAGGTTTTCAGGAGGGGGCCGGTCCACTGTCCCTCAGATCTTGTGGGGGGCCGGACTATATTTTTTGGGGGAAATGAATGAATTCCTATGCCCCACAAATAAGCCAGAGATGCATTTTAAATAAAAGGACACATTCTACTCATGTAAAAACACGCGATTGGGCTGCATCCAGCCCCCGGGCCTTAGTTTGCCTACCCATGCTCTATGCTAACCGGTTGGGAAAATGACAATGATCCCTTTCCCTTACTCTTCAGCTCTTCCTTTTTGATTTGGACCTGGGAAAACCCTGCCTATGTGGCATTTAGACTTCACAGTTGCAGGGTTCTTTACCCGGGTGTGGTAGTACTGCAGGCTTTGCAATGAAATTAGCCGCCTTGTGTTGGAAAGGGGATTCTGCTGATTTTTGTTTTTCATCAGCACCAATCAACCCACAATCTAGTTTCAACTTGGATATTATCGGTAAAGTGGGCTGTGCGTTGTGTACCCTCATAGATGCATGTGGCCCTCATGTATTTAGCACTCATAGATTTAGCAGTGAGTTTGCTCAAGTTGCTGGTGACTACTTGAGTCGAAACCTTTGCTTTTTAAAAATCAGCAGTGTGCTAATTCCAGCAGGATCTGCCTTGCCTTGCTCTGTTTTAAGCGGCTTGTTCTATTGATAACATCATTTACGCACATTTAAAACCGCACTCTTTAACAAGGCGGTACAGTCATACTTCGGTTTAAGGACACTTCGGTTTGAGTACTTTCAGTTTAAGTACTCCGCGGACCATCTGGAACGGATTAATCCACTTTCCATTACTTTCAAGGGGAAAGTTTGCTTCAGGATAAGTACGCTTCAGTTTAAGTACTCCGCGGACCGTCTGGTACGGATTAATCCACTTTCCATTACTTTCAAGGGGAAAGTTCGCTTCAGGTTAAGCACGCTTCAGGTTAAGTACAGACTTCCGGAACCAATGACACTCATACTTCGGGTTAAGTACGCTTCAGGTTGAGTGCTCCATGGACCTGTCTGGAACAGATTAATCCACTTTCCATTACTTTCAATGGGAAAGTTCGCTTCAGGTTAAGCACGCTTCAGTTTAAGTACTCCGCGGACCTGTCTGGAACGGATTAATCCACTTTCCATTACTTTCAAGGGGAAAGTTCGCTTCAGGCTAAGTACGCTTCAGGTTAAGTACAGACCTCCGGAACCAATTGTGTACTTAGACCAAGGTACCACTGTATTGTAAAATCAGACTCTGCAATCAAGCGAAGAAAGTTTTTCTGAGCGAATGAATGGCCCCAGACATGCTGCTTATTTTTTTTTAAATACTGCCCACAACCAGCATGTGGCAGCAGAGAATCAGAAAAGTAAAAAGTAAAATTAAGCAGTCTTAAGAGGCTAGCTAACTCTGGGGAGAGGTCCTATGATTACAGCCATCCTGCAGGAAACAAAATACTGTATATTCCTGCGTATAAGACTACTTTTTAACCCAGGAAAATCTTCTCAAAAGTCGGGGGTCGTCTTATATGCCAGGTTGTATTTCTTATACGGCGAGTATATCCCAAACTCTATATTTTAACTGAAAAAGTTGGGGGTTATTTTATATGCCCGGTCGTCTTATACGCCGGAATATACGGTAAATGAAAACAGCAAAAGCCTGCAGATGAAGACTGGCTGAGCTCTTTAAATCAATACATGAAACTTGATGTGTGCCTCTTTCTTTTGGGTCTGCCACCCCTCCTTAGTGTGTATATATCACAAAGCTACACCCATATAGCAGTCGGAACCACAGCAGGCAGAATTCACTTATCCAAGTCTAGGCTCTAAACCACTCTGTATGTGAAGCCTGTGGCCCTCCAGAGGCTGATGGGAATTGTAGTCCAACAACATCTGGAGGAGAATCGCATGATCCCCATTCCTGCTGCAAGCCAAGCGTTCCTAAGCCCACTTGGTTGCATGGCTCCTTGGCCCTCCTTCCCTCGCCTCCTTCCTTCCTGCCAGTTTATACAGCCCCACATGTTTCTAGAGTCTAGGCCCTGTGCAGCTCTGCCCCAAACCTATCCCCCCCCACCGCCTTAGCACCTCTTTTTATTTCCACGTCTCCTGGGTCCTTGATTTCCTGAGGTTCTCCTCTGTTCAGGCCTTGACCTACTTTGCTCCACTTTATAAGGCCCCTGTCTCACGGCCGCCTTCCTAACACTCTTGACCCCGTATCATATAGGCCTTCCTGACCTCAAGCGCCGCAGAGTTTCGTTGGAGCCACCTCTCCCATTTGCCCTTCCTTGCCTCAGCTCTGTGCCTTTCTCTGCCCTTTTCTTTGAGCATTCTCTCCGCCAACCTCTTCTCCACCTTTCTCTGGCTGCTCCGTAACTTTCCTCAGCCTTCTTGCATCTTGTCTCCCTGTCCTCTAGCTTCCCTACCTCCCAGTGCCTCTTCCTTAGTTCTCAGCTAAGCCCTTGTGTGTGCACGGTTGTAATTAAATCCCAGCCGAGCAGACAACTTTCCCTTCCTTCACAGAAGCTGGACTGCGGTTTGCAGACCATTCTTTGCTGTTACACCAGCTCAGCTAACCAGGAGGCATCACCTCTCTGCATGTGCAGTGCAAGATAAAATACAGAAAGGGGACTTGCTGTGCTTTTGTTGGGGCTGTAAATTGGGAAACAATAACACAGACGTTAAAAGCAACTTTAAGGCCGGAGAGTAATTTTACACCCTAATTATTATTTTTAGCCAACCTATCCAAAAGATCCTGTTTCTCCCCAGTTTTTTTCTGATGCTTTTCCATACTGGGTAATTTTCTTCTCTGACCAGAGAATGGAATGGTGGTACCAGAGTACTGTGTTTTTAAAAGATAGTAACTGGTTTGCTTTCTTCAGAAGAAAATAGTATAGCCGTACCTTGGAAGTCAAACGGAATCCGTTCCGGAAGTTCGTTTGACTTCCAAAACATTTGAAAACCAAATCGCAGCTTCTGATTGGCTGCAGGAAGCTCCTGCAGCCAATCAGAAGCCCCATTGGACGTTTGACTTCCAAAAGAATGTTTGCAAACCGGAACAATCACTTCTGGGTTTGTGGTGTTGGGGAGCCAAACTTTCCGAGTTCCAGGGCGTTTGACAACCAAAGTACGACTCTATTGTTTTTAGGGTTTTTAAGTGTTACACAAATGTGAAACGTTATGCATTCGGTTGAAAGTCAATTCTAAAATATAATAGTAATATGCCACCGTTATAAGAATTAGAATTAAACGACCAAACATACTGTAATTTTAAAAGTCTCTTGAGTCATTTAGGCTGCATTCCTATATTCACCTACCTTAGAGTAAGCTCAATTGAATGCAATGGGGCTTGCTTCTGAGTAGATGTGTATAGGACTTGCTAGCTACCTTTTCCAAAGAAGTAAATAAAACAAAAACCCACTTTCCCCTTTGATGTCAGGACTACTGCGGTATTGATTTCTACTTACAGTACTTTCAACGTGAAATCTAGACCAGGAACAACTGCTACATGTTCTACATCATCTGTGGCCTCCCTGTGCTGCAGTTAAAAGTATATTTAAAACGACAGGAGTGTATTGGGCTCCTGGTGCTTGGTGGGTTTTTTTTTCTTCCATGGAAGAGAACGCTCCTTTCCACACCCTCAAGTTAGCAAGTATTTGATGAATTGCTTAAATTAATTGCCAGGCATCAGGATTGATCCTTTCCTATGCAGTTCTCTCTCCCCCCTCCTGAAAGTACATCAGGGTTATAATCCCCACGTTAGATTGGTAGTATGGGGCTGAAGCTGACATATGGTTGCCTTCCTGGGTCCTTTCAGCAGATCCAAGGCTGAACTGAGATGTGAACAGGTAATTTGTGCAGGGCTAGATTAACCAGGTGGCCCTGTGGTTAAACCACTGAGCCTAGGGCTTGCTGATCAGAAGGTCGGCGGTTCAAATCCCTGTGACGGGGTGAGCTCCCGTTGCTTGGTCCCAGCTCCTGCCAACCTAGCAGTTTGAAAGCACATCAAAAATGCAAGTAGATAAATAGGAACCGCTACAGCGGGAAGGTAAACGGCGTTTCCATGTGCTGCTCTGGTTCGCCAGAAGCGGCTTTGTCATGCTGGCCACATGACCTGGAAGCTATACGCCGGCTCCCTCGGCCAATAATGCGAGATGAGCGCGCAACCCCAGAGTCGGTCACAACTGGACCTAATGGTCAGGGGTCCCTTTACCTTTACCTTTTCAATTAACCATTAAGCAAAATAAGCAGGTGCTTAGGGCATCAGGGGAAGAGAAGCACCACAGAAATTTCCCATTGCCAGGTTTTTTACATTAATGGTCACAAATAGCTCATCTGAACGTTCATTTTTTCAGTTGAAGTAAAGTCGCACCTTGTTTTTCGTACAGCTTAGTTCTTGAACCTTTTGGAAGTTGAATGGACTTCCGGAACGGATTCTGTTCAACTTCCAAGGTACGACAGTATATTAAAAATCCCAACAGAACAACTATTCAACAAGGCAGGCTCGAGGCCTTATCTCTACTAAGTATGGAAGCAGATGTGTTATGTAAGATTAGTTTTGACAATCTGAGCAAAGACTTTGCAATTAGAAAAAAGTAGGAGAATTTTTTATCAAATATACGGTAAATAAAGTGAAAGTAGGCTTTGTTTCATTTCAAAAAATAGAAATTTCCTTTATGGGTTACTATCGTTTATATTTTGAATTAGATATATATGGGGGCACCAAAATCTTTTAAGTGCTCTAAAGGTCTTAATCCAGCCCTGAATTTGTGGCTGTTGTTCTTAGCCTCTACTCTCTCTCACTCACTCTGCACTGTGTTCGAAGTTTGCTTTAGCATCTTGCACCGAGGAAACAGAACTCTGCAACATTTCCATGTGCTGATTTAGTTTGTCGTCCTTAGCTGACCCCTTTCTCCCTTCCTACAGGCAAATCCAAAACCAGGGAAAATCGCCAGTCGATCATCAACCCTGACTGGAACTTTGAGAAGATGGGCATTGGGGGTCTTGATAAGGAGTTCTCTGACATCTTCCGGCGGGCCTTTGCCTCCCGAGTGTTCCCACCTGAGATTGTGGAGCAGATGGGTGAGTACCAAAGCTAAGGGTGAACGAAATCCCACAATGGTGAACAAGGGGGGTCTCACAAAGGATGACGATGTAAAGGTAAAAGGTAAGGTAAAGGACCCCGAGATGGTTAAGTCCAGTCAAAGGCGGCAGCGCTCATCTCACTTTCAGGCTGAGGGAGCCAGCCTTTGTCCACAGACAACTTTCTGGGCCCTGTGGCCAGCATGACTAAACCGCTTCTGGCGCAATGAGACACTGTGATGGAAACTAGAGCGCACAGAAATACCTATTTATCTACTTGCACTGGTGTGCTTTCGAACTGCTAGATCGGCAGGAGCTGGGACAGAGCAACGGGAGCTCCGTGGCAGGGATTCGAACTGCCAGCCTTCTGATCGGCAAGCCCAAGAGGCTCCGTGGTTTAGACCACAGCGCCGCCCGCTTCCCACGGATGGTGATGTACAAAGGGGGTGGGCAGGTATCGAAATAGGAGCTGACTAAGATAGGAGAGAAGAAGTGACAGAAAAACTCAGACATGCAAGCCATGAGAACTATCTAATACCGTATTACAGCATTTTGCCCCTCTCCCTTAGGCAGTGGTAAGCTAAACAAAACAGGGCAGTCATTTTTTCAGGGTTTGATTTCATGGAGTATAAAGATGGAAGTGGAGATTGGAGCAGTGCTTGGTTCCAGGCAAAATCAAATTATACGCCAGAGCTGAGCAGCCAGTTATGGCCTGCCGGGTTCCCACTGTGCTTCAGGTTCCTTCTGTGCAACTCTTGCAGGCGAGCCCTAGGGATTTCACCTGGTTTGGCACCAAAATGGAACTGAAAGGCTCCTCCCGTTGGTTACGGCAGCTGCTGAAAACATCTTGAATTGCTAGGGTTAAATTGATGGGATCCCCCTCTGAACAATCGAAGCCACAAGATGGGGAGCTGTAACCCACTCTGCTCAATGCAGCTTCTTGGCTGGCCAGTTCCCGTAACTCAGAATTCATCCAAACGTCTGAGCCTGCAGCACTAACTGTATCTACTCAGGAGTCCCATTTAACTCAGTGGGTCTTACTCCCAGGTAAGTGAGATTGGGTTTGTAACCTGAGGCACGTAACTGGAGGCACCCTTCACTCTTAACCTCAACCTTGTGAGGTTAGAGTACTACCGTTGAAGAAGAAGGATACTGACAAGCTGGAACAAGAGGAGGGCAACCAAAATAGTCAAAGGCCTGGAAACAATGCCTTATGAGGAACTGCTTAGGGAGCTGGGTATGTTTAGCCTGGAGAAGAGAAGGTTAAGGGGTGATATGATAGCCATGTTCAAATATATAAAAGGATGTCATATAGAAGAGGGTGAAAGGTTGTTTTCTGCTGCTCCAGAGAAGCAGACACGGAGCAATGGATTCAAGCTACAAGAAAGAAAATTCCACCTAAACATTAGGAAGAACTTCCTGACAGTAAGAGCTGTTCGACAGTGGAATTTGCTGCCAAGGAGTGTGGTAGAGGCTCCTTCTTTGGAGGTCTTTAAGCAGAGGCTTGACAGCCATCTGTCAGGAATGCTTTGATGGTGTTTCCTGCTTGGCAGGGGGTTGGACTGGATGGCCCTTGTGGTCTCTTCCAACTCTATGATTCTACGATTCTAGAGTAGAGCTTTCCAGACTCTTCATGTTGGTGACACACTTTTTAGACAGGCATCATTTCAGGATGCAGTAATTCAGTTTTACTAGCAAACCAGAGGTTAAACTAGCCCCTTTCCAGCCCCAGTAGGAGCGTTTGTGCGAAACACCTACAACGTAAAGGACCTCTGGATGGTTAAGTCCAGTCAAAGGCGGCTATGGGGTTGCGGTGCTCAACTTGCTTTCAGGCCGAGGGAGCCGGCGTTTGTCCACAGACAGCTTTCTGGGTCATGTGGCCAGCATGACTAAACGGCTTTTGGTGCAACGGAACACCGTGATGGAAGCCTGAGCGCACGGAAATGCCGTTTGCCTTCCTGCCGCAGCGATACCTATTTATCTACTTGCACTGGTGTGCTTTTGCTCTCAAACTGCTATGCTGACAGAGCAACGGGAGCTCACCCTGTCGTGGGGATTCGAACCGCCGACCTTCTGATCGGCAAGCCCAAGAGGCTCAGTGGTTTAGACCACAGTGCCACCTACACACTGCAGTCGACACAGTAACATGTCGCGACGCACAGTTTGGAAAGCTCTGTGTTAGAGTGTGGAAGAAGACAACGAGGAAGGCCTGAAAGAATGAAATGAAGCTCTGAGCAGTGGCTCATGGCAGAGATGCAGCTAGCAGCCCTCTTCTCTCTCTCTTTCTTCATATAGTAATTGCTTTATCTCATTTAGTACAAGCACGTTCTCACTTGCATCAGGGTATGAGTCCAACTCTTTAGGAGAGGGTGGTATCTAACACGGCGCTCTCTGGATTTTGCTGGGATCCCTTTCTTCTTCTTCTTCTTCTTCTTCTTCTTCTTCTTCTTCTTCTTCTTCTTCTTCTTCTTCTTCTTCTTCTTCTTCTTCTTCTTCTTCTATCACTTGTAGCTGTGTAAGATTGTCTTCCATAAACACGGTTTTAACACTGAGTCCATAAGTGACTGCGGAGGCCAATTCTGGATCCACACTTTCCACAGTGGGAACATATAGGTTTCCGGGCAGGAGTTGAATCCGGTGAGGGTGTGCCTTCCTCTTAGCACGTTTCTCCTTTTTGTCTTGAGTTCGAGTATCTTCAAAGCCCATGACACCCTCGCTAAAAGCTGTTCTCCAACTGGAGCGCTCCCAGGCCAGTGTTTCCCAGTTGTTGGTGTTTATACTACTTTTTTTTTTTAGATTGAGAGAGTCTTTAAACCTCTTTTGTTGACCACCAGCATTACGCTTCCCATTTTAAAATTTGGAATAGAGTAGTAGTTGCTTTGGAAGACGATCATCGGGCATCCGCACAACATGACCAGTTCAACGAAGTTGATGTTGAAGAATCATTGCTTTGACACTGCTGATCTTTGCTTCTTCCAGTGCCCTGGCATTAGTTTGCCTGTCTTCCGTGATGTAAAAATTTACGGACACACCATTAATGGAATCTTTTGAGCAGTTGGAGATGGCGTTTATAAGTGGTCCATGTTTCAGAAGCATACAGTAAGCTTGGTAGTACAATAGCTTTCTAAACAAGCATTTTGGTTTCCCTGTGAATGTCCCGATCCATAAACACTCTGCACGTCAATCGGGAGAAAGCTGCACTTGCAGAGCTCGGACGATGCTGGATTTTGGCATCAATGTCAGCCTTTGTGGAAAGATACGGTAACTGCCCGGGTAGAAGAAGTGATCGGCACTTTCCAACGCTGCACCATTGACTTGGATTTGTGGCGCTGCAGAGGGGTTGTTTTTGTGCTTGTCGGTGCAGCACTTTGGTTTTTTGGATGTCGAGCGACAGGCCAAGCTTTTTGTCAGCTTCTGCGAAGATATTTAGGATGGTTTGGAGGTCCAGCCTCTGAGTGTGCACACCCTAGTCAGGGATGATGGGATTTGTAGTCTAGCAACATCTTGGTTACCCTACCTGAACAGGAGGATCCTTCCTGCAAACCCAAGACAATGACATTGATGGGGGTCGAACCTTGCCCCTGCTGAACGCTTCTTCCCCAACATGCTACGGCCCACTTCAAATTGGATGCTTGCTGGCTAGCAAGAGGAGCTTTAAGCCTTCCATCCCAGTTCCCTTTCTCTTCTTCGACAGGCCTCCCTTAGGCGAAAGGAGCTTATCTGAAATTTGAAGAAAAGTGCCGCTTCCTGACACTCATCCCCCCCCCCCCCGTGCATTAGTTATGACTTGCTCTTCCAACTATATTTCAGGGCTCAGATGCCAGGTTGACATCTGCTCAGGTCCGCCGTAATAATTCATGAGAGGGAGGGAAAGGAGAAGAAAGCCATTCCTCAGCCCTGCACAAAGTAGCAGTCGCAGATCTCTCCCCCCCCCCCAAGAACCCCTTTTGTGTTTTCTCTCTCTCTTGCCTTTCCTTGCTCTTGTGCCTCACAAGTGAGCAGCAATAAACATGCCAGGTGCAGCTTGGCCAGATCGACCGATCTTGCATTGCTGTTTGCTTCAGCATGGTTTCCACTAGCTCTTATGAAAGGGAGGAGGAGAGAAGGAGTTTTATAAATCAGCTTCAGCTTGCCGCATCTGTGAGGTGGTGGGTTTTTGGGTGCCATTAAGGCTGGCTGGGACCCAGGTGGCGCTGTGGTTAAACCACTGAGCCTAGGGCTTGCTGATCAGAAGGTCGGCGGTTCGAATCCCTGTGACGGGGTGAGCTCCCGTTGCTTGGTCCCAGCTCCTGCCAACCTAGCAGTTCGAAAGCACGTCAAAGTGCAAGTAGATAAATAGGAACCGCTACAGCGGGAAGGTAAACGGCATTTCCATGTGCTGCTCTGGTTCTCCAGAAGCAGCCTTGTCATGCTGGCCACATGACCTGGAAGCTATACGCCGGCTCCCTCGGCCAATAATGCGAGATGAGCGCGCAACCCCAGAGTCGGTCACGACTGGACCTAATGGTCAGGGGTCCCTTTACCTTTACCTTTAAGGCTGGCGGAGGTGGAGGCAGGCAGATCTGGCCCCTGGTGGGTCACACAGCTCCCAATAAAACGAACAGGTGTCGTACAAGAGTACGGAGCATAACTTACTACGTTGGTAATTAACGTAGTTTCCATCCTCTGGGGCAATGGAGGGCTTCTCCTCCTCAGCCATGTTTGCCCCCCAATTATGAGGGGAAAAGGGAGCATTCAAATTGAATTGGGTAGCAGCCTAAAACAATTTTGGGCTGGGTGTTTTTGTGCTTTGCCTGCGGTGACTTGTCCCATTCTGCTTCCTTCCATTTCAAGTATGGGTTACCAGCTAAGGTCTGGGACATTCCTGTTTGTCCTCATTTATTATAGTGGCTGGTTACAGTGACAGAATCGCTAGTGCTCCACCACCTATCCTAAGCCAAATGTTGACAGCCCTTTGAACTGGTTCCTGCAGAGATTTTGTCTTCCAGCGTAGCAAATACTAGACCGGAAGCTAAATTCTGTTATCAAATCAATCCTTTGGCATCTCATCGTTTACTTCAAAACCAAGCTTCTGGCCCTTGTCTGTAATGCTAAGCTAAACCGTGGCTTATTTCAAACGTGATCGCTCCTGGAGAAGAGATCATAGCTGCTGTGCTCCTCCCGCGATCCTCTGGCTATGCCGCTGGAAGCTAAATTATGGTTTGGCTTCGTGTGTTGTCCAAACCAGGGCTTGTGGTTCACACCCTCCCGGCAATCCACAAGCTGTAAACTGCAAACATTGGTTAGAGGCTGCAGAAGTGGAGAAGGGGCAGCTGTGAACTCTTCTCTGGCTTAGCATTATATGTGAACCGGCTCCTAGCTCCCCAATGGGAAGCGGGGAGCAGCATGTTTTTGTACAAAGGAGCAGGATTCAAATGTTCAGGGCCTTTCCATGGGTTGCCTAACCATGGTTAGCCAATTGGTTTGTGTTACGTTCAGCCAGTGTGTCTCAGCGCTCTTGTTCCAGAGGAGATGGAGAAAGAGAGAGGGACTGAATTTATGGCTCTCTATTTGACCATAAGTACCACATTGGCTGGAGGGACCCAGGTGGCGCTGTGGTTAAACCACTGAGCCTAGGGCTTGCTGATCAGAAGGTCAGCGGTTCGAATCCCTGTGATGGGGTGAGCTCCCGTTGCTCGGTCCCAGCTCCTGCCAACCTAGCAGTTCGAAAGCACATCAAAATGCAAGTAGATAAATTGGAACCGCTATAGCGGGAAGGTAAACGGCGTTTCCATGTGCTGCTCTGGTTTGCCAGAAGCGGCTTTGTCATGCTGGCCACATGACCTGGAAGCTATACGCCAGCTCCCTCGGCCAATAATGCGAGATGAGTGCGCAACCCCAGAGTCGGTCACGACTGGACCTAATGGTCAGGGGTCCCTTTGCCTTTACCACATTGGCTGACAGCTGGCCAACGATGAGGGCCAGTCCTGATGCCTAAAATGCTGCCTGCAATTGATGGCTGAAACTTAAGCCTCGGCGAGCTGCAACCCATTCCCGTGCTGGTGGCCTTTCCTATAATCTTCAAGCAGCTGTTCGGCCGCCTTCTCATTTTCAAGCTCTTAGTGGATGAGGCTGCTGGCATGTCTCCTCTGTGGCTGCAATTTTGCTAAAAGCCTAAAATTACATGATGAAACATAGTTATTATTATTATTATTTTTTAAGCGAGCAAGCCTTGAGTCCCACTTTTGGGCTCAAAGTTTTTCTCTCTCTGTGTGTGTGTTTTTAAAAATGTGTGCAATTTTTACTTCGTAGCCCAGGGCTTTTCTGTATGTGTGTTAAGAATTCCTGCTTTAATCTGATCTCCCCCACATTCCATCAGAAGGAGATAATTGTTCTGCAGTTCACATAAATCCTAGAGGTCCGTTGGTTCCAATTCATCTTCCTTCTTTGTCAACTTTTCCTGCAGGTGGTCTTAGGATAAAACGTAACACTAGAGGTCAATAGACGTTACGCTAAGTGCATGACAGCCACCAGAAACAGCCGCCGCTCATTCAGTTATTGTCTTCCTGCGTAAAACGTATGCATGATATCACAGCACTGTGGTGTGGTGTGGTGTGGTGTGAAGTTCCGCTTCTTGACCCCTGCCGTCGGACGCCAATGATGTCTAATTTGAAAATCAGAACAGGGCACAGACCGTGAATGCAAGAGGGCTAACTGGGATGGTGTTATGGAATGCCCTGGCAGGACTTTGCCATCTGCGCTGGCTCCATTGCTTGGCCCAGGTCAAAGGGTGCTGGGTTTGATATTTAAATCCCTTTTTAGTTTGGTACTTGGAAGTTTACCTCTCCCTGCATGTATCTTGAGACAAGTGAGATACGATAGGGGGCTGTGAGTGATGGAGTCTTTTTAGTGGTGGCTCCCAGTTTGTGGAATGCCCGTCTGATACATACTTCTCTTGGATGCCAGGCAAAGACCTTCTTTCCGCCCCAACAGATTGTACTGCTGTTCATCATATTGCTTTAGCCGTTCAGTTCACCTGGCCCCTGCTTTTAATTGATTTGTTTTGCTCTGGTGTATTAAATGGGTGTGTTTTGTTGCCTTTTATTATTTCATTTGTGTTGACTTATTTTCCTGTGCGCACCACCCAGAGAACTTTCTCCTATGGGGCAGCCTACAAATGGCATGCCCAGATAAACCAAATGATGAGTTCCCTTTTGGCTTAACCCCTTAATTTTAATCCCCCAACTACAACCAGGCTGAAGTTTGCATTTGCTCATATTCAGCCCTTACCATCTTCGACCGTCTCTGCCCCTCCACCTGTTTTCTTCTGCACTGTTGAAATTATAGATTATAAAATGAAAAGGCCGGAGGCCCCAACCTCATGAAACTCTGTACAATGCTACGTACAATAATGACGCTGTCTAAATGGTAGCATCTCCCAGCTCTCCCCCCAACCCATTTTAGTGCCTACTGTTTGTGGGTACACCTGTAGGTTGACGAAATTATCAAATAATGTCTGTTCTGTTCCCACTGAGCAACATTCCCAGCCTACAAATGTCACTTATGCATGCACCTGAGTGGTATGAAAAGACTGGAATAGTCTGTGGGTAGGTTGGGAGCAGCTAATCCCATGAATGGCACCTGAAGTTGACCTTTGCAGACCAGTTTCCCAAGATACAATGAGAGTACGGTTGTCTCCGTCTAATTTGCACCATATGTCAACCTGCTGAGAATTCCTTTGTTTGTGGGGAGCCCGCTATGGTGATGACAACGTTGTCTTTGTCCCCTGATTTATCTGTTGCTCTTTTTTCGTTGTTTGGCTTATTTATTTCCTGTTGTGAGCGGGTGAGCAAGTAATTAAAAGCCGCTCGATAACCCTGGTGCCCTGTTAACGCGAGTGACCTTCGGTGGGGAATGGTCCTCGCGCTAGACGGAGGCATTTAGAAATGCCCAGCCAGAGGAAGAGGGTGAGTTTTGTAAGGTTCTTTGTTATCCGCGCTGACATTTGGGTACACTGCCTGCCTTTCTCCCAGAGCGGAGATAAGCTATGAAGCCAAGTGTTGCCTCGCTGCAGGACGAGCCCACGGCGCAGTCTCGAGTCGTGACATTTTCCAAGTTTGTCATCACTTTCCTATTTTGAATGGAAGCCTGTCTCCGTGTTCTCAGTGCCTCCCATGTTGGCCAGGTGGGCGCGATTTTTAGAGGGATGCTTTCCAGGTGGAGAAGAGGTGAGGGGGTGGGGAAAGCAAGACCACTGGCAGAGTACATGCTTAGTCTCTCTCAAAGGTCCCAGGTTTAATGGATGGCATCTCCAGCTAAACACAAGGTGGCAAATCAGTTTCACCGGGCCACTTTTGAGTTGTGATGGCTTTTGTCCTCGTAATGCTAGGACTTAGCTGGAGAGAGGAGATTATTGGGTTGTTTTTGTTTTTATTGCGCATTTTGTGTTTTTATATTGTGATTTCATGTTGGAACCACCCAGAGACCTGCAGATGTAGGGCGGTATAGGTCAAAGGTAAAGGACCCCTGGGTGGTTAAGTCCAGTCAAAGGTGACCCTGGGGTTGCGGCGCTCATCTCGCTTTCAGGCTGAGGGCGCCGGTGTTTGTCCACAGACAGCTTTCCGGGTCATGTGGCCAGCATGACTAAACTGCTTCTGGTGCAACGGGACACTGTGACAAACCAGAGCACATGGAAACGCCATTTACCTTCCCACCGGAGCGGTACCTATTTATCTACTTGCACTGGTGTGCTTTCGAAGTGCTAGATTGGCAGGAACTGGGACAGAGCAATGGGAGCTCACTCCGTCGCGGCGATTCGGACCGCCGACCTTCTGATTGGCAAGCCCAAGAGGCTCAGTGGTTTCACAGCGCCCACCCACATTACACAGAGTCCGACCCCTTAGGTCCATCAAGCTCAGTGTTGTCCACATAGACTGATGGCAGATTTCCAGACTGGAGCGCCTCTCAGCCCTACCTGGAGACGCCAGGGATTGAAGTAGATGCTCTGCCACTGAGCTATGGCAGTATATCTCTCAGTACTGTAAGCTGTGGGGATGTTTGTTGCCTTCCTACCCAGTCTGTGGGTGTCCCAAAGGTACATAGCTGCCATTGCCGGAAACAGGACGGAACCTTGGTGACTGAGCAAGGTGCTTTGTGGAAACCTGGAGTTGCTGTTACGGACTGGCTGGATGCAGAGGAGTGGGGGCAGGCAGCAGATGGGAAACCCCCAAGGGAACCCCCAGGGGAAGAAGGCTCAGAGCCAGGGGACTGGTGGTGGGATGGCGATGAGTGGTCAGAGGGAGAAGACTGGGAAACGAAGGTGTTGGAAGCTGAAGATGCAGCAAGGGTTTAGTGAGCAGGAAGAGGCTGAGACAGAGAGCAGTCCAGAATCAGAGAAATGAGTTGAGGCAGGCTGCTGAGTCTCCCCCTCTTGCTGTGACTTGCTCCTCTCATATGTGGACCAGTCTTTGAAGTAGACTTCCTTGTGATCTACTAGAATTTTCACTTGCTGACACGCCATCCCTGTGTGCCCAAGGAGCAGTCGCTTACTCCACCAATAATTTAGCGCTCAACGGCCACCGTTTTGTATTGTCTGCACTGATGATTCTGTTCACTCCCTATTGAGTTGGCAACATGGACAGCTCTGGAGTAGAGTCCTTTAGCGGTGAAGCTATTGCTGGAGTGAACGACTGTTTTCTGAGGGTACAGGTGGGAGCACATCCCCTCTCTGATGCTAAGAGCGTAGTCTTGTGATGGGCAAGGAGCAGGTTTTTAAGCATAACCTTTTGGTCCAGCAATGAAGAGTGTGTGACTATGTATGCAGATCAGTTCACAATAATTCTTGTTATTGGCCAGTTGTCTGATAATGGCGGGTCTCAAATAAGTGAAGCCTTTGGGTGCTTCACCGAACCGTGTGGCCTCCTGTTTCAAGGGGTCTAGCATACAGCAGCAAGGGATTACATCCATCTGGCTTGCCTGACAACAGAAATTCCCTAAGCCTGCTTGTGCGAAATCTGCCCCAACTTGCTCGTAGCCTTTCCGTAGCCTCTCTCGTCTCGGCAAGCTGGGATTCCCCTTTGCTGGCATCACTCATCATTCAAATCCCGCCTCACTGTTTTTTTGGCTACACAAGAGATCGTGTTCCCCCAGTATGCTGAATTAACCGGCTCTACCCTGACACTAATTTGACAAGGATCACTTTTAATTTATCACCACCTTGCTGGTTCATGTGTAAAATTAGTCTTTCACCTCCAGTGATATTTTCCTTTCCTTCCCCCATTTATACACTGTGTGTATATTTGCTTTTCTGGTTGTCTCTCTCGAATGCCTGAGAGCTGACTAATAATTTATTTTCGTTATCCAACTCTCCATCAAGGCAATAGGAAAGGAGAATCGTTTTTCTTTTTCTTTTGTAAAACACAACAACAACTCACAAATGTCAACAGTATTATCACATTTGCTGCTGTGACTCAGCCCATTTCAGAGCTACACACCGGCCTTTCCAAACCAGGGAACAAGTTTGCCTTGGTTCTGCTCCTGGGAGCTGTAGCGCCGTGAGGTACAGAGATTGGCAGGGAATAATCAACTGCTGCTATTTCATGTTGGCTTCAGTGTATTTCTCATGATTCAGCAGTAGAGCATATGTCTTGATCTCAGATTCAATCCCCAGTAATAATAATAATAATAATTTTTTATTTATACCCCACCCATCTGGCTGGGCTTCCCCAGCAACTCTTGGCGGCTTCCAACAAAATATTAAAATACAGTAATCCATCAAACATTAAAAGCTTCCCTAAACAGGGCTGCCTTCAGATGTCTTCTAAAAGTCTGGTAGCTGTTGTTCTCTTTGACATCCGGTGGGAGGGCGTTCCACAGGGTGGGCGCCACTACCGAGAAGGCCCTCTGCCTGGTTCCCTGTAACTTGGCTTCTCGCAGTGAGGGAACTGCCAGAAGGCCCTCGGTGCTGGACCTCAGTGTCCGGGCAGAATGATGGGGGTGGAGACGCTCCTTCAGGTATACTGGACCAAGGCCATTTAGGGCTTTAAAGGTCAGCACCAACACTTTGAATTGTGCTCAGAAATGTACTGGGAGCCAGTGTAGGTCTTTCAAGACCGGTGTTATGTGGTCTCTGCGGCCGCTCCGGGCACCAGTCTAGCTGCTGCATTCTGGATTAGTTGTAGTTTCCGGGTCACCTTCACAGGGAGCCCCACATAGATGGCATTGCAGTAGTCCAAGCGAGAGATAACCAGAGCATGCACCACTCTGGCGAGACAGTCCACGGGCAGGTAGGGTCTCAGCCTGTGTACCAGATGGTGCTGATAAATTGACCTGTGCCTCCATGGACAGCTGTGAGTCCAAAATGACTCCCAGGCTGCTCACCTGGTCCTTCAGGGGCACAGTTACCCCATTCAGGACCAGGGAGTCCTCCACACCTGCCCGCCTCCTGTCCCCCCAAAACAGTACTTCTGTCTTGTCAGGATTCAACCTCAATCTGTTAGCCACCATCCATTCTCCAACCGCCTAAAGGAGCTTGCAAAGAAGGGTTGCAAAATCGTACAGTTGGAAGGGACCCCGAGGTTCATTTAGTGCAGGCATAGGCAAACTCGGCCCTGCAGATGTTTTGGGACTACAATTCCCATCCTTCCTGACCACTGGTCCTGTTAGCTAGGGATCGTGAGAATTGTAGTCCCAAAACATCTGGAGGGCCAAGTTTGCCTATACCTGATCTAGAGCATCCCCCTGCAATGCAGGAATCTCAACAAAAGCATCCATGACAGATGGCCATCCAACCTCTGCTTTAAAACCTCCAAGGAAGGAGAGCCTGAGAGAGACTGATCCACTGTCGAACAGCTTGTGTGCCTTTAATTGGTAGCCAGCATAGTTGTTGCTGGCACCCGTCTGTCTCAAGAAACCATGGAGTGTGCCTCTGGGGGTGAAGTCAAACTGTTGTGTTATCAGCACCGAAGTGACCTCTCCAGGGCGCAAGCCTGGGCAAGGTGTATGGAGTTCCTGGGCTGCCCAGACAACAAGACCCTCCCTCTCAGCCTCACTGATGTGGTCCAAAGGAAAGCAGAGCAATACATTTGGCACCAGCTTGGCTGCAGGAGTTGCTGGAAGGAGGCGTACAAGGTGCCACCCAACCATTTTGTGGGCTCTACTCCGGATTTGTGTAGAGTTTACTCCTGAGCCTTGTCTTCTCCCAAAGATGTCCTGCAAGGCAGTGGAGGTTTAGGATCAGAGTTTTCCTTCTCTTAGATGAGCTACATTCTCAGCTGAATGAGCCTCATCTGCCCCAGGTAGCTAATATAGTTCTGTAAATAGTTCCTGACAGTAAGAGCTGTTCGACAGTGGAATTTGCTGCCAAGGAGTGTGGTGGAGTCTCCTTCTTTGGAGGTCTTTAAGCAGAGGCTTGACAGACATATGTCAAGAATGCTTTGATGGTGTTTCCTGCTTGGCAGGGGGTTGGACTGGATGGCCCTTGTGGTCTCTTCCAACTCTATGATTCTATGATTTTATGATTCTATGAAATACTATCAAGATCTGATATGGGTACCAGTTGCCAACTCAGCTGCTGTATTTTCTGTCGATCACCCTTTTCGAACGGTCTTCCTCAGCGGCCCCTTGTAGAACGTGGCATTTTCTTTTGGTTACCTCCAACCAGGAAAGAACCTTTGTTTTGACTTCATGACGAGCTGCCCCCTTTTTTTCTTTCCTTCCAGGCTGCAAGCACGTCAAAGGCATCCTGTTGTTTGGTCCCCCTGGCTGCGGCAAGACCCTTATGGCCAGGCAGATTGGGAAGATGCTGAATGCCAGAGAGCCGAAAATAGTGAACGGGCCGGAAATCCTCAACAAATACGTTGGAGAGTCAGAGGCCAACATTCGCAAGCTCTTTGCAGATGCAGAAGAAGAACAGAAGAGGGTAAGTTGCCTTTTGAAAAACAAAACAAAAAAAATGAAAGAATAAGATGCAGTTGGATGAAGATTCCTGCTGGAATCAGACATGATGGAGCAGACGTGGCTGTCACATTGTTTGTTTCCTCTCTTTCCTGTTTTCCTGTTGCAAAACGTGTGGGGTAACATCACTGCATTGCCAGTTTTCTTGCCCCTACAAGCAGCGGGCGATGAAGTTGAGAAGGAATGGCGGAAACTCACCAATGTGAATATGACTTGCATTATAATACAGTCATACCTTGGAAGTCGAACGGAATCAGTTTCCGAAGTCCGTCCGACTTTGAAAACGTTCGGAAACCAAAGCTCTTGCAGCCAACCGGAAGGCGCAGAAGCTGCGCCGGACGTTCGGCTTCCAAAAATAGTGCAAAAACCGGAACACTCACTTCTGGGTTTCGATCGTTCGGGAGCTGACTTGTTTGGGAGTCAAGGCATTCTGGATCCAAGGTATGACTGTAATAGATGTCATGGGAGGAAAAGAAGGTTTCTGCTGACAGCTATCTCCCCAGGGTCTAGCTCCAGCTGCACTGGTTCATGGGATGACAACATGGAAAAGATGCTTTGGGTGGTGGTAACTCAAGAGGCACAGTCATTAAGCTTCTGCAATAGATTCCTGTATAGCTTCAAAGCATCGAAGGGTGGCCTGGGGCTGTTCAAGGGCTTTGCTCTTTGCACATTCTGGTATCCGATCCACAGCTCCTAGGCAAACGTGTAGAACAGCTTCCACCAACCAAGGGCCTTCCAGATGTTTTGGACTACAGCTGCTGTCAGTTCCACCGAGTATGTGCACAGAAGGTGATGCAGGAAACAGCTATTCTCAGTGGCTGTCCTGAGTTCTGGCATTCCCTTCCCCTGTAAATCCACTGAAGCTGTGCGGACCTGCCTGGGCTGAAGGATCTTGAAGCAAAGTGGATTCGTGGATTCGTACTACTTTATGCGGCCGTACGGGTGCAGTTTCTGAACGCTCCTCAACGTTTTAAAATGTTTCTAAAGAAAAGAGTAGCTCACTAGGGAACAAAATGGAATTTGATCGGTGTAATTGGGTGTCCTGTGATTCAACACGTTGCTCACCTACCCTAAATCTTTAGGATGGGGTTTGTACATGGAATATAACAGCAAGCTCCATATGTACATATGGTAAACTCCACTCGCAAGATCTTCTGTCCTCAGGCTTTTTTTAATCTAGTACAGTGGTACTTCTAGTTACGAGCTTAATTCATTCCGGAGGTCCGTTCTTAACCTGAAACTGTTCTTAACCAGAGGTGTGCTTTCACTAATGGGGCCTCTTGCTGCTGCTGCTGCGCCACCAGCACACAATTTCCGTTCTCTTCCAGGTTAGTGGGGTTTGTAACCTGAAGCGTTTGTAACCTGAGGCATTTGTAACTCGAGGTACCACTGTATATTCTTACGCATTTGCCTGCAGTAACTAGAACTGCTCTGAAACTCTCGCTAGGGGTCTTCTTCTTCTTCTTTGGCGATCACTTGTAGCCGAGTAAGATTGTCTTCCATGAACACGGTCTTAACAGTGAGTCCGTAAGGGACTGTGGAGGCCAATTCTGGATCCACACGTCCTTCCACAGTGGGGACATAGGTTTCCGGGCGGGAGTTGATCACGGTGAGGGTTTGCCAAGTGTGCCTTCCTCTTAGCACATTTCTCCCTTTCATCCTGAGTTCGAGCGTCTTCAAAGCCCATGACACCTTTGGTAAAGGCTGATCTTCAGTTGGAGCGTCCACACACCAGTGTTTCCCAATTGTCGGTGTTCATTCCTCGTATGCTAGGAATAAACTCATCATAAATGCTGCACATAATCGCAGCCATCCTTTCAACAACTGTACAAGGCAGGATAGCATCACCCCCATGTTATGGTTGCATAGGGTGACTTTCCTATGGCCACATGGTAAGTTGAGCTGAAACTTGAACAAGTGTCCCCCCCCCATGCTCTCAACTCATACGTTACATTAAATTGGCCCCGATAAGTCTTGAAATCCATTGTGTATAGGCTTCCTGGAGACGACTTTAGCTAGGATGTAGCATACTGTCATAAGATGCTATCTCAGGGGCGTCATTGGGGGAGGCAGAGGTGGTCCAGCGTATGGTCTGAAGGCATCTGAGGCCACCTTCTAGTTGAAGGCAAGCAGGTCTTGATCTGGTCAGTGCTTTGCTGGGTGATAGAACACACCAGGGAATCACAAACACATATCCCGTTTGTGTTTGGTGACCGAAGAAATGCAGGGTGTAAATGTGTCAGGGCTCAGGGAATCCATTCCCTCCCCCAGTGGCAGCCAAAAAGCAGATAAAGAAGAAGACTTCTTACCGCATAATTTATTCTGTATTCACAGATAGAGAGGAAGGAATACAGTCTCTATTAAATAATGGCATTGCTCTTAGTAAAGTCGCCCCCCCCATTCTACGTCATCCCTGCGCTGGCTGATCTGAGCTTTCTGCCTCTGAGTTTTCTGTTCTTCTACTCTCAAGGCACGCCTAGTCCTAGGAGAAGGGGGCTGAGGAATGCTTTCCAAAGACACTGCCAGCTGTCTCTCCCCCAGTGCTTCTTCCTTTCGCTGTTCCTCTCCCAACATTTCTCAGCTTCTCCCCTCTGCAGCCTCTGAACTACGTCCTTCTGCAAACCACTGTTCTAAATCTATACTGTCCTCCTGTTCTCGGGAAGGTTCAGGAGAACGGGGGGGGGGCACCACTCCTTCTCAGTCCAGCCCCTGACAAAATGTAAAAGTCAATAAACTTTATAACGCTGTGGTGTTCCAGTATGTGTTGTGCTTAGCTTGCACAAGCTCTTGCATTCCTGGATAGGGGCCTATTATGTAGAAGTTAGTTTCCCCCACCCCCCGAAGCTCATCCTGTAAATAGATAGGAAAAAGAAGGAGCAGCCCTTTTGGGGGGTCACTGATCTCTGGCACGGTTCTGTTTTTCTTCTTCGCTAGCTTGGCGCAAACAGCGGCGTCCACATCATCATCTTTGATGAAATCGATGCCATATGCAAGCAACGCGGGAGCATGGCAGGCAGCACCGGCGTCCACGACACGGTTGTGAACCAGCTGCTGTCAAAAATCGATGGGGTCGAGCAGCTAAACAACATCTTGGTCATTGGTATGAAAGCTATTTGTTCTGTTTTGGGGTGGGGGACTCTGCTGTAGTTTCCTGTCAGGCGTAGACTCTGCAAGGTTTGTGTTGGGCACCATTTGCTGTTCGAATGTCTTAATCTTCGGATTTTAGGGTACCTGAAATACACAAGAAGGTGGCCTCGGGCAAGCAGTTAAATTGGATTATGGCCAAGCTTTGCTTTGGGTGGATAGAGACTGACTGATATTTACTTCCAGTTTTAAGAATGATTTCATTCCTAAATGGATTATTCCAATCCCTAGGTTTTTGCAGTTCTTGCGGTAGACGAGGAAAATGCTGGCCAGTTTTTAAACTCACCCTTTTGACACTTAAGGAGGCATTGGAAGCTTTTAAATTATATAACTGACAGTAAAATCAATGTAAAGCCATATATGGTTTTATTGTGCATTGTAATTGTGAATGTTTTGTTCTTCTGTTGCAATTGGTTTGTTGTGCGTTTTTATTTTATAGTTGATTTTATAGTTGCAAAGCGCTTAGAAGCCAATAAAAGCGATAAAACCGGTCCAAAAGACACAGTGAGATTAAAACAGATTTCAGCTAAAATCTTGATCTACCTTCTGTAATAAATGTTTTAGGGAGCCATCAGAAAAGCATCAAGAGGTTTCCTGGTGGCTTCTCTGGAAGGGGAGATCCGCAAAAGAGGATGCTGTCTCTGAAAAGGCCTGTTCCTTTCAAAATACAGCCGTACCTTGGTTTGTGAACGCCTTGTGAGTTGAACGTTTTGGCTCCCAAAACACCGCAAACCTGGAAGTGAGTGTTCCGGTTTGCAAACGTTCTTTGGAACCCAAACATCTGGTGCTGGTTCCACGACTTCCGATTGGCTGCAGGAGCTTCCTGCAGCCAATCGGAAGCCGCACCTTGGTTTCCGAACGTTTTGGAAGTCATGCGGACTTCCAGAACAGATTCTGTTTGACTTCTGAGGTACATTATCAAAAAAAGATGTGCTGTGTTTAAATGCCCAATTATGTCCCCCCCCCTTCCTGATTATTGCGATTTTTCAATGGCAGAACTATCATTGAAACATGAGACCACCCCCATCCATAAAATGTTCCTGAAAACAATGTAGTCTGTACCTGAAACTAAGCTCATGGTATTAAACAAGGTAGCTGCAACCCCATGGCTCATAATATTAGAGTTCCTCAATGCCGAATATCTTGCCCACTCCTGGTTCGTGTTTGCTCTTGAAAGCATCTCTCCGCATAATATTCTAAGACTGTCTTAGCTCACTCTGGCCCGACTTTCCTGCATTTCTGCTCTGCCCTGCCCCTTTGCTGAACTGTAGGGAAGGACTTGTACAAATACTAGATGGTTCAGTTTGAAGACTACTTGATTAATGCCTGGTTTGCGAGAAAAGAATGCTTATTCTTATTTCTTATTATAACATTATTTATTATTATTATTATTATTATTATTATTATTATTATTATTATTATTATTATCCTTATAGCACCATAATTGTACCTGGCACCTTGGTTTGTATTTCTGTTTTACGAGACACCTCGTAAAATAAAATCTCTTGGCATTGTGTAGGATAAAAAATAAAACACTGAAATAAAAACCCTTTTGCAAGAAACAGGAGAGTAACATGAACAAGGCAGGGCTGTGCTCTGATTGTAAATTTCAGCAGAGGAGGAAGCAAACCAAGTAGTGGTTGGGGAAGGGTGGGGAAAGGGAAGGGTAAATTTGAATACTACCTAAACTTCCCAGTAGGATGACTCACCTTTATTTCTTAATATTTATACCTTGTTCCTTCCTGTGGGCTAAAAATAGGTTGTTGCAGTACTTCCAAACACACAAGGACCTCACGGTCTTAATAGCAAAGGAAGCATAAGAGCTTAGAAATAAATGAAGAAAATATAGACAGGCTTGCCCCTGAGTGCATATGGCGTATATCAGGCTTCCTCAACCTCGGCCCTCCAGATGTTTTTGGCCTACAACTCCCATGATTCCTAGCTAGCAGGACCAGTGGTCAGGAATGATGGGAATTGTAGCCTCAAAACATCTGGAGGGCTGAGTTTGAGGAAGCCTGCCATATATAATGCATTGATCTCCCCGTGCATTGAGACACATGGTGGGAGAGACACTTTGCTCTGGGAGAGTCATAGAATGGACAAAACGGTAAATAATGGGCTAAGTCTTAGATGCACTAAAAATGTAAGGGGTGAAGCAGCTGCAGTAGTTTCCCTTGCCTTGTCTGTTCAAAGAAGCAAAGAGAAGCCTTTACTTCTTAATCCTAAAAGGTTGTCCAAGGAGTGATCTGCATGTTACCATGTGTGTGTGGAGGGGGTGTTATTTGTGTAAGCAGTCAAACATCAGCTGGCAGCTGGCAGTGCTCTGCTGCTTAAACATCTCCAGAGCATCTTTTGGAATCTTAGGTACAGTTAAACCTCAGTTTTTGGACGTCTCAGCTGCTGAACGTTTCAGAAGCTGAATGCCAAAAGCCCGGAAGTGAATGCTTCCATTTTCGAACATGCCTCGGAAGTCAAATGGCTTCTGAGGCGCGTTTCTCAATTTCCCCCATTGAACTTGCTGGTGTCCCTTTGATACTCGGTTTCCGAATGTTTCGGAATTCAAACGGCCTTCTGGAACAGATTATGTTAGAAAACCGAGGTTCCACTGTGCCTTGGAAGTCAAACGGAATCCGTTCCGGAAGTCTGTCCGACTTCCGAAGCATTCGAAAACCAAAGCGTGGCTTCCGATTGGCTGCAGGAAGCCCCTGCAGCCAACCGGAAGTCGCTGAAGCCCCATCAGACGTTCGGCTTCCAAAAGAACGTTAGTAAACCGGAACACTCACTTCCGTCTTTCGATCGTTTGGGAGCTGGAACGTTCGACTTCCAAGGCGTTCAGGAGCCGAGGTACGACTGTACTGCTGGATGTGCTGCAATTTAGCCCCGTGAGCTTGCTGGCTGACACACATTCTGATCAATAGACATCACCACCCCCACAAACACCCCCAATGTGTGAGCAAAGCAACCTCAGCTGTAATGTTTGAAATGGCTCTTGCCTCATCCTCTCGAAGGAACCATTGCACATCGCCATTTGTCCTTGGGGAAACGGGGACTCTACAAAGAGGGGCTAAGGGGTGACAGTGGTCCTTGGGCTCAAGCTATTGAAGCTGCTCTTGGTGCTTTTACTAACGGCTTCTGTCTGATACATAGGAATGACCAACAGGCCGGACCTGATAGATGAGGCTCTCCTGCGACCTGGGCGACTGGAGGTGAAAATGGAGATTGGTAAGTAAGTTGAGGGAATGCTCATGGCCACAGGCTGATGGTGTGAACCAGAAAAAGAACCAAAAACTTGTTCGATTTGAGCAGACTTGCAAGTGAGTAAATGAGTACATAGAAGTTATCATTCTCGCCATTTTTTGTTTTGTTTTGCTGGCCTTCCCAGCTGCTTTCTGCATGCCGGAGGAGGAGGAGGCTGTAAGCTTCTGTGATTTTAAACCCTGGCTTGTTCTCGTTAACCATAGTTTAAGTAAGCCACAGTTTCTCCAAGCCTGGGTGTCATGGGGAACTGGGGTTAGTTCATTTAATTACTTCATCTCTATACTGCCTGATGTTCAGTGGGGGGTTTACAATATTAAAAATGCATAATATAAAACGAACATCTAGAACAGAGTTTTAAACATCACAAGATAAAATGACAGAGGAAACAGCAGTGCATATGATATTAAAAAACTATTAAAAAAAACCATTTCCACCCCAAATGGCCTTGGTGAATAAAAATATATTCATCTGATGCTGAAATGCAGAGGTCCCACTACTGAAAAGGCCCTCTCTTTAGTAGCTGTCTTCCTTAATTCATTTATTGGGTCACCTACAGAAGGGCCTCAGAAGGTGACCTTACAGGCAGGCATCCCCGAACTTCGACCCTCCAGATGTTTTGGACTACAATTCCCATCTCGCCCGACCACTGGTCCTGTTAGCTTTGGATCATGGGAGTTGTAAGCCAAAACATCTGGAGGGCCGCAGTTTGGGGGTGCCTGGTCTAGGTAGTAAAAAAATAGTGGTTCACAAAATACAAGGAGAGTGAGCACACAAGCTTGAGAATTGCCAAGGCTCATGTGCATATGTCTGAGATCCACCAATTTGATGTCCCATCAGTGCCCTCTGAGCGACCCTTTTCATTCTAGATGAAGCTAGAGTGCTTCTTGCGCTGCAGCACCTAGTACAGTATTGCGGCCGTGAAACAGAGCATTGTTTTCCAACGCAAATAATTCACAGTGTTGATGATCTCTTTTAGGTTTGCCGGATGAAAAGGGCCGGCTGCAGATTCTTAACATCCACACCTCAAGGATGCGGACCCACGATCTGTTGGCTCCAGATGTTGACATTTCGGAGCTGGCTGTGGAAACCAAGAACTTCAGTGGCGCTGAGCTTGAGGGTCTGGTCCGCGCAGCACAATCCACTGCTATGAACAGACACATCAAGGTTTGCTTCTTCCCACCCCAGCTCTTCAGATATTGGCTATCTTCTTCTTCTTCTTCTTCTTCTTCTTCTTCTTCTTCTTCTTCTTCTTCTTCTTCTTCTTCTTCTTCTTCCTCTTCCCCCTCCTCCTCCTCCTCCTCCTCCTCCTCCTCCTCCTCCTCCTCTTCTTCTTCTTCTTCTTCTTCTTCTTCTTCTTCTTCTTCTTCTTCTTCTTCTTCTTCTTCTTCTTCTTCCTCCTCTTCCTCCTCCTCCTCCTCCTCCTCCTCCTCCTCCTCTTCTTCTTCTTCTTCTTCTTCTTCTTCTTCTTCTTCTTCTTCTTCTTCTTCTTCTTCTTCCTCCTCCTCCTCCTCCTCCTCCTCCTCCTCCTCCTCCTCCTCCTCCTTCCTCTTCTTCCTCCTCCTCCATTCAATAATGCTGCTGAACATCTCTCCTGCCTTGGTTAAAGAAAGAGGTGGGCCTTCTCGGATCTCAACCCAGAGCTTCCCTTTCTACTCCCAGCCTCCCACCGTGGGAGATCTTCCCTTCCCAGCCTCTCACACAGGGTCCTTCACCAGCCAGCTGTCGCCTTCAACTGTGCACAGTCTCCTCATTAACCCAGAGTACGGGGCAACAAGTAGGGATGCGTGTGGTGTGTGGTCTAAACCACTGAGCCTTGGGCTTGCCGATCAGAAGGTCGGCGGTTCAAATCCCCATGATGGGGTGAGCTCCCATTGCTCAGTCCCAGCTCCTGCCAACCTAGCAGTTCAAAAGCACACAAAAACGTGCAAGTAGATAAATAGGTACCGCTCTGGCAGGAAGGTTAACAGCGTTTCCATGCGCTGCTCTGGTTTCGGTGTTGCGTTGTGCCAGAAGCGGCTTAGTCATGCTGGCCACATGACCCGGAAAAACTGTGGACAAACGCCGGCTCCCTCGGCCTGTAAAGTGAGATGAGTGCTGCAACCCCAGAGTCGTCTGCAACTGGACTTAACATTCAGGGGTCATTTACCTTTTACCTTTTTAGGGGACAACAAAAGCAAAACAAAGCAAGAGCAAAGCAAAAAAAGGAAAAGGAACAAAAAGATTAAAGTAAAAAACGAATGAGGAAGTAATAAAGGGGAAGGATTAGGAGGTGGGGGGGTTGGTTTGCACCTCTCCAGTCACTGAATACAGTTGTACCTTGGTTGACAAACGGCTTAGTTGCCGAATGTTTCGGTTTTCGAATGATTTTCGGAAGCCGAATGTCCAGCGCGCCTTGGTTTTTGTATGGTTCCAGGGAGTCGAACGGACTCCCAGAACGCATTCTGCTCATCAACCAAAGTATGACTGTCCTGGGAGCCCTTCCCCATCCCACTGTTGGTGTCTGAACTTTCACAAGGTATTGCCACACACTTTTTCTCTGCAGCTCTAAGGAGGGACTAAGATTACGTGAGACACAACGAAGCTTTCAACAGAAGACTCGTTGCTTTTTGCATGTACTGAACCTATAGATCTGCACAGGGGCGTCTTTCTGTGCACAGTTGTGCAGAAAAGTTAAGCACATGTGTTGCTGTTCAGCTCCCGGAGCTGAGGTTTCAAGATGGGATGTAGTTGGTGTTTGTCTCTTCCCCCTGTCCCCTTTAAAAAAAAAAAAGTTGTAAAGGTCACTGTGCCTTTAATAGGAAATGAGTGATGCAAGCTGCGAAATGTCAGAGTGAGAAGGTTAGAGATTAGCTGGAACATGCAAAATCAGGGTTTGCTATTGAAGGGTGTTGAAATGCTTAATTTTTTTTGTTAGCTTGCCACAGGTGTAGGGCCAGGAATGCAACCTGGAACAGGCAGGCATTGGCGTACACGTTTTAATGCTGTGCAGTGATTTCAGGAGGGGGGAAGAGTGCTGTGGCCAGTTGCTGGCTTGAAAAGGCACCCTAAAGATTTGGTGGCGATGGGGTCCAGACCCTTGGCTCCACTGACATCTCTCTCTCACACACCCCACACACAAAAAAGCCCTTCGGGTTTGCATTACCAAGCTAGTTACCCTCTGCAGGTTTGCCGACCTGTTCACATCCTCAACAGGAACCACCTGAAGACTGTACACAAACCCCCCTGTTGTGTAAGAGCACCACAGGAAAGAAGGCCAGGAATGGGGAACATGTGCACCTTCAGATGCTGTTGGACACAACCCCCTTCAGCCCCACCCAGCATAGTAAAGGACCAGGGGATTATGGGAGTTGCAGTCCAGCAACACCTGGAAGAAGAAGAAGAAGAGTTTGGATTTGATATCCCGCTTTATCACTACCTGAAGGAGTCTCAAAGCGGCTAACATTCTCCTTTCCCTTCCTCCCCCACAACAAACACTCTGTGAGGTGGGTGGGGCTGAGAGACTTCAGAGAAGTGTGACTAGCCCAAGGTCACCCAGCAGCTGCATGTGGAGGAGGAGCGGAGACGCGAACCCGGTTCCCCAGATTAGGAGTCCACCGCTCTTAACCACTACACCACACTGGAAGGCCATGGAGCTCAGTTTGAGGATTCAAAGCAGCCATCTTGACAGGTTCTCATCATTAGAGGGGATCAGCAAAATATGACCGGGTAGGATGCAAAGAGAGATGGGAAGAAAAGGGGAAAGACCCATGCAATTCTGCTTCCAAGCTTCTTTTTATCCTCAAATTTCCCCCTTCCGTTTCAACGGAAGCTGAGGCTCTTTAGAGTTTTGCAGGGCTTCGAAAGAGTCTCGCCTCTTGACCTCAGCAGCTTTCTTTGTGAACACATGCCTCCAGCTGGTGCTCTCACTCGCTCTCTCTTTTTGGAAATATTTTTTATTCGGTTTTACAAATGCAAATTTGTAACAAATACCATTATAGCTCCATCTAAAGAGATTCCCCTGAATCTCCGGACTTACCCCCCCATCCCCTCCATGGGTCCTAATGTCAGCATTTACACCTGCGTATCAATCCATTATCCACATATTTTATCCATCCGAGTTATCCATAGCCTTTGTTACCTTACAAGTGAGTTTAAAATCCTGCTCATGTTTCCATCTGCTTACAATGATCTCCTAAGTAAATTATAAATTTTCCCCATTCTTTTCTGAAGTTCTTGTCCTCTTGGTTCCTGAGCTTTCCAGTTAATTTTGCCATTTCAGCATAGTCCCATCAAATTGGTTTGCCATTCTTCCTGGTCAGAATTGTTTCTTCCTCCCATTTCTGGACTAGTAACATCTGTGCGGCTGTTGTCGCATACATCAAAGTGTTGGTGCTGACCTTTAAAGCCCCAAATGGCCTCGGTCCAGTATACCTGAAGGAGCGTCTCCACCTCCATCATTCTGCCCGGACACTGAGGTCCAGCACCGAGGGCCTTCTGGCGGTTCCCTCGTTGCGAGAAGCCAAGTTGCAGGGAACTAGGCAGAGGGCCTTCTCGGTGGTGGCGCCTACCCTGTGGAACGCCCTCCCAACAGATGTCAAAAAGGAAAACAACTACCAGACTTTTAGGAGACATCTGAAGGCAGCCCTGTTCAGGGAGGCTTTTAATGTTTAGTAGATTATTGTGTTTTATTCTTCTGTTGGAAGCCGCCCAGAGTGGCTGGGGAGACCCAGCCAGATGGGCGGGGTATAAATAATAATTATTATTATTATTATTATTATTATTATTATTATTATTATTATTATTATTATTATCATCAATAGTCTTTTCTGGTCCTTTGGGATCTCGGTACCTATGATCCCTAATAAAAATGCTTCTGATTCCGGCCGGCTGTCTCACTAACATGCCATCTCCTCTTGCGATCAGGCCACCACCAAAGTGGAAGTTGACATGGAGAACGCAGAGTGCCTGCAGGTGACAAGGGTAGACTTCATGACTTCTCTGGAGAATGACATCAAGCCGGTGAGCGAGCCCCTTTTAATCCCACAGACACTCGTGTTGCTCCCCTCTGTGGAAGACCAGAGGCAGGTTGGAATGAGCCGGCAATGACTTCCTGATTTTGCACCATCTCCTTTTCTTCAACCTGCAGGCGTTTGGGACCAATCAGGAGGATTATGCAAGCTACATCATGAACGGCATCATGAAATGGGGTGACCCTGTCACTCGGGTGCTGGAGGACGGGGAGCTTCTTGTTCAACAGGCCAAAAACAGTGACCGTACCCCGTTGGTCAGCGTCCTTTTGGAAGGTAGGTTTCCCTCTCCACATTATCTTCTCAGCCAGATTAGGACTGGAGAACCTGATGTCATATGATGCCAGGTAACTGAACATTCAAGCCAGGGCAAGATTCTCTCTTTGCAGGCCTGGCTAGCTGCAGAGGACGAATTGGGAATACAGTTGAAGTGTGCTCCCAGTTGTTCCTTTGCAAGCCAAACTAAGCCATGCAAGGAAAGAGGAAAAGTTGTCAGATTCAAAAAGTGCTGTATTTTGCCCGCAAAGGAAAAGCCGCCCTCCTCCTGAGTCCTCTTTGCTTCCAGTTCTGACTTAAAGTTTCACAGGGTGTTGGGCAGCTTGAAGCTTCATCATGCCTGTGAAAGGTGGGTCATCCAAATGGTCTGACGAGGCTCATTATGGGCTACATGCCGTCCACTCCTACAGCCATTACAGCAACATTGCTTGACTTAAGTACTTTCTAGCACTTGAGAACTCATGTAATTTGGAAGGGAAAAGTACTGGAATTGTCAGAGATCAAGCAAAAGTATGTTTGGTGCCCTGCTGGGAAAAGAAGACTCATG
The DNA here is from genome assembly GCF_963506605.1 of Zootoca vivipara. Lineage (NCBI taxonomy): Eukaryota > Metazoa > Chordata > Lepidosauria > Squamata > Lacertidae > Zootoca > Zootoca vivipara. The sequence goes on from NC_083288.1 coordinate 13,937,680, forward strand.
TTTTCAGGGAATCAGTGAGCACTGTTCTGTCACTGATTCCCTCACTGATAACTCGCCATGGCTCAAGTCAGACATCACGTCAGACCATGTTAAGGAAGCTGATTGACGTGATTTCAGTTAACAGGATGTGTTATGTAATCAGCCAGCAAACCAAAATTGGAAACCATGGTTTGAAATGACTTTGCAAACCATGATTCGGACTAACCATGGTTTAGTGGGATGTATGGCTCCAAATAAAGCCATTGCTCTACTGCCACAGACTCCTACAACCTTGAATTCATGAATCCGGGTGTAGCTCTGAACCGTGATTTGCCTTTTGTGCATTTGAGAGCACAAACTATAGATTGGTTGCTTAACGATGGTTAGTGCAAACCATGCTTAGTTCAGACCACCATTGCCATGTTTCTTTGGCCAATGGGATGTGAGGCACACAGAGCAGAATCCTTGCTCTGCTGTGAGTACCCATCTTCAAGGACACTCAGAACTGCACATTCAAAACTGCAACACTGCTCAATGGGCACCTGATCAGAATAATTTGAGTTGCAGGTCAGGCTATGCAATATTCTAGATCCATGACAAAACAGTAAAAAACAAACAAACCATGGAAACGAATGGGCATCTTTCCCAAGTGAAATTGGATGGTTTCAGCCTGGACACGCAACTTTTAATTTTCCTTGAGCCTTGTTGAATTTGCTGTGACCTCTTACTCAGTTCTGCCTGTCCTGTGATCCTTGCAGGTCCCCCACACAGCGGAAAGACGGCCTTGGCTGCAAAGATTTCAGAAGAATCTAACTTCCCATTTATCAAGATCTGCTCTCCAGATAAGATGATCGGCTTTTCAGAAACTGCCAAATGCCACGCGATGAAGAAGGTATATTTTGCGAATCCCTTCCACGCCACATTTTTTTGTTTGATGTCACAGGCATTGTGTCTGTTTCCCTACTACTCCGTCTATGTTATGTGCTACTTTCAAATTTATAAAATGATGCCGCAAACTATAGAAAGTTGTGTGGCAAGGTCCCGCCCCCGCCCCCGCCCCCCTGCCCCCGAGGTTGAATAAAGACACTTGACATCAGTATTTTAGGTTAATGGGTTAAAAAAGGCCTGAGGTTGAATAAAGACACTTGACATCAGTATTTTAGGTTAATGGGTTAAAAAAGGCCACAACTTTATTGGTTACAGATTGTGAGCGGTTTTGGCTTAGGCATTGGACCGAACCAACTATATCTGAGTCCTGCCCATCTGTGCGGAGTCCGTGAAGGGTTAACCACCAGTAGGGGGAGTCCTGCTGATGCACATCAACTAGGAGCTCTGGGGCTCTGGGGCCACTGATAGGGGTCGTCCCTTTGGCCCTAGCCTCCCCAGGCTTCAGACAGGGCCACGCCCCCGGAATTCCTTAACGGAATACCCTTCAATGTGTGGGGGAGATGATGGCCCTGCCTCCCCATCTCTCTTCTCCAGCAATATTCCAATGCCTAACCACCAAACCTTACAAAGTTGTGACGATTTACTACAAGGTAGGCGAAAGCCAAGTGACGGAGCCAATTTGCCAAGTGGGGAAAGTCCTACCAGGCCCCTCAACGGTGACAAACCGGAGTCCATAGCAAGGTCAAGAGATGAGATAGCCTAAAGGGCGGGAGGGTGGGAAAACCAGAGCAGCTGGAAGCGCGGAAAGGGGTGAGATTCCCCGACGCGTCCTGCTTAAATCAAGCAGGCCACACCCCCAGAGCCAATCGGCTTGGTTGCCTGGGCAGTGACGCAGCCGGGAATCCCCCCCCCCAATTGCGCAGGGCCGACCACACCCCTGCGCACGTGAAGGGGTCGTGAGTGCCTGCAACCCCACCTCCTCCTAAGGCGGAAGTGGCTTTATCAGGAATAGATATTGAGTAAGATCATGCTCAGTTGAATGGAACGCACAAAGAATTAAAAAAATGCAGTAAATCAAAAGGAAGCTACCTTCCATTTTCCTGGCTTAAGAAGGAAATAAAAGGCAGCCACGTGGAACCCTCACAGAAAGAGAGTAAGATGAAGCAGAAGTCCCCTAATGGGATGAATACATAGGGCAAAGAAAAGATTGACTTTAGAATCCTAAATATTATTCCATCCCTAGAAAGCGCATATTCCCCAGGGACATCTGAGCCACAGTTAATTTTATGGCCTTCCAAATGTGGGGAAATTGCTGCTTTTTAATTGCTTTTCACCAGGATCTGCACTGGGGGGGGGGGGGGAGAGGGAGGGAGGTAGTTCGAAAGAACTGAATACGGACAAGTAGAGAGGCAGCTTGGTTTTCCCCCCCAAAATGGGGGCATTTCCTTTCAAGAATTCCAAATATCTAACAACCTCTCCAGAGGAGGAGAGCAAAATTGCTGGCAATATATAATGTGCATGATATTTCTTCATTAATCTCCGTGTTTTTAGAAAAAAAGACTTCAAAACACCTGTTCTTCAGGCTTGACTGTGCCTGTTCAGGGACGGCAACCATTGCCAAGTTGTTGCTCCTGGAATTTGTCTCGCATTCTAAGAATTTTTTTTCACAGCCTTAGAATACGGCTGCGTTTTGTATGGACGCCAACTGTGGATTTGGCTTTTGTCTGCTCCTTCAAAGCAAATAAATAAATCATGTGTTCGTAACTAAGGATTTAATTTCTACCCCTCATGGGTCGTTGTCCCCCCCCCTTTAGTAGCTAAGAGGTATAAATTTTAACTTTTTGCTTTCCGAAAAACAGATCTTTGAGGATGCTTACAAGTCTCAGCTCAGCTGCGTGGTGGTGGATGACATTGAAAGACTCCTAGGTGAGAGATGGAGATGACTCTGGGGGGTCTTGCGTGAGGTGTTTCCCTTCTGTAGCCTTTTCCCCCATCCCAGTGTTTTTGTTACTGGAGCACCTGAACCCAACAGAGGTGGCAGCGTGTTACTCAAGTAGGTGGCTGTCGAGGGCAGGTTGAAGCAAAGACCAGGGAAGAACGTTGAAGGCCCTCTGTGCATAGACAAGAGCCAGTCTCTTATTTGCTTGGGCAAATCTGACATAGAAACCTTTAGAGCAGGGCTAGAGAACCAGTAGCCCTCCCTATAGTTCTGCACTCCCATCGTTTGTGACCGGCAGCCATGCTGGTTGGCACTAATGGAGAGTTTTGCCGTTGGCATCAGTCCGTCTCGAGAAACGATGGAGTGCGCCTCCACGGGCAAAGTCAAATAACCGTTGCCTTAACACCACCCATGTGATGGTGTTAAGCCTGGGCAGTTTGTATGGAGATCCCAGGCTGCCCAGAGGACAAGATGCCCCCTCTCGGCCTCGCCGATGTGGTCCTAAGGAAAGCAGCTTGGCACCAGCTTGGCTGCAGGAGTTGCTGGAAGGCACCACCCAACCATCTTAGGGCCCCCACTCTGGATTTGTATAGGGTTTACTCCAGTGTTTCCCAAACTTCCCAAACCCCAGAGTCGGTCACGACTGGACCTAATGGTCAGGGGTCCCTTTACCTTTGGGACCCAGGTGGCGCTGTGGTTAAACCACTGAGCCTAGGGCTTGCTGATCAGAAGGTCGGCGGTTCGAATCCCTGTGACGGGGTGAGCTCCCATTGCTTGGTCCCAGCTCCTGCCCACCTAGCAGTTCGAAAGCACGTCAAAATGCAAGTAGATAAATAGGAACCGCTACAGCGGGAAGGTAAACGGCGTTTCCATGTGCTGCTCTGGTTTGCCAGAAGCGGCTTTTTCATGCTGGCCACATGACCTGGAAGCTATACGTCGGCTTCCTCGGCCAATAATGCGAGATGAGCACGCAACCCCAGAGTCGGTCACAACTGGACCTAATGGTCAGGGGTCCCTTTACCCTTTACCTTTACTCCAGTGTTTCCCAAACTTGGGTCTCCAGCTGTTGTTTTTTTTGGACTACAACTCCCATCATCCCTAGCTAGAAGGACCAGTGGTCAGGGATGATGGGAATTGTAGTGTGAAAACAGCTGGAGACCCAAGTTTGGGCAGCACTGGTTTATTCCTTAGCCTTTTCTTAGCCCTACCAAAGACAGAAGGCAGCAGAGGTTTAGGATCAGAGTTCTCCTTCTCCTCGTTGGGCTGCCTTCCCAGGTTGATGCGACCCACCTGCCCCTCTCTTCCCTCTACAGCACGTGCAGAAAGAAAACTGTGGCCCTCCTTATGTCCAACAACATCAGGAGGACTGGAATTTTTTCAGCCCTGCTGCTGTCTCCACCGCCCCTACCCAGAGCTGGGGGACAGCATACAAGCTGAACGCCTGCCTTACGTCCCTGCAGGCCCCACCCAGACCTGAAAAGAGTGCAAGGCGCTTAGCAGCACCGACCCAGACACCAACATTTGAAATAGAGCCGCAATTGAACTTGGCTGGAGCTCAGCGAGTCACCTTGCCACCTTTCCTCTTTCAGATTACGTCCCGATCGGCCCACGGTTCTCCAACCTGGTGTTGCAGGCTCTTCTGGTGTTGCTGAAGAAAGCGCCCCCTCATGTAAGTCTCCCTTTCCCCCAGCAGAGCGGAATGTTTGCAAACTCATTCAATGGGAAAGCTGAGCAGGGCCCATTCACAAATACTTATCCGTTTTGATACGTTCTGTCGAGGTGGCCCGGGTGTTGCACAGGAGGGCCATGCCGTATGAGGGAAACCTTGCCGGCTGGTAGGGCAAGTCTTTCTGACTCTAAAGCCTTAAACAGCCTTGGCCCAGTATACCTGAAAGAGCATCTCCACCCCATTGTTTAGCCCGGACACTGAGGTCCAGCTCTGAGGGCCTTCTGGCGGTTCCCTCCCTGCGAGAAATGAGGTTACTGGGAAGCAGGCAGAGGGCCTTCTTGGTGGTGGCGCCCGCCCTGTGGAACACCCTCCCATCAGTTGTGTAGCAATGCCCTCCGATCAGTGTAATAATGACACGTGACACAGAATTTAAAGGTTAATTGGGTGGTTCAGGCCACAACTTTATTAAATATGCATGTTGAGCGGAATTGGCTTAGGCGTTGGAACCTATCAGACTAAATCCGACTCCAACCCGTGTGTTGAAGTCCGTGAGAAGTTAACCACCAGTAAGGAACCCGGCGATGCCGATCAACCGGAACTCCTTCTGTGGCCACCGTACGGGGCGTGCCTTACGGCCCTGGCGACTCCAGGCTCTGGACCAAGCCTCGCCCCCGGAATCCTTTAACGGAATTACTTCTCCAAATTTGGGCAGGTGATGACGCAATCTGCCCCTCCTCCATCTTATTGTTATGCAAATTTCCAACGCCTAACCGCCTAAACTAAGTTGTGACGACATGCTACGAGGTAGGCGAAAAACCCATCATGGCTAGCCCAGTATGGGAAAAGTCCTACCCGGTCCACTGACTAACCAGGCAACCGACTAGGTCCGTAGCAGCGCCCCCTATTCTCTTTTTAAGGGGCGGGTGGGCGGGTGCTTCTGCTCGCGCTGGCGAAATAAGAGGGAGAGAGCGAGCTCCGGCCGCGCAGTGGGGTTTAAACCCCGCGGCCCCGCCCCCTCGTCCCTATTGGACAAGGGCGCGGGTGACGCAGGCGGGTACTTCCATTGCGTGGGGGCTGACACTGCAGCCCCCACGCAATGGACTCGTCGGGCTGCCCACAACTCCACCTCCGGCAAAGGCACGGAAGTGGTTTTGTGTAGCAATGCCCTCCGATCAGTGTAATAATGACACGTGACACAGAATTTAAAGGTTAATTGGGTGGTTCAGGCCACAACTTTATTAAATATGCATGTTGAGCGGAATTGGCTTAGGCGTTGGAACCTATCAGACTAAATCCGACTCCAACCCGTGTGTTGAAGTCCGTGAGAAGTTAACCACCAGTAAGGAACCCGGCGATGCCGATCAACCGGAACTCCTTCTGTGGCCACCGTACGGGGCGTGCCTTACGGCCCTGGCGACTCCAGGCTCTGGACCAAGCCTCGCCCCCGGAATCCTTTAACGGAATTACTTCTCCAAATTTGGGCAGGTGATGACGCAATCTGCCCCTCCTCCATCTTATTGTTATGCAAATTTCCAACGCCTAACCGCCACTCGAGCCCCCCCAGGCTCGCCGCCAATCCGCTCACATGTTATGACCACCTAGATATTGATTTCAGCACAACCCTAGTTAACAGTTTAGCACTCGATTGATTCGTTATAGGGGATGAATCCAGTTATTATCGGGGAAGTGTGACCCTACTCTCTTATTCGCCTAATTAAGATCTACAATATCCAGGACATCTCGAATGGCAGCAATAACGTTCAGTAGCCAGGCGTCATTCCCGATCGGAGAAAGGTGAACGCCATCATCGCGATAAAGGGCTGCTTCACTTCGTTTTAAGGTGGGATGCTGTATAACCCGGCCATTCAAGGATAACACTCTGCGGGCCACGACTGAGTTCAAAAGCCTCCTGGATTTGTTCAAGGCTTTGGGGCACCGGCCATCACGCCAACAGCGCCTTTCCAGCAAAGAGGACCACAGTAACGTCATCCGCGGGAAGCTCTCCCTCATAACGTCAAAATCTTTGAATATATGTTTCCTCAAATCGACCGCGTTGCGATAAGCCAGGTCGTTTTCACCGAGTTGCACAATCAGGACATCTGGGGGACCAAGTGAAGCAGCCCGAGCCTGGATGATCGGCAGCAACTCGATCCAGCGCATACCCCTTCTGGATATCCAGGAAACCTCCACATTTTCTGGGAGGCCGAGCCCGCATCCCAGACCAACTTCGATTGCTCTTCTCTGGGCCCAGTGCACTATGCTGTGCCCCGCTATCCAAACCCGGATGAAATGGTAACCTGAAACATAAAGATGAAAAGTCGGATCAGCACTGCCAGCAGAGTCACCAGAGTCAACCTACGTACGAATGTACCTTTTGTAAGCATTCGACTTCCATCTCCCTATCTCCTGGATCCTTTCCGATGACAAGCCTAGGTGCATAGCGGAAGTGGCAGCGCCAATTCTAAAGGAGTGGGCAGAAAATTCGGTGGGGTTGTACCCGCAAGCCGCAATGGCTTTGCGAAGTACCCTGGTAAACTGTTGACGAGTGAGCCGAGCACCCTCATGGTGAATGAGTAACGGGCCAGGACCCGGCGGACGGAGATAAAGATACCGTCTAGTGTCCTTCACTGGACAAGGACCAGAGGCGGCTGTTGCCGGGAGGCGAATGCTAGCGCCTCTCCCCCTCTGGTCCGTCTTTGAGTGGCGGACGTGCACAATAACTTGGGTTTCGGACAGTGATAGATCCTGCAATAATAGACCCCGGGTGACACCATCGGGGTGGTCCTCACACACCACTTCCCCGACCCTAAGGGCCCCGAAGTAAGCTATCGAAAAGGCTGCGGAAAACAGTCGTGCTTCAAACTTGGACCAACAAAGAGTTCTCAATTGCCTGTGGATTTGGGTAAGCATCTCAAATGTGATGGGCCGCCTGGAATCGGCAACGGGGGGCTGCAGCCTACGCCAGCCTTCCATTGCTCTACGCAAATGGAAGTTGTCGCACGGGTCGGTGAGATAAAGAGATTTCGAGAAAAAGGTGATAGCTGCAGTGTGGGTGCCAAGAGTCTTGGCGGCGCGACCCAGCCCTCTGAGGTATACCACGTATTGCATAACCTCCTCGGGGGTTGGTGGACTCTCGAGGCGCACACCAGCGCCCTTCTGCCGGAAGGCGAGGAAGTCCGCCCAAGCCCGTTTATAGGAGCTGAGGGTGGCGGGGGCCACGGAAGCAAATACTCCCTTTAGGATCTCCCGTTTCCAAGGTTCCATAGGTGTTCCGGGAACCTCTCTGGACACTGCTGCGCATCTGGTGCTAATGAGCGGAAGCGGTCCATCTGGAAACGAGACAAAGCATCTGCGATATTATTATTCTGCCCCGGCACGAATTTGGCTGAGAAGTGCATATTTAACTCGAGACTGCGCAGCACAAAATGACGTAGGAGGGCTGACACCCTCTCCGACCGCGACGATTGCCTGGTAAGCACACTGACTACCGCTTGATTGTCCGTGTTGAAGCAGACTCTTCGGTTCCTGAAGTCGTCCGACCAAAGATGCACTGCTACCACTATGGGAAAGAATTCTAGAAATGTTAAATCCCGAGTAATGTCTGTGTTTTTCCAACTGGGAGGCCAAGGTTCCGCACACCATCTCCCTCTGAAATATACCCCGAAACCCAATGCGCCCGCTGCGTCAGAATGAATCTGAAAGTCCGAATATAGAGTAATGTTATCCTGCCATAAAGATACACCATTGTAGTGCTCTAAAAAGGATAGCCAGTTCACCAGGTCCGCTTTCACTCCTTTAGGTAAGCGAGCCCTATGAAACGGTCGGGTTAGTCCTACAGTGAGCCTGGCAACCCTCAGGCAAAAGGGGCGTCCAGGTGAGATTACTCTACAAGCGAAATTAAGGTGCCCTAGTAGCGATTGAATTTGCCTCAAGGTGACTTTTTTGCGGGGGATAAGCTGTCTAATCAATTCCCTAAGGGCTGTGAGTTTTTCAGCCGGCAAACGCGAGGTTTGGGCTACCGTATCCAATTCAATGCCTAAATACGTCAAACGAGACACAGGTCCTTCAGTTTTTTCAGCTGCTAGCGGCACCCCCAGTTCACTTGTAAGGGCAGCAAAGGCCTCCATGAGGTCTGCGCAATCAGTACTGTGTGCTCCCCCCACGAAAAGGAAGTCATCCAGGTAGTGTGTGACACCCGATAGACCAGTCCTAGCACGAAGGGCCCAGTCCAGGAATGTGCTAAATGTTTCAAAGGCCGAACAAGCGACGGAACATCCCATGGGCATAGCTTTGTCGATGAAATAAGCGCCCTCGAACCTAAAACCCAACCATTTGTAGTCGTGGGGGTGTACAGGAAGGAGGCGGAAGGCCGATTCGATATCGCACTTCGCCATCATGGCCCCTTTGCCGAACTGGCGAACCAGCTTCACAGCGTGGTCAAAGGAGGCGTATTTTACCGTACAAAGCTCTTGCGGGATACCGTCATTAACTGAGCTACCCCTAGGGTGAGAGAGATTATGAATCAACCTGAATTCTCCCGGGGCCTTTTTAGGAACTATGCCCAGCGGGGAAATGTGAAGGTTAGCTATAGGTGGAGTTAAAAATGGGCCCGCGACCCGGCCCGCCGATAGTTCTTTATTTATTTTCTTGATGGCTATGTCGGGTCGCTCCCTAACTGACTTTTGATTTGGTGGGTCAGTTGTGGAAGGCGGGATCTGGACAGGGATGCGAAACCCTAAAGAGAAACCCTCCTCAAGGTACACTGCCGCAGATCTGTTAGGGTATAGGGCTAGCAATTTTTTTAAGGGATTTAATTTAACTGGGGAGTAGGCCTTGACTAAAGAACAGTTAGAATCTATTCTGACCTGAGGTTGCCCCGTGGGAGGCACCGGGGGGGTATCTGGGGCCCTGGTGAGAATTGCCCCTGGCCCCCCGAAAGGACTGTTTCCCCTTGAAGCAGGATACCCCCGGATGCTGACCCAAGCACTTCTCACACTCGTGAGTATATTTGCAGTTGGGCCTCTGGCATAGTCCTTTATTGAACTCCCAACAGACCCTACGCCGCGGGTCTTTTTTGGGCTCAAACCTGCCTGCTTTCGGGGGGTCAGTTTGTTTCTTCTCCACATACGGCACTACATGGTTACTCCAGTAGTGTTGGTGTCGTTGGTCCCAACGCGTTTTTGGGTTTTTTGAAGCATTCCTGCGGAAGTCTTCGTCGTAGTTCAAAGCTGCCGTCTCCCCTGCCATCTTGTGAGCCAACCTAACGTCGGCCATGTATGCAAACAGGTGCACCGCTCGCTTTGGGTAAGCCGCCGAGATCACGGCCGCCCAAATGTGTATGCCCTCTAGCCAATTCTCGAAAGTGCGGTCGGCACGAGGCGTCCTATATCGCCGACCCCTGTAATCCCGGCGCTTCTCCCCTTTCCCCATCATCTGAGTCAGAGGAAGAATGGTGAACACATCGATATAGTCCCCATTTAAAAATTTTTCCCTCTTTTTGTCTGACAGATGAGAACCCAAAAGGATATCTGTGTCCGAGTTCGTGGCGTACTTTTCGTCGGGAATTAACGCACCGTCGCGCCACTCCAGTGTACCCCTAAATGACTTGCGATGGGAGCTGGCCCTCCTTTTATGCACCCAGAGGGGGAAACCCATCTGGTCTTCCCCCACACCCCAATAATCCTCCATAGGGATTTCGCATTCCGAATCCGAGGACGTACCTGTGTCGTCATCCGAATCGTCTCTTCTGCTCCTCTTACGTTTCTCCGACTTTTTCTTCGCCTTTCCTCCATGGCGTCGGTCATCTCCGTCCCGCGACTCCGCGACTCCGCCAGACGCGCGCCCCGCCGCCTCGTCATCCGTGGTCGAATCGCGCGCTTGCACCCCCTGCTGTGCCGCAGCCGCCGCGGGCTGGGTCCCCTGCTGACCTGAAACAGACTGGGCCGCCCCGCTAAGAGAGCCAGGCCCCTGAGACCCTGAAGCCACTGATTGCTGGCTGGGAGTGTTGGAGCGCGCTCTCTGCGACCGGGTGCGCGGTCCCTGAGCCCCGTCACTAACCCCACCGGAGGTGGAGGTAGAGAAAAAGGCAGCAGAGGTGGACGGCCCATCCTGGTCATCAAACTGGGTATCTGCTACTCAATCCTGAGAATTAGGAGGGGACTCATCCTGTAGGCTTTCGGCCAGTGGGACCAGCGTGCTGCAGAGGGGGCCCAGCTGGCCGCAGATAGATTGCAGTGCGTTAACCGCCTGGGCGAAAGCCTTAGAATTGACCTTAGCTGCCAGGTTTTTAGCTTGGCCCTGCTTGCCTTTTGAAGCCATGGTCGCAAGGACTTTTAACAAACGCTATGAAATAATTTCCTCCCTTACAATACTTTATATATATATATCTATAAAATGTTTATTTATTTATATATAATTTTTTTTATTTAATTATTTATTTATTTATTTATTTAATTTTTTATTTATTTATTATTTATTTATTTAATTATTTTGTTTTACTTTATTTTTTATTATTATTAATTTTTATTTATTTATTTAATTAATTAATTTATTTATTTATTTAATTTTTATTAATTTATTTATTATTTACAATTATTGACTATATTTATCTACATACGAGCCTGGATTCTCTTATTATCCGGCTTATTACTTATTCATCTATTTACTGGCTATATATATGAATTTTATTATTATCATAAAACAATTATTAGTGCAACTTCTTAATTATTTGCTAGCTAATTCAAATGAATTCCAAAGAGGCCCTGATAAAATATACAATAATCAAACAGCTAACTCTGTATACTGGAATCAATTCCCGATATTATTAGCGTTAAATATCCACAAATCAAAAGGCGGGAACCAATGCCCACCAATGGTAATCAAAACCCCAAATTAATTCCGGATGGCAGCAATTATAGCAATTTCCACAATACCAATGTATTTTCCTATATAATTAATCGCCTAGCCAAATACCAAAGAGAAGACCGCCCAATAATTAAAAGTCGCTGCGCAAAGGAAACCAGGTCTACCTATAATTAATAACTGCAATGGGAAATGTCACTAATTAATCATATGCAATGAATTAATTCAAAACACCAGGATAAGTCAGATTAAGATAAGTTAAAACCAGGGCGCCCCTGAAAACCAATACAAGGGAGTAACAGTGATCTGCTACTACCGGCAAGAACAAAGGCCACACACAAGATGGCGCTGGCCACACAGGACAAAAACAGCTAGCCCTGCCCTTCCCAAAATGGCGGTGGTTGCACAGAGCCCAGCAATCACTGTACCATGAAGAAGAGACCCTCCCAAAATGGCGACCGTCGGCAGAACCACGCGGCCACCCTCAAAATGGCCGCCGCACTGTACCGCAAGGAGGCCCTCTCAAAATGGCGGCTACCAGCCGACCCACCTGGCCACACTCAAAATGGCTTCCTTATAAGCAAGCCAAAACCGGGCTTTGAGGGAGAGAGCCCAACCGCTACGGCCACCAACCCACGTGGTCGCGATCCCTTCCTGGAGAGTATACCAACAGGGGGGAGAAAAGCCCAGAATCAAGGGGGGGAGAATGGAACGCACTCACCGAGTCCGCGACCGCTGCAAGAGAAAGCTCCGACAGGCAAGGGGAGAGGAGGCAACCGCCTCAACTCTGCTACCCAAACCGCGGCAAGAAAAACTGCAGGAAACGGTCGCCCGGCTTTGCGAAGGTCCTCCTCGCAGGAGAGCAGGGAGAGGAGGCAGCCGCCTCAACTCTGCACCCGGAGAAGCGGGATCCTCCGCTCCAATCGGCACCAGCCGCTTCGGTGTGGTAACAGCTGCAGTAGGAGAGCTGCTGGACCAGAACCAGGAAGCCAGGCGGTGGGACCCGAACGAAGAACCGGCTTGTGGCCGGTACCCGAAGAGCTGGTTAGCAGCTGTACGGAGAGAGGCTGAAACAGCGCAGCTCCGACGAAGGCCCCCAGGCGACGAAGCGACTCGCGCCCGGCACCGGAACAGCTGATAGGCGGCTGAAACAAGGGTGGCGAAGCACCGCGGCTCAGATGCAGCCTCTTCACAGACGCAGACGAGACCTGAATTGAAGAAAGAAAAGGGGAGTAAGCAATCCGGCAAAACTGAGCTAGAAAATAAAACAAATCCACCGAAAATGAATGCTTCTGCTCGCGCTGGCGAAATAAGAGGGAGAGAGCGAGCTCCGGCCGCGCAGTGGGGTTTAAACCCCGCGGCCCCGCCCCCTCGTCCCTATTGGACAAGGGCGCGGGTGACGCAGGCGGGTACTTCCATTGCGTGGGGGCTGACACTGCAGCCCCCACGCAATGGACTCGTCGGGCTGCCCACAACTCCACCTCCGGCAAAGGCACGGAAGTGGTTATGTCAAGGCAATAAACAACTATCTGACTTTTAAGAGACATTTGAAGGCAGCCCTGTTTAGGGAAGTTTTTAATGTTTGATGTTTTATTGTGCTTTTAATATTCTGTTGTGAGCCATCCAGAGTGGCTGGGGAAACCTACTCTGATGGGCAGAGTATAAATATATTATTATTATTATTATTATTATTATTATTATTATTATTATTATTAGGTCTTCTGCAGGAAGTGGGACTTCCCTCATGGATCTCAGTCGTCTTCCTGCAGCTCCCATAAGTTTGGTGTAAGAGCCACATACGCACACATGGAAAAGAGTGGAAGATACAATGAAAGTGTGGGGATATATTAGGGGTGCCATATTTCAAACAGTGAAAATCTGGACAGAAAAGCTTTTGCGAAGTTGGGCCTTTTTGGCAAATTCGCAACAACCAAAAAAAGCAGCAATTTCTGTCCGGACACTGCTTCCGAATGCAGTATTCTGGATCTGTCCGGGAACCCTTAGGTTAAAGGGTGGAAAGGTTGGTATAGATAAGCTTGGATTTGGTACATCTCCCAAGCAGGGATGCAGCAATGGGCCATCTTGAAGTCTTTGAATGTGCCGTAGCTGGTCCTATAGGATCCCTGAAGAGCGTGGGCAAAATGCCCTCTTTAGCCAACTCTGTGTAGCAATTATGGCCAAACATGAAGGTTGTGGCATCTAGAGCTTTCTAAGCAGGTGCTATATGGCCTTCAATTTTAATTTATTTATTTGGTTTTTCAAATTAAAGTTTTACAATCACATATCCAACATACAATATAAAAACAAGATTCTAAAGAATCTCCTGGACTTGCCCCTCCTCCTCTTTGTGGACCCTATTGTTAGTCATTTCCTCCTGCATCTTTTATAATAATCCAAAATGGGAGATGCCATTATATCCAAAATTCACCATTGAACTACAAGTGCCATTCCAATCCTACTAATGATTTTAACTGTTTACAATGGTTTTTAAGGTAAATTATAACTTTCCCCCATTCCTTATTAAAATTTTGGTCTTTCTGATTTCTGATTCTTACGGTCATTTTTGCCGTTTCGGCGTAATCCATCCATTTATTCTGCCTTTCTTCTCTGGACCAGAAAAAGAAAAGGAGGCTGAATGCTGCTTAGTTTCTTCTGCTTTTGTTACTCATGGAAGTAAAAGAGCACTGAATTCTCTATCTCAGCCACTGAAATCTATCTGGTTTCTGAGGCTTCAGCAGGCGTAATAACCCACCTCCTTTTAAGCGTATCATCACAACCATAAAACCTAGAACCTTGGGGGCTTTTTAGCGAAGGCAGCAATTTTCAGTAAACTTAATTCTGCACAAAAGGGGACGTGGGTGGTGCTGTGGGTTAAACCACAGAGCCTAGGGCTTGCCAATCAGAAGGTCGGCGGTTCGAATCCCCGCGACGGTGTGAGCTCCCGTTGCTCTGTCCCAGCTCCTGGCAACCTAGCAGTTCAAAAGCATGCAGTGCAAATAGATAAATAGGTACCACTCCGGTGGGAAGGTAAACGGCGTTTTCGTGCGCTGCTCTGGTTCGCCAGAAGCGGCTTACCCGGAAGCTGTACGCCGGCTCCCTCAGCCAGTAAAACGAGATGAGCGCCGTAACCCCAGAGTCGTCCGTGACTGGGACCCTAACAGTCAGGGGTCCCTTTACCTTTACCTTTAAAGCAGTAATTACATAAGCTGCATCTTTGGCATGGCTCTTAATTCTCATTTATTCTGAAAATGAGAACACAGAAGCCCCAATTAGCATTGCGATGCATCTCCAATACAGTGGAACCTCGGTTTATGAACACCTCGGTTTACAAATTTTCGGTTTACGGACGCCGCGGACCCATCTGGAACGGATTAATTCACTTTCCATTACTTTCAGTGGGAAACTTCGCTTCAGTTTATGAACGCTTCAGTTTATGAACAGACTTTCGGAACCAATTATGTTCATAAACCGAGGTACCACTGTAATTGAAACTTGCGACGAGAAACAGAAGATTGGTGCCAACTTACAATGTTTATCTTTTTGCTAAGAGCAGGAGCAGGCCGGGGACTACTCACATAGGCGTAATGACTGTATTCTCTTTCCACTTAGAGGTTTCTTTCTGGAGGTTTGTGCCAGGAAGCAAATTCCCTGTAGGCAGCATAGAAACTGTCTCCTACAAATTGGATCCTTACAATATGTGTGCATTATGGAGGTGGCATTATGTCTCCTGAGGGCTGAAGCATATATCAAGTAGATGCATGAATGTCAAATTCTTGTTTCTCTCAGCCTTCAGTGTCCCCAAGAAACAGAAACCAGGGTGCCTCTCTTTTCTTCTCTAGCGGAGGCAACCAGGGCTCCTTTCTGCTTTATTTTTTTTTGCCACAACTCGCAGCAAATACAGCCCTTCTTCATGGATTGTAAGCTACTCAAAGTTTCTAGGGCAAAGTCTGATATTATTATTATTATTATTATTATTATTATTATTATTATTACTCCTGCATTGCCAGCAAACCTACATAATTTAGATTCCGTAAGGCTGCATGGTGTGTGTGTGTGTGTGTAAACTTACCAAAGACACCAGACAGCCGCTTCTCCTTTGCATCTTTCAGGCAGAAAGGTGTTTGTGCAAGAGGAACCCAATCAGAGCAGGAAGGGCCATGTTTGCCTTAATTGCTTGACCTTGACCAGGCTATTTCCCATTCAGCTCTGGGGTTACTGCTCTTGAGACCATGGGCCTTTGAGCCCCTTGAAGGGAAGGGTTGAGGTACTGGTGTGACGGATAATTAAGTGTATATTATTCCACACGGTGGCACACTTGTCCAGGCACCTCCCCACACGTCATTGGTGAAGCTCCCGTGTGGAGGTTTTCATGCGGTATTTTTGTTCGATAAGCAGCTGAAACCAGCTGAATTTTAAAAAGCCCAGTTTGTGGCACGGCTGCTTCCACGATCCACGTAACCAAGAGACGTGAGGCGGTTCTGTATGCAGCGGCTGGGTTTTATTCCACATTGCCTGCCAGTCATGCAGCCTGTCTGCTTTGTTGTTGTTTAGTCGTTTAGTCGTGTCCGACTCTTCGTGACCCCATGGACCATAGCACGCCAGGCACTCCTGTAAAACTGTCTGCTTTACAGCTTCCTAAAATCATATTCTTTTCCTCCCAGAAACCGTTTTGTTGCTCCCACAGAACTCGCAAGGAATACAGTGGTACCTCGAGTTGCAAACACCTCAGGTTACAAACACTTTGGGTTGCAGACTCTGCTAGCCCGGAAGTAGCACCTCGGGTTAAGAACTTTACCTCAGGATGAGAACGGAAATCGCACAGCGGCGGCGGCAGTGGGAGGCCCCATTAGCTAAAGTGGTACCTCAGGTTAAGAACGGTTTCGGGTTAAGAACGGACCTCCGGAAAGAATTAAGTTCGTAACCAGAGGTACCACTGTATTGCAGCTTGCAAAGTACCCAGCCTGGCAACCCCATATTCTGTCCCGCTTCCCCTAACCTGCAAAGTTTCGATATAAGGCGATAATACGGACATACGTTACAACGTCACGTCTATTTATATATTCCAGGAGAATTTAAAACGTGACCCATTTGGTTTGTTTATTTGTTGTTGTTTTTATATAAAAAAAGTTTTTTGTTTCAAAGCTGTTATGAAATGAAAGGGAATCAAATAAAACTCTTTCTTTCTCCCTGCTCTTTTATTTCAGTCAGGTTTTCCCTGGCTTTTTGCAAGGAGAAGAGATTGTTGAGGGGAGGAATGGTTGGGGGGGGTATGTGGAGAGGGGACTGAAAAGCGTTGCCTCAGCAGGGAGCCAAGCCAGAGAGAAAAAGGTTTCTCTGAGAACGGAGAAGCAACACCTCGCCAAACCGAGAGGCTCGGGAACCCCATGGAGGTTTCACATGTGGTTCCCTGCTGGTTCCTCTGAAAAAGCTAACAATTGGGCTCGGAGGGTGAAAGCCCCTCGCCGGTATCTCTCCCCACCCCCTTCCCCACCCCCCACCCCCAATGCTGTACTTAAGCTGGACAGACAATTTGGTCAGTGTTATAAGAAGTCCGGCGGACTCTTTTTGGGGGGGTGCTCCCTGCTTAAGACTTCTTCCCCAGCTTTGCCCCTGCAAGATTTCCACAGGGAGGCAGAGGGAAGAAACGGGGATTGGCGTCCTTGAGTTAGTCCAACGTTTTAGTGCAGCGACACTCCATCTAAGGACCTTGGAGATGCTAAGGGTGTCGTCCGGTCCCCGTCTCTCCCCCCCCCCCCCCCGCTCCCACAAAGCTGCATTTGCATGTATCTTTGAAAAACTAAACAAAAACTGTGTTAGGTCCGGCCTTTAACTGCTTCCTTTCTGTAGGGTCCGCTCACTTTAAATTCTGCTGCGGTCCTTGCAGTTAAAGCTACCCCGCAGTCCTTTGCAAGAGACTTGCGGGCTTCTGCGTCTGAAAAAAGCGACACTTTCTAGACCTGTGTTTTTAAAGAAGCTGTTGCCAGGAAATCTGAAGTTCTGCAGAAGCTGTTTCCCGGTTGAAACGCTGGCCTCAGCATTCAGCGCATAGACATTGCCCTACGGACTTGTAATCCTGTTCAGAATTTTACTGCACGTTGAGACCCCTGTGAAATCTAGAAACCGATATTGGAAATGCCAAAAGCAAAAAATGAAGCTAAACCATGCTATAACGAAGGAAAAAGATGTTCAACTAGGGTATTTCCCCCCCCCCTGGCATTTCCACTCGTGTTTCCAAACTATTTGTGCTACATGCTCTTTGATGAACCCAGATGGGACATGTTAATTGGCTCAACGCTCCTAGGTCTCTGTTTAATATATCATTTCTGTTTATTTATTCCACCAATACTTAGTCTATAGTAATTTAGCTGCCACAGTAATACTAAGCGTTGCTCCTCAGAATTATTTCCAGTACTTTTTGGCCTCTTCGTAAGACCACCAACAATAAATAGAATCACCTGTTCTCCTTCCACATAAGCTTGAACAGTCCGTATAACCCATAGCTCTATCACTTTCCCCACAGTTTCCCCACAGAGTAGATGCAACTGTAAAAGTTATTGTTTTTCATGCAGTTACATTTGTTCTATTTAGGGTAATGCTGCCTTGGATTTTTAAATCGGTATATATTCCAAACTAGAAAGTGTTCCAGCTTGCCCCAGGCCACTTCCTACCCAGTCACTTGAAAAGCAAACTCCCTAATTTGAAGATACTTTAAAAAGGGGCTGGGGGGGGAAGCAGGATCGGGTGGGGGGAGCCAACTAATTTGACCCTCTTTAATCCAGTCCGTACAGAAGGTGGTACTGAATTCTACAGAGTTCTTTTGTGATTTTGTATTTGTATTTTTACGTCCGATCTCCGGGTGAAGGGCTGTGTAAAAATTGAGCTAATGATGATTGAGAATAATACTCTTGAAACAAGTGTCTTGGGTTGAAATCTAGACCCCAACGCGTAAAGGGCAATGGGAGATATGCTCACATAAAACGTTTTCCTGCATTTATCCCAAATCTCCTGTAGCCTGGTCACAATTTCTGCATAAACTGCTGTGGCTTGCTTATGAAGGGACGGAGAGCGAACCTCAGCAGAGCATTTAGGACATGGGTAGGCAAACTAAGGCCCGGGGGCCGGTTCCGGCCCAATTGCCTTCTAAATCCAGCCCACGGACGGTCCGGTCCGGGAATCAGTGTGCTTTTACATGAGTAGAATGTGCCCTTTTATTTAAAATGCACCTCTGGGTTATTTGTGGGGCCTGCCTGGTGTTTTTACATGAGTAGAATGTGCCCTTTTATTTAAAATGCATCTCTGGGTTATTTGTGAGGTGTAGGAATTTGTTCATTTCCCCTCCCCCCCCAAAAAAAGTATAGTCCGGCCCCCCACAATGTCTGAGGGACAGTGGACCGGCCCCCTGCTGAAAAAGTTTTCTGACCCCTGATTTAGGACAACTATGCCGTACCTAAAATCTGATCATTAGGGTTGAATTTTATAGAGGGCGGGGGGAGTCTGGAGGCAAGCACAGGTTTGAGAACCCCACACTTTTTTTTTTGGCCATAAATTGGCTCCTGTGATTCACAGGAAAGAACAGGCAGGCAAAGGAAGGTGTGTAACTACTGCCCGTCCCTCTATTTCCCCTGCCTTGATGAAACTTGTATGCACCTGAAAGTTGCTTAGCCCCCTCCACCTGCCTCTCGCCTCTCTCCCAAAGATTGCACCTACTGTTTGGCAGCAAAGGCTGCTGGCTGAGGTTCCCAGCTCCCCAAGGGTTTAGATTGGCTCCTTCATTACACATTTTTTTCCATGGGGGAAGAGGACAGACTTACGATCCCGTGTGAGTTGGACCACAGAGCAGTTCTACGGTAATAATGTAATGTTTTACTGAGCACGTTCCCCGTTCGGATGAAGGGCGTGCCTGACAACCCACTCTCGACATTTTTCAGCATGCGTTTGATAATCCAGCTCACCAGCGGGCACGTTTAAACTCTGCGACCTTCCTTCCAGCTGGCACCGCTGCATCGTTGCACGGGTGGGCTTCATCTCTCGTCGCAGTGATCTCCTTTTATGGCTTTCTGCTTTTCAGGAAGGCTGTTTCTCGTTCGGATGTTTCCCCATTATTCTGAGTTTATAATTGGGAGGAGAACTTGCCAGAGTAGTAGCTCAGGTGTTGGACTCCTCTTGAGAAACAGGAAGGAAATTGATTTGTGAGAAGGTGCCACTTCTTTTATTACTTACTGGGTTCCCATTGAGATCTTTCAAGCAGAGGCATGGACTTCTATTGGGTTATGGCCTATGATCTCCAACTTAGTCCTCTAAATGTCTCACTTAGATGTAAAATAAAAAAATTCCTTCAGTAGCACCTTAAAGACCAACTAAATATCTGAAGAAGTGTGCATGCACACGAAAGCTCATACCAAAATAAAAACTTAGTTGGTCTTTAAGGTGCTACTGAAGGAATTTTTTTATTTTACTTCGATCCAGACCAACACGGCTACCTACCTGTAACCTCACTTAGATGTGTTTCAGAATCAGGAACTGATAGAGTTTAGAGCAGGCATCCCCAAACTTCGGCCCTCCAGATGTTTTGGACTACAATTCCCATCTTCCCCGACCCCTGGTCCTGTTAGCTAGGGATCATGGGAGTTGTAGGCCAAAACATCAGGAGGGCCACAGTTTGGGGATGCCTGGTTTAGAGCAAAGCTTCAACATTTTTAGCCCTTTGTGTGTGCTAGGTCCCAGTCTCAATATTTTGTCTTTCTGTGGCTGTTGGGGAAGCTCATAGGCAACAGAGTGCAGCCACTTTTCTCACTATTAAAGGTTAATACAAGCTGCACTACAAGCATACATAGGCTGTATGGAAATGTTCGGTGAAGAGCCGTTTCAAAATACTTGGAAATAAATGTAAATAAACACAAACTATGGCTGGGTGGTTGTTGCCTTCATATCCATCCTCCTTCAAAGTTTCCGTAGGTCTCTGGTGGGCTCCTATTAGAAATGGAAGTCTAGGCCATTTATTACTATTTTTGTTGTTTAGTCGTGTCCGTCTCTTCGTGACCCCATGGACCAGAGCATGCCAGGCACTCCTGTCTTCCACTGCCTCCCACAGTTTTATTACTATTACTAATAACAAAAAACAAAATTTAATAATACGTAATAATAATAATAATAATAATAATAATAATAATAATAATTGCATTTGTTGGTTGGAGTTTACCAAAAGGTCTCAAAGCTACTTAGCAAGATAAAATGCAACAGTTGGAAAGTTAAAAGCAGGAAACTTTAAACTATGTATAATGCTAAATGTCTAAAATGTCTATCTGGTGATACAATAACAATGACTTCCTCTTATGAATTTTTTCCCCCTTCTCTCTCCTCGTGCTCTTTTGAAATGTGCAGGGTCGTAAGCTCTTGATCATTGGGACCACCAGTCGCAAGGATGTCCTGCAGGAGATGGAGATGCTGGATGCTTTCAGCACAACTATCCATGTTCCCAATATTGCCACAGGAGACCATCTCATGGAAGCCCTTGAGGTCAGGAGGCCCTTGGGAATGGCTGGGGAAGGGAGTTGAGAGAGGAGCTCAATTTCTTTGGGGCTGTAGGAATGGGAAGACCTGGGCGAGTTGAGTCCCTGGCTACTGCCTGCAGTAGGCCCAAAAGCCTGTTGTGGAGTTGTGGCATGAACATTTCATCCTGGAATGGAGAAGGGAAGAGGGGGCAATTGGCAATCCATTAATCTCCCATCATGGTCTGGTTGAGTAAACCATCTCCTGAACCATTGCCAGATGTTTTCAGGGCATTTACTTGGTCAGATTTGTTAATGCCCAATCTCCCAGCCCCGGGACTTTCACTTCTGTTTCTTCCTTCGTGATCTACCATTGTGCATGAGTCTCGAGCCCGTCTCCACCCCAAAAGGTCCAAGCCGGTTTTGCAAAATATTGGAGAACTGTGCTATATAACGCCATGGCTCTGGAACCTGGGGGGGGGGGTGCAGGGAAGGAATCGATAAATCAACTACTTGTAAAGGAATGCCAGTCTCTGAGCTATATGAATATAAGGAGATGTGAAAGACAAGCTTAGGTTTATATAACCTGAAATGAAACTGTTAAGAACAGAACAATGAGTACTAGGACTGTGACTTTAAATCAATTAATTGATAGCAGACTAAAAAGTGTCCTTAACTAGTAAACCAGCATTCAAATGTATGTGACCTTTAAATACAAGTAGTTACAAAAACTGTGGGTGACACACTCAAACTTATAAGAAGCATGTCTCTTATATAGCAAACAGAGCCCTTGTCCTTTACAGTTTACTTCCAAGTTCTGGGTCCTAGCTGCGGAATCTGGAATCATTTGCTATTTCGTTTTGTTTTTAGAAAAAAGCAACCCTCCTCCTCAAAAACCCACCCCTGTTCATTTTGCAGGATTATGCGGAGCCCCTCCAGATAGTCTTCTAAGGACTACATACCACGATGGGCACTCTGCAGTAATAAATATGTTCTATTTAATGGGAGCACCTAGGGAGGGAGTATGGAAACTTCCCCCCCCCCAAAGGTCACCCGCTGAATCTGTGGAGAGAAAAATTGTGGGGAGCAGAGGCACAGCTCCTGTACTCGTAGCTGTGGGGGTGGCTAGTGGCCCCGATTCTCCTGCAACACACAGTCCCGTCCCCCCGAATTTGCTTTGCTGTGCTCTGTTCCTGGGAGCTGCTTTGGTCTGTGAGGAAGTTGTAAATATTAAGAGGCAAGCTGGTTAACCTTTGGCATGTGGATTGCACAGAAGAAGCTTCTGCTTTAGGAGCAGGAGAGGAGCTTCCTTGTGGCCTCTTCTGTTCCCACCTGATGCTGTACTGGACCAATTTCCCTGTCCTTATGGCCTGTGTGATCCGATACCTGTGCGCTTGATCAGTAGGCAGATCCTTTACGAAATTGGCACTCAGTGAAGTAAGAGGCTCTGCAATGGAGAGTTTGGTGCATGGAGGATCAATTTCAAGTTCTGTAGCAGTGTGTAGCACCTTGCCAATGTTACCTGTCTTACTTGCTTGGGCTTACTGAGCGCTGGGCTTTCCTTAACGCAGCCGGCTTCCCTCTTCTGTCCCCTCGCAGCTCCTGGGCAGCTTTAAAGACAAGGAACGTGCCACCATTGCCCAGAACGTCAAAGGGAGGAAAGTCTGGATTGGCATCAAGAAGCTTCTGATGTTGATTGAGATGTCAATGCAGGTAAGGTGCCTTGCCCTCTGGTCAAGCCAGAGTCTGGACCTGGATGAGCTATGGGGGTAATAAGACACCCACTTGGTTTTTGCCTTTCTCAACTCCCAAGGGCTCAAAGCTCTTGACAACCTAAACACCCGCACATTAAAATGTCAGTAATGATTAAGCTATTAAAAAAAAGCATCATGTACTGCTTGCTAGCTACCATTTAACAGTTTAAAAACTACAGACCCTGTCCAAGAACTTGTCATCTAGTTTGTGCATATTTTTCTTCGCTGCAAATTAGATGGGCAAATTGACCACGGAGGACAGGCCGGATTTTCCACTCCCTGGTGTTTTTTTCCGTAGCGTCGGAAAAGGAAGATTTCCTTAGTGGGTTTTTAGCTCTCTTGTCGTAGCATTTCAAAAGCAGCTGGAGCCACAGCTAGACGACTGCTTTGCAAAATAATAACTTGCGTGAAAAGGCCGATATCCAAATTAATGCACCCTGTCGGCGCAAGGATTGGTGTTTGCACAGTGGGACTCTCCCCTGCCCCCCCCCCGCTTCAAATCTTCTCTGGAAGGTGGGGGGAACCCCTAGAGAAGATTTACAGGGGCAAGCAAAACTCCTTGCGCCGATGGACCAAGTTACTTAGCACTACTTTGGATAAAACACAACTTGTTTTCCCTCCCTGTCACTAGATATATATGTAAGATGGGGAACCTGTGACTCTCCAAATGTTGCTGGATTTCAACTCCCATCAGCCCCAGCTGATGTAACCAGTGTTCTTGGGTGGTGGGAATCGCATTCCAGCAACATCTGTAGGGCTGCGGGTTCCCCATCTCTGATAAATATCAGCAGAGGATAGGTATACCGATGGCTACTTTAACAACAGCTGGATGGAATTGTTCATATATAGAAGCAGTGTGCTTCTGGATGTTGCAGGCAAACAGGGAAAGGCTATGCACCATCGCCAAATTCATGCAAAGCATCTAGTTAGCCACTGTTGGAGTTCAGAATACTGAACTTTGGCCTGGCCTAGCAAGCAGTTCTTACTTGGGGTGTGGGGTTCAGTGATAAAGCTTGTGCTTTTGCATACGTTCAATTTCATTTCACTTTTAATTTGTGTGCTGCCTTTCGATATTACAAGGTGCTTTGCAAGCTGAAGAAACAGCTTAAATAGGCAGCAAAGGTCACACACACCTAATGACGATCTGATCCAATACGAAAAAGTCATCATTTCAGGTTCACATATTGGCTTCGCCGGCTAAGGGATCTCTGGCAGCAGGGAAAGATCTCTACTTGCAGATCTGCAGCTCGCCGGAGCCAACAGACCTGGGCGTGATGGACCAGTAGCTTCCTATGTCTATATTTTCGCCGTCTACAGCACCATCCCCAGTCTGAGTCTTTTGCAGACTCCCGGGAGTTGTGCTTCCTTGCACCTTCCTGGGACAGGCTTCCAGGCGCAAGCCAAGAGGCAAGCAGTTCGGCAATGTGTTAAGCCCGCCCCCCGCCCCTTCCCTCCCGTGTGACTCGTTCTCTGCGGTTCTGTTGAAACTTGCACAGGGCTGGGGATCTGCTCCGACTGGATGTCACCCGAGGGTACAGAGTCATTTATCTAGATTACTTCCCCCCCCCTCTCTCTTCCCCTTGACTCTTTAATTCCATACCCACAGGCAAAAAGTCAGTAAGTTATTGCTCACACCTATTAAAGTGTATGTAATGGGCAGAGATCTGCAAGGTTACGGCCAATTTCACCCTTTTCGGGGTGCTTTTTAGAGTTCGATTAGAATTGTGGACGTGCATCCCAAAAAATATTTCTCTTTTGGCAGCGGGGCGGTGGGCGGCAGGGTTTGCAGTTTAAAACCTTGCGTTTCCAAGACACAATGCTTCAGAGGTGGGACAGTGGTATTATGAGAGAAGAAGGGATCTGAATGAAGGCAAGAGCCGGAGTCAAATTGTATCGCACGTTCCTTGCAACTGCGATTTCCTAGTGGTGGAGGTGTTTGTTCCTGGAAGGCAGGTGGCCTTTCACTTTCCCTGCTTCTCCTAGAATATGTTCAGAAGCCTGAGTGTGCCGCTTCCAAAACTGGACTTGAAACAAGACCAAATTAAGTTGGCACCCCTGCGGTTGGGATATTTTTGAGGGGCTTTAGGGGGCAGGGAAAGAAGCATGCTTTTTTTTCCTGCACTGACCAGAAGGAGGAAAGTTGATTGATTATATTTGGCGCCACAGCTGGTGGTGCAGGAGCCAAAATAACTCACCTAGTAGGTGATATCAATGGTCCGTCCAATTTGCCATTGTTTCTTCTGCCCCTGCCCAGCCAGACGGCCCAGGAAACTTCATAAACTGAGCCTGACGGCGGCAACATTGTCCTATTTCGGGGTATTCCCCACCAGTGAAGAGTGAGTTCATCTCCCAAAAAGAGTGACTGCTTTGGGGTGTTTAGCAGCTTCTCTCCCACCTCATCCTCCTTGGCCACAGACTTTGGGTTGGTATTCTCAGAAGCGAGAGTAGCAAAATCCTTAAACTCAAATCGCAGGATCCGAAGGGCTCCCAAGGACTGGAACAATCTGTTTTTGAAAGCTCCCCAACTTCAAAAACATGTTGCCTTAAAGGGCTGGTGGTAATGGGGGTGAGCACTGCAATTTTTTAAAAATGGGAGCCCCAAGTCCTCTCGGGCAAGTGGAACTGGTTTTGTGGCTCTTTGCATGCCGGCCATAATATCTTCTACAATTCGGTTTATCAGAAAAAGCCAGTGACTACTATCCTGCCTGCTCACCATCATCCTTACGTTGCTTGCTTGCATTAAAATGTAGCTTCTAAATAATCACACAGTCAGTCTTGAATTTCATATATGGGACAGAAGTTTAGACCCCAAATTTATAGAACTATAAGTATTGGAATTTAATGTGAACACTTTTTGATTTTTTTTTTAAGATCACCTACAGATGTTAGATTCCTTATACATTTTTCCAAAGTGAAAAATTTCAAAACTTTTTAAATAGGCTGTTGCAAGAACCTCTTGGATTAGTTTGAGGGTGTTAATGGGGGGGTGGGTGACCCCTCATGCTAAGTTTCCCTCCTCCTCACGGGTGCAAAAATCCAGTCGCTTACTGGCACCTAAAAAAAATGGGTCTGATCAACTGGGTTTCCGAAGGAGACTGCAGCCCTTTGAAATGTTGACGTGTTAAAGGCTCATTCAAAAACGTTCAGCGTTATTTGTAAGGGGATGCTTGCTTTCCACTGACAAAAACCCAGGTTTAGTAGGGATTCCCTGCAGACTCCATATTTTAGGGGAAATTGAAAAATCTCACCTCACGCCTTTCCTTTCTCTGTCTTCCAAGGTTTTGCCATGCGTTGCCTCCACACTTCTCAGGCCTTTCAGCAACTCGGGGTGCTAAATTGTGCCCTGTGCAAATTTCCAGGCTTGTGCAAAGAACCGCAGAATACAAACTGGAGTTTAAAGAGAGGCAGTGCGGTGTAACGGTTATAGTATTCAGCTAGAACCAGGGTAAAGTAAAATGTAAAGGATCCCTGCGATGGGGTGAGCTCCCGTTGCTCTGTCCCAGCTCCTGCCAACCTAGCAGTTCGAAAGCACGCCAGTGCAAGTAGATAAATAGGGGGCGGGAAGATAAATGGCGTTTCCGTGCGCTCTGGTTTCCATCACGGTGTCCCGTTGCGCCAGAAGCGGTTTAGTCCTGCTGGCCACATGACCTGGAAAGCTATCTGTGGACAAACGCTGGCTCCCTCAGCCTGAAAGCGAGATGAGTGCCGCAACCCCATAGTCGCCTTTGACTGGACTTAACTGTCCAGGGGTCCTTTACCTTTACCTTTTTTTTTACATGGCTTTCCCCAAAGAAAGTTTGTTCAGGGTGGTGGGAACGAGAGCTTTGCGAGGTCGGCACCCTTAAAAAAATGCAATGATGTTGCGACAACTTAAGCGCAGGGTCCCTTCATAATAGTCACAGCCATGCCCTGCTCGCAGCCACACACTGTTCGAAGATTACACAACCCTCTATACCAAGAACCGGGGAGTCCCAAGTTCAATGGACCACTCAGCTATGAATGCCTTTGGGTTGAATCATTGCCTCCCAATCTTACCTACCTCACAGGGCTGTTGTGAGGATGAAATAAGTGTGTGTGTGTGTGCGCGCGCGCAACCATAGACTTGAGCTCATTGAAGAAGGAAGTTATAAGCCTAAGAATAAATAATAAGACAGTTTTGAGTTGGTTTAGCCCTGACTGCTCTCACCTGCTCCTTGTCCCTTCAACAAGGTGAGCTTGCTGCGGTTCACTGGTTGATTTTGTCTCTCTCTTTGTCTCTTCCCTTTGAACTTGCGAAGATGGATCCCGAGTACCGTGTGCGAAAATTCCTGGCACTTCTAAGAGAAGAAGGAGCGTAAGTGACAGTAAGAGCATCTGACATGGGTGTGTCCGCTTATTCTTGCCTGATCTGCGTGCATGCTTAATAACTCGCCATGTGTCATTGGCCCAGACCAGAATTTTATCAAGAGTTCTTTTTGTAAACCTTGGTTTTACAAAAAGGAAAAAAAAAAGGTTCATCTTCGTCCTTGGTGGCTGTTTAAATTACTCCATTCCTGCATCAGCCTTTGTCTTCTTATTTCAACATTTTGCTTATTCACCACCGACATGAGTGTGTGTGAAAATGTGTTACATTCATATATATATATATATATATGGTCTGTAAAAAGGGAGGGAGTTTTGTGGCTCAAGCTTACATAGGAACCTTATTATTATTATTATTATTATTATTATTATTATTATTATTATTAAAATGTGTATACTGCCCTATACCCGCAGGCCTCAGGGTGGTCACAACATAAAATCACAGTATTAAAAACAAACAATACATAATAAAAAACAAAAACAAGAATAACTCAGTAATTCCCCTCCTCTCCAACACATTTTAAAAGGGCATTGGATGTCAATCAGCCCAAGGC
This sequence comes from Zootoca vivipara, assembly GCF_963506605.1. Lineage (NCBI taxonomy): Eukaryota > Metazoa > Chordata > Lepidosauria > Squamata > Lacertidae > Zootoca > Zootoca vivipara. The sequence continues at coordinate 13,965,153 of NC_083288.1, forward strand.
CCGGTTGAAGAGGAACGTTTTCGCCTGGCACCTGAAGGTGTATATTGAAAGCGCCCGGCAAACCTGCCTGGGGAGAGCATGCCACAAACGGGGAGCCACTGCATAGAAGGCCCCGTTCTCATGTTGCCACCCTCCAGGCTTCTCGAGGAGGAGGCACACGAAGGAGGGCCTCAGAAGATGATCTCAGGGTCCGGGTAGGTTCATATGGAGAGAGGCAGTCATTGAGGTATTGCAGTCCTGAGCCGCTTAAGGCTTTGTAGGTCAAAACCAGCACCTTGAATTGGGCCCGGAAGCTGATAGCCAGTGCCGTGTCATTTATCCTTTCTGTATAGCCATACTTTCTGACCCCCACAAAGCCCCTTGTTTTCATACGTTTTTGGGCTTGGCTTTGACATCACTGTGAGGGAAAGCACTCTGAACATGAGCGTCTAAGAGCAGCTGATGCCCTGCCTTATAACCGAACCCCTGGCCACTAATCTGGGTCACCAGCAAGCTGAAACTCAAGATTAAATGCCGCGAGCTGAGCAGCGTGTTACAAAACAAAACAGAACACAGCACCGTTCCTCTTGCTCTGCTCTGTTTCAGATTGCACTTGTGGCGGGGATGGTTGGTGTTCAGACCCCCTGCATGTAGAAAAGCAGCACACCAAGGAGGAAGCAAAACTAGACCCCTTCCTCCGTCACATGGAGGGAGGATCTGACGGAGGGGAATTTACAATCATGCTTGTTCCCTCCCTATGAAGACGTGCACACCCAGATGGCGGTAGCAGGTGGATATTTTTGAATGCGTTGGGCTCTGGGGCCATTTCTGTTCCGGTTGTCCCCACGCACGTCTAGTCGCAGGGCACGGCCCGCCTCTGGGCCGGAGAGTCTGTAGATTTAGCTCTTCCACAGCGGAAGCGGTGATGCCTGGAAGAGCTCCTATAAGGGGCCAGGAGAGGGAGGAGTTTCCATGGACCCCTGGTTTAGATTCAGACCCGATTCTGTACCTCTCCAGGGTGAGATTCTGCTAAAGGCAGCATATGCTTGGGGGCTGTGCTGTTTCCCCTCAGCCTGCTCCAGTGCAGAGTGAGAGCCCGTTGACCCTCTTTCTTTTTGCAGCTTGGAGGATTAATCCCTGATGCCCGGCCATCTTTGTGACTCCGCATGCGCTTCCCATCTCTGGATGCCCAGCCGTGTGTGCCACTCACCATCCCTCCCCCAAGATATGCCCGCCCCTTTGTGGAACCGGTTGCCCTCTTTTTCTTTGCAGTAGCCCGCTGGACTAAGAGTGAAGCCCGGAGCCTTGGGCAGAAGCTGGGGGCTGGGGAAGAAGCCAAGGAAGAGCCCAGCCCCCCACCAGAACCACCTCCTCCTCCTCCTCTTCCGTGTGGTGTGTCTGGACAAGAGCCTAACATTCGGCCTCCTTCAGAGACTCCCCTCATCCCTCCTCTTTGCATGTCGGATGCAGCCGAACACTCCACCCTTTGTTATCTATTGTCCTCAATATTCCTGGTGTCTCGTGGCAAATCAAAACTCTCTATCTAGAGTAACTGCTTTCGTATTATGCTACCTGCTCACTTGGTTTTGGCGCACAGGGGGAGGAAAATAAACGTACCCCATGAAGACCTGTCCGTGTTAATGCACAAGCGGGCAGTAGCCCCTAAGGCCCCAAACACGGGGAAGTCCTCCTCATTCCAGACCCGTGTATGGTCCTTCTTAAAGCAAGCGGTTTGGTCCTTGTGGGCCGATACCGCGCTGTGGAGCTTCAGGCTCATCCCAGGGCAAAACAGTGAATGAAGTAGTCATCACAAGACCAGGGTCCAGAGAGTTTTCTTCTTGGATTTTAGGAAAGAGGGACAATGGTGGTGGCTGCACCCTTCAGAGGCTCGACAACATTGGCAGTGGCTGTGGCTAGCTAATTCCCACTGGCCATTGCCCACTGGGCGTGGCAGAACCCAGCCGGACTTTGGTGCACTAAGGCACTGGGGTAGACAGCACAGGGCTACCCTGATGCTGTTGGACTTCAGCTTCCATCATCCCCGACCATTGACCATGCTGGCTGGGGCTGATGGGAGTTGTAGTCCCCCCGCATGGGCTATCCCTTCACTAATGGTTTCCTATAAAACAGGCAGCGTGGTCCCACCCATAGATGCAGACAGCTTAGTATTCCTGCAAAAGTTTGAAAACAGCCTGCAGCTTTCTGTTGCAGTGCCCTTCCTCGCTGGAGTCTGGCCCCTTGTGATGTCCCGCAGATCTGTTGCAGGAGGATCTGTGTGCAGTTTCCCCCATGTACGGTTACATGAGCTCATAGCGATCTTCCCAGGTGGCTGTCAGAGACCTTGGTCTCTGCTGTCGGCTTCTTGCTTTTCAGAGTAGTGGCATCACGAAGGCGGGAAGCTGTTACGCTTCTTCCAGAGAGGCTTCCTTTGCTGTGCACCTGCAATAGTGAACCAATAGTCCCATTTGCTCTTGGGAAACCACCAAGCATCTGGCCCCGAGCAGTGTCACGCTTGTTTACATTAGAGCCGGAGGAGCTGTTCCACCTATCTCCACCGCTCAGCTGCATTTTATTGCAGAACTTGCCACCTGGATCCTGCCCGTCCCATCGAGAAGTTTCCCCGTCGTATCGGCAGCAATTGCCCAGCCGGTTTGGGAGTCAGGAAACTACACGAGAGGGGTGCACATGCACATAGTGTTGAGTTCCGCGAAGCCCATAGGGACAGGAGGGTAAGGAACTAATTCCGGAGGTTCCCCTTCCTCTGAATTGGCTCTTAACACTCCTCCGTAGAAATACAGGTGGTTTAATGTCCCTGAATAATCTTCCTCCACCTTATCCACAACACAAGTGAGTGGCTGGACCGATCTGCCGTCTTGCTGAACCCCCCCCCCCCATATATCATTGGCGGGGTCCTTATTCCCCACCTCTCCCAAGTTGCTACAATCAGGCAGATGAAAACAACACTTGACTCCCTTTCGCCCTGTGCAGCAAAAGGAAAACAGTTGTGTTAGAAGTTGCTGCAGTGTACTTGAATCACAATGGATGCATTTATTATAACGTGGGTTAGCAGCTTTATCCCCTTTTTTAGTTCCTTCTCTCCCCCCCCCCCCCGGTTATTAGTGTTGAGGATTATGTGAATCCCTGGTGGAGCTGTAATATCCCCTCTTCAGCTGTGCGATTGCTCTGTTTCCAGCTGCACCTTTGCCTCCACCCCCCCACCCCCCCGGCCCAAATCTCAAGAACCTTCTCCTTTCTCCACCTTCTTTCATCTTCCAGTGAAAGGGAAACACACATGTTGTATTTAACGTAACGTCTTGGAACCAAATGATGTAAAACATTTTTATTGTGGGTTTTTCTTTTTTTGTCCAAAGCTATATTCGGAGAGAGAGAAAAATACAAATATATATGTATATATTGATTGATTGTATGTTTAAAACGCAGGTGAACTGATGCAATAAAAAGGCACAGATACTCAGGTGTTCGGGTGGTTTGTGAACGGCGTGGCAGATGAGCGAGTCGTTCGGCTCTCCTTGGAATGTCTGCGCAATCAAAGATGCTGCAGTGCCACAGAAAGGTTTTTGAACTAGCTTGTGGCAATGTGAAGCTTTAAAGGCCAGAGCTTCGTTCAGCAGATATGTGGCTTGAGAGTGTCCCTATTTTCATCGGAGAAAAGTTGGGAGGGTATGAGAAGCGTACGTGTACAGTCGCACCTTGGAAGTTGAACGGAATCCGTTCCGGAAGTCCATTCGACTTCGTTCAAAAACCTGCAGCCAATCGGAAGCCGCAATGGGCGTTTGGCTTCCAAAAATCGTTCGGAAACTGGAACACTCACTTCCGGGTTTCAATCGTTTGGGAGCCGATTTGTTTGGGAACCAAGGCGTTCGAGATCCAAAGTACGACTGTATATGGAAGAAGTGCTTGGAGGGTATGTTCTCAAGGTTGGGTACCATTGATGCCAGAGATGCAGAGAATCCTGGTCAGTCAACCAGATGAGCATAAGGCCAGGATTACAGGATTTATACAAGGCCTGACTATACACAGGCCTTATACTGCTTGCTCCAGTTCCCTTCCATAGCTGAAGAGGGTTCTGCCACCTGAGCATATTACCCAGTACCAGGAAGTTTTAGGTTAGGACTCAGAGATTCCCATTTCAAACTCACAAGTCCCAGATTGCTTTCCCATCCCCCTCGCCTTAATGAAAAATCAAATCCACTTCTGCCCCCACTCCTGCTCTCGTTCCCATTAATAATTCTCTCTTTAAAATATTTCAGAATCAGTGCTCCATGCCTTTAGAAGTCGAGATAAAAAGAATGAGGAGCTAATAACTCACGAATTGTAAAAGTCATCGAGTGCAAATTGCCTCCTCCGTTGTGCCTCATGGGTTCTGACAGTAGCTTTCTCGTGTCTCTTTTCCCGTATGGAACGAGTAATAACATTTTTTAAAAATTTCGATTAACCCTAGGCAGCCAATTCCCTCCTTTCCCCAACACTTTTCGACACACCCACCCACCCACTCACCCCCCTGCCTTGCACACTAACGCTACAAAAAAAACATTCCAACAATTCTAAGGTTGCTTTTAAGTGCCTTTAACTTTATTGACTTAAAGAGGACCAAAGAGAGGTGAAATATATTTCTTCTTCTTCAAATATATATATAATATATATATTTATATAATATATAATCTTAGTTAACTCAAAGGTATATATATACATTGTATAATAAATAATTATAAAAAGAGCATTTTCTGAATATAACTTTCAAAAAAGGCTGGAAACCCTCTACGGCTTTGTAAAGAACTTTGGATACAGCAGGTTGAAGGGAGGTGCGCGGGGGGACGGCGACGATGACTTAATGTCCCCCCCAAAGATGACTGGAATATATAGTTTATTAGTATGCATATGCCTGTACCAGCCCCTTACTAGTCAAGCATAATGGATAAGAGATCGGGGGCAGGCTGAGTGACTGCAGGGACAAAACTAAGATTTATTTCACCACACAGGCTGGGAGCCTCAATGTCGCCCCTTTGGAGGCTTCACCCGGGGCAAAAAAAACACAAAACCACCTGGCTAGCCCCCCTGTAGCTACCACACTGCCTCTCTGGAACAGATTCCCTTTTTAAACACAAAAATCAGCCGTGAAGTTAAGTGTGGTTAATGCTAGCCAGGAATCCTCCTAGCCAGGATCTGAAGCTTACCTTTGACCGCTGATCAGCATTAATGGTAGCTAACTATACTGACCTCCTCCTCAGTTACGGATCACAGTTTGCAATGCCATCGCCCACTCCCAGCCGCTCTCAACTGCAGTGAGAGAACTCCCATGCTAGGTCTACAGCAGCACAGGGGTCTGTTTAGTGTGGAAATTTTGCTGCTGAGTAGACAGTGGGCTTAAATATGTACACTGGCTGGCTTCTGGCTAATGCTATAAACGCCCAGACACTTTGGCTGTGGGTAAAGGCCTACTCAACCAGCATTGTGGAGATGGCTTTAGGAGGTATACCAGATGAGAAACCGAGTGTGTCCCATCTCACAAAACGTCAATACAGTGGTACCTTGGTTCTCAAACTTAATCCATTCCGGGAGTCCGTTCAACTCCCCAAACCATTTGAAAACCAAGGCACGGCTTCCGATTGGCTGCAGGAGCTGATTTGTTCGACAACTAAGCCATTTAAGAACCAAAGTACAATGGTACCTCAGGTTACAGACGCTTCAGGTTACAGACTCTGCTAACCCAGAAATAGTACCTTGGGTTAAGAACTTTGCTTCAGGATGAGAACAGAAATTGTGTGGCAGCAGCGGGAGGCCCCATTAGCTAAAGTGGTACTTCAGGTTAAGAACAGTTTCAGGTTAAGAATAGACCTCTGGAACGAATTAAGTTACCACTGTACCAGGGTAATGCAGTCTTTTATGTTGCCAACAAAGACCCTTGCTTCCAAGAACTGGAAGTTCTAGTATCAGCCTGTCCCAGGGCCTCAGGCTTCAAAAGTGGCCATTGACAAGCTGGGAAGGATGAAAAGGAGAGCTGTGGAAATGATCAAGAAGATAAAATCCCCGTGAGGAAAGAAATCGTGTCAGTTCAGACCAGGGGAAACAAAATATTAATGTGGGACAAATCTCTTGCATCTTTCCAGTGTGTGTGTTTGTTTGTTTTTTAAAAGGAAAAATTGTGGAGAATGAATAATTCTTTTCCATCTCCTTCTGCTTGGAGCTATCCAGTAAGCCTAAGGCAGGGAGCAGAAACCTGTGGCACTCCAGATCTTGTTGGACTCCAACTCCCGTTGGCCCCAGCCAGCATGGCTAGTGGTCAAAGTTGATGGCAGTTGGGAGTCCTCATCTGCAGAGCCATGGGTTCCCTGCCCCGAAGGGAGCTTGTTTTGGTGGTGCTGTTGCAGTCTTTTGGAAACAGTAGAGACTGCTGGAGCACGAAAAAAGGGAGACATATCTTGGACAAAGAGACATTATAAAAGTGATCCTGATTGACAAGATTTTAAAAGAAACAAGAGGAAAGTATTACCGGTAGCATGCTTGGGGAACCCCAAGTTGCAGGTCTGTGTGTGTGTGTGTGGCAACAACCCAGCCCATCCACAAAAAACCCCCACAACTTCAGTGACCATGAATGTTGCAGGGCCTTGGAATGCCTTGCTTGGAACTCTGAATTCCTTTTTGGGAGACAGGACACATTGCAACGTGTTGTTGCAGACCTCGCTTGCTCTAACAGCAAACTCCAGTGCTTGAGTCCCTTTCAAAACGGAGCTGCCTTGAAATAAGACGGTGGTCTCTCCCGACCTGCAGAAATATGTGCATTTGCAAATTAAAAGATAACGGCGTTTCTTAAAAAAAAAATCTAAAACCTGCCTGGCAGGAACCTGTGGGCATATTGGTGGCAGCTGAGCCTGCAGAGGGAAAAAACAGTCTAAAGAGACTGGAAGACTGGGAGGCGATGGGAGTATTCCAATCATGTCTGCATTTTGAGACGTGGAAGGACAGTTGGCCAAACCCCCTTCCCCATCAAAAGGAAAAGTATTATGGGATGAGAAAGAAGAAGTGACTTGCTCAAACCCCTGACAGCTTTTAGTAAGTATCCTAAATGGGAAGGGAAGGATAAGAGTTGGGGGGGGGGGTACCTCTCCCATCTCCAGAACTGTAGACCTCCCTCTTATAAAATACCCAGATTTGGGGGTGACAGCCTTTTAGCATGCTGTAGCATAACAAAGGTAAGCAGGGGTGTGTTTTTTATTGCTTCCTTGCTCCTGAAACTCCACACCCACCAACCCTGAGCCTTCACAGCACTACTGGGCTCCCATTCCATTGTCTGGAGCCATGAACAGGAAGACGCGCTTCTCTTAGGGGGCAGAGAAATGCAATGTTTTGTTGCAAGTTCCGCCTGTTTCCTCTAATAGCAGATTCAAACAGCCAAGTGCCTTTATCAGTTTGGAAACAAACAAACAAAAAACGAGCAGAACTTTTTACACAGGAAATTCGCTAGGAGTGCAGAAATCCACATTTGTAAATTTAAAAGCAATGGCCATTGGTCTCCATGAGCTGTTGGGTGGACGAAAATGGAAAAAGAGGGGAGGGGGTTGGCTTATGTGAGCCCCTAATAGCTTATAATATGCAAGAGGCTGGTTGGCTGGCTGGAACCCTCAAACGGGAGCGGTAAGGATCCATCTCAATAGCGGTAAGGATCCATCTCAATGTTTTGTTGTTGCAGATCCCATCGGTTGCCCTCCTGTTAACTCAACCTGCTGGGAAATGCTGTTAAGGTTTTGACAAAGGCTTACATTTTGAAGCAGGGGCTGGCTGCAGCTACTTCCAAGGGGCCCCTGCCACCACGCCAGTTCTTTTGGAATGTGCCCGGGTTATAGCAACACAACTGTATATACACATTAAATAGGGGGTTTGGGGAAACCCCGTTGAAAGGAGAATGATGAGACGTTCTTTACTCTCCCCCCCCCCTCAACACCAAATCAATGCTGCTTCCACAGTGGGTGACTCAAAACTCAGGCCGAGCATACAGGTGGTGTGTGAGTGCGGAGGGAAGCTCAAGTGCTTAAGGTAAGCCCACGTGTGACGCGATTCACAAAACAACTGCAGTCGTCACTTGATGACTCCGAGGCGTGAGGCGGCCATCACAGGGTTGCTTTTTGTTTTCTTGAGCACTGGCGTTCTTTTTCTGCACCTCGGCAACTACAGTGAGCAGCTGCAACAATGCCCCTCTGTCGCTACAGCCTTGCTCTTTCCTTAGGGTTTTAAAAAATATATTATATTCTGATATGTGCAAACAAAAAACCCCAGACCCCTCCCATACCCCAAAACTGTTTCGGCTTGAAATTAACAAGAAAGAAGGGAGATGCTGGCAGGATTGGCAGAAGGTCCAGGAAAGTCTTGTTATGTTGATTCCCAACGGGGTGGTTCTGCCATTGCCTGCCTTGGCTAGGAAGGAGGGAGAGAAGGGCTCCTATTTTTTCTTCTCCATGTTCAGGTGTCAGGGCTGCAATTCTGGTGTTTCCTGGCAGTCTCTTCACATTTATCATCCTGCTCTATCCAGGGCCTCTTTCCAGGAAGACAAAGCAAGAAAAGAAAAACAGAGCAACGTTTTATTATTATTATTAGGGCTTCTTTTACTTTTCTCTGTCTTTTTTTTTTTTAATTTTTTTTTAAATTTTCCAAACAAACAAAACAAATTACATTCCGACATTTATTCACCCTTCTCGTTACCATTCGCTCTGCCGAGCTTGTGACTTCCCTCCCTCCCGCCATTTGGCTTTGTTTCTCAATCTGAGTCTCACAGTTCCCTCTTATTACATTTCTCTATCTTAACCAGCAGTCACCTTGTCCATCGCTGGCTCTCCTGCCTTGATTTTTTATTTTAAGTGAAAATCCGCCATAGGGTTGGGAGGGGAGTCAAATTGGGAACATTATGCAGCTTGGGAAGAGCGTCACTGCTTCATTGATTGATCAAAATGGCTTCCAAAAAGCATCTGTGCTCCGTGGGAGCAAACAACTTCATGGAAAGGTTTCAGTCAGGGGAACGGCACACTAGGGAATAGCCCATACCGAGTGACCCTCATGCTTGCTTTTAATTGTTTTAAAACAAACAAACAAGGGAGGCCATCAGGACTTCCATACTGTCTTGGTTACAGCTATGCCATACATTTATAGCAGGGACGGCCAACTCCTAAGAGACTGCGATCTACTCACAGAATAAAACACTGGCAGTGTTCTACCTCTTTTGGTCAAAGTTGTTGAGCTTTTTTTTTTTAGGGAGGAGAGCCCTGACTGCGAGTAATAGAAGAGTGCTTTAAATTTATGGTGTCTGCACAGGGGACCGATTCACACTGTTTCACGCAGAATTATTGCCAGATGTGCCATCATATAGATGTTCAACATGATGTTGGACTCCCAGCACCACTGACAACGCTCGGGGAAGATAGTTATCATTCAGCAACCTCTACAAGGCCACAGGTTCATGAACCGTGTCCTAGAATCTCCTTAAAGGAGACAGGAGGCAGACTAAGCAAGAGGGGTATGGTTCTGCCACCTGTGCCATAATATGGGGCAGGCTGCACCCTTATCACTTGCTCTGCACCTTGTACGTAATCTTTGCTCTCATCGTAAAAGGTGTTCATATTGGTGTCGAGGTCTCCTAAGCTATTTTGCTGTCGAATCGGGGTAACCCAAGACATAAACTGTCCTTAACATCCCTATCTGTAATGAACTTGTAGGGCAATGGGGAGAAGGAAGAGAAGGTCCTGGAGACATGTGTCACTGGAACTGGGACACAACACTGGGGATGGGGAAGGAGAGGTTGGTGCAGGAAGTACTCACAGGGTGACAGAGGATGGTGAGGGGGTGGGGGTCAGTGCACAGGAACCAGAGCAGCAGGACCCATCACAAGAGCCAGAGGGCCCCCTGTCTCCGCCAACATGACGGGCGCTGAAGTGTGGGAGCAGCGGGCAGGGTGCTCTAGAAGGCCCAGGCAAGGATCCACAACCCAGCTCCCTAGCTGGCCGGGTGGGGCTCACTATCTTTGGGAGTGGGTGTGCGATTCCTCAGCTGGAGTAGGCTTCAGACAGGTGGATGCCCTGTGTATCTGAAGGAGCGTCTCCACCCCCATCGTTCTGCCCGGACACTGAGGTCCAGCACTGAGGGCCTTCTGGCGGTTCCCTCACTGTGAGGCGTGAAGCTACAGGGAACCAGGCACAGGGCCTTCTCAGTGATGGCACCCATCCTGTGGAACGCCCTTCCATCAGAGGTCAATGAGATGAGTAACAATATAACCTTTAGAAGACATCTGAAGGCAGCCCTGGGTAGGGAAGTTTTTTAATGTGTAATGTTTTTATGATGTTTTTATCTATGTTGGAAGCCGCTTGGAGTGGCTAAGGCAACCCAGTTAGATGGACAGGGTATTACCAACCCCAGGTGCTGCAATCAGTATGCAATCAACACAACCCACACTAACAACAACAACAACAACAAACAACAACATATTACTTATACCCCACCCATCTGGCTGGACCTCCCTAGCCACTCCAGGCGACTTACAACAGAATATTAAAAACACAGCAAAATATCAGACATTAAAAGCTTCCCTCTACACGGCTGCCTCCAGATGTCTTCTAAAAGTCAGGTAGTTGTTTATTTCCTTGACATCTGGTGGGAGGGCGTTCCACAGGGCGGGCGCCACCACTGAGAAGGCCCTCTGCCTGGTTCCCTGTAACCTCACTTCTCGCAGGGAGGGAACCGCCAGAAGGCCTCGGAGCTGGACCTCAGTGTCCAGGCAGAATGATGGGGGTAGAGACTCTCCTTCAGGTATACTGGGCCAAGGCTTTAAAGGTCAGCACCAACACTTTGAATTGTGCTCGGAAACGTACTGGGAGCCAATGTAGGTTTTTCAGGACCGGTGTTATAAGGTCTCGGTGGCCACTCCCAGTCACCAGTCTAGCTGCCGCATTCTGGATTAATTGTAGTTTCTGGGTCAAAGGTACCCCCACGTAGAGCGCATTGCAGCAGTCGAAGCGGGAGAAAACTAGAGCATGCACCACTCTGGCGAGACAGTCTGCAGGCAAGTAGGGTCTCAGCCTGCGTACCAGATGGAGCTGGTAGACAGCTGCCCTGGACACAGAATTGACCTGTGACTCCATGGACAGCTGTGAGTCCAAAATGACTCCCAGGCTGCGCACCTGGTCCTTCAGGGGCACAGTTACCCCATTCAGGACCAGGGAGTCCCCCCCCCCACTTGCCCGCCCCTGTCCACCAAAAACAGTACTTCTGTCTTGCCAGGATTCAACCTCAATCTGTTAGCCACCATCCATCCCCCAACTGCCTACCTTTTTATTTGCACGTGTGGACATCATAAACTCGGATGCATTCCTGGCAGCTGACATAGCAGCACCAGTGGAAGATGCAATGGCACTTCTCCTTCCTCTTCTCCGTCCGGGTGTTGTGGCCGCGGCCGCAGCAGAGCAAGTCGCACCCGTCGATCCCGTGCGAGGTCACGTTGCACATCCTGTCTCGGGTGCCGAACGAGCCGGTCTCGGGGTTGGGCTCGCAGAAGTTGGGCGAGTTCTCGTAGTAGACCAAGTCGCGCTCCGTCGGCGGCTTGAAGAGGGCGTATTTTGCACGCAGCGTCTCCACCCACCCGCGAGATTCCCGGTGTTTCTCCACCACCATCTCCGAAGCGCTGTCGTATTTGTCCTTCAAGTAGTCGCCAATGGCGCGGAAATCCGGCTGGGCCCACCAGCATGTTTTGACCTCACAGCTGCCCGACAGCCCGTGGCACTTACATTTCAGGTGCATGTGATCCAATATCGTCTAACCCAAAACAAAACAAAACATGCCAGTCAAGTCCAGAGAAGCACAGAGAAGCACCCACAGGGCATCTTCCATCTAGTCTCTATTGGGGCTATGGCCATGGACCAGGCAAGATTATTCTAATACAGTCATACCTTGTGTTGCATTAGATCATGTTGCGTCTTTTCGGCTTGCGAACACGGCAAACTCGGAAGTGTATACTTCCGGGTTTCACCGCATGTGCACACGCAAAAGCATTATGCGCACTTTGCGCATGCACAGAAGCGTTCTGCGTGCTTTGCACATGTGCAGAAGTGCTCTGTCGCGCTCTACGCTTGCGCAGAAGTGCCGCTCTAGTTGCGGACTTTTCGGGGTGAGAACGGCAACCCGGAACGGATCGTGTCCACAACTAGAGGTACCACTGTACAGTGGTACCCCAGTTCTCAAACGTCTCCTTTGATGAACGTTTCGGAACCCAAACACCGAAAAACCGGAGGTCAATGCTTCCGTTTCCGAATGCGCCTCGGAAGTTAAATGGCTTTTTTTCCAGCATGTTTTCCAGTTTTCTCAATTGAATTTGCAGGCAGCCCTTTGTGCCTCGGTTTCCGAACGTTTCAGAACTCAAACCGTCTTCTGGAATGGATTACATTCGAGAACCGAGGTTCCACTGTATATATAAGATTACAGCGGCGAGATTGTTACATGCACAAGGATGGAAGGATACAGTCCTCCTATGGAATGGTTGGACTGAGATGGCAAAGTGTTTAATCAGAGAGAGAAAATCATTGGCATTGATTAAGAATTGGAAACTTTTTACGGGTTTCTTGCAGGAAAGAGAAAATGGACTTGTAATATATGGATTTGAAGGCTGGAAAAATATTGGCTTATAGAAAATGAAATAGCTGGATGTTATTGAGTGAATACTATATTGAGCTGACAGAGAGAGAACGGGAAGTCTTTTATCCTTTTCCATTTTCTTTTCTTTCTCTCTCTTTCCTTTTTCTTTTAAATTCCGATTTTATAACCAAAGATTCCACTAACTAGATGTAGTAGTGAAAATTTTGAGTTTTGTGTTTGGTGGTGGTGGTTGATTGGGATTTCCCAATGATATAATCACATGATCAGCATACAGGTTAATTGTACAGTTGTTTCAGCCTCAACTTCTTCAGTGTTAATATTTTGACATTTTGCCAGGGTTAGAGATTCCAGGAAGACAGGAGTGCCTGGCGTGCTCTGGTCCATGGGGTCACGAAGAGTCGGACACGACTAAACGACTAAACAATAACAGAGATTCTAAAGTAGCACCTTAAAGACCAACTAAGTTTAAGGTGCTACTGAAGGAATTTTTTTATTTTGCTTCGACTCAGACCAACACGGCTACCTACCTGTAACAAGAGATTCTAAAGCTATTGAGAAAAATAAAAGGGACAAAGAGACATCTTTGCACAGTTCCTTTTTAGCGGTATCATTTTTTTCTTGAAAGCGAACCCTGCACTCAAATGCTTCTATGCAAATTTCTCTCATTAGACTTCTTCATTAAGGAAAAATGCTACCAACCACTACTTTGCTCCATGAATTGTCATTCAGACCTTAAGGCCTTGATTTAATAAGGAAATTGGGTGGTAATTATAATAGAATAGTAAGCTTTTTAAATAACATTTTAGATTGTTCAGCCCTTCAAAGGCAAGTTTATTTTGTTATCCCCCATATTGCTGGTGAGCACTGAGGATGAGAGTAGTTTGTCTAAAGGAAACTAATGGCAGAGGTCAAATTATTTGCAGCTCAACCGTTTAGCTACCATGTTACACTGTACAGTATATGATTCCTGTCTTGCTAAATCATGCCTGCATTTCAGCACAATCCAAAGCACATTTAGGTAAAGGTAAAGGGACCCCTGACCATTAGGTCCAGTCATGGACGACTCTGGGGTTGTGGCGCTCATCTCGCTTTATTGGCCGAGGGAGCCGGCGTACAGCTTCTGGGTTATGTGGCCAGCATGACAAAGCCGCTTCTGACGAACCAGAGCAGCGCACGGAAACGCCGTTTTCCTTCCCGCCTATTTATCTACTTGCACTTGACGTGCTTTTGAGCTGCTAGGTTGGCAGGAGCCGGGACTGAGCAACAGGAGCTCACCCCATCGTGGGGATTCGAACCGCTGACCTTCCGATCGGTAAGGCCTAGGCTCTGTGGTTTAGACCACAGCGCCACCCACGTACTTGCTAGTAAATGCAGACAGCTTTCAGTGGCTTTCTTTACCTCTTCTCTGTTGACCAAGGCCTCCATCTCTTCTGTATATTCCTCCCATACTCTTGGATGTCATATTTACTTAACCCAGTTCTGGGTAATATTTCTGAATTTTTATTGGGTGGCTACAAGATCAGTTCATAGGTTACGCTATGTCGAACCATGGTTTAGCACGAATGAGCAGATGTGCAGCTTTCTGAGGAGAAGATCGTAGTCACTCCTCTCCCAGTACCACGGTCGCTAGACCAGCGTTTCTCAACCGCTGTTCCGCGGCACACTAGTGTGCCGCGAGACGCTGGCTGGTGTGCCGCGACGTGCGGCGACGAGAAGGGCGATTTGCATTGTCACGTGCCTGGCGGCCGCCAATAAACACCACTGACCCGCCGGAAAGCAATATTTCTCCTCCTCTTTCCCAAAGCTCAGTGCAAACGAGCCTGGCGGCCGCCAATACACAGTACTAACCCGCCGGAAAGCAATATTTGGCACAGAGTTAATTTTTTTAACTTTTTAAATGGTGGTGTGCCTCCTGATTTTTTTCACGGAACAAGTGTGCCGTGGCCCAAAAAAGGTTGAGAAACACTGCGCTAGACTACCTGGGGCTAAACCATAGTTTAGCTTAGCATTGTGTCTAAACTCTGGCTTGTGTCCCCCAGACAAACCACAAGAAGTAAACCAAGAATAAACCATGGTTTCAGCTCCTGGTTTGTCTGAAGCAAGACATAATGAAGATGAGGGAGACAGAAGTTTAGTGTCCTATTTTGAAACTTGGAAAAATGATTTTTAGCATTTAGTTCTTGGCTGTTTCTTTTTTTAAATGAATTAGAAACATGCAGCATTGCACTTCCTCCACAAATATTGGCAGGTATTTCTTGTCAAGGTACTAGACAGGTGTCTCTGGAATTTTAATAACCCTAAACCTAGTTTGCCTTTCTGGTCTTCTAGTCAAGCCATCAAGCAGACATTCTTCCTCTTCACTGAATGCACCAATGTTGCTATTTCTTGGTAACACAGGGGCACCGGAAAAGGAACTAGGTCAGGAATCAAAGTGGGCTGTGGAAGATAGAGAAACCATGGCTCCAGAGGTGGTTGGACAAGAACTCTCAGAACTCGGGTTTTGCTAAATTAGTAGCGTGAGAAACCATCAGATTGCTTCTTCACACAATCAACTCCAGGACAAGCAATTAACACTGGGCAGAAAGCCAAGGTCTACTTCTGCCTTAGTAACTGCGCTCTCATTGGTTGGGATCAGCACTGTGACCTGTTATCAGAGAAAGCTAACCCAGTACGTGGTGTGGTGAGTGTTGTCAGTGTAGGAGGAGAGGTGCTGTATCGGTTGAGAGAGAGACAGAGAGGAAAGGATTTATTTTACTTTGTTTTGAGTTCTAAAGCTGTACACAGAAACTCTAGTCATTTAAGTTACCGCCAGAAGCTTCCGGAAAAACCTGCGCAAACTCTGCTGTGTTCAGGCTGAAGTTACACCTGACACTTAAAAACACTAAGAGAACCTTCCAGACCAGGAGGGCCAAAGCCTGGACCCTCACAGGAACCTTCCCCTGAGCCCAAAAGAACCGGAGGCACCCCACTGCAAATCG
The DNA here is from genome assembly GCF_963506605.1 of Zootoca vivipara. NCBI lineage: Eukaryota > Metazoa > Chordata > Lepidosauria > Squamata > Lacertidae > Zootoca > Zootoca vivipara. Next base: position 13,980,758 of record NC_083288.1, read on the forward strand.
CCCATCTGCCCTTGCCAAGAGCACACCAGGAAGGCTATGGAACAAGTGCAAATATCTGCTGGAAATGTAAAGAAAAAGAAGGCACCTTTTACCATATGTGGTGGGCGTGTAAGGTAATAAAAGCATTCTGGGAAATGATATACAATGAATTGAAAAAAAAGTTTAAAATAATCTTTGTGAATAAACCCAGAGGCTTTTTTATTAGGGATGGTAGGTATCGATATTTCAAAGGAGCAGAAAATACTTTTTATGTATGTGACGACAGCCGCACAGATGTTACTAGCTCAGAGGTGGAACGAAGACCAAGTTCCCTACCAGAGAGAAATGGCAAACTAAGGTGTTGGATTATGCCAAAATGGCAAAACTGACCTGAAGGATCAGGAACCAAGAAGACCAAAACTTCAATAAAGAATGGGGGAGATTATAATTTAACTAAGAGACCACTCTGTAAGCAGATGAAAATATTAGCAGGATGCGGTAACACTTGTAGCAAATATGATAGACAAAAATGGATAGATAATATGGATTATGAAATAATATGCAGTTGAAAAGGTTGACAATAGGACCCATGGAGGGGAAGGTGGGAAGTCCAGAGATTTGGAGAAATCTCCTAATATGGATATGTATATTGTATTGTTATAATTCTATATTTGTAAAACCAAGTAAAAAATTATTATTATTTTTAAAGAAAGGAAGGCTAGGGAATGAAGGGGGAGGACCTGCCTTCAGGAAGAGGACTAGCCTTTTCTGAAGTTCCCTCAAATAACTTTTTGAAGGTAGCCAGATGCCTACAGGGCTTCACCCTGCTCCTGACCTTTGTCAGAGCAAATTGCTCCCTCGGAATTGCCTGCGGTCCTGCCATCTTTGAGCAGCCTGTCTCCAGCCGTGCTCCTATCCTTGCTGCTTTCCCCATGGGTTCCAGTCCTGGACCAGAACACGGCCGCTTGGGTGCTTGGAATAAACATTTGTGTCCTGCTGCCCCAGAGAGCGGGACTAGATCCATTGGGCTGAAGTTACAGGAGAGCAGATTTGAATGTTACGAGAAACTTCTCGGCGGTGACACCACTTGGGCCAATGGGGCCAATGACATAAAGGGTGGTGGGCTCCCTATTGCTGGAGATTTCCAAGCTGAGGCTGGACAGCCCTCTAACAGGGATGGCTCTGTGTTTTCTACATGGTTAGACAAGATGGCCTCCTTAGGTCTGGGTTTAGTGACATTTTGGATTTCTCTGTTTTTACACCGGAGGCCTTTCCAGCATACCTGCCAAGTTGCTGTCCGAGAAATAAGGGACCGGGCCGGACGTAGCAGTCCGGAAGTAGCGCTGCCGCCATTTTGGAACCGGGCGGAGCATGCTCAGAAGTGACTTTTGATGCTGCTTTGCCCAGTTCCAAAATGGCCACCGCGCCAGAAGTCGCACTGCAGCCATTTTGGAACTGGGCAGAGCAGCATCAAAAGTCGCTTCTGAGCATGCTCCGCCCAGTTCCAAAATGGCCGGCGCGCCAGAATAAACCGGGGTTTTTTTCAGCTAAGAACAGCTGGAAAACGGGGATTTCCCGGAGAATACAGGAGACTTGGCAGCCATACTTTCCAGTGAGTAAGCTAGGCGAAACGGGGCAGAACATCTTTTCCCCGGTGCTGTCTCAAGAGAAGCACAAAGAGGTGAAGGGGCACACTCACTGTTCTTCCAGCTTCATTATTGTGCCTGTTCATGGCGGAGCGGGCATCTGGGCGATTTTCTCGGGCGTCGGCAAACTCCCGCGAAACCAGCACGCCAAAGTCGGCGTCCTCGCTGCATCCTCCCCATTTCCAGCCTTCGCCTGGTGGCCCCTTGTGATGCGAGTCACAGCCGCAGATGGTGGATGTGCCTTCAGCACAGGAGCGAGTGACGGCAAAGGCCACGCCGGCTGAGGCGATGGCGTGGACAAAGGCAGATTCTCGCGTGGCTGCGAACAAGAGGCAGAAAAAGACCTGGTTATTTTCCAAGCTGTGAACTTATTATTTGCCTTCCCTATGAAGCAGCTATGGCTTTTGGATTTGAAAGTTCAGGTCCGCAATCATAAAATCCTCTCTTTGTTCTCTTTTAACAGAATTAGATTTCTTCCAAGTTCTGCCTCCTGCTATCTGCCCTTTAAGTATTTTTTTTTTATTTAAAAAATGAGATTATGTGCTATCTTTTGTTTTGTATGAAATATCACAGAGAGCTGCTTTGAGAGTTTGCGTCCAACAGTGAGGAATAATCCATAGCCGAGCTACGCTCAGAACAGGGACTAGGGCAGAAATGTAGGGGTTGGGCTCTTTGGAAAACGTGTCGTCCATTCACAAACTCCAGAAATAAACAGTAAAATGCAAGAACTTGGGCCAGGAGGAAGATGAATTTCAAGTAAGTCTTCAAAAGGTTTTATTTATGTAATGATGAATTCAAATAGGAATCAATTCCAGTATGATAGTGAGGCAAATAAAGGTATGTTTGAAGGCAAACATACTTGGTACACTCTGACCATTAAAACATTGCTGATGAAGAATTGTCAAAACAGGGCCTTGTCCTGGGATTTTTCCACTGGAATTAATTTTTATTTGCCTCACTATCATACTGGAATTGATTCCTATTTGAATTCATCATTACATAAATAAAACCTTTTGAAGACTTACTTGAAATTCATCTTCTTCCTGGCCCGAGTTCTTACAATCAACTGTTTATTTCTGCACTTCACCAAGAACTCCAATTTCTACAGTCGTTCACAAACTCCGGCATGAAGATTTAATTCCTTTTCTGTTGGTAGCTGCACATCTAGTCTCACTGGAAATCCCCGGTGGAGCTGCCTCTTGAGACTGGGTTCAACAAAATTTGGGTTATAGCTAGTTCAGAATGATTGACCGGGCTTAGAAGAATTGCAAATGGGTTTATTATAAAGGAGAACGTCTTTGATGAAACCTGGCCTCCCCTTTTTTCATACATAAGGGGAAAATAAAATAAAAGTTCTTCCATCCACCTCCCAAACCTGTCGGTGGAGAACCTATATGGATTGCCCACGTTTTAAGACCATGTAAAATGATGCCATAGACTTAATGCTGTGTTCTTTTCTTTATGATGACTTTACGCTATAATTTTAAACTCCAAAAAGAAACGCTTTTCAACTGTAAAAAGAGTGCACCTTCAATTTTAAATCTGCAAAACAAGAGTGCCTCTGGCCTTGGATGTTTTGGAACCGACTCGAACCAAAGTAGCTGCCCTCAGGGAAAATAGAAAAAAAATTCCTTCAGTAGCACCTTAAAGACCAACTAAGTTTTTATTTTGGTATGAGCTTTCGTGTGCATACACACTTCTTCAGGTACCAATAAGAAGTGTGCATGCACACGAAAGCTCATACCAAAATAAAAACTTAGTTGGTCTTTAAGGTGCTACTGAAGGATTTTTTTTCTATTTTGCTTCGACTCAGACCAACACGGCTAGAAAAAAGTAACTGCCCTCAGGGAGGTTGCCTTCAAAGAATAAACTAAGATTTGGAGTGTGAAGATAAAAACTCTGAGGGGAAAGTTGCTACCTCGAAACCGAAGATTCGGGAAAAGGGCAGCCTGGAAAAAAGCCCAACTCTCCACCCCACCCCATGAAGCATGGGGGGGGGTTGGGGTTGCCTGAGAGAGATTTCCCAGTGGTAAAATGGAAAGTTCCCAGAAGCGCTGAGGGGGCCGGGTTGGGGGGCAGAGCCTGGGTGGATTAGGGGCTCTTGACAGAGCTCCACTGTAACGGTCTCCTATCCAGACCCCGTTACCTGCTGGGACACTCAATTTGCCATTGTCTGCCGAGTGTCACACTGTATTACCCACATAATGTGGAATGTTTCTGCCAGGCCCGGCAGTACCCACGCTGGCATTCCCCGCGGCCACCCCTTGGCAACGGGGCCCGCGGCCGCCCTGCCCTGCTGCCATTCCCCCCCGCGAGCCCACCAGTCAGGCTAGGAAATCTCTATTGAGACCTCTGGTGCCGCCGGGCCTCCCCTCCCGGGCTCCGGGTGGCGAAAGGGCGTGTGAATGGCGCGGGGTTGTGAAACAGTTCAAGGTCTGGAACGATATCCCCCTGCCCTGGTGCGCAGTGGGGATGGGAGCTTAGCTCTTTTCTCCTGGATATAAGCTCATTTTCTCTCCCTCCCCACCACCCGCCGCTGCCTTTAAATCTCCTGCGTTTAGATCCAGTTCCCCCTCTTTAAATGCAAATTTGTCATCTGTGTCACAGCTGAGGAACACTGCTGGGTTATCACAATGCTGCGAGGGCCATTTCGCTGCCTCCGATTTCCTCAGCCGAGGCCCTGGAGATGCGGGTTTTGTTCGCCACATTTGTTCCAGGGAAACGCAGTCAGCCTCTCTTACACAGAGAGTCATTTGCTACGGCTCCCTGAGGAGGTAGCCTTTTCAGACCTGCGGGGAACCCACCTTTAACCTTGTCCTGCACCATGAGACCCACCTTTAACCATTTCCCCCACCCCTCCTCAGCCTTTTAGAAACCTTTATTTATTTATTTTTAGGCCTTGAGGGGGGTTAAAAACCTGTGTCTGGGCTGTGGTACTTCAGGCTGTGGGTGATAGCTGTCAGACTCCTCCATGTTAAAAAACAAAACAAAACACAACACGTTTCACTTTAGGCCACTTTTTTTGGTCATGCCCTACCTAAGCTTCTCTAAAGTCCTGATGCCTCTATCCTGCGACATATAAATCTTATTATTCAAAAGGTGAACTCCTATTCACGTGGAGGAAGCCTAAAAGGCCATTAACTTGGTCTAACTCATTCTCAAATTGCCCCCCCCCCCAAAAAATCAAATTGGCCTCCCTGTAGAGCGTGTGCCCCACATTGGGAACCATGGCTTTGGGCAATGAGATATTCAGGAGATGGACTGTCCCCATGCCTTTTCGCTGAAATGCTAGTTTTCTATGTCAAGGAAAATGTCTGCCTGGGGGAGCATTTGATCATGTGTCCAGTCCTACCCTCCGCAGCCTAAAAGGGTTGAAGCAGAGACCAGGAAAAGGGACTGTTCTTCCACTTCCTTGGTCTTCCTTTAACATGAAAACACAGTACAGTTCATACGGCCCGTTTTAGGCGTGGCACTAAATTCGGCTCAGATTTCAGAGTCTGCTCCACCTTGGTTTTATTTATTAAAGTTAAGTAGCTTGGGCTTGCATGCATATGGAATTCATATCCGCCCTGGTTCCTTCTTTCCAAATTTACCAATCGTGGGGTTACATCAATCATGTTGTTAGGGCTGGCTGCCTAATAAATCACCACTGGCTGATACATTAATCACGTCTAGGTAGGGGGAATTTTACCACTTCCCCAGATTTTTGATTATTCAGATGTGGAGTGAAATTCTCTTCACTTTGCCCATTATTCCAAGTTGCCTCTCGATAAACTGCTGGCCTGAAATTTAATGAGATGGGTGGGGGCAATAAGAGAAAACGGGAATCAAATAAACAGCTCCCCGGGAGAATTAAATAACCATTTAAAAAATGGTGTGGTTTTTTTTACAACCGCAAGTTGTCACCTGTCTCCCTCCCTCGGAGAATAAAATGTACAAATTATTAAATTGGATACATGTAAATCCCAGCAGGCCTTGAGCATGATCCACTGGGAAGGCTGAGAACTCTGCAATGGCCTGGTGTTTCCACAGGAGATCTTATTGCTGGATGGTGTGTTTTGTTCCACAAGGCCTATATTGGGGGGTAGGCAACCTAAGGCCCATGGGCTGGATGCGGCCCAATCGCCTTCTCAATCCGGCCCACAGGCGGTCCAGGAATCAGCGTGTTTTTACCTGAGTAGAATGTGTGCTTTTATTTTAAATGCATCTCTGGGTTATTTGTGGGGCCTGCCTGGTGTTTTTACATGAGTAGAATGTGTGCTTTTATTTAAAATGCATCTCTGGGTTATTTGTGGGGCATAGGAATTCGTTCATTCCCTCCCCCCCCCAAAAAAAACCCCAAATATAATCCGGCCCACCACATGGTCTGAGGGACAGTGGACCGGCCCACAGCTGAAAAAGGTTGCTGACCCCTGGCCTATATCATTCTCCTGTGGGCTGTTGGGGGTGTCTGTATGTGTGTAAAGGCTCAGTAATTTGTTAATCTGTACTTGCCTTTAGACAGAGAGGATATAAAGCACACCTGTATGTGAGATCTTAGATATGACTTACTGAGCAATGCCTTTTTTCCTTTCCCCCCTCCCTGTATGATTATACTCGGTCCAGTATACCTCAAGGAGCGTCTCCACCTCCATTGTTCTGCCCGGACACTGAGATCCAGCGCCGAGGGCCTTCTGGTGGTTCCCTTGCTGCGAGAAGTGAAGCTACAGGGAACCAGGCAGAGGGCCTTCTCGGTAGTGGCACCCACCCTGTGGAACGCCCTCCCACCAGATGTCAAAAAGAAAAATAATTACCAGACCTTTAGAGGACATCTGAAGGCAGCCCTGTTTAGGGAAGATTTTAATCTTTAAGGAATTAGTGTATTTTAATATTTCTGTTGGAAGCCGCCCAGAGTGGCTGGGGAAACCCAAGCAGATGACCAGGGTATAAATAATAAATTATTATTATTATTATTATTATTATTATTATTATTATTATTAGGACAACCTATGCAGCCTCCCTCTATTGTTTGCAACAAAGCTGTAAATATATATAAACAGCTGTAAAAACAAACATTCCTAGTAACATATAATTTGGTGTTGAAATCAGATGTACCGTATTATTATTATTTTTTAAGGAGAGTGACAGACACACATTATCTTGCAATTCAACGCTCCACATTAATGCCTTTAAACTGATACCATTAAAAAAATGAGCTGTAATTTTTTAAAATTGAAACCTTTTAAAGTCACGCTTTGCACAACCTGGGTGCCAGTTATTGGCATGTTCCATATGATATTATGAAGCTGCCTTCTGCTTTCGGCTCACTGGGTCAATGCCTCTCAGCCTAACCCAACTCACAGGGCTCTTGTGGGGAATAAATGAGGATTGGGAGAACCTTGAGCTCCTTAGAGGAGAAAAAAGGGGGAGCAATGCATAATAATGAATAAAATGTGTTCCACAACTGGCAAGCTATGGCTGCCCCTCCTCTAACCTGGCCCCTCTTCTAACCGGTACGTTTCCAAGCACAATTCAAAGTGTTGGTGCTGACCTTTAAAGCCCTAAACGGCCTCAGTCCAGTATACCTGAAGGAGTGTCTCCACCCCCATCATTCAGCCCGGACACTGAGGTTCAGTGCCAAGGGCCTTCTGGCGGTTCCCTCATTGCGAGAAGCCAAGTTACAGGAAACCAGGCAGAGAGCCTTCTCGGTAGTGGCACCCACCCTGTGGAACGCCCTCCCACCAGATGTCAAAGAGGAAAAAAACTACCAGACTTTTAGAAGACATCAGCAGGCAGCCCTGTTTAGGGAAGCTTTTAATGTTTAATAGATTATTGTATTTTAATGTTTTGTTGGAAGCCGCCCAGAGTGGCTGGGGAAACCCAGCCAGACGGGCGGGGTATAAATAATAAATTACTATTATTATTATGCTGTACCTTTATCGAGAACAGGCCCGAAAATGGCCAAGCTGTCGTCGATGGTGGTGCAGTTCCAACGGCGCCCCCGGAACTGGTGCTGGCATTCCTGGATTCCTAGCTTCACGCCCTCGGCCACGCTGGGCATGATCTCGATGTAGTTGCGGCAGAACCGGAGCTGCTTGGGCACTAAGCCAGGAATGGAACCGCACAGGATCGGCTGGGAGCCCAACGAGGTATATTGCTGGCCTAACGCGAGGGACCTGCAAAGGGAGAACATATACAACCCCTTGCTGAAAGGGCACCGGGCACTTTGCATGCGCGAACTTACTCCTCCACCAAGTGGCAGACTGTCCGGAGCGAGCCAGCCCCCTGCAAGTCACACCCTGCAAAGGAGAGTTAACTCTTCATTTGCAAAATCAGGATCTGCACAGGAGGATCTGTCAGGCCTAATTAGCACAGCAACTCTTCTCCGGCAGGTCTTGCCCTTAAGAAGAGGTTGCTGGGACCTCCCCACGGCTTCCTAAGCCCCCTCCTCTCCAGGGTTTTCCCCAAGCAATCTGAGACTATGCCTGAGGCCAACCTCTCCTCTGCCCTTTTCATGCCTCTTCTGGTTTTGGGAGACCAGGGTCGCCTTGGGATATTTAAAGTCATAACTAGTCGAAGGGCTGCCCTTTGACTGCCAGGATATCATGTATTGAAAACAATCTTGACATTTGCCTATTGAACCTGCTCCCAAGAGAGCTAACTCTTCTCTCTATGTGAAATGTCCTGAACCAAAAGTCCACCCGACTCCACTCTGTTTTCTGAAAATCTTTCAAGTGTTTGAAAACAATCTGTGTACCCATCCTGTCTCCCTTTAGCATTTGTTTTCTCGGGGGTAAATATGTCTGGTTCATTTGGTCTTTCTTACTGTCATTCATTGTGCATGGCACTTTATCAACGTTCCTAAATCTAACTGAGAACTGTCTCTGCCCCTAAAGATATTGCAGTCTAAAATTAACAATGAGGGAGGGGGGGGAGGGAGAGAGAGAAGGAAGGAAGGAAGGAAAGGGTAGCAAGGGATGGATATGAGCAATTGCATCTACAGGCACTTAAACTTTGTACAACTGGGAACAAAGATTAAGAGATTAGTCCAAAGTCCTTGGAGGGAAGAAAGGAAGAAATAGAATTGCTGTGGGAGAGACATCCCACCATAGTGAAGTCATGATTCCAACATAAAACATATGGTTTATCTTCTACCCTTTATCAATTTGCACAGAACTCTCCCAAGTCCTTTCCCATGTTTACAATTGTGGTACACAGAGAGCGATCACAGCACCATCCCCTCCTGAATCCCAGGATAAACGATTCCTTAATACACCCAAGACAACCTAGTGGGGGGCGGGGAATGAATGGGTCATGATATTTCCATTTTAAAGATTTGGGAGAACTCAGACTGAACCTGCAGTTTGTCCCTGAATTGACCCTGCACATTCACGGCTTGGGTAGGATTCGAACCTAGGCCTGATGCTCTGCTGAACCGCACTGCCTCAACCACCCATTACGACTGGGGAAGTGCTGCATGCCATGAAAGCACACAGGCAATTATATCACCTCATTATCTTGTTACCAGCGCCGTATTAAGCTGCGGTGCAAAGATCAAAGCCCTTGTTTTCAGGGTGCTCAAGCCTTGTCGTTCAGAATCTTTTACACCGAATGCCTTCCGACTGTTCTCAGCATGGACGTTTTTGCTAACTTGGCAGCAGAACCGTTTTCCTTTGCCGCGGTGGAAGCCGGCTGCTTTCCAGGAAGCGGCAGCTGTAACCTTGGGGGGAGCCCAGGTTTATCCCCCCGGAGAGGCATTGCGTGGAGATGATGGAGCGTGTGGTGTTAGCACCCTGTTTGGATTTTCTAGGAAGGTCCAATGCCGAGATTAGAGTCTATGTCCAAGGCTGGGCCTGAGTTGTGAACTGCCCTGAGATCTACGGATAAAGGGCAGGACACAATAATAATAAAAGTTTTTAACGGTCGATGTTTTGCTGTGCTTTTAATATTTTGTTGGAAGCTGCCCGGAGTGGCTGGGGCAATCTAGCCAGTTGGGCAGGATATAAATATTATTATTATTATTATTATTATTATTATTATTATTTTGAAGGAGACTTTGCTTCAGCTAAGCAGTATGGTGAGAGAGCCAGTGTGGTGTAGTGGTTAAGAGCAGTAGACCTGTAATCTGGGGAACCGGGTTTGCATCCGCTCCTCCACATGCAGCTGCTGGGTGACCTTGGGCTAGTCACACTTCTCTGAAGTCTCTCAGCCTCACTCACCTCACAGAGTGTTTGTTGTGGGGGAGGAAGGGAAAGGAGAATGTTAGCCGCTTTGGGACTCCTTCGGGTAGTGATAAAGCGGGATATCAAATCCAAACTCTTCAGTGCACAGACTTAAAAGGCACTGTTATGACCACAGCCTCTTGAATTATGCCCAGGAACCCATTGGTAACAGTACATTCTTTGAGGACAGGTGTACGATGGCTAGTTCTAGTTAGGATGGGAATCCAGCCACTGCATCTGGTCCAAGTGCAGTTGCAAGTAACCTTCAAAAGGCAACTTCATCGGTAGAACCAGCCTTGTACATAGACTCTAATCTCAGCAAAAACGATATTAAGAATAGCAGCAAAAAAAACCAACAACACCCACTAAACAACACCACAGCCCAAGCAGCTTAATCTTTTGTAGCTGGAGTCAGTCCAGGTCCCACCCTCCCAGGCCAGGTGGAAAAGACCAGCAAGGCAGGGAGCAAGTCTTCTTGGAGTCAAAGCCATTGTGGTCCTTGGGTTGAGAAAGGTTCCCTACCATGGATCTAGAGTACAATCCCTTGGGGTCGTCGGGGACCTGACTCTCCCTTGCTTCCATTTAGCCCATAAAGTGTCATGCATGCCGATGGCACTGTATAATAATTAGGCAGTCCTTCTGTTCTTGCTACATACTGTCTTCTCTGGCGATCACTCGTAGCCGAGTAAGATTGTCTTCCATGAACACAGTTTTAACAATGAATCCGTAAGTGTCTGTGGAGGCCAATTCTGAATCCACATGTCCTTCCACAGTGGGGGCATAGGTTTCTGGGTGGGAGTTGATCATGGTGAGGGTTTGCCAAACATGCCTTCCTCTTAGCACCTTTCTCCCTTTCGTCCTGAGTTTGAGCGTCTTCAAAGCGCATGACACCTTTGGTAAAGGCTGTCCTCCAATTGAAGCGCTCACAGGCCAGTGTTTCCCAGTTGTCTGTGTTCATAGTACATTTTTTAAGATTTGCCTTGAGAGAGTCTTTAAACCTCTTTTGTTGACCACCAGCACTGCACTTTCCATTTTTAAGTCGGAATAGAGCAGTTGCTTTGCAAGACAATAATCAGGCATCCGAACAACATGAAGTTGATGTTGAAGAACCATTGCTTCAACACGGGTGATCTTTGCTTCTTCCAGCACACTTACCAACTGTAAGATCACTGGGGCAGGGATCACTGCATACTTGTGTGTTCTGTACCAGCCTGCATTGCTGAATGAACTGTTATGTACTAGAATAAGTCGCTATTAAGAATTGAGAGCTGTGAATGTTTCACAAATGGGAAACACTGAATGCTAGCCTGGCTGGTCAGTCTCCCTGCACAGGGAGCTATCCAAATGAAGGTGCTGAACCTATGCTCTGGGAGTTTAGCAGCCCACCTGCAGGAGCTTGTGAGCAGGCATCCCCAAACAGCGGCCCTCCAGGTGTTTTGGCCTACAGCTCCCATGATCCCTAGCTAACAGGACCAGTGGTCAGGGATGATGGGAATTGTAGTCCAAAACATCTGGAGGGCCAAAGTTTGGGGATGCTTGCTTTTGAGGGTCCCAATGTGGTTTGTAACCTGAGGTGGCTAGGGCTTTTCCAATTTAACTGCATTCCATGTCAGTTCATAGGCTTTTTAAAGGTGTGGCGGGTAGTCATTTTGTGTTAACAGACTGGATGGGTGAAGGCACTCTGTCCTAAATGAAACAGTACAGAAGAGCAAAAGAAGGCAGACGCAAACGTCAATAGCCTCACCATTTTATTTTATTTTTTAAAGCATCTCTCCAAAGTCACATTTGCAATTTTGAGATCAGGCATGCCCTCAGTTTGTTTCAAATCTGTGGCACTGACCTGAACTTTAGTCAAAGACCATGAAGAAACAACTTGGCTGGGGCAAATTCCAAATCTTCAGACAGTTTTGTTTTTAGATAAGCTGGGGTGGGGGTGGGGGTGGGAAACAACTTTTGAGCCTCTTGAACTTTCATTGGAAAATCTTGTATTGAAATAGGGAATGGTGCTTATCTACCCAGCCACACAGTTCCTCCTCAGTCCTCCAAATAAAGAGATTTTTCTTTATTTGCTGCCAGCAGGAAAGCTACAAATCTACCAATGTTTTCTTCCTAGGATAATCTCATACCAATGCTGTGAGGTGCTTTCAGACAGACAGCAACATATTGCCCTTCGACCAGGAAGACACATATCCACATTTCGACTGCAACACAGCTAACTGGGTGGCCTGGGCCAAATCCCTTTCTCTTAGCCGAACCTAGTTCACAATAGGAAGATAAAATGGAGTAACCCCCATATATGTGGTCCATACCTCGCTGGGGAAAGGGTTATATATGTAACAGTGTTTTATATCGGTGGCATGGGGTGGTGGTGGGTAGAAACATCACTGTTCTCTCTCACTCACTTGTTTTCCTAGTACGGTTTATTACAGACTCACATGCACAAACATCTATCACAGCTCTGGGTTGCTCTCCCTCCTTGCCTTCCCTGAAAATGAAAATCTATGGATGCTACGCCACACAACGGGATTGTTCCACTTAGCAGCACCCCAGGTAACTCTTGTTCTTGCTCACACCCTTGCATCCCCTTCCTTCCCTCTCTCCTTCCTTCCTTAGGGCTCTTGGCTGACTATATTCTGCTTGGCAGGGGGTTGGACTGGATGGCCCTTGTGGTCTCTTCCAACTCTATGATTCTATGATTCTACGATTCTTCATTAGCTGATGATGTGTGGTAAAATTGTTCTTAATCATTTGGCAAGATGAGCTGAATTGTCAAGTTATGCTAGGGCAAGAAAGCTTACCATGGTCATCATTGTAGCCTCAGTCTCCCAAATACACTAGCTCTTCAGTAGAGGCAATTTGCACCTTCCACTGGGACGGGTCCATTGAGCTATTGGGCAATTCATGCATCTCTACAAATCAAGTCTTAAGGCTTACAAACCTTTGGTCCTCTCCCAATGGATCATAGGGAACTAAATCAACTGGGGTAAAGGTAAAGGGACCCCTGACCATTAGGTCCAGTCGTGACCGACTCTGGGGTTGCGCGCTCATCTCGCATTATTGGCCGAGGGAGCCGGCGTATAGCTTCCAGGTCATGTGGCCAGCATGACAAAGCCGCTTCTGGCAAACCAGAGCAGCACATGGAAACGCCGTTTACCTTCCCGCTGTAGCGGTTCCTATTCATCTACTTGCATTTTGACGTGCTTTCGAACTGCTGGGTTGGCAGGAGCTGGGACCAAGCAACGGGAGCTCACCCCGTCACAGGGATTCGAACCGCCGACCTTCTGATCAGCAAGCCCTAGGCTCAGTGGTTTAACCACAGCACCACCTGGGTCCCCTGAAATCAACTGGGGACTGCCCCCTGATTTTCTCAATGGATGGGGATTGTTCATACCCAGGTTCTGACTGACCTCCAAATTTAAGAGTCTAGAAGGAATTGTCCCACCCAGATCAACCTTGGCATCCGGCCCTGAAGTGTCTACCTGTCTCTTGTGTTTCCAGGATGCTTTTCTATTTAACAAAAGATAAAATGATGCAGTGGACAGAAGCGGTAAAAACAAGGCTATTTAAAAGACAGAGAAGATTAACAGGACTTGTATAAAATCAATATAAGTAGTAACAAGAGAGCAATAAAGTGAAAGACCCTAAAAGGTTTGGGAGACCAGAAAGGATTAAATTGACTTTGAAATGATGGAAGTGTTTGGGCCTCAATTACTTGGTGGGGATAAACAGCAGAGGTTGTAATCTGACAGGGCCCCAGGATGCCAATATATCCATGCAACACATTATGTAAAACACAGCTTGCAGTTTCCCGCTCTCTTTGCTTGTAGTCTAGTGGTCTGTACTACAAAGGTTTATCTGACATGATGTTAGTGGACAGTTCACACATAAATGACCATTCCTTGATTTTGTCATCACCAGATTAAGTGACACTTAGGGAAATACGTGATCTATAAATTGCTGTTGAATTTATGTGCATTACTTTTGAATCGCTGTGAAACCTGCTTGCATTTCAACTGTGATGGCTCATTTACCTATGCCAGTAATTCTAAGCAGTGCAAAATGGAATCGGAAATGTGATCATTTTGTGCTTTGGTTTTTAACCATGAGTGCATGCATTAGTGTTTATCAGTAAGCTGTAAGTAAGCAGTAAGCACAAGACGAAAAATGCACAAGACGAAAACGACAGCAAACTACACTATGGCAATGCGCTTTAAAGGTGACTTGGAAACTACAACTAAACGAGAATGTGGCAGCTAGAATGGTGACTGGGAGCGCCAGCTGGGACCATATAACACCAGTTCTAAAGGATCTACACTGGCTTCCAAGCACAATTCAAAGTGTTGGTATTGACCTATAAAGCCCTAAACGTAATTGGCCCTCATACCTGCCAAGTCCTGGATGGAAAATGGCGTCACCATTTTCTGGTGCCCATAGAAGGGCAAAGCGGCATCAGAAAAATGGCCGCTGGCAGAAGCGGATTTAAGGGAGAATAACGGGATAAAAAGCTATACGGGAGGCCGCCGGGAAATGGTAGGAAAAAAGGGAGTTTCCCGGCGAAAACGGGATACTTGGCAGCTATGTTGGCCCTGTATACCTGAAGGAGCATCTCCACCCCCATCGTTCAGCCCGGACACTGAGGTCCAGCTCCGAGGGCCTTCTGGCAGTTCCCTCACTGTGAGAAATGAAGTTACAGGGAACCAGGCAGAGGGCTTTCTTGGTAGTGGCGCCCACCCTGTGGAACGCCCTCCCAGCAGATATCAAGGAGACAAAGAACTATCCAACTTTTAGAAGACATCTGAAGGCAGCCCTGTATCAGGAAGTTTATAATGTTTGACGGTTTATTATGTTTTTATACTCTATGTGTATGTTTTTATACTCTATGTGCAAGACAGGAGTGCCTGGAGTGCCTGGCGTGCTATGGTCCATGGGGTCACGAAGAGTCGGACACGACTAAACAACTAAACAACAACAACAACACTCTATGTGTTGGAAGCTGCCCAGAGTGGCTGGGGAAGAAGAAGAAGAAGAAGAGGAAGAGGAGGAAGAGGAAGAGGAGGAAGAGGAAGAGGAAGAGGAAGAGGAAGAGGAAGAGGAAGAAGAAGAAGAAGAAGAAGAAGAAGAAGAAGAAGAAGAAGAAGAAGAAGAAGAAGAAGAAGAAGAAGGGATCTTTGGACAAAGTCCAGAAATGCCGAAGAGCCAAATGTATTAGTGCACCTCAGGAAACAAGATTGGGTGGTTTAGAGGACAGAGCGATGGGGGGATTTCTTAAATATTCCTACTTGAAAATGGGGACGTATCATTCATCTGCCACAGCCTGACCTCGGAGCACTTTCATTATAAGACAAGCAGGCCAGGGGGAGTGTCCGACAGGCATTTGAGCATCTTGTGCCTTGGGCAATTTCTAAAGCCTTCCCCCTTGTGATCCTTTATTTTCACCCCTGCTGAGAGTGCTCCTTATCAAAAGGGCAACCGCAGACATTATAGGCATCTTTAACCCCACCGGGCCGTTTCCCTGGCTACCTCATTAGAAGATGCTTATACCCTCTTGTCCGTGGGGGCGGGAGGTTTCTGCTGCTGATCCCACAATGGAATTAGCCCACCATGTAAGCTGCACGGAAGTCTGCAGCTTGTGCTGGGAGGGATGATGGCCGGAGCAGGCGGCTGACGGAGGCACCATCTAGGCCGCAAGCTTCCTTGGGAAGGAGCTCCACTGAATCTAGGGGGCCTTCCCGCTCAGCAAGGCTTGCTACCAGGCAACATTCTCTGCTCCCCTCTCCTCCTACCTTGTCAGACAGGGGTGGGGAACCTGGGACTCTCTAGATATTGTGGGGCACCAGTTTTCATCAGCCCCAGGCAGCAGGGCCAATGGTTAGGGGATAAGGCAGTTAAAGTACAGCATGCTACATCTCTCTGCTACATTTGGCTACTGGTGGTGGGTCGTGCGTTCCTGCATATATGAAAAGCATGATGATGACGACGACAATAATAATAATAATAATAATAATAATAATAATAATAATAATAATAATAATAATATACCCCAGCCACTCTGGGTGGCTTCCAACAAAATATTAAAAATACAATAAAATATCAAATGTTAAAAACTTCCCTAAAGAGGGCTGCCTTCAGATGTCTTCTAAAAGTCAGGTACTAGTTGTTTCTTTCCTTGACATCTGATGGGAGGGTGTTCCACAGGGCGGGCACCACTACCGAGAAGGCCCTCTGCCTGGTTCCCTGTAACCTCACTTCTCGCAGGGAGGGGACTGCCATAAGGCCCTCGGAGCTGTACCTCAGTGTCCGGGCTGAACAATGGGGGTGGAGACGCTCCTTCAGGTATACTAGGCCGAGGCCGTTTAGGGCTTTAAAGGTCAGCACCAACACTTTGAATTGTGCTCGGAAACATACTGGGAGCCAATGTAGGTCTTTCAGGACCAGTGTTATAAGGTCTCGGCGGCTGCTCCCGGTGACCAGTCTAGCTGCTGCATTCTGGATTAATTGTAGTTTCTGGGTCACCTTCAAAGGTAGCCCCACATAGAGCGCATTGCAGTAGTCCAAGCAGGAGATAACTAGAGCATGCACCACTCTGGCGAGACAGTCCACGGGCAGGTAGGGTCTCAGGCTGCGTCCCAGGTAGAGCTGGTAGACAGCTGCCCTGGACACAGACTTGACCTGAAGACCACTTATAACAATAGGGCATTAGAATTGTGGAATTGGAAGGGACCACAAGAGTCCTCTAGTCCAGTGGTCCTCAACCTTGGGCCTCCAGATGTTTTGAGACTACAATTCCCATCATCCCTGACCACTGGTTCTGCTAGCTAGGGATCATGGGAGTTGTAGGCCATAAACATCTGGAGGCCCAAGGTTGAGGACCACTGTCCAACCGTCTCCAATGCAGGAATCTTTTGCCCAATGTGGGGCTCGAACTCACAACCCTGAGATTACTAGTCTCCTGTTCTTGCAACTGAGCTACCCAGCTATCCGCTCAATTTATGCATCACCTCTGAGCAACCCTGGGCACTTTCTTTCTAAAAATGAGAGATGTCAGCCCTGCAGTGCCCTAGTCAAGAGCCCGTGTTTCTCCTGCTGTACTTGGGACTCCAGCTAACATCATCCAGCAACAGTAAAGAGGGCCACAGGCTTCCCACTTGTCTTAAGGTATGGTTTCATGAGCCGAGGTGGACAGTGTTAGTACGGGGCTTCCTCGGGGCTCAGTTTGAGACCAGGCTCAGCCCCTGACTCAACTCAATTTCAATACTAGCCCTAAGCCCTTAGGCTTCGATTGAATCATCACCACGGACTGCACTGCCTGCTAGTTTTTCTCCTCCATACCTGCCCTCCATCTCCTTGCATCTGATGAAATGGACTCCTCAGTCCACATCTAATGCCAAACCTGGGGATGTGCTGGTGCCGACCTATAAAACCTCAAATGTCTCAGGACCTCAATATTTTAAGGACCGCCTGTCCCCATACAAGCTGACCCAGACCGTGCGCTTTCTTGTCCAAGGCCCTTCTCTACGTCCTCACTCCCTGATAGGTTTGGAGGGTAGCCACATAAGAACAGGCCTTTTCTGTGGTGGCTCACCGTCTGTGAAATGCTCTCCCCAGAGAAGCTCACCGGGCGACATCATTGCAAGTCTTTAGGCGTCAGGCTAAAAACATTCCTCTTTACCCAGACCAGGCCTTTAGCCATTAAATAATCTATGGCCTGTGAAAGGTGGTCGTGAGGACTAGTATTATGATTATTTTACTATTATGCCGTCTGTTATTATGCTTTGTGTTATGTTTACTATTATTATGCTCTGCCCTGCCCTGCCCTGGGATCTCTTGATAAAGGGCGGCACATTAAGCTAATAAAGAATGATAATGATAATAATGGTGATAATGGTGATACTTATGCCATAGTAAATGCGCCACTGCAAAACTTTTTCTTTTTTTTGCTGCAACAGGAAGGAGAAAAGTCTATGACACTCATTGCAGCTGAAAAGAGTTTTTTCTGAGCATGTGCAAAGCGGCATTTTCCTGGCTCTGAGTACCATAATCGGGGTCAGAAGGTATAGTGATATCCCAGATGCTTTTATTTAGGTTTCTGGCAATCAATTAAAATGAATGAATTAGTGAATGAATGAATGAATGAATGAATGAATGAATGAATGAATAAATAAATAAATAAATAAATAAATAAAAGGCCCCTTCCAGTTCTTTTACTGGGGATTTTAAAGCATGGGGTGGGACAGGGGTGTAGGAAGATAGGGGCGGTGGGGGAGGTCCACCCGAGCGGCGCGATCCCAGGGGCGCCATTGCGGCTGCCCGCCCCGCCCCAAAACGCGCGCCCCGCGCCTGCGCATGGCGCGCCTACCCCCAAAACGTGCACCGCCGCTGGGGTGGGAACCTTCGGCACGCCGTACGTTGTTGAACTCTAGCTCCCATCAGCCCCAGCCAGCATGATGGCAATGGTCAGGAATGACGGGAATGGCAGTTCAACTACGAGTTTCCTGCCACTGCCTTGAAATAATATATTCAAATTTAATAGTACTGGGGAAATGGCAAAAATGACGAACGTTTCCAGGAGATATGATCTGCAATAAGCAGACTGTGAACTCTAAAAGTTTGGTGTATGTGTGTGTGTGTGTGAGAGAGAGAGATCAGGCCAGATTTTTGGGGAGTTAGTTGGCAGGTCAGGCCCATGTAGGTATGGAAGGTTTTTCCTCATACAATGAGAGGTGTGGCCTGCTGTAAAAAGAAGGAACATCTCCGCAGAGCAGCAGCGCTGAGCTTTGGCAGCCATCCCTGCCCGGGGGAAGCGATTAGGTTGAGATAATTGCTCTTTAACTGGCTGCTTGCTTTGTTGTCATTACCTCTGGAGGTAACCTGACTTGGGGGCAAGAAGCAGAGGCTTATTTTTAGCAGCAAGGAGAGGTAAGGAGTTGGCACCAAAGCCAAGAGGACTTCCAAGTTAGGTAACGGAGGTCTCCCGTATGGGCTGGTGACTTGGGATCTGGGAGCGTTCCTGTTTCGAATGCTACAAGCTCCGAAGAAAGCGGGGGTCTGGGGCGGGTGGGAAAGCGACCGAGACTTAGAGCTAGAGAAGAAGAGAAGAAGAGTTTGGATTTGATACCCCGCTTTATCACTACCCGAAGGGGTCTCAAAGCAGCTAACATTCTCCATTCCCTTCCTCCCCCACAACAAACACTCTGTGAGGTGAGTGAGGCTGAGAGACTTCAGAGAAGTGTGACTAGCCCAAGGTCACCCAGCAGCTGCATGTGGAGGGGCGGAGACGCGAACCCGGTTTCCCAGATTACGAGTCTACCGCTCTTAACCACTACACCACACTGGTGGGGAGATGTTCAGAAGGAGATCTGGGGTGGTGATGGTTGGAGGAAGCTAAGTGGGCATTTTAAGACCAGGGAAAACCATGACCAATCCAGATGTCTATGGGGAAAGGGGAGAAGGCCTTTCAGATACAGGGAGGCAAGCTTAAAGGACCTTCTTGGAGAATGGCAAAAACAACCGTTAGTAAGATCACTTGCTATTGTTTGTTTATTTAAAAGCATGGCATGTGGTGTGGCCTGGTGTTAAGCAGTTTCCTTACAGCAGTTTGTGTGTGTGCATGGGCATGCAGAATTTGGACAGTGGTCCTCCCCACACCCGTTCTTTCCCTCCTCTGTGCTTGTATGGTGCAGGGGAAGGGTTTTTTAATTTCGCAGCACGCACCCCCAGTGGCGTATCATGTAGGGGGAGGGCACAGGGGATCGAAATTCCAACACCCGGTGCTGCTTCTGTCACTGGGCTCCATTGAAAACGGCTTCTCCATGTGATCCAGGAAGTGGCCTCGCCAGAGAACGGAACAACTCTTCGTATCTCTGTGATCTCCTGGGTGACGCAGACGCCGCTAGGCAGTTGAATGTGCATGTGTACGCCGTCTGTTTCCCTCCCTCTGCATGGCCCCGGGTCCTGGCAACCCACGCTATGCCGCTGCACAACCCTCATCTCCTAACCCCCTGCTCCAGGGCAGCAACATCCCTCATTCTTAGTCATGGTGTTTGGTGCTGATGGGAAATCCGGGTCCAACAACAACAGGAGAAAGACAGGTTAACAGGCTTCCTCCTCCCCACACTTTTCTTCTCTCCACTGAACCACAACCTTCCGTTTCAGTGTTTTAAAAATATTTTACTTTTAGAAGACAACTGAAGGCGGCCCTGTTTAGGGAAGTTTTTAATGTTTGATGCTGTACTGTTTTTAATATTCAGTTGGAAACCGCCCAGAGTGGCTGGGGAAACCCAGCCAGATGGGCGGGGTATAAATAATTTATTATTATTATTATTATTATTATTATTATTATTATTATTATTGCTTTTTCTTCTAATTAAAAAACGCATACACTTACACGTACTAACTTTCACTATATTGGTGAAACATAATAATCACTGATGTTTTGTTGTATTTTTAATATATTTTGTCGGAAGCTGCCCAGTGTGGCTGGGAAAACCCAGCCAGATGGGCGGGGTATAAATAAATTGTTGTTGTTGTTGTTGCATTTCGGTTTTCTCCTTCTACTTCCAAGCTTTTGGGGTGTAACCCCCCCCCCCAGATTCTTATGCATTTATACATATATCAGCTGGGAGAAAAGCCTGCTTCAGAGTGATTTACCCCGAAGTGAAATGCTGTGCCAGACACACGCCCTTCATGTGGATGTACGATTTGTGATAGCGCAAAGCTTCTTT
Source organism: Zootoca vivipara (assembly GCF_963506605.1). Taxonomy (NCBI): domain Eukaryota; kingdom Metazoa; phylum Chordata; class Lepidosauria; order Squamata; family Lacertidae; genus Zootoca; species Zootoca vivipara. The sequence continues at coordinate 14,001,305 of NC_083288.1, forward strand.
TGGGATGCACACCCCCAAATCCTCATTTACACATATTATTATTAGCCATTCTTGATATAGGCCCAGCATGCTTGCTGTTGCATTTCACACACAAAAGGTTCTGTGTACCAGATTGTACCAGTTACAATCAGCCAGGGGTGGAGGAAGGGGGCGCCGTGGGGGCAGGTTGCCCCGGGTGTCACCACTCAGGGGGGTGACAAAATGCCGGGCGGCACTCACCGCAGGGCCTGCAGTGCGCCCGAGCCACGCGTCTCTCCTGGGTGTGACACGGTGGCTTGAGCGCCCGCAGGCTCCACTCTGCCCCAAATATCCCACCTGCCACCTCCCCCTCAGCTGTAGGGCGGCTGAGTAGGAGGAGGCAGGCAGACTCCTTGGAGGCCCCGCAGAGCGCCCTGCCCTGGCTTGCCCCACCCCCTGCGGGTGGCTGGCCCCGCCCCTGGGCACAGGGGCCCAATCGGCTTGCTCCGCCGCTGCAATCACCTCAGAAAGGAGATTGTGGGGTTGGAAAAGTTTCAGAAAAGGGCAAGGGAAACAATCAAGGGAATGGAGTGATTCCTCTATGTGGAAAGGTTGTAGGTTTTTGGGCTTTTTAGTTGAGAGGGAATTAAGAGGTGACATCAGTTCTTTTTTTCTGGGGGGACGCATACCCCTAAACATTTTGTGAATCTAAGTTTGGCCTCATTGAGGGGCAGGGTTTCAATATGAGTAGGAAAATGAGAGTACCCCTAAACATTTTTTTAAAAAAGAAAAAAAGCACTGGGTGACATTATCTAAGTTTATGAAATTAAGCATGCCGTGGGTAATAGGGAAATTTTTCCTTCCTCTTTCGTAACACTTGAACACTTGAACTTGGGGTTATCCAATGAAGTGTTGAAAGGTTCACACAGCTCATAGTTTAACTATGGAAATTGCTCCTACCAAGTGCAGCGATGGCCACCAATTTGGATGCCTTTTTAAGAGGATAGGACAAATTCATGGACGAGAGGGCTATCGGTGACTTCTAGCCACGAGGCAGTAATGCTTCTCAATGCCAGCTGCTGGAGACCACAGCAGGCCAAGGTACGTGAGTCTTTTTTGTGGGTTTCCTAAAGGCACCTTGTGAGAAAGAGGATGCCAAGCTAGATGGTCCATTGGCCTGGTCCAGCAGGCTCTTCTTAGGAGGCAACTCAACTACGACAGCCAACCGGCAATGCAGGTGTGGGATTTGGGTGCCCCAAAGCCTGGGGGGGGGAAGGTGTACTGCCCCATATTCTTGTTCATATACAGTATATCTATATTGGCAGTTATTGGTTTGGGCACGGTAGCATTGGGTCAACAATTATGCCAGTCTCTCAGTGATGTGGGGAAGTCTGGATAGCTCAGCTGGTTAGAGCGTGGTGCTGATAATGCCAAGGTCGCAGGTTCGATCCCCGTAAGGAACAGCTGCATATTCCTGCATTGCAGGGGGCTGGACCAGATGCGATTCTACGATTCGACACTTCATCTCTCTCCAGGCCACACTTAAGAATTAGGGGCCAAGGGTTTTACACCCCAAAATAACATTTGGGCCATTCCAAATCTAGAGTCGGAAGGGAGCCTGAGGGTCATTAGTCCAGCTCCTTGCAATGCAGGAATCCTGCCCACAGCTGTCCTTGGGTGGGCTTGAACCACCAACCTGGTGAATGCACTTGATTGGGCATCAAGTGAGGGATGCTCAAGCCCACAACGTCTTGTGGAGGAGCTAAAGCAGGCATCCCCAAACTTTGGCCCTCCAGATGTTTTGGACTACAATTCCCATCATCCCTGACCACCGGTCCTCTTAGCTAGGGATCATGGGAGTTGTAGGCCAAAACATCTGGAGGGCCACAGTCTGGGGATGCCTGAGCTAATAAAGTCTTGCAATGGGACTTGATTTGCCTTGGCAGTATTACCTGTGCAGGTTTCACCTGCTTAGTCTTAAAAACTGGGCTACAGAAAAGCTGCGCTCTTGCCGTGGCTGCCGATTTTGTTTTACCGGCTTGGCTCTCACAAAAACGCACCCGGCTCCTTTGCAGAGGAGCTGAGCTGTTGCAAAGAGCTCTGCTTCTACACAGCAACTTAGCGTTTATAGAGATTTTATTCTGCTCTCTCAATTGGCAGTATGGTTGTTTTGTGGGCTTCCTACGCGGTTTGCCGCTCTTCTGATGAAGCTAACTCAGAATCGAAAGGCAAAGGTCGACCCTAAATCAGTGCATTTCCCAGGTCTGAGACAATTCATTTCAGCAGGAGACCGTTTCCTAGAAAAGGAGCTTCTTCCCAGTGTACTTCCTTAGCTGCTCTATAAATAACAACAACGATAAATAAAGACACTCTAGTGTTGTCTCTTCCTGTAGCTACCCCTGTTTTTCTGCTTTGTTCCCTTTCCATTTTGCAGTTCCTTAGCTCCCCCACCACCTCGCATCGTAGCACAAAGAAAGAAAGAAAGAATGGGGGAAGAGAAACAGGTTTAAACATTTTTCAGGAGTCTTGTCATCTTTTATCAGATCAGCCTGGAGCTTTTATGTTGGGAGCTTGTCAAGCTGCGCTCCATTCCCCTTTACTGTACAGCAGCAGTTCACATTCCACAAAGTTTGGTCAACTCCTGTTGCACCTTCCAGCTGCCCCAAGCACCTTCCCATCAACCCATTTGCTTGCACCTCCCCAAATCAGGCAGTAAAGTAAGGCAGGCTTTACTCTCACTTCCAGGTAAATGCATCTCACATATTGCATTCAACAGGGAGCTGCAGGCACTCCTAGTATGATATATACAGATCTTGGCAAATGCACATTTGTGACATTTATACACTGGGTTCTTTTCTGTGTGAAGTGCTCCCTCCGCAAGGGAATTATGTTCTGGCAGTTAGGGGTGCAGGGGGAGGGGAAATTGATTTGCATATAAAGCTGTATTCATCGAATTCGCACTTTCCCAAACAAGATGAGAACCGGAACTCTGCCACCCTTCAAAATCTCGCTTCTCCAAATTTTTCAATGCAGTTCTTCTCCAACCAAACGATGTTTACCAAAAAGGCAATATGTCTTTTGGGGGGGGGGCTTGTATAAAATATGAATATATGAATGCAAATAACATAAACTTGCATTATATTAGGAGAAAACGCTTGTGAAAATACGTGTACGTTAGTCCAAACTTCAGAGAAAAAAGTGTGCGCGCTGGGACAAATCCGCACTACAATCCTGAAGGATTTTCATAAGGGTTTTTTAAAATGGAAATTTGCTGCAGAAACCTGAGCTTAAGATTGAAAACAAATGAGAAACTGAGAGAACCAAAACTTGACATTTCCTTCCGTCCCTGCTAGCAATACAATCCTATATATGGATACTTAAAAGTAAATTTTATTGAGAGTTGTTGTTGTTGTTTAGTCGTTTAGTCGTGTCCGACTCTTCGTGACCCCATGGACCATAGCACGCCAGGCACTCCTGTCCTGCACTGCCTCCCGCAGTTTGGTCAAACTCATGTTCGTAGCTTCGAGAACACTGTCCAACCATCTTGTCCTCTGACGTCCCCTTCTCCTAGTGCCCTCCATCTTTCCCAACATCAGGGTCTTTTCCAATGATTCTTCTCTTCTCATGAGGTGTCCAAAGTATTGGAGCCTCAGCTTCACGATCTGTCCTTCCAGGGAGCACTCAGGGCTAATTTCCTTAAGAATGGATAGGTTTTATCTTCTTGCAGTCCATGGGACTCTCAAGAGTCTCCTCCAGCACCATAATTCAAAAGCATCAATTCTTCGGCGATCAGCCTTCTTTATGGTCCAGCTCTCACTTCCATACATCACTACTGGGAAAACCATAGCTTTAACTATACGGACCTTTGTCGGCAAGGTGATGTCTCTGCTTTTTAAGATGCTGTCTAGGTTTGTCATTGCTTTTCTCCCAAGAAGCAGGCGTCTTTTAATTTCGTGACTGCTGTCACCATCTGCAGTGATCAAGGAGCCCAAGAAAGTAAAATCTCTCACTGCCTCCATTTCTTCCCCTTCTATTTGCCAGGAGGTGATGGGACCAGTGGCCATGATCTTGGTTTTTTTGATGTTGAGCTTCAGACCATATTTTGCGCTCTCCTCTTTCACCCTCGTTAAAAGGTTCTTTAATTCCTCCTCACTTTCTGCCATCAAGGTTGTGTCATCTGCATATCTGAGGTTGTTGATATTTCTTCCGGCAATCTTAATTCCTGCTTGGGATTCATACAATTTTTTATTGTGTTTTTATATTCTGCTGGAAGAAGTCCTGGGGTAATAATAATAATAATAATAATAATGGACACCCATTCTAGGTAAGTGTGTATAGCATTGCAGCTAAAGCAGATTTGTATGAAATCATAATTTGGGACGCCTTTGTTGGAATCCCCATCTGGAAAAAAAAGTTTGAAGTCTGATATTTTGATATGGTTTGAGTCCATTCTGTGTTTCCCAGAAATGTTCACCTTTCAGCTATTTTGTTTTCCTTTCAACATTAGCCAGGCCTTTTTAGAATTAATTTTGCTTCTGTCGATTGTTTTTATCTGGCTTCTAAGATCTCGCTGCCTTTTCATTACATACTGCGCTTCATAATGGTTTTGATTTGTTGTACCTGCCTCATAATTGCTTTGCATTTTCTTTTTATGTGAGCTGCCCCGGGAATTTTTTTTATGGAACGGTAATTTGCAAATACTTACAATAAATGCTATAAATACAACATCCAATCTCTGATGCCCCAGGGAAAGGATGAGGGGAAATCCTTCCTTACTTCACTGGATCGTGATGGAGTCACAGAAATGGAAACCGCCCAAACATCTCCATGAATTTATGCAACTGTGTCAAGGCACTTTGCTCCCCTGCTTGCCAGCCTAAACTGACTGCCAAAACATAACAAGGAATTCCACTTTTTAAACAAACAAACAAACAAACAAACCAATGTATATGTTGAAGGGTGTTAGGCAGGCCAAGTCAGTGGAGGTAGGCTAAATAAAATTGTGAACAAGGAGGGCATCTTGCTGGCAAAACCAAGTTTATTTTTTGTGGGAGACGGTGCCAGAGAGAAATGTCATGTCCAAATCAGGAGCATTTCTCCATTTTTGTATAGAGAATAAAATCGAGCAATTTGCCGTTGCAGCAGACTTCTTCCAAGGTCTCTGATATTATGATTTGGTCTGCCATTTACATAAGTGGGTACCGTTTGCATTCCTAAGCTAGGCACTCAGATGGCAACAGTTTTAAAAGAATGTAAAATATCAGATATACACGCAAAAATATACTGTAGTCTATGTCAGGGAAAAGGTGCAACTTAACATTTAAGGGCAATTCCTACAATTCAGGTGGTCCGGTGGAAACGTAAGTGTCATGTGCCTTTTTTAAACAATCGAACAGCCGCAGGTTTCCTTTTTCTGATGGATTGAGCATAACATCTCAACACTTACTGGAGGCATTTGGTTGTTCTTGAGATTTACCAGTAAATATCAGAATTTCCTGAAATTTCTTACGGGGCATCTTAAAATCTTACAGCTGAACATCAGCATTCAGTACATCGATGGCACTCAAGACAATCTATTATGTTTTCAAGCATTTAAAAGGGTGTCATAAAGAGAATAATGGCCACTAAAGAATTGGGCCGGGCAGTTGTTTTAGGCTGCAGGGGAGGTGGGAAAATAATGAAGGCATCTGAGATTGTCCAAAGTGCTTTTGCCCTTGCCTCTGGGTGACTTTTAGATGCCTGTTGTCTTTGTCCATGAAGTTTTCTTGGCAGGGATACTGGAGTGGCTTGCCAGTTCCTTCTGCAGGTGGATCACATTTAGTCAAAACTCTCCACTATGACTTGTCCATCTTGGGTGGCCCTACACGGTATAGCTCCTAGCTTCTCTGAGTTATTCAAGCCCCTTCAACGCAACAAGGCAGTGATCCATGAAGGATCACTGGTCCCATCACCTCCTGGCAAATAGAAGGGGAAGAAATGGAGGCAGTGAGAGATTTTACTTTCTTGGGCTCCATGATCACTGCAGATGGTGACAGCAGTCACGAAATTAAAAGACGCCTGCTTCTTGGGAGAAAAGCAATGACAAACCTAGACAGCATCTTAAAAAGCAGAGACATCACCTTGCCAACAAAGGTCCGTATAGTTAAAGCTATGGTTTTCCCAGTAGTGATGTATGGAAGTGAGAGCTGGACCATAAAGAAGGCTGATCGCCGAAGAATTGATGCTTTTGAATTATGGTGCTGGAGAAGACTCTTGAGAGTCCCATGGACTGCAAGAAGATCAAACCTCTCCATTCTGAAGGAAATCAACCCTGGGTGCTCACTGGAAGGACAGATCCTGAAGCTGAGGCTCCAATACTTTGGCCACCTCATGAGAAGAGAAGACTCCCTGGGAAAGACCCTGATGTTGGGAAAGATTGAGGGCACTAGGAGAAGGGGACGACAGAGGACAAGATGGTTGGACAGTGTTCTCGAAGCTACGAACATGAGTTTGACCAAACTGTGGGAGGCAGTGGAAGACAGGAGTGCCTGGCGTGCTATGGTCCATGGGGTCACGAAGAGTCGGACACGAGTAAACAACAACAACTGGGTGACTTCCATCTTGGGAGGTTTTCACGCAACGGTTGGACAGTCATCTTTCGAGGATGCTCTATTTATCAATGCCTGTCTCTGAAGTAAGGGCGAAGGTGAGATGATCCTACAGATACCTCATAACGCTGGGAATCTGTAGCCCGGCCTCGTAAGTTGGGCAAGGATTTGACAGTATTTAGCTTAGAGCTTGTTTTTACTGCCAAAGCTCAGCTCTGGAAGAAGAGCCTCCTCCTCTTCAGCTCAGCCACTGTCTCCCTTGGGAGGCGCATCCTCCCAAATTAATTTGCGTCACCTGGAAAGTTGGCACAGATGCTGATTTTTGGATTCGCACGGGCAAAACTGCGGTGGCATCTCATTGGTTCACTTCAGCTGCCCCCTGCCCACTGACTGGCAGCTAGCCCCCACCATGATGGAGCTGCCAAGCTTTGTTCTTTTTAAGCATCTGAAGCATGCAGTCAAAATTTTGGGTGATGAAAATGAAATCCAGTCTCTAAAAATACTTCTGGGTGTGAGCTCCAGGGCTGGAGAGCAGCCGCCAAGAAAGCCTCTCTGGGTTCATTTATCTGAGTGCTCTTGCGATGAGACCCCAGGGAACTCGATCCATTTTGTTTCCTGACGTTGGTGGGTTTTCGAAACAACCCCAAACCGTGCCACAAGCCTTCCTTGTGTTCATTTTACTTTATTCTGGTACAGGTATGAGCCTTGAACAGAGAACCTGAGGAGGTTCAAGTTTGAGTGTGTAAGTCGCACCTGTTAACTCTCCCCACACTGAATTACAGTGAATTATTTTGGTTGCTTCTGCCCTTTTCGTTTTCAGGGATACATTATATATTGCAGCTCAGGACCACAATACCTTAAGGACTGCCTGTCTCCCTATGAACCTACCTGGACCCTGAGATCATCTTCTGAGGCCCTTCTTTGTGTGCCTCCTCCACAAGAGGTCCAGTCACATAGCTGTCAAGTTTTCCCTTTTCTCGCGAGGAAGCCTATTCAGCATAAGGGAATTTCCCTTTAAAAAATGGAAAACTTGACAGCTATGGGTCCAGAGGGTGGAAACATGAAAATGGGCCTTTTCTGCATGCTCCCCCCCAGGGAGGTTTAGCCATTATACACCTTTAGGTGCCAGGCAAAATTCAGGTCCCTGGCTGATTGACATCCAATGTCCTTTTAATAAGTGTTGGGGAGTGTTATTGGGTTGCTCTTGTTTTTGTTTTTATTATGTATGTTATATTGTGATTTTTTTCTGGGGAAAGGAGGTTTGCAACAATGAAGGAATGGCTGGACATGTGGAACAAATACAGTGGTACCTTGGTTCTCAAATGCCTTGGTTCTCAAACACCTTGGAACCCAAACACTGCAAACCCAGAAGTAAGTGTTCCGGTTTGCAAACTTTTTTCCGGAAGCCGAATGTGGTTCCAATTTTAGTGTTACACTGAGGTCTGCCTGTTTTTGCTATTTATTTTGCGTTTTTGTGCCTTTTTTGTGAGTGTGTGGAACCCAGTTCAGCTACTGATTGATTGTGTGACTGCAGTACATAGTTTATTGCTTTCATTTTATGGATCCATGGTCTCGTTAGATAGTAAAATTCATGTTAAATTGCTGCTTTAGGGGTTGCTTTTAAAAGTCTGAAACGGATTAATCCATTTTGTCTTTGGAAAGCGCACCTTGGTTTTGGAACGCTTTGGTTTTGGAACAGACTTCCGGAATGGATTAAGTTTGAGAACCAAGGTACCACTATATAGATTTAATAAGCAACAACAACATATAAAATATCTTAGGTGTTTCACTTAAACAAGACCTGCCTGTACTTTGAGATCAGCAAATGAGACCCTCCTAGGAGTCCCTGCATGGGATGTGAAATACATGGTATGCGGGCCTGAGAAAGGGCTTTCTTGGTGGTGGCTCCTTGCAAGTAGAACTCTCTCCCTGCTGAGCTATGTCTGGCCACACCTCTCTATGGTTATGTGCACATCGCAGCTGACTTCGGCTCCGGCACACTCTCACCGCTGGTGTTTGAAGTGCGCATAATGTCGGCCGCAATCCGTAGGTGTCCTGTAGCTTCTTTCGTCTATCTCTTTAGAAAATGGAAGCTGAGGTGTGTACATTTCAGGCAGCTATTGTGCATGGGGCAGGCGACAGCTTCGTTGAATTGGAGTTCAGCACAGGGAATTAAATCAGGTTATGGGCTTTGGGTGGAGACATCCCCGCTCCATTTATGGAGTAATGTAGGAATGCTACCTGAGACTCAGCAACAGGGGGAAGGGGTAGCAGAATGGACTCACTGCATTTCAAGCAACTTACATGTACATGTCTATAGCTTCAGGCAGTTAGCCAAGAAAACACCTATTTTTTTGGAGGGTTTTTTTTGGAGAAGGAGACCCTGGTTGCTGCTTCTGCTCTTAGCAATTGCCATTCAGTGATTTGTCGTGTGTTTTTAATGGGCTGTGTTATTTTTATTTATTTATATGGATTTTATGTATTCTTATCTACTTGTTTTTCTTGTACGCTGCCTTGTGGCCTGTGCAAGAAGAATAAATAAGTAAGTCGGTGATCCCAAGCAGCATTTCAAATGTGGTAAACTGCCTACAGTATTAGGAGCAAATGTGCAAAAAGTGTGTAGATTACTGTATGTGTCTATATTGCTGTGTGTACACGTGTTGGGAAGTTGCAGCCAAGTGTGACTTTTCAGAATGCGTAAATCCAATAAAACAGATGTATACGACATATATACATTTTCCCAGAAATGTCAGCATGGCACCGCTGTACAATTAGAAAACGCCATTCCATATGAAGCAGCCCGAAACCTTTGCCATGACGACTTCCTGGCCCTTTTTTTGTAACAAGTTACACCGTACACAACTGCTCCAGTGATCAAACTGCTTCCCCCATGTTAAACCGATTTCATTTCATCGCCTGATATGCTCAAAACTGTTTCATCTTCATTTCAGTTCCCTGGACATTTTCCTTTTCTTTTGCTGTGACAACACACCAGCCTGCTAGGCTCTAGAACAGGGGTCCCCAGACTTACCCGGCTTTGGGCCAGTGCCCGCCGCACCAATTGCGCGGCGGGCCGGAGGGTGGGGGAGTACGCGCCCGTGCGCATGCGCACACACACTTACTGGCGCGGTGGCGTGCTTCCAGGTCGGAAAAATCGCTGAAAATCGTTTGTGCGCATGCATATGGGCCTCCCTCCGACCCGAAAGTGCACCAGAAAGGACCTCTTCTGGGTCGGGAGAGGCCCATACGCATGCGCACAAACGATTTTTGGCGCTTTTTTCCGATCTGGAAGTGCGCCGACGCGCTGCGCGCCGTAAGAGCGGGCGGCGGCAGCGGGCAGCGGGGGTCGTTGCGGGCCGGATTGGGAGACCAATTGGGCAGCATCTGGCCCGCGGGCCGTAGTTTGGGGACCCCTGCTCTAGACACAGAAACACTTTGCAAGACAGGTGCTCCTCTGCAAACCGTTCCAAAGAAGCTTTGCAGAAGTTGGGCTGCTAGATCAAATCAGAGCAAGGCAACCACTCCTTCCCTCACTTTTTTGGGCCATGGGTCAAATAGAGGGCACAGGGCGGGTAGGGGTCTTCAAGGTTAGGAGGAGGTGTCTAAATACAGTGGTACCTTGGTTTATGAACACAATTGGCTCCGGAAGTCTGTTCATAAACTGAAGCGTTCATAAACTGAAGCGAACTTTCCCATTGAAAGTAATGGAAAGTGGATTAATCTGTTCCAGACGGGTCCACGGAGTACTCAACCTGAAGCGTACTTAACCCGAAGCATGGGTGTAATTGGTTCCGGAAGTCTGTTCATAAACTGAAGCGAACTTTCCCATTGAAAGTAATGGAAAGTGAATTAATCCGTTCCAGATGGGTCTGTGGCGTTCGTAAACCGAAAATTTGTAAACCGAGGTGTTCATAAACCAAGGTTCCACTGTATTGTACGTACAGTGGTACCTCCGGTGACGAACTTAATTCGTTCCAGAGGTCCGTTCTTAACCCGAAACTGTTCTTAACCTGAGGTGCGCTTTCACTAATGGCCCCTCCTGCTGCTGCCATGCCGCCGGTGCGCGACTTTCGCTCGCATCCCGGGGCAAAGTTCGCTACCAGGAGCACCTACTTCTGGGTTAGCGGAGCTCATAACCCGAAGTGTTTGTAAGGAGGACGGTACATAACACGAGGTTCCACTGTATTTAGTTTCAAGCTTAGCGCTATGCAACAGGCTGAAAGCCCTGGTGTGTGGGTGTGTGTATACGCACATGTGTGCATGTTCAGGTTATATGTGCTATTTGCACACAAGTTTGAATGTCACTAATGTGGATGAGAACAAAGTCATTGAGTGTGCACTGCTTTAAGTAAACCTTCTGTGGTCTCCAGCTTACAATTTGTGTCTTGTTTTGGCTCTACTTCCTGACCCTGGCATTGTCATCTTCTGCCTCCAGGAGAAGGCTTTGACCTCTGACCCCTGTTTGACCCAGACATGGCCTAGGTTCATAGAGAACATTGGTATATCCTCCTGTTTGCAGGTCACACCTATGGCTGTGTCTACACATTCTTTACACTCATCCTTGGGCTGAATTCTGCAAGGCACGAGAATACTGCAAGCACGTGCCTTGCTACCCTTTTTTTGCTCCATGGCACCCTAGGTCAAATCTCCCTTTTCTTTTCTTTTTAAAACAACAACTCCTAGAAAGACGTTTTCCAAATTGTTTGGAGGAGGATGAACCTTAAGCAGTGGCAATGCCATTTCCCCCCCTTCTGCCTACTTTATTGATGATTTTATTCTGTGAACCACCCTGACATTTTAGGATGAAGGAGTTATAAATTGAATAAATCCCATACATACATACATACATACATACATACATACATACATACATACATACAGGTAAAGGGACCCCTGACCATTAGGTCCAGTCGTGACCGACTCTGGGGTTGCGCGCTCATCTCGCATTATTGGCCGAGGGAGCCGGCGTATAGCTTCCAGGTCATGTGGCCAGCATGACAAAGCCGCTTTTGGCAAACCAGAGCAGCACATGGAAACGTCGTTTACCTTCCCGCTATTTATCTACTTGCATTTTGACGTGCTTTCGAACTGCTAGGTGGGCAGGAGCTGGGACCAAGCAACGGGAGCTCACCCCGTCACAGGGATTCGAACCGCCGACCTTCTGATCAGCAAGCCCTAGGCTCAGTGATTTAACCACAGCGCCACCTGGGTCCCACATACATACATACATACATTATTTGGGCTGGGTGTGGTCACAGAACTCAACACATTTGTCGCAGAATGAAAGCACCGTCTGACGGTCTTGTCGAGGCACTGGAAGGAGCTCTGTTTGGGATAGAGATGCTCCCGCATCTACGGAGCATGGTTAATCCGCAAACACCACTTGCCCTTTCTGACTAACTGCCTGAAGCTATAGCCCTTGCAACAACTCTCTCTCTCGCCCTCCCATTTGTACGTATCAGGACACACCATTCAATTCACGTCAGTTGAAGGATGTGGGAAACCTCCACCTCCAAGGCCAGCTGGATCGCATCGACTGTGCCTAGTCTGTTTGCCAACACTACCGCTTAATGGCAATTGAATGATGAAATATGCACCCGCTAACACATCAGACGTGTTAACTGAAGCCAATTAGGATAAGCAGAAACGACAAAGCAGCAGGTAAAAAGTTAGAGAGATAAATCAGGGATCTCTCTACTGTGCGTGCAAGGCAGGTCGTATTAGAGGGTGAAGCTAAATCTCTTTCTTGCCCATGCGGCTTGCATTTTGCACGCATTACCATGCATCCCTCCCCCAGCACAATCCTTGCCTCATCCCCAAAATTCCAGACAAGTTGGAAACTGTGCAAACATTCCTGCTCTTTTCTATTTTCCCCATATTACTGTCACTCCATCCTTGCTTCCCAGAACCACACCCCTAAATAGTTCCTCTGGATAGGTACCACCTGCACCGTGAATTTCAGACTTTGCAGCTGGAATAAACTGGATACTTTTAACCCGACAAGTCTAAATGTGACCTGATATCCAGAATTGCATTCCTCATTACTGTACATTATTTCTTTTTTAGATTGCTGGTTAGAGACTGGAGAATTGGGGAGGCGTTGTTTGTTTGCTCGTTTGAAACGATGAGCTATAAGCATTTTAAAAGGTAGAAGTGGATTGCGACTCTCCCAACGACCTGGTTTAAAAGTCCGTGGCTTGCTGTTGGTCTACAGCTTCCACCTCATTGCTGAAAGAGAGCTAAGTAATATATTTAAATACCTGCAAGCATTTGCCTTCTTTCAGATAGCGTTGCTCAGTGTTTGTTAAACCGCCAAACCGTGAAGGGGCTTGAATGGGTATGTTTCAGGCTATAGAATCTGTCTCTATTGCATTGTTTGAAGGTTGTATTGGGCTGCAATTCTATACACACTTACCTAGAAATAAGTCCCATTGACCTCAATGGAGCTTACTTCTGAGCTGACATGCATGTGGTTAATTTACTGTCTAAGCTCTTCCCAAATGTATTTATCCTGCAGGGGGAGTTGAAAGGGCTCTGGTTCAGATTTGAAATTCAGCTCTTTGCAACCCACTTCTTAATATCTGGTGAAAAATGCAAGGTGGAGGAACTAACACTTTCTATCTGGTCTCTCCAATGTGGTGCCCATGGGCACCACAGGACCCTCAGAACACCCTACTTGGCTCATGCCAAAGCTCTATATCTCTCCAAATTTTTATTTTTATATTGAGGGGTGGGGGGTTTTTTTTGGCCTGCTGTTGGTGCTTTTTTCTTCTTCAGGGGGCAAGCACTGCCTTTGTTTTTTTTTTGTCTGCATTTTATTTGTTTTGAGATGTGTACAGGTGTTTCGGCTCTTTTGTCTGAACATCGCTAGGTTTTCTCCTGGGAAATGAGTATTTCGTGATCTCTGCAATAATTACTCCCAATATCCCGAAAGGTTGGGGGAGCCCTGCGCTATGTCAACCGAAAACAATAAACTGGACTGGGAGGGGAGGGAAGTAAAAGACTAAAAGGTAGAGAAAATATCCAGCAAGATTAGAGTAAAAAAGATAGATCCAGGTTTAGAACATACAATATCAGTTTGTGACAAATGTACACTCAGGTTCAACCGCACATTAATGTACTCAAATCTGCAATCACCTTTAAATGAAAAGCAAAACAAAGTTTGCGGTCTTAGTACACAATGAAATTCTTATAGTATTTGCCGTCCTACTTCATAATCGTCCAAGCAAAAAGTTCAGTTCAGGCAATGGTATATTGCCTCCCCGAAATGGCTGCTGACCCTTTAAAAACCGATCTCCTAAAATATGTTGAATGCAAACCCTGTTAAATTACGTATGTGACATCATCTAGATTCTCAGAACCAGAGATTTCATCCTTTGTTTTCTATGAGGTCATTGAAGATACCCCTTAGTGGATCTGAGGAGGTGGGGATAGGTTTCTTTGGGAAACTATAGGGAAAGAAGGGAATTAATCCCTTCTTATTGCCATTATTCGAGAAGGCTAAAAGAACAGATCTTGTCATTGAAATATCAAGATACCACAAAAGTGGTTGACTTAATTAAGATTTAGGGGCCTGTTTTGGTCAGAACTGGACTCCCCGAAAGCTGTGTTTGTTAACCAAATGCATCTCTCATTGGCAATTTCTCCTATTCTAACAAAGCTTTTAACTCTGGTGTTGTTCAGAAGTGCCCAATAAACAATGCAGGAAGCTGGTTTTTTATCAAACTGGGGTTAAGAGAGATCTGATTAATCTAAATGAAGGGATGTTGAATTGAAGAAATATCCTGAATGTGCCCTCACTATATGACTCATGCCCACAGAGCAAGGGAAATGGGCTTGTTTTTGTCGGCATTTAAGTCTCTATATTATTCCCAAATAACGAGACAATAATAATATAAAATACCGCCAGATGTGCTAAATGTTCGTTCTTCCATGTTTTTAAAATAGGGGAACCAAGCAGAGCTTTACAGTAAACGTCAGATTTCAAAATACGGTCCCTTTTTAGCCTATTTCCATAGTCTACTTTAGCTCATTTCTTTGTTGTGTCGGCTTAGAAAGGACTTAAGGAATGAATAATATGAAAAGGACTCTTGAAAGATGGAAGAGAGGCTTCTTTAGGTGTTACTCAAGTTAACATTGCTTTTGTGATTTCTAGTCACATTAGGTCGAGCCTTTTCCACCACATATACTTCAAGGCAGAATCTTAACAGATCAGGAGAGAAACTGCCGGGAAGGGATACTGAATTATTAAATGCTGACATCTTTCAATGAACCTTCGATTTGCCTTTACTTTAAGTCTCTGCCCCCCAAAATACAAAAAGAAGCAAGTCTTTGACCACATTTTCTCTAGTGATTATCTTTTTGGTTTGTTGGAGCACAACGGAAACTGCTTAATTTGCTTTTCCGTGCAAAGCGGCGAAGTAAAATTCCAAGCCGTTACAAAAATCTTCGTCAAATCAGAACTTGTAACTTGCTCGGTTTTCGTTAACGGTGTTTCTGTAGCCAGTGACTTTACACACGACCAAATTATTATTACTAAAGAGAACAATTATAGCATGGTCAAAGAAAACAGACACACTACCCATTCAGGTCAAGTACTTTAAGAGGCGACTGAAGGATGGTCACATTATTTAAAACGAAAAGACACATGTGATGAATGGCCTTTTAAAAAACATTGTCAGTATTCCATTGTGGTCCTTTGCCAAAACACTTAATAACAATGAATCTGAATTATACTTCTCCCTCTGAGGTGCCCATCCTTTCATTCAACTGGCTTTGCAACATTCTCGTCCGCTGCCTAAAAATTACATTCAGAGACGTTATATGAAACTACTGAGGGCTGCGGCTGGGAGGCGAACTATCAAGCTATCAATGTAAAAAAAATCATTAAGAAGCACCTCACCCTTCCAAAACGAGAAATCTTGCATTGATTGTGGGGAAAGTGGGAGAACAGAAACGTGTGAATGAAAGCAGATCACTAAGAGAGAGAATTGCGGATGTGCAGAGACAGGATGCAAATGGACAAAACAGGCTGCCCAAAGTTCGAGATGAGGGGGGAAAGTTAAGTCTTACCACCAAATGGGATAACCGGCTAAAACCTTTGCATCACCGAGGAGGAAAGCTAAAATTAATCCGAGCACGTGGTAATCCATTAGTCCAGGCTTGGTGCTGAGGAGAAGACCACTCTCCCCGAAGTTTGCAGAAAAACATTTAAGTACAAAAAAAATAAGTAAATCAAAAACAACCCAGGCCCTTTCTACCCCCACCCACCCACCCCCCTCATGTGCGCAAGCCCACCAAAAAACAGCCCAGGAAAAAGTCTCCCGAAGTGGGGAAAAATGGACTTGATGCCTTGTCAGAAATGCACCTCAACGAACCTTTTCCCCCACCCACCCCCGAAGATCTACCCAAAGCTTCTATTAAAAAGTGCTGTGCTTTGGGGATGTCAGGAGACAGCCAATCGGATTGCATGGCCTAAGGTAAGGGATGAGTCTATAGTTCAGAGGTGTCAATCATTCCAACATCTCTCTCTCTCTCTCTCTCTCTCTCTCTCTCTCTCTCTCTCTCTCTCTCTCTCTCTCTCTCTCTCTCTCTCTCTCCCTGTCTTAACCCCCCCCCTTTTGCTTTTGCAACTTTATTCCTACCGCTTGCCAAGGGAAGGGAACAGACAAACCTTGAAAGACAGTTTTCCAGGCTAACAAGATTTCTTCTTTATATATATATATATAAATCTCCCAGGGATGTGCATTGCATGGCCCATCTGGTGTGACACGATAAGGCAAGCCTCTTGGAAGGTAAGGAGGAGGGGACCGGGAGGGGGGAGGGAGTAGCCGGATTCTGAATTTCGTTTCGGTGCAGGAAAAATGCACTAGAAGCAGCTAAATGGCAAAAAAGCAAAATTCAGTGCAGCTCGCGATGTGCAGGTCCATGTTAACTAGGCGTCCGGCAGTGACCCATTCCTATTTTGTTGAGACGTCTTTCCCACCCTACCTCAAGGGCTCAGGTCCGGTTAAAATTCAGCTTTCACTCACATTCTTCGCAGGGCACTTGAGAAGAGCAGCTCACTGGGATGAGGAGGGATTTTCTCGTCTACTTTGTAGAGGTTTATCCCACAACTACGAGTGGCATGGCATTTTGCCCAGAGCAAAATATTTTGGGGGGTGTTTGTGTGTGGGGGGGGGTTGTACACTTGATGCCAGAAACTTCTTCCTCCTCCTTTGTGTGCACGTCTGAATGTTGTGAATGTGCGAGCAAGAAAGAGGGAGGCAGAGCTGTTTTGAAGGGGATGGAGGACGCCAACAGCCGGTGCAGTTTCATGTTAAAAATCAAGCGCATGGAAAATGCCCAAACGGGCAAGAGCAATTCATAAGAGCAAAAACTTTGGGTGTTGCGTGTCAAATGGGCACACAATATGGACCTGCCTTATAAATTCACCGGGGGAGTTTTCTGTACAACTACACTGACTTGGCAGGTTAAAGTGGTACAATTCTGGACAGCTCACACTGCAGGAGAGAGAGGATGTTTTCTGAATGCTTCCTGGCTTTAAACAGCAACACCCTGGGAGTAGTAAACAAGCGTATCAGAGAGAGAATTAGGCTGCACATTTCTTTCTGGAAGCCTGCTGTTGTTTTTTACATGCCAGCGGAAAGATTTAAACGAGGGAGAAAAATCAAAAATATGGCATTGCCCTCACCTGAATTTTTAAGTTGTCCAGTGGAGAATCTTACCATCTCAGCCAACTTCTTATTTCTACCTAACACACAGAATGGGCCCTGAATTATAATATCTGTGGACACACACACACACACCCCGCTCACAGCCCACACAGAGACATGAGGGCATGTTGTGGCTTCTTAGACCATGTTAGGTCAATCCATGCTTGTGATCTGACATCCAATGCCTTGCTCCGTGTCTTCCTTTTCAAGGAGCCGCCCTTCAGCTGTGGGACCTACACTCCCTGAGTGAGCCTGCCTAGCCCGATCTCTGCTTGCTTCCTGGCAAACTTGGCCTTCTAGGGAGGGGTGCTTGGATTTGAAAGCTGGTTGGAGGTTTTATCCAAATGCTGTCAGTCGATGCATTTATTCTGGGGAGGCCACTTCCCTCTTAATTGATTTTGCACCAGTTATTATCAAATAATTGTTTCCCTGTATCTGTTGCTAGCTGCCTTGCACATCAAAATTGCTAGGAAAGGTAAGGCATCGAACCCTTTAAATAAATAAAAATACTGACACTAAGGGTGGGTGTTACAGTGCTCATACTGTAATATAAGGGTCGATTCATTACATACGAAATGTTCCTTGGTGGATGGGGTTCTGCTCACGATCTGAGCTTTGTTTATTGCCAAATCAATCCAGATTGATTGATATTGATTGATTGATTGATTGCCATATCTGAGGACTGATTGCAAGAGCGATCTGTAGCTGTTTGCTCCACAAGCACCTTGCCATAGCACATCGCTTTTGCTCTCTGTGTGTAACATGACTTGGATGGAACAGCTAGATCCAGTGTGTGTCTGTAGATAAACAGATGGTTTTACCTCACAAGCAGGTGGGTGCAGCTACAAGAGCTTCCAGAGTTCCTATAGCACTCATGGATCATAGGGTGATTAACCCAAAGTCACCAAGTGTGTTTTGTGACAGAGAGCAGGGATTTCAAATTTGATATAACCACTTCCGCATCACACGGAGGTGGTGTTGTGGGCTTGGCCCGACTGAACTCTTGCGATGGGGGCTGAGAGCTCAGCCCCCTCATGAGGGGGGAGATCCCGCCTCCGTCATACCTGGGCTGACCAATCGGGCCAGCCGGGAGGCGGGGCTTCCCCTCTTTTAAACTAGGACGGAGGCGGGGACTCAGCCTCTTTCACCCGGCTCTCCACCGCAATCGGATCACCCACCCACCCACCCTCTAGGCTAGGCAGGTCAGGCAGGTTAGGCCGACGCTGCTATGGACTTTTGGTTGGTCGCCCCGGTTGGGCTCCTTTCTGGTGGTTAATTTCTCCCAGACTGTAACACACAGGTTACAGTCGGATACATAGCTGCCAAGTTATCCCTTTTTTACAGGGATTTTCCCTTATGCTGAATAGGCTTCCTCGTGAGAAAAGCGAAAACTTGGCAGCTATGGTCGGATATAGCCGGTTAGGTTCCAATGCCTAAGCCAATACCGCTCAACATCCGTAACCAATAAAGTTGTGGCCTTTTCACCCACTTAAAATCAATTCACTGTGTCCTGCGTCTTATTTCCTGGGGAGGGAGGGGCATTGCCACACAACCCACAAGCAGCGGTTTACCACTCCAAAGGCATTAGAGAGCATGCAGTTATGCAGCCCCCTTTAAAAAGAAGAAGTAACTTCATAATTTTAAAATCATAATATAATTGAATGCAAGTGACATGCTGAAATGAACCCTGAATACTTCTTTTTATTTAGCTACTTTATTGCATCAAACAATAAGGAGATTAAACTGCGGTAAATAGGCACATTTCTGATTTCCTTCTTCCTTTCTTTAATTAGAGGAATAAAGGAAGCTGCCTTTAACTGAGAGGGACCATATTGGCCTGCCTGGTACAGCACTGTCTACAGCCGGGATCGCCAATCTTTTTGGACCAGTGGGTACATGGGAATTGTCTTGCAAGCCGGTCACAAAATGGCTGCCGTGGGGGGGGGGCATAACACAAAATGGCTCACCCATAGAGAGAAGCTCTTTACACCTCTCCTCCATTCAGAAAAGATGGGAAGCTGGGTACCCAACCCTGACCTCCAATGAAATGTGGACATGTTTAGGTGTGGGGTGTTCAATGCAAGAGAAGCTGAGCCAATGCAAACAGGAACTGAGCAGGAATTTGTTTATGAAGTATCCCATTTGAGGGAATGACCGCTCCCCACATCAAAAAGACTTTTGCGTGGTCGCGTGCAGCCCCCTGGATCCCAGTGCGGCTCCTATTAGTTCAGGACTGGCTTCACCCTCCTCAGGCAGGATACCTGGGGTCTCCGCCTACCTCAGTCAGTCGCCCAATCCTGCGTGGGGAGGCGTTGCCAGGGGACTGGCCAGGTAAGGGGAGGGACCGCCCTGCCCACACAACAGAAGGTGTAGCTTACCTGGGAAGTGTCAGTCGGCTCCAAAGCTTCTCCTACCCTCCACTCCCTCAATTAAGCCTTCTTTTGCAGGTTAACCTCTTCTCCACAGGTACGCAGGTGCTGCTACGTCAAGGTTGCTGTTGAAGGGCCGGAAAGGTATTTTCCTGCATTGGCAGGTTTCGCCTTTCCCATAGCAATATGTCACAACTTTGGTGGTTTCAGGCCTTGGGCGGAATCCTTTAGTCTATTTTCCCTAAATGGGGGGGGGGGGTTTGAAGCAGTGACCCACACACCCCTTGATGGCGGTGATACCAGGGGTCCCCGTTAAAAGGGGTCTTAAGGGGAGGCATTGGCCATATGCCGAGAGGTTGTCATTGTCCAGTGGCGGCGAACGGGGGTGGGCTCTCTGCTTGAACATATGTTCTCCAGAGCCAGCCCAATCCCCACACATTCTTGATAACCCTGAAGTCTCCCAGATCCCCGGCTGGGGCCTAGGAAGGATAAACGCCCAATGCCTGAGCCAAGGTCTCCCTACATCTGAACCTTAATAAAGTTGTGGCCAATTTTAATCCCATAGCAAGTTGTCGTGAGTCATTATTCTGCTCGGGGGTCGCCTGGGGTTTGGGGGACTCCGCCTGTCCACGCAATATTCACAGTGCCATAGGAGGTACATTTGAGCACTCTGGTGCTCGTAGGTATCACGTTGACAATTCCTCTTCTACAATGACCAGCAGCAGCTTGGATCCTTGTGATCCAAAACATGCCACAGCCCATTTCGATGCATGTGTATCAGTTAAGAGGGGACTGTACCCTACTACACCGAGGGTTGCCAACCTGGCGCCCATGGTGGTGGTTTTCACTGCTGCTGCAGACTCTTCCCCACCCCCTTTTAAAGCAACTCTCTAGCTCTCCTACAGAGACAGTTATAGGGCAAAAGGCACAGGTACCTCCCAAGTGATTTCTGTGGAATGGGAGTGGCGTTGGGACCACTTTGCAAAAAAACCCAAAACTTGTGGACCATGAAAAGACCCAGCAGGAATATTTATTTTTCTTCTGTTCAGGACACCACAGGTCCGGTTTGAACGTCCGACGAGCGAACCCCATGCCAATGCCTCCAGGGGCGCATACCCTGCAAGCAAATTTTACCTCACCCGTCCTGTTGCAGCCTTGCCGGGGGGGGGGGTAAGAAGGGTCATGTTTTCCATAAAGCTGACTAGCTCTCAACTCGTGGGCTCCTTTGGGAGGGAAGACACTATATATATCATATCTCTCTTATATTTGAAAGGGATCAAAATTCTGTGCTTGAGAAAAGTTGAATGATATGGCCTGCGGTATTAATTCTGTAGCTTAAGAAAACTCAAAAAATATATATGCCGTGTTTCTCCGAAAATAAGACACCGTCTTATATTTATTTTTCCTATTAAAAACCCCCACTAAGGCTTATTTTCAGGGGATGATGCCTTATTTTTTCCTCCTCCTCCTGCCGCGGCCGGCATTGCTGCTGCGCCTATCACTATGTCTTATTTTCGGGGTATGGCTTATCTTCCTTGAATGCTTAAAAATCCTGCTATGGCTTATTTTAAATAGGGGAAACAGGGTATATATATATATACTGTATATATAGGCTCTATGTTGTTTCTTTCCTGCAGAAAGCTCTCCCCTGCTCCCGCCCTAACGCTAGGAAAAAGCCAGAGTGGAAATGGCCGGTGGATTTTGCCACAGGGCGCATGACGCGTCCGAGGTGTTTGCCCGTACTTGTCCCGCATTCTGCAGCATAATCAGCCGGCTGGCCTTGCAAAGGTGAAAGCCATCTCCGAAGCAGCTGCCTTGACTTCCACGAAATCTACCCTGGGGCAGAGAGTTTTATGCTGGTTTTGGAAGTCAGGTGAACAATTAGAGCGCAGGCAAAGGAATGGTCGGTTGTGTCTAGGAGAGTCAGCAGAAAACAAAACTCCTGATCTGAAAAGCCAGACAGGAAGAGGTAAGGGCACAGCCGGAGGCTGTACTGTGCCAGCTTGTCACATTCAGGAGATCAGGATGACAGGGCACAAAATCTGACTCTTAAAAACTCAAAAGAGGCGGCTGACAGGAGGGCATTGTGCCGATTGGCCCCTGAAACCACCACAAAGGAGTTTTGCAACTTAATTTTAAATTTATTTTCTGTTATTGGTTTTTTTTAAAAAAAGAAAGCAAAGAGGAGATATTTAAATCAATCAATAGAAAATACAGCATGAACAGGACATGAGCACATCGGAAGAAGAGCCCATCATCTTCTCAGAGTGGCCAACTGAGTTATCTCCAGGAAATTCGGGGGAATGAAAGCAATAAGAGCCCTCCCTGCTGTTGTTCCCCCAACCTCTGGGCAGCCGATATTCAGAGGAAGGCTAAAGTGTAAACCTAGCTATCATATCTCTCTTATATTTGAAAGGGATCAAAATTCTGTGCTGGAGAAAAGTTGAATGATATGGCCTGCGGTATTAATTCTGCAGCTCAAGAAAAATTACTGGGGTTCTCTCTTTTTTGCATATTTTCTTGGTAATTTAAGCTGCTTTGCATACTTTGCTTTCTGTTTCTGCTAATCATGCTAATCCGCTAATCACGGGGAAAGCGAAGGAGCTTCGCAGGCCGCTGCAGTGACGTGGCTGGCAGACGGATGAGGCACCATCCACTCTCATGGAAGAATCCCATTCATTTCAATAAACCTTCTATTATTATTATTTTTTCTTTCTAGCAGAATAATTTCCCACTGAGATGGTGACAGGGATGTTGTTTGGATTTTGCGCCTCAGACGTTGAAATAAAATGGTCCAGTCTTGGTTTAAAGAAGGAGAATTTGGAGTGGGTTACTTCTGAGGAAGAATTTGAGCAGCCATATTGAAGCATAGCTGCCAAGTCTCCCGTATTCCCTGAGAAACCCCCGTTTTTCCAGCTGTTCCCAGCAAAAGAAATTGGATTTTTTGGTTATCCCCCGGTTTATTCTGGCGCGGTGGCCATTTTGGAACTGGGCGGAGCATGCTCAGAAGCGACTTTTGATGCTGCTTTGCCCAGTTCCAAAATGGCTGCAGCACGACTTCTGGTGCGGCAGCCATTTTGGAACAGGGCAGAGCAGCATCAAAAGTCGCTTCTGAGCATGCTCCGCCCAGTTCCAAAATGGCGGCAGCACTACTTCCGGTCTGCTACTTCCGGTCCAGTCCCTTGTTTCTCAGACCGGAACTTGGCAGCTATGTATTGAAGAGTGGATGTAATGCGGCGGTTAACATTGAAGAATCAGGAAGCTCGTTTTTTCCCCTCATCCCTGTCATAAAACTCACTTGGTGGCCTTAGAGCAGGAGTAGAAACTATCAAATGTTGTTTGACTCTTTTCAGCCACAGCAGGGATGATGGGAATTGTGGCTCAGAGGAAATAGCTCCATTGGTTAGAGCATGGTGCTAAAAAACGCCAAGTTTGCAGGTTCGATCCCCGTATGGGGCAGCTGCATATTCCTGCATCGCAGGGGGCTGGACTAGATGATCCTCAGGGTCCCTTCCATCTCTGCAGTTCTATGGTTCTAGGATGCAAGTTCCCTATCCCTGCCTCAGACAAACCGCTTTGCCTCAGACTACCTGTAATAAATACGAGGGCAATATTACCGAGGTGCCGTTCAGTGTTGTAAGAGTTGCAAGATAAGGAACGTGTAGTGCTCTGAAAACTAAAGAATTGTATATACAGGCAAACCTTGGTTGTCTAATGGCTCTGTTTTCGAACGTTTCAGCTCCCCATCGCCAAAAACCTGGAAGTAAATGCTCCGGTTTTCTAACGTTTTTCGGAAGCTCAACGTCCGACGAGGCTTCCGTTTGAGTACAAGGATTACGTTCGACAACAGGTTTGACTGTATAAGAGGCAGTGACTCTGTGGCCCTCCAGATATCGCTCAGCTTCGGATCCCGTATTCCCTGACTATGTTGTATGGGGTTAAGGGGGTTGGACTTCAATATCTGGAAGGCCACACAGAAAACCTTTTAATTGTAGCATCCCTTTTCGGGGACAACCTTTCGCTAAATATCCATGAGGCACCTTCACTGATTTGGGTGCCAGGTTCATTCCCGCCGCCCCCCTTGCAGTGAAATGGCTTTGTCCTTTAAGGAATTTGGCTCAGTTTTAATGCCGCTTGATGATGATGATGATGATGATGATGATGATTAAAATGTATTCGTCCAAAGATCTCAGGGCAGTTCACAAGATAAAAAGACAGGACCAAAGCACAACATAAATACAGTGGTACCTTGGTCCTCAAACACCTTGGTATTCAAACTCCTTGGTTCTCAAACGCCAAAAACCCGGAAGTAAGTGTTCCGGTTTTTGAACGTTTTCCAGAAGCCGAACGTCCAGTACGGCTGTCTGCTATTGTTTCCGGGGTGTCTGCACCAATCAGAAACTGCGCCTTGGTTTTCGAACATTTCGGAAGTCAAACAGACTTTGGCGCTTTTGTTTTTGCTATTTATTTTGCGTTTTTGTTTTTGTGACTGTGGAACCCAGTGCAGCTATTGATTGATTGATTGTGTGATTGCGGAAATGGAAAAAAACACCCCCAACCAAACAATGACTATCATCAGTGCAGGTAAGGGGAAAAAATAATTTTAATTTTTATCATCTACAATACTGTCTTCTTTATTTCATAGTACAGTACATTGATTATTGCTTTCATTTTATGGATCAATGGTCTCGTTAGATAGTAAAATTCATGTTAAATTGCTGCTTGAGGGGTTGTTTTTAAAAGTCTGGGATTAATTCATTTTGCATTTCTTTCTATGGAAAGCGTGCCTTGGTTTTGGAACGCTGTGGTTTTGGAACGGACTTCCGGAACGGATTAAGTTGGAGAACCAAGGTACCACTGTAGTTAAAGCAAAACAATAAACCCCCTCCCCTTCCACAACACATTTAAAAGGGCATCAGATGTCAATCAGCCAAAGGCTTGGTTGAAGGGGAACGTTTTTTTCCTGGTGCCTAAAGGTGTCTAATGAAAGCAACAGGCAAAAAAACTCCCTGCAGAGAGCATTCCACAAAAGGGAAGCCACTGCAGAGAAGTCCCTGTTCTCAGGTTGCCACCCTCTGGACCTCTCATGGGGGAGGCACACAAAGAAGGGTCTCAGGTGATGAGGGAGAGGTTTATATGGGGTTTATATGGGGAGAGGCGCTCACTGGAAGGACAGATCGTGAAGCTGAGGCTCCAATACTTTGGCCACCTCATGAGAAGAGAAGAATCCTTGGAAAAGACCCTGATGCTGGGAAAGATTGAGGGCACTAGGAGAAGGGGACGACAGAGGAAGAGATGGTTGGACAGTGTTCTCGAAGCTACGAACATGAGTTTGACTAAACTGTGGGAGGCAGTGCAAGACAGGAGTGCCTGGCGTGCTCTGGTCCATGGGGTCACGAAGAGTCAGACACGACTAAACAACAACAACAACATGGGGAGAGGCAGTCCTTGAGGTATCATGGTCCCGCGTCTCGAGATTGACTTGGAAAACGAACTGATCTGCTTCCTTAAAAACCACAACAGATCTATTCATTTCCAGGTGTGTCCATGGAGAACATGTGGGAGTTCACTTGTCTGTAGCTGAACTGATGCTCATCACTGGTTACCCTTCCGGTGCCCCCTTGATTCAGCAGGTAGGAGCCCATCAGGTGCAGAGGACCACATCTTCTCCATGCCCGGCCTGCACACAGGGAGGGAGGACTCAAGGAGGTCTGCACACACCATGACCCGCAGAAAAGACCAGAGCAATCCCAGTTGTTTCTCCTGTGGGATTGCCAACCTCTTTGCTCCAGACGGGATCTGGCATCTTGGCAAGCCACATGGCAGATCATGTTTAAGGGACAGGTGAAGGCATGAGAAACACCCTGCCTGTTGCTCTGCAGTTTTTATTATTATTATTATTATTATTATTATTATTATTATTATTATTATTGTTATTTTAAAACAACTTTATTAAACATAATTAGCTGAAAACAAAACATATAACATACAAATTTGTTTTCCATTCATATCGTCCCATTACAATGATCTTTGAAGTAGTGCTAAAGACAAAAGAAGAAAAAAGAAAAGAAAGGGTGAAAGAAAGACGAAGAAAAGAAAAAAAGGGGGGAAAGCAGAAAAGAAGACATTATGAGATAAAAGACTTCCGCCGCTTTTCACACAGCATTCGTATATTCTAATCGAAAGACGTTCTGTCGTTCTCAAACTATTCGTCTTCATTTAGCTCTTTTACATTGTTAACCTTCATTTATTATCCTTCATACAATTCCTGCAAGGTTAGTCTAAACATAGCCAAATTTTTGTTCCCAGACCTCGTTTTCCCAAGTATTCATTAAGGTAAACAAGTTATGCGAATATTTGGAATTAGCAAAATGGAAGGATTTGATTCGACAGAAATCGAAAGAAAAAAATATATAAACAGTGGAAATACCTTAATGAATGCTCTGCAGTCTTGTCATGCAAGGGATGTGGGCGGTGCTGTGGTCTAAACCACTGAGCCTCTTGGGCTTGCTGATCAGAAGGTCGGCGGTTGGAATCCCCGTGACGGAGTGAGCTCCCGTTGCTCTGTCCCAGCTCCTGCCAACCTAGCAGTTCGAAAGCACACCAGTGCAAGTAGATAAATAGGTACCACTGCAGCAGGAAGGTAAACAGTGTTTCTGTGTGCTAGGGCTTCTGTCACGGTGTCCTGTTGCGCCAGAAGCGGTTTAGCCATGCTGGCCACATGACCCGGAAAGCTGTCTGCGGACAAACACCGGCTCCCTCGGCCGGAAAGCGAGATGAGCGCCACAACCCTAGAAGTTGCCTTTGACTGGACTTAACCGTCCAGGGGTCCTTTACCTTTTTTTCTTTTTTCTTTACTTGTTATGTAACTGTCAAAGGCAGAGGATCCCTCTGCCGGCAAACGTACAGCAACCCTGTTCATGTTTCTTTCCTTTAAGATCCTACTAGATCTCTAAGGCTGCTCAATAAAAAGCTTTCGACATAACACAGGTGTTCGTTTTATTGCTTCCAGAGGCTGGAAGATAGGAAGCAGCCTCCCCATCAGTTCATTGCCACTTCAACTGGACTTGAGCGGGGGGCGGGGGCAGAGAAGAATCAGGGTAAGTGAGCCCTATACTCTCTGCCCACTCAGAGGCAACAGAGATCTCAGAGAATATGAATGGAATAGAAATCACTGCTATGGTATACAAGACAGTTGGCACCAAGGATGAAGGGTTTTGTAAGGGGGAGAAAGTACAGAGAACCTCCCCCTTGCATCAGAAGTAGCTCCTCCCCAAGCAGTGATGGAAGCGAGGGCTCTGAGGAGGCCAGTCAGGAAGTGGAGAGAGAGGGCCAGGGCTCCAGCAGCATGGGAGAGCCCCGGCTACACAGGAGGGAGGAAAGAGAGAGAGGGGGAGACGGGGGGGGGGAAGGAAAGCATGGAGCGTAGACCCTTTCCTCCGGTTCCGGAATTACGCAGGAGAAAGAAAGGGAGGAGATTCACTGTCCCAAGACTCCTATGTTGGAGAAGATCATGTGGGGGGGGGGCAGTGCCGGATTCTGCATTGGAATGAGCAGACATGTTTTACACACCTGTCTCACTGTAAATAGACTGCACTAATAAAAACTGTTTAAAGACAAGCATGCGGAGCGTCGTTACTCTGGAGTAGTCGCAAGAACCCCTGACAGGTTTGTTAATTTTTTCGGCTTTCAAATCCCCCCCCCCCAAATGAGGGGCGATAAAAAGTTGTAACATGAGTTGGGAATTCAAAATATATTTTGGTTAAATTAATTATAATCTAGTTTTGCTTGGTAAGTAAAATGTGTGTAAGATTGCGGAGAGATCATTAAAATGATTGCTAAGCACTTGCAATTATTATTATTATTATTATTATTATTATTATTATTATTAGACAGTTTCAGAAGGAAACCAATTTATTTGGTTTTCCGAAAGCAGTTTATGTGCTTCTTCATCACTCGTAGACACACCAAACTAAACGTCCAATCACAAAAATAATAGTAGATTTTAATTCCTCACACACGGAACATATTTTTAAGAACCCGCATGGAAGAAATTTGACAAAAATTAAGTTTTGCCCCCTTAAATTGATGCATCCTAAGACAACAAGGCCTGCTGGGCCAAGATTCACCAGTGCTGGTTCCAGGGAGAGGAGAAGATAAATGGCCCATGCCATGGATGTCAGGATACTCTCTCTGTGTGTGTACTGGGACCTTCCCAGCCTTGTCTAGTGCATTTGAACCGGGAACCTTCTGCACGAGTAACCTGAGTTGTTTCACATGACTACGCACACATTGGCACTTGTCCATCTCAGGAGACAATGGAAGAGCCGGACCATTGGAGAGTTACAGCGCCTGCAGTGGCTGTATAGAGACTGAGATGGGGGAGACATGTTTTGTTGCAGCTGGGGCAGGTGAAGGCGTCCGGTTGTGGTGATGCGGATGTGCCGTGGCGTTTCTTCTCTCCGCACCCCTCTCAGCAGTCATGACTAAGGTGGCTTATATAACCAACGTAGTCCTGGCTTGTACACCTAATACCTGGAGGATGACAAATGCTCCATCATTGTCTGTCTCCTGCAGTGGCTGGGTGCGCTGGGAGCTCTCATGAGGCATAGGCAGTGTGGGATTGAGTCTGGGCAACGTGATAGGGTGGTTGCTTACCAGACGTGTAAATTCGTAGAGGCGACAGCCGGTCCCTCTTTGCAGGGAACTTGTTGCTCTGTGAAGGAAATCTTCTTCTTCTTTGGCGATCCCTCGCAGCCGAGTAAGATTGACTTCCATAAACACAGTTTTAACAAAATAAAAAAATTCCTTCAGTAGCACCTTAAAGACCAACTAAGTTTTTATTTTGGTATGAGCTTTCGTGTGCATGCACACTTCGTCAGATACACGAAAGCTCATACCAAAATAAAAACTTAGTTGGTCTTTAAGGTGCTACTGAAGGAATTTTTTTATTTTGCTTCGACTCAGACCAACACGGCTACCTACCTGTAAACAGTTTTAACAGCGAGTCTGTAAGTGACTGTGGAGGCCAGTTCTGGATCCACAGTGGGGACATTGGTTTCTAGGCAGGGGGTTTGCCAAACATGCCTTCCTCTTAGTACGTTTCTCCCTTTCGTCCTGAGTTCGAGCGTCTTCAAAGCCTTTGGTAAAGGCTATTCTCCAACTGGAGCGCTCACAGGCCAGTGTTTCCCAGTTGTCAGTGTTTATACTACATTTTAAAAGATTTGCCTTGAGAGAGTCTTTAAACCTCTTTTGTTTACCACTGGCATTACACTTTCCATTTTTAAGTTCGCAATAGAGTACCGTAGTTGCTTTGGAAGACGATAATCAGGCATCCACACAACATGACCAGGCCAACGAAGTTGACGTTGAAGAATCATGGCTTTGGCAACTGGCGATCTTTGCTTCTTCCAGTACACTGGTATTAGTTTGCCTGTCTTCCCAAGCGATGTGTAATTTTTTTGAGGCAACAGTCAGTCCCTGTTTGCAGGGAACTTGTTGCTCTGTGAAGGGAATAGGGTTCGCCTAACAACTCTCAGCACCATTAACAAACTACAGCAGGCATCCCCAAACTTCGGCCCTCCAGATGTTTTGGACTACAATTCCCATCTTGCCTGACCACCGGTCCTGTTAGCTAGGGATCATGGGAGTTGTAGGCCAAAACATCTGGAGGGCCGCAGTTTGGGGGTGCCTGAACTACAGTTCCCAGGCTTCTTTGAGGGAAGCCATGGCTGTTTAAAGCAGGATGATACTGCTTTAAATGTATAGTGAAGATGGGACTTGAGACAGGGATCCAAAACAGGATGCTGACCTCTTACATATGCAACAGTCGCTCATGAAGTGGAGAGCACAATGGTTGTGTTTGATGGAAAGATGTCATGAGAGGGCAATGAGTGGACTGGCTCTGTCTGTGTCGTTCCTCATGGGGATGGTGTCCAGTTCTTTCAGGCTGCCCCCAAAGTGTTTCTGTCATAGATCGGGATGTACTGGCAGATTTCTGAGTGATCTGCAGTTGAACTGCTAATGGCTTCCCCCACTTACGTTAGGCTACTGAAGAAGGCTAACATGAAAGCTCAGTTCTGTGTGGTGTAGTGGTTAAGAGCGGTAGACTCGTAATCTGGGGAATCGGGTTCGCGTCTCCGCTCCTCCACATGCAGCTGCTGGGTGACCTTGGGCTAGTCACACTTCTTTGAAGTCTCTCAGCCCCACCCACCTCACAGAGTGTTTGTTGTGGGGGAGGAAGGGAAAGGAGATTGTGATCCGCTTTGAGACTCCTTCGGGTAGTGATAAAGCGGGATATCAAATCCAAACTCCTCCTCCTCCTCCTCCTCCTCCTCCTCCTCCTCCTCCTCCTCCTCCTCCTCCTCCTCCTCCTCTTCTTCTTCTTCTTCTTCTTCTTCTTCTTCTTCTTCTTCTTCTTCTTCTTCTTCTTCTTCTTCTTCTTCTGTTTCGCTGCTGAGGACAAAATTCCTAAGATCAGAATATGCTCAGAGGCACCCTGTTTTTTCATTCTAAATGTAGGTCTTTTGCACCTTGCTGTGTTTGGTAGATCTTTAGAGTTCCAGGAAGAAAACCAAGTAGATTTAACATGAACCTGCTCTAGATCTAGGTACACAATCCATTGGGGGTGTTGTTTCGTTCCAGGGATCCAACCCCGCTGAAATGAACAGGAGCTGCACAAACAGCACTGCAATTAAGTCTGTGCCAAGGCGATTCTATAACATGAACATGTTTATGCAAATTAAACAGATGTAGATATGGCTGCTTGTATAATTGATTCTGCCTCTGTTAGTCATGCAGAGAGGAGGCATGGAATTAAGCCCATTTCACACGGACTGCAGAAATCCTGCTTAGTTTCCCAATCTTTCCAAACTGCTTTGCTTACTTGAGGACTAGAAACTAGCTCTTCTAAAAGGGATGGCAGGGATTACATAAACTGAGATTGTCCGCATGCTGAATTCTGTGCTCCATTATTTTCCTCAGGTATAGCAGGGGGGAACACAAAGCCCTGAGTTAAAATGTATTGTGTGTTGGAAAGCATAATATTATTGTAAAATTGCCTTGATTTTTTAATTTTTTTGTATGGTGCAGAAATAGTCCAGCTTTCACCAACCTAGTATATCTAGCTGAGCTCGCCAAGGCTGATGGGAGTTGTCGTTCGAAACATCTGGAGGGCCACAGCTTGGTGAAGACGGACATAGACTTTTGTCCCATTTGTCAGCTTCTAGAAAGGTCTACATTTCCACCAGCGGGGAATGGAGTCTTGGGGTCCTGAGATAGTATAATGTGCCACACCACTTCAGAGTGCAAATGAGGGCAAATCTCATTTTTCAATGCTCCCCTATGGCAGTGTTTCCCAACCAGTGTGCCTCCAGATGTTTTGGGACTACAACTCCCATCATCCCTAGCTAGCAAGACCAGTGGTCAGGAATGATGGGAGTTGTAGTCCCAAAACATCTGGAGGCACACTGGTTGAGAAACACTGCCCTATGGCATATGGACAAACAAAAATATAAATAACAGTAGGTATTGTGGCACTTTAAATACTAATAATTTTATTACTGCATTCATGGACCACAGTCCACCCCATCAAATGTACCATGAAGTGTGGTCTGCAAAGGGTTATGCCATAATACATTTGTTAGCCCTTAACATGCGACAAGGATCTTGAAGCCCATCCAGAAGTCGCTCTACTGTAGTCAAAGTGTCCATGCCTGCAAGATTTTTGCTGTGTCCGCACATGCCGTTATTCTCACCAAAATGCCAGCCCGTATATTTTCTCCACCATTTAATCTGGATTTACCATTTCTGCAGCGGGGGTGTTATTCTCTGCAGATTTTCAGATGAAACAGTAAATCCCAGGGAAAGCAACATGGGATGGTATTTGGGTGAGGCCGACAGCATGTAGACACTTCAAAACATGTGCTCATGGGTCCACAATAAACCTCCCCAGGAGGAAATAGTCTTTGTAGTTTTTGCTGCAAGAGAAAACCCTTCTGGTGACTGGGAGTGGCTGCCAAGAACTTATAACACTGGTTCTGAAAGACCCACATTGGTTCCCAGTGCATTTCTGAGCACAATTCAAAGTGTCGGTGCTGACCTTTAAAGCCCTAAACCAGGCACCCCCAAACTCGGCCCTCCAGATGTTTTGGGACTACAACTCCCATCATCCCTGACCACTGGTCCTGTTAGCTGGGGATGGTGGGAGTTGTAGTCCCAAAACATCTGGAGGGCCAAGTTTGGGGGTGCCTGCCCTAAATGGCCTCTGCTCAGTGTGCCTGAAGGAGCATCTCCACCCCCGTTGTTCAGCCCGGACACTGAGGTCCAGCTCCGAGGGCCTTCTGGCGGTTCCCTCACTGAGAGAAGTGAGGTTACAGGGAACCAGGCAGAGGGCCTTCTTGGTGGTGGCGCCCACCCTGTGGAACGCCCTCCCATCAGATGTCAAGGAAAGAAATAACTATCTGACTTTTAGAAGACATCTGAAGGCAGCCCTGTTTGGGGAAGTTTTTAATATTTGAAGTTTCATTCTGTTTTTAGTGTTCTGTTGGGAGGCGCTCAGAGTGGCTGGGGAGGCCCAACCAGATGGGCGGGGTATAAATTATTATTATTATTATAAATTATTATTATAAATTATTACCTACCGGGCTGTAAATGCAGATCTGACCTACATTGCTGTCACACAAGTCCCAATGCCTAGCCACTTCTCCTCCACCTTACGATTGGAGACAACACCTGCCTTCTTGTGCTGAAATTCCCCCATCACCGAAAGATAGGGTTGCCAGACTCAATAGAGGACAGGACGTCTGTGCCTTTAATTGCCCTGCTCTCTTTTGAGTCCGGAAACCTTAAAGAGAAACCAGCAGACCCTTTGTGCTTGGGCTCATCCACATTTCCCACTGTCCCACTATTCCTTCATTTGTCCCCATATTTCTAGGCACGACTCCCAAAGAGCCTTTCTCTTGTCTCACCACTCTCCCCAGGAAAGCTCGGTTTCCCACTGAATCGGAACTTCAACCTGCAGAAAACACGGCGGACGCTTGTTTTCCGATTCAGCAGCAAACAGCAGGTTTCCCCGAGAAAAGCGGCGGGACAAAGGAAGAACCTCCCCTGGAAATCACGGGGCAAACGGGAATGTGGGCGAGCCTCAGCTTCATTTCAAGGGACATAAAAGCAGGACACAAAAAGGAGGAGGATCTGGTGCAGCTGCCATGAGCATTTCTCGGTGGAATGGTGGCTCTGAACACTTCTGCAACTAACTTTCTTCTTATCTCCAAATGCATCAAATATTTGTTAATAAAATAATCCCGGCGGAACAAGTCCCCACCCAACATTGCACAAATGAAAATAGGGCTGCTCTTGAATATGCGGTTACACCCCTGTTATTCCCCCAAGGATCATCTCTGACTTGTCCTCTCTTTCCCACCTTCAGACTAGCTGCTCAAGGTTCTTCTTCAGCAGCTAGTCAGTGAATTTACAACATACCCCTAGATTTTCCAAAGTGTTCAGTGGGGCTCGTTGCCTAGCAAATGTGTGTTAGGATTGTAGCTTGATTTACTCAGGCCTACATGGGCTGCTGAAGCAGGAGCATTGGTAGGTTGTATAATAATAATAATAATAATAATAATAATAATAATAATAATATTCATACCCCGTCCATCTGGCTGGGTTTCCCCAGCCACTCTGGGCAGCTTCCAACCGAATATTAAAAACAGTACAGCACCAAACATTAAAAACTTCCCTAAACAGGGCCGCCCTCAGTTGTCTTCTAAAAGCAAAATAATTGCTTATTGCCTTGACATCTGCTGGGAGGGCGTTCCACAGGGCGGGTGCCACCACCGAGAAGGCCCTCTGCCTGGTTCCCTGTAACCTCACTTCTCGCAATGAGGGAACCACCAGAAGGCCCTCGGTGCTGGATCTCAGTGTCCGGGCTGAATGATGGGGGTGGAGACGCTCCTTCAGGTATACAGGACTGAGGCCGTTTACACAGGACACGCTCAGCCTTTAAAGCACACTTGAAACCAATTCTTTCCCTTAATGAATTATGGGTACTGTAGTTTACCCATCACAAAGTTACAGTTCCCAGAAAGCCATGGCAAACTACAGCGCCCAGAATTCTTTCTGGGAATGGATGTGCTTTGAAGGCACTTAAAAGGTATTGCATGTATGAAACGACAATTTTGTTTAACCAAAAAACATCAGGTGGGATGCTCAAGGCCCTTATGGAGTACAGTTGTACCTTGGAAGTCGTACAGCTTAGTTCCTGAACGTTTTGGCTCCTGAAAGCCGCAAAGTGACTGTTCCGGTTTGCGAACTGCTTTTGGAAGCCGATCATCTGATGGGGCTTCCGCAGCTTCTGATTGGCTGCAGGAGCTTCCTGAAGCCAATCAGAAGCCGCAGTTTGGTTTTCGAACGTTTTGGAAGTCAAACGGACTTCTGGAATAGATTCCATTTGACTTCCAAGGTACGACTGTAATTGAATCATAGAACTGTAGAGTTGGAAGAACCCTAGAAGAAGAAGAAGAAGAAGAAGAAGAAGAAGAAGAAGAAGAAGAAGAAGAAGAAGAAGAAGAAGAAGAAGAAGAAGAAGAAGAAGAAGAAGAGGAGTAGTAGTAGTAGTAGTAGTTTGGATTTGATATCCCGCTTTATCACTACCCGAAGGAGTCTCAAAGTGGCTAACATTCTCCTTTCCCTTCCTCCCCCACAACAAACACTCTGTGAGGTGAGTGGGGCTGAGAGACTTCAAAGAAGTGTGACTAGCCCAAGGTCACCCAGCAGCTGCATGTGGAGGAGTGGAGACACGAACCCGGTTCCCCAGATTACGAGTCTACCGCTCTTAACCACTACACCACACTGGCTCATCTTTTCCAACCCCCTGCAATGCAGGAATCTCCGTGTGCAGTCTCCCATCCAATTTAAAACCATGCCAAACCTTGCTTAGCTTTGCAAATGTGCTTGCATTTTTATAGCTCAGAAGCATTTAAAATGTGCTCAGGCAGTTATTGGGGTGGGCGGTGGGTGGGAGAGAAAATAAAGGAAGAGAAGCCCTGCAGCAGATATTGGACCACGTGCCTCCATTTACCCGCACATATGCTAGAATATCTAGGCACATCTCCCAGGGGTTTAAAGTCAAAGACATGAGGAGAAACTTAGGTCCAGAACTCTGGAGCTTGTGTGAAATTTCCAAGAAGGCACCCAAACGTCTCCTCCGAAAGCAAAATAAAGTCAAACGACAGCAGCAATTTACTAGGCACAGACTCTGGGGGTGGGGGATAGTCCCTGGCAGATAAATGTCAACTGGAGGACCCTATAGCGAATTGGGGTTTCCTTGCACCCCAAATTGATGGCAGGGGGTAGAAGGAGGCTTGGAGTCTCCTTCTTTGGATTACAGGTAGGTAGCCGTGTTGGTCTGAGTCGAAACAAAATAAAAAAATTCCTTCAGTAGCACCTTAAAGACCAACTAAGTTTTTATTTTGGTATGAACTTTCGGGTATCTGACGAAGTGTGCATGCACACGAAAGCTCATACCAAAATAAAAACTTAGTTGGTCTTTAAGATGCCACTGAAGGAATTTTTTTTATTTTCCTTCTTTGGAGGTCTTTAAGCAGAGGCTTGACAGGCATATGTCAAGAATGCTTTGATGGTGTTTCCTGCTTGGCAGGGGGTTGGACTGGATGGCCCTTGGGGTCTCTTCCAGCTCTATGATTCTATGAAAACTGGTTGCTAAACACAGTATCTCTCCGAGTTCCTGGAAAGGGATTCCAAAGAGAAGGAGGGAGGGAGGGAGAGGGAAGGAGGGAGCAGGGATGGGATGGGATGGAATTGCCCTAGATTCCTCCCCACCCCACCCCCTTTTGGCGAGAGGGGGAAATGAGTCAGGGGGGCCTGCTGCTAACTAGAGAGGCTGGCCCTTGCAACCAAAAGAGCGCACGTCTCCCTTTATCAATGGCCATAATGCCCTCCATGACTCAAAGGCGGCTGTGAAAAGCCCAGGGCTGGTTCAAACTTCCTTGGGGTCTCCATGGGAACTGGCCCTGCGGGTGGGGGGAGAGACTTTTCTCACTTTCCTCCTTTTCCTCTTTTGTCGATGGTGGTTGTTGTTGTTTGTGTCATTAAAACTTCCTTTCTCAAGGGACTGGGAGTGAGCCTCTACTTGGCCTCTGTTACAGACTCCGCTCGCCCTCCTTTCCCGCTGCCACTGATCACAGCCCGACCTCCAGCCTAAACACAACAGGGGCTAGAATTGTATTTATGACACTTTAAAAGTACTGTATTCAAACCGCTCTGCCAGGCCTGTCCCCTCTTCCTGACCATTAGAGACAGGGTGTCGTTCTTTGTGAAACCATTCCCAGTCCGCCATCCTCAAGGAAGGTGGACATGTTTGGTTTGGATTTTGCTTCTGGCAGGGCTCCCCCAGCACATTTCACAGCTGCACAACGGCAGGTAGATGTTCAACAGGGAAAGCTTTCCCCAATACTGAGATGGGAAGAATCTCAATCATGTCGATTTTTGCGGCTGGTTGCATGGCATTCCCTCCAACATTTTTTTCTGATGAAAATAGGGACGTTGTATTTAGCAGCAGCAACAACAACAGCAGCAACAACATTTATAACCTGCCCATCTGAGTTTAATATTTTTATTAAATTTCTGTTTTGCATTTTAGAATATTCACTTAAACAACCTTAAATAATTATCAATGACTTCCCTTCCTCTCTTTCCATGGTTCATTTTGCACAACATAAATCCCTGCATATTTTATACAAACTCAACCATTCAGTATTCCGTTACTACATCCGTCAAAACTTATTTACCCTGTTGAATTTATTTTAATGCTGCCCACATTTTCAAATGAACACAATTTCCCTCCATATATTCAATAAACATTTTCCAATCTTCTTTAAACGTGCCACTTGCCCATCTGACTGGGTTGCCCCAGCCACTCTGGGCAGCTTCCAACATACATAAAAACATAACTAAACATTTAAAAACTTCCCTATAAAGGGCTGCCTTCAGATGTCTTCTATTTTTTTTTAAAAAAAATAAATTTTTATTCCATTTTCCAAATTTAACAAATTAAAATAAAAAAGAACAATCTTTTATATGTCTTCTAAAGGTTGTCTAGTAAGTTCCTGATCTCCTTGGCTCGGTGGGGGGTTGCATAACTCCATACCTTCCAACATTTCTTTGATGAAAATAGGGACGTCCTAAGGAAAAGCAGGACGTTCTGAGACCAAAACAGAAACTGGGACGGCTTGTGTGAATCCAGGACTGTCCCTGGAAAATAGGGACACTTGGGGGGTCTGTGTCACTGCGGCAATAATAATAATAATAATAATAATAATAATAATAATAATAATTTATTATATATACCCCGCCCATCTGGCTGGGTTTCCCCAGCCACTCTGGACGGCTTCCAACAGAAAAATAAAACACAATAATCTATTAAACATTAAAAGCCTCCCTGAACAGGGCTGCCTTCAGATGTCTTCTAAATGTCTGGTACAGTAGTTGTTTTCCTCTTTGAAATCTGTTGGGAGGGCGTTCCACAGGCGCCACTACTGAGAAGGCCCTCTGCCTGGTTCCCTGCAACTTGGCTTCTCGCAACGAGGGAACCGCCAGAAGGCCCTCGGTGCTGGACCTCAGTGTCCGGGCAGAATGATGGAGGTGGAGACGCTCCTTCAGGTATACTGAAGGAGGACTATCCTTCAGTGATTGAGGAGGGGGGGGGGTCTCCTTAATCTCACTGCATAATATGGGGGGACAACAACATAATTTTAAAATTCTATCTCATATCTTATGACAGGGTAACGAACAAGGACTATCTTCAGAAGTCTTCTAAAGGTTGTAGAGTTACTTATCTCCTTGACTCGGGGGGTCACATAACTCCATACCCCCCAACATTTCGTCGATGAAAACAGGAACATCCTAAGGAAAGGGGGATATTTCAGGATCAAATCAGAAACCAGGACAGCTTCTGTAAATCTGGGACTATTCCTGGCAAATAGGTACACTTGGAGGGTCTCACAAACCGGACACCCACCTGTCAGAGATGTTGTTGCTGCATCCTACATTGTAGATCCTTTATTGAGGAGTGTCTGGACAAGAGGAAGTCCCAAGCCCCTTCTAACTTTATAATTCCATACATTAAAAGCTGCCCTAAGGCCATTTGTGACGGCAGCTATTTTGCTACAAATG
This sequence comes from Zootoca vivipara, assembly GCF_963506605.1. Classification (NCBI taxonomy): domain Eukaryota; kingdom Metazoa; phylum Chordata; class Lepidosauria; order Squamata; family Lacertidae; genus Zootoca; species Zootoca vivipara. Next base: position 14,039,126 of record NC_083288.1, read on the forward strand.
GTCCCCACAGACGGGCACGTGGATGGTATGAAGAAAATGAATAGTGCTTCTCCCGCAGCCTCCGTCCCTCTCCCTTAATACTAAATCTTGGGGTCAGCAACCGACTGGCAGTAGATTCAGGGCAGACAAAAGGGTGTGTTACTTCACACAATCCCTTAATTCATTCGTGGCAATCGCTGCCACAAGATGTGGCAATGGCCACCGGCTTAGCCTTAAAAGGGCACTAGAGGAATTTATGGAGGAGTCTGTCGGCAACCGTGGTAGCTAAGTGGAGCATCCATGTTCAGGTGCAGTATACCTCTGAACTCTCACTCTGTTGTCTTCATGCTCTGCTTGTGAACATCCAGACAACATCTGGTCAGCCACTATTGGAGACAAGGTGTCACTTGCCTGATCCTTTTGGGATTGCAACGTATAAAGGGGGGAAGCACCCAGGTTTTTTAAAAAGTTGCTTTTTTTAAAAAAAAGCAACAGCCACCAGTTGTGCAGTCCACTTTCTAGCCAGAGGAAGGACCTTGAGAATTTGCAGTGAGATTTTATTTGGGAGGGTATATAGTGCCACTAGGTGAATTCTGTGATGAATTGAATGATCCAACTTGTTATTTCTTGAGTGCGGCGATATTGCCATCTGGTGGAGAAGACGAGAGTCCTGTTTTAAAGAAGATCAGCAAAAGGAACTTGGCAAACCAGAAATGAGGACTAAAATAGAGTAGAATAGAAAGGAAAAGAGGTGGTGATTGAGGAGGGGGGGGTCTCCTTAATCTCACTGCATAATATGGGGGGACGACGACATAATTTTAAAATTCTATCTCATATCTTATGACAGGGTAACAAACAAGGTGACTTCCTGATGTTTTGGACTGCCACTTCCATCAGTCCAAGGCAGCGTGAACAAGAGCCAGGCATGATGGGATTTGTAGTCCCAAACAGCTGAAGGACACACGGTTGACCATGCATGCTAAACCAGATTTTTTAAAAATAATAATAATGTGGAGTTCATGAGTTCATTTGTTTTGTTTTTTTGTTTAGGAAAAGCAGCAACGAGTCGTACATTTCATGAAATGTAACCACATTGGTACAACATGCATGCTCTGTCTGTCTGTCTGTCTGTCTGTCTGTCTGTCTGTCTGTCTTTATGTCTGTCTTTGATATCCTGAAACTCATGGGAGTAAATATTCAGAGAATATTTGGTGAACTTCCACCAGTTTCACTGCCTGCAAATAGGATGCAGAATTTTGGGGAGGGCTTTTCCCCCACATAGTTTTCAAATGTCACCCAGGGCTGTCTTTGCTTTCCCTCACATTCCAAGCACCGTGGTAGATGCTTAGGTGCCAAACCAGCATTCGAGGTCAGTATTTGCCCTGGGGCTGAGCCACAGGCAGCAGTCAGAGGTGAGGAGGAGAGTGCCAGGAGCTGGGCCACGGTGTTGGAGCTGAGGTACCGGGTTAGAGCAACAGAAGAAGCCAAAAGCTCAGGCTGAACAGTGAAGCCAAAGAATTTGCAGAAACGCACCAGCGCCAGGAAGGTTTGTGGCTCAGGAATGGGCACATTCCTGCCCAGGAGAGTCCAATGACCGGTGAGGCCAGGTTGGGCTAGTCCAGAGCTTGAGAGGGTCTTTCTGCCCTAGACTGATGTTCCATACCACATGGGGCAACTTGAAGATCCCAGTTTGAGCTCTGGCAGCTCCAGACAGTAATGATCTGGATGGGGACAAACAAACTGAAGCTTAAACCAGACAAGACATTATACATTTTAAGGAGGATCACATCACTTTAGACCAGGCTTCCTCAGACTCTGCCCTCCAGATGTTTCGAGACTACAATTCCCATCATCCCTGACCACTGGGCCTGCTAGCTAGGGATCATGGGAGTTGTAGGCCAAAAACATCTGGAGGGCCGAGTTTGAGGAAGCCTGCTTTAGACCAGGCATCCCCAAACTTTGGCCCTCCAGATGTTTTGGACTACAATTCCCATCATCCCTGACCACCAGTCCTCTTAGCTAGGGATCATGGGAGTTGTAGGCCAAAACATCTGGAGGGCCACAGTCTGGGGATGCCTGCTTTAGACAGTCATGACTCCACCCCCCCGGGCAAAGAATCTTGGGAAGTGTAGTTTGTTAAGGGTACTGGGAGTTGCTAGGAGACCCCTATTCCCCTCACAAACCTACATTTCCCAGAATTCCTTGTGATGAGGGATTGACAATTAAGCCAGTTTTGCCCAATGAGCCACTCTGCCCTCAACCTTAGAGAAATCAGGTCAGCCAACATGCTTTAGCTGGATCACAGTTGGGTTACTGCAATGAGTGCTACCTGTTGAAAAGCACCTGGGAACTTCAGCCAGTCCAGAACATGGCAGCCATGCTGTTGACCGGACCCAGCTGTTGGAATCTTCCTACCCACTTGGGAGATTTGTTGAAGCACAAAGCAGCATGTAGATCAGGCATCCCCAAACTTCGGCCCTCCAGATGTTTTGGACTACAATTCCCATCATCCCTGACCACCGGTCCTCTTAGCTAGGGATCATGGGAGTTGTTGTAGGCCAAAACATCTGGAGGGCCGCAGTTTGGGGATGCCTGCTGTAGATGCTTTGAAATCAAATCAAATCAAATTAATGAATATAAATCCCTTGACTTCTTGAATAGGCAGCTTCACCTGTTTTCAATCCACTTCTAGGCCCAGTTCAAAATGCTGGTTTCTCTCCAGTCATGGCAAAGCGGAGTTCTTGTCAGCCAACACTTAGTCTGGGGCAGAAGGAGAGGACGGACAAGGTTCAGTCCCCGAGAAAGAGGATTCTCAAAAATAAAGAGGTTGGGGTTGGAGATAGGACCCTGGACAGAGCCCTGGGAGCAGACAACGTATTCTGACAAGAGTCTGGACTCCAGTGACCCATTCTGTTTGTTGGTTAACTGTTCCAATAGGGTGGCTTCCCATACCTTTTGGTGCCAGTGGTCTATATTCACTCCTGATAGGTCTCCCCTTTATCATATACACAGCGCAAGATTATGACCTATCCCCTGCTACAGCATACAAATTGATATGGCTTATCTGATTCAGCAATGCCCTGCTTCCCCATACAAACAAACCACACTGCAAGCAACTGAACGCAAGCAACCAAGCTCTGGACCTGCCAATCTCTCGCGATGCATATACAGTGGTACCTTGGTTTAAGAACAGCTTAGTTGATGAACAACTTGGATTAAGAACGCTGCAGACCCGGAAGCAGGTGTTTTGGTTCCTGTTGAGTGTAAATTGAGTCCCCCGCTGCTATGGGAAAGCACGCTTTGGTTTAAGAACGCTTTGGTTTAAGAACGGACTTCCAGAACGGATTAAGTTTGTAAACCAAGGTTGTTGTTGTTGTTGTTTAGTCGTGTCTGACTCTTCGTGACCCCATGGACCAGAGCACGCCAGGCACTCCTGTCTTGCACTGCCTCCCGCAGTTTGGTCAGACTCGTGTTAGTAGCTTCGAGAACACTGTCCAACCATCTCATCCTCTGTCGTCCCCTTCTCCTTGTGCCCTCCATCTTTCCCAACATCAGGGTCCACTGTATATAAAATGACCTACCCACATGATGCTGTCACAAAAACCCTGCGCAAATACTGCACAATAGAACGAAGGATCACAATCTTTCCCCATCTCTCCTCTCTCCCCCCCCAACTGCACAATGTATATGACAACAGAGTCTCATACCAAATGCAAATGAATTGCGAAAAAGACTCTATGAATTGAAAGTGGAGACACTATGTGTCATTTTCTTTGTTCGTCTCTTTTGAAAATGTATTTTTTGGGGTTTTTTTCCAAATTGAAATTTTACAGCGATATATCCAACACAAATAATAAAAATAAGATTCCAAGGAATCTCCTGGACTTCCATCCTCCCCTTTTGGGGTCCTGTTATTAATCATTTCCTCCGACACCTTTTATGATAACCCAAATTCTTTACCTCTTCCATTATGTCCAGAAGTCAACCTTAAACTACAAGTGATATTCCAATCCTAACAAGGATTTTAACTGTTTACAATGGTCTTCAAGATAAGTTATAAATTTCCCCCCTTCCTTATTAAAATTCTGGTCTTCTCTTCCTGACTTCTGACTTTTCTTGTGTTTGTTACACAAGAAAACCTTTAGTAAAAACTTTTTTTAAGGTGAGGGCTAAGGGTACATCGGGTGTGTGGGTGAATCGATGATGAACATCCAAACATCTTTAATTTAAAAAAAATGTGTTGTTGTTGTTTGTTGTTGTTTAAAAGGGCCCATCTCTGCTAACTGGGCTGGACTACCCATTTTAGGTTCTGTCTGCAAAAAAGTGCAAATGGACGTCCTCTCACTTTGGGGGGCAAGTCCTCTGTTATTTCTCCATAATCTCATGTGGGGCACACTTGTTGTGTTGGTGAGCAGGATCAGTGAAGTACAGTGCCCTCAGTGGAACGAGGTTTGAGGTCTCCAGGGTCCACAATCCAGAGACTTTGAGTCTCGGGGGCCTCTGGTTGTTGGGCTCAGGCTAAGTTAGGCTTGGTAACTTCCTGCCCTCTTTGTCAGTGTCAAAATCATGGCTGGACTTGGAAGAGTCCTGGCAGTATTGACCTTTATTGAAAAATATATACCGGTACTGTATATACCGCTGTATCGTAGAAATATATCACAGCAGTTTACAACGGTATAAAAGCATAAAACCACACAGTAAAATAATAAAAAAATTAAAAACAAGAGCAAAAGAATTAAAAACAAATTTCAGAAGCTCGCTGTAAGGGATGGACTCTTAAGTGCCTGCGTAGGCCTGGCTTATTAGGCTGTGTTGAATTTTTCAACTTTCAAATTCCAAAAATGAAGGATGCTAAAAAGTTGTAACATGGCTTGGGAATTGAAAAGATATTTTGGTTAAAATAGTATAATTTAGTTTTGCTTGGTAAGTAAAATGTCTGCAAAATTGCACAGAAATCATTTAAACTGATTACCACATACATACAGTTATCTTGTATATTATGACTATTTAGCATGACATTTTCAGAAGGTAAAATTAAAATTCTTTGGTTTTCTGAAAGCAGTTTATGTGCTGCTTCATCAGACGTAGACTTAACAAGCTAAATATTGTCGGAGCACAAAAATAATAGCATATCTGAATTCCTCACACCCAAGAACCCCTCTCTGCAGAAATTTGCAAAAGTTAAGTTTCCCTCCTAAGATGACACATCCTACTAGTTGGGCTAGGGATGCGGGTGGCACTGTGGGTTAAACCACTGAGCCTAGGGCTTGCCGATCAGAAGGTCGGCGGTTCGAATCCCCGCGACGGGGTGAGCTCCTGTTGCTCGGTCCCAGCTCCTGCCAACCTTGCAGTTTCAAAGCACATCAAAGTGCAAGTAGATAAATAGGTACCGCTACAGCAGGAAGGTAAATGGCGTTTCCGTGCGCTGCTCTGGTTCGCCAGAAGCGGCTTAGTCATGCTGGCCACATGACCTGGAAGCTGTACGCCGGCTCCCTCGGCCAATAATGCGAGATGAGTGCCGCGACCCCAGAGTCGGTCACGACTGGACCTTATGGTCAGGGGTCCCTTTACTAGTTGGGCTAGGTGATACCTGGTTTTCAACATCCTGATATATCACCAGCTAGACATCACAATATACCAACATATCCCAATGTCTGAAATAAGGATGGAGCTATGTAGAGGCATTGGCTGGCTTCACGGTTTTCCCCGCATCGTGATTTTTGCCGCCACCTGCTCTTGTGAGTCGCTGCCCCCTGCATGAGGCAGTGGACGGCTGAGCAAGCAGAGTTAACAGGCTGCAGGAATTGAGAGAAGCATTGGTTTGCTTCCCAGTTTTCCCCACATTGTGATTTTTGCATAGGGCGCACGCACACACACACACAATTGTTATTCACGATATATTGCCAGGTCAAAAATTACGAAACTGATATCACGATACAGACTTCAAACTGGTTTTGGACGATATATATCAATATATTGCCCAGCCCTACCTACTAGCCTATGTATGCATAGGCCTGGCAGAATAGAAAAGTTTTCAGCAGGTTTTTAAAAGTTGGCACAGGTAGCTCCCACTAGCAGAGGACAAGCCCAGTGACACGATGCTATGTTTGGAGGAGAATTCTTTTTTTCCTTCACAGGCAGCACAGAGAGGCAAAGGGCCTCCGAAGGGAGGGAGAAGTCCCTCTTCCGACAGCTAGATGCCTAGTCACCTACATATAGTTCCTCATCACCTATAGGACCTCCTTCTCTCCTCGGAGCCTGTCCAGTTATAAGAGCTGCTTGTGAGGGGCCCTGTTTGCATCAGGTTGGGTCACAAAGCGCGGCATTATTTTTTTGCTGGAATTCTTCGAAGGATGGGCAAGAATGACGAGCCAAGCTCCACTCATGCTGTGCTGCAGCTGGAGCCAGCAGAACGGCTGCCAGATCCGACACACGCTCAGCGCAGGAGAGGAGGAGGAAAACATACAGAACGGAAAATAAAAGAGCAGTGTCGAGAATGACAGGTGTGCTCTTGGTGTCCATGGAAGCATCACCAGAGCTCACCTGCTGTGTGTGCATCGTGCCTGCAGCGACAAGGACCAAATGTGATGGGAAGAGAGAGTGGGTAGCGCTGTGGTCTAAACCACTGAGGCTCTTGGGCTTGCTGATCAGAAGGTCGGCGGTTCGAATCCCCACAACGGGGTGAGCTCCCATTGCTCTGTCCCAGCTCCTGCCAACCTTGTTCAAAAGCACGCAGTGCAAGTAGATAAATAGGTACCGCTCCGGTGGGAAGGTAAACGGCGTTTTCGTATGCTGCTCTGGTTCGCCAAAAGCGGCTTAGTCATGCTGGCCACACGACCCGGAAAGCTGTCTGTGGACAAAGGCCTGAAAGCAAGATGAGCGCCACAACCCCATAGTTGCCTTTGACTGGATTTAACCATCCAGGGGTCTTTTACCTTTTTTTACCTGCATCATGCCTCCAGTGACAAGGACCAAATGTGATGTGGAGAGCTGACTTGTGCTGTCAAACTGGGGAGGGAGTGTCTGTCATGTGATCACACCCCCAACAGCGGAAGGAACACGTGGTTTTCTTAGGTTGACTTAAACCTAGGAGAAAGTTGCAGGAATAAGGGAAGTAGGCTTCCGGGTCATGGGAAAGATGAAAAACATATATCTCTGAGTTTCATAAACTGACAGGTGTGGGTAGTGTTTTATCATTATTAATATTTTATTGGAATAATTTCATTTATAAATAGAGTGAGCAAAGAGGAAGAAATGAGTGAGAATAAAAAAAGAAAAAAGACAGTTACATTACCATACATCAAAAAAACCAAGATCATGGCCACTGGTCCCATCACCTCCTGGCAAATAGAAGGGGAAGAAATGGAGGCAGTGAGAGATTTTACTTTCTTGGGCTCCTTGATCACTGCAGATGGTGACAGCAGTCACGAAATTAAAAGATGCCTGCTTCTTGGGAGAAAAGCAATGACAAACCTAGACAGCATCTTAAAAAGCAGAGACATCACCTTGCCGACAAAGGTCCGTATAGTAGAAGCTATGGTTTTCCCAGTAGTGATGTACGGAAGTGAGAGCTGGACCATAAAGAAGACTGATCGCCGAAGAATGGATGCTTTTGAATTGTGGTGCTGGAGGAGACTCTTGAGAGTCCCATGGACTGCAAGAAGATCAAACCTATCCATTCTGCCCTGAGTGCTCACTGGAAGGACAGATCGTGAAGCTGAGGCTCCAATACTTTGGCCACCTCATGAGAAGAGAAGACTCCCTGGAAAAGACCCTGATGTTGGGAAAGATTGAGGGCACAAGGAGAAGGGGACGACAGAGGACGAGATGGTTGGATAGTGTTCTTGAAGCCACCAACATGAGTTTGACCAAACTGTGGGAGGCAGTGGAAGACAGGAGTGCCTGGCGTGCTCTGGTCCATGGGGTCACGAAGAGTCAGACACGACTGAACGACTAAACAACAACAACAATATACAGGTATGCATCTTCTTATTCTAATACATATATAATTGTCAATTACCTAATATATCCTGTGTAAACTCATTCCAAATATCATTGCATTTATCCAAAGTCTGCATCTATAAGCTGTCTGTTCATATATTGCAGGTGATGTCCTGTTCTCAAGGCACTGATTAAGGGGCACCGTATCTCTGTTCTTCCAATTCATCAGTATCCATCTCTTGGCTACTATTAGGGTGCACTACTCATATAAATAAGTATCATATTTTAAACAGTCATGGCTTCCCCAAAAAGAGTCCTGGGAACTGCAGTTTGGTAAGGGTGCTGAGAGGTGCTAAGAGACCCCCATTCCCCTCACAGAACTACAATTCCCAGAGTTCCCTGGAAAGAGATTAACTGTTAAACCAAATTTGGGGGAAACCGTAACTGTTTAAAGTGCTGTGATGATGCTTTAAATTTATAGTGCATATGGGGGCCCAATATCCTGTAAGCGTCCCGGGGGGGGGGGGAAATAGGACACCCTATTTTTCCACGGGAGCACGGCGGCCGTTTTGGTTGCCGTAATCTTGCGCAATTCCACACTGAAATCTCGCTCTCTCCCCCCCAAAAAGTGTGGTTTTTTTTCTGGGCCACGATCTCATGTGGTGCCCCAAAATGTGCATGAGAGTCGGCGTTGGGAACATAACTTCTGCAAAGCATTCCCCAAATGCCAGGTGCTGGTCCAGTTGTGGCCATGTGGAGATCTCTGGAATTTACAGACCTAAAAGGTATCTAAAGCCATTGCACATGTTGCCATGCAACCAGTCCATGCAGAATGTAGGCACCCTATATACAGTATAGAGATGAGCAAACCAGTGATATTTTAGGGAGCAGGCTAGCAGGTGGGGCCCATGACTTACATCAGAGGAGCCTACACAACACAAAACACTGTTGCTGTACAGTATGTAGGTTTTATTTTATTTGTTTTTTATCTTGTATTTTGGAAATGTATATCCAGGTGTTGTTATTTTTTAAAAAAATTGTGGCCCCCCCAAGAGAGTGGGGCCTTAATAAGCGAAAGGTTGTTTAGCTTATATGTAAATCTGGCACTGAAATTTCTTCAGCATGATGCTGTTACACCAGGCATCCCCAAACTCGACCCTCCATATGTTTTGGGACTACAATTCCCATCATCCCTGACCACTGGTTCTGTTAGCTAGGGGATGATGAGAATTGTAGTCCCAAAACATGTGGAGGGCCGAGTTTGGGGGTGCTTGTGTTACACAGTGGAGAGGGTAGGCGAGAGAAGCGAGCGCACGCTGCACATGGTCAGGGGCGCCGCGCCTTCCTGCGCATCCCTTCGAAGTGCTCCTTCCTTCCTTCCCTCGGCGCGAGGACGAGTCCCGGGATCTCAGGTCTCCGCCCCGCATCCCGTCCCATCCCACCCCGGGCGGGCCCTTTGCCGCTCACCTTCCCGCTCGGGGGCGGGGCCGAGAAAGGGCGCGCCCCTCCCGCCCAGCCAGGTGCTCTTTTTAACGGGCTGCCGAGGCGCCCGGGCGCCGATTGCGCAGCGCCATGCCGAGCCCGAGAGACGGCGGAGGATCGCGACGCAGGAGCAGCGGCCGGCAACATGCGCCCGCCGGAGAAGCCTCTGCTGCCGCCGCCCCTGCGCGTCTCTGTCGTCGCGGCCGCTTGCTGCCTGCTGCTCCTGCAGGTGGACGCCTATTTCGGGTCAGCGGCGCTTCGCTTCCCCCCCTTTTGCGCGATCGGGCTTGCTCAGACTTTCTGCATGTAATTTCCCTTACATTTCCCCTTCCTGCTCCCCCAATTTTTTGTGAGATTTCCCCTCCCTTTTTGCACTGTACGCCTTTTTTGTCTGTAGTCTCTCTTTTTTGTATAATTTTATTATTATTATTTTTTGTTTTACATTTTGAAATGTGCGTTTAAACAACCTTAAAATGCCAATGACTTCCATTCTCTTTCCGTGGTTCATTTTGCATACCATAAATCCCTGCGTATTTTACACCAGCTATTCAATTATTTGTCTCTTTCCCTTTTTTTGTGCAAAGATCCCAGCTCTTCTGTTTTGAAGTTCGTTCCATTCCTGCGCGCAGGGTCTCCTACCTTTTTCCTTCTCGTTTTGCTTTTCTTTTCCTCCCTAGCTTTCGACTTTTCTGCACTTCCTCACCTTGCTTTTCAAAGTTCATGTCCTCCTCTTCTTCACTTTGCATCTTGTTTTCGAAGATCTTTTTCCTCCGTCTTCTTTTTCTTCGGTTAGCCCAATCTGCTGGGTTAACTTGCCTTGTGGATTACAGCTTCACGACCTGGCTGCGATCCTAAACACACTTTAAGCCAGCCCCGCAGAATCCGGGATCCTGCTGCACACCAGCTGCTAGGTTATTGCACATAGTTGAGACACTGGCTTGTGCACATCATGCCCTGGGCAAATGTGGGCGCATTGAAGGGTCCGGCCTCCTGGGTCCTGCATGCATTTTAGGGGTCCTGCAGGATGAGATTCTCTTCCTCCTCTCCTCCTCCTCCTCTGCCGCTGCTCTGTGAGCTTGTATTTCCACTTGTAGCAGCAGATCTACCAGCAGAAATCTTTCATCTGCAAAATGCATTGGAGCAGTTGATAGGAACGTGATGTTGCTTTGCACAACAGCAATTTGGGGGTGGGAAGAGATCCGTCAGTGTAAATATTTAAGACAGGAGTTTTCAAAGTAGGCGATGTTTTCATGCATGCATGTGTGAATGTAACTGTTTTTGCATAGAGGTTGATATTCGGATCTTTCCTTTCTCCGTTTTTGTCTGTGAATCTGGAACCGTTTGCTTTCCAACCTGGTGATGTTTAGGGGAGCTTTAGCCATAACGCTTGCTAGCTGAAGTATGGGTAAGTTTGTTCTGCTGTGCTTGGTGCGTAATATGCAGGTTTACCTGCAGAGGAGGGGAGACAAACCTCTTCATTATACTCATCATAGAATTATACAGTTGAAAGGGACCACAAGGGTCATCCAGTCCAGCCCCCTGTAATGCAGGAAACTTTTGCCCGATGTAGGACTTGAACCCATGACCCTGAGATTAAGGGTCTCATTAGTCTTCTCTGTATATGATCAGGAGTCCTATGTTCTGGTTTAAGGAGGGAAATGCTCCATTTCAAGGCAGTTCCATGCATCAACTTGCAATAAATTGCATATTTTATGTCTCTTAATCCACAAAGAGTTCCTTTCCTTCAAGGCCCTCTTCCTCCCTGGTCTTTCCAGTAAACACATGGATGCTTTTTTACAAAATCTGGGTTTGTACTGGAACGGGTGCAAAATTGAGGGATGGACATGTGTGTGCGTGCCTCTGTCTTGAAATGCAGTCGTGTGAAAATCTGGGTTTCTTAAGACTTGGATTTCAAGGGTGCATATTTGTGTGTTTGAAGTATCAAATGACTCTCCCGCTTTGGGGTGAAAAGCACGTGAGTTCCAGCTCTTGAAACGTAAAATTTACAGTCACACACGTATCTGACACTGAGCTCCACTTAATCTAGCAATACTGTTTTAAGAGTAACATCCATGGGATTAAAATAAAAAAATTCCTTCAGTAGCACCTTAAAGACCAACTAAGTTTTTATTTTGGTATGAGCTTTCGTGTGCATGCACATGCACACGAAAGCTCATACCAAAATAAAAACTTAGTTGGTCTTTAAGGTGCTACTGAAGGAATTTTTTTATTTTACTTCGATCCAGACCAACACGGCTACCTACCTGTAACCAGATCCATGGGATTGTGCTGTCAACATTCCAATTTTCCGAGGTGATAAACATTGTATATTGAACCTTTCTTGATGACGACATGTGGGATTCATGCTTTCGTCCCCGTCCCCCCCCCCCCCGCTTTACATGCAAGTTTTGGATTCTCAAAACGCAAGCTTCCATTTTGCAAAACTAAGTTCTTAACTCTGCATTGGCAAATGCAAGTATTGTGTTTTGATAAAGAAAGAAATGGTGCTCGACTGTGGGCTATTTTTTTAATAATGGTGGATAACAATGTTATTTTTGCTGGTCTTATTATTCTATAGGTATTTACCTTTCAGTTCTGAGTTTGCACCTCTGGTTGAAATGCTGTTTCTTCCATTGCAAAAATAAAATAATAATCAAACTTCCCTTTTTGCAGTCCGAATTTTGAACAGTCAACTTCTATATCAGGTTAGAACATCAGTGCTTCCCCTCTCCCCCAAACAGAACGAGGGAGCTCTGGAAATAACACCAAATATAATTAGAATAGTCTCATTCTTCATTTGTACGAAGGCCTAAAAAAATGATTCAAACAGACACATGCTGTGTGATCCATTCATTGGGGCTGGCTTCTGTGTTACGCCTGGATAATTGCAGCCTTAGGGGAAATACTGAATTTAAGACTGTAACCCTATGCACACTTTAAATAATACTCGTTGCTTCTTTATTTCTGTGAGTAAATATACAAAATTCTGAGTTTCAAACTTGGCACCCTGGGGCTGAACCAGAAAAAAACAACAACTTGTCAATCAGATTTCTGAGAAAGATGTACTTTACAAAGTTGGAAAACCGCTAAGAACTAATTAGAATGTGAAATCTTGAATTTCAAAAGTTTGGAATTTTGAGGTGGATTCCATATGCATGTACAAGGTTCATCTGCATTCCTTATACAAGGAACCTGTTTTGGCCATGGGAAGTGAAAAGAGTGCTCCTGAGTTTGTGCAAAGTGCCTTTCCTTCACAGGCGAATGGCTCCACTCTGCCTCCACATACCAAGGATTCTTCAGCAGAAAGGTTTTGTGATTCCTGGGCAAGCTTGAGCATCCGAACCTTTTGCAAGCATCTGCACTGTAAGATGCACCCCAGAGGGAAAAGCAAGTTTTCAAACTCAAACAAGTTGCAAAGTTCCACGGGTACAACTGAATAACCCTCATCCTTAGATGCACAGGGAGGGTGGGTCACGATATGCACTTCCTCAATCAGAAGTCCAGGAATTTAGCTGGAAATGAGACTTTTAAGGCCAAATGGATGAAATACTTCTGTTTGGGTGCTTTTCGCATCCTCTGTTTTCTTACCACCCTGCGAGCAGCACATGCCAGGAATTTATTATAACCTGCTTCAGTCCCGAGTCTTAGACTGGGAAACAAGAGTGTATAACATTATTTTAAAAAAGAAAAAGACACAAATCAAATGCTCTCAAGCAGATCCTTGCAAAGGCAGGCCCAAAACTACTGATGTAGGATAGGAACCCCCTCCCCCCCCCCCCGGTGAGCTGGCAAGTCCCTGATTTCAAATCATAAATCCAATACAATGGAATCTACTTTTCGAATGCAATCCGTTCCAGAAGACCGTTCGGCTTCTGAAACGTTCGAAAACCGAGGATCAGTGGGCTGGCGGCAAAGTCAATGGGGAAAAAAAAGAAAACTTCCCGGAAGCCATTCGACTTCCGAAAAACCTTCGAAAACAGAAGCAATTACTTCTGGGTTTTCGGCGTTCGGGTTCCGAATTGTTTGGCTTCCGAGACGCTCGAAAACTGAGGTTCCACTGTAATTAATCGCCTACGGGCACCTAAGTTCAAGGCCTGTGCTCTTCCAATATGGCACAAATAATACTGGCTTGCCATTTAAAAGGGCTGTTGTTGTAAGGATTAATTTGTGTGAAATACTTGCTAAGTGCTAAATGTTAGGTTTCGTAGTGCCTGTTCAGCAGAGAGAGGAGCTCATAACCAGGCCTTTTTATTAGCTGGAACTAAGTTTCGGCACCTCTCAGGTAGGTGGCATTGCCTTTTTAAGAGGACATAACCACGTAGGGCCAAAGAGGAGCCCTTTCCACATCTGAATTATGACTCGTTTTTACGTGGTAGGTTAAGGAAGTGGTGCACTTCCTCAATCACAAGATTCATGATGGTTTGTAGATGAGGATGCGTTGTAGGAAGTATTGGGTCAGACCTAGCACTTTTGAGTTGTGCCTGAAAGCCAACAGAGCCACCATAAATGCTGTAACACCCTCTAGTTGTTGTTGTCGTTTAGTCGTTTAGTCGTGTCCGACTCTTCGTGACCCCATGGACCAGAGCACGCCAGGCACTCCTGTCTTCCACTGCCTTCCGCAGTTTGGTCAAACTCATGTTCGTAGCTTCGACAACCCTGTCCAACCATCTCGTCCTCTGTCGTCCCCTTCTCCTCCCTCCTCTCTCTTCTAGTTGTATTGGACTCCTCTCTCCTCTAGTTGTATTGGACTACAACTCCTATCAGGTCCAGTTAGCATGGCAGCGCTCATGTGGTTGGCATCCATCTGTCTTGAGAGACAATGGAGTGCGCCTCCGGGGATGCAGTCAAACTGAGGGAGGAAATGTGTCAAAACAGGAGGGTTTCTCAAGAAGGTTGCAGGGTGATTGTGGCTAATCTCAAATGCCAGCAATGAAAGTGTGCTCTGGAGTTTGCGTTTAGTTTTAGACTCTGCTGCCTGCGTGTTGGCATCGTGGTGCATTTTTTCAGAGTCTGGGTGCTCCTCTTCCCAGATTCGACAGTCTCTGCTCAATTCTGTTGGAGCACCTGCTTTGTTTGTGTGTGTTTTTTTTAATTTTTGTGGGGGCGGGGAGAATGGCCCTAGCAGGGTCAGGAGCCGCTTTTAATTGCAGGGAAATTCCTGGAAAGGATGGGGTACCAAATGGGATTTTTCTCCTTTCAGGAAGTGTACACACACACACACACACACACACACACACACACACACACACACTCATCGGGACTTCTACTAAGCAAGAAGTGGCAATATTCCCTTTTCCTCCCAGCTATCATTTCCTTGTTGTTGTTGTTTAGTCGTTTAGTCGTGTCCGACTCTTCGTGACCCCATGGACCATAGCACGCCAGGCACTCCTGTCTTGCACTGCCTCCCGTAGTTTGGTCAAACTCATGTTCGTAGCTTCGAGAACACTGTCCAACCATCTTGTCCTCTGTCGTCCCCTTCTCCTAGTGCCCTCAATCTTTCCCAACATCAGGGTCTTTTCCAAGGATTCTTCTCTTCTCATGAGGTGGCCAAAGTATTGGAGCCTCAGCTTCACGATCTGTCCTTCCAGGGAGCACTCAGGGCTGATTTCCTTAAGAATTGATAGGTTTGATCTTCTAGCAGTCCATGGGACTCTCAAGAGTCTCCTCCAGCACCATAATTCAAAAGCATCAATTCTTCGGCGATCAGCCTTCTTTATGGTCCAGCTCTCACTTCCATACATCACTACTGGGAAAACCATAGCTTTAACTATACGGACCTTCGTCGGCAAGGTGATGTCTCTGCTTTTTAAGATGCTGTCTAGGTTTGTCATTGCTTTTCTCCCAAGAAGCAGGCGTCTTTTAATTTCGTGACTGCTGTCACCATCTGCAGTGATCAAGGAGCCCAAGAAAGTAAAATCTCTCACTGCCTCCATTTCTTCCCCTTCTATTTGCCAGGAGGTGATGGGACCAGTGGCCATGATCTTGGTTTTTTTGATGTTGAGCTTCAGACCATATTTTGCGCTCTCCTCTTTCACCCTCATTAAAAGGTTCTTTAATTCCTCCTCACTTTCTGCCATCAAGGTTGTGTCATCTGCATATCTGAGGTTGTTGATATTTCTTCCGGCAATCTTAATTCCTGCTTGGGATTCATCTAGTCCAGCCTTTCGCATGATGAATTCTGCATATAAGTTAAATAAGCAGGGAGACAATATACAACCTTGTCGTACTCCTTTCCCAATTTTGAACCAATCAGTTGTTCCATATCCAGTTCTAACTGTAGCTTCTTGTCCCACATAGAGATTTCTCAGGAGACAGATGAGGTGATCAGGCACTCCCATTTCTTTAAGAACTTGCCATAGTTTGCTGTGGTCGACACAGTCAAAGGCTTTTGCATAGTCAATGAAGCAGAAGTAGACATTTTTCTGGAACTCTCTAGCTTTCTCCATAATCCAGCGCATGTTTGCTATTTGGTCTCTGGTTCCTCATTTCCTTAACACAAACATCATTTCCTTAACACAAAACAAATATTGATTATTGCCGTAGCTGCCTTATTGCCTTTGGTTGTTTAAGCAACTTAAGGGAGCAGCAGCCTTGCGACAGCTGCCTGCTTTTAGTTCTCGGAACATTTCACCCAGCTGTTTGTCCGAAGCAGTGCGTTGGTCTTCAGACTGTCTTTTTTTTGGGGGGGGGGAGAACTCTTATTAGGGATTTTCTCGGCCACAATAAGAAACTGAATAACGGCAGGTGATCATCCCTGAACTTGTCCATGCTTCTACTGCAATGCTCGGATGCAGGGAAGTTCTGGGCACCATTCTGCGCTGCATTCTCAGTAGCTGAAGAGTGATGAGGATGCCTTTTAATCCTGACCAGCAACTCTGTCTGTCTGACAAACTTGCTGAGGTTGCAAAGTAGGCAGGGATGTGCAAAAAGTTCTGCAAAGGCAGCAAGTTTTTAGACGTCTGCCCGAGGGTTTTCTGAGCTGCTGTTCCAAGTGTTTTTAAGGGCAGGGAGTTCGTAAAGTATGGCCAAGCAACCAAGCACACCCAAATGGGTGTCAGCGTTGGGAACATAACAACTGTGAAGCGGTATTTGAAATCCCCCCCCCAGGCACCAGGTGCGAGTCCTGTTGTGGCCACATGGAGATCTCTGGATGCCAAGTTGGCAACTGGCATCTTCATCTGTCTGGCCTCTCCAGCTTTCTTAAGCAGGTAAGCAAAAGAACTTACATAGTTATTTATATCCCACCTTTTCCTCCAAGGAGTACATGGTTCACACACACCCTCCTTGGTTAATCCCAACAATAACCCTGTGAGTTAGGCTAAGAGGCTGTGTCCCCCAGTGAGCTTCACAACTAAGTGGGATTTGAACCCTGATCTCCCAGGCCCTAGTCTGACACTAACCACTACACCATGCCGGCTTCCTAGAGTACCTCTGCTATGGGTCAGCTATATCATTTTAAATCGGTAAAATAAATATGGGGGAAAGCAAAAGGTCGCTTAGAGAAGGACCTGAAATATTTCCCTTGAGGCTTGAATTTGTTTTATTCTGGATTCTTTTATTTGATGTTTTAATGTGTTGTAAACCGCTCTGATAATTTATTTTCTTTAAAATATAAAGCGGTCTAGAAATGAAATGGAAAATAATAATAGCAAAGTTCACTCTAAAAAAAAAAAAGGGGGCGCCAAGATATTCCATTGTGGCAAGCTAGGTTTAAGGCACCATTTGGCAATAAGCTTATGACAGGGGTGCAGGTGGCGCTGTGGTCTAAACCACTGAGCCTCTTGGGCTTGCCGATCGGAAGGCCGGCGGTTCGAATCCCCATGACGGGCTCCCGTTGCTCTGTCCCAGCTTCTGCCAACCGAGCAATTTGAAAGCATGCCAGTGCAAGTAGATAAATAGGTATCGCTGTGGCGGGAAGGTAAATGGCGTTTCCGTGTGCTCTGGCTCTTGTCGCCGTGTTCAGTTGCCCTAGTAGGGGTTTAGTCCTGCTGGCCACATGACCCGGAAAGCTGTCTGTGGACAAACGCCGGCTCCCTTGGCCTTGAAAGCAAGATCTGCTGTGAAGCTTGTTTTCAGGTCCTACCTCAGCTAGGTAGGCACTGGGGCGATCTATTCCAGTAGCATCCAGCATGGATATCACTCTTGACACCTGGCTTGCTTGATGGACCTCTGCTTTAGTAGGGCAAAACCACTGACTTGATCTCACAACAGAGCTAGTGGGATGGCTTGTAGTTTGATGGCAGAACATCAGCTTTGTAGAAAACCCAAGACGGACTTCCTGTGCCCAGACCTCCCTATTCCCATCATGCGCTGCAGTGTGCGGAGGCCTTGGGGCATCAACAGGCACTGGCATTTTAGCCATTCTTGTGGGGTGGCAGTCACCGATGGCATTCGTGGGGCAGGAAAGAAGTAAGGGAGTTGGCACCTTGCCGGACAGCTCTGCTTCTCTGTTGTTGTTTATTAAATTTGTATACCACCCTATAGCGGCGGTTACCACGTAAAATCCTAATATAAAAACACAAAATACTTAATAAAAACAAAAGCAACCCAATCACCACCACCCCTCCCGCAACAGTAGTTAGGCTGTCCTGCCAGCCGAAGCTGATGGAAGGCACTCCACGCCACTGAGGCCACCTGAGTCTCAGGTAACGGTAAAGGATCCAGGAATATCCCCAAGCTACATACCCGCTCCAGGGAAAGAGTGGGCAACATCCCAACCATCCGGTCTAGGGAACCACCCACAAACAGTGCTTCGGTCTTATTTGGATTGGGTTTCAGTTGATTGGCTCTCATCATTATCGAGGCAAGACACCGGTCCAGCTCTTCCACTGCCTCACCTGCATATCTAGTTATAGGTAGGTAGCTGTGTTGGTCTCCTGTAGTCTAAACAAAATAAAAAAAAATCATTCCAGTAGCACCTTAAGAGACCAACTAAGTTTCTTATTGGTATGAGCTTTCGTGTGCACGCACACTTATTTAGATACACACTGCATGCACACGAAAGCTCATACCAATGACAAACTTAGTTGGTCTCTTAGGTGCTGCTTGGGTCCTGAATGGGGTCACTGTGCCCCTAAAGCACCAGGTGCGCAGCCTGGGAGTCATTTTGGACTCTCGGCTGTCCATGGAGGCGCAGGTCAATTCTGTGTCCAGGGCAGCTGTCTACCAGCTCCATCTGGTACGCAGGCTGAGACCCTACCTTCCCGCGGACTGTCTCGCCAGAGTGGTGCATGCTCTAGTTATCTCTCGCTTCGACTACTGCAATGCGCTCTACATGGAGCTACCTTTGAAGGTGACCCGGAAACTGCAATTAATCCAGAATGTAGCAGCTAGACTAGTGACTGGGAGTGGCCGCCGGGACCACATAACACCGGTCCTGAGAGATCTACACTGGCTCCCAGTACATTTCCGAGCACAATTCAAAGTGTTGGTGCTGACCTTTAAAGCCCTAAACGGCCTCGGTCCTGTATACCTGAAGGAGTGTCTCCACCCCCATCCTTCAGCCCGGACACTGAGGTCCAGCACCGAGGGCCTTCCGTTCATTGCGAGAAGTGAGGTTACAGGGAACCAGGCAGAGGGCCTTCTCGGTGGTGGCACCCGCCCTGTGGAACGCCCTCCCAGCAGATGTCAAGGCAATAGGCAACTATTTTACTTTTAGAAGACAACTGAAGGGAAGTTTTTAATGTTTGATGCTGTACTGTTTTTAATATTCAGTTGGAAGCCGCCCAGAGTGGCTGGGGAAACCCAGCCAGATGGGCGGGGTATAAATAATAAATTATTATTATATTACTGGAAGGAATTTTTTTATATTGTTTCACCTTTTCGGCGTACGAATTTTTCGACCTACGAAGGTGCCTTCGGAACGGATTAAATTCGTAAGTCGAGGCACCACTGTATGTGAGTCTAGCCATGCTCTGGGCTATCCTATCCAGAAAAGAGCTGCTATCAATGTAGACAATACGCAGCTAGCCGGAACAATGGTCTAACTCTGTATAAGGTAACTTCCTATGTTCCTAGGTGTTTTGTGTCCCACCCATATTTTGTATGGTATCAGGAGGCATTCCTGGCCTGTAGATACATCTTCAACAAACCATGTAGGTACCACCTCATGGGAGTCAGTTGGAGGGTGGCAATTTGGTTATATTTTTTCCTCCTCTAGCTTTTTAATACCAAACCTTTTCTTTAACTAAGGTAAAGGGGCCCCTGACCATCAGGTCCAGTCGTGTCCGACTCTGGGGTTGCGGCGCTCATCTCGCTCTATAGGCCGAGGGAGCCAACGTTTGTCCGCAGACAGCTTCCGGGTCATGTGGCCAGCATGACAAAGCTGCTTCTGGCAAACCAGAGCAGCACATGGAAACGCCGTTTACCTTCCCGCTGTAGCGGTCCCTATTTATCTACTTGCACTTTGATGTGCTTTCGAACTGCTAGGTTTGCAGGAGCTGGGACCAAGCAACGGGAGCTCACCCCGTCACAGGGATTCGAACCGCCGACCTTCTGATCAGCAAACCCTAGGCTCAGTGGTTTAACCCACTTGGAGCCTAATAAGTATGTAGAAACACTGTCTTCTTTTTGGGTGGGGCCTGTTTTACTTCCTTAAACTGACAGAAACCCAGGAGTTAGATGAATGGAGTGCCTGTCACAGGAAAAGGATTGCTACCTTCCCCCCCCCCAAACCTAGGGCTTGCATCTCCTTGAAACTGCTACCATCTTGATTTGGTAGTTTGGAAATTTACTCGCTTAACGATTAACCGCCGCCGGCCCACCAGCCGGAAGAAGTGTTCTGGGGAGCGGGGACGGTAGGAGCATTCCACTGCTGGGGTGGAGGGAGGGCAAGCGATAAGCATCTCTCTGTTGGTTTGTTCTCCCACGGCTGGAGGCCTTTTGGCTGCACGATGGCAAAGGCATGCTTGATAGATCACAGGTTCTATCGCACAGCATCTTCAGGGGACAAGCTGTGCTGTGTTGGGTCCAGCAAGTGTCCAGCTTTGGGAATTGGCTTTTTGCACCGCAAAAGAAGCGGCCGACCACCAGTTGCCCTACTAAAGGGAACACCGGGAGAGAAATGTAAAGGGATTATGCTTTTCCTGCATGCCAAGACAAACCCAGGGGCAAATTAATTGGGAAAAGGGGGTAATACGGTTCGTGAATCTGATTGCAGCAGAGATTCTGTGTCTACCAGATCCATCTGGTACGTAGGCTGAGACCCTACCTGCTTGCGGACTGTCTCGCCAGAGTGGTGCATGCTCTAGTTATCTCCCGCTTCGACTACTGCAATGCGCTCTACGTGGGGCTACCTTTGAAGTGACTCGGAAACTGCAATTAATCCAGAATGCGGCAGCTAGACTGGTGACTGGGAGTGGCCGCCGAGACCATATAACACCGGCCCTGAGAGATCTTGCATTGGCTCCTAGTACAGCATGTAGACACTTCAAAACATGTACTCATGGGTCCACAATAAAGCTTCCCGGGCGGAAATGGCCTTTGTTGCTTTTGCTGCAAGAGAAAACCCTTCTGGTGACTGGGAGTGGCTGCCAAGAACATATAACACCGGTCCTGAAAGACCTACATTGGCTCCCGGTACGTTTCCGAGCACAATTCAAAGTGTCAGTGCTGACCTTTAAAGCCCTAAACGGCCTCACCCCAGTATACCTGAAAGAGCGTCTCCACCCCCATCGTTCTGCCCGGACACAGAGGTCCAGCTCCGAGGGCCTTCTGGCGGTTCCCTCATTGCGAGAAGTGAGGTTACAGGGAACCAGGCAGAGGGCCTTCTCAGTAGTGGCACCCACCCTGTGGAACGCCCTCCCATCAGATGTCAAGGAAATAAACAACTATCTGACTTTTAAAGGACATCTGAAGGCAGCCCTGTTTAGGGAAGCTTTTAATGCTGTATTGTTTTTTTTAATATTCGGTTGGGAGCTGCCCAGAGTGGCTGGGGAAACCCAGCCAGATGGGTGGGGTATAAATAATAAATTATTATTATTATTATTATTATTATTATTATTATTATTATTATTATTATGCAGGGGGCTTGTGCGTTTCAACCCTTTCCCCCACCCTCACAGGTTTTTCAATCCCTGCTTCGAAGTTGCTTTTCCACTTACGGGAATAAAACATGGGGACTGTCTTTTGGTTCTTTTGCAGATGGCAAAGCAGCTTTGCTGGAGGTTAGGTTGGGTCGGGGGGGGGGGGTTAATGCAAAAAAATAGCCTGTAGTGAAAAGGAACTAATTTTGTAGACCTGCGTTTCATTTTAGACTTTTAAAATGTATTTATAGGGCCAGTCGTGGATCTTTTCATTCGTACTGTATGACATCACTCACGACATGTCCCAGACTCCCCAAGGAAGCTAACAACAGGATAAAAGCTATTCATAACACCAATTAAACATCAAGCACAGCAGCCAGTAAAATTACGAGGAAAAGCAACCAAAGGGAGGAAGAGGGCAGCACAAAAGCCAACCGGCAATGAGGCCAAAGGCTAGTGTGATGCCATAAAAGAGGAGCAACATCCTGCAGCAAGGAGTTCCATAGGTGATGCCGTGGGGGGGGGGGAGTGCTTTCTAACATTCCTGCCAATTACCAGAAAGGTGTAGCAAGTATGCAAGGGAACTTCCACAGTTGGCCTTTGAAATATACTCGGAGTCGAGAGTGAATTTCATGCTCTTTATTCATGGCTCTTTACACAATGGGCCTTGCGCGATTGGCTACTTCAGGGCTGCACCTGTAGGCCGATCAGGTTCCGGATTCGCTTCTGCCAGCAGCCTGATTGGCTGCTCCTGCAGGCCAATCAGGTTGCTGATTCACTTCCACCTGGAGCTAGATTGGGTGGCTCCTGCGGACCAATCAGACTACTGTATTCTGGATCCTATTGTTCTTGGATTCAGCTCAGTACATAACAGCCTTAGGGCAGGAGCAGGTTGTACTGGAGTAGAGAAAATCCTTTTTGTATCCTGGTCCCAAGCCATGCAGGGATTTAAAGCTAACAAGCAGCTCTTTGACTTGTGTCTAGAAATCTTTTGCGATTGGTTCCTAAACCAAGCTGTGCTTGAAACCCTAGCAGTTGAGTTTTGCTTGCAGAAGTTGGCAGCTTCCGTACAGGCTTCCATCCATGTATACTGGGTTGACGTCGACCCGTCTTGATTTGACTTAAGATGTACAGTGGTACCTCGACTTACAAACGACTCGACAACCGAATTTTTCGACTTACGAATGGGGCAAATGGCCGCACGCTTACGAATTTCTCGACATCCGAACGGAAATCGCGGCGGTTTTAGATAGGGTTTTTTCGACTTAGGAATTTTGAGATGGGGTTGCTTCGACTTACGGATTTTTCCGTTTCCAGTGCATTCCTATGGGAAATCGCGTTTCCAATGGCGCTTTTCGGCATACGAATTTTTCGACCTACGAAGGTGCCTTCGGAACGGATTAAATTCGTAAGTCGAGGCACCGCTGTATGTGAGTCTAGCCATGCTCTGGGCTATCCTATCCAGAAAAGAGCTGCTATCAATGTAGACAATACGCAGCTAGGCGGAACAATGGTCTGACTCTGTATAAGGTAACTTCCTATGTTCCTAGGTGTTTTGTGTCCCACCCATATTTTGTATGATATCAGGAGGCATTCCTGGCCTGTAGATACATCTTCAACAAACCATGGGAGGTACCACCTCATGGGAGTCAGTTGGAGGGTGGCAATTTGGTTGTATTTTTTCCTCCTCTAGCTTTTTAATACCAAACCTTTTCTTTAACTAAGGTAAAGGGGCCCCTGACCATCAGGTCCAGTCGTGTCCAACTCTGGGGTTGCGGCGCTCATCTCGCTCTATAGGCCAAGGGAGCCGGTGTTTGTCCGCAGACAGCTTCCGGGTCATGTGGCCAGCATGACAAAGCTGCTTCTGGCGAACCAGAGTAGCACACGGAAATGCCGTTTACCTTCCCGCCGGAGCGGTCCCTATTTATCTACTTGCACTTTGACGTGTTTTTGAACTGCTAGGTTGGCAGGAGCTGGGACCGAGCAACGGGAGCTCACCCCGTTGCAGGGATTCGAACCGCCGACCTTCTGATCAGCAAGCCCTAGACTTGCTAGTTAAAGCCACCTGGGTCCCTTTAACTAGCTTTTCTTTAACTAGCTCCTCACAAGTCTTCAAGCTCAGCTTTTTATTTTTTAATAATATTTTAGGGGTGTTCCCCCCCCCCATGTAGAAATTGAGTTTGTTACCCGACAATTATATTCTGATTCAAGAAAACTAGTGACTTCCTGCTCACACGACATCGATGTTTATAACCCGAATTACATAGAATTGTGTTTTAAGGTTCCATCTTATCTAATTTCATCTTCTCAGGCATGTTTCTTAATATATTCTGCTATTTTCTTACCACTTCAAACCCTGCCGTGGTCTTCATACATGGGAAATAACTTTTCATATAGACTAGAAAGGGTTTCCAGTCCTCTTTAAACGGTTCTAAATTTGTATCTTTTATCAGTGCCATCTCTGGATATTCTCCCCTCCTCCCGTTCTCTCCTCCTTCTGTTTCTGAGCGAAGAGAATCTTTGCTGCTGTAGTCACACACACAAATACCGTCGAGGCTTTCTTTGGGATTTCGTTCTGGATACTATTAAAGTCTTGCAATAATAATAATAATCAGTACTCTCATTTTCCTCCTCATATTGAAATGAGGCCAAACTTAGATTCACAAAAATGTTTAGGAGTATGCGTACCACTGCGCGCCCCCCCAGGAAAAAATGCACTGATGATGATGATGATGATGATGATATAATAATAATAATAATAATAATAATAATAATTCATTCTTCTGCATGTCAGAGCCAGTGTGTATCTTGGGAGCACTGCACATATACAGTGGAACCTCGGTTTATGAACACCTCGGTTTACAAATTTTCAGTTTACGAACGCCGCGGACCCATCTGGAACGGATTAATTCACTTTCCATTACTTTCAATGGGAAAGTTCGCTTCAGTTTATGAACGCTTCAGTTTAAGTACTCTGCGGACCGTCTGGAACAGATTAATCCACTTTCCATTACTTTCAGTGGGAAAGTTCGCTTTCAGTTTATGAACGCTTCAGTTTATGAACAGACTTCAGGAACCAACTGTGTTCATAAACCGAGGTATCACTGTAACTACATAGAGAGCTTTCCTAGTTCATCTTGCCTGCTGTAATTTTCAGTGGAATCGGTTCACACATTCACTTGCCATTCGTCAAACGGATAACCACTTGATTTCTTATTTGCATGTGTGAACCAGACCTGTGCACACCTGGGAGAAATCCTAGGGACGGGTATATTATTGGTGGTTTGCCAATGTTAATCTGCAGCAGGGAGATAGCTGTTGCCGCTTCTACTCTGTTTAAGGCCATGACTTATTTCCTCTACCCTTCAGCCTGACTGGGAAGGAAGCGTTAACTCAGTTTCCTCTGCTGGGGCCCTCGACCAACCCTGCCCACTGGAAGGCTCACTTGAAGCAATGCGACCTGCTCCGCTTATCCCGTAAGCAGAAAAGGCTTTGCCGCCGAGAGCCAGGCCTGGCCGAGACCCTACGGGATGCCATCCGTCTCGGGGTTGTGGAATGCCAGTATCAGTTTCGCAACGAGCGCTGGAATTGCAGTCTGGACGGACGGGCCGACCTCCTGAAACGAGGTATGAGTTTCTGCTTGTCGGTCAGCTTCCGAAAATCGGGGGGGGGGGAGAGAAATCGAGGCTTTCTCCATTTGGGTCTTCCCCCTTCTCCTCACCCCCCAACGCCATCATAGAGGAAAGAAAAGCAAGCCAGGGTGGAGATTCTAGGATTTCCACTTCTGAACACCTTATGGCCAGAATCGATCATGTGATAACGTAGAACCCCCTGTGAAGAGCTTTGTCAAGCTTGTTCGCTAGTCTGAGCAACTAGGGTACCTGCTGCTGTTAAAAAACAGTGGATTATTTATTGCATTTCTATCCTACTTTTTGCTCCAAGAATAATAATAATAATAAACAAATAACAAATAACTTTATTATTTATACCCCGCCCATCTGGCTGGGTTTCCCCAGCCACTCTGAGCGGCTCCCAACAGAATATTAAAAAAAAGAATTAAACATTAAAAACTTCCCTAAACAGGGCTGCCTTCAGATGTCTTCTAAAAGTCAGATAGTTGTTTATTTCCTTGACATCTGGTGGGAGGGCGTTCCACAGGGTGGGTGCCACTACCGAGAAGGCCCTCTGCCTGGTTCCCTCTAACCTCACATCTCGCAGTGAGGGAACTGCTAGAAGGCCCTCGGAGCTGGACCTCAGTGTCTGGGCTGAAAAATGGGGGTGGAGACGCTCCTTCAGGTATACTGGGCCGAGGCCGTTTAGTGTGGTTCTCCCGGTCCTCATATAATCCTCACAGAAACCCTGCGAGGTACGTTAAGGTTAGGCTCGCCCAAGGTCGCACAGTGAGCTTCATGGCCAAGCGGGATTTGAACCCGGGTTTCCCAGTTCGTAGTCGGACACCCTAGCCCTTCTTCCACACTGGCTTCCCTACTCTTTCTTACTTCCTTTCCTCTGGGTTCCCCGGCTTCCTCTCCCTCAGGTTTCAAGGAAACGGCCTTCCTGTACGCGGTGTCCTCGGCAGCTCTTACTCATTCCCTCGCACGGGCGTGCAGCGCTGGGCGCATGGAGCGCTGCACCTGCGACGACTCTCCGGACTTGGAGAACCGCAAGGCGTGGCAGTGGGGAGTGTGCGGAGACAACCTCAAGTACAGCACGAGGTTCCTGAAAAACTTCCTGGGCCAGAAGAAGGTCGGGAAAGACCTGCGCGCCAAGGTGGACATCCACAACACCAACGTGGGCATCAAGGTGAGGACAGAGGAACCACACAATTTGCAGAGAGAGAGAGAGAGAGAGAGAGAGAGAGAGAGAGAGAGAGAGAAGGAATAGCAAAAGCAGATTGCCCCTGGTTATTGCCAATCTCCAGCCTGCACCTCAAGAGGCCCTGGGATGCCGTATCTTTGCCTTTCCCCGAGAACTAATATTCCGTGCTGTGTGCCTTTTCACAGTTGCACAGCACAAGTGTGTATTAAACAACTGGACACTAGAGCTTTTATTTGGAGAGTCCCAACTCTCTGTCTCAGAGGTGGGGAATCATTTTTCACGGCGAGGGCCATGTTTACCACATGGGGAACCTTTGAAGGGCCGCATGCTAGTGGTGGGCTGGGTCCAGAATAAGGGAAATGTGGGCTTTGTACGGTTAGATTGCACAGTCTAAGGTGTTATTTTCTTTTTATATCTGTTGGAAGCTGCCCAGAGTGGCTAGGGCAACCCAGCCGGAGTGGGGAGGGTTTGCAAACAATAAAATTATTGTTATAAAGAGAGAACACAAGAAGTAAAGGTAATAACAAAAATGGGGAAAAATAAAGAGGACTTCCGTTCAACTGTATCTAGATTTTTTTAAAACAAACACAGTCGTACCTTGGTTCTCAAACGGAATCCATTCCGGAAGTCTGTTCGACTTCCGAAAACCAAAGCGGGTTTCGACTTCCTGCAGCCAATCGGACGTCGTGTCGGACGTTCAGGTTCCAAAAATGTTTGCAAACCGGAACACTTACTTCTAGGTTTGTGGCGTTCGGGAGCCAAAATGTTCGAGTCGCAAGGCTTTCGAGAACCGAGGTACAGCTATAAAAGTGTGTGCAACTGTTCAGTGGCCTCGGGGTCCCCCCCCCTTATTCCCTCACAGCGCTCCGGCCTGCCACTCGCAACCCTAGCAAATGCCCGTCTTTCTCTCCCTCCCGCAGGCCGTGAAGAACGGCCTCAAGACCACGTGCAAATGCCACGGAGTTTCCGGCTCGTGCGCCGTGCGGACCTGCTGGAAGCAGCTGTCGCCTTTCCACGAGACGGGGAAGCTCCTCAAGCTTCGCTACGACGGCGCCGTCAAGGTCTTCAGCGCCACCAACGACGCGGTGGGCCAGTCGGAGCTGGCGAGCCCCCAGCACCACAGCCACTTGCCGAAAGTCCCCGCCGGGCCACGCCCCACCGACCTGGTTTTCATGGAGGACTCTCCCAGCTTCTGCCGGCCCAGCAGGTACTCGGTGGGCACGGCTGGGAGGACATGCTCCCGGGAGGCCAACTGCGACAGCATGTGCTGCGGCCGGGGCTACAACATCCAGACGCGCATGGTGACCTTCTCCTGCCATTGCCAGGTGCAGTGGTGCTGCTACGTCGAATGCCAGCAGTGCATGCAGGAGGAAGTGGTTTATAGCTGCAAGCAGTGAGAGGCGGGCGCTGGCGAATCTTGCGGGGAGACGGGCTTGCTCCTCCTTGGACCACACAGAAGGTTGGCAGCTCGACTCGGTTCTCTCCTTTGCATCGGATATGGAAGTTAGCAAGGGCTGGAACTTGCAAGCTGCCAGGAGTTCTGCAGCCCTGGATTTTACAGTTCTGTGGACCAGCAGCCAATCTCCAGGACTGCCTCTGCTTTGGGAAGGTCGACACTAACAAAAGAGTCAAGGGCCTATTCTCATAAGATATCTAAGGAGCTGCCTTGTGTTTGTCCATCTAGCCTAGCCCAGGACTCTTGGCTGGGAGTGGTTGCCCAACGTTTTGCGCAAGGGGGTCTTCCCCAGCCAAAGAACTTTTCTTAAACGGCAAACGAAACTGGATCCTGAGCTGGGCAGAGCTGCCAGAACTTCTCTAGAGCAAGCCCCAAGGGTCTGGTTTAAGGCAGGAGTCTTGAGTCGCAGCAAGCCCGGGAAGATCTGTTTCGATGAGCTCGCAGGACGGTGAATAGATGGGCTTTCCATGGCCGCAACGCAGCATTTTCTTTGAACCATGTGCCTCTTTAGGAAGCAACAGAGAAATCTTTACTTTTAGTGTAGCTGTGGTTGGGTGGTAATGTTGCTGCTCAGGTAACTGAAAAGATGGGAGTTTTTGTTTTGTTTTTTTAAAAAACTTTGGTCTTGTTTCATATGTAACTTGTTTTTTTTTCTTAAAAAAAGTTCATAAATATATATATTTTTAAAATTACCCTTCCAATGCTACTAAAATCCATCATTGCTATCCCCATATCGTGGGAGGGGAAGTGGGGCTGTGGCTAAGGGGAGCCTGGCTTACATCATTCCTGCAAAGTATTAAAGTTTGATGGTTGTAGGAGGGGGGGGGGAAGCGGGACAAGTGTATGGTAGCCTTTGTCAACCCGGCATCCTCCAGGTGTTCTACACTACAATTCCCACCAGCCCCTGCTAGCACACTGGCTGACCTGGGAGAGAGGAGGGTTGAGCCTCCCTGCTCTGCAACGGAACCTGAATGCCAGCCATTAACTTTACCTCCTCTAGGATTGCTGTGAGAATAAAAGGAGAACCGTTGAACAAGAACGGGTTAAAAAAACCGCGATAGCTTGGATCTCGGTGCAATGGAGGGAAATAATTTACCCCCTGCTTACTAAAAGTCCTATGCAAACGCTTCTGGTCAGTTTCTCAGCTGGTCCTTTGCTGGGAATTATAGTTTCCCCCCAGCACCTTTGACAAACTACAGTTCCCAGAATTCTTTGTGCTTTAAATGCATGGTGTGTGTGTGTGTGTGTGTGTGTGTGTGTGTGTGTGTGTGTGTGTGGCCTGTCTGTGATCTAGAGGAAGTAGCGACACGTCAGCAGCACGGCTACGGGTGTTGTTGGGATCCGCCTGTCTCTCGAGTCAATGGAGTGTACCTCCAGGGGTGAAGTCGAACTGCTGCGTTAGCAGCACCGAAGTGACCTTCCTGGCTTGCAAGCCTAGACTGTGTGTCTGGAGGTCCTGGGCTGCCCAGATTACAAGACCCCCTCTTGGCCTGGCTGATGTGGTCCAAAGGAAAATGGAGCAATACATTTGGCTCCTGCTTGGTTGCCGGAAGGAGGCATACAAGGCGCCATCAAACCATCTTAGGGACTCCACTGGAACCTGTCTTCTCATGTAGGGGAAGTCGCTAAGTCACAGAGCGGTTGAGACCCATTTGCTACCCTCACCCAATTTAGCCAGCCGGTCGAAGCCATTCCCAGGATGTGGCCACTGTCACATGCTGACAGCGTCCAGGAGCCACAGGTGAGAGCTGATTGCAGGACCAATATACAGTGGTGCCTCGCTAGACGAATTTAATTCGTTCCACGGGTCAATTCTTATAACGAAAAATTCGTCTAGCGAATCCCATAGGGATACATTGGATTTTTATTATTATTTTTTGCCCATAGGAACGCATAAATTGAATTTCAATGCATTCCTATGGGAAACCGCGATTCGCTAGACAAATTTTTCGTAAAACGAATTCGTCTAGCGAGGCAACCTCCGCTCGAAATTCCTTTCGTTAAGCGAAAAATTTGTCTTACAGGGCGATTCGCTAGACGGATTTTTCGTAAAAATTTAATTCGTTCCACGGGTCAATTCTTATAACAAAAAATTCGTCTAGCGAATACCATAGGAATGCATTGAATTTATTATTATTATTATTATTATTATTATTATTATTATTATTATTATTATTTTGGGAACGCATTAATTGAATTTCAATGCATTCCTATGGGAAACCGCGATTCGCTAGATGACTCTTTCATAAAACGAATTTGTCTAGCAAGGCAAGCTCTGCTCGAAAAATCCTTTCGTTAAGCGAAACGTCTTACAGGGCGTTCGTCTAGCGAGGCACCACTGTACAGTACTTAAAGATCAGCTGAAGGGATGGGAACCTCGGGCCCAGGATCTAATAATAATAATAATAATAATAATAATAATAATAATAATAATAATATTTTAATTGTATGCCACCCATCTTACTGGGTTGCCCCAGCCACTCTGGGCGGATCCCAACAAATTATAAAACCACAGTAAAACATCAAACATTTAAAACTTCCCTATACAGGGCTGCCTTCAGATGTCTTCTTATCAATTCCTTTGGAATCTCTGTAGGTCATGGACCCTCCCAAGCCACAACCTTCACCAGCCCTGCTTTGCAACCTCGGGTCTCCCCTGTGTACTGAGCTATCTAGGGGATGCGGGTGGCGCTGTGGTCTAAACCACTGAGCCTCTTGGGCTTGCCTCTCAGAAGGTTGGCGGTTCGAATCCCCTCGACGGGGTGAGCTCCCGTTGCTCTGTCCCAGCTCCTGCCAACCTAGCAGTTTGAAAGCACGCCAGTGCAAGTAGATAGATAGGTACTGCTGTGGTGGGTTCCCATGAGGTTTAGTCCTGCTGGCCACATGACCCAGAAAGCTGTCTGTGCACAAACGCTGGCTCCCTTGGCCTGAAAGTGAGATGAGCGCCGCAACACCAGAGTCGCCTTTGACTGGACCTAGGGACCCAGGTGGCGCTGTGGTTAAACCACTGAGCCTAGGGCTTGCTGATCAGAAGGTCGGCGGTTCGA
This sequence comes from Zootoca vivipara, assembly GCF_963506605.1. Taxonomy (NCBI): domain Eukaryota; kingdom Metazoa; phylum Chordata; class Lepidosauria; order Squamata; family Lacertidae; genus Zootoca; species Zootoca vivipara. The sequence goes on from NC_083288.1 coordinate 14,069,872, forward strand.
ATCCCTGTGACGGGGTGAGCTCCCGTTGCTTGGTCCCAGCTCCTGCCAACCTAGCAGTTCGAAAGCACGTCAAAATGCAAGTAGATAAATAGGAACCGCTACAGCGGGAAGGTAAACGGCGTTTCCATGTGCTGCTCTGGTTCGTCAGAAGCGGCTTTGTCATGCTGGCCACATGACCTGGAAGCTATACGCCGGCTCCCTCGGCCAATAATGCGAGATGAGCGCGCAACCCCAGAGTCTGTCACGACTGGACCTAATGGTCAGGGGTCCCTTTACCTTTACCTTTTAACCGTCCAAGGGTCCTTGTACACACAAAGGAGCAGGTCAAATTATTCCTTCTGTCTTCCACCCCAGCCATCGCTCCTAGCAGTCCTGATTGTGACCAAGAATGGAAACCTGCTTCCTTTCTTTACGACGAAAGGTTCTCTGGATTCCATGTTGGGGACCGGACCGCATTCTATGCATAGCTGCCAAGTCTTAAAAACCCCTGTTTTTAAAGCCGTTTCCCGCTGTTATCCCGAATGGCGAAATATCCCGTAATTCCTCCGGATTTTCAAAGCAGCTCCTGCCAGCCAGGGATGCTCCTTCTGCGCATGTCTGGACATGCGCAGAACCGATTTCAGGTGCTGCTCTGCCCATGTCTGGGCACCGGAAGTCGCTTCTACGCATGTCTGGACATGCGTAGAAGCGACTTCCGGTGCCGTGCCGCTGCTGATCCTGGATTTTTCAATCTGGGTGTTGACGGGTATGATTCTACGTTCCATGGGCCACTGGGGGCTTCACCTTCTCTTAACCAGCTCCCGACTGCTGCATTACTCCTGGCGATCACCCATACTCTCTGGCATTTGCCAAAGACATCCTTTGAGCTCGAATCCCATTTGATGCGATGATAATCTCCCCATGTTTGCCAGCTGGGCTCTAATTGGTCGTTATTCTCAACCACCCTAAGCACCCTGGCAATTATTAAGCACGAGCTGACCCATTATTTATGTGTTAGCCCTGTTAATCCTTAAGGAACATTCTCTCCAAGGCTTCCCACGGGATTTGAGGACATTTGGGTGGTTTGTTAGATCAAAGGAGGATTTGGGGGGGGGGAGAGAGAGAAGAGGAGGGACTTTTTATTTATTCATTCTCTCTCCCCCCCCCCCCACAACAATCTGCATACAGTACTACTGGTAGAGGCTGTAGTGGGTCCATATGCAGAGAACAAGAGAATGGCTTGACCTGTGGTGCTAAATAACTCCAAATGAGTCAAGCCTTGTACAAGAGCTGGCTCACACAACTTTTGACTTGCCATGTTCCACACAACTTACTGTGTGGTCTACCAGGTTCTTTTTGCAAGCGGGGGGGGGGGGGGGACTGCTCTAATGAGCTGTATATGCATCCCTTCCAACATTTCCCTGATAAAAATAGGGACGTCCTATTCTATTATTAGGGATGCGGGTGGCGCCGTGGGTTAAACCACTGAGCCCCTTGGGCTTGCCGATCAGAAGGTCGGCGGTTTGAATCTCTGCGACGGGGTGAGCTCCCGTTGCTCGGTCCCAGCTCCTGCCCACCTAGCAGTTCAAAAGCACGTCAAAGTGCAAGTAGATAAATAGGTACCACTCCGGCGGGAAGGTAAACGGAGTTTCCGTGCGCTGCTCTGGTTTGCCAGAAGCGGCTTAGTCATGCTGGCCACATGACCCGGAAGCTGTACGCTGGCTCCCTCGGCCAATAACGCAAGATGAGCGCCGCAACCCCAGAGTCGTCCATGACTGGACCTAATGGTCAGGGGCCCCTTTACCTTTACTATTCTACCATTATTATTATTATTATTATTATTATTATTATTATTATTATTATTACACTCTGGGTGGCTTTCAACATATATAAAAACATAATAAAACATTAAACATTTTAAAAAGCTTCCCTATTCAAGGCTGCCTTCGGGTGTCTTCTAAAGGTTGTATAAAAAAATTCCTTCAGTAGCACCTTAAAGACCAACTAAGTTTATATTTTGGTATGAGCTTTCGTGTGCATGCACACTTCTTCAGAATTGGGTTGTATAGTTGTATAGTTACTTATCTCCTTGGCTCAGAGGTTGCATAACACCATACCCTTGCAACATTTCACCGATGAAAATATGGAGGTCCTAAGGAAAAGAGGGACACTCCGGGATCAAATCAGAAACTGGGGTGGCTTCTCTAAATCCGGGACAGTCCCTGGAAAATAGGGACACTTGGAGGGTCTGTATTTGGCTCTGGGGTTCAGAGGTTCTGTGCTGGGCTGCTGGCAAGGGCAGGAGGATTTCCTAATCCTGTTACCCAAGATCTTTTAACCGGAGATGCGCAGAATTGGTGCTGAGCTCTTCCCATCCTCTCTCTCTTACTTGGAAGCTGGCCTAAGGCCTGGGTGTACCTCAAATGAGGAAGGATTCGCACCTGAACTCAAGCAACTTTGACAAGTGTTTTGTTTTGAAGTTTGCACATTTGGTGCACAGTGACAGGTAGGGCCGGGCAATATCCGGTTTTCAACGTGGTGATATATCACCAGCTAAACATTGCAATATGCCAATGTATCACCATGTCTGAAATGAGGATGGAGCCATGGAGAGGCATTGGCTGGCTTCACGATTTTTCCCAGATTGTGATTTTTGCATTACACACACACACACACACACACACACACACACACACACACACACACCATGATTTGCGATATATTGCCAGTTCCAAAATTATGAAACCAATATCACAATAGGGACTTCTAACCAGTTTTAAGTGACACAGCCACTGGAGTCATAAGCAGGTGACTTGGTAGGTATTTGAATCATTGTAGAGGACAGTAGATGGCGTTTAAAATTTCCAAACGTGGGGAATCATAGAATCATAGAGTTGGAAGAGACCACAAGGGCCATCCAGTCCAACCCCCTGCCAAGCAGGAAACACCATCAAAGCATTCCTGACATATGCCTGTCAAGCCTCTGCTTAAAGACCTCCAAAGAAGGAGACTCCACCACACTCCTTGGCAGCAAATTCCACTGTCGAACAGCTCTTACTGTCAGGAAGTTCTCCCTAATGTTTAGGTGGAATCTTCTTTCTTGTAGTTTGAATCCATTGCTCCGTGTCCGCTTCTCTGGAGCAGCAGAAAACAACCTTTCTCCCTCCTCTATATGACATCCTTTTATATATTTGAACATGGCTATCATATCACCCCGGGAGGTGCAATTGGAGATTTTCCAAGTAAATGGTCTGGGCAGCGGCAGTTAAGGTTTAGACATCCAAGTGTTGCTGGACTCCCAGGGAATATTGGTACTGTGGTCCAGCAACTTTTCAGTTCCAGAAATGTACTCTGAGTAAGAACTAGATGTTTGTGGACCCGGACTTTGACAATCCCGTAAGGAAGGCAAGAATTGATAATGCTGAAAGAATTCTCTCTTTAGTAGAAACATGCCTCCAGAGCAATGCGTTGTGGGTACTGTTGACCTGTTTTTTAAAAAGGGAACGGTCTGTTTATCTTTGTTAATTTAACAAACCGCTGGATGCAATGCAAAGTACTGACTGTAATAAACTCTTAATTCTATTACGGGAAGATGTGGGGTTTTTTTTCCTACCTCAAAAAATGTACAGCTGTTTAGGCTTGGAGAGAATATTTATATTATTTATGTCCTTTGTACAGTTCCCATAGGGTTTTGTCACTGTCCTCATTGTGTATGACTTTAAATTGTACTTAACACAGTGTATGTCTTAATTTTTAATGGGTATATATAGATATGTGTATCTTGTACTGCTGTAGCTTTTGTGCTTTTCCAGAGGTGTTGCGCTGATCTTTGACGTGCTCATAAATCCCATAAATACCTTTTGTTCAGTTTTCACTTGTAAAAGGAGCTCTGTCTGTTCGGTTTTAAAGTGGATATCGTCATGTGGGAGGTGGTTGCTGAGCAGAGTGAAAACTACAGTAGTTCAAGGATGCATAAACAGTAGACGCTGAGGACACTCCCACAAAAATGAGTATATAGGTTTTTGAGTACACTGGATACCTGCAAACCACATCCTTCAACAGTTGGGGTAGTTCCTATTTTGATTAAAGTTAGCTGCGTCAACCCATTTAAATCACTTTACTGATTATTCATCACCTGCTACATTTAACAGTATGGTGTAAAACCAGGAGGAGCCCATTTGGTTGCCTCCACATATTTTTTGGACTACAACTCCCATCAGCCTTAGCCAGTATGAGTAAAATAAAAAAATTCCTTCAGTAGCACCTTAAAGACCAACTAAGTTTTTATTTTGGTATGAGCTTTCGTGTGCATGCACACTTCTTCAGATACAGTGAAATAGAAGTCCCCAGGCACTTATGTAGAGAAGGGGTGGGGAGGGGTGGGGATGGGGAGGGGAGATCACTCAGAAGGGTGGTGGAAGTGGGTGATTGACTGACTGATAGCTGTTGATGACCGAAAACGACTGCAAATGGTTTTGCATGAAAAAGCAAGGGTTGAGATGGCTGAAGATCGCTTATCATGTGTAATGAGATAAGAATCCGATATCTCTGTTCAAACCAGGTCCCTCCATGGTTTTGAGCTTGGTGATAAATTGTAATTCAGCAACTTCTCTTTCCAGTCTATTACAGTCTATCCAGCTGAATATGGATGGTGGTCTTGTTGACTGGAATGGCTACTGCTAGAACAGGGTCTAAGATGGAGGGCAAACATCCATTATGTCCTTAAAGTATGGTGAAATTCTCCGTCCATTCCAGATGGGTTAATAAAAAAAGCAAACATTGGCTATGAGAACATCTCTCATCCCTGCTTCTTCAGAAGCGGGCATAAAGCCGATTCTCAACTACCACCAATCCATTGCTTATAAAGTTTTACGGAGGTCTGGGGGTGGGTGAGGGGAAGGAGAGGGAGGCAATGGGATTTTCAGCATGGATGAACAGATTCTGGCTCACTCCGTTTGCCAGGGAGCCATTTCCCATGACATTTTAATCCCAGTTTTGATGAGAACGAGGGAGCCTGAGAGACTTTCTCAACCCTGTTACCTCAGCACAGTTCAGAGGCGAGATGTTTGTGGGCATCAGGGAGCAACATATAGTGCTGGGGCCTACGAAGGTAGGAGGTACAGTGAAAATGGCCAGGTTTTTAGGAGTTCTTTGGGGCTTCTCTATGGGGCCTCTTCTACAAGTGAAGCGAAACAATGACTAGTGCAGCAAAAACATAACCCCAGAGAGAGAGAGCTTTTTAGTGGTGGCTCCACAACTGCGGAATTCTCTTCCTGAGCTGCTCAGCCAAGTCCAATCTCCTGACCACCTAAGGTTTCTATTTCACAAGGCTTTCAAATGAGTGACTTTCCCCTTTGCTCATGTCTATTTTGCAACACCTGTGTGTGTGTGTGTGTGTGTGTGTGTGTTTTAAGGCAGGGTACAAATGGTGGAAACATACTGATAAAAGAAATAAAACCTTTGTATCCCCTCACTTGAAATGCAATGCTTTTCAATAGAGTATGTTCCCACACTGAGCTGTGAAGAATGAAATAAGTATTAAGGAAAGAGAAATCAGAAGATTGTGCACCTATATGCACACGGCTGACCTCGATTCTCAGCCTACCCCTGCTAATTCATTCCCCTCATAACTCTCTCTGTACCTTGTTCCATTTCTCCGAACAACAACAACAATAATAATAATTTATGCCCCACCCATCTGGCTGGGTTTCCCCAGCCACTCTGGGAGGTTCCCAACAGCCAACATAATAATAATAATAATAATAATAATAATAATAATAATAATAAGTGATAAAAGATCAAACATTTAAAACTTCCCTAAACAGAGCTGCCTTCAGATGCCTTCTAAAAATCAGATAGTTGTTTATTTCCTTGACATCTGGGGGGGGGGCATTCCACAGGAGGGGTGCCACTACGCAGAAGGCCCTCTGCCTGGTTCCCTGTAACCTTGCTTCTCGCAGGGAGGGAACCGCCAGAAGGCCCTTGGTGCTGGACCTCAGTGTCTCGGCTGAAGGGTAGGGGTGGAGATGTTCCTTCAGGTATACTGGGCCAAGGCTGTTTAGGGCTTTAAAGGTCAGCACCAACACTTTGAATTGTGCTGGGAAACGTATTGGGAGCTAATGTAGGTCTTTCAGGACCGGTGTTATGTGGTCTCGGCAGCCACTCCATCACCAGTCTAGCTGCCGCATTCTGGATTAGTTGTAGTTTCCGGGTCACCTTCACAGGTAGCCCCACGTAGAGCGGATTGCAGTAGTCCGTACTTCGTACTGTAGTGACTTTTAATTACAGGTGCATGAAATAATCTTGAATTTCAGATAGGGGTCTCCTCCCCAAACAGTGCAGAGTCTTCTATAGAAATTCTGGGTTCAGAGTTTCAACAACCAGAGGCCGCTGGGCCATAATTGACCCATCGAGAGGTGAATTCTACCTACACACTCTTCACAGGCAAACAATGGACAAAGGATATTAGACAAAGTGGTATCTGTGGCAAAAATATTTGCTGGCGGCCCAGTTTAGAGTTGTAGTGGTTGAATCCCTGGCCTGTTACTGATCACCCTAATGGCTCTCCAGGAAGTCTAGCTGATGACCACGAATGTCTCTGATAATGAATTCCTCATAATCTGGAAAGAAAGCGGTTATCAGAGTGGCTTCATGCCGTTCCTAAATTGCATGGCCTGCAGTGGAAGTCCTTTGGTAGTTGTACAGTCCCTAAAAAAGCCCAAAGACCAAGACTTGGGGGAAACCAATGTCTTAGATTGATTACAATGTGCCAAGCACTTACTCTGAAGGGGTTCCATTGTGTCACTCTTCCAGTTGCTGGTGACTCCTTGAAGTCAATGAGATATATTGGTCATTTATATCTTTTAATCTATCCCTTCAAAACTTGGACTGGGCACAGTCCATTCATTTAAATCACACCCCCTGTAAGAATCATGGAGGACTGTAGTTTCCCCCCCTCTCACAGAGCTACAAAGTATACGTAGTTCCCAGGTTCCTTTTCCAAGATGACCAAGGGTCTGGAAACCAAGCCGTATGAGGAATGGTTGAAGGAGCTGCGTATGTTTAGCCTGGAAAAGAGGAGACTGAGAGGAGATGTGATAACCATCTTCAAATATCTCAAAGGCTGTCACATGGAAGATGGAGCAAGCTTGTTTTCTGGTCTGGAGGGTAGGTCTTGAACCAATGGCTTTAAGTTACAAGAAAGGAGATTCCGACTAAACTTCAGGAAGAACCGTTGACAATAAGCTGTTAGACTTCCTCAGGAGGTTGTGGATGCTCCTTCCTTGGAGGTTTTTAAGCAGATATTCCTGCATTGCAGAGGGTTGGACTAGATGACCACTTGGACCCCTTCCATCCTTACAATTCTACGATTCTATGAAATGTATGGTGTGCGCACCACCTGAGAGACTTAATGCTGATATTTGTCTTATATCAAGTTACTACAATGACGATGAAGCTAGACAACTACTTTTGTTTTCTTTAAACTTACTGTGACTTTTTAAAAAAATGTATTTGTTGAGCAGTATGACTGAAGCAAGAGTTTGGCCATCTTTTGTAAACCCCACGCGAGGCCTAAAGTGCTACGCACCCAGACATGCAAAGAAGCTTTGAGCTACAGCTTCAGGGGCGTAGCCAGGATGAAAATTAGGGGGGGCAAGGGGCAGGGACAAGGGGTGGGGGGAGGGGCCACAGCGGGGCAAGGAAAGCTCCCTTCTCCCTTGCCAGCTTTCCCTCCACCCGCCCCGGCGATCGCGGAGGGGGAGGAGGGGATCGGAACAGCCCAATTTCGGGCTGCTCCGACTCCCTCCTCCCCCTCCGCGATCGGCAGGGGCGAGGGGGCGCCAGGATCAGCCCGAAATCGGGCTGCTCCGATCCCCTCCTCCCCCTCTGCGATCGCCGGGGCGGGTGGAGGGAAAGCCCCAGAGCCGCGCAAAGCGGTTGCCTGGCTTTCCCTCCGCCCGCCCCACAGCCAGCCTGCTAGCAGGGACGTCTCCCTTCTCCCTTGCTGGCTGTGGGGCGGGCGGAGGGAAAGCCAGCCAAACGCTTTGCGCGGCTCTGGGGCTTTCCCTCCACCTGCCCCACAGCTAGCCAGGGAGAATGGAGATGGCACCGGGCGGGCAGCGGGACAGGCTGGCCAGCAGCCCTGCTTCTAGGGGGGGCAATTGCCCCCTCCTGCCCCCCTGCCTACGCCCATGTACAGCTTTTAGATGATATGGGGAGCTGCCTCGTGCTCAAAAGGCACCTACTGTTGTCACGTGCCTCCTTTCTCTCTTTTGCAATAAGTTGATATTAGATCACACACATATCTTGCTCAGACATATATATGTATGCATTTTCCCTTCAGGGCCCAGGTGTGACCTTATTCATAAAGGCATGCATGTATTCTTCTTGGGTTTCAAGAGCTTCCCAACTCTGCAAACCGCTGGCTACCTTTGCTGTGATGATATTGCAGCTGCTGGGGCTTTTTTTCCAAAGTGTTACCTAACAAAGCAGCCACATTCCATACCACTCTCCTAAGGACTTGGCGCACGCTGCCTCTCCTCCCACCGCTCGTGCGGCATACAGGTGTTAATCCTCGGGAGTTTCCCAGAATGCTTCTCTTGGAGGCCTTCTGGTATTTATATATCTACCTGATTTCTATTTCACAAGCCCGCCTAATGGTTATCAGGATGGCTTGCGGACAAACTGACAAAATCCAACACTAGCAAAATTGTGCTCCTGGTGCAGAGCGTGCAGCTGGGGTTGACATCATCATCATCAGAATAAAAATATATTATAAAAAAACTATAGATGTAAGGGGGAGGGCTTATAGGGAACAGCCCCCCCCCTCATCAGGAGCAGCCCATCTCCCAGTAATAATGAAAGCAAAGGGTCAGAAGGGGAAAGTCAGGAGACGGAGAGGGAGTGCCAGAGCTCTGGCAACATCCAAGAGCCACTGCTCCTCAGGCAGGAAGAGAGGGAGGGGAAAAGAGAGGAAGGGACTCAGAAGGGCCGGAGACCTTTTCCCCCCACACCGGAATTAAGGAGGAGGAGAAAGGGGAGGAGGTTAGCTGTCCCGCGACTCTTATGTTGGTCAAGGTCGCGAAAAGGGGCAGTGCCGGATTCTGAATCGGACTGATGAGACATGAAACCAGCAGCTCAATTCACTGTAAATAATGTGCACCAATAAAAGTTCCTGAAAGACAAGCATGTGGAGGGTCGTTACTCAAGAGTAGTCGCAAAAACCCTGACAATATATATTACGATTTTACTTTGCAACGGCACTATAGGGCGGTATACAAATTTAATCAACAACAACAGAGTAGCAGAGCTGCCCAGCAAGGTGCCAACTCGGTTACTTCTTTCCTGCCCCACGAATGCCATCGGTGACTGCCACCCCGCAGTAATTGCTAAAATGCCAGTGTCTCTTGATGCTCCAAGGAGCCCCCACTGGAGCGCATGACAGGAATAAGGAGATCTGGGCACATAAATTCAATCTGGGGTTTTCTTCAAAGCTGATGCTCTGCCATCAAACTACAAGCCACCCCACTAGCTCGGTTTTGAGATCAAGTCAGTGGTTTTGCCCTACTAAAGCAGAGGTCCATCAAGCAAGCCAAGTGTCAAGGGTGATAGCCATGCTGGATGCTACTGGAATAAATTGCCCCAATCCAGTCAAGGGCAACTATGTGGCCAGCATGACTAAACCACTTCCGGCACAACGGAACACCGTGACGGAAACCAAAGTGCATGGAAATGCCATTTACCTTCCCGCCACAGTGGTACCTATTTATCTACTTGCACTGCCATGCTTTTGAACTGCTAGGTTGGCAGGAGCTGGGACAAAGCAATCGGAGCTCACCCCATTGCAGGGATTCGAATCACTGACCTTCTGATCTGCAAGCCCAAGAGGCTCAGTGTTTAGACCACAGAACCACTTGTGTCCCCTACATAATAATAGCCTGCCCATCTAACTGGGTTGCCCCAGCCAACCTGACAGCCATTCCTTTCTCCATTCTGAATCTGTGGCCTCGTCTCCTGCGGAAGGGAAGTCTGGTGGAGGAGAAACGGCACAGAACCCCGTGAGACCCCAAAGAATGAATGGGCAGAGGCCAAGAAGACCCCCCCCTCGTTTCAGCACCTCTTGAATCAGCTCTCCAGGTAGGAACAGAACCACCCAAATGTGGGGGTGGATTTGGATACTAGGAAGAAGTCTCACAGCCAGGGGGTTGGTGGTGGGATGAGTGATCAGAGGGAGAAGAGGCAGCAGAAGCTTGGAAGATGAAGAGGTAACAAGGTTTAATGAGCAGAACGAGGCTGTGGCAGAGATCAGAAGTGGAGAAGAGGGAGGCCGAGAGGAGGCAGGCTGCTGAAGACACCAGGAGGTCCCCCCCTCCTGCTGCGACCAGCTCCCCTCCCTTCTGGTCTCCCAGGACCAGAAGAGGTGTGAAGAGGGTGCAGCATAGACAGATGCATTGAAAGAGTCTCAGATTGCTTGGGAAGGACCCAGAGAGGAAGAGTAGCCTTTGGCAACTGGGGGAAGGTGGGGACCTTCAGTCCTCTCCACTGCCTCATTGGGGCAAGACCTACTGGGAAGAGTTGCTGCGTTCACTGGGCCTAGCCTTAGAGCTGCTTGTTTCTTTGAATACAGCGTTCACTTCAAATAAAGATAGGGTTGGCATACGTCCCAGACATAGACAGTATTCGGCATCGGGAACAGTCACCTCACTTTGCCTCATAGGTGGGCCGGCCCTGCCCTAATGCTACAGTGCAGCTATGTGATATAAGCCTAGCTGGGCAAAAAGAAAAGAGACACAGAGTTAAATAAGGCTATTTCTTTTTCTTTCTTTCTTTATAGGTTTATAACAAAAAGATCAAACCTATCCATTCTGAAGGAGATCAGCCCTGAGTGCTCACTGGAAGGACAGATCGTGAAGCTGAAGCTCCAATACTTTGGCCACCTCATGAGAAGAGAAGACTCCCTGGAAAAGACCCTGATGTTGGGAAGGATTGAGGGCACAAGGAGAAGGGGACGACAGAGGACGAGATGGTTGGACAGTGTTCTTGAAGTCAACATGAGTTTGACCAAACTGCGGGAGGCAGTGGAAGACAGGAGTGCCTGGCATGCTATGGTCCATGGGGTCATGAAGAGTCGGACACGACTAAACGACTAAGCAACAACAACAAATGTTTTCATCTGCTTATAAGTTTCCCCCATTCTTTCTTGAAACTCTTGTCTTCTTGGTCCCTGAGCTTTCCGGTCAGTTTTGCCAATATGGCATAGTCTTAACAGCTTGACTTGCCATTCCTCTCTGGTAGGGAATCCTTCTCTAGGCTAATAGAATCCGTGCTGATGTTGTTGCATACATGAGGAGTCTTTTCTGTTCCTTTGGGAAGTCAGTGCCTACAATTCCTAATAAGAAATCAGGCTATTTTAAGCACCTTGCCCATTTATCCAACTCGCCCCACAAAAAAAAAACAGTCTGTTTACACATCCCCAACAAAGAGGATTAAAAGAGGGCACAGAGTTGCATAAAAATTTGCATAGTCAATTATATGCAGAAGCATAAATCGAGAAGTGATCACTATAATTTAAATACAACACACCTCACTGTAGTGGGAAAGACTATGTCCAGTGGTGACCGCTGTATCTGCCCGGTCTACTCTCCAGGTGCTGTGTGCTGGCAGATAACAACATCAATTCCCATGCTCCCCCTTCTTATGCCTTCTTTATCTTTAAACTGGACTCGGACCAGGTGTCCCTTCAAATAGAGGAATAACCTCTGGCAGCTGTCCTCTGTAAAGAAGGACACATGGTCACTCAATAAACACAAATTTTCTGGACACCTCACTTGACTGACCTGAAGAAACCACAGCATCCAAGTCAAGGCAGATGCAAGAAATGCTATCCTCAAATTGCTTGGCAAACAGGCCTCAGCTTGCTTCTGAAAGCAGAGGGGGAAATCGGACAGGATGTTGGGTGGTAAAGAAATTCATTCCGTAAAATTTTCCCTGGAGCTGAGAAGAGATGAAATTCCCCTAGCTCTATCCTTCCTCCTCCTCCTCCTCCTCCCCCCCCCCTCCTCCTCCGGTTCTAACTGAAGTGCAATATGTTGTGACTGGGAGGAGATGTGCAATGTACTGTACCATTATTCTGCTCCAACAGTAATTTGAGTTGTGCTGTAATTTATGGGAAGAAAAAACTCTGCTTCCAAACTTCTGATGCTTTGCAGGATATCTTCAGGAGAAGAAAAGGCTAAGGAATAATAAGCCCTGCCAGTGGTGGCCAAACTCGGCCCTCCAGATGTTTTGGGACTACAGTTCCCATCACCCCTGACCACTGGTTCTGTTAGCTAGGGATGGTGGGAGTTGTAGTCCCAAAACACCTGGAGGGCCGAGTTTGGCCACCACTGCCCTACGCAAATCTGCAGTGGAGTCCCTAAGAAGGTTGAGTGGTGCCTTGTACGCCTCCTTCCGGCAACTCCTGCAGCCAAGCCGGTGCCAAACATACCGCTCTGTTTTCGTTTGGGCCACGTCAGGGAGGTCAAGAAGGGGTCTTGTCGTCTGCGCAGCCTAGGACCTCCAGACACACTGCCCAGGGAGGTCACTTCGATGCTGCTAACGCAGTGTTTTGACTTCACCCCCGGAGGCGCACTCCATTGTCACTTGAGACAGACAGGTGCCAACAACAACAATTATTTATTTATTTATTCATTTATTCCCTGCCCTTCACCGTGTTATAGGAATTCTAAGGTCTGTCTGTCTGTCTGTCTGTCTGTCTGTCTGTCTGTCTGTCTTTGCCTTGTAGATTTATGAACGTAAGTATATAAACCACGTTTGAAATAGTACAGGAATACAAGCCTGAAGCCATTTTGACTCTTCCAGCCACCTCAAAAATTCTCTGCAGTGAGGAAGGAAATGGGAAAACCTCCCCATTTGTCTCTTCGCTCACAAATCCTGTCTTAAGGGCGTATTGTGTATGAATAGGGTGAGCCTGTGGCCTGGATTCAGGAACTAAGTACGTATTTAGCATCTCGAAAGGAACGGCCAGGCTGCCCAGGTGAAGCAATCAAGTGACCATTATCAGGTATCCTGCCAGATAGGATTTCTGCTGTAGGCCGCCTCCTTCTGTGATGTATGTATGTTTTTTTTGGGGGGGTGGTCTCTGGCTACAGGGTGGGCAACTTCAAAAGTCTATATAAGGGCAGGCACACCTTTGTTCTGGGTCCTCCTCCTTTCTCCTGCCTGTGAGGGGAGCACCCTGTTGCAACAGTTAATAAAGATCAGGCTTACTTACTAGCTGCCTTGCTTCTCAATATTCTCTGGTTGGCCTCTGTTATTTTCTCCGAACGATAGAGAACCTACTTAAGGACTCTATACGGGCTTTTGGATACCCCATAAGGGAAAGGGAGCAGTATTTTTCTAATGACAACCGTAAGCATTAAAACACAACATTAAAAAGCAGTTTAAAACGACCTAGAACGGCAAATAGAAAAAGAAGGAAGAAAACCCTCCAGGCCAGACTTGCAATGGCCTAGAGGGCTTTTTTTTTTTTACTTTTCCCTATAGCATGGAGGACAAATCTGTGACTCTCTGGGTGATACTCCCACCAGTCCCAACCAGCAGGGTGAATAGTCAGGGATGATAGAATCTGTAGTCCGACAACATCTGGGGCGTCTTGGGGCCACCAGTCCTGTCCTACACATATATGAAGCCTCAGACCCAGCCTAGTATTAGCTCCTCTGACTGACAATACATTTTCTGGGTATTTCCCAGCCCTGCAAATGGAGCTCCATTGACGGAAAATAGCTGTCACTGTGCAATTACCATACCTGATTTATATCCTGCTTTTTTTTTTGCTATTAATGTAGTTGTTAGAATGGTCTGCTTTTTAAAATGTTTACCCCACTTCTCTGTAAAAGTAACCAATAACAAATCTAATTTAAAATCACTTTTACAAAACCTAAAATGCAAATGAAATGAAAACCAGAAAACCCTGCAGGGAAATTATCAGCTGCACATTTTTTTAAAAAAATGTCCTGAGAAAATGAGTTCAAAAGCCTTGTGAAAGAGCATACTGTATATATTTCATACACACTCTTTATAGTCGTAAACCTCAACAGGGAGGGGGTTCTTCCACCCCAGCCTTGGGGCTGCGATTCACCTTCACATGTTCTCTCGTGGCAATAATACCCGGGGCAAAGCTCTAGACCAGGTGTGCTGAGCTACATCTCCCATCTTCCCTGCCCCATTGGCCATGCTTGCTAGGGCTGATGCAATTTGTCGTTCTGCAACCTTCCGCTGAGCAAACGTTCACCCACACCTACCTGTGCTCAGTGACTGTAATCTACAAGGGAACTTGCATCCCAGGGGTTTAAAGTGTTAAGAGAGGCATCTGTCCCTACCATTGGGCAGAATGAGACAGTGGCCTGAGGCAGCAGAAGGCTGCAAGTGGCAGAGAGGTCTTGAAGGACAGCGCTGTGTTGGTTTCTGTGGGTGGAGAAAGGTGTCCTATTGTTCTCTGCCTCAGGCGGCAAAATGTCTTCACAGGCCTTGGAGACGCATTTCAGGTTTCAAAACACTTGGCATGCTCACAGCTGTCCATGGAGGTGCAGGTCAATTCTGTGTCCAGGGCAGCTGTCTATCAGCTCCATCTGGTACGCAGGCTGAGACCCTACCTGCCTGCAGACTGTCTAGCAAGAGTGGTGCATGCTCTAGTTATCTCCTGCTTGGACTACTGCAATGCGCTCTACGTGGGGATACCCTTGAAGGTGACTCGGAAACTACAACTAATCCAGAATGCGGCAGCTAGACTGGTGACTGGGAGCGGCCGCCGAGACCACATAACACCGGTCTTGAAAGATCTACATTGGCTCCCAGTATGTTTCCGAGCACAATTCAAAGTGTTGGTGCTGACCTTTAAAGCCCTAAATGGCCTCGGTCCAGTATACCTGAAGGAGCGTCTCCACCTCCATCATTCTGCCCGGACACTGAGGTCCAGCACCGAGGGCCTTCTGGTGGTTCCCTCGTTGCGAGAAGCCAAGTTGCAGGGAACCAGGCAGAGGGCCTTCTCAGTAGTGGCACCTGTGGAACGCCCTCCCAACAGATATCAAAGAGGAAAACAACTACTGTACCAGACTTTTAGAAGACATCTGAAGGTTCAGGGAGGCTTTTAATGTTTAATAGATTATTGTGTTTTATTTTTCTGTTGGAAGTCGTCCAACATCATTATTATTATTATTATTATTATTATTATTATTATTATTATTATTATTATTGTCGCAGTGACACAGACCCCCCAAGTGTCGTCCCAGTTTCTGTTTTGGTCTCAGAACGTCCTGCTTTTCCTTAGGACGTCCCTATTTTCATCAGAGAAATGTTGGAAGGTATGGAGTTATGCAACCCCCCACCGAGCCAAGGAGATCAGGAACTTACTAGACAACCTTTAGAAGACATCTGAAGGCAGCCCTTTATAGGGAAGTTTTTAAATGTTTAATTATGTTTTTAAATGTGTTGGAAGCCGCCCAGAGTGGCTGGGGCAACTCAGTCGGAGGGGTGGAGTATAAATATAATGACAACAACACAACAATGGAATAGAATGATGACCTAGTATAATAATAATAATAATAATAATAATAATAATAATAATAATAATATAATAATAATAATAATAATAATAATAATTTATTTGTACCCCGCCCATCTGGCTGGGTTTCCCCAACAAAAATTTTCCAACAAAAATTCAAAATACATTAAAATGTCACACATTAAAAACTTTCCTGAACAGGACTGCCTTCAGATGTCTTCTAAATGTCAGGTAGTTACGGTATTTATCTCTTTGACATCTGATGGGAGGGCGTTCCACAGGGTGGGTGCCACTACCGAGAAGGCCCTCTGCCTGGTTCCCTGTAGTATCATTCTGGGAAACTGCAGGAAACCACAAAGCTGGCCCTAGCATTGCCACCACAGTTAGGTCAGCCTGCCACAGCCCACTGACAGAGGAATGGCCCCACAAGAGGACACAGTGAAGAGAGCCCCTCAAACCTAGAAGTGGCTCTGTCTCTTTGGCCTGATCCAGAAGGCCACCCCAATGGGGTGACGTTGATGAGGTTTGAAGTGTGGGAGGCAGCCCTGTTTAGGGAATTTTTTTAATGTTTGATGTTTTATCGTATTTTTAATATTCTGTTGGGAGCCGCCCAGAGTGGCTGGGGAGGCCTGGCCAGATGTCCGGCGTATATGTAATAAATTATTATTATTATTATTATTATTATTACCCCCAATCATTCAAACTTCACCAGCTCAAATGGCCTTTCTGATGAAGGCAGAATATAAATAGTTATATATCAGCCTTTCTCAGGGAATGGAGGAACATTTCAAGGGAAATGAATATCCGCCCCCACCCTCCCTTGCCAGCAATTTACTGCCCTTGTGCCCGGACTAGCCCAGGAGGTTTAGATACCAAACTATTTTCAATACTCCTGGCTTCCATTCAGCCTCAGTCCCTGGCATGCCCTGCTCTGAGTAAGGGAATGAAATAGAATCCAGGGGGAAAGGGGGAGTGTGTGTGTGTGGGGGGGGTCATCCGAAACCGGCATGTTGCAGATTAAGAAAAGTTCGCTTTTCCCCATCCTCCTCCTCCTCTGCACCATGTCATTTCTAAGCCTAAAGGCATCCAAACGGCATAGGAGCACAGGTGCTCCAGAACAGGGATCAAGGAACTGCTGATGGGGAAGGTATGTGCAAAAAGAGACACACAAGTGACATTCTCTCCCTCTTGCTCGCTCGCGTGCGCACTCGCTCGCTCGCACTCTGCAACCCCATAGCTGCCAGCCTTACTTCTCATGTTTCCTCCCGCTCAAAATGCAGAGGGTGGCGGGTCAGGTTTAAACATGAGGAATCTCCTGCGACTACCGTATTAGCCCCAAGGGGGACCGAGTAGGATTCTTTCGGGACAGACAACAACATGTCCCGAGAAATAATAATGCCTTGTGGTGCTCAACTTTGAACTCTTAGGTGTAACTAAAACCAGCGGGTGTGTCTTCAGGAATGTGCAAGGATGCGATAGCACAACGCGGCGTTATTGCAATCCAGCTTAGCCCCCCCCCCTCGCCTTATTCCGGGGAATCAAGGTGGGTAATGTGACGTCATTGGAGTTAACACAAAAACGCGAGAGAGCTGAACACGACCTCCTTGTTGCTTGCCCCAAAGACAAAATCCACCTAGCAGGGCATTGCGTGTCAGCGTTGGACGTAAGAAGACTTACCTGTCGAGATCTGCGGGGAAATCGCTTTGTCCCGTTTTCCACCTCCGGTAGTGCCCAAGTCAGATGTCACTGGAAAAGCCTCAAAAGCGGAACTGCTAATTCTGGACACACGGAAATAAATGAAGGAATGAATAAAACCGGAGGCATTCCACTCCAGTAACACATTAATGTGCCCCAACCCATAGCTTGGGAATTACTGTTTTACACAAAACACAACGAACAATTCATTGCCACAAGATAATGGGGTAGGTTAGGGGTTGCCTAACTTCTCATTGAAACAGAACAAATGCTCCCGGAATGCCAGCCAGCCAGCCAGGCCCAATCCCATCAGACTCCCTTCCAGCTCCACCACCCCTGCCAGTTTTCCTCCCCCCCACCCAAGTTGGGTGACCCAACAGTCAGCATTTTGTGTCCACAGAGCATGCTCAGACCTTGTTGGGCTATTTTAGTTCCCCTATTATTATTATTATTAAATGAATTTATAGTAAAGGTAAAGGGTAAAGGGACCCCTGACCATTAGGTCCAGTCGTGACCGACTCTGGGGTTGCGCGCTCATCTCGCATTATTGGCCGAGGGAGCCGGCGTATAGCTTCCAGGTCATGTGGCCAGCATGACAAAGCCGCTTCTGGCAAACCAGAGCAGCACATGGAAACGCCATTTACCTTCCCGCTGTAGCGGTTCCTATTTATCTACTTGCATTTTGACGTGTTTTCGAACTGCTAGGTTGGCAGGAGCTGGGACCGAAGCAACGGGAGCTCACCCCGTCACAGGGATTCGAACCGCCGACCTTCTGATCAGCAAGCCCTAGGCTCAGTGGTTTAACCACAGCGCCACCTGGGTCGCAGTGAATTTATATACTGCCCTATATCCAGAGATCTCAGGGTTCCCTTAGATTCCCACTCTCCCAAACATATATATACCCCCCTCCAAATTTCTGCAATGTTGGGATTCCCCCAACCCTGCAGATAGGCCTACTAACTCTTGTGCGTGGAAGATGAGTCTAATAAAAACTATGAGCCATCATAAGAGAGAACGAAACGTCCATGTTTAAAGGCAGTGCACATCTGGTGATGCTGGGGTGGGGGGAGGTCTTCTCTGTCACACCCTGCCAATGAGATTCTCAGAGGCATCTGATTGGCTGCTAGGAGAGACAGAATGCAGGATGAGCCAAGATGTGACCCAACAGGGCGTTTAGGTCTTATCTCCAGGGCCGTTGGGGTTATACCCCCCCCAAAAAAAAATTCGAGGATGGGCTACGATGGGCCCTGCTGAGACTACCTCATAATTCTACTCCTTTAAACAATCGTGGCTCCCCCCTCAAGAATCCTGGGAAATGCAGCTTGTTAAGAGCTCCCATAACTGCAATTCCCAGAGTTCACAGGGAAGAGGGTCTGGCTGTTAAACTACACCAAAAAAGGGGCAGGAGATCTGGGGCCTGATGCAAAAAAATACTAAGGATTATGTTGTTTTTTTCCTCCCCATTCTCACAGTGCCCTTGGCTGGAAAGGAATGGAATCATGCAAAATCACAGAATCGTAAGAGACCACGAGGGATCTAGTCCAACCCCCTGCAATGCTTGAATCTTTTGCCCAACGTGGGGCTTGAACCCGCAACCCTAAAATTAAGAGTCTCATGCTCTACCAACTGAACTATAAGAAACCACCCACCAAAGTACCATGGACTGGAGGCAAACAGGTTTGCTCTAACTTACTCCAAACCACTCTTAGGTTTGCCACCTTTCCTTATTCCACTGCCTACACCTGCTTGCCCCCGTGCTGCTCCAGGATCAGATCTGCTCGACCAAATGGCAGCGAGGCTCCCATCTCTCCGGCTGGCTTTGTCACATATGTGTAGGTTTGCATGTTGCTGCTAGTGGCTCCCTCATCTCCACCACAACAGGGGTGGAGAAACTGTGGCTATGCAGATATTGTCAGCGGCCAACCCCCCAGCCCATGCAAGCAAGCAATCCAGCATCTGAAGACACTTGTGGTGGAAACAAGGGGCAGATGTCCTGTTTTGGGGATATTTGAGAAGACTAACGAGACACACATACTGATCAACTTAACTGGTATGGCTGGTTTAGCTATAGTGACTAAGGAGCTGAACTACATCTCGGAAACTTTGTGACTTGAATCTCACCTTTACCCAGTGTTATCTCTCTAGAAAAAGAGGTGCCGAAATGCACCACAAATTCCTCCCTTGTTGTCTTAGAATAATGATAATAATAATAATAATAATAATAATAATAATAATAATAATAATATAATTTATTATTTATACCCTGCCCATCTGGCTGAGTTTCCCCAGCCACTCTGGGCGGCTTCCAACAGAACATTAAAATGCAATAATCTATTAAACATTAAAAGTTTCCCTAAACAGGGCTGCCTTCAGATGTCTTCTAAAAGTCTGGTAGTTGTCTGGTGGGAGGGCGTTCCACAGGGTGGGCGCCACTACCGAGAAGGCCCTTTGCCTGGTTCTCTGTAACTTGGCTTCTCGTTCTGTTTCAGTGTATCTGAAGAAGTGTGCATGCACACGAAAGCTCATACCTATGACAAACTTAGTTGGTCTCTAAGGTGCTACTGGAAGGAATTTTTTTATTTTCTGGCTTCTCGTAGCAAGGGAACCGCCAGAAGGCCCTCGGCACTGGACCTCAGTGTCCGGGCAGAACGATGGGGTTGGAGGCGCTCCTTCAGGTATACTGGACCGAGGCCGTTTAGGGCTTTAAAGGTCAGCACCAACACTTTGAATTGTGCTCGGAAACGTACTGGGAGCCAATGTAGGTCTTTCAAGACCGGTGTTATGTGGTCTCGGCGGCCGCTCCCAGTCACCAGTCTAGCTGCCGCATTCTGGATTAATTGTAGTTTCCGGGTCACCTTCAAAGGTAGCCCCACGTAGAGCGCATTGCAGTAATCCAAGCGAGACAGTCTGCAGGTAGGTAGGGTCTCAGCCTATGTACCAGATGGAGCTGATAGACAGCTGCCCTGGACACAGAATTGACCTGTGCCTCCATGGACAGCTGTGAGTCCAGAATGACTCCCAGGCTGCGCACCTGGTCCTTCAGGGGCACAGTTACCCCATTCAGGACCAGGGAGTCCTCCACACCTGCCCGCCTCCTGTCCCCCCAAAACAGTACTTCTGTCTTGTCAGGATTCAACCTCAATCTGTTAGCTGCCATTCATCCTCCAACCACCTCCAGGCACTCACACAGGACCTTCACCGCCTTCACTGGCTCTGATTTGAAAGAGAGGTAGAGCTGGCAAGAATATGCTGGAGGTGTGTTGGGTACCCCACATGACAAAGACTTCCCCTTGACCACCAGCGGCCTTAACATACACATCCTGTTCCCAGAGGCAATCGGTTCACCTCTGCTTATCACCTCTCCTCAACACCTCCACACGCTCCACCGAAAGCAGCTGCAGCGGACAATTATTTTCGTTCTTCAGGGGCTTTTCCTTCTTCTCCTTCTCCCGGCTCCCTCCCACCAATGCCCTTTTGGTTGCTTGTCAGTTTGGATTACAGACCACTGTCATTCCCTTTGACTCAGCTTAAAATACTTGCGGTTTCATAATGTGTCAGAAGACCTGCATAAGGAGAGAGCTTTGCCCGGATGATAGAGGGTGTCAAGGAAGGAATGCATTGCTAGGAATTCCTCGGGGCAGTCATTTATTAGATTCCTCATAGACTATCTATCAGAGGGCAAACGTGTTGGGAGGAGTAGAGGAAGGGATTGCCATCACCGTCGATGTTCGCTCGGAGAAGGCCTGAGGTGCGAGGCTGGCAACACGCTAATATTTTGTTGATTCAACGAACAACAACAAAAGGGAGGGGGCAGAAGAAAATCTGCAAAGTTGGGATCTTAAAAGACACTGGACTTTGCCAGGCTCCATTTATGGTTTGCCAGTTTTTGCCAGGCACTGCTTGCAATTACTTACCAACTTGCCAATGGAAATAAATTAAAAAATTGTCCAGTAGCACCTTAGAGACCAACTAAGTTTGTTCTGGGTATGAGCTTTCGTGTGCATGCACGCTTCTTCAGATATACTGAAACAGAAGTCGCCAGGCCCTTATAAATATAGTGGGAGGGTGGGGTGGGGTTTTTCTCAGAAGGGTGGTAGGAGATAGCTGAGTGACTGTTTCAGTGTATCTGAAGAAGCGTGCATGCACACGAAAGCTCATATCCAGAACAAACTTAGTTGGTCTCTAAGGTGCTACTGGACAATTTTTAAAATTTTATTCGTTTATTTTGACTGCGTCAGACCAACATGGCTACCTACCTGCAACTTGCCAATGTCTACTTTGCTCTACCGCAAGCTGCCAGTCCAAAAATGGACAGCCCTGCCACGAGAGGAGTTTGTTTCTTGAAGAATGTGGGTTGATACACTTCTTCCATTCCTTTAGGAAAGTCTGGTCCTGCTGGTTCCAAATTTTCCCGGTGAATCTCGCCATCTCGGCATAGTTCATCTTTAGTTGCCATTTCTTCTTGCTTCCACATTTGGGCTAACAATATCCTTGCTGCAGTTATCGCATATAAAAACATTATATTTTTTTAATCATTCCTATGAATTTCTGTACCCACAATTCCCAATAGAAGGGCTTCTGGTTTTTTAACAAATGTATATTTCAACATATTTTTTTTGCACCACCGATATTCTCAACCAGCTGCCTCAACCCATCTCCACCTTTGCCCTTTCTTTTGAAGCACGGAGGAGACGCCCGCTCAGGAGACAGGTGTGGGAAGTTAGTAGTCTTCCTAGGAAAGAGGGTGTGGGAAAGCAGTCCGAATAGAACAAAAGGAAGTTGTAAATATGAGTCAGAAAAATGCAGATAAAAGCCCGATAGTGAGTTCACTGAACGTGCCCCAGCAGTGGCGTAGCGTGGGCTGCCAGTGCCCAGGGGCTGTGCAGAGGGCGAGGAGGGAGGGAGGGAAATGGACCGAGTACGCATGCGCATTCAACTGCCTAACAGCGTCTGCGTCACCCAGGAGATAAGAAAAGAAGAGCCGTTCTATTGTCTGGAGAGGTCACTTCCTGGTTTGCACTTTGCATGGAGAAGCCGTTTTCAATGGAAATGTGCAGCAGTTGAAATGTTGCGCCCTTAACAATTTTCCGCCCGGGGCAACCGCCCCGTTGCCCTGCCCCATACTACGCCACTGTGCCTCAGCTATCCATAAGGCCTTCTTGTCGAAACACTTGGTAGATGCCATTTTGGGGAGGATGGGGAAGGGGGAAGTGGAGCCTCAACAAGGCTCACACGCAGGCCTTGATGGGACTTTCATTTCACGACTCCCAGTTGTGCAACCTTGCCGCCCTTGTTCTAGGCGGGACGGCTGGTAGACAATCGGTGAGCAGGCTGTCCACGAGATATACCTTTCCAACCAAAAATGGCGGAGAAAGTAATTATGGATTCTACCGTGGCTCTGCCTCATGGTCAAGCCTGGGGCGATGGGATCGGACGCATTAAAGATTAAACCAGAGACATGAAGAATAAAGGTTGGAGGCTGGCATTGTGGGTGGGAGCGAAAGGAAAGGAGTAAATATGTTTGGAGTGATTCCAGAATGGGCCAGGCCTTGGCCTCACCAAGTAGCTGATCTCCTACTTAGCTGCAGCCCCACACCTTAGATCGCTGAGCTGAACAGCATCTCGCCTGAGACGCCTGCAGCTAAAATTCCACCGCCTGACCTCACAGGCTTCCTCTACCACCAACAGAGCGAGCTTGAGAGGTGCAGGGCAGGGGGAGTGCTGAAGAAGAGAGGTCAACCTCTAAGGCCGCACCTTCCTTGTGCCTCCCGAGAGGATGCAAGGCTCCCATATACTGTGTCTACATTATATATCCTAGGCCAGCTTCCCCCCAATGTAGTGCCTTGCAGATATTTTGGACTTCAGTTCCCACCAGCTGTACCTGGCACACCTATGTGGATTCGTGTGTGAACCACAGCATGAGGGAAGGAACTTTTATTCTTTCCTCCTCCATCATACTTCTGATGATCCCCTGCACGCACGCGCGCGCACACACACACACACACTGTTTGCTCCCATAGTGAGGGAAGAGAGTGATTTTTATCAGTCCTCTAGCAGGGAAGAAAGGATATTTGGGGCAGGTTCCCAGCTCAGTGATAGAGCATGTTTGCATGGAAAAAAATACAGCGATACCTCTACTTACGAATTTAATGCGTTCTGAACGGACATTCGTAAGTCGAAAAAAATTGTAAGTCGAATCCCATAGGAATGCATTGGGATAAAAAATTCGTAAGTCGAAGCAACCCTATCTAAAAATTCGTAAGTAGAAAAAATCCTATCTAAACCGCATCCAAGATGGCGGGCGGAGCTCCGTTCGTAAGTAGAAACATTCGTAAGTAGAGTTATTCGTAAGTAGAGGTACCACTGTATCCCTAGTTCATTTCCCTGGCATCTCCAGCTAGGGAAAAGTCCTAAAAGTTTTGGAAAGTCTCTCGTCTGAAATGCTGGAGGGAGCTGCTGCAGGTCAGTGTAAACAACACAGAACCAGAATAATCATGGCTCGATTCTCTGGCTTGCTATAAGGCAGGCTGCTAGGTTCCTAGGTCAGTATTCTTAGGAGGTGAAGTTCAGAGACAGTCGCTTGCTGAAGGCTTATGGTAGAGGTGAGATTCAAACCACCACGTTCCTGAGATGTAGCTCAACTCCTTAGGCACTACAGCAGTACATTGGTTCTCAAACTTAACCCGTTCCGGAAGTCCGTTCCAAAACCAAAGCGTTCCAAAACCAAGGCACCCTTTCCCATAGAAAGTAATGCAAAATGGATTAATCTGTTCCAGACTTTTAAAGCAACCCCCAAAACAGCAATTTAACTGAATACTATCCAACAAGACCATGGATCCATAAAATGAAAGCAATAAACAATGGACTACTGCAGTCACACAATCAATCAATCAATCAATCAATCAGTAGCTGAACTGAGTTCCACAGTCACAAAAACAAAACAAAAAGAGCCAGAAAAACGCTAAATAAAGAGCAAAAACAGACAGACCTCAGCGTAACACTCAAAACGGAGCACGTTCGGCTCCCGGAAAAAGTTCGCAAACTGGAACACTTACTTCCGGGTTTGCAGTGTTTGGGTTCCAAGTTGTTTGAGTACCAAGGCATTTGAGGACCAAGGTGCCACTGTACAGCTAAACCAGCCATACCAGCTAACTTGACCAGTAGGGGTGTCTCATTTGTTTTCAATCCACCTGCTAGGATAGCCAAGGGTGGGGGAAACACCAACAGGAAATCAAATGGATAAAGAGATAAATCAAATGCTTTCATTTGCCATAATGCGGCAGCCTCTACCAAAAGGACTCGGACACCAACCCACTGAGAGTTAAGTTCCCTTCCCCCCCCTCCATCCCACCACTGCTGTCTAACCATAGCTGTCAACTTTTGGATTTGAAAGTAAGGGATCAGCAGCCTCAGATGCATTTTAAATAGAAGGACACATTCCACTCATGTAAAAACACCAGGCAGGCCCCACAAATAACCCAGAGATGCATTTTAAATAAAAGGACACATTCTACTCATGTAAAAACACCAGGCAGGCCCCACAAATAACCCAGAGATGCATTTTAAATAAAAGGACGCATTCTACCCATGTAAAAACACCAGGCAGGCACCACAAATAACCCAGAGATGCATTTTAAATAGAAGCACACATTCTACTCATGTAAAAACACCAGGCAGACCCCACAAATAACCCAGAGATGCATTTTAAATAAAAGGACACATTCTACTCATGTAAAAACACCAGGCAGGCCCCAAAAATAACCCAGAGATGCATTTTAAATAAAAGGACACATTCTACTCATGTAAAAACACCAGGCAGGCCCCACAAATAACCCAGAGATGCATTTTAAATAAAAGGACACATTCTACTCATGTAAAAACACGCTGATTCCCGGACCATCCGCGGGCCGGATTTAGAAGGTGATTGGGCTGCATCCGGCCCCTGAGCCTTAGTTTGGGGACCCTGGTCTAGGGTATATCTAACAATCCAGGATAGCAGTGGGAAATGGCACTAGAATAAGGGAATTTCCAGCAAAAAAGGGAGGGTTGACAGCTATGCTAAGGACATTTTTCAACCTGCCTTTCTCTCCCATTCTTTCTCTGGCCACCCCATTTTTAGCTGCAGTCCCTCCAGCCATACTTTCTTTAACCTCTCTTGTAAAATACCCTCAGCGATGAGTTGGACAAGTTTTTCTCCTGAAGTGTGTCTTTCCTTTCTCTCTCTATCTCTATCTCCCTCAAGGCAGGAATCTTCACACACACACACACACCTTCTTTCAGACAACCTATCTTGTGTGTAACAAGTTTGCCCTGTACTATTTGTGACACCGAAATGCGCAGCTGAATCTAATGGGTGGGCCGGTGATTAGAAAAGGTCTTGACATGGTCAGCTTCAGCCATTAGTGCAAGGTCAAAGGTTTCTGCAAACATTTAGCATTCATTAAAACCCGAAAACTTCTGCCTGCCTGTGTGTGTGTGTGTGTTGTGGGTTTGCCTACCGCTTCAGGCTACCCACTGACCTGCTTGTGGAAGAGCCTGTTGTGCTATCAGATATACAGGATGATCTGGCTTTTATGGAGTTGCTAGCACTCAACTCCATCACCTCCTGGCAAATAGAAGGGGAAGAAATGGAGGCAGTGAGAGATATTACTTTCTTGGGCTCCTTGATCACTGCAGATGGTGACAGCAGTCACAAAATTAAAAGACGCCTGCTTCTTGGGAGAAAAGCAATGACAAACCTAGACAGCATCTTAAAAAGCAGAGACATCACCTTGCCTACAAAGGTCCGTATAGTTAAAGCTATGGTTTTCCCAGTAGTGATGTATGGAAGTGAGAGCTGGACCATAAAGAAGGCTGATCGCCGAAGAATTGATGCTTTTGAATTGTGGTGCTGGAGGAGACTCTTGAGAGTCCCATGGACTGCAAGAAGATCAAACCCATCAATTCTGAAGGAAATCAGCCCTGAGTGCTCACTGGAAGGACAGATCGTGAAGCTGAGGCTCCAATACTTGGCCACATCATGAGAAGAGAAGACTCCCTGGAAAAGACCCTGATGTTGGGAAAGATTGAGGGCACTAGGAGAAGGGGACGACAGAGGATGAGATGGTTGGACAGTGTTCTCGAAGCTACGAACATGAGTTTGACCAAACTGCAGGAGGCGATGCAATACAGGAGTGCCTGGCGTGCTATGGTCCATGGGGTCACGAAGAGTCGGACACGACTAAACGACTAAACAACAACAAGCACTCAAGGCAACTACCGCTTCTATCTCAACTGAACAGTGCCTTTACCCAGATCTGACTCTATTTGCTGATGGGGGAGCAGAGCGAGAACATGCCTTCCTCTTTTGCCAGCTGATGCCTCTGTTCTACCCTCAAGACCATTTGACAGCCAGATGAGAGTATTCACGTTCAAATAGGACGTACACATGTAAAATCCAACACGCATATGTCCAGTGTACACAGTAAATAACACAGATTAAAATCTAGGCATTGGCTACACCAGGGGTAGTCAACCTTTTTATACCTACCGCCCACTAATGCATCTTTCTTGATGGTAAGATTTCCTTATCGCCCACCAGTGCTCGATGGAAGGAGGATTTAGCTTGTGCCGTCGAACCCCCTACTGCCTACCTAGAATCCTGAAACGCCCACTAGTGGGCGGTAGGGACCAGGTTGGCAACCCCTGGGCTACACAATTTGGATCTAGGTATGCTTATGAACAAAAGGGACCCAGGTGGCGCTGTGGGTTAAACCACAGAGTCTAGGGCTTGCTGATCAGAAGGTCGGTGGTTCGAATCCCTGCAACGGGGTGAGCTCCCGTTGCTCGGTCCCAGCTCCTGCCCACCTAGCAGTTCGAAAGCACATCAAAGTGCAAGTAGATAAATAGGGACTGCTCCGGCGGGAAGGTAAACGGCGTTTCTGTGCGCTGCTCTGGTTCGCCAGAAGCAGCTTTGTCATGCTGGCCACATGACCCGGAAGCTGTCTGCCGACAAACGCCGGCTCCCTCAGCCTATAGAGCAAGATGAGCGCCGCAACCCCTGATGGTCAGGGGACCCTTTACCTTTACCTTTATGCTTATGAACAGGGTCCCCAAACTAAGGCCCCGGGGCTGGATCACCTTCTAAATCTGGCCCGCGGACGGTCCGGGAATCAGCGTGTTTTTACATGAGTAGAAGGTGTCCTTTTATTTTAAATGCATCTCTGGGTTATTTGTGGGGCAAAGGAATTCATTCATTTTTTTCTCTTCAAAATATAGTCTGGCCCACCACAAGGTCTGAGGGACAGTGGACCGGCCCCCTGCTAAAAAAGTTTGCTGGCCCCTGCTTATGAACGTCACATACCTGCATAGATGTTTGGCAATGTTGGAAGTGAGACAGTTGCGTCTGCAGGACCAAAAGGGAATGTGTTACCTTAAAAGAAAATTATATGAAGATGTTTTATCGATGGTATATATTACACCAAGCAAGCTGGTGAAAATGTACTAAACCAGCTCAAACCTTTGTCAGAGATGGAAAGAATCTGAGGGAACAATGCACCACATGTGGTGGAAATGTAAAAAGATAAGAAACTTTGGGGAAATTATTTATAATGATTTTTTTAAAAAAAATGTTTAAATTAACTTTTATCAAAAGACCGGAAGCCTTTCTTTTAGGCA
The DNA here is from genome assembly GCF_963506605.1 of Zootoca vivipara. Lineage (NCBI taxonomy): Eukaryota > Metazoa > Chordata > Lepidosauria > Squamata > Lacertidae > Zootoca > Zootoca vivipara. The sequence continues at coordinate 14,097,764 of NC_083288.1, forward strand.
TCGTCGATGCAGATATTCCGAAAGAGCTGAGAAAGGTATTCATGTATGCAACTACCGCCGCGAGAATGTTAATCGCTAAATGGTGGGAGGGAGATAAAATACCAACTAAAACGGAGTGGCAGGTGAAAGTACTTGAATATGTAGAATTGGCAAAGATGACAGGAAGCGGACAAACCAAAAGCTTAACAAAGAATGGGATTTATTCAGATGATATTTAAAGGGACATTGTTCTCATATGAAATCTTTGACATGCTTTGATTTAACTTCTGAAATGTAATACGCTACAAAGATTATGGATAATTTATGTTAAGTTAAAGAATATATAAATATGCAGTCAACAAGGAAACGAAGGAACCATACTGAGGATGACAGAAATCTCAACATATGGAAGAATTTTATTTTATATGTAACATTTTGTTTGTATTCGATGTGATCTGGGTTTTTGTTGTTGTTCTTTTTGTGGTGAAGGGACTTAATATTTAAAACCAATAAAGATTGAATTGCAAAAAAGGTGGGGGAATGTGTTCTCTTGCAGAGTCTGCACTTGACCGACCCGAAACGCCTGCAGAGGAGGGTAATGAGGAATCCATCCTATGAGGAACAGTAGAAATAACTGGGTGTGCTTAGCCTGCAGAAGAGAATGTTGATGGAAGGCGTGATAGCTGTTTCAGTGCCATCATGCAGAAAAGGGAGCAGATTTGGGATGTACACACCATACATTGAAATCGCATTAAAAGCACCTTGCTTCTCCTCGCCACGCCACGCCACCCCACAGAAAATATTGGGAACAGTAGTTTACGCCCCACAGAGCTACAATTCCCTGTACCCGTATAACGAAACACAGTTCCCAGGATTCTTTCGGGGAAATCACGTGCGTTGAACGTGCTTTCAGTGTATGGTGTATACTCAGCCTTCTAGAGCCAGTGGGTTGTGTGGGCAGGGAAGAGATTTTGGCCAAACAAGAGAAGACTCTTGTTGTAGTGACAGAGACACAATACACGTGTAGAGAAGTTGAATCAAAGCAGAAGACAACCCTGGGCAAGCCAGAGAGCTTCGTTTTTTATTGAAAACCAGCTTAACAGGTTAATATTCAACAGGTAGAGTAACTTTAGACCAATCATGGTAAACTGATACCTCATATGGTAGTGTTCCTGAGCTTACCACGCCCTAATGATTCCTTATATGGTAGTGTTCCTGAGCTAGCCACGCCCTCAACCTCCCCCAATTGTCCACATGCACTCTGCATGTGCTCTAATCACATGCCTGCTCTCCCACCTTGTGCTCTATCCTGTTCTTACCGGTTCCACCCTGTTTTATCCCCTTTGTTGCTGTCTTGGTGACCTATGTAAGACCCCTAACCTCCAACCTGGTTTGCCAAAGCTGCTCTAACCTGCACTAAAGCAGCCTGGCTTGCCAGGACCACAATCCCTTGCTTTTTGCATGGCTTGCCAGTGCCAATCCTAACCCCAATGTCGTCCCTACAGACACTTCCTTGGTGTAAGAGATGTTCCGCAGTGAAATGGTCTGCCTCAGAAGGCTTTCTTTTGCTGGAGATATTTAAGCAGAGGCTGCTGGATTGCATCCTGCACTGAGCAGGGCATTGGGCTCCATATCATCCCAGACCCCTTCCAGAATTAAGATTCTATGCAGGGGCGGGGGGGTCAGAGCTGGGTGACAGTTTCCTCTAACCTGGCCCACGCAGACTCTGTCTTTCTTCCAACTTTGTTCATACCCTAAGAGCTCAACGGCAGCCAGTCTGAATATCCCAGGTAAAAAGTCTAGTTATCCAAAACTCCTAGACGCCAGGAATTTCTTTTGTTTATCTGATTTTATGCTTGTCATTAAAATGGTTGTTAGGTGGCTAGGCATTAACAGTGTGGAGAAACTGGGGGCTTTCTGCCGAGTCTTGTTTAATCCTATCTTCGCACCATTCTTCTTCCTCCTCCTCCATCAACTTGATTGATAGGTGTAATGCTGGGATGGAGGGGAGTGAGGGTCCCTGATCCTGCACCCACACAGAGCTGCAAAAGGCTGGGAGCGTGCTATGGCAGCCATGGACACATGAAGCCCAGAGCATTGCTAGTCTTCCTAAACTGCTAGAGATGGAGCGCATTTCAAGGTTCAGGATAGACAAAAGGAAATATACCTTCGTACAATTGTTAAATCATGTACGCAGGCAGTGAACATGCATACAGCATACGATGGCCTTCCAGTTATCTCTTCCTCGAAGGGAGATGTGTAGCTGCACCAGCAGAAACCACCCCAAAGTCTTTCATTTCCAGATGGCACGCATTGTCGCAAGTTAACCAAAGTCCAGCATTTTGTGACAGGCCTATGCGGCTGTCGGCTGCATTGTCCCAAAATGGCTACCAGGTGAATTTGGGGTTCCTACCAGTCCCTCTCTCCCTCGGCAAATATTCTGCACCATTAAATAGCAGAAATTCAACCAGTACAGCCTGCCTGCCCGCCCACCCACCCCGGATCCAAATGCGATGATGGGGGAAATATTCGTATCCTGAATTGAAGCCAGTCACATATAGCTGTTAAAAGCCAAGAACTCCTGCCAGAGAAATGGTGCCACACACACACACAACGGTGGATTAAAAAGTCACAATGAATCATAGCTGGGCCCAGAAGAGTGCCTTCAACTTTTGACCTGTTTCTAATAGCTCCGTTCATGTTCTAGAAGCGATAAGACATTGAATTTCTTTCATGAAACACGTGGAGCCTGGGGGCAATTGTAATTAGACGCAGCTACATTTTTAATCCCCAATGCACTTAAAAAGAAAAGACGTCCTCCGTTTTAAAAAGATGCCCCATGTTCCGAAAACATTGCAGTCCCATAGAACAACATCGCAGGGTCTTTAGCAGTGGAAGTGGGGCGAGGGGGAGGGAAATAGTTCCATGACAAGGGCATCCAAATAGGTTCCAGAAGGTTCCTTCCAGATTTAACCCCTACAATGTCTGCAGCAGGGATGGGAAATCTGTGGCCCTCCAGTGTTGTCACATTAAAATTGCCATATTTCCAGCCCGTTGGCCTGACTGGGCAGGGGCTGATGGGACCTGTAGCTTAACAACATTTGGAGACACAACAGGTTTTCCAACTTTGGCCTGCAATGAAAAAGTATCCCGGGCTTTGCCTGGAAGCCTTTGCCCCATATCACCTGGTATCTGTGTCTGTGGAGGGGGACTCTTTCTTGTTAGCGAGCAGGACAAGGAACACAATCTGTCGAGCAGAAGTCTCTCATTGGTACTTAATATTCCAGGTTTCAGGACTTGCACCCAAAACAGGCAAGCTGTGCCCTCGATTAAGTCCATAAGTAGAGACAGCACCTCACCGTTCTGGCACTCGGTCCTTTAAGTTTCTTCCCCCTGTAGCATACCCTCCAACATTTCTCTGATGAAAATAAAAAGGTAAAGGGACCCCTGACCATTAGGTCCAGTCGTGACCGACTCTGGGGTTGTGCGCTCATCTCGCATTATTGGCCGAGGGAGCCGGCGTACAGCTTCCGGGTCATGTGGCCAGCATGACAAAGCCGCTTCTGGCGAACCAGAGCAGCACACGGAAACGCTGTTTACCTTCCCGCTGCAGCGGTTCCTATTTATCTACTTGCATTTTGACGTGCTTTCGAACTGCTAGGTTGGCAGGAGCTGATGAAAATAGGGACATCCTAAAGAATGTGTCCAATGTATGAGTGGGAACTACAGTGGTATCTCGGGTTAAGAACTTAATTCGTTCTGGAGGCCCGTTCTTAACCTGAAACTGTTCTTAACCTGAGGTACCACTTTAGCTAATGGCGGCTCCTGTTGCCGACGCGCTGCCGGAGCACGATTTCTGTTCTCATCCTGAAGCAAAGTTCTTAACCTGAGGTACTATTTCTGGGTTAGTGGAGTCTGTAACCTGAAGCATCTGTAACCTGAGGTACCACTGTAGAGGAAAATGTTAGAATAGGATTGTGTATTATTATGATTTGTTACTATTACTTACCAGGTGGCGCTGTGGTTAAACCACTGGGCCTAGGGCTTGCTGATCAGAAGGTCGGCGGTTTGAATCCCTGTGACGGGGTGAGCTCCCATTGCTTGGTCCCAGCTCCTGCCAACCTAGCAGTTCGAAAGCACATCAAAATGCAAGTAGATAAATAGGAACCGCTACAGCGGGAAGGTAAATGGCGTTTCCATGTGCTGCTCTGGTTTTCCAGAAGCAGCTTTGTCATGCTGGCCACATGACCTGGAAGCTGTATGCCGGCTCCCTCAGCCAATAATGCGAGATGAGCGCGCAAACCCAGAGTCGGTCACGACTGGACCTAATGGTCAGGGGTCCCTTTACCTTTACCTTTTTTTTACTATTACTTACTAAATTTACTTCACATCAACAATCAAACAAAGCACCTAAAATCAAACAGATGTAGACTGTTTTGCATCGTTGGTTCTCCAAATTCTGGACTCCAACTCCTATCAAGCCTCAGTCAGCAGTCAAAGGTGAAGAATGATGGAAACTGGGAGTCCGACAACATCCCAAAGGCACCTGGTGAAGTATGTCAAAATAGAAACCCAGATCTTCTTCAACAGTCCAGTGCAGTTGCATGAAACAAATGGTACAAAGAGGAAAAGGGAGACTATTACTAGTTGGTGGAGAGAATTTGTTGCCAGACCAAGATGGTTGCATTCGGTCAAATTAACTCTGAATAGTGGCGACTTCAGCAACAACAAAACACACACCGTCGGAAGAGCGCTTAGCAAATTCCTACCTCACAAGGCCTTCCTGTTCCTTGCACATAAAATCAGGACAGCTGAATGTGACTGCAGAAGCAGTTCATTTTGTAAACTGGGGAAGCCTATCGAGTGGCCTCCTACGTGGGAACCAGAAAATAATGAAAGTGTCTAGATTGCCTTTTTTTAATATATTTGCCCAGAGAAGTGGTTCCCTCAGAACTGAGGGCCCTCTTCAAAAAATCGAAAAAGGATTTTTTTTGGTGGAACTGGGATCTCATAAGCCGACTGTCAGTTGTAAGCATTTTTGTTGGGGGAGCCTCTGGTACTTGTCTTGTTTTCCTCTTCCCCCTCTGAGGGCTTCGAGGCATTTTTTTCTGAGCTCTGGCTTGTGTAAGAGCGAATCTGTCAACGTTCGGACAGGCGGGCCCCATCGTGGCCCGAAGGGGGACCAACCAACCAAATGAGGAGCATCCATCCAGCACTTAACTGAAATTCCTCATTCCTTCGCTGTGCCCTCAGGCCCAGCACTCCTTCGCTTTCAGAAAAACAACAACCCCACTATAAAATTATTGGTATTAAGAAGGGCAGGCATGTTTCTTAGACAGCTTAGGAACAGCTAGTAAAACAAGGGACATTTTTGAGTGTCTGGATCAAATTCCAAAAGGGCAGTTGCATAAAGGCCGCTTCACATCTTGCAGGGTTGTCTCCCAACAAACTTTTACTCAGAGTAGATCCATTGACATTCATGGACCTAGGCTAGGCACAGCCGTTTATTTCAGTGCATCTGCTCTGAGTAGAAGTTAGTTGAATACAGTGGTACCTCGGGTTACAGACGCTTCAGGTTACAGACTCTGCTAACCCAGAAATAGTACCTCGGGTTAAGAACTTTGCTTCAGGGTAAGAACAGAAATTGTGCTCCGGCGGCAGCAACGGGAGGCCCCATTAGTTAAAGTGGTACCTCAGGTTAAGAACAGTTTCAGGTTAAGAACAGACCTCCAGAATGAATTAAGCTATTAACCCGAGGTACCACTGTATAAACTCTCTATAGGCTTCTCTTAAAAACATAGTTATTTATCTACCATATTTCAGTAGAGCTTCCTGGATACTTACTCAAACTTGGCCCTCCAGATGTTTTGGGACTAGACTACAACTCCCACCATCCCTAGCTAACAGGACCAGTTGTCAGGGATGTTGGGAATTGTAGTCCCAAAACATCTGGAGGGCCGAGTTTGGGGATGCCTGTCCTAAATGCTTGGAGGCAACTAGAGGATCATTAAAAAAAAACTAAACACTAAAATTATAACTGCTCTTTAGAAACACTTGGCAGGAGTTGACATTCTTTCAGAGCTGCAACTGGTGTAAAATATTGCCGACAAACTGTTGATGGGGCAGATTGCCAGCAAAATGTAATGCAGGTGTTTAAAAGCTTGCATTGGCTGCCTGTAGGCTTCTGGGCCAGGTTCATGGTTCTTGTTAGCAGACCACGAGCTTTACATCAGTCAACAGTGTGATGCTGCAGCAAAAAAAAAAGCTAATGCTATTCTAGGCCACATCAACAGAAGTATAGTGGCAATATCAAGGGAAGTAATAGTCCCACTCTATTCTATTAAACCACAGAGCCTAGGGCTTGCTGATCAGAAGGTTGGCGTTTCGAATCCCTGTGACGGGGTGAGCTCCTGTTGCTCGGTCCCAGCTCCTGCCAACCTAGCAGTTCGAAAGCACGTCAAAGTGCAAGTAGATAAATAGGTACCGCTACAGTGGGAAGGTAAACGGCGTTTCCGTGTGCTGCTCTGGTTTGCCAGAAGCGGCTTTGTCATGCTGGCCACATGACCTGGAAGCTGTACGCCGGCTCCCTTGGCCAATAATGCGAGATGAGTGCCGCAACCCCAGAGTCGGTCACGACTGGACCTAATGGTCGACCCCTTTACCTTTACCTTTATTCTGCTTTGGTCAGACCTAATTGGGAGTACTGTGTCCAGTTCTGGGCACCACAATTTAAGAAAGATACTGACAAGCTGGAATGTGTGCAGTGGAGGGTGACCACAATTACCAAGGTTCTGGAAACGAAGCCTTGTGGGGAATGCTTGAAGGAGATGGGTATATTTAGCCTGGAAAAGAGGAGGCCAAGATAATATATGACAGCCATCTTCAAATATCTCAAGGGCTGGCACAGGAAAGATGGAGCAGACTTGTTTTCTCCTTTTCTGGAGGGTAGGATTCAAAGCAATGGCTTCAAGTTACAAGAAAGGAGATTCCGACTAAACATCAGGAATACCTTTCTGACAGTAAGAGCTGTTTGACTGTGGAACAGACTCCCTCGGAAGGGAATGGGCTCTGCTTCCTCAGAGTTTTTAAGCAGAGATTGGGTGTCCGCCTGTCATGAATGCTTTAGTTGAGATTCCTGCATTGCAGGGGGCTGGACTAGGTGAACGTCGAGACCCCCTCCAACTTTACAGTACTATGCTTGACATCAGGGCATATGCGGTGCCGGGCTGCAAAGATCTGCCCAGTGCACCCCCCCCCCAGGTTGCCCAGTCCCAGGCACGCAGGAGGGCAGAGCCAGCTGGCCGCCTCAGCATCTCGTTGGCTCAGTCGCCCCTGAACTCGCAGCACAGAGTGCATTTAGGACAGGGGGTGCATTTAGGGGGGTGCATTTAGGACAGGCAGCAGAAGAGCCTGCTGTGGCACTCTGACGGGCGGACGGGCTCTTCCCTGGACTCAACTCTCAGGCCCCGGGCTCTCGGCCTGGCGCCCCTGAGAGCCCAGTGCCTGGGTGCCCCGCACCCCTAGCACCTATGGGTAAGTCACCCTGCTTGACATGCCACAACATTAGAAATTAATAGTTGGCAACGGAGTGTGTCAACATGCATGTTATGACCCTGTATTTTCTTATAGATAATTTTTTATTAGTTTTACAAACAAAAAAGATGGTGCTGATTTCGGGCAGAAACAGCTCCAAAGTAGTCCCTATTTGTGAACCTCTGTCCTTGCCACCTGATGTTACCCTTTGGTGTCCCATATCAATGAATGTTTCCTCCCTTCTTCCAAACATGGTTACTCAGCCTGCTTCCCAAGCTCCATGCTGCCTCTACCTCTACACAAAGAATCATCATCCTTATGCTTTCCTCTCCGCGCTTCCCTCCCAATATGCCCCCAATATCTATCCCCATCCTGCTGTTCACAATCTCCACCCCCGCAGGGCTGTGTTTTAAAAACTTCTTATTTCTGAATTGAAACTGGAGGCCTCCCCAGCGGCTTTTAGCTGCTGAAGAAGATTACAATGATGAGCTGCATTATGCTAAAACTTACGCCATCTGACCCAAAGGTTCTGTGGAACAGCATGGTGAGACAAACGTAACAAAATGGGGTGGGAATAATAACGCCCAGGCCTTTTTTTCAGCTGGAACTCACTGGAACTGAGTTCTGGCACCTCTGTGCGACAGAGACAGAGGGTGGCATGGTGCTCGGGGTTGCGCGGTGGAGGCAGTTTATATTTTTTGCCACAGCAGTGCGGCAAGACGTTTTTAGGTCCTCACCCTAAAAAAAAAAAAATCTCAACAGGTTCCAGCAACAAGTGCCTATGCAGCAGATCTCATGACAGGAAGCAAATCCTCTTGAGCGACAGATGGGCGTGAAACTCCAGTGCATTTGAATGCTGCCCTGTACCAATACATCTGGCCAACTGCTGCAAAGAAGAACTACTGGCCGCTCTAGCTTTTGCTAGCAGGATAACTTTTTTGGTGGTGCAAACAGATGCACCCCCACCCACCCTACTTATCAAACACTTCTACCACTGCCTTTGCTGTTCTCTTGTGCATTCTGATGAACAATTCTATTTTGATATATGCTTTATAATGACTGATATGGAAAGCTCCTTTGCTGCAACTTTTTACCAGGGCAAGTGTCCTGGTCTGCGTAGAAGATGAGAAGGCAAACGTCTTCTGAGGCTTGAGGGGTGAATTGGCGAAAGGCTGTTGTGAGGGATTTATGCCACAAACAAAAAAAGGGGTAGCTCTCACCCTTGCAGAGGACCAGCAGAGAGGCCATCTCTTGCTTTTGTTGACTGCACGGTATATCGGCAAATCACTCAGTCGGACCAAGGAAATTTGTAACCTTTGCCCTCAAAGTTAACAAGATCTGCTAATGTGCAATCGCCTTTTCTCCATCAGATGCTGCTGGCGAGGATCCTGCCCAGGAATGACCCGAGGACACAGCAAACAAGCCTTAAGTGATTGTCTCCATCTCTTTCTATCCTGTTTACAATACAACAGCTATTCCTCAAACAAAATGCTTTCTCTCTGTGTGTGTGTGCTAAACACACCCCTTCATGCTCCTGGGTGTTGGCTATTTGAGCCCATTTGACGAAAACCATCCAAATTTCTCGAGATGTATGTACCAGGTAGCTGCACCTGGACTAAACAAACAAATAAATTCAGTTTTCAAAACTTAGAACGAGGGAGGCAGTATCAATTGACCTCTTTCACTGGGAGAGCACAGAGGATGTCGCAATTGATCGCGTCAGTGGCTTGGTTCACATGATCACCCTGATGCTGTTCTGTCTCGCCATGACTAACCCATACAGGCCTGGATGTGTTATAGTTGTGAAGAAGTGGGCCTTTTCTGTGGTGGCACCCCATATTTGGAAGACCCGCCTCCATAAAGAGGCTCAACAGCTGTTGACATTACAATCTTTCCAGCCCTAGGTTAAGACTTTCTGGTTTCCCCAGGCCTGTTAAAAGCTTTACACTTGGCATTTAGCTGCTTGTCTTTTAGTTTTTATTGTTTGGGGGTGGTTTTATGATTCTGCTTTATGCTGTGCTCTGTGATTGAACGCTGCCCTGGAAACCATTTGGAGGAAGAGTGGCTTAAAAATGGAAAATGTACGTAGAGAAAGTTTGCAAATAATTTTGAACACAATTTATTTGATACATGCAACAACCCTGTGCAGTAGGACAGGATTACTATCTATCCTTACTGCAGATGGGAAATGGGGAGAAGACTGAAAGAGACAGTGCAGTTTTCCCAAGGGTACATACTGAGTTCCTTCATTCAGGGCCGAGACACACAGAAATAAAAGGCTAGCCATTCTCACTTGGTTACTAAGGCTGCAATCCTACACTCACTACTGGGGAGGAGCGCTGAGTAGGGATGGAAAGATCTGTCAATATTGGTGAGCAGGGATGGAAAGATCTGTTGATTTTGGCTCTCTACGTTTCTCATTTTCCCTGTCTTAGGGTTTATCCATACTTGCCTTTTCTTCAAGCTTTCCAGACACAATTCGCACTTTAAAGCTCCATGTCCAAGCGTCCCCCTTTTTTGGTTTCATTGCTCTCTCTGCAAAAATCTGCTCTTTAAAGCTGAATCGGAGCAACCAGCAATCAACAGAAAACCCGAATAGCCACTTGCTCCAATTCAGCTTTAAAGAGTGGTTTGTTTTTTTGCAGGGAAAGCAATGGAGCAAAAAAATAGCCCCAAGACACAGAGCTTTAAAGTGTGCCTGGAAAGAGTGGGGCAAAAGTTAAGTGTGGATAAGCTCTTAAATCCAGTTTTCTACATTTCTGCAACAATTTGTTATAGATATATAGATATATATATAATCGAGCGTTTTGGTGTGAATTTCTCCTTATCAACACATTTTTGTATGCAGTTTCTTGACTGAATGTACATATTTTTGCAAGTAGTTTCTACTAATACAATGCATTTGTGTACGTTATTTCCCCTAATATATTCATTTTTATACACATATCCCTCCCCCGGGCAATACATTTGATTTTTATAAACATTACTTGGTTAGAGAACTGCATTGGATAATTTGGTACATGACAATTTTGAAGAATGGCTGTGTTTGAGTTCTCTTATCATTTTGGAAAGTGCAAATTGATAAATTTGGCTTCAAATGCAAGCTGAATCGGTTTTCTTGCCCGTTTCTAGTGAGCTTTACTGAACTCGAACTTCTTTCTGCGTAGAAATGTGTCGGATCGTGCTGTTAGGTTGCAATTCTATGCGCACTTAACATGGGAATAAGTACCCTCAAATTCCACGGGATGTATTTCTGAGTAAGCCTGCACAGGACCGAGCTGCTGATCTACCTTCTGTCAGACTTCTACCCACAACTGTCTGGATCCTCTGATGGCACTGAATGAAAGCAGGCTCTTGAATGTGGAGACACGGCTTGTCACAACAAACGTCTTCATCCTAAGGTCCCACTCCATTTTTCCTGCGACTACAGAAATGCATCTTCATTTCTTACACATTCCCAGCAATTCCCAGCAGGTGGGTTTTTGCACATGTATTCATGTGTCTTCATACTCCCTCAGCTATTCATCATCACCATCATTGGTTCCCTCCCTCTGCTGGTTGTCTTGGCTTATGCCCTTGTGCAGCTAAATACTTCCTCCTCCTGTGCCATCTAGTCAAAGGAACACTGCTGAACTCTCTGATCTACACCACCTCTGGGAACACTGAGCGTCTTTTTTCAGCCTTTAGCTGTGGGTTAAACCACAGAGTCTAGGGCTTGCTGATCAGAAGGTCGGCGGTTCGAATCCCTGCAACGGGGTGAGCTCCCGTTGCTCGGTCCCAGCTCCTGCCCACCTAGCAGTTCGAAAGCACATCAAAGTGCAAGTAGATAAATAGGGACCGCTCCGGCGGGAAGGTAAACGGCGTTTCCGTGCGCTGCTCTGGTTCGCCAGAAGCAGCTTTGTCATGCTGGCCACATGACCCAGAAGCTGTCTGCAGACAAACGCCGGCTCCCTCGGCCTATAGAGCGAGATGAGCGCCACAACCCCAGAGTCGGACACGACTGGACCTGATGGTCAGGGGCCCCTTTACCTTTAACACACACACACACACACACACACACACACACACACACACACACACACACAAAGTTTTTCTATTTTGCATGTTAGAATATTCATTTAACCAACCTTAAATCAATGACTTCCCTTCTTCTCTTTCCGTGGTTCAATTTGCATACCACAAACCCCTGCATATTGTACATAAACTAAACCATTGAGTACTCCATTATTACATCCATAAAAACTTACCTACGTTGTTGAATTTATCTTAATGCTACCAGCGTTTTTAAATGTAAGCATTTTTCACCCATATATCCAATAAGCATTTTTCCAATCTTCTTTAAACATGGGTTCTTCTTGTTCTCTTATTCTATATGTTAAACCTGCAAGCTGTTCAGTTCAGTTTTATTACAGCAAAAGCCAGCGATACAGAGTACCATAATTCCAAACAAAAAATCAGCAATAACATCACCAGAAGCAGAAAAGCTACACAAAAGGAATTTGCAATGTATTATTCAACAGAAGAGATTTACGTTTCTTAATAGCTAAAGTGCAGAATTTGGCCACATCCTATGATACTGGACTTGAGGAATCTTCCAGAATGAATTTTGATAAAAGGGGTAAAATAGGTCGAGCTCGTTCTTCACTATAAAATTCACAAAATAAAAGGATGTGAGTGACAAGCTGTGCATATCCCATCAGTTTAAGTTGTCGTTCTTCTTTGGTTGGGACCTCACTCGTTTTTCATTTTTGGGCTAACAAAACACTGGCCATAGTAGAGGCATACATAAACAACCTTTTCTGACACTTGTGAATTTTCACCTGGATTATCTCCAACAAAAAGGATTCTGGTTTTTTTCCCCTTTTGAAAGGTACTTTATTATTATTATTATTATTATTATTATTATTATTATTATTAAAGGTTTTCTTGGTTTACAAAGATATGTGCAATGTCTCTCATAACATTTTTACAAATCAGTTTCATTTGTTGAGAGATTGGGGAGGAAAGGGGAAGAGAGGTAGATGGGGGAAGGGTGTGGTGACAATGTTTCTATTTTGCTTAATGTGTGTGGGGTTTTTTTTTGTCAGTGTCGCTTGCGTAGGTTCTCTGCCGTTAAACATTTTTCCCAATTCATTTTCAATTATTTCCCAGTAATCTTTTACCCTTTTACAAGTCCCCCACATATGATAGAACGTACCCTCAGCCTCATTGCATCTCCAGCCCTTATCTGATTCAGACTTATACATTTGAGCAAGTCTGCCTGGAGTTAGATACCACCTGCAAATCATTTTCAGATAGTTCTCCTTCAGAGAATAACACTTTAACGCTCTCACAAGCTCTGCCTCGCATTCGGCTGCCCCCTCCTCACTGTCTGCCCAAGACTTTGCCTCCTTCAGTGCCTTGCGCCTAACAGATGGTGCCAGGTGAACATGTGTCTGGAGAGAGGGCTCTCCTTCGACTGGACATCATGTCAGAATAAGTCCTTCTGCTGGGTAATCACCTGCCTGACCCCAGAAGCAGAAGCACTTGGAGTAGGGCCTCTGGAGATTATCTTAATTGGCAGGCAGGTTCATGTGGGAAAAGGCTTTTAGAGACACTCGCCCCAGGCTGTCGAGGGCTCCTTAGAGGTCAAAACCAGCAGATTTGTCTGACAACAAACTGGGAGCCACTGAAGATATTTCAGCCTGGAGTGAGATGTTCACGGTGGTCGGTACCAGTTAACTATGTTGGTTACCGTCTTCTCCACTTGTTGGCATTCCTAAAGATTTTTAAAAGGCAGCTCCACAATACGAGAACAAGGAAGGGGAGCGTTAGGTCCAGGGACCCCTTGCCCTCGGTATCTAACCCCCCAGGAGATCCACGCTCCTCCCAAACTTCACATCTTGTACCATACCTTCCTCAGGTACCTTAGCATGTAAAAGCCTGCCAGCATAAAAGTGCTCTTAAAGGTAAAGGTAAAGGTACCCCTGACAGTTAAGTCCAGCCGCGAACGGCTCTGGGGCTGCGGCGCTCATCTTGCTTTACTGGCCGAGGGAGCCGGCATTTGTCCGCAGACAGTTTTTCCGGGTCATGTGGCCAGCATGACTAAGCCGCTTCTGGTGAAGCAGAGCAGCGCACGGAAACGCCGTTTGCCTTCCCGCCAGAGTGGTACCTATTTATCTACTTGCACTTTGATGTGCTTTTGAACTGCTAGATGGGCAGGAGCTGGGACCGAGCAACGGGAGCTCACCCCGTTCCGGGGATTCTAACCGCCGACCTTCTGATTGGCAAGCCCTAGGCTCTGTGGTTTTTTAGACCACAGCGCCACCCACATCCCTTAAAAGTGCTCTTACTAGCCAGCAAAAAAAACCCAACAGCATCCACTTGCAGCTCCTCAATGTCTTCTGTTACTGCACCAGTACTTAATTCATGTTGTGCGGATGCCTGATTATCGTTTTCCAAAGCAACTACCGATACTCTATTCCGAACTTAAAAATGGAAAGTGTAATGCTGGTGGTCAACAAAAGAGGTTTAAAGACTGTCTCAAGGCAAAGCTTAAAAGATGTAATATAAACACCAACAACTTGGTAAGACTTGCCTGCGAGCACTCCAATTGGAGAACAGCCTTTACCAAAGGTGTCATTGGGCTTTGAAGACGCTCGAACTCAGGACGCAAGGGAGAAAGTGCTAAGAGGAAGGCACGATTGGCAAGTCCACACCGTGATCAACTCCCGCCCGGGAACTAATGTCCCCACTGTGGAAGGACGTGTGGATCCAGAATTGGCCTCCACAGTCACTTATGGACTCATTGTTAAAACCGTGTTTATGGAAGACAATCTTACTTGGCTACGAGTGATTGCCAAAGAAGGAGACTTAATTCACTGGGACAGGACTGTAGGTAAGCCATTGTTCGCTGAGCTTGAGAAAGACCAACCTACAAGAACATCACTTCAAAATCAGTGGGGATTAGTTCTCAACTCCTAAAGGGCCATACAGGCCCCAGCTGGGGTTGGGAGAACAGAAGTGGGTGGAGGTGGGAGCAACAGTCAAGGAATGTGGAGTTGGTTATATTAGTGGAAAGGTAATTTCCTGTAAATTTGCGAAGTCCTCAGTTTGACCTGTGGCTGAATAATTAGAGGCACGTTTCTCCTTAATCTATTAGCAGTTGAAGGTCATGCCATGAATTTCCTGAAAGGCAATTATCTTCAGATAATACCAAGATGGTATTTGGAAATTACCCAGCATTTTAGGTTCTCACAAGGCAAACATCAGCATAAGAGTTCCCTTGCTGCAGCAGATCAAAAGGTCCCTCTGGTCCAGCATTTTGCAACACCCGCCAGGCCAAATGCCTTTCCAGCGGCGGGATTCGGAAAGAGAGCACAGAAAGAGCACAATTGTTCACTCAGGCAAAATATAGTCATTCACACTGGATGTGTACACCCCCAACAGGTGGGACAAAGTTTTGGATTTGAAATTCTATTTTATTCCTAGTTACAGGTAGGTAGCCGTGTTGGTCTGAGTCGAAGCAAAATAAAAAAATTCCTTCAGTAGCACCTTAAAGACCAACTAAGTTTATATTTTATTCCTGTTTGTCTCAACCCAGGCAATCAATTAGTGCCCTCAAGGCAGTCAGAAATCTTTCCCTTCCACATCTCCAATTGCTGTTTCTGGTCCTTTTGTTTCTTGCCCTTTTCCTTTTTTAAACTGCCACAATAAGGATTAGAACCTTGAGGTTCTGTTAAATGCATGAATGCCCTTCACATAAATTTTCCCCTTTCATGAGAGTGGGCATGTGGGGGGGGGGAGCTGAGAAGAATCACGACAGTAGCGAATTTAATGGAAGGTGGACAAGGGTGGCGGCGGGCAAACTTCAGGACCGGCTAAAGTGAACTGCGAGACCCACACAAACCCGATACCAGATGCAACAAGAATTATGCACGGAATAACTTAACTGAGTTAATAGTTTGTGTGCGGCAACTCTGTTAGACTACACCCTTCCACCTCTTTCCAATCTTCATTCCAGCAAAGTACCAACTGGGGTTGGAGGAGTCGCTTGGTTGGCACCGTTCCTGAACAACCAGGAATCAGAAATACTTGCTGACATAGGTGCCAACTACCTGGGGCCGTGGGGGCCTGAGCGCCCACAAAATTGCCCATGAAGGGGTTGGACACCCACAAATTTCGGTGCCAGGGCCATGCACGCTGCATGGCACCCACGGTCACAGGGCCAAGTTGGCACTCCTCCTTGCTGATCTACTTCAGATTAACCCAGAGATCTACTAGAGATCTGTGCATCTCTGGAGCAGAGGACAAATAGCATTATCATATTCTACACGAGGAAAACAGGGAGGAAGAAAAAGCTTCGCCACTATTATTATTATTGTTTATTATTCGGCTGCGTGTGTCCATTTCAGTGCATGAAAATAACAAAAATGTCCCGCAGACTGAGTACAGAACGGGGGGAGAGAGATGGAATGAACTTTGCCATTATTGTTATTATTCAGCTGCATGTATGTCGATTGCAGAGCATGCCAATATAAAAACGTACTGCATGATGGCTTTTGCTGAAAGGAAAAGAGAGAGAGACTGAAATCAACTGCGCGTGGTGGTAAATCCAAAACCCTGGCTTAGAAAGCGCAGCAACTTGATTTGATCAAAATCAACCCGGCTGCCTCTTCTGGCAGCTCCGCCCCGCTCCCCGCCTCTGCCCCCTCCTTTCTCTGCAACAGTTGCTCAGGCGCCGAAAGGGGCAGGCGGCGCCGAGCGGGTGACGTCACAGGCGGGGGCCTTCGGCAAGCCGGAAACCGGAAGCGCCGGTCTGGGACCGGGTGACGTGTTACAAGAGTGGGAACTGTGTGGGAGCCCAGTCAGCCGAGCGGCCGTCATGGAGGCGCTTTATCACCAGACCAACAAGTGCGTGTGCGGGGCGGGAGGTTGCAGTAGTAGTAGTAGTAGTAGTAGTAATAATAATA
The DNA here is from genome assembly GCF_963506605.1 of Zootoca vivipara. Taxonomy (NCBI): domain Eukaryota; kingdom Metazoa; phylum Chordata; class Lepidosauria; order Squamata; family Lacertidae; genus Zootoca; species Zootoca vivipara. The sequence goes on from NC_083288.1 coordinate 14,114,227, forward strand.
GTAGCCAGAGCATCTCGGGAGGTGGGGCGGAGGTGTTTCAATAAATGAGGGGAAACCGAGGGAGAGCCGTGGGCTGGAGGGAGGTTTCAGGGTGTGTGTGTGTGGGGGGGGAGTGGTAGCCATGGTAATGGGACGGAGGACAGTAATATTCCAACTCATATTCTGCATTTATATGCCCCCCGTTCGTATATGTGAATCGTAGCAACAGGCCTGCTGTACTAGGTCCGCACTGAGTGTTTATATCGAGGAGGAGGGGCTGAGTGGAAGGCCACGTAAGTAAAAAGTCCGTGGCAGTTTGAACAAAGTGTAACCTTGTTCTGTTGCCTGCCTACCTACCCACCAAAAGATATTTGCACAACGTCTCTGAATCATTCGCCCGACAGCGTTTGAATATGAAGCACATTGGGAGGAGGGTAGCCTTGGCGCTTTTGTCACGGATTCTCGGCCGAACAGCAAAGGCAGTGGTAGAAGTGTTTGATAAGTAGGGTGGGTGGGGGTGCGTCTGTTTGCACCACCAAAAAAGTTCTCCTGCTAGCAAAAGCTAGAGCGGCCAGTAGTTCTTCTTTGCAGCAGTTGGCCAGATGTAAGGATACAGAGCAGCATTCAAATGCACTGGAGTTTCACGCCCATCTGTCGCTCAAGAGGATTTGCTTCCTGTCATGAGATCTGCTGCATAGGCACTTGTTGCTGGAACTTGTAAAAAAAGTCTTGCCGCACTGCCGCAGCAAAAAATATAAACTGCCTCCACCGCGCAACCCTGAGCACTATGCCACCCTCTGTCTCTGTCGCACAGAGGTGCCAGAACACACCAAAGGTGTGCCGGAACTCAGTTCCAGTGAGTTCCGGCTGAAAAAAAGGCCTGGGTGTTATTATTCCCACCCCATTTTGTTACGTTTGTCTCACCATGCTGTTCCAAAGAGCCTTTGGGTCAGATGGAGTAAGCTTTAGCATAGTGCAGCTCATCATTGTAATCTTGTTCAGCAGCTAAAAGCCGCTGGGGAGGCCTCCAGTTTCAATTCAGAAATAAGAAGTTTTGAAAACACAGCCCTGCGGGGGTGGAGATTGTGAACAGCAGGATGGGGATAGATATTGGGGGCATATTGGGAGGGAAGCGCGGAGAGGAAAGCATAAGGATGGTGATTCTTTGTGTAGAGGTGGAGGCAGCATGGAGCTTGGGAAGGAGGCTGAGTAACCATGTTGGGAAGAAGGGAGGAAACATTCATTGATATGGGACACCAAAGGGTAACATCAGGTGGCAAGTACTGATGTTCACAAATAGGGACTACTTTGGAGCTGTTTCTGCCCGAAATCAGCACCATTGAATTGGTAGGTACACTTGGGGCTCTGGAGGGTAGAAGAAAAGGGAGATCACCACCTTAGTGACTCTCACGAAGGCTGCTGTTGGAAATCTTTCCTTCTCCCACCTACTATGAGAGACTTCATAACTGAGAAGGGCAGTAAGTAGTCCTGGTAGCAGGAGTCAGGTGATGGTTAACCATTGTTTACTGTATAATCTTATCCATGTCTACTCAGAGGTAAGTCTCATTGAGTTGTATGGGTCTTACACTTGGAGAAATGGTGATAAGAACTGTGCAGAGGGCTTCTCACTTGTATCTTGTTCATCCTTGTAACAACTCAAAGGTCATCCACTTGGATACTGGGCAACCGAGACTGAAACTAATAGAGTGATTCCTGAGCCATTAATATCTAAGACTGAGCTGTACTTTGATTACCCAGATTTGCATGTGTAGTTTAAACTACACAAGATCCAGACTCTGTTCTCTAGGCACTGGGTCACAGTGGATTCCCCCCTCCCCCCAGCCATAAACACATTCCTTTTGTATTGTGTATGGCTTTGAGTAGTAGCTGTCTTCTGACAAACTCAACTCTGGCCTGGGTGGAAGGGATGGCTTTCAGATTTTTGACATCCTGAGTGTTAAACGCAGTGCCTCATTAAAACTGACTCTTCTTTGCCATCACCCTTCTAATCCTAGAGTGATTCTTTGCCATAATGGGTTGCCAATATTTTTGAACCCATGGGCAAATTTGGAATCTTGTAAGAGTACCATGGGGACCACTTCTTTGGCTTCTCTTTCTTGCCCCAGACTGAGTAAGCACACACAGAACCTTTGCTCTTCCAAGGGGTCTGGATAAAAGCTGGAACCAGTGCAACTAACATGGCTCCTCTTGAATTTGCATGATATTTACAGCATCCTTCAAAATTCACCATTATATTAAAGCTTAAAGTGGTGCAACACACAGTATGAATACAGTGCTGGTGTTTGTCCACCACAGCCCCAAGGCATGGGATGTTAAAACCGACAACAAACCACAGAGTACATTTGTGGATACAACAGTCCCCTATCACTTGGTGGCGGTTTTCAGGGGAACTATTATGAGGATCTATAAGAATTCATGCATGTTGAATCCCTGTTGTATCATGGTGGTTATGCAATTTCAAGAGGATCTATTTTACTGGATCAAACATTTATGTGTGTGCACCTATAACAGCGAAACCAGATTCCTTCATCTGCCCCGGCTGCAATAAAACATGTCCCTCCCATGTTGGTCTGTACAGCCACAGCAGCTGCTGTATCTTTCCAACGGTTTGACTTCATCTCTGATGGTGCACTCTTCCATTGTCTATTGAGGCAGATGGCCGCCAGCAATATATGCCTCCTTCCTCTCTGTCTCCCATTCCTTTTCTCTCTTTGGTTACTTGCTTCTTGTTCCCTTTTACCCCACACACTTTATATTCTGTTAAGCTGCTGATCTGAGCTTGAAAAGTATATATCATGCTGAAAGAGGAAGTGGGAAAGAGCATTACTCTTCCAACTTCATCGTTTACTACTCTGTAGTTTTCGGTGGGTTGGGGGAGTTAACAACCCATGGCATTTCATGATGAAGTGGGGTGTTCAGGGGAAGACCTCAAGGGTGCCGTTATGCCCATGGGCACCATGTTGGCGAGTGCAGTTCAAGTCTACTTCTACAGTCTAGCACTTAACTTTGTAGCCAAGTCCTACATTCCTGCATCTTACACTGTTTAATCTTTAAAGCTTTAAAAACCACACACCTTGACAATCTGATGAAAAGAACATTACATGCCCTCATGGTGTTTTTCTTTTTTTAAAAATGTCCAGAGCTAGTCATGGACATACCAGTTTTGGCATGCGCTCAGATGTTGAGTTGGCATGTTCTTGAAAACCTTCCAAATGTTAAGCAAGGTTGTGGAGACTTAGAGATTGCTGAAACTGTTGTCATGCTTGTTTCATCACCTGGTGGAGCCTGTTTGTGTTGACTAAACTGAAAATGAGCTAGATATAGTTGAGGAAATCATAAAGAGTTGGACTGAAGACCATCTCGTTCAATTCTCTGTCCCAAACCAGCAGAAACTGACAGATCCAGGAGTAGCCAAGTGGGTGCCCTCCAGATGTTGACGTCATTGGACTCTCAGCACCCCTGACCATTGGCCATGCTGACTGGGGCTGATGGGAGTTGGCATCCAGCAACTGAGGCTTCCCCTGAACCAGTCCTTGATCCCGTCTAGGCTCCAGTGATACTCGGCTGAGATGATTTCCAAGAAGGTGCTTGCAAAGCAAATGGCTCTTTGTGTTGCAGCCTTTCTGTCTTGCTCATCAGGCTCTAGCACACCTGAGCTGCTTCTCTTTTGTCAGATGCTGAGTCTCATAATTCCCTCCCTTTTTTATTGACCCCATCTTTAGTCATTCTCTTGGTGTGCTCAAGTGATTTTTCTGCCATGCATCTGTTTCCAGGAGGTGCCCGTGGGGCAGAGCATTCTTCCCCTCCTTGCCCTACCTGATCTCCCACGTCCTGTTGCCTTTTCTTTGCCTCTGGCCTGATATCATCAGTCTGTTTCCAAAACAGGTTTTCTAGTTGGCAGGGCTGAGCCATTCCCACCATACCATTCCCAATCTTTGTTTTGGAGGAGATCCCGAAGAGAAGTGCCAGATAATCACAGCGAGACATCCCAGCTTTTAACTTTCTTGCTTATAAAAAGGTAAAGGGAACCCTGACCATTAGGTCCAGTCGTGACCGACTCTAGGGTTGCGCGCTCATCTTGCATTATTGGCCGAGGGAGCCGGCGTACAGCTTCCAGGTCATGTGGCCAGCATGACAAAGCCGCTTCTGGCGAACCAGAGCAGCACACGGAACCGCCGTTTACCTTCCCGCTGTAGCGGTCCCTATTTATCTACTTGCACTTTGACGTGCTTTCGAACTGCTAGGTTGGCAGGAGCTGGGACCGAGCAACGGGAGCTCACCCCGTCGCAGGGATTCGAACCACCAACCTTCTGATCAGCAAGCCCCTAGGCTCTGAGGCGTAACCCACAGCAAATGCAAGAGTGTTCATTCAGAATTTGGATGCTCCTTTAGCCAATGGAAAGAGATTTCTAGCCAACTTTGCATCTGGAAACATTCTACTGCCTTAAATACATTGAGGTTTCATTCATATAGCATATTTATTTGACTCACACATAGAAAAGAAGGTCAAAATAGGCTGTGTTAATTCTACATGCTACATAAATATTTCAGATATTTTTCCAATAGCCAAAATATGGTTGAACTAAAATATTCGGGGGGGGGGTGTCAATAAAACACATTGAATGTGTTTAAAATGTTAATTTCCAAGTCAGACTTTGAATTTGTTTGAAATTATCTTCAATTGAATTCTTGTAAATATATCTGAAGAAGTGTGCATGCTTACGAAAGCTCATACCAATGATAAACTTAGTTGGTCTCTAAGGTGCTATTGGAAGGAATTTTTTTATCTTGTAAATATATTAAGACAAGACAAGTCAAAGGAGTAAGATTCTGTTTAGATTTTAAGGGGGGGGCAGAATGATGGTATAGAATATGGTTAGCATATGAATTTCTCAGCATGCTTGTGCCCACAAATATAGATGCTTCCCCAAAGATAGTCACCTGAATGTAGCTAATTACAAATTTGATTTTAGGTTGGACTGGCATTGTAGCCTTTCCAATCAACTGATTTGACAGACATTTTATCAGTTTGTTACACTGCAACCTTAATTTTTGAAGCAGTGCATTTCTAAAAATGGAAATAAGTTCATGTGAACCCAGCATTGTCAGCAAGACTGTATAAATTTGTGGCCTTTAAAAAAACCCAACCCGTTCCCCCACACCCATGCCAGTCATTTCTGTCATAAGAAGAAGAGAAGTGCCATCTTTTGCAAATACAGTGGTACCTCGGTTTATGAACACAATTGGTTCTGGAAGTCTGTTCATAAACTGAAGCGTTCATAAACTGAAGCGAACTTTCCCATTGAAAGTAATGGAAAGTGGATTAATCCGTTCCAGACGGGTCCGCGGAGTACTCAACCTGAAGCGTACTTAACCCGAAGCATGGGTGTAATTGGTTCCGGAAGTCTGTTCATAAATTGAAGCGAACTTTCCCATTGAAAGTGATGGAAAGTGAATTAATCCGATCCAGATGGGTCCGCGGCATTCGTAAACTGAAAATTCGTAAACCGAGGTGTTCATAAACCGAGGTTCCACTGTATTCCCTCTCTGTTCACCTGGAGGCAGTTCTTACCACAAGTGATGAGGCAGATTGCTTTTTGTGTGTCTGCTTTTGCTTGTGTCCTTGTTGCCTTGTAAATATTTCAGAGAATACAGTGGAACCTTGGTTCTCGAGTGCCTTGGTACTTGAACATTTCGGCTCCCGGACGCCGAAAACCCAGACGTAAGTGTTTTTCGACCGTTTTTTCAGAAGCCGAATGTCCGATGCGGTTGTCGGCTAAGGTTTCCGGGTCGTCTGTGCCAATTGGAAGCCGCACCTTGGTTTTTGAACGTTTCGGAAGTCGAATGGACTTCCGGAACGGATTACATACGAGAACCAAGGTACCACTATATATTAGAAATGTTTAGGAAACATGTTCTGCAAAGTACAGTGGTGCCTCGCTTAACGAATGCCCTGCTTAACGAAATTTCTGCTTAACGAAAGGATTTTTCGAGCGGAGGTTGCCTCGCTAGACAAATCCGTTTTACGAAAAATTCATCTAGCGAATCGCGGTTTCCCATAGGAATGCATTGAAATTCAATTAATGCGTTCCTATGGGCAAAAAGAAATTCAAAAAAAAAAAATTCAATGCATTCCTATGGGATTCACTAGACAAATTTTTCGTTATAAGAAAAAACCCGTGGAACGAATTAAATTCGTCTAGCGAGGCACCACTGTATGAGATTACATACTGCCAGGATGGCCATCATAGTGCCTTGTGGCTGTGGACGTTGTTGGACTCCCATCAGCTCCAGCCCGCATTGTCGGGGATGATGGGAGTTGTAGTCCAGCAACATGTGGAGAATATCAGGTTGGTTACCCTTGATTTGCACAGTATTTTTACTTTGGCTTTTACTTCGATATTCTGATTGCTCTGAGCACTGATGATTCATTTCTGCTGTGTGTTTGCCTTCTTGAGAAATCCTCCTTTTCTGCCGGAAGCCTTGTGACTGACTAGAACTTTTCTTCTTTTCAACAGGCAGGTCCATGAGGTCCAATCATACATGGGCCGCCTCGAGACATCAGACAAGCAGTCAGTCCACTGTGAGTAATTAATGGAAGAGGATAACCTCACTGTTGGCTTGGCCAGTGCTCCCTGACCTGTGTTTCCAATATGTGCCCAAGTGGAACCATTAATATGTTTTGACCTTTAGGTGGTGCAATGGGTCTGTGCATATGGCTGTTAGCCAGAAGGTGGGAAGTTCAAGCCCACCCAGGGACAGCTGTGGGCAGGATTCCTGCATTGCAGGGGTTTGAAATAGATGACCCTCTGGGTCCCTTCAGACTTACAAGTCTCTGATTCCATTTTGCTGTACTGAGTGAAGGGTAGGATATGGGGAAAGCCATGGATGGTAGAGTTTTTATATTCTCATTAGCCCAGTGGTGTAAATTGCCTTCTCCACCTAGCTCCATGATGGGTGGTGCTAGGAACATGAGCACCTTCCGCTTTCTCTGGTAGAAATCTCCCATTTCACACAGCGTGGGCAGGGCAAGGCTTAACTAGCAAAGACTGGCAAGAAGGTATTGTGCTGGTTAAAACAGCGAGTGGCCACCTAGCCCTGATGTTTCTTACCTCCCCCCCCCCATCTCCTCTTTCAGTGGTGGAGAACGAAATCCAGGCGCGAATAGACAGGATCTTCAGCAACTTGGAACGGTTGGAAATCTTTTGTAACAAGGAGCCTCCTAGCAAGCGGCAGAATGCCAAGCTGTGAGTTACCTTAAACTACTTCTTGTGTCTTGGGACATATATTAGTGCAGCCTTCTGACCTGTCCTTGGGGCAAGTTGTGGTTGGGGTTGTTGTTATGGTACTGCATTGCTTGCTGCCTTCCATATGGGAGAGAAGGTGCAGGGCAATAAATTCATTATTATGAACAGATCAGGCTACGTGGCAGGCTTTTCTCTTTCTTGTGCCGGTGAATGTTTTCTTAATTGCACTGATTTCCAAAAGAACTTGAAGGCAGCTTACAATCGAGCTCTTAAGAAACCTGCTGATACAGGAAGCCTTTTGGGTGGTATGGGAAAGAGACTTGGGGGTCATAATTGCAGATCATAAGTGGCACAACACAGCCCTACAAACAATCTCTGCTCGTCTTCAAGAGGCTTCGCTTAAAATGATATTTCGCTGGCACTGGACTTGCCTAGCCAAAATAAACACTAGCATCTCTCATCTGTTCTGGAAAGGCTGCAGAGTGATAGGTTCATGTTTTCATGCTTGGTGGAGTTGCATGATAGCATGCTCCTTTTAGGAAAAGGTGTTTCACATGATTTCCAAAATTGCACAGCGATCCCTTCCACCCGATTCAGCTCTTGCCTTATTCTCATTAGACTCAAATGTAAACAATAGCCTTAAATGCAGAGATTTAGTGTGTGCTTTTTTCTATTATCAGAAGCCCGATTCACAATAGCCTGATATTGGAAACAACCCATAGAAATCCCCATTGAAATCTGGGTAAATAATATTTGGAATAACGTAGCTCTGAGTCTATCGTAATGCCTCACTCGCCACAGAAGGGTAATTAAAGGCACTTCAAAGACAGACACTTTTGGCAAGACTTGGCTTCCTTTCTTTTCCTTTATAAATAAGACAGAATATACTTTTATTCCACCCACAGTGCAAGAATCTCTGTGGAGACTATACTTGAATTCATAATGCATTAATAAATGTACAGTCGTACCTTGGATCCCAAACGCCTTGGTACTCCTGAACGCTGCAAACCCGGAAGTGAGTGTTCTGGTTTGCAAAGGTTCTTTGGATCCCGAACGTCTGACAGGGCTTCCACGGCTTCCGATTGGCTGCAGGAGCTTCCTGCAGCCAATCAAAAACCGTGCTTTGGTTTCTGAATGTTTTGGAAGTCGAACGGACCTCTGGAACAGATTCCGTTCGACTTCCAAGGTACGACTATATTGCTTGTGTACTGCACATGAAACTTAATAAGAATCTACCACCAGACAAGTTACTGTAGCTAGACGTTGTTCTTGTATTTATATGAAAATCAAAGCTCATGGCTTTCTTCCTCCTTTCCGTGACTTATCGTTCTCAGACGAGTCGACCAGCTGAAATACGACATCCAGCACCTGCAGACGGCGTTGAGGAACTTCCAGCACCGGCGTTACGCACGGGAGCAGCAAGAGAGGCAGCGGGAGGAGCTTCTGGCCCGAACATTCACCACTAACGTATGTCCTCCCGTAAAACCAGTGGATTTGTGCTAATATTCGCCTCCCTCCCATGTCCCAATGTTCTATCTAACAGCTGTCGTTCTCAAATGGGGTCTTTTTGGGTGGGAAGAAATCATGGGGTTTAGCACTAAGAAGATCAGTAACGATTCCCAAACTCACACGAGGCAACTTTCCCGCCACTGCCAATCTTCTCCTGTAATACATGGGGAGTTTTCTTAGTCTTTGAGGACACATGGAGCGGCAGCTCAACCCATCGGTGGTCCTCGGAATGCACAGGGATTTTGTAGCAGTCAGACCTATGTGGGAAAATGTAAGGACCGAATATTTGAACTTCACTGCTGTAGAATAATGCCAATTCTTTTTTAAAAACAAAAACATGGGCTTTTGTTGACACCCTTGTCCTTCTGGGTTCAGAGTGCCAAGGAAAGATAACCAAGATGCTTCCCTTCCCTCCTCCCCCTTTGCAGGATTCTGACACCACCATTCCGATCGATGAAACCTTGCAGCATAACGAGTCCCTCCAAAATGCTCACCGTGGCATGGACGATCTCATTGGCAGTGGGACCAGCATTCTGCAGGGCCTGAGGGATCAGAGAGTCACATTAAAGGTGGGCCTAGGATGGGACCTTCAGCTTTATATATATATATATATATATATATATATATATATATATATATATATATACATACATACATACATACATACATACATAGTATATGGGGAGTAGGTACCCACTTTTTCTTCTCCCCCCTCTTTTAATTCTGATAACTTCCCAAAATTCTGAAAAGTAAAACTCAAAAGCAGGGTCTCTTCATTCTCGCCCTCTATGTCTCTTCTCCAGCCTCTCCTCGGTCATCCTGTCACTCCTCTGTTTTTCAAAGCCCAGCTTCTGCCCCTTTTGAACCCGCCACTCGAGGCTTTCGGATACACCCAAATTCCACATTTTCCGAACGTAGCATTAATTCAGCCTGTCGGGGTTGCTTGTAGCTTTGTTGTGCACTGCTGCAAATTTGGACAGAGTTTTGCAAATTTGCTCCTGGATAAGAAGCTCTGAGTATCTGTCCAGGGATGGGGCAAACTGGGGGTGGGGTGGGGAAAATATTTTTGCATGCAGGGGGTCCCAGGTTCAGACCTTGGCTCTACCTGTTAAAAGGATCTGCCTGAGACCATGGGGAGAGCAGACAACAAAAGGCTAAGATGGATAATTCCTCTGTTCCTGGTATAAGGCAGCTTCTCGTGAATTAAAAGAGAACCTGAAGGTTGCCTATCCTACCCAAAACCTGTCGTGAATTAGGATCCTCCATGCCAGCGGTTCCTAAAAAGAGCGAGGCGATGTGCATATGAGGTTTTCCCCACCTTCCCGTTTCTCATTGGCCCACCGTTCCTTCACTCCACTGTTTGCCCTCCTCCTAGCTACTGCTGGCGCTGGTCTCCTTCCACCCTTCGACCAGTCATTCTGCCTCCTTGCATCTCCATCACTTTCTACCCTCAGGGTCTTCTTCCCATCTCTCTGCCCTGTTCTCTGAGCACCCCACTATCAATGGCACGCAGCTTCTGGGGTCCCTAAGCCACGCCGGGTGCTATTGTCTCCCCAGCCGCCACTCCCTGCTGTGCAGAGGTTAAGAGCTCAAGTGTCCTTGGTAGCCGCTGACGTAAATGCCATTTCCGAACCCCGTGCCTGTTTTTTATTCCAACCCCAGCCCTTTTCCTCTGGAAGAAGCAGGCTGGGTGTGGTAGGCTCGAGCCACCGGGCAACCCCTGAGATTCCTGCCAAGCTAGAGAAACCGCTTCCCTGTGCTGCCCTGGCCCCGCTTGGAACGCAGCTGTCCAAACACCCACTCCAGCAGTCTCTCGCCTCTTAAGGCGTTACAGGATGTGACCTTGCGGGCTTGAATGTTCATTTTGGAGTGATGTCATCCTGGAAATGAACTGTAGCCTTTTAGCATCCCGTTGGTAATCACATCGGATCAGATGAGCATGTAGACATGGGTCTCCCTAGATGGAAGCTCACAGGCTGAATATTTCCAGAGGGAAATGTGAAAGGCTCCTTTTCAGAATTCTGGGGTGAGAATTCTCATTCTTTGTGTAGCTGCATCTCAGTAGGCAGCACGGAGGTATCACAGCTGTAGCATTTCTTCTCTCTCCTCTCACTGTTGCCCTACACAACAAACACGCCTTTGCCGCTGTTCTTGGAGCCACTCCTGATTTTCCCATCACACCAATTGTGGCACTGCTCCAGGACAGATTCCCTGTGGAAAAGGAAGCATCAGGATTACATGACTGCAGCATAATTCTGGCTTCCTAAGGGAGGACCTCAGTGAAGTGAAAGCCTTCACCAAACACAATTTTAAAAGTGAAATACAGAGGTACCTCGGAATTCGAACAGCTCCGTTCTCGAATGTTTTGGTTCTCGAATGCCAAAAACCCCGGAAGTAAATGCTTCCGTTTTCGAATGTTTTTCAGAACCTGAACATGCGACGCGGCTTCAGCTGAGTGCAAGGAGCTCTTGCAACCAATGGGTTTTCGAACGTTTTGGAAGCCGAATGGGCTTCCGGAAAAGGTTACATTCAAGAACCGAGGTACCACTGTATATGGAATTTGGCCACCAAGTTTTCTTTCTTTTAAAAAAGGCATTATCCACTGCGGCGTATTGTTCCATATCCCCCTGGCCTACCCGTGATTTCTGACTCCTGATGAAGGGAGGGGCCGTATACCTTTATTTGTTTGTTACTGTGCTGATTCTGATTGGTGGAAGGCTGGTCCTCCTCCTGCTTCCTGGTCCTATCGGAGCACAGGTAAAACCTGCATGGAAAAGCAGATGGGTGATAGCCATGGGACAGGTTGTGCTTTCCTGATGAGAGCTGTGCCTCTCTAGCACTGACCTTCCAGCATATGGGCATGACCCACAACCCTGTTGCTACCCAGCCTAAGATGCTTTGTGTGAGCACTGGTACTGCCATTTTTTTAAAAAAACAACAACCAGTATGTCCATTTGTCTAAAACAGAGTGTCACCGGAAAGGAAACTGCTAAATCAAACAGAGGGTTCCACATTTCCCCTTCCCCCCCCCCAAAAAAAAAATTAAGTGTTGAAAGTATTGAGCAGCCGCATGGTTTTGGGATGGCATGCTAAACCTAACCAGATTCTGACAACAGAAGATCAGCAGGGGAATATGGAGGCGGAGGAAAGGAGATGGGAAGGTGGAGTGGGCCCTGCAATTCAGAGGGATTGTAGAAAGCAAGTCCTTGTTCTGTAAAAGCTCATTCTGCTTGGATGGCCACTTGTCATGGATGCTTTAGCTGAGATTCCTGCATTGCAGGAGGTTGGACTAGATTACCGTGTGGGGCCCTTCCAACTCTACAATTCTGTGATTCTCAGTAAACAACATCTGACACTGGAGGATGCCGAAGCCATTCAGAGAGTCTGCCTGTTTGTTTCCCTAACGTTGCCACTTCTCTCTCTTGCTCTCTCTCTCTCACCTTCAGGGCACCCAGAAGAAAATCCTGGATGTTGCAAACATGCTCGGCTTATCCAACACAGTCATGCGCCTCATTGAGAAACGTGCCTTTCAGGATAAGTACTTCATGATCGGAGGCATGATCGTGACCTGCGTGCTCATGTTCCTCATGGTGCAGTACCTGACGTGAGCGGCGAGAGAACTTCCCAGCGGACTGTGATGGACTGACTGCCTTTCTTCATAGACTCCCAGCGTAACGGCGAACCTCCTGCCTCCCGGACTGGTCACGTTCTCTCCTTACGGCATCGTGAGATGGCTCAGATTTAGCATACGTGGACTCAGGCGCTTGGTGCTGAAGGGGTGCTTACAAAGCCACACGGCGCCGAGATGCAGTGTAATTCTTCAGCCAGGTGGTTGGCTGTCTGTCTGTGCCCCACACAGGTTTAGCAGACATTGGCATGCGGTTGTCATGCACTGCTCACATGAGCGGTGCACATTCATGTGGTCACAGAACCCCCGTGCAATCGTGACGGAATCTATGAGAAAACTCCCAACGACTGGGCAGTCCGTGGAACTGCAGACCCTCTTGGTATTCTTATGAACCAGGTTACATATGTGAACGTTGTGGTCAGCTGAGCGGTTTTGATTTATTTTACCTTAATATAGTCCTAGGAGGCAAGGAGAGTATTTTCCTGCCATGGCTGAAACAAGTCGAAATCTTCATGGGCCAAAAAGATCTTCTTTTTCGGAAGCCGTGTGCCTGCCTCTTATTTAGAATAAGCAGATCACGAAGGCTAGACAGCAAGGTAACTAATTTTTGAACAATAGTAAAATATTCAGGGTAATGGTTGGCCGCAGTCACCCTGCGGAAGCTAGCTCTTGGTGCAAAAGTTTTGGGGCAGAACTGCCGGCTCAGTATGTAAGTTTCTACAGGGACATCCTGGCTGCCATTGGAAGTATAATATATTTGCAAAGATACTTGCAAAAGGCACTTATAAAAAAAGGTTTTATCACAATGGGGGCCACTGGGTCACTGCACAAATAATAGACTGTAGCAAGCACCCTGCACAACAGCAAAGGATATGAGATCCTCAGTTTTTAATTTTAAAAGTTTCTAGTCTTCATGGGTACAAGTGGAGGCTTACAAAGATGAAACCTGGCTTTAATGACTCTCGAGATTACAATGGCAATGCCATAAATTCCGTTGAACACGATTGACTGACTCACAGGCAAATGCATATAGCGCTGCATTGTAACCTGCCCCCATCTCAAAATATCTCATTTTATTTTTATTAAATTTACATACCACCCTATACCCAGGGGTCTCAGGGCAGTTCACAGAATAAAATCAAGATATAAAACCACAAAATACATCAGAAACAAAAACAACAACCCAATAGCTGCCCCCCCCAAAAAAACACATTTTAAAAGGGCATAGGATGAAAACCAGATCAACCAAAGGCCCGGTTAAAAAGGAACGTTTCTCATGAATCCTTTTGTTTGTGCAACAGGAAAAGGCAAAACCCGGAAGCTGGGCAGTAGTACCCTCTCTGCTTATATGTAGCTAGAGATAAACACGCAGAGATGTTACCCCTCGATGCAGCCAGGAAAGCAGGCTCTGTAAACTGCAGGAGACCTGAGGAAGGCTGTGCCATGTGCTCAGGTTTGAGGACACACACACACACACACCCCGAACAGTTGGCACGTTCTCTTCTGGTTGCAGATCCCCATACTTGCAGGCTGTGCTGCACATCCCCACTTAATCGCTGTGTTATCAGGGGTTGCAGCGTGGAGCGTTTTCCACCCCTGCCCAAACGCATTAGCACAAGAGCCGCTTTTTGCCTTGCGCTGAAATACACATTGTAGTGTCACGTAGGAGTCGCTATCTGGGCCCCGTTCCTTTATAATTCCGTATTTGATTCTTGCTCCATTCAAACTGATATCAACAGTGTTTGATTTGGTTCAAGCAGATTAAAAACGGCTCCAAAATAGCCAGGGTAAACATTCAACTTAGCTGCGGTTTCTTCACTCTACTCCCCCCCCCCCCCGGGCGTTCCTTGCCTACCCTTTTCCTCTTCAAACTGAAGTGCCTTTCCTTCCCTCTTTGGAAAATTGGGTGCTGTGTTTAAGAGGAGATCTATAGTTGAGCAGTTTTCTAGGCATCTGTAGATGTGCTGTTATGTCACTTTTTTTTTCTTTTTAAGGTAGAATTCCCAAGAGAGTTTGTGTATGGGTGTTTTTTGTTTAAATAAGTATTTAACTCTTTAGGTTTCAGGGAAATGCAGGAGGAACATCACGAGAGCAAATGAACAATTAGCACTAAATAATCAGAGTCCAGCAATCTGGCCTTTTCAGCTAGGATGCCAAACTTCCTAAACAAGAAAAGCAGAAGTCTCTCTTATTTGGAAGCACCTGGTTCCATCCATTCCTTCTTCCCCAACCCCTGGATACGTGCAACAGTGTAAAAGTGGCTGTTACAGTGATGTTATAGAGCAGGCATCCCCAAACTGCGGCCCTCCAGATGTTTTGGCCTACAACTCCCATGATCCCTAGCTAAGAGGACCAGTCATCAGGGATGATGGGAATTGTAGTCCAAAACATTTGGAGGGCTGAAGTTTGGGGGTGCCTGTTATAGAGCCATGGTTCCCAATTGGTGGTCCACGGACCCCAGGGGTTTCGCATACCCCCTGAGGGTAAGGGTCCGTGGCACCATTCACATGACAAAAACTACCACAGAGATATCAGCATTTTCAAAAGTAGGTGGTCCATGGCTTGGCTTTTGAAAAACGGGGGATCTACAGTACTTGGATAATTGGGAATCACTGTTCTAGTGTGTTCATGAACATTCACAGCGTTGAGAGTTATAATCCGGAGTGACTTCGTGCAGGTGCATCAAAACATGAGTGGAGCTGAAACCGACAAATGTTACTTAAAAAAAATTTTTTTTTCAAAGCCTTATGATGGGAAAGGAAGTGACTGGACTTCTAATCTGCACCCAGTGGAATTATGTGTGCCTGGAATGGGAACACAAAGTACAGCACCGTAACTCCCCTTTACTCCCCCTTTGCTCTCTTGATCCGCTTAATACAATCCACGGCTATGATGTTCCGTAGGCCCCAAGGTAGAGGTGCTACAGGAAATAGCCCTGCAAAGCACATGGTTACAGTTGGCTCAAGCGAGTGAGCCATTCCCTTCCACACTTCAGGCAATGGCAACCATCCACCCAAGTTGACTCGCAGGCAAGTGGCCAATATGACAGTCTTTCCAGCCAGTTATCCCAAGGAACGTGCTGGAGAGATGCTTCCTTGAGCTGGCGGGACCTGGCGTCTGGCCAGGTTTGAAATTCCAGCATATCCTTTAGTGGGTGTATCTGGTCCTGGCTTGCCCCTAATTATTCTGTAGGTACTGCAGGGATTTCTGGGAGCAAAGAGAAGCGATCCATAGGGCAAGTGGTTAATTATTTCCCTGTTTGGCTCTGTGCCGCCCGCCTTTCACGCTGTTGACGCCATGGAACCAGAGTTTATCGTGTGTAGTTTTAGGTTCAAGGGATTGAGAGCACAAAAGTGGGGGACACCCTTCTCTTTATGCTGGCTAAACACACTTGTGTTGGAGATAAAACTTCCCCGTGTTATCTTGTTTCCTCTTCAATCGACTTGCTGCCGCCGCACCAAAATATGTTTAAGGGCCCTGAAGTCTTTTTGCAAGCAAGGCTCACCCTCTAGTGGTGGTAAATGCGTTCTTCACCTTTTAAAAATGTTCAGGTTTTGCCCTCCCCACTTTCAAAGGAATTTTAAGCAAACAGTGTAGCCCAGGCACCCCCAAACTTCAGCCCTCCAGATGTTTTGGACTACAATTCCCATCTTCCCCAACCACTGGTTCTGTTAGCTAGGGATCATGGGAGTTGTATGTAGGCCAAAACATCTGGAGGGCCACAGTTTGGGGATGCCTGGTGTAGCCCCTATCCCATGGGTAGGCAAACTAAGGCCTGGGGGCCAGATCTGGCCCAATCGCCTTCTAAATTGGCCTGCAGACGGTCCAGGAATCTTGTATTTTTACATGAGTAGCATGTGTCCTTTTATTTAAACTGCATCTCTGGGTTATTTGTGGGGCCTGCCTGATGTTTTTACATGAGTAGAATGTGTACTTTTATTTAAAATTCATCTCTGGATGATTTATGGGGCATAGGAATTCGTCGTCGTCCCCCAAAAATAGTCCGGCCCCCCACAAGATCTGAAGGACAGTGGACCGGCCCCCTGCTGAAAAAGTTTGCTGACCCCTGCCCTATCCTTTAATTCAGTGATCCTCAACCCCCGGGCCACGGACCGGTACCAGTCCGTGGATCAAGTGGTACCGGGCCGCCCAAGGAACATTTAAATACAATTAAATTAAAATTATTAAATCAAAACAATCTAAATAAAATATAAACAATCAACGCCCCCCCCCCCTCAGCGGGCCGCGGTAAAATTATCAAACGTCGACTGGTCCGCGGCGATAAAAAGGTTGGGGAGCACTGCGTTTAATTCATCGGCAAATTATGCAAACTCCAGGCTCCTCTGGTGGTGAGCTGAAAACCTCTTCACCCGGTGACTGGCTTGTGTACTCCAGTACATGTACATGAATAACCTTTTTAAAAAGCTGTTGACAATACAAAATCCCTCCTTCAAAATCAGACAATGTTGGTGCCTTGGGCTGAGACACAGCCTCAGTGTTGTGGGTTGGAAGAGAGGGTTTGCCACACACACAGCCCCCCACTCCTCTCCTGCAACATCGCCCGCTTGAGCCAGGCAGCAGGCACTTGCTTTTGCAAACCAGGAAAGAAGAAAGAGCAGGCCTGCTGGCTATTATGATTGGCTACTAAGCCCAAAGCTCAAAAATGGTGTTTCATCAAACCTTACTGCAGGTCAGACCGCAGGTTGTCTCTGGTACAGAGAGTCCCAGACCCCGTCCAGCTTTTGAGGTCTCTAGCCATAATAAAAAGGAAAAGTAAGACACCTCCCTCCAAAAAAAAAGGTGAAACATAATTTGAACATTTATTTAAAAACGAATGCTCTTGGAGACTTTTTTTCTGTTTCATTGAGGCAAAATCTAGCTTTTGTGCCACTCCGCAGTCCACACTGCACCAAACCACATCTCTCACGTGCTTAAATTTGCCACTCTTAGCTGAGAGAGAGGGTGCCACATTTTGGCTGGCCCAATATGCACAACCCCAAGTTGGGTCTATATCTGAGCACCCCCCTCGGACCTTGAGGCCCAGGTCAAACAGCTCTCCTGCGGCCCCTCCCGATGTAGAAATATTTGGAAGATTGGTAGTAGGAACGGAAGAGATGTCATTACTGTGATGCAGAAGACCAAGGCAGTTTCCTCCTCCTCTTTTTTCTATTATCCTTTAAAGAGTTTCCATGGAAGCTTCAACCAACTACTTTAGCTTTGCATTTTACGAAGCTAACCAGCGGAGGCTGGTCCATTAGGGCATATGGAGCACTTCCCCACCAACCTCTGCCAGCCCACAACCCGCGCTGTCTTGCTTCCTCTCCTTCCTTAGTCTCAGTGTTGCCCTTGCAGAACTCAGCCGGGAAGAGGAAAGGGGCAAAGCTGGAATGAGCCTGCTCTGCCTGCCTGTGGCTCTGGCGCCACCTACTGTTGGGCTCCCTGGCTTCTTGCCAGTGCCAATGGACAAAAGCCACCATTGCTAACAACTGTTCACTGCAGAATGCGGTGTGTTTTGACTGGTGAGTCTCCAACTGAGGGCAAAGGATTGGGGCAGATCAATCCCTTTCTTGCATTTATGATTTGAGAGAGTTGCATCAGGGGTGACCTGGCAGGAGATCATCGGGTATAAAATGTAGCTGCACCTGTAAGCAGAGTTACCACTTTCCCTTGGTGTCGCCTCATAGCTTGGGGCATCCCTGGGGCTGACAATGTCAAAGAGCAGCTCTCCCTCCCTTCCTCCCCGTCCCCAGATTAAAGGAAATTGGCCCCACGTCTTTCTTCACTGGAAAGGCCTTGGGATGGGTGGATTAAATCGTTCAAAGCCAGGTGCGTTTAAAACAACTTTAAAAAATTCCTTCCAGTAGCACCTTAAGAGACCAACTAAGTTTGCCATTGGTATGAGCTTTCGTGTGCATGCACACTTTTTCAGATACTGTACCTGTATCTGAAGAAGTGTGCATGTGCACGAAAGCTCATACCAATGGCAAACTTAGTTGGTCTCTAAGGTGCTACTGGAAGGAATTTCTAAATTTTGTTTCGACTACGTCAGACCAACACGGCTACCTACCTGTAAAACAAACAACAGTTTATAGTAAAGATTTTCTTGTGCCACAAAACAAACAAACGGAAAAGTGCATCTTTCGTCTCTGCTTTCAGCTTATAGAGTCATTTCCCCCAGTTCATTTTCATGGAGTGAGAAACACTTTTGTCGAATTACTGTGTCGTGAAATGATGCATGTCTAAAAAGTGTGTCACCAACACGAAAAGTTTGGAAAGCTGTGCATTAGGGGGTCAAGAGCTTGGTTGGTTGCGGTGTGGCTTTTGTGTGTGTGGGGGGGGGGGTAGGTTGACTCTCAAGTTCTAAGTGGAATGTGTATACAGTGGTACCTTGGTACTTGAACACCTTGGCTCCTGAACAAATCGGATCCCGAACGCCACAAACCCGGAAGTAAGTGTTCTGGTTTGCAAATGTTTTTCAGAATCTGGACGTCCGACGCAGCTTCAGCAGCTTCCTGTTGAGTGCAGGAAGCTCCGGCAGCCAATCAGAAGCCTTGCCATGGTTTTCAAACCATTTCGGGAGTTGAACGGACTCCCAGAAAGCATTAAGTTCAAGAACCAAGGTACGACTGTATTAAAATACACAAGAGTTGTATGGCTGAGAAAAGCAGCCATATTCTAAATGCACATGTGCCATTCAGGACATCCATCCTGGAGTGCAGCTTGTCAAATGAGAAATGGCCTCGAGGGGCCTTGTTTTGTAGGACAACAACGACGATATATTTATACCTTGCCCATCTGGCTGGGTTTCCCTAGCCACCCTGGGCGCCTCCCAACAGAATATTAATAATAATGATAATAAAACGATAAAACATCCAACATTTGAAAAAAAATGGCTTCTCTTAGGACTTTGGTGCATTCAGTTTCTTGAAATGGCTAAAATGTAATCGTCTTGCCGGATCTGACCAATGGGTTCTTTTAGCAGCCAGGCATGTTGGCCGAACAATGAGAATCTCGCATGCGAGATGACTGCTGCTTGCTGTTTGCTCCCAACATATTGTTGCCAGAGGCTGCTGTCTGCGGATATGAAGGTTCTGCATGGGTATTGATAAGCCAGGACAGTTATCAGCATAAACCTGCTCCCTGCGAATTTGTTACGTACGGTTCTGGGATAAGACAGGTTCATTTCCTTGACTTTCCTGAAAAGCCCAGGAGAGGGCAGTAATGTGCTAGTTGTGTTGGCCCATGTTTGCTGCAAGAATATTTAGGAGGAGAGCTAATGAGTCTCCTGCTGCTGTGTTGGCCTCTTTGAGCAAGATTTTGTCCAGGGGTGACTCACAATTGTCATTCCCCGGATTAAGAAAATCCAGGTTTCTTTTTCTTTTTTACAGTTTCCCCATGAGCCCAGCGGGAACGGCTCCCTTGAGAATGAAAGAGAAAAAAGCCAAGTGATCAAACAATTGTCCTGAAATCAATAGTACGTGTGGCTCTTCATATGCCCCTGCCTTATACTGATTGGCGGCCCATGTAGACTTGTGGTGCACAGTCTCGGGCACAAATCAACCCCAGCTCTTCATTCTTTAAAGGAAAATGTTTGGGGTTGAACCTGGGACTTTGTACGAGCAAGGGGTGATATTTTACCACTGAGCTGTGGCTCTTCTATTTCATAAAATCCTAGAGTTGGAAGGGACCCCAGCGGTCATCTAGTCCAACCCCCTGCAAGGCAGGAATCTCAGCTCAAGCACCCATGACAGATGGCCACACAACCTCTGCTTAAAAACCTCCAAGGAAGGAGAGTGCACACCGCCGTTCCACTGCCGAACAGCTCCTACTGGATGACCACCAAGGCTTGTCTGAAACTTACATTTATCTTCAGGCTTGGGAGAGGGCCTCCGGAATTAAATGAGTGGAAAGTGGGGCCCTTTTCAGTGATTGCATCTTGCATCTGAGACGTTTGCTTGGCACCAAGTTTGATGGTACGTCAGCACTGGTTAAAGACTTAAAGAAAAGAAAAAAATCAGGCTTTCCAGCTTATTTCTTTCACAGGTTTTAGCTGAGTGTTCACACTTCCAGAGTTTTTAAGCTACATTTTTTTTTAGTATTCTTAGTTTGATTTTGATATTCGTTGTATTTTAGATGTAAACCATGCTAAGAATGTTAATGGAAGGGAAGGCACACATTCCCCCCCCCCCAAATAAGCAAGTTCTTTAGACTGAGTTTGCCTTGACCTGCTAAGAGAGCTTAGCAGTGTGATTCTGCTGTGAACGTCGCCTCTCCTCTTCCTCAGTAGTGGCAGCCGACATTCCTCACACAGCTTTCCTTGCTGTGAAACCAGAGTCAGGGCAGAGCCTTCAGAGCTGGCTGTGGCTCCTCCTAGGAGGCATATTGCCTTTCTTCAATGCAGTATATCTCTAAGGTTTGCCTACCATCCTCTAGATCAGGCATGTCCAACAGGTAGATCGTGATCTACTGGTAGATCACGGGGTGTTCCTGGTAGATCCTGGTTGATCTCTGCCCCCCCCAGCGATCTCGCAACGATCTTACAAGAAAGAAGATTCCACCTCAACATTAGGAAGAACTTCCTGGCAGTAAGAGCTGTTCGGTAGTGGAATTTGCTACCAAGGAGTCTGGTGGAGCCTCCTTCTTTGGAGGTCTTTAAGCAGAGGCTTGACAGCCATATGTCAAGAATGTTTTGATGGTGTTTCCTGCTTGGCAGGGGGTTGGACTGGATGGCCCTTGTGGTCTCTTCCAACTCTATGATTCTATTATTCTACTAGCTGACCCGGCCACGTGTTGCTGTTAGCCATATGTCAAGAATGCTTTGATGGTGTTTCCTGCTTGGCAGGGGGTTGGACTGGATGGCCCTCTATGTTTCTATGATTCCTTAGAAGAAGCAAAAAAAAAAAAAAAAAAAAAGCAAAACAACAACAACAACAACTTTGACTTTCTAAAAAAGCTCCACAACATTGCCGTTCTCCAAAAAGCTCCACAACATTGGCTTCCTACAAAAGCTAAACAACTCTTGCTTCCCAAGAAAGCTCAAAAACTTTGGGTAGATCACTGCTAGATTCTTTTTATGACAATGGGTAGATAACTGCCAGTTTTTTAATACTGTGAGTAGATCGCAGTCTATTGGGAGTTGGACGTCCCTGCTCTAGATCATTCGATGCTAGGTGGGGTTTTTTGGGTCTATGTGTAAAGTCCTGGTGTTCAGATAGATTTGCTGCAGCTTCCCTTTTAGTGGGTATTGTGAGCACTCCGATCAAAGATGATTGCAAAGGTAGGGCTGTAGAGATCTAGAACGACAGGCAATTAATGTTGGAAATAAATATTGCAACTTGCCAGTGGCCTCTTTTTCTGTGCTAAGGTCCCTCCAAAAAATATTATCTTGGCGAGTCGCAGCAGCAGAGGCAGCTTTTTTGAGTTGCTCCCAGGCCCTAGTGAAGCATGTACCCCTGTCATGGAAAATGATGTGATGTGATTCCCGTCGAACAGACCTCAAAGTCATCTCATCAACGTCACTGTCCTGCCATGGCTGCTGGGACTATAAATTCCAGTCCAATCCCCGGTGTGGAAAGATGGTCCATGAGGGCTGGCTAGCACCCCTCCCCCTCCTCTCTGCCCCCACAGAAAGTTTCTGGAAATCTGGGGTGGGACAGCAGGGTCTTTGTGAGCATTTGCTAGGAACACAGTCAAAGGCTCAGACTCTTCTGGGGAGAGCAAGAGAGGACAAGTGGGGAGAATACATGCTTCAACTTCTCCCTAACATCTCTGGGTGGGGAGTTCCCCTGCTTAAGGTTGCCGGAGAATCTGCTGCCAGTCTGAGCAGGGCAGAATTAAGCTTGAAGAATCTGTGCCCTGACTCGCTATAAGGATGCTGGTTATTTTCTGCCCAACCCCCCAGCCCCAGTAAGCGAAGGGAAATGTGGGGGACATGGTTAGGGGGTTTAAAAGGCCCCTTTTGGTCAATCGAGGGGTATATGACCATTGGCCAGAAAGGTAATTGGTTGTGGGCTGGATTTAGCCCACGGGCCACCAGTAGCCCTAAGCAAATGATGCAAAGCATTTGGGTGGGTATGAAAAAAGGCCAATAAAGGGAAGCTTAACTAGCAATGCAAGGGAATGCGTGGATGGTTGATAATGAACCCTTTTGTCTTGCAAAGATGCCAAGGCAGCTGCTAGCTGGCTCCGATGCAAAACCCCAGACTGGAGGAAGAGCCTGCATCTGACTCATCTAGACAAACTGTAATTAGCAAAGTCCACGGTGGGCTTGGAGCAGCGCCTCCTTCCCTCCCTCCCTCCCCTCTCTCTTCCAGAGCTGCGTGGGCTGCAATCCCGTTGAGAGCGAAGTGGAAGGTGTCTCATTTCAGCACCTGGACAGCTCCCAATTCCCATCTGTTGCTGAGAGCATGCACTTTCGGGACGGAGGTGGAAGCTTTTCCTTTTTAGGGAGCAGGGGGGGGGCAGGGCGGCAGCTGCCCCCCCCATCAAGTAAAACAATAAAAATACTTAACTAGTTGACCAACCATGTCGGTTCTGCCCCCCACCCAACAAAAGTCCTGCCCCCCAAAAATCCTGGCCACACCCATGGGAGCAGACAATATTTTGTCCTTTAAAAAATAAATAAATTGGAGAGGCCTTCGGGAGTTGAGAAGAAAACTCGCACCCGCTTCTTTCCTCATCCCCCCCCCTCTTTCTTTGTGCTGTGTTCCTGGGAGATGCTGGGTTGCTGCAGAACCCTTATCACGGCTCCCTGGATGAGAAGGGCAAGCATTCCTGAAAGACAAGACTAGCACACTGCTAGTTGAGTACACATCTTTCACTGCGTTGCACAGTCTCAGGCAGCTGTCTTAAGGTGTTGCGAAAGGGCGGCAATTGGTTATTTAGGAACATAGGACCCACCCCTGCTCCCTCTAGCTCTGAATTTTCTATGCAGACACGCAGCTGCTGTCCAGGGTTTGAGACAGGAGACGTTCCCAGCCCTAACCTGGAGGTGCCAGGGACTGAATCATAGAACCATGGAGTTGGAACAGACCCCAAGGGTCATCTAGTCCAACCCTTTGCAATGCACCTGGGATCTTCTGCAAGCAAAGGAGATGCCCTACCACTGAGCCACAGCCCTTCCCTCTATTGGAAAGGATGCGAGGATTCTTCCGCAAGAGGGAACAGCATGCCTTTTGAAGCACCTGCAGCCCTCATCCATTCATAACTTGCAGTGGGGGCCACACCCACTGGCCTTGACCCCATGTCCTCTCTCAGTTGCTTGTCCGTTCTTTGATAGCCCCTTGTCAGGGACTGGGCAGAGGGGGGGGGAATGGTGGAGACCGCCTCCTCAGCCTGAACCTGCCAGAGGGAGACAGTATAGATCAGGCATCCCCAAACTGCGGCCCTCCAGATGTTTTGGCCTACAACTCCCATGATCCCTAGCTGACAGGACCAGTGGTCAGGGATGATGGGAATTGTAGTCCAAAACATCTGGAGGGCCGAAGTTTGGTGGTGCCTGGTATAGATTTAGAACAGGGGTTGGCAGACGGTCATAATTCAGAGGCTGCAGAAGGGAGAAGCTGGGAAATATTGGAAGAAGAAGAAGAAGCACCAGGGGAAAGACAGCTGACAGACTCAGTGTCCTTAGAAAGCATGCCAGACCCCTCCTCTCCCAGAACATGGTGGGCATTGAAAGTAGGAGGACAGAAAGCTCAGAGGCAGAAAGCGCAGATCAGCCAACGCAGGGGTGACGTAGAATAGGAGAGACGGAGGGGGTGGGGCTTTACTCAGAGCAACACCATTACTGCAAAAGAGGCACTTTTCAAAGCCTCTCTCTGTGAATATTGAATAAACGACTTGGTAAGAACTCTTCTTGTTTATTTAATTATTGGCTGCCCACTGTGGGAGGGATCAGATTCCCTGAAGCCTGACACCTCTCAACTCTTCCTTTCACATTGCCCATTTCAAGGAACATAGACAGATCCCTTAGACGGAGTCAGACCATTGGTCCACCGACCTTGGTATTGTCTACACTGACTGGCAGTAGCTCTCCAGTGTTTCAGACACGCATTTCTCCCAGCCATGCCGGGAGATGCCAGGAGTTGAACCTGGGACCTTCTGCATGCAAAGGAGATGCTCAGCCACTGAGCTGTGACCCTTCCCCGCACTATTAATGGTTGTATTTTTTCCCCTACTCTCAGAAAGAGCTGTTTGTAGAATGATCTACCTCAGGTGCCAAAAAAACTTGGCCAGCCTTGGGTTCTATGTACCTTGCCTTGTGTGTGCCAAGGATTTGGGTGGTGCTGTGGTCTAAACCACGGGCTTGCCGATCTGAAGGTCAGCAGTTTGAATCCCCGCGATGGGGTGAGCTCCCGTTGCTCTGTCCCAGCTCCTGCCAACCCAAAGGTTCGAAAGCACACCAGTGCAAGTAGATAAATGGGTACCTATTTCTTCTTAGTCTTAATAAATGAAACTGATTTGCAAAAATGATACATGTTAAAATATGAGAGACACTGAACACACCTTTGTAATTCAAGAAACCTTTAATAAAAAAACCATCCAGGGATCCTTTACCTTTTTTTTTATAAAAAAAACCAAGCTAAATGTTATGGGCCATTCCTCCGCATTGCTGCTGAAGAGTAGCGGCCACATCCCCGGTTCACAAAGCATATTACAGATGCAGTGTGTGTTTGTGTGTGTGTGTGTCTGTTTTCCCGGAGAATGTTTCCCAGAATTCTCTACAGTGGCTTTAGTGGTAAACAAGTCCATACGAAGCCGGAATGTTTGAAAGCCACTTCCTACAGGTAAAAGCTTGCATTGAAGGGCTTTATCCGCCTAATTGCTCTGTTCAAGGGCTAATGGTGCTAGCTGCTTCATAAATAATCAAATGTTGGCTAAAAGTGATATGGATTGATTTATGGGCATATTGTGGCTACACGCCTGATTCTTCCCTTTGTGGGCATGGGAGGTGCTTTTGTTTTGTGAGAACTTCCTCTGAGGCACCAGTAAGGCAACCATGGGAAAATAGGATGGTGGCATAAAGTTGATTCAAAGTCTCACTGAGACAGCATCCGTTAAATCTCAGTGCCTATCTGATCATCATATCTGAGGTGGGAAAGAACATTGTCCCCACTTACACATGGCGGATTGGTTAGGGACATGTGGCAAAACTTTCCGTAGGTGAACAGGGCCAGAGGTACCAGCTTTCAAGGGCAATTGGGGGGGGGGGCTGACATTGTGCACAATGTTCCCTCCCTAAGCCGGGCGGAAGTTTCCTGGGCTTTGGGAAGGTTGCCTGGCCTAGAATCATAGAGTTGGAAGAGACCACAAGGGCCACCCAGTCCAACCCCCTGCCAAGCAGGAAACACCATCAAAGCATTCCTGACAGATGGCTGTCAAGCCTCTGCTTAAAGACCTCCAAAGAAGGTGACTCCACCACACTCCTTGGGAGCAAATTCCACTGTTGAACAGCTCTTACTGTCAGGAAGTTCTTCCTAATGTTTAGGTGGAAGCTTCTTACTTGTAGCTTGAATCCATTGCTCCGTGTCCGCTTCTCTGGAGCAGCAGAAAACAACCTTTCACCCTCCTCTATATGACATCCTTTTATATATTTGAACATGGCTATCATATCACCCCTTGACCTTCTCTTCTCCAGGCTAAACATACCCAGCTCCCTAAGCCGTTCCTCATAAGGCATTGTTTCCAGGCCTTTGACCATTTTGGTTGCCCTCTTCTGGACACATTCCAGCTTGTCAGTATCCTTCTTGAACTGTGGTGCCCAGAACTGGACACAGTATTCCAGGTGAGGTCTGACCAGAGCGGAATACAGTGGCCTCTGACAAGATGCCTCCTTCCCGAAGCCTTTGATTCCCAGGCCATCTCTTAAAGCCCCTTTTATGCTGAAAGGTCTTTGCAGCTCTTCAAACGACTGACGCTTATTTGAATTATTTTTAATGGCGCTCCGCGTTTCCCAGCTGTACGTTGCCCTGGCAGCTTGCAGTATGGAAAGAACGAAGGGAAGGAAGGGAAGAAAAAAGATGGCGGACCGCATCTGTGAGGGAGGCGTAATAGCCTCAGGCGATTGAGGCCTTGTGCCTCCCTGTCTACCTCAGAGCGGAGGGAGGAATTCTGCACGGTTACCTAGAAAATTAGCTCGACTGACATTATGCTGCGCATTCCCTCACTTAAAAAACAACCCAATAGCAATAACAAGAGAAAGATGGCAAAGCGCCTTTTCTGAAGCCCTGTTGGTGTCAGCAGAGTGCCTAGGAATCAGGGTGCCTCATTAGGTGGCATTGACAACCCAGGGTGCCTCACCCTTGCTGTGGCTGTGCCTGCCTGCAGTTTTCCCTAATGAGGCCAGCCGTGTCTAGCAATCCTTTGAGGTCTGCTGCCTTGGGCGGGAGGCGCAGGGTGGGGAGCTGCCTTCAGCACCGAGTTTGCAAACGGGAGAGCAGTCAGTCTCTGCCTACCTTTTGATTAGTGCCTTGCGGCAGTGGAGATACCAGGCAGGCACACACAGCATCTCCCTTGTTAGTTTCTCCCTGGCAGGGGAGGGGAAGGCTGACAGGCCTCATTTGTTTCATTCGGCTTTGAAACCCGCACCCAGGCGCGAACAGCGGGGAACAGCATGGGCCCACTTAATTTCTAAGTGGTAGGTGCTCATATTCTGTTTTGCTATCAGTTTTGCTTTGGAATTCCAAGAAAACAGCAGCAGCAGCAACAACAACAACGACGACAGGGGCGTAGCGAGGCGCCGTGACACCCGGGACGGCAAATTGCCATGCATCCGGGGGGGGGGCACGGCGTTGCTACGTAATGACGCATGCGTCGCTACGTAAAGACGCATGTGTGTTACATAACGATGCATGCGTTGTTACGTGGCGGGTATCGCTGCCCCCCGGTGCCTCCAAAGCTGCACACCTCCAGCTACAAAAATCCAGGTAGAAAGCCTGCTCAATGCTGAGCGGGCTTTCTACCTGGAGGCGTGCGTATTTGGAGGCGCAGGGGCGGCGGCGATACCCACGTAACGACGCACGCCAGTGGACTTTTTACCGGGAGGCTGGAGGCTCAGCTTGGGAGTCGCGGGGGGTGGGGGTGCCAAGTGGCACCCCCCAGAGTGGAACCCGGGGTGGACCGCCCCCATCGCCCCCCATTGCAACGCCCCTGGCAACAGACACATTGTTGAAACCAGTGATTAAAATCAGTGAGGTTTTTAGAGGTTCTGTCTGCCATCTTGATTCAATACAAATTCTATGCAAACACAGGCAGAAGCATACTTCTCAATCTTGGGAAGCATCGTGCCGAATTTGGTTACGCTATGTTAAGGGTGAATAAAACAAGTGTGTTTCCAAGCTACGTTGAAGAACATGTAGGCTGTTGTTTTTATTGTACACTGCCCAGAGATCTTACTATTAATGGACAGTTGTTGTTTAGTCATTTAGTCGTGTCCGACTCTTCGTGACTCCATGGACCATAGCACGCCAGGCACTCCTGTCTTCCACTGCCTCCTGCAGTTTGGTCAAACTCATGTTGGTAGCTTCGAGAACACTGTCCAACCACCTCGTCCTCTGTTGTCCCCTTCTCCTAGTGCCCTCAATCTTTCCCAACATCAGGGTCTTTTCCAGGGAGTCTTCTCTTCTCATGAGGTGGCCAAAGTATTGGAGCCTCAGCTTCAGGATCTGTCCTTCCAGTGAGCACTCAGAATGGATAGGTTTGATCTTCTTGCAGTCCATGGGACTCTCAAGAGTCTCCTCCAGCACCATAATTCAAAAGCATCAATTCTTCGGCGATCAGCCTTCTTTATGGTCCAGCTCTCACTTCCATACATCACTACTGGGAAAACCATAGCTTTAACTATACGGACCTTTGTTGGCAAGGTAATGTCTCTGCTTTTTAAGATGCTGTCTAGGTTTGTCATTGCTTTTCTCCCAAGAAGCAGGCGTCTTTTAATTTCATGACTGCTGTCACCATCTGCAGTGATAAAGGAGCCCAAGAAAGTAAAATCTCTCACTGCCTCCATTAATGGGCAGTGTATGCTGTAAATACAAGTATGAACCCAGCCCTGATGCTCAGGGAGTGGGGGGGGGGGTGTTGTCTAAGGCCCACCCCCACAAACCATCCCTCCAAAGAAAACCAAATAATTCTGCAAGGCCAGCCCCCAGACCACTGTGCACTTAGCCAGGCTCCTAGCCGTTAAAGGAGTGTGAACGCTGCCATCAAACAGTGGCGGTATGTTTTTGGTTGAAAGCGGAATGCCTCTCAAATGGCACCAAGCACACTCATAAGTGCGTGTACTCGGTGGACAGCATCGATGACAGTTTTGGCATGTGACAAAAACAGACCTTGTAAAGTTTGGGAAAGCCATATTCTATCCCCCTTTGTAGTGCAGTAGCTTTGGGCAGAAGAGAGGTGTGTGTGATTGTGTGTGATGAGTGTCACAGCCCGGTGGCAGCTTGTGCCGTACACATTTGCTATTCCTTCTGTGAGCTGTCCAATTACTGCAGCTCTCAGAAGCAGAAGTTACATTTAAAATAACACCTGATAGCCAAAGTGGAATTATAAGCACGGCATGCTTGTTATGTAAAAAAGGTCTGTGTTTAACAGCAGCCCGGCATCACCCCAGAGAGGCGGTCAGATCAGAGCTACAAAAGGTCCGCTTGAACACTTTTTCATGATCTGAACCTCTGTTCCTCGTCTTCCCTGCTCTTCCTCCCACCATTTTGGCATTCTCTCCCTCTCCCTCTCCCTCTCTCACTCTCTACACACACACACACACACACACACACACACCAGATATTATGCTGCACTGGACTCCCCACCCAGACCTCCACTCTGCTCTAGTTATTGTGGGGTTGGAGTAGCAGAATGTCACTGTAGGAACAGACTCATTTTCAGAATTTGGAATTGAAACGTGGAGGGCCAGTCGCTACCAAGGTTAGGGGTGGGGCAGTGATTGGATACAGTTTGCCTTTAAAGCCGACTCTTTCTAATCTACCCTTCCTGGAACAATGCGAGAACCAAAACACAGCCATTTTTCAATGTTCGCGCTCATCCAAATTTAGGAATGCACTTCTCCGACCCCAAGCGATGTTTACAAAATTGCATATATTAGGTGAAAGTGTGCCAAAAAACCTGAATATATTAGTGAAAATAGCTTACAGAAATGCATTCAGTTAGGAGAAACTGCAAAAATATGTACAGTACTTTTAGAAACTGTGTATAAGAATGTGTCAATTAGGAGAAAGTCACACTAAAATGCTGAAGTTTTTTTTTTTAACCCAACTTGCTGCAGAAATGTGGAGAACAGAATTGAAGATTGGAAAAATGAGAAATGGGAAAAAACCAAAAGTGGCAGATCTTTCCACCCCAATCAAGATGGATCTCAGGAAGAATCATAACCTCCGAGGAAGGAGAGTCGACCACATCTCATGGGAGTCTGTTCCACTGTCAAACAGCTGTCAGAACGTTCTTCCTGATCTTGAGTCAGAATCTCTCTCTTTTTTTTGCAACTTGAATCCATTGGTTCGAGTCCTAGTCTCCGGAGCAGGAGAAATTGTGTTCACCTGTTGGTTTGTTTTTCTTTCCAGAAACTTGAATGAAGGAAAATGCCAGCCCAGCAGGTGCATTACTTAGGAAACTGAAGCATGACAAAAGATTAATAAAGGATCCGAAAATACAAATTAGATCTGCAGCCCTCTGTGTTTGAGCTGGATTTCCTGTACAATCGCCTTGGCACAAATATGTGATAAAAGTTTGCCAAGTTGCAAAGGAGGACAGTGGATCTCATGAGGCTGGCAAGACGGGGGTTCCCCCCCCCCCGGTAACGCGACAGTCCACACAACTCGAGGGCTAATCTGTTGTCAGAGCGCCGGCAACTGGCAATCTCATGTTCCCCTGATTGAAGTCCACATTTCTGTGAGATGGACTGCTGTGGGGGCTTCAGGTGGAGCTGAATATCTCATAAAACCAGGGCCAAGTGCAAAGCCAGGTTTCATCCGCCTGATTTGGAAGCAGGAGGGGAAAGGCATTTTGTGGCCACTGTTGTTAAACTGTGGGAGCCAGAAACCCATGCAGATCCACGGCAGATCACTTGGAGATCTACCTGTGAGATGCCGATCTGTTTTCTGCCTGCCCCATCACTCCAAAATTCAAGACCCCCCCCCAAAGAAGTACATCTAGTTCCCAGTGGCTGGATTAATTACCTCTTTTCTCGTCCAAGAACATTCACTTCTCTCTTTCCCGCTGCCATATTATTCCAACTCAGAGGGCAGGCTAAGGGCACTTTGGGCTGGCAACATGTAGTATTACTGCATTTGACAGATGTGGTCTTTCCTTACCTTGGCGCAGCAATAAAAATGCTAGCACACTTGCAAAGCTAAGCAGGGGGCGGTGTGGTTTTAAATTGGATGGGAGACCACGTGTTGTGATACTTGCATTGGCTGTTTCCATCATGAGGCTTGTCGCTCATCACTAGGAAATACGCCAGGGGTAGTATTTCAGGAACAATGAATGAATTTGTGAGTGATTCAAAGGGGTCATGAGAGTCATCTAGTCCAGCCCCCTGCAAATGCAGTTATCTTTTTGCCCAGTGTGGGACTCGAATCCGCGACCCTGAGATTGAGAGTCTCACACTCTACCAACTTGAGTTCAAGGTCTACGGTGCTGAACACATTTGCTCAGGTTATAGCCAGCCCAGTCTTGCTCAGAGCAAACCCATTGAAATCCAGCAACATAAATTGGCCATCAGTCTGTCTGTCAGTAGTACTCTTAAGCAAGGCGTGGCCTACAGCCTTTTGTAGTTGAGAGACCAGGTTTTGAATTGGCTTGTTGGCAATCCATGCCTCGAATCTGAATGTTTAGATCTGCAAAATAAATTTTAAAATGTTGCATTTTTTAATCTCTTTCTCTCTTTTGTTTTGAACTAAAAAATCAAGGTACTTGAAAAAACCACTCTGCGTAGCGGAGTCCAGCTTCCATGTTGGGTGGCATGAAAGGCAAAATTGGAAAGGTGGGGTAGAAATGTTTAAAAATAAATAATGAAAGAAAAGACACCCAAGTTCTATCTCATTCCCCTTCAACAGCTGGTTTTTTGGGGTTTTTTTTGGCCAACTAGTTGTATCTTTACAGAGAGAGATCCCATCGGCATCTCTCTCTCCTCTTCCTGTTCAATTGTCTTCTGCTGCTTTTGCATTTTGGCTCATTCTCCGCCACCCCACTCCCACCTTGTCTCTCCTAGACAAGAAAACAAGAACATCATTTCAGGGCCAGGTAGCGGCAGATGGGGCTGACAGAAGGAGAAACATATCTTTGCGCACAAGTATATATTTATATTACACGAGCCGGCACGCAACACCAAATAAGCCCAAACTTGAGACCACAATAACTCCAGCAACTGTATCTATGGCAACGCAAGCTCCCATATAACTCTGGCGAGTCACAGCTAATGAAAACCTTTGGGATGTTAGCTGTTTAATTGTCTCCCTTTATGTTATTGCTTTTTGAGGGTGCTTTTAAAAAAATCATCGGTATTTAAAGAAATGTAGCAAGAGAAGCTATAATTGTAGCTGCCAAAGCCCAAATCCCAACGTGAACCTCAAAGTCAAGGCGGGAGAAGCTGGTGTGTGTGTGTAGGAGGGATGGCTTCATCGAGGGGGGAAATCATTAGAGGGGAGAAAAAGACAATCTTGCAAGTCACTAAACTGGTTTGGCAATGGCACAATTTCACACTTGATCAAACTGGCCCAACCTGGACTCCTTTTACCCAGCATGAAACCTTTATTGTCTCATTTGCCATACATAAAGATTGAGGCTCCCGTCCAACACTGATTCGAGCCCATTGTGTGCGAGAGAGAAAGTGGCAGAAATTATGTCTGTCTGCGGTGCTCATTATGTATGGCATAAAAAGGACTGATTTGGGGGGTAAATTATACAGGGGTCCCTGTTGATTTTATAGTTTTCCAATCAACAAACTGGATTTGGAAAAGTCAGGTGCATGCCCTGTTATTTCCACCTGGTGGGTTCATTTGACATCGTTTCCCTTTATTTTGGTCCATAAAATATGGGCATTCTTTCTTTCCCCCCAAGAGTAAATAATATAGTCATGTTTTTGTTTAGTGAATAATCAAGTCAGGCTTTCTTAAAAACAAATTGCAACGGTTCTATGAATATGATCAGGCTCCAAATATATGTGCATAAACGGATATTCTTAAAATATGAGAGTTACGCTACATATAGCTATTAAAATGTTGAGGTCTAATTACTCGTAACTGTCTTCACGAAGCTGGTTCCTTCCAGACGTCTTGGATTGCAATGTACATCAGCCCCAGCTGATTTATAGCAACGCCAAGTTACTTTTCTTTCTATGGCAACAGCAATTAAGAATGCACTCCCCGAAGGATCGTAAGATCAAACAGGCACCGTCTTAGGTTCTGGAAGCATTTGCTTAAAATAAAAGACACCATTTCATTTTCCATTAGATCAACTCACCAACTTACTTGTGCGGTTTTTTTAAAAAAAATATTTCTTTTATTAAAGATTTCTTAGTTTACAAATATAGTCTCTTTTTTCAAGTTGTGTTTTCTACAGATCAGTTTCATTTGTTGCGAGACATTAGTGTTGCATACATCGTTAGGTTAGGAAGAAAAGAGGCGGAAAGAGGGGGAAGGGGGAATGGTGAGTGGGGTGGGGTGGTAATGCTTCTATTCTTCTACTTAGTGTATGTGTGGGGTTTTTTGTCAGCGTCACTTGTGTGGGTTCTCTTACTATTCGCTTGTTATATTTCCTTGGTGGTGAGAGAGGTTGGGGGTAGCCCAGGGTGTTGGTTGTCTGTCTTTGGTTGGATGTAGTGAGATGTGTGTGTGTGTGTGTGTGTGTGTGTGTGTGTGTGTGTGTTTGGACTTTCCAAGATAATTATGCCTACTCACATCACAAAGAGCTCATAACCCATCTATTCTCAGCAGCCAGAAGCACCATAGCCAGACACTGGAGAGACCTGTCAGGCGTAAGCATGGACCAATGGTATCAAAGAGTATGGGAAATAGCCATGATAGAAAAACTAACCAATAAATTGAAACTGACAAGGGGACAAATAGAAGAAGACGCCTTCACCCCAACATGGTCCCCCTTTATCACATACACAGCCCAACAAGACAACAAGAATCCGCCGACAGCGTATGAATCAATCTGGCTTAACTGACCAACTTACCGTATTTTTCCATGTATAAGACGATATTTTTTCCTTAGAAATAATAGGCAGAAATTCTTAGAATAGGCAGAAATTGTGGGTCATGTTATGGGGAGACAGGCAATTGGTGGCAGCAGCCAGCAGGAGATTGGCAGAGGTGATTTGTCACGTGATTGGTTGCTGCGGCAAGGCCTGCTGACGATTGGCTGTGGCTGTGGCAACTGGGCGGTCGATTTACGTGCAGGTGATGGGTGGTCGCGGCGATGTGTGCGATTTGCAGTGGTGGGCAGGCTGTAGAGCGATTGGCGACGGTGCCCCACCCCCCAAAGCTCAGTAACTCTGGGCAATCTCCCCTCAAAAAAAGCTCAACAACTCTGGGCAACCCCCCCCCCGTCCATTTTTTGTTGCGGTCCAAAAAAATAGAGGTCGTTGTATACATGGGGGGCGGGGTCTTATACACGGAAAAAAACAGCACTTGTTTTGTCCCGCTGGCACATCCAGTCAATATTTGAATGAAATCAACAGCTGTCACCAGAAGTAAGAGCAAGGATGATCAGTGGTGCGGTCATTTTCAGCTCTCCACACCACATTTACCTTCTGTAACTGAATGGTAATGGGTAAACCCATTGAACTTGCTTTGTGAGAGCCCCTTCAGTTAATCATTTTAGTGTGCATTTAGAATTTGTGCTCGTTATGGTACCAGGATGATCCTGCTTTCAGCCCTGTTTGTCCCTCCAAAACTTTCAGAACGGGCCTACTACTTCGTTTCCAATCAGCACATGTCCTGTGACTCCTGTCACTTCCTGCTGAAATCCTGTTATTTTATTTTACCCCACTGTACTGCAACAGTACCCTGCCAGTTAGCAGCGGTAGGCCACATTCACGCCACGTATTAAAAAAAGCTATGATACCACTTTGGAGAAGGAAAACTGATCCTAAACCTCTGCTGCCTTGTGGCTATACCCATTCATTACAGGGAGCAGGTGGCGCTGTGGTCTAAACCACTGAGCCTCTTGGGCTTGCCGATCAGAAGGTTGGCGGTTCGAATCCCCGCGACAGGGTGAGCCCCGTTGCTCTGTCTCAGCTCCTGCCAACTTAGCAGTTCAGAAGCACGCCATTGCAAGTAGATAAATAGGTAGCGCTGTGGTGGGTAGGTAACCCAGGTGGCGCTGTGGGTTAAACCACAGAGTCTAGGGCTTGCTGATCAGAAGGTCGGCAGTTCGAATCCCTGCAACGGGGCGAGCTCCCGTTGCTCGGTCCCAGCTCCTGCCCACTTAGCAGTTCGAAAGCACATCAAAGTGCAAGTAGATAAATAGGGACCGCTCCGGCGGGAAGGTAAATGGTGTTTCCGTGCACTGCTCTGGTTCGCCAGAAGCAGCTTTGTCATGTTGGCCACATGACCTGGAAGTTGTCTGCGGACAAACGCCGGCTCCCTCGGCCTATAGAGCGAGATGAGCGCCGCAACCTCAGAGTCGGACACGACTGGACCTGATGGTCAGGGGCCCCTTTACCTGCGGCGGGTAGGTAAACGGCGTTTCTGTGTGCTCTGGTTTCCATCACGGTGTCCTGTTGTGCCAGAAGCGGTTTAGTCATACTGGCCACATGAGCTGGAAAGCTGTCTGCAGACAAACGCTGGCTCCCTCGGCCTGAAAGCGAGATGAGCACTGCAACCCCAGAGTCGCCTTTGACTGGACTTAACCACCCAGGGGTCCTTTACCTTTACCATACCCATTCATGAAAAAGGCTTCAGGAGAAAACCCCGGGGATGAATCAATACCTGCTGCCTTACAGGACATCTTCGGGGCGGGGGAAGACTTAGAAGTAAGCCCTTCACAAATCCAGAGTGGACTCCTTGAGAAAGGACTCCTTGCACACCTCCTTCCAGCAACTTTGCAGTCAAGCTGGTGCCAAATGTATCGCTCTGTTTCCCTTTGGACCACATCAGCGAGGCCAAGAGGGGGGTCTTGTCATCTGGGCAGCCCAGGACCTCCAGACACACTTCAGATTGTGCCCTGGGAAGATCACTTCGGTGCTGCTCATGCAGTGGTTTGATTCCACCCCCAGAGGCGCACTCCGTTGTCTCTCGAGACAAATGGATTTCAGCAAGTGCTCCACATAGGGCTAAGGATAGAAAGAACCCAATTAAACACATTTTGCACCACGGTAAAGCGAGCTTTGCTTTTGGGGAAGGCAGGACCGATTCCAACACAGGAGGCAGCAGTTACGAAAATTACCGGTCTCTTGCAGCCACAGCCGGCGCTGTGATTCTCCAACAGCTTGACTTTACCCTCAGAGGCGCACTCCATTGTCTCTAGAGACAGGTGGATGCCAACAAAGACACTGTTTTAAACAGCAGTGGCTTCACCCAAAGAATTCTGGGAGCAATAGTTTGTTAAGGGTGCTGAGAGTTAGGAGATTCCTTTTCCCTTCACAGAGCCACAATTCCCAGAGTTCCCTGTGAAGACGGACAGATTGTGAAACCAGTGGCAGCTCTGTGAGGGGAAAAGGGGCCACCAAACAACGTTCAGCACCCTGTTCTCCCAGAAATCCGGGGGGGGGGGCGGGGAGCCACGGCTGTTTAAGCGTGGCATCAGAGGGTTTCAAACGTAATGTTGTGAACGTGGCCACCGTGTGAAAATGTTAGGGAAGCACTGCAGAATAAATCCTCGACTTGTGCACTATTACTGAGTGCATCAACGATATGCTGCAGGAAATACCGGCCCACAAAAACCCCCACATCAGTCTGGAGAAGAAGAGGAGTTTGGATTTGATATCCCGCTTTATCACTACCCGAAGGAGTCTCAAAGCGGCTCACAATCTCCTTCCCCTTCCTCCCCCACAACAGACACCCTGTGAGGTGAGCGGGGCTGAGAGACTTCAAAGAAGTGCGACTAGCCCAAGGTCACCCAGCAGCTGCATGTGGAGGAGCGGAGACGCGAACCCGGTTCCCTAGATTACGAGTCTACCGCTCTTAACCACACCACCACACTGGCCCCAGAGTAAACATGCACAGGAGAGAGCTGATGTTGTGTCCTCTCACACAGGGCTCCCTGTTTCAGCTGTTAACTATTGAACCTGATGATGGAGATTGACTTCACCTGCAGATCTCTGCTTAGGCCATTCCTCCTCCTCCTCCTCTTGCTGCCTTGATTTCCAAGCACCACCACCTGATGATTCCCTCTGTCCCTCATGGAGCTCCTTTGTCTCTTAAGAACCTGCTTCCAGGTAGTACAGAGGCTTTGCTTTCCACCCATCGCTCTTTAGTCCTTGTCTCTGTTCCCCCCCTTTCCTTCCTTTCCCCTGAACCACCATTTTGGAAAGCCAAAGAAGTCAAAAGTCTCCTGGAGTGACTCTCGTTGGCAAGAGTTCTTCGAATCTAGGTAAAGCCTCTTTTGAACCGTTATAGCTGCAAGGGCGGGTGAGGGTTGAACTGTATATTCCAGAGGGCCTGCCAGACACCAGAGTATATTGGCTCTGGGGTGTTTGTGTTTCTCGTCATTATTTCACTTTTAAAATGGTCTCTCTCTCCCCTTATACCCTCAGTTTGGCAGCAGGAGGGGTACCCTCAAAAGAGACTTAACACACATTCTTGACCTCCTATCTTGATTCCATTAGGACAGGGAGACAAGCAGGAGGGTAAAATGGAAACATGGGTGTCTTTAGACACATGCAGAGTGCCTTTTCTGGGAACTAGCAACCAGTACTTGAGTATTGGGAAGAGAGGGATGTCATATAGAGTAAGAGAACAAGAACAACATACTTTTAAAGAAGATAGGAAAATGTTTATTGAATATATTGGGGGGGAATTGTGTACACTTGCAAACGTTGGCAGCATTAAGATAAATTCAACAGCATAAACAAGTTTTGACGGATGTAATAATAATGGAATACTGAATGGTTTAGTTTATGTTATTTAGAATATGCAGGGATTTATGATATGCAAAATGAACCATGGAAGGAGAAGAAGGGAAGTCATTGGCATTTTCAGGTTGTTTAAACGAATATTCTAAATTGTAAAACAGAAAATTTAATAAAAATTATACATGGGGGGAAAAGGGAGTGAGGGGGGGCAAGGCGTAATCTGCAAGTTGAGGGGCCTGTGGGAAATGCATGGGGGCAAAAGAAGAGGCATAGACGAGAGGCCTTGACTGTTAAGGACTAGGAACTTGAAAATGTTGCAAAGAGTGGCAGAACAGCAATTAAGGGATGACTTTAGATAGAGAAATGAAATGGGTTAACTGTCACTGCTTTATCGCCCCTTCCTCCAAGTCCCCTCACAATTGTAGCTTTGCACAGGTGCTGAAAGTAGCTTCTCTTTTTTTGGAAGTTTTCACAATACAGTAAAAGAAACAAATCAATCTACAGGAAGTAAAGAAACGAGATAAAGGAAGAAGGAACAGAAAAAGAAACTACAAGATCCTTCCTCATCTTAACTTTCATCCCCTACAGAGGAAGGTGTCCCCTCCCAGCTCTCACCTGGGCTCTTCCTCCTCTTCTTACAGGCTCTCAAAAGGGGTCCAAAAAGCCCTTTCCCTTCCTCTGTGTGCAGTTCTTACCAAAGTACAAAGAGAGAGAGAGAGAGAGGGAGAGAGAGTGCAATAAGAATAATGATAAACTCCCAAGGGAGATAAAAGTAGAGAGAAAAGAGAGACAAATAAAGACCTCCAGCTATCCACCTGTCAGTTGTGTATACAATTATTTCTTCAAAATAGTCAAATGCTCAATCTACGTTATTCAATTATTCCTCCCCTTGCTGGACATTATTTTCCCAGCCTTCCAGCCGATGCTCTCGGTTTGTTTTCGTTTCTCAATGCAGAAACTCTGAAGATTTTCCAGTTACTGCCTTCACAATTGTAAAACATCCGCTCTTTATTCTTTATCTTCCCCCCCCCAAAAAAACCGTTTTTTGTTTTGTTTTTTTAAGATTATGTATTTGTATATTAATGCATAGCAGTTTGGTTGCTTTAAAACCTTAGTTCGCGCCCCAATCCAGTACCGAAAGTAGCTTTTCAATGGTGTTCCTCTTTCTTAAAACAGAGCAGTTGAATTGGCTTGAAACTGATATTGTCAATAGCAGGCACCCCCAAACTCGGCCCTCCAGCTGTTTTGGGACTACAACTCCCATCATCCCTAGCTAACAGGACCAGTGGTCAGGGATGATGGGAATTGCAGTCCCAAAACAGCTGGAAGGCCGAGATTGGGGGGGGGGGCTGGCCTTGCAGGAAGCATTTGATCATAGGACTGCAGAGCTGGAAGGCACCATGAGGGTGATGAAGCAGGAATGTTTTGGCCAATGTGGGACTCGAACCCATGACCCTGAGATTAAGAGTCTCATGCTCTACCTATTTGGTTGTTTTTCCAGGTGCTCCCCATGATCTTCTGGGCATGGGGAGTCTTGTTGGAGGGGTGTGCTGTTCTGTGAGTGACTCCCCACCCCACTCACCCTCTTCTCCATCTCAGCAGATGAAGCGCGATGGCCTTGTGCAATCCTGAGATGGCCTTGGCCTCCCACCTGAAGCGCAGCAGTCCGGTTCCGGTCCAGGGCGGCCCGTACTCCACTCTCCACTTCTTCCCTCGCACCAACAGGTCTTTCCCTCTGCTGACCCAAGAGGAGCTGACAGAGACTCTGGATGGGTAAGTAGAAAGGTGAAGATAAAGGACCCCTGGACGGTTAAGTCCAGTCAAAGGCGACTATTGGGTTGCGGCGCTCATCTCGCTTTCAGGCCGAGGGAGCCGGCATATGTAGAGACAGCTTTCCGGGTCATGTAGCCAGCATGACTAAACCGCCCATGGCACAACAGGATGGAAACCAGGGCGCGCAGAAACACTGTTTACCTTCCTGCCACAGTGGTACCTATTTATCTACTTGCACTGGCGTGCTTTCTAACTGCTACGTTGGCAGGAGCTGGGACAGAGAAACGGGAGCTCACTCCGTCGCAGGGATTCAAACTGCCAACCTTCTGATCGGCAAGCCCAAGAGGCTCAGTGGTTTGGACCACAGCGCCACCTGCGTCCATCGCAAGTTAACTTCCCCAATGGCCCTCCTTTGGACATACTGCTCCTTGAGGCTGCCTTGAAACCTTCCCCTTCTCTTATCCCAGTTGCGAGCAAGTGGACAGGCTGTTGCTCTAGCTGCCATGATCCCAGTGGTGTGCCCTCTCAACCTGGGGCCCCAGAGCTTGTCAAACTACATCTCCCATCATCCCAGACCACTGGTCCTGCTAGCTAGGGATGATGAGAGTTGTAGTCCAGCCACCTTGGGGGACCCAAGGTTGAGAAAGCCTGTTCTAGGCTGAGGGGGAAATCCATGGCCTTCTTTCAAAGGGTCTAGACCAGGCACCCCCAAACTCGGCCCTCCAGCTATTTTTGGGACTACAACTCCCATCATCCCTAGCTAACAGGACCAGTGGTCAGGGATGATGGGAATTGTAGTCCCAAAACAGCTGGAGGGCCAAGTTTGGGGGTGCCTGGTAGACCAGTGTTTCCCAAACCCAGCTGGTTTTGGACTACAATTCCCATCATCCCTGACCATTGATCTTGTAAGCTAGGCATGATGGGAGTTGTAGTCCAAAAAACAGTTGGAGACCCAAGTTTGGGAAACTTTGGTGTAGGGAATAAGCCAGGCATCTCCAAACTCTGCCCTCCAGCCGTTTTGGGACTACAAATCCCATCATCCCTAGCTAACAGGACGAGTGGTCAGGGACGATGGGAACTGTAGTCCCAAAACATCTGGAGGGCTGAGTTTGGGGGTGCCTGGAATAAGCCCTGCTCAAAGCAGAAAAATCTCTTACAAGAGCTCAGAGGGTCTGGTGGCTCTAGAACAGGCACCTCCAAACTTCGGCCCTCCAGATGTTTTGGACTACAATTCCCATCATCCCTGACCACTGGTCCTGCTAGCTAGGGATCATGGGAGTTGTAGGCCAAAACATCTGGAAGGCCGCAGTTTGGGGATGCCTGCTCTAGAACGATCATGAAACTGTCGAGAAAGCTTACAACAGTTGGAGTTGTTGCTTTTCATCTAGAATTTGCAGGGCAACCCATATTTGGGAAATTGTGTACAGTGCTAGTCGCTGTATCTCAAAGATGTAGTGTGTGTGTGTGTGTGTGTGTGGAGGGGAAAGAGTGGCGTACTTCAGGCTTTAAAATTTCAGCGGTGCAGTGTAAGATGCCAAAATCCCCCCCCCCCCCGGTGGACTCTCGCCTTCCATTGTTCATCGTTGTTGCAGCTTGCTCTTTGCGTGGTGCCTGGTGAGGGTGAACCAGTTGCCCCCCCCCAAATCTGCCTCTGATGGGAACCCAGCCTGAGGAGCACAGGAGCCAGCTCCTTGGAGCCAAGGTCCCTTTGGCCCCCCCAATAAAGTATTTGAGGGAGCTGGCCCCCTCCCCCAAGTTGGTGATTGTTGCCGTTCAAATGGTATGTGTGTGCCACTTCTTGTGATCAGTTATGTGGGGTGGGGCTTTCCTCAGCCATCCCCGCCCCCCGCCTCCCAATATCCAATGTGGCACCTTTGAATTTCAGTGGCTTACTCCTATTGAGTAGACCTAGTACAGTGGTCCCTCGACTTATGAATTACTCGACATCTGTAGGTTTCGACTTACGAACGGGACAAATGGCCGCACACTTACAATTTTTTCTACATCCGAATGGCAATCGTTGGCGGCTTTAAATGCGGTTTCTTCGACTTACGAATTTTTACATGTGGTTTTTTTTCGACTTACGATTTTTTTTGAATATTTTCTTTCCTATGGGAAACCGCGTTTCGGCTTCCGAACTTTTCGACCTACGGATTTTGGGAATCAGTGTATAATGAGCTAAAAAAAATATTGAGATATATTTTCCCAAAAAAGCCAGAGGCCTTTCTATTGGGGCTAGTAGATAAATTTTTTTAAAAGTGGATCAAAGATTCTTTATGTACGCCACGGTGGCCGCTAGAATATTAATCACCCAGAAATGGAAAACACAGGAGATTCCTTCATTAACAGAGTGACAAACGAAGGTACTAGAGTATATGGAAATGGCCAAATTAACCCATAGAGTCCGGGACCAGGACGATGAGAAATTTCGGATAGAGTGGAGTAAATTTATTGATTATGCTAAGGATAATTACCGTATAAGGGAATGAAATCGCTAGCGGTAATGACATAACTCCTATATCGCTGAGATTGTAATTAATTTAGATAATACAAGAGAGGATTGAAATAATTTACCATTTGGTGGGAGGAGGGAAGTCGCAATGTATTGGATTTATGTTGTATAGATGCATTATTGCATTGTTGCTTAATTGAATAAAAATTTATTGGTCAAAAAACAACAACACGAATGTGCATTCAGAACGGATTAACTTTGTAAGTCGGGGGACCACTGTAGGTGGGAACTCTTTTGCAGGCCTCACGGAGAAAGCATCCAGCATTCTGTTTGTATAGTGGTGTATAGTGCCAGGAAACCGGGAATTATCTTCACATGTGGTGGGGGTGAAAATATGTACAATTTTTCTGGCAAAGGGTACTTAAGAAGATCACAGAAGTCACTGGGTTAAAAGCTGACCGAAAGTCCAGAGGTAGCTTTATTATCAATTTACAATGGGGTGGAAGGTTTGCAGGCTGTGAAGGACTGGCTCACAAATTTATTGACAGCTGCACGCATTATTATAGCGAGGAAGTGGAAGAAGCAAGCAGAATATAAAACGGAAGAATGTTTATAAAGTGGTATGGGATTATAGCTATTAATGATAAATTAACATGTGCCATTAAGGTAAGGAAGAACTTCCTGACGGTAAGAGCTGTTCGGCAGTGGAACTTGCTGCCAAGAAGTGTGGTGGAGTCTCCTTCTTTGGAGGTCTTTAAGCGGAAGCTTGACAGCCATATGTCAAGAATGCTTTGATGGTGTTTCCTGCTCGGCAGGGGGTTGGACTGGATGGCCCTTGTGGTCTCTTCCAACTCTATGATAAGACGGGGAATACTCAGGAGAAACGATTTTGAGGAGATATGGAAGGTGTTTGTAGAATTTGTACTGTTAAAACGGCAAGGGGTCAAATCATCGCAAGAGGCGTTGAAATTTTGGGAGGTTGGATAGGTACAATGGAATGGCCTCGAGGGTGTGTGTGTGTGTGCACATTTTATTATTGTTTATTATTATTACTTTGTCAAAATAAAATAATATTAATAATAAAAGAGAACAAATACCCCCCCCCCAAAAAACCCAAAAGAACGCTGGACATTGGCCTTTGGTCTGATCTGCCAGGTATCTTCTGCTCTTACGACTGAAGCGATGTGAATCTGCTCACGCTTTTGACCGGCTGGCAGTAATTCTGTGTGTGCTTCCGCCCCCTCCTTTCGCTCTCCTCCTGCTAGCAGCCCCTACGACCTGAGCGACCTCCTTGGCCTGGACCTGTTTGAGAGCAGCCACTGCCCCACGCCCGACTTGCAGCTGATCAGGAGAATCGTCTCGCAGGTGGAGTTCTACCTCTCTGACGAGAACCTGTCGAAGGACGCCTTCCTCCTGAAGCACGTGCAGAAGAACAGGTTGGGCTTCGTCAGCATCAAGCTGCTGACGTCTTTCAAAAAGGTAGGGCAGAGGCACCGTGAAAGCGTTTGTGGTGGCGCCCGCCTCCCCTTCCCAAAGGAGCGGCATGCGGTTTTTAAAATATATAATATTTTTTATTTATTTTCCATTTTATAATACAGTGGTACCTCGCTAGACGAACGCCTCGCGCAATGAAAACATCGCAAGACGAAAACGTTTTGCGATTATTATTTTTGGCAGACTCACAAGACGATGTTTTCTATGGCCGTGCCATAGAAAACTTCGCAAGACGAAACAGGGCAGGGGCGCCGCGAGGAGGAGAAAGTCCAGGGATGGCCCCTCAAGGAGATCGAGCCTCCTCTGGGGAGGCCGCCCGCGTCGTGCTTCCGCCAACGCCCGGCTTCCGCAGTGACATGGCAATTGGCGGCGCCGCACCAAAACGGCCGCCGGCAGCCGAGGCCCCCCCCCTTCTCACCTTAAGCTGCCGTGCAGAACCCTGAGGGAGTGGAGCCCCTGGGTGCACGCGTGAACGGGAGAGACCAACCAGACAGACAGACAGACAGACAGCCTGCCTACCTGCGTGCGAACGGGCTGTCTGTCTGGTTGGGCGCGAGGGTCCGGCTGCTGGGGAAGGAGGGAGGGAGCCTCTCCCTGGCCCCCCTCCTCCTTCGCCCTCCCCAGAGCCTTAAAACTTCCGGAGCGGCCGTGGCGCTTGGGGGCAATGTGGCTGCTGTGGCTGCTCCTGGGCTCGGCGGGTGAGTCGCGGTTTGTGAGCGCTGGATTGCGCCTTAAGCTGCTTTGCTATGGCGCCATTTCATTGAAAGGAGAGCTCTTTTTTTTGCCCATAGGAACGCATTAATTTAATTTCAATGCATTCCTATGGGAAACTGTGCTTCGCATGACGAAATTTTCGCAAGACGAAATGACTCGTGGTACGAATTAATTTTGTCTTGCGAGGTTACCGCTGTATTTAAACACATCTTCATTATCCACTTTACTTCTTTTGCTCATATGAGCCTGTCGACTTCCCTCCCTCCTGCCTCAAGGTTTTCAAAATTCATTTGTATATCATAGCATTTATACGCTTTCCATTTTATGTTTCACTCATTCAGAATATCGCAATTCTTAAATAAAAGGGCAGTGACAGTTATCAGTACAGGTCATCTTACAACCCTGCTAGTGTTGTTAGTTGCTTACAATGGTCCTTCAAGTATTGTATA
This sequence comes from Zootoca vivipara, assembly GCF_963506605.1. Lineage (NCBI taxonomy): Eukaryota > Metazoa > Chordata > Lepidosauria > Squamata > Lacertidae > Zootoca > Zootoca vivipara. The sequence continues at coordinate 14,158,520 of NC_083288.1, forward strand.
AATTTGCTCCAGTCTTTTGGGAAAAGTTTGATCACCTTGGTTTCAGATTTTTCCGGTCAGCTTCGCCAGTTCCGCAAAGTCCATCATCATCATCATCTGCCACTCTTCCTTCTTTGGTATTTCTTGTTTCCATTTTTTGCATGTGTTTGGATTCCAAGGTCAAAACCGCGACCTCTGTCTTCGGGCAGTTTGGGGGAAGGGGGGGTGTAGTTTAGTGGCCGAGCAACCGCTTTGTACGCCAATGACCCCAGCTTCAATCCCTTGCATTTGCGCGGACAGGCGGAGTCCCCCAAACCCCAGGCGACCCCCCCCAAGCGGAATAACGACTCGAGACAACTTGCTATGGGATTAAAATTGGCCACAACTTTATTAAGTTTCAGACGTAGGGAGACCTTGGCTCAGGCATTGGGCGTTTATCCCTCCCAGACCCCAGTCGGGGATCTGGGAGACTTCAGGGTTATCCAGAATGTGTGGGGATTGGGCTGGCTCTGGAGAACATATGTTCAAGGAGAGAGCCTGCCCCCCCCCCGCCATTCACCACTGCTGGAGGGGAGAGCAATGACAACCTTTTGTCTCCCCTCAAGACCCCTTTAACGGGGAACCCTGGTATCACCACCGCAAAGGGGAGCGTGGGGCACAGCTTCACACACACACACACACACACCATTTAGGAAGATAGACAAGGATTCTGCCCAAGGCCTGAAACCACCAAAGTTGTGATGTTTTGCTATGGGAAAGGCGAAACCTGCCAATGCAGGAAAATTCCTTTCCGGCCCTTCAACAGCGACTGCGTACCTGTGGAAAAAGAGGTTAACTTGCAAAAGAAGACTTAATTGAGGGAAGGAAGGGTGATAGAAGCTCTGGAGCCGACTGCCACTTCCCAGGTAAGCTACACCTTCTGTTGTGTGGGCAGGGCGGTCCCTCGCCTTACCTGGCCAATTCCCTGGCTATGCCTCCCCAGGCAGGATTGGGCGGTTGACTGAGGTAGGCGGAGACCCCAGGTATCCAGCCTGGGGAGGGTGAAGCCACTCCAAACTACCGGGAGCTACACTGGTATCCAGGGGGCTGCGCGCGACCATGCAAAAGTCGTCGTCGTCCCCATTTGATGTGGGGAGTGGCAATTTCAAGGGGAAAGACTCTTGTTCTGAATCTCTGGAGAGCCATTGCAGCTCAGTACAGACAATGCTAAGCTGGAAGGACCAATGGTCTGACTCTGTGTCCTATGTATGCTCTGTTCCAAGCCATATATCTCTGTGGCAGTGATCACATGGTTTGCAAGCTCTGCCTGAGGAAGATGGAGCTGCGCAAACAATAATAATTCCCTCACTGTGAGAAATGGAAGTTACAGGGAACCAAGCAGAGAGAGGGCCTTCTCGGTAGTGGCGCCCACCCTGTGGAACGCCCTCCCATCAGATGTCAAGGAGATAAAGAACTACCCAACTTTTAGAAGACATCTGAAGGCAGCCCTGTATCAGGAAGTTGATAAAGTTTGACGTTTTATTATGTTTTTATAATGTATGGGTTGGAAGCTGCCCAATCAGATGGGTGAGTAATAATAATAACAACAACAATAGCAATTTATTATTTATATGCCATTCTGGGCGGCTTCCAGCAATGACCGCTCCCCACATCAAGTGGGGGGCAGCTTTTGTGTGGTCGCTCGCAGCCCCCCCCCAAAAAAATATGAGACTCCCAGCAAGGTAGCCTGGCTTTGCCCCTCCCCCCCCAAGCTGGGTACCTGGAGGTTCCCGCTTATCCTCGACAATTAACCAATCCTGGCGGAGGGGTGCGTTGCCAGGGGAGTTGGTCAGGTAGAGTTAGGACTGCCCCACACTCACAACAGAGGGTGTAGCTCACCTGTTAGTCGGCTCCAAATCTTCACCCAATGCCTAAGCCCAAGGCCTTCCTACACCTGGAAGTTTAATAAAGTTGTGGCCAATTTTAATCCCGTAACACGTTGTCAGGTGTCATGATTTCGCCTGGGGTTTGGGGGGGGGGGGGTCTCCGCCTGTCCGCGCAAATAAACACAGTAAGACATCAAACATTAAAAACTTCGCTATTTGGGGAGGGGGCGTTAAAAGGCAGTTGTTCTTATTTTGAGTATGCATTTTGTGGTTTTATATTTTGATTTCATTCTGTCAACTGACCTGAGACCTCCGGGTATAGAGCATTATATAAATTCAATCAATCCAATCAATAATAATAATAATAATAATACATTTATTATTTTAAAGAGAAGCATGCAAAACTGCCTCTCTTTCTCTTCTACTTTGCCCTCTTTTATAACCAGGTGAAATATTTAACCAGAGATTGGCGAGTGACCCTTTATGCACTGCAGTTTTCGGAGCTGCTGGAGGTCAACGAGGAAGGGACGAAGGTGCGCAGGAAGACCCCCGTCCCCGAACATCTGGTGAACATCCCTTCGAGCAAGATGCTCCTGGCCTGGAACGTCCTTCCGTACGAGCCGGCCGCCCACAACTCTCTCCAGCTCCAGATGGCCTTCCTCAACAACATCACCAAGCTGTTCAGCCCCTTTGGCGACATCGCCTCCATCCGCATCCTCCGGCCCGGCAAGAAGCTCCCTTCGGATGTGAGCAAGTGCTCATCGCGGTACCCGGAGCTCTTGACCAAGTGCTGCGCCGTGGTGGAGTACGACAGCTTGGAAAGCACACGGAAGGCTTTCGAGGAGCTTGTTCGCAGCCAAGCCACTACCTCCTCCCCAGGTGGGGACGCCATCAAGGTGGTTAGCCTGTCCGGAAGGGGCTCAAAAAAGAAGAGTGTGACCAGTCAGGAAGACGGCGAGGAGGCCGAGGAGGCCGAGAAGCCTGCAAGGATGTGGACCGGCACGTTGCCTGAAGGCCCTCAGCTTGCCTTTGAAGACTCCTTCTACAGCTCATCGACCGAGTCCGACGGCACGCCGGTCTCCACTCCCATCCTGCCTCCAAACTTCCTCTCCGCTCCAGCCTGGCCCACCTCTGGCTTCTGCGCCTCCGCTGGCCAGGCCCTCAAGCCAAATTTCTTCAGCATGCCCTGTGCAGGCCCTCGCCCGCTCCTGCACAAGCCGCTGTCATGGCCGCTCTGCTTCCCTCCTCTCTCTGTGCCCAAGCCGAGCAACGGCCCTTGCGGGTTGCAGAAGCCGGCCAACTCCTGCTGGGAGACGAGCGGGCTGGGCATGGGGATTCTGTGGCCGCCAAAGCAACAAGGACCAGCCAGCAGGCAGCAGCAACAGCAGCTCCCCTCCCTGAAACCGGAGCCCCTGAGTTCAGCACCGGTTTCCAAAAGGGTGTGTGAATCGCTCCATGCCCGGCTAAAAGTGATTCGGCGTCCTCAAGGCCCAGATGGCACCAGGGGCTTCTACAACACGATTGGGCGGGGAAAATCTGTTTTGCGGCACTAAGCTTTACGAGCCTTTGGGGGTCAACTTAATATATGCTAATGGGGGGGAAGCAGGAAGCTTTTCTGGGCTGGGGGGGTGTCAAAGGCGAGGGACCCGAGAGTGTAGGGCTGTGGAGAACTATCTGGCAAAGAGCTTGTATAGACACCATGTAGACTTCTTCATCTCCCCCAGCTTGGTTTTCCTCCCTTTTGGCCTTTTTGGACTCTTTCTCTCTTTCTAAGACCCCCCCCCCGGTCCCCTGATGCCTCGTGTGGTTTTGGCCCTTTGTTGAGCTCCCAACCTGCACCTCTGCTTTCAAGACTATCTCTCTGACTCAGGTGCCGTTGGTCTGCGATCCAACCCTCCCCTTCCCCACGACGTCTTTGTTTCTGTGTGTTATTTTTTGGAACTTGACCTTCTGGATTGGTTGCATGGTACGATGAATATGGAGTGTGAATGGCTTAAGATTCGATGGATGCCGGCAGCTTTGTGCATAAGATGAGATTTCGAATGCTTGCCTTGTGTTGCTGTGAGAAATTGGTGATGGATCTGCTGTTTAAAAAACAACAACAGTCAATAAAAAGGGTGTGGACACGATCTCTTCGCTTTCTCTTTGGTTTGTTTGGTTTTTTTTGTCTACTGAAATCGTGAGATTTGTGCGGCTCTTGATCGCAAGAAAACTCAAAAGCGGTTTACAAAACGACAGCAAGAAAATGGAGGGGAAACTCGCCACCGTCCTTTAAAACATACAAAAGTTAAAGTAATAAAATGGCCTCCAATTTTCTAAGCTTCTTGGTGGGCTTGTCGAAACAAGAATGTTGTTAGCAGGCGCCGAAAAGAGTTCAGTGAAAGTACCTGCTTGATCTCAAGAGGCAGGGAGTTCCAAAGGCTCTGCCACACTAAATGATCAAGTTCTTACAAATGCCGAGCACCTATGGTGGTGCCAGTTCCGCCGATCGAAGCAGTTGAGTGGCCACATTGTGCTCAAAGCTCAATGAATTGCAAACTCCAGTTACTCTGTTCCAGGGCGGAGGAACCTGTAGACCTCCAGGGGCTGTTGGACTCCAACTCCCATCACCCCCTACCATTAGACATGATGGTACGGTGGGATGCGGGTGGTGCTATGGTCTCTTGGGCTTGCTGATCAGAAGGTCAGCGGCTCGAATCCCCACGATGGAGTGAGCTCCTGTCACCCTGTCTCAGCTCCAGCCAACCTAGCAGTTCGAAAGCACACCGGTGCAAGTAGATAAATAGGAACAGCTGCGGTGGGAAGGTAAACGGTGTTTCAATGCGCTCTGTCTTCCGTCATGGTGTTCCGTTGCGCCAGAAGTGGTTTAGTCATGCTGGCCACATGACCCGGAAAGCTGTCTGTGGACAAATGCCCGCTCCCTCAGCCTGAAAGCGAGATGAGCGCCATACCCTACAGTCGCCTTTGACTGGACTTAACCGTCCAGGGGTCCTTTACCATTTACAATATGGGAGAGAGTTTTTTTTATATATATATATATATAGTAAATTTTTATTTGATTTTGAAAACTCATGAACGCATGAACTTCAAATTCCATATAAGTTTCTCTTGCAGGGAGAGACATGTTTTGTTGCAGCTGGGGCAGAGGAAGCCTCCGGTTTTGCTATTGCAGGTGCACCATGGGCATTTCTTCTCTCTGTGCCTCTCCCAGCGGTCATTCCTCCTCTTGCTCCTATTGGTTTAGTGACTGCCCCCCAAGCAGACTAGCTTTAGAAGAGGATGAGACCCAATGTCCTTGAGGATGAAGCCACAAGTGTGGGCTGGTAGGCCCGATGGCTGTGCTCTCCCTCCACCCTCGGCGGCAGTACTCCTCTAAACCCTGCTTCCTGGGGTTCATGAGTGTGTGGACGCGATTGTGTTCATGGGCTTCTCGTAGGCATCTGGATGGCCACTCTGGCAACGCTAGACTAGATGGGTATTTGGTCTGGCCCGGCTAAGCGTGCTCCCACTTTCTTACCTTCTCCCTGCCAGCCCTGAGCTTAAGGCCTGAGCTGCAGCAACTGAGGTCAGAGACAGGTTTTGGCGAGGAGTTAACTTGCCCTCTGGGTTTTGATAGGACCGGCCTATAGCCCTAGCCCCACAGCCTGTGGGAGAGGCCCATTCTTCTCTCTGCGCCAGTGGTTCCCAACTGTTTTTTGGCCAGGCCCCACCTAAACATCTCTAAAATCCTGATGCCCCCCCCCACCTGACATATAATTCCACAACTGTTGATTGAGTGCTCCTGGAGCGCTACTCCCCCTGAATGCGCCCAGTGTGTTTTCTGCTTGGATAACCTTTTCTGTTTAGATAACTTCTCCATTGTCAGCAGCTGACCACAGTGTACATCAGGGGTCAGCACACTTTTTCAGCAGGGGGCCGGTCCACTGTCCCTCAGACCTTGTGGGGGGCCGGACTATATTTTGAAAAAATATATGAATGAATTCCTATGCCCCACAAATAACCCAGAGATGCATTTTAAATAAAAGGACACATTCTACTCATGTAAAAAACATGCTGATTCCCGGACTGTCCGCGGGCTGGATTTAGAAGGCGATTGGGCTGCATCCCGGCCCCCAATCGCCTTAGTTTGGGGTCCCCTGGTGTACATTCTGATTTTATTTTTAAAAATGTGTGCCTCGCAATATATATTTGCGTGTGGAGACCTCTTAACCACCCCCAGAAATAAATTCAGACAAGACTCAAATGTTTGGTTTGGATTTTGGCAGAATTTAGGCCACAACTTTATTGATTACAAATCAAGTGAGTGGTTGCATAGGCTCTGGTTCGACTAGCTACCTGCACCCTTGCAGGCAGCGCTGACTGGGCACCAACCATAAGTCAGCCTTGGGTGAACACCTGGGACAGTGGCAAGCAGGGGGTCTGCTCGGCCTCCACCCAGATGAGCCCTGGACTCAGGCTCAGGGCAGAACCCCACCATACCTACCAAGTTGCTGTCAGAGAAATAAGGGACCGGGCCGGAAATAGCAGACCGGAAGTAGCGCTGCCGCCATTTTGGAACTGGGCGGAGCATGCTCAGGTGACTTTTGATGCTGCTTTGCCCAGTTCCAAAATGGCCGCCGCGCCAGAAGTCTCACTGCAGCCATTTTGGAACTGGGCAGAGCAGCATCAAAAGTCGCTTCTGAGCATGCTCCGCCCAGTTCCAAAATGGCCGCCGCGCCAGAATAAACCGGGGGGAAACAAAAAAATCTGTTTTTTTCAACTAGGAACAGCTGGAAAAACGGGGATTTCCCGGGGAAAACGGGAGACTTGGCAGCTATGAACCCCACACAGGGAAGACTAACCATGAGTCTGTGGATTCCGTCTTAAAGGAATACCCATCGCATAGGGATGGCTAGACATCCTGCCACCCCTATCCACCTGAACCAGAGCCTATCCGCAATCTTACAAGTTGGGATGATTTGCTACGCGGCAGGCGAAACCCAAGTGGCATCAGCCAAGTGGGGGAAATTCCTGCTGTGCCCCTGTCCCAACGACAGACAACACACGAAGGCATAGCAAGGTCAAGCGCAAGCCCTAAATATAGGGAGAGGTGGGCGGGTGTTCCGATGCACTGAGCCCGAAAGAGGAAGCTCAGGGACACGTGCATTGGCTTAAATAGTGGCCCCTCGATCGCTTTGACTGGCGTCCCTCAGGCCCAATTGCTCCCAAGATCGAGGGACCACCAATAGGGTGTTGTGGCCGCTCCAATGTTCCCACCCAGAACACAGGGCCTGGTTGCCAGGTCCCACCGCAACACGTGCCCTCTTGTTAGGGAGGAACCGATTTCTATACTGTATATGAGGCCCCTAGAAATGCAAAAAAAACCCCACTGTTAATAATCTCATTCTTTAATTGCCCCCCCAATCAAATTGCCCCCCCCCCTGGTGGGGCATGTGGTTAGGAACCACGGCTCTAGGCCATTGCCACCTCTTTAATTCAGCCAAGCATATGGTTACTGAACATTTTGCAGATGAAAATAGAGGACGATCCGATATTCTTGGAACACACCCCGATTTTCACGCTTGAACTGCTGCCCTCCTACTATATTACATATTGCTGAGGCTTTTCTCCGCCCGCTGTTGATTAGCTGTGAAAGTTGGAGGGAGCAAAGGGAAGCCATTTGTTGGCATTTCCTTTTTGTCCCTACGCTTGCATTTAGTAGCAAGAGGCGTTCATCTCTGGCACAACCCCAATCGGAGATCGAACTTCTGGGGTTGGGGGCTGAAGCAGGAACTGTGGCAGTTTTACCGCTGTCACCAACACACAAAGTTCACACACTCTCAAAATCTCTGCAAGACACACCCTCCCTCTCCTTGTGCATGCGTGCATGCATACACACTTCACATATTCTTGCTGATCTCGATTACCGTAACTTTGGTTAACTTTCCCCCCTGCTCTGAGGGGAAAAAACAAGGGGGGGGGAGGAAGAGGAGGAGGGTAAGGAAAGCTGTGGTGAGATGATAAATACAAGGCTGTCTATTCTTAGAACTCGGCACAGAATTGCTATATGAAATTATAGCAATTAAAAATAAAGCTTTCCTCTCCCCCCCCCCCTCCAGCAGTCATGCGTGCTGGCAGGTACGCTGTACGCAAGAGAGGAGAAAAAGAGATAGCATGTGGATGCAGAAACACTCTGCTCATCATATTTAACGGTTATTAAAAAAAATATATCATTTTGGATGACTGACCAGCTTCCAAAATCGGGGATAAAAATATAGAAGTGGGTTATTATTAGAATTCTTCTCCCTTTTATTTGCACAATTTGGCTACGTGGCCGATGGACAGTGTGGCGCATGCTTGACTGGAGCTGGTTTAAGCCAGATGAACCTGTTGTCATGGGCCGGGAGTCGGCTTCACCTGTTGAGCAGCAACCTGAAGGAGCAGAAGGCGAAGTGACTCCACCTGCTGCTGATCAGCCTTCTTGCTCCTGATGAGAACCAGCTGGCTCCAGCTTTCTTAAGCAGCATTTCCAGCCTCAGTCGGTTGCTGGAAACAATATTTGTCATTCCTGGCCAGACGCTGCTTCTTGTTTCTTTTGACCTTGGACCCTCGGCTTTCTTGACCCCTGGATCATCTGGCTATGTGAACCGAGATATTCCTGACCTTAGGACTGGACTGGACTGGACCTTGTATACCGACTCTGTCTCCAGGCAAGTACCCCCCTGAGACTCGGCTGGTTGGCTGGCTTCTCCCTCCACTGAGCTCTGCCTGGCTGGGAGCACAGGACTGGAGCCTGAATCTGGCCACAACCACACCATACATTTAAAGCACCAATATGGCACTTTAACAGTCCTGGCTTTCCCCCAAAGAATCCAAGGAACGCTAGAGTGTTTTCAGTGATCCCAATTCCCCTCATAGAACTACACTTTGCGGAGTGGCCAACCATTCTTCCTAGCAAACTCTGGGAATTGTGGCTCTGTGAGGGGAACTGGGGTGTCCTCCACACATTGAAATTCTACTCAATATGGATCCAGAGCAGATTCCAGTGTATAGTTAGCAGAGTAACAACTTGAACACGTTGCAAGAGCCCCCAAAATATAGACCAGAGGCATTTCATCCAGCAGAGCTTTGCTGCTACTGGAGGCGAATGAGCAGAATAGTCACAGATCCTATACATTGAGGATTGGCACTGTCCATAAGAAATCCAATTGCAGCAGACTAAAACCTTAACACTACCAGTATATACAGAACATCACACCAGAGGGATAAGAGATACAGAGGTGCCTCGCTTAACGAATGCCCTGCTTAACGAAATTTCCGCTTAACGAAAGGATTTTTTGAGCGGAGGTTGCCTCGCTAGACCAGGGGCTCCCAACAAAATTTTCTCAAGGACCCCTCATCGAGCCGCTATTGTGACAAGGACCCCCATTAATTCCTAATCCTAAAATTAAAAAGTGAGAGCCAAATTAAGAGTCTTTTTATAAGAGTCCAGGGAGGAGGGAGGGGAATGGAGAAGACGGGGTACCTGCGCAGTAGCGCACAAATGAAGCTGATGCGCGCAAAGCATCTTGGGGAGGTGAGCGTTAGTAGAATGCGCGCACTGCCTCTTTGCAAAATAGGAGTGTTTGTAAAGCGCCACCTAACGGCATGCAGCAGAACTACTGCCTCTATCTAATTCTAGTTTTGCGCTAGACTCTGCTCATGCAGGAAGCGGCCAAAACAAAAAATCTGTTATCATACAAAATATATTTAATATATTTTTTATTCTAATAGCATCTTGCGGACCCCTCTGGCATAGCTCCTTGCGGACCACCTGTTGGGAACCACTGCGCTAGACGAATTCATTTTACGAAAAATTCGTCTAGCGAATCGCGGTTTCCCATAGGAATGCATTGAAATTCAATTAATGCGTTCCTATGGGCAAATAAAAATTAAAAAAAAATTCAGTGCAATCCTATGGGATTCGCTAGACGAATTTTTCATCATAAGAAAAGACCTGTGGAACGAATTAAATTAGTCTAGCGAGGCACCACTGTAGAGAGAGTGAAATCCAGGCTCCTTCTGGCCTTTTATAGACCTTGACAGAAAGAGCTAAGATGGGCTTCCTCAAACTTGGCCCTCCAGATGTTTTGAAACTACAATTCCCACCATCCCTGACCACTGGTCCTGCTAGCTAGGGATTATGGGACTTGTAGGCCAAATACTGTGGAGGGCCAAGTCTGAGGAAGTCTCAGCTAAGAGAACCAGTTTAAATCAGCTGAGCTCAGCTTCTCTCAAGGAATAGCACAAACATCATGAACCTTCTGCTTGCTTCTTTCACACAGAGAAGCTTCCAGAACCCTCTGGAATAGGGTCCCACATCAGACCAATAATTTATACACATCAAATGCAAAATGACACACACCTCCCAGCATCCTTAACAAACTACACTTCCCATGATTCTTTGGGAGAAGTCGTCATGGCTTTAAAGCGGTATGAGTCTTCTTTAAATGTATAAATGTACACCTGAAGGAGCCTCTTCACCAGTTCCCTTATTGCGAGAAGTGAAGTTACAGGGAACCGGGCAGAGGGTCGTTTTGGCAGTGGTGCCCACCCTGTGGAACGCCCTCCCATCAGATACCAAGGAGATAAATAACTATACAACTTTAGAAGACATCTGAAGGCAGCCCTGTATCAGGAAGTTTATAATTTTTGATGCTTTGTTATGTTTTTATTTGTGTTGGAAGCCACCCAGAGTGGCTAGGGTAATCCAGCCAGATGTGCAGGGGATAATAATAATAATAATAATAATAATAATAATAATAATAATAATAATAAATAATGTGGATGTGACCTATGTGTAAGGCATAGCCACCTGTACAACAACTGACCAGCGGGAAGCCCCGGTGTTTTTGCCACCTGACCTCCAGTTCAACGTGAAAACATACTGTGCAAATCCATCATGCAATAAAATAGCTTCTACAAAGCATTGCTTTATTTTGGAGCCAGTTTTAGGATACATGGTTGGGGAAGCTTTTGTCTCAGATCTGAAAGCGGGGAGCAGAAACTAGGTTTGTGTGGTCGTTGGTACTTGACGCCAGTCAATTAGCAAAGATCTACAAAATAAAGGATAAAAAAATGTTGGAGATGTAATTTAGAAGATGGAGATATATTCCATATGTGGTGGCTATGTGGAAAAGTAAAAACATTCTGGGAATCAATATATAATGAGATTTTTAAAAAAATGTTCAAATTTACATTCCCCAAGAAACCTGAGATGTTCTTGTTAGGCATAATGAGTAATGAAATTAAAAAGGAAGATGAAAGAGTTCTTATGTATGCCACAACTGCTGCCAGAATGTTATTAGCGAAAAGATGGAAAACAACAGATATACCAACTGTGGAGGAGTGGAGGCTTAAAATGGTTGAATATGCAGAATTAGCCAAACTGACTGGAAGGATAAGAGAGCAAAACCCCCAGAAATTTCAAAAGGAATGGAGCAAGTTTGTGGAATATCTGAAGGTGTATTGTAAAACAATGAATACCTTAACTGGATTGACATACCTACAATTGGAGTAACAACAAATTTAACAGAAGATAAACTAAAACAATTGGATGATGCAATTAAAGAGCGCAGTATTTATGTAAACAATATATAAAACCAAAAGTGGAGTAAAGAGGAAGTTAAGTTCAGCGGAACCTAGTAAATATGTAGTGTAAATAGAAGCGGAAATGTAATAGAAGTAATTTTATTGGTGAGTAATTGATTGTATTTTGTGATAATGTATAAGTGTGTTTTTGAGTTTATATTGGGGGGGAAATTGGGGGGGAGAAACTAGGTTTTTGTGGAAGGCAGGCGCAGTTGGGTGCATAGAATTATTGGAATCTAAAGGTCTTTGAGGCATCTCAGCTGAGCTCAAGGGGGAACCTTCCTTGATTAATGGCCTCTAACCCAGGGATGCTGGACCTACAGCTCCCCAGCCCTCCAGCCAGCTTCAGCAATAGTGTGGGCCAGGAATGATGGGAGATGGAGGGTCACCTCTGCCTTAAGCTCCTGACTCCCGTTCCACCATCCTCAGTGGAAGATTGAGCACGGAATGGCTCTCCAGCCCCAAACACCTTAGTGCAGGCACCCCCAAACTGCGGCCCTCCAGATGTTTTGGCCTACAACTCCCATGATCCCTAGCTTACAGGACCAGTGGTCAGGGATGATGGGAATTGTAGTCCAAAACATCTGGAGGGCCGACGTTTGGAGATGCCTGCCTTAGTGGCTCTGATACACATGGCAGGGCTTTGGACTCCCATCAGCCCCAGGGATTACAGGAGCCATAGTCCATTTGGAGGGCAACAGATTCCCTACCCCTTGAGTAAAATCTCTAGCCCAGAAGGAAGTAACGGGGATGCATTGTTTCTTCAGATCCCTCTGCTTTTGCCGCTTCACCATTTAGAGGAATTGGATCAGAATTGCATATGAGGTTGCCAACTGACCAGATGGTAGCTTTGTTTCTGGGCTGGTTTGCGAGCTTTTTGTTTAAATGTTTCCATAAGGCTAGAAGACAGACATTTAGTCTGATTGCCAGATTTTTTAATTTTTATTAGTAGATGTGGCACATCATTTTCACTTAATATGTACACTTTTAACTGTGTATGCCAGGCTACAAGTATCCTTTTCTAGCCCCTGATGGGATGTGGGTGGTGCTGTGGTATAAACCACGGAGCCTCTTATGGGCTTGTAGATCGGAAGGTCAGCGGTTCGAATCCCCGCAACGGGGTGAGCTCCCGTTGTTCTGTCCCAGCTCGTGCCAACCTAGCAGTTCAAAAGCACACCAGTGCAAGTAGATAAACAGGTACCGCTGTGGCGGGATACCCTGTTTCTCATATTTTAAGGCATACCCATAAAATAAGCCATAGCAGGATTTTTAAGCATTCAAGGAATATAAGCCATACCCCGAAAGTAAGACATAGTGATAGGCGCAGCAGCAATGCCGGCCACGGCAGGAGGAGGAGGAAAAAAATAAGACATCCCTTGAAAATAAGCCATAGTGTGTTTTTTTGAGGAAAAAATAAATATAAGATGTGTCTTATAATATGAGAAACATGGTAGTAAATGACGTTTCTGTGCGCTCTGGTTTCCGTCACGGTGTCCTGTTGCGCCAGAAGCGGTTTAGCCATGCTGGCCACATGACCCAGAAAGGTGTCTGTGGACAAACACTGGCTCCCTCGGCTTGAAAGCAAGATGAGCACTGCAACCCCATAATTGCCTTTGACTGGACTTAACCATCCAAGGGTCCTTTACCTTTACCACAAGATTGTCAGGAAACCATTTCCCCTTGCATTATTGAGCACTTAGCTTAATCCTCCTTTATTCTTCCACCCGCCTCTTTACAGATCTGTTACGTGGCTCATATTGATCGTAGTTGGCTGGGTTTTTTTTTTTGGTTTAACAAAATGTGTGATCTATTATTGCCAGAAGTAGGACTGGGGGAGGAAATTGGTGTGTTGTTGTGACTAGGGCAGCTTATTAATTTTCCTCTCCAGATTGCCAAAGTAGGCTGTCTGATTCATGGAGATAAACTCTCCAAATAAGCACACCCTGCCACCCACCTGCCACTCCACAAGGCTGCTTCTGTGCCATTCACCTTGTGCGCATTCGGTGACGATGTGGGAAGGCAGTATCGCTTACCCTCCCCTGCCCAGATGCTGTGTGCGCCACAGGAAGGAGTGCTTATTTATAATACTTGTTGGTTGCTCTTTATTAGCTGCTTTTTCACCACCCAAAAAAACGAGAGAGAGGTGCTTGAACCAACACACACACCCCACCTGAAAACCATTATCTCTGGACCACTGCAGAAAATTTCCGTAATATTGATACATTCACCAGAAACCATCAGGAGCTAGCTTAAAAAATAAATAAATTCTGGGGAAGATAAGGAAGGAACAAGCCTGATCTCCCAGGAAGAGGCGCCACATCCCCACAACATACATTTAATATGTGCTAAAAGCATCTTTCTTCCTCCAAAGAATCCTGGGAACTGTAGTATACCCCTCGCAGAGGTAGTATATCCCTCGCAGATTTTCTTCCTGGCACTTAAAGAAACTACAACTCCTGGGATCCTTTGGACCATGGGTAGGCAAACTAAGGCCCGGGGGCCGGATCCGGTCCAATCGCCTTCTAAATCCGGCCAGCAGATGGTCTGGGAATCAGCGTGTTTTTACATGAGTAGAATGTGTGCTTTTATTTAAAATGCATCTCTGGGTTATTTGTGGGGCCTGTCTGGTGTTTTTGCATGAGTAGAATGTCTGCTTTTATTTAAAATGCATATCTTGGTTATTTGTGGGGCATAGGAATTCGTTCAGCCCCCCACAAGGTCTGAGGGACAGTGGACTGGCCCCCTGCTGAAAAAGTTTGCTGCCCCCCGCTTTGGACGAAGCCGTGCACATTAAAAGTGCTATAAATTGCATGCATGGGTGTGACCAAAGGAGGCGAGCACCACAACAGAAATGCTCTTGTTCCACATCCTTTCTCGTTTACTCCGCAAGCCTTCCCCAACCTGGTGCTTTGAACTACAAGAGCTACCCAGCTTTCCCTCCCGGCCGGTCCACACACTGCCACTTTGCTAGGGAATCTCTTCGCTGCACGGATGGGTCAGAACAGGGAGACAGAAAGAATGCCTTCCTCTCGCTGGTCTCTAAAGGCAGAGGAGTGGGGGCCCCTCCCTCCATCTCAGACTGCTCCCTGTTGATGGCACCTTCCACACCCTCCTCCTCCAGCAGCTTTTGCCACCCTTGCCCAAGCCAGCAGGGTTCTTGACAATTGGACTGTTTTGGTCCCCCCCCGCCTTGGGGTGCCGAGTCTGCTGCCCCCTCCCTCTTGTCTGGTCACCATGATGCCACAGTCCAGCAATGACCAGGACACTGAGTTGGAGCTATGGTGTTACTGGCAAAGGAGTTAGAGCTCTGAGCTTGATGCTAGTGAGCAGAGGGGCATGTCCCCGAGGCTGGCAGGCAGAAACTTTAACCAGATGCCATGACACCAGTGTCCACAAACACTTGCAGATGCTTTTCCCAGTGCTTGAAGAACTGGGCACCACCCACAGTACCAGTTGAACAGTGTATGGACCAGGAGATAGGCCATGGAATGCAGAGCTTGCCCTTTGCACCTCTGGGATTGCTCAGCTGGTAGAGCATGAGACTCTTAATCTTAGGGTTGTGGGTTGAAGTCCACTGGGCAAAAGATTCCTGCATTGCAGGGGGTTGGACTAGATGACTCCTGTAGTCCCTTAAAACTCTATGCTCTTCAGGCCAGAGTGTTTCAACCCTGGTCAGAGCAAGTGGCTTACTTGGAGCTCTCCGTGGTGCTGACTTACGCTATGAGCTCTTCTATGCGAGCCAGGACAAGAGAGGGGGGACCCTTGGGGCTACACAGGGAATGGCACTTGAAGAATGAGTTTGCCGTTCGTACACAGGACTTGGACCAAGAGATCCCCTCCAGAACAACTCCCACAGGGGCACAGCAGTCTTCTGCTATCACATTCTGTTAGTCAGTTGGCCAAGGAACAGCAGAGTTGCCAAAGAACAGTGCATCCTCCCACGGCCTCAAAATCTGGGGTGGGAACCGGTGGCCCTGCAAATGTTGTTGGACCCCAATTCCCACCATCCCTGACCATTGACCATGCTGGCTGGAGATCATCAGAGTTGTAGTCCAGTGACACTTAGCGGTCCACAGGCTCCCCATCTCTGCTCACCTCTTTTCACAGTTCATTCTGATAGCTCAGTTGGTTAGACTTGAGTGTGGTGCTGATAATGCCAAGGCTGCAGGTTCGATCCCTGTATGGGACAGCTGCATAGTCCTGCATTGCAAGGGGTTGGGCTAGATGATCCTCAGGGTCCCTTCCAACTCTACTTTTCTGTGATTCTTCCCTCCAAGTTGTGCACCCCGGAGGCAACAGTATTCCCCAGCTCCATCCAAAGTGTGATAAGGAGGAATGTCTGGGTGGAAAGAGCTTTGCCTGAGCTAGAAATAACTGGCAACAGGACAGACCTCCCTGACCGAGACACTGAAAACCGAGAAAGTCAGTTTTAGAGTTCAACATTTGGTAGCAAACAGGTCCATGGATCTGGATGGCGAGAAGACCAGCCACACGAAGATGTTGCCTGCTTAGAATGTTGCCCACGGGAGAGTAGGTTGCCGACGCAAACATGAAGGAAGATGTCAAAAATGTGTTTTTATTTTTTCTCCCGACCATCTGTTGATCCGACAATGCAGTTTCCACAAATAGACCCAGGCTTGGAGAGCGAAAGTTTTAACTCTTTGAGGAATACTTGAGTTATTTCAGGCCGCCTTTTTCAGTACCGTTGTGTATACTACAGAGCTCTTTCAATTTGCCATTTTAACTGTGCTTATTCAATCCTTACAATACAATCCCATTACACAAATTGCAAAAGCGGTAATGCCGGCTACAGTGCTATAAGATCGGCACAGCAATTGTTTTTTTATTTATTCGTTGAATTTGTATACCGCCCTGTAACCAGCAAGTCTCAGGGTGGCTCACAAGATGAAATCACAATATAAAATTGCAAAATACATAGAAACAAAAACAACCCAATAATCCACACACACCCCAGCACATTTTAAAAGGGCATGGGATGTCAATCAGCCAAAAGCCTGGTTAAAGAGGAACGTTTTTGCTTGGTACTTAAAGGTGTACAATGAAGGCAACAGTCGAACTTCCCTGGGGAGAGCATTCTACAAATGGGGAGCCACTGCAGAAGAGGCCCGTTCTTGTGTTGCCACCCTCCAGACCTCTTGGGGAAGATGCTCAGAGATGCAGAGACTTGCCCAAGGTAAACCACTTAGGACAGGCATCCCCAAACTGCGGCCCTCCAGATGTTTTGGCCTACAACTCCCATGATCCCTAGCTAACCGGACCAGTGGTCAGGGAAGATGGGAATTGTAGTCCAAAACATTTGGAGGGCCGAAGTTTGAGGATGCCTGACTTAGGACAACAATGGGGGCCCTGCAGCCTTCCAGACCTTGCTGGACTACATTTCCCATCATCACTGATTACTGGTTGTGATGGCTGGGGCTGATGGGAACTAGAGTCCCACAACACATGGAAGACCACAGGTTACGTATCCCTGACTTAGGGTACCTGCAGACTTTCGCTGATTTGCAGGAGGGATTCAAGTGCATACCAGAAATTTAGATTTGGGAAATTAAAATTGATTATACAGTAGTGATCTGTCACCTTAGTGCAGGGGTCGGCAAGGTTTATCTTGCTTGGGCAGGATCGGTCCCGCGGAGATCACTCTGTGGGTCGGATCATGTGCGTGCATGAGCATGCGCGCCTGCGATTTTCTGCATCTGCGCAGATGTGGTTTTCTGCGTCTGCGCGTGCACAGATGCGATTTCTGGTGCTGCGGAAGTGAGTCCCTGCGCCATGCTGCGCCGGTTTAGCACAGCACGAGAGTGGACAGCTTGGTTTGGGGGCAACTCATGGGCCGGTCAAACGACCTCCGCGCGCCACTTCCGGCCCATGGGCCTTAGGTTGCTGACCACTGGCCTAGTGTAACAAATGCACTTTTTTAAAAAGGACTTTTTGCAGTTAGGAAGGTGACAAGGAAAAGTGTGGGGTGAACAAACGATTAATGGGAAGGTGTATAAGCACCTCGCAAGCAAAGCAGGGTGAATGCTTGCTGTTGTAGAGCTGCACGACAGCAAATTGAAATGAACACTCAATAAAGACCAGGAATAGTTTAACCTTTGTGCAACAAATCATCACGAATGCTCAATAAACAGGTTGTCCAGAGGAGTTCTCGGGGCTTTTCCAGATGGCCAGTTCCTAGTGCTACCTAATCTTTGCTCCTTTTCTGTAAGCTACAAATGGAATGACAACTAATTATCAAAACTGCTGGGAATGCTACTATGCTTTCTCCATGCTGGGCTAAAACCGGACCTCCAGTTTCTTAAAAGTTCTACAATGGTACCTTGGTTCTCAAACTTAATCCGTTCCTGAAGTCAGTTCCAGAACCAAAGCGTTCCAAAGCGAAAAAGGTTTGAAGTGTCACCTGGCCTAATTGTTTTTATTATTTAAAGTATTTTACAACATCCTGCTTATTTACAGTACTGTATTCATGGCCCATTGAATAGTGGAAGTGAAACAGGGCTGCTTGTGTCAGAAAGGAAATGGCTGCCTTCTCAAACCCCCAGTTGAGACCCCTCAATTCCCTGGAAGTCTGCAGCAGCTTCTATTGCCTCCCACCCTTCAAAGACCCCAAGCAGCACCAACATAGAAATGGACTGGGGGGGGGCTTTTGAAAGCAATTGATTATTGGGGTGGGGGGCTAGCACAGCATTACCTTGGAGGAAGATCCTCCCCTTCTTCCAGGCTGATTTCTGAGATTTCGTCTTCGTCTAAATCAATTCCCTGTCCATGAGAATAGAGAAACAAGAACGTCAGAATGTGAGGAATGGATCAGACCCATTCATGTTTTTGTGTTGATCAGGAAAGTGCAGGCAAGGTAGGTTGGGAAACAAACTGAAAATTTCTGTCCTCCATTTCCTTAGAGACCTTATTCATTCATTCATTCATTCATTCATTCATCCATCCATCCATTCATTTAGAGCAGGCGTCCCCAAACTCTGCCCTCCAGCTATTTTGGGACTACAACTCCCATAATCCCTGACCACTGGTCCTGTTAGCTAGGGATGATGGGAGTTGTAGTCCCAAAACAGCTGAAGGGCCAAGTTTGGGGGTGCCTGATTTAGAGCATTTTTACCCTTCTCTTAAGCCAAAATGGCTCCAAGGGAGCCTTACATGAAATCAAATGCAAGAAGCTCCCTAATCGCAGACTTAATATTGTAATAAACAATCTTGACAAACAGAAATGCAACACACAAGGAAAGGGGGCAAGGAGGGCAGAGGAAAAGACATACCACAAGCTCAGGCCTCAGTGTCTAGAATGCTGTTCTCATCTCTCCCACTGAGGCAGCCTGATGAAAGGACGGCCGCCAGATGACAGTTGGGGGAGAGGGGGTCTGAGGGAGCTGGCTGTCTCAGCAGTGCCCATGGCGCTGTTACTCACCCATCCTTCCTCCAGGAGCAGAGCTCCACCAGGCCTCCTGTCTCTCCCTCACCTGCACCTGGGAGCAGCCCTTCCCTCTGACGGACTCTGTGGACAGGTGGGCAGCAGGGCTCCCTGCCTCAGCTCTGCAGAAAAACCAACTCCATCTGGCACCCCCTTCCCTTCCACTGGGCCAGCCGCTCACTCTCCCTTTTCTTCTTCTGTTTTTCCTTTTCCCTTCCAAACTATAGAACACCCAGCATGTAGAAATATAAATGAAGCCTCTCCCAGATTCACATGTACATAAATCAGAAGGAATCCTTTCTTCAAAATAATATTCAATTGACTGCAATATAGAACACTCAATTTTTTTCTTTTTGGCATTCCTTCTCCCCGTCCAAAAAAAAACTTGGGCGAAGCTCAACCCTTTCTTTGACTTTGGATTGCTCTTTGCCAAACTTGGTGATACCATTAATCTATGTTCTAGAGTCCACGGGCCATGGCAACCTCCACTTACCTCCAGGAGTCTTTTGGATGCCATCTTCTAATGTAGGGGCAGAGCGAAGGTCACTGCAGCCCCCCCCCTCTGCAAACCTCGAGATGCTGAGGATGCAGGAACCTCAGTTAAAACGGTCACAAGCTCCGTTGCTAGGCAACGGCAGTTGAGAACATGGAATTCATGGCCACAGTGCCAAGGTTCTAGGAGAGTCCATGTGGCCTAATGGTAAGAACAATGTTAATGCCATGCAACTTGAGGGTGATCTCTCTCTCTCTCCCCTTTTAACTGTACAGTTTAATAAAAGGTAAAGGTACCCCTGACTGTTAGGTCCAGTTGTGGTCGACTCTGGGGTTGTGGTGCTCATCTCACTTTATTGGCCGAGGGAGCCGGTGTACAGCTTCCAGGTCATGTGGCCAGCATGACAAAGCTGCTTCTTGCGAACCAGAGCAGCGCACAGAAACACCGTTTACCTTCCCGCTGGAGCAGTCCCTATTTATCTACTTGCACTTTGATGTGCTTTCGAACTGCTAGGTTGGCAGGAGCAGGGACCGAACAACGGGGAGCTCACCCCGTCGCGGGGATTCGAACCGCCGACCTTCTGATCGGCAAGCCCTAGGCTCTGTGGTTTAGACCACAGCGCCACCACAGTGTGGGATACCCAGTCTCATATATCCAATGACCTTGTCTAATTAATGCATGAGGGATTAAAACCATAGAGTAAGCTGTCCTTCCAGGCTTAGCGAGGTCACTTCCCCATCATACCTTGGGAGGAAATAAGTCTTTTGCTCAACCCCCAGTCTACCTGAGAAGCTCAATGTGCTGAGGTCTGAACTGGATGGCTCTCTCTAAGCCACTCCTGAGTTCCTATACCAAAAATTGAGGAAATTTCACCACTCTAAGCCAAGTTTTGCTGCCTGTGAAACTTGTTTTTGAATGCTGTATAGAAAAGCACATGAACCTGATCTTTGGAGAGTTTGTAAGTAAACTAGTTTATAACTTAACAGACACGTGGGATTTTCCTATGCTGGGGGATGAGGGAAGTTTTGGGACTGACAAGGGCACATTTTGAAGGTCTAACAGCCTGTATTTCTGCACTTTGCTTTGCTGCATATTTTATGATTTTTAAATCTCTGCTGGGGTTCTGTCACCTAAGACTACTTGCTCAGAACTTGGATTGTGGCATTCAGGAATTGCTCTTTCAGGGTTCACATGAAAATCTCCCAGCAATCTGGTGTGATTGTCTCGTAATGCCCCTTTGAATGCTATTTTTTCCTAGCGCAGACATTTAAAAGCAATTCCCCCCTAATATAATGCACCTTCGGATGTTATGTTTTCATAGATATATATGCATTTATAGCCATGCTTTACTCTGTATAGTGTGAATTATTGTACCGCATCACTTGGCTGGGAGAACAGCATTACAGTATTTTACAGAAAATCTCAAAAGGATGGCTGCCTTTCGGCTAGCCTGTTGTTTCAGAAAGTGAGAATGACATAGGCTCTCCTTTAAATGCAAAATGAACTGAATTCCTTCCCTGTTCCTACGCCTGACCCAACAGAACTCTTGTCATATTCCTCTGTTTGAAGAGATTCAGCGGCTTAATTTCTACATGTCAGGCTATTGTTAAAGGTCCAGAATCAGGGCTGGTGGAGGTGGGGGTGTGAGTTTGCAATCCAATTATTGGTTCTCTCCCCCCCCCGGCCTGACACAATTTAGGGTGCAATGAACTTGATTGGCGTATATTTACTCTTTTTTTTTTTGCTCTGCCACCCTTGTCCCCGGAGCCGTGTTTATGCAGCCTGATGGACTGTATCGAACCAAGGAGCTTAGGCAGAAGCAGTGCTGGCTGGAGCACAGAATTTAGCGTGGGTGTCTAGTCTCATTCCCCCCCCCCAATTATCCGGAAGAACGAGCATGGCTAATTGAGGTCTAATTACATTCCTCCTGCCATATCAGCTGTCTCATCCCATTAGGCCTGCAATTTGGGGCTGGGGGAGGTGGGAGAGCAAAAGAAAATAACCTGTCTATAGGGGACATTTGTGGGGGCCCCACCAAAACAGGAAGGTGCCGGATTTAACCCTGGAGCTCCCGCAACCCTGCTGGCTGGGGTTTAAGCTGCCACAGTCTGAATCAGAGGGGACTTCTGTGCCTTTAAGTGTTGCATAGAAGCAGTATTAGCTTTTGCAGCTTTTTCTCGACTACAGCGGCACTTTCGCTCTCAAACTTAATCCGTTCCGGAAGTCCGTTCCAAAACCAAGGCGTTCCAAAACCAAGGCGTGCTTTCACATAGAAAGTAATGCAAAATTGATTAATCCGTTCCGGACTTTTTAAAAACAACCCCCTAAAACAGCAATTTAACATGAATTTTAATATCTAACGAGGACATTGATCCATAAAATGAAAGCAATAAACAATGTACTGCAGTCACACAATCAGTCAATCAATCAGTAGCTGAACTGGGTTCCACACAATCACACACACACACACACACAAAAGAGCCACAAAAACACAAAATAAATAGCAAAAACAGACAGACCTCAGGGTAACACTTAAAACGGAAGCATAACACTAAAAATGGAGCATGTTCGGCTTCCGAAAAAAGTTTCCAAACCAGAACACTTACTTCCAGGTTTGCAGTTCGAAGTTGTTTAAGTACCAAGGCGTTTGAGAGCCAAGGTACCACTGTATTGTAGAAGTGTTGAGAGAAGCCTTTTCTGGCAGAAATGGCCCCTTTTGTATAACTCTTAAGGCATCATCATCATCATCATCATCTGTCCACTGTACTCTACAAAATTCCAAAACATGGAAAGGCTACAATTTTCTTATAGGCACTAGGCCCTTAACAGCTGCAGATGGAAAATCCACAGGTGATTCAGACTTGACATGTCTTGGTTTTCAGGTGTAAAAATGACGTTTTGGGGAGGGGGATTTACAGCTCTAAAAGTTTTGGGGAGGTTTTCCCAGAAAAACTCAACGATTTTGGGGCTTCTTAAAAAAGCTCAAGAATGGGTGTCAGGAATTTTTCTTTTTGGAATTTTGGAACCCTACCCATCCCAATAAACCCAAGCTCTGCCATTAAAGCTTTTCAAGAGCGCTAGTGGAACTAATGCTCTTCCCCAAAGGATAAGACTCTTTGCAAGAAGGAAAGTGACAGGGGAAATGCAGTGGGAAGTGTGGGCTGACACTTCTGTAATGAAACAACCTCTAAAACAGTGTGAATGAATCAAATTATTACTGTCACAGACCAGAAATATGGACATATACAGTGAGAGAGAGAACATGTAAATAATATACATAGGTTAAAATTAAACTCTATAAGCTAGAGCACGGTAAATAAAACGGGTATAAAACAATTAAAATATGTAGGTTAAGATCTTAACCGCTAATTTAAAATATGCATGTTAAGACATTGGCCATTCGATTCATTCAGAGGTTGTCTCCCGGGTTTTCTAGAAGCGGCACAGAATTTGGCCACTTCTAAACCAGTGTGGGGGACAAAGGTTCAAATCCCCACTCAATCTGGTGGCTGTCACTACCTCTTCATTTTCCTCAAAAGCTGCTTTTGTTCGAGGGAGAGGAGGAAGGTGACATGCAAGGTTATTTAAAATGTTAAGTAACTTACAAAATTGTGGTCATGAAGATCGAAGCAGCATTGCTAATGCCAACCTATTAGCTTAGCCCTGTCTAGGGTTGCATCCTAGAGAACTGATTATGGGTTTTAACGATTTGAAGTATTTCTTGTTGTACTTTAGGTTAAAGTTGCTGCTGGGATTCTGTGTCTCTACCTTTAAAAAAACAACATCCTATGAATTATTGTAATTGCCATGGTAATGATGAGCCAAGTTAGATTGCTATGGTAACTGGGGTGGGTTTTTTAAAAAAAATGTTTGTACTTGGGAAATTTTTTCTCCTAAGTTCCCCTATCATCTATCTATCTATCTATCTATCATCTATCTATCTATCTATCTATCTATCTATCTATCTATCTATCTATCTATCTATCCACTCTCTGTGAGGTTGGATAGGATTAAATAACACCACAGGGTAAATCCTACTTCATGAAATAAAGCTTAGCAACATATAGAACATTCCAGCTTGTTTTGCATATATTATATGGTGGTCCTGCCAATAGGCCCTATTACTAATATTGCACCCATATTGCTGGCGGGCGACTGAGGTGGAGAGAGGATGGAGTGCCTGAGACGAACTAGGGAGTTCCCGGGAAATATTGCATGCAAATTGGGAACATCCTGAGCTCAGTTCATTAGGAACTGTCCAGCCACTGCCCAGTTGATTAGGAACTGTCCACTCACCAGGGGAGGAGAACAGCAACGTTGGGGGCCATGCACAAGTGCCAGATTGGCTTCGATGGTTTGCCTGTACAGCTCAGACCTCACCATCACTTTGCCCCCACCTCCAGCATTGCCCTGGATGTCATAGCAATCCTGGTTTGGGGAGGGTGCCTCTGTAATCCTGCACTGGATGTTCCTAGTTCAAGTGGCATTTTCATCCCACCAGAGCTCTTTCTCCTCCTAGACCTCAAGGGCAAGTTTATCTCCTATTCGTGAAGATAGCTAGCAGACACCAAGGTCATGCTTGCGAGAAGAGACTGCACTTGGCACAGACAACTGTAAAGCAAAACTAAAGGGGTTGAGGAGTTAGATGAGATGCTTTGACATCTGGGTAACAGTACCTGCCCCACGTAAAATCACCGCACCTGTTTTGCCATTTGTGGGGATATATTTACGGGTTTCTATTTGTCTCATTTAATTAATTCCTCTTCCCAAAGTCGTAAAGGTAAAGGGGCCCCTGACCATCAGGTCCAGTCGTGTCCGACTCTGGGTTTGCGGCGCTCATCTCGCTCTATAGGCCGAGGGAGCCGGCGTTTGTCCGCAGACAGCTTCCGGGTCATGTGGCCAGCATGACAAAGCTGCTTCTGGCGAACCAGAGCAGCGCACGGAAACGCTGTTTACCTTCCCGCCGGAGCGGTCCCTATTTATCTACTTGCACTTTGGTGTGCTTTCAAACTGCTAGGTGGGCAGGAGCTGCAGGCCCGGCTCTACGTAGCCCCCCAGTGGCGCAGTGCACCAGGGCGGGGGGCTGGTAAGCTGGGCGCCGGCCTGGTAAGGAGGGCGCCACGCGGAAACCAATTGCGCCCTGCGGGGGCGGGGCGAGCCGGGCGGCGGAGCGATCTCCGCCCCTCAGCACCAGGGCGCGCGATCTGCTCAAGACGGCCCTGAGGAGCTGGGACCGAGCAACGGGAGCTCACCCTGTCACGGGGATTCGAACCGCCGACCTTCTGATCAGCAAGCCCTAGACTCTGTGGTTTAACCCACAGCGCCACCTGGGTCCCTCCCCAAAGTCTTATAGAACTTAAATCTTTGGGCAGAGGGGGCACTGTAGCAGCAAATACATACTGTGTCTAGTGTTTACATGTGTGTGGAAATGCATTTATGATGTAAAGAACTCTGCGTGTTTATTTTGCACAGTAAAGAATGTTAAGGCATTTCAGAACAATTGCATTTTCTTGCAGATCTTTAGCAAAACATGCTTTTCGACTGGTGAAGGAGAGCTTATTGCAGAGTAAATCGATTTCGTTTCCAGCAGTGAATGAATACCCTTTTATTCATTTACAGCATGTGGGAAGTTACAATATGCGTCTGTGAAAAGTTGAAGGATATATGACTAATTCAATAAATAATAATATGCGTATGCATATCTAGCTATATTTCTCTATACTGTAATTCTGTAATCATCTTGATGTAACCGGTGTTCATAAACCATAAGAAGAGCCTGCTGGATCAGGCCAATGGCCCATCTAGTCTAGCATCCTATTCTCACGGTGGCCCATCAGAAGCCTGAGGTCCAGCTCCGAGGGCCTCCTGGTGGTTCCCTCACTGCGAGAAGTGAGGTTACAGGGAACCAGGCAGAGGGGCCTTCTTGGTGGTGGCGCCCGCCCTGTGGAACACCCTCCCATCAGATGTCAAGGCAATAAGCAACTATCTGACTCTTATCAAAGGTGTCATGGGCTTTGAAGATGCCCGGACTCAGGACGAAAGGGAGAAACGTGCTAAGAGGAAGGCATGCTTGGCAAACCCTCCTCATGATCAACTCCTGCCCAGAAACTTATGTCCCACTGTGGAAGGATGTGTGGATGCAGAATTGGCCTCCACAATCACTTACGGACTCACTTTTAAAACCATTTTTATGGAAGACAATCTTACTCGGCTACGAGTGATCGCAGGAGGAGGAGGAGGAGGAGGAGGAGGAGGAGGAGGAGGAGGAGGAGGGCCATAGGCATTATGTTGGTAGTTTTATTTCCAACTCCTTTCCTAATGATCCTTAGCCCGGTCCCTCTGCTCACTTTTAGAGCTGGGTGTCCCCTTCCCCCCACCCCCATACTAATCACCCTTTATTTGTGAGATGTCTGCTACAGACCTACTTTATTCATAGCAACTCCCATCTGCAGGAGGTAATTAATCTGTCGTTAACTCTCGTCCTGGTTTCGGCTGCATCTGTGCGGTAAATGTGCCAAAAGGCACACAATAGACTCTGCAGTCAATGAGAATGGGGTGGCAGAAGGGAACGGGGAGGTCGTTTCTGGCATTTGTGCCAAGAGGGTCCCTTTCCCCTGTCGTGCAATTCAAGCAAGTACATATGACCAGCACCGAAACACATTGAAATGCATAGATACTGGTACATATTGTAATGTACTGTGCCAGGGGCGTAGCCAGGATCAAAATTAGGGGGGGCAAGGGGCGGGAGCAAGGGGCGGGAGGGGAGGGGCCACAGTGGAAATGTGGGCGGGGCCACGTGGCCTGCGCCTCCCAGGTCTTTCAAGGAGGCGGCCCCAGGCTCCCGCTCCCGGCACGAAGCTCCGGAGTCGCGCAGGGAACGCGGGCCTGTGGCTGCATCCTCCGCGCCTCCCAGGTCTTCGGAGGAGGCGGCCCCAGGCTCCCGCTCCCGCCGCAAAGCTCCAGAGTCACGCCGGGAACGCGAGCCTGTGGCTGCCTCCTCCGCGCCTCCCAGGTCTTCGGAGGAGGCGGCCCCAGGCTTGCGTTCCCTACGCGACTCTGGAGCTTCGCGCCGGGAGCGGGAGCCTGGGGCTGCCACACTGCTGCGCCCCTCAGCCTTTGCTTCTAGGGGGGGGCAATTGCCCCCTCCTGCCCCCTGCCTACGCCCATGTACTGTGCTGCTAAATTCTATGTGCGAATACATTGCATTAGATCAGGGGGTTTTGACCAGTGCACCGTGGCACCCTGGGCTCTTTCCTTCCCTCCCTCCCTCCCTCCTCTGATGCCCTCTCGCGGCTGTTTGTTGTAGCAGCCCTGGCTACAATCTCTGCAGGCGAATGGTGCCTCTGGGGCTGGCCAGGGGGTGCTGATGCCAGGAGCTGAGACGGCCTCGGAGCAAGCAGGCAAGTGGGTGAGGAAGTCTAGCCAGCCAGCCTGCTAGCTCTTGCTGTTGGGAATGGACAGACAAGTGGGAGGCTAGGCAGGCAGGCAAGTGCCAGGCTGGCCTTTTTTGTGCAATGCCTGCCTGGGAGCTGTGTGCCCAGTGCCAGGGGGGAGCCTTTCTGCCACGCAGGCCTGGTGGCGGCCACAGCTGCCTGGGGGCACCCTCTTCCAAGGTTCCTGGGGGGGGTAGGGAGGAGGCACCTCTCTTTGGGGGTGAGGGGGGTGGCTCAGGGACCAGGGCCAGTGGCGGCGGCTGCCCGGAGGACACCCAATAATAGGGGAGAGGAGGGTGGAGGGAACACTCCACAAGGGAAGTTGTTCAGTAAGTGGTGAGGGGCTGCTAGCTCTGCAGGCAAGGGGTGACATAACTGGGCTCCTGAGCCCCACCGGGGTGCCGCAGAAAGAATGTAGTTGGCTAAGGGAGCCGTGGACTCAAAAAGGTCGAAAACCTCTGCATTAGATTAAAACAATGCTGTACGTTTAATTATTGCCTGCTTAGAACACTGGTAGGGGAAAAAAACCCAACAGGACTCATGGAAGCTGATGTACTTATTTGTAACTGGCTCCCATTTTTAATATTGGGAATATTCACTTTTTTTATTAAAAAAAAAGCAATTTCCCTTAATGTAATGCAGTTTGCATCTTGTTTTCACCAACACCTGTGCTTTATATACACCATCTCTCAGTGCACATGATATACCTCTTCAGATAGGGCCGTAGCTGGCGCACCAGCCTGAACTGATAAAATACACCCCTGACCACCACGATCATGTGGGTTTCCCCAGTTAGTGTCAATTCCAGAACACCTGGCTACACACATGGTCCTTCCTGTGGCGGCATATATGGCGGTCGGTTTTAGCTCTGCGCATTTTACTGCGCTGGGTTTGTATTTGTATTTGTTTTTTTTCTAGTTACCCCATAAGTTTATTGTTTTCTTTTTCTTTTTTATTATATATTTATTGGCTTTTATAAAACAAAACATACAACACAAAAAACACACAAATTGCACAACAAAACAAAACAGAAACACTACAATAAAAAAGATAACATCAATCTCCTAGCATAAATCTTTATCAACTTCCTCCATTCTATCCCAACTATGTTTCTTTATATTACTTCCTTAGTACTTTCCAAATCTTGATTCCAATCTTTTTAATAATTATCTAAACCTATTAATACTCTTATTGACTTAGCAATACTATAAATCTCTTATACTTATCTCAAAATACAATTCTATTCTAATTAAATCTTAAAATTCAATACAATAATAACACTTAACTAAATCTTAATACATAAGAAACTAGACTAACACTCTTCTACAACCTCCTTTAGTTTATTGTTTTCTTACAGTATGTTTTTATTTTTTTGGTTCTCTCTTTTATTTTTTTGACACCTAGATATATCCTTTTATGAGGCACCTGAGAAATAAAATTGATAAAAGGCACCTGGAAGCTATATGCTTCGAGTTCTGCCTTGCTGCAGAAATGTTGTTTGTCCGCAACCCTGTCCTTTAAAAGCAAGCCTGTTATTGAATGGAACTTGACGGGGGGGGGGAGGCCTCTCACATACTCAAGTTATCTTCATTAGGGTCCTTTTGTATCTGCATCGCTGTGCCCCTGCCGACCTCTGTCTTGCCATCATGAAGACTTGGCAGGGGATAACAGCCAATTATAATAATCTGCCTTTGCTTCCAAGCACGAGAAAGTAATTCTTCTCTCCTGCTTAAGTCTAGTTTTATTTCACTGGTAGTCAGGTGTTTGGCACCAGAAGAAGCTGCTGCCTCTTCTCGCTTGCCTACTGTCAGGGTTTGATGTGACTACTCTTGAGTAACGGCCGTACACATGCTTGTCTTTCAGACGTTTTTATTGGTGCACATTATTTACAGTGTAACGGATTGCTCATTTCATGTCTACCCGCTCGAGTCAGATTCCTGCACTACTTCCTTCCGCGTTCGGGACCAGCATAAAAGCCTTGGAACTGAGAAGCGCCTCCCTTTCCTCCTCCTTCTCAATTCCGGCGTGGGGGGGGGGACGGGTCTTCTGTCTGACCTATTCCTGTCCACTCTTTCCGCCTCCCTCTCTTCCTGCCTATGGAGTAGGGGCTCTTTGATGTTGCCAGAGCCCTGGCACTCCCTCTCCGTTTCCTGACTCACCCCTTCAGACCCCTCGCTCTCATGACTGCTTGGAGACGGGCTGCTTCTGATGAGGGGGGAGGGTTCTCTATAATCCCTCCCCCTTACACCTACCTTCTTGCTTCAGGCAGTTTTATGGCTCTTCTTTTCTCCCACACCAGCCATTCTGCTTTGATGGTATCTCATTGCATTGGAAGGCTCCACAGTAGATGTGTGCAGGGATGTGTGAACAGTCTCCGGATGATCTGCAGCTTTCCGCCCCACAAAACAGTCCAAAAGGTAAATTATTCTTATCACCATCATTTTAATCTCACTCTTCAGCTAGGTGGTGGTGGGGAAACCTACAGCAGCTTACAAAGACCGGGGATATTAAAATGGGGCAATCGGGAAAGACATATCACAAAAGGAAAAGCGGATGGGGAGGGCAGAGGAGAAGAAAATGGTATTGGGCAGAAATTCTTTGTTACAGGACTCAGCCGGTCGGTCGTGGAGCTGGACCTAAGCACAGAGGCAGGGCTTCTCTTCCCTCGCCCTCTGGTGGTCCCAGTGATGGCACTTGGTAAATGGAGAGATGGGAGCTTGGCTGGAGCAGGAGCTGTGCAAGTGTGATGGAATCTGCAAGAAGCCATCAATTTCAGGAAAGGAAAGCTGTATAGGAGGAGGTGCTTAATCCTTCCACCGAGACCACATAACACCAGTCTTGAAAGATCTACCTTGGCTCCCAGTACGTTTCCGAGCACAGTTCAAAGTGCTGGTGCTGATCTTTAAACCCCTAAATGGCCTCGGCCCAGTATACCTGAAGGAGCGTCTCCATCCCCATCGTTCTGCCCGGACACTGATTTCCAGCGCCGAGGGCCTTCTGGCAGTTCCCTCACTGCGAGAAGTGAGGTTACAGGGAACCAGGCAGAGGGCCTTCTTGGTGGTGGTGCCTGCCCTGTGGAACGCCCTCCCGCCAGATGTCAAGGAAATAAACTACCACCTGACTTTTAGAAGATATCTGAAGGCAGCCCTGTTTAGGGAAGTTTTTAACGTTAGATATTTTATTCTGTTTTTAATCAGTTGGGAGCCGCCCAGAGCGGCTGGGAAAACCCAGCCAGATGGGCAAGGTATAAATAATAAATAAGTAATTATTATTTTGGGACCCAGGTGGCGCTGTGGTTAAACCACTGAGCCTAGGGCTTGCCGATCAGAAGGTTGGCGGTTTGAATCCCTGTGACGGGGTGAGCTCCCGTTGCTCGGTCCCAGCTCCTGCCAACCTAGCAGTTCAAAAGCATGTCAAAATGCAAGTAGATAAATAGGAACCGCTACAGCGGGAAGGTAAACGGCGTTTCCATGTGCTGCTCTGGTTTGCCAGAAGCGGCTTTGTCATGCTGGCCACATGACCTGGAAGCTATACGCCGGCTCCCTCGGCCAATAATGCAAGATGAGCGTGCAACCCCAGAGTCGGTCACGACTGGACCTAATGGTCAGGGGTCCCTTTACCTTTTTAATTATTATTTATTTATTATTAGAGTTAAGAATGCAACCTTGCACCCTAATTCTGTTTATAATTCATTCTATTTTTAATCAGTTGGGAGCCACAGAAACCCAGCCAGATGGGTGGGGTATAAGTTATTATTATTTATTATTATTATTTTATTGTTTTATTTTAATTTTAATTTTATTATTTTATTATTTGTCCACTTAAAATAATGCATTCAAATGAAAAGCCTATTCCTTGGCCATTGTTTTGAAACCAGTAGTTCTGATCTGCATTACCCAGGTGGAGGGAAGTTCAAAACAGCCTTCTGAGGTGCACCAGAGCAAAGGGTCCAGTGTTTGTGCTGTAGGAATAGCCACTCCTGGAGAAGCCCCAGCAACAGAGGAGTTGGGCCGTGTCAGCTTGGAAGCAGATGGATCCCACAGACAGGAGGAAATGGCACAGACAGGGCTGGCTGCGATCAACCGCTCTCCTTCCCACCGGATTCTGTTGGGGATTTCCCACCGTCACTCAGACTGAACACAGTCACAACCGTGGCTCAAGACAGTATGTGCAGAAAGTGGGTGAATGTGTCAGTTTTGGTTTCTCTCTCGCTTTCTCCTTTTTCTACTCTCTTAAGTTCAGCTCTACACATCTCAATTTTGAATACGCAGCTTGCAATTTTGTAGGAACGGCAGGCGGGGCAGCGGAAGGGCTTCGTGAAACTTAGCCAGCATTTTAGAGCGTGTTTCTTGTAACTCGACGCATTTTTGTCTGCTCCTTTTGCTAACTATGTGCATTTTAGTATGCACTTGAGCCTAGTAGATGCACTTCTGCACTCATTGTTTGGCTGGGAAACCCCATCACAAAATTAGGAGGATGGGCTGTTTTTCAGCGGGTGCATTGTTTTTGGAAAGTGGGGGTTAGATAGGTTTGAATGTTAAATTCGAACTCATGTCCCATCCCCGTTGCCATGCAAATAGGGTCAGCGCTTTGCAGATGCCAGGAGTGGTGGCATGTGCTCAGCTGGTCCTGCCATTCAGCTATGAAATGCAGCCTTTTTAGTTCGTAGGGAGAAGTTGAGAGCTGTGCTTCACTGGTGCCTTTTTCTCAGTTACGCAATTGCTGCATCCAAGAGGCTGGATGTACAAAAATCGAACATTGCTGCTGATGTCTACAGCCACAGTGCCATTTATAAATCGTATAAATAAATGGCAGCTTCTCTCCATAGCTGCCAAGTCTCCCGTATTCCCCGGGAAACCCCCATATTTCCTGCTGTTCCCAGCCGGAAAAGCGGATTTTTTTGTTTTCCCCCGGTTTATTCTGGCACGGCGGCCATTTTGGAACTGGGCGGAGCATGCTCACTTTTGATGCTGCTTTGCCCAGTTCCAAAATGGCTGCAGCGCGACTTCTGGTGTGGCGGCCATTTTGGAACAGGGCAGAGCAGCATCAAAAGTAGCTTCTGAGCATGCTCCGCCCAGTTCCAAAATGGCGGCAGCGCTACTTCCGGTCTGCTACTTCCGGTCCAGTCCCTTATTTCTCAGGCTGGAACTTGGCAGCTATGCTTCTCTCTGGGAACTGGTTTCCCACCTTAACCTCCAGCTCCCCTACCATACCATACCATCCCCTCCCCTACCAACAGCCCCCCATCCTGCATTGAAGAAGCACATGAGAGGTTGTTGTGGGACCATGTGGGCTAGCTCGCCCTTAACTTCTGGTACCTCAGGTTGCAAACACTTCGGGTTACAGACTCCGCTAACCCGGAAGTAGTACCTCAGGTTAAGAACTTTACCTCAGGATGAGAACAGAAATCACGCCACGGCGGCAGCGGGAGACCCCATTAGTTAAAGTGGTACCTCAGGTTAAGAACAGCTTCAGGTTAAGAACGGACCTCCGGAAAGAATTAAGTTCGTAGCCAGAGGTACCACTGTGTACCCATTTATGCCACAGGATGCCTCAGCACCTAACCGGTTCAGAAACTTCAGATGGTGCAGAATTCGGCAGCCAGGCTGCTCACCAAGGCAAAACAGTTTGAGCATATTACACCGATTCTGGCCCAACTGCCCCGGCTGCCAATTCGTTTCCGGGGCCCAATTCCAAGTGCTGGTTTGACCCATGAAGCCTTAAATGGCTCAGGACTGCAATACCTCAAGGACCGCCTCTCCCCATATGAACCATTCCAGACCCCTGAGATTATAATCTGAGTGTCTTCTTCATGTGCCTCCTCCACGAGAGGTCTGGAGGGTGGCAACATAAGAACGGGCCTTTTCTGTGGTGGCTCCCCACTTGTGGAATGCTCTCCGCAGGGAGGCTCGCCTGGCGCCTTCATTACATATCTTTAGATGCCAGATGAAAACATTTCTCTTTACGTAGCTAGGCCTTTGGTTGATTAACTTTCTGTGGTCTTTAAAGCTTGTTTGAGGATGTCTGTCATTGGTATTTGGTTGTCATTACATATTTTGTGTTCTCATTTTGTATTTTTTTTCTTGTGAACTGCCCTGTGAGATCTTCCGATGAAGCACAGTATGCAAATTTTAACTAACCAAACCTTCTGGTCATATTAACCAAAGTTACGGTAACTGTCCCCTGTCCCCTGCAAGGATGTGTGCCCACAGAGCTACTCCATACCCTGGATCAGGGGTCCCCAAACTAAGGCCCGGGGGCTGGATGCGGCCCAATCGCCTTCTAAATCCGGCCCGCGGATGGTCCAAGAATAACATTTTGCGCAGTCGCGCGCAGCCCCCTGGGATCCCTGAGGCAGCCCTGGAAGTTTAGAATCCGGCACTGCCTACCTGGGGCTGGATACTGGTGTTCTCCGCCCACTCAGTTAGCCGTCCAATCCAGCTCAGGGAGGCGTGCCGGGGGGATTGGCCAGGTAGGAACAGGTAGCCTTACCTTGCACACGCTGGAAGTAGAGCCATTCTTGGGAAGCAGCCGACTGATTCAGGCAAAAGGGGGGGGCATTGACCATACGCATAGGCTGCCATTGCCCTCCCCTCTAGCGGCTGCGATCAAGGGGGGGGGCTATCTGCTTGAACCTATGTTCTCCAGAGTTAGCCCAACCCCCTCACATGCTGGACAATCCTGAAAATTACCCCACCCCTGGCTGGCGGCTGAGCCAAGGTCTCCCTACACCTGAACTCTTAATAAAGTTGTGGCCAATTTTAATCCCATCAAACGTGGTCTTCTGTCATTATTCCGCTCGGGGGCTGCCTGGGGTTTTGGGGGGACTCCGCCTGACTGCGCAATCAGCATGTTTTTACCTGAGTAGAATGTGTGCTTTTATTTAAAATGCATCTCTGGGTTATTTGTGGGGCATAGGAATTTGTTCGTATTTCCCCCAAAAATATAGTCCGCCCCCCCCCCCACAAGGTCTGAGGGACAGTGGACTGGCCCCCTGCTGAAAAAGTTTGCTGACCCTTGCCCTGGATCAGTCACAATCTTCCCCGTCCTGTGCCTGTCATGCAGTAGGAACATATTACAAAACAGCCACAGAAGGAATATTGCCAAATGAAGGAAGCATGCAAATACATTATATTTGCATAATTTATGCAGACTGCAGAATCCAGGGTTTCTTGAGCACCTTGTGGCATATTGAGCTCTTCGAGAGCCAGGGCGATGCAAACTGATGTGGAAAACCCATTATTTGTGTTTCTTGCAAAGGCGGCGCTAGTTCTGTTGCTGCCTTTCTCCGACGACTCTTTCCTTCTCAAGCTGGAAACTCAACATGACAAGCCTGAATTTGCAATCAGTGCTTTTGACCAGCTAAGAATTACAGATGTCCTTTCACATTTATTACCCTGCCATCCAATATCTCCAGCCTAGTCTAGTGGCATAGTGTCTTTTTATTTCATTCTTTATTTTTATTTTTATTTTAAAGAGCTTCATGTGGAAAGAGTCTCTGGGCAAGTTTGAGGCACCAACTCCTCTCATTTCAGAAATTTAATTTCTTAATGAAACAGGTTTGGGAGTCATTGTGACCTTTGCCTTCGCTTCCCTCTTTTGCACGTGGTTAATTCTTTTAAATGTGTGTCGGGATAAAGCTGCCCACTTGAAAAGACAGAATGAAAAACTTGGATCTGAATGACAGCTCGAACTGGGGGCCAGCAATTAAGTCCCACCCACCCCAAGACAGAATGGCATGGGAAGCTTCCTTATCCTGAGTCAGACCATACCAGTCATTGTCTAGAATGACTGGTAGTGTCTCTCCAGGGTTTAAGTTCTAGGCTGGGGATTCTGCTTATAGCTCACTTAAAAAGTGGGGGGGGGGGAGAAAGCCTGTTTGGTGTAGGCCACACCTACAACAAGCACCCGAAGCACAAATAAGGTTCATGGCTTCCCCCAAAAGAATCCTGGGAACTGTAGTTTGCTTGGGGTGCTGGGAATTATAGCTCTGGAAAATCCATGTATTTAAAAAAATATGCTTTAGATGCACAGGGTATGTGTGTGTGAGTGTGTGGTTTTGCCCAATGTGCATTTTTTGTGCCTTCTTTTTTATTTGTGGCATAAACTCGGTCATTGCTTGGCTAGCTTTCCTTGATGATGATTTAAGGTGCTTCAAAATGGGGACCAGATTTTGCAAATTCAGTCCCGATTTTTCTGTGCATGCATTTGGCGAGTTGAGCCTTCCACATATCCCCAAGGAGTTCCGCACTTTTCGCTGCGCAGATCCTGGGGGTGAGGTAAAACCTCTCTTAAATTGTTTTAGCAGAGTTTATCTTCTTTCTCTCGCGGAACTGGTGAACAGTGACAGAAACTGTTTCAAAGATGACTCACAAACTCTGTGAAGTCTCGGTCGGGGGATTTTTATTCCCAGACCGGGTACAAGCATTACCGTAGCAAAGATATTTTCGACTGTTAATATTAAACAGCAATTCACAGTACACTTCCAAACCAAAGTTTTATCTCCAGCACGTCGTAAATTACAGGCGCAGTCCTTCGACAGATTTTACAGGTAATACGCATGAGAAGACTCCCTGGAAAAGACCCTGATGTTGGGAAAGATGGAGGGCACAAGGAGAAGGGGACGACAGAGGACGAGATGGCTGGACAGTGTTCTCGAAGCCACCAACATGAGTCTGACCAAACTGCAGGAGGCAGTGGAAGACAGGAGTGCCTGGCGTGCTATGGTCCATGGGGTCACGAAGAGTCGGACGCGACTAAACAACAACAACAACTCTTCGGACAGACATCTCCCATCAGGTGTCTGCAAGAACGAAGCTGTGTGGTCGTCTTCTCATTGGCAATTGAGGTTGATGCTAATTAAGCTCAGAGTGCCACTCCCGTATATAAAGGAACCTTTTAGAAACTTTCTACTTGTTTCTGGCAGAAAAGATTCCCCTCTAGCACTTCCACCATGCTATTCTGCTACTCGCCAGCCACAATGGTGGGCAGAACATGATGGATGGCATCTCTGCTGGGATTTATTTTTATTTTCACCCCTCCTCTCAGTCATCAGCAGATGTAGGCAGGTGTTTCTGTACCTTAGAAATTATCCAGGGTGTGTACAACAGACTAGTTGTTTCATAATGGGCAAAACAGAAGCTTGTGATTTTTCTGTGGGTGGTGGTAACGGAGATGGAAATAACTTCTCCATTTGCCTATCCTGTTTTTAATAAGGAGGCGTTGCACAAAACCTCCATGATTTAATTTTTTTAAAAAAACAAACAAACCCTGATGTACGTATTGCCATGTCTTCCTGTTTGCCCTGAGTTGGAGAGAATGAGAGTATATCTTCTCTGGATTCGGCATTCAGCAATTGATGGAAATAAGTTTCTTTCCTTTGGTATTGGGGGGATGAGAACAAAATAAGATCTTAGAATCATAGAGTTGGAAGGGACACCTGAGGGTCATCTAGTTCAACCCCCTGCAATGCAGGAATTATCAGCTATAGCATCCATTGACAGGTGGCCATCCAACCTCTGCTTAACAACCTCCAAGGAAGGAGAGTCCACAACCTCCCGAGGAAGACCTTTCCACTATCAAACAAGTTTTACGGTCAGAAAGTTATTCCCGATGTTTAGTCAGAATCTCCTTTCTTGTAACCTGAAGCCATTGGTTTGGGTCCTACCCTCCAGAGCAGGAGAAAACAAGCTTGCTCCATCCTCCATGGAACAGCCCTTGGGATATTTGAAGATGGCTATAATATCCCCTTCTTTGGGACTGTGTTTTAAGTGACCACCCTGCTCATTAAGTTGATAATGTGTGGAGAGACTGGGTGACTTTCTCCATATAGGAGACAGACCTATGAGAAGTAGAGGTGTAGGAAGGTCAAGTGGTTTTGTTGTTGTTTAGTCGTTTAGTCATGTCCGACTCTTCGTGACCCCATGGACCATAGCACACCAGGCACTCCTGTCTTGCACTGCCTCCTGCAGTTTGGTCAAACTCATGTTCGTAGCTTCGAGAACACTGTCCAACCATCTCGTCCTCTGTCGTCCCCTTCTCCTAGTGCCCTCAATCTTTCCCAACATCAGGGTCTTTTCCAGGGAGTCTTCTCTTCTCATGAGGTGGCCAAAGTACTGGAGCCTCAGCTTAAGGATCTGTCCATCCAGTGAGGACTCAGGGCTGATTTCCTTCAGAATGGATAGGTTTGATCTTCTTGCAGTCCATGGGACTCTCAAGAGTCTCCTCCAGCACCATGGACAAAGACAACAGGTCAAGTGGTACCTGGTGTGAAAAATTTCTTGTCACCCCCCCCCCCCAACACACACATTGATTATTATTATTTGCCTGCAAAAATGGTTCTACATTATTTCTTATTTTCTTACAAAGGAACTAATAATAATAATAATAATAATAATAATAATAATAATAATAATACTTTTATTTATATCCCGCCCTCCCCGGCCAAAGTTGGGCTCAGGGCAGCTAAAACCAAATACATAACATTGGTATAAAATCAAACAATAATTAAATTACCTCCTAAAAACATGTCAAAATCAAATTAAAGTCTAATTAGATGGCTTTCTGCAGGGTTAGGGTTGGGAACAGTAAGTGCTCCACTGAATTGAAATTTCAGCCTTCACGATATAGGAAAACGGCCAAGTAAACAGCTATTTTCAGGGAGGAGGGTCAAGATATTGACTGATATGCATGAAATTTCATATACAGTGGTACCCTGACTTACGAATGCCTCGACTTCCCAAGTCCACTAACCCGGAAGTATTTTTGCCATGCACGCGTTCTGCGCCTGCGCAAAGTGCAAAATCATGCTTCGGCATGCGCAAAACGGACGCTTCGACATCCGAAGGATTCGACTTACAAAGAGCGCCGCGGAATGGATCGCCTTCGTTAGTCAAGGTACCACTGTATTACTATATAATCCCTAGTGTAGTAAGATTAGACCTTTGGCGCAGGCATTTTTTAAAAAAAGTTTTTTATGAACCACCCTATTAGGGCAGTAATTGTTCCTTGATAATTTATCTCCCCCCTCCATGATGGCACCTGGGGTGAACCGCCTCCCCCCGCCCCCCCTTCCTACGCCCCTGATGACAAGTAATATACTCCACCTTTTCTAGCAACCAAGATCAGTTATTTCAACTTTTTCAGATAGTTGAGGATGAGAGGCTTGCCTCACAGCTCAATCTTGTGCGTGTGTCTGCTCAGAAGTAGGTCCCATGGAGTTCAGGGAGACTTTAACTCTCTGGTAAGTGTGTATAGGCTTGAAGGTAAAAGGTAAAGGACCCCTGGACGGTGAAGTCCAGTCAAAGGTGACTATGGGGTTGCAGCGCTCATCTTGCTTTTCAGGCCGAGGGAGCCGGCGCTTGTCCACAGACAGCTTTCCGAGTCATGTGGCCAGCAGGACTAAACCGCTTCTGGTGGCGCTGTGATCTAAATGACTGAGCCTCTTGGGCTTGCCGATTGGAAGGTCAGCGGTTCGAATTCCGGCGAAGGGGTGAGCTCCCATTGCTCCGCCGCAGCTCCTGCCAACATAGCAGTTCAAAAGCACGCCAGTGCAAGTAGATAAATAGATACCACTGTGGCGGGAAGGTAAACGGTGTTTCCGTGCGCTCTGGTTTCCGTCACGGTGTCCCGTTGCACCAGAAGTGGTTTAGTCCTGCTGGCCCATGACCCGGAAAGCTGTCTGTGGACAAACGCCGGCTCCCTCGGCCTGAAGCAAGATGAGCACCGCAGCCCCACAGTCGCCTTTGACTGGACTTAACCATCCAGGGGTCCTTTACCTTTTTTACCTTTATAGGCTTGAAGCCTCGTTTCTTCATAACTTGTGTGGAGGTTTGAGCCCTGGGTTTCCCCCATCCAGCAAGTAGTTAAACCGTGAGATTCGCTCCTGTAAGATGTAGTGACGGCCGTCTGCTTGGATAGCTTTAAGGAGGACTAACGCAAATTCAAGGAAGATAAAGCTATTCAGGCTACTACTAGCCATGGCGGTTACGGTTTTCCTCCACTGCCAGAGGCCTCTGAAAACCAGTCACTGATACTGGAAGGTGGGATTCTGCTCAGATTCTCCTTGCAGGCTTCCTGTGGTCATCTTGCTGGCC
Organism: Zootoca vivipara; assembly: GCF_963506605.1. Taxonomy (NCBI): domain Eukaryota; kingdom Metazoa; phylum Chordata; class Lepidosauria; order Squamata; family Lacertidae; genus Zootoca; species Zootoca vivipara. Next base: position 14,197,432 of record NC_083288.1, read on the forward strand.
GCTGTGAACCCAGGACGCTGGTCTCGGATGGGAGTTTGCAGCAGATGCTTCTAACCTTCTTAACTCAAACTCACATCGCTCATGAGGCATCAAGTTGAATGGAGCCCAGCAGCTACAAAGGCAACCCACCTTTGGGGCTGAACAAAACAGGTGGAATTGTCAAGCACTTGCCATACTTCAGTATGTGGTTTGTGGGCAGCCTCCATCTCCCCCCCCCCTCTTGAGACAACCATCCGATAGCCAGATGGGCTTAAGAAGGGAGCAAAGTACTGGAAAATATGGAATGGTTTGGGAGTTCTCTCTCACTCTCTTTTTTAAAACCAATATGACTGGATTTTTGTGTGAAAGGATTGGACTGTGAAGGAGGCTCAAGTTCAAACTGGGTTTGACGCTGAGCTTCTTAGACAACAGGCGACGTGCAAATATGAAAAGTAAAATAAAATATTGCACCATCCTCAGAAGTTCCTTCTTCCTTGAAGGCTGTACGCCCAATAACATACAGTGGTACCTCGACATCTGAACGACTCGACTTCCGAAGGTTTCGACTTCCGAAGTCAACAACCCCAGAAGTCTTTTCGTCGCTTCGCGCATGCGCAGGAGGGGCGCTTCGACAACCGAAGACTTCGACTTACGAAGACGGCCGCGGAACGGATCGTCTTCGTAAGTCGAGGTACCACTGTATTTCTCTCCCTCTCCCTCTCCCTCTCCCTCTCCCTCTCCCTCTCCCTCTCCCTCTCCCTCTCCCTCTCCCTCTCCCTCTCCCTCTCCCTCTCCCTCTCCCTCCGCACGCACAATTCTGTGCCGCCCTATTCCATACAACTCAACAGACAACATACAAATCCTTCCTTTCTTTTCGTCCCTTACTTCTTTCAACTTTAGTGGGGTGTAAATTTATTCCTCATTATAAGCACACAGGCAATATCCCAGTTTGGCAAAGACTCTGGCTGTATAATACACCCCATACCATAAAAGCACATCTTCCCAGGAACTGTAGTTTGGTAAGGGTGCTAGGAATAGTAGCTCTGTGAGGGGGGCAAACTATAGTTCCCAGAATTGGGGGGGGGGCTTTAATTGCATGGTGCGAACAGTACACAGCCTAAGTTCTGACTTCTGTTCCCTTATTCGGCAGGACATTCATGCCATGGAAAAGAGGTGCAACAAGAACTGAGTTGTTAAGCACCCTAAACTTATTTAAGATATCTTTATTGTCATTGTCCCCTTGCGGGAACAACGAAATTACTCAGTTGCTACATCCACTCAGATAAAGCATTCCGCATAATCCAAAATTACAAAAAGCTAATTAAAAACAGTAAATATACTACAAAATAACAGGTAAAATAAGATGACTTCAAAGTCCGGGCTTTCCATTTAAGGCCAAAATTGCTCTAGAGAAGAAACTGTTCCTGAGACGGCTCGTTCTTGCCTGCATTGTTCTATATCTCCGTCCTGATGGCAGGAGCTGAAAGAAATGGTGACCAGGGTGCGTTGGATCTCTTGATATATCTAGTGCTTTTCTATGGCACCTGGTGGTGTAAATTTGTTCTAAGGTGGTGAGTGAGCAGCCAATAATGCTCTCTGCTGTTTTAATAATTCTACACAGCCCTGCTCTGTCCTGGGAAGTACAGCTTCCGTACCACACACATAAATCGTACGTGAGCACGCTCTGTATGGCACAGTGATAGAAGGCAAGCAGCAGCTTTTGTGGAAGATGGTTTTTCCTTAAAATTCTCAAAAAATACAGTCTCTGCTGCGCCTTCTTCACAAGCCCCCTTGTATTAACACTCCAGGACAGATCCTCCTGTAACTCAATGCCTAGAAATCTAAACGTTGTTACCCTCTCCACACAAATTCCGTCAATCAAGAGTGGCTGGACCTCGTTCTTCTGTCTCCTAAAGTCCACCACAAGCTCCTTAGTTTTCTTTGTGTTTATGAGCAAGTTGTTGAGAGAGGCTTGGCCCCTTCCTTCTCTAACATGTTTTCTTCAGCTCCAAACCACAACCTTATAACGTTAGCAGGAAAGTGAAGTTCACTTTGCGGGAGCTAAAGTGGACTCATCTTTTCCCAGGACACCCTTGCAAGACACTTCTGTGGCCACAAGCAATTTAACAGAGCAATTTCCCACTCGTTTAATGCAGCTTTAATTCCAACATATCTCTCACTCTCTCTCTCTCTCTCATTCTCTATCATACAAACAGTTTCCAAAATCATTGTTCTTAAACCACAAATGAGCCATACTTGCCAAGAGAAAAAATATATATAAAACAATAGCAGCGTATGAAAGCACAACTATTCCCACCCCCCAAATAACATCTACAGAGAATTAATACCATGTTGGATTTGAAAAGGATCCCAGGGAATATTTGTTTGTTTGTTTTAAGACATGCTTTGATTCAGTTGAGATTGGGAGTTGTTCATGTTTTTTAATACATGGGGTCAAAGCAGAGGTCCCCTTATTCACAGCACAAAATGTCATCAGGATGATTACACACAAACACAACAACTCTGCCAATTTGCAAAACTCCCCGGCACCCACCCCAAAGTCAGCAGCGCAACAAAGCATCTCATTACTTAGCCCCCGGTGAGCACTTTTCTCCCCTTGCGCCTGATCGATCAGTGGAGTTCATGTATCTGGATGTGAACGCTTGTCTCGAGCAAGGAAAGTGTTGTGTCCAGTCACTGGTATCCAAGGGAAACGACGTGAAAGACTTAAAACATCTTCACTTTCTCCTTCATCTTTTTTCTTGCACATGGACTGTTCATGCAAAACGTACGACATTCCCACATGCATCATTAGGGAGGAATTCAACTTTGCACAGAACTTGCTAAATGGATTTTCGTTCTCTGCTTCAGTTTGTTTGTTTGACGGGCAGCGGACTTTATCGTTTGTAACACACACACGAGGAATCTCCCCTTTTTTCTCCCCAGTTCTGTTCCTCTGTCTAGCAGCACGATGCCACGGGATTTCCATCCTTCCAGCCTCCAAAATAGAATTCCACACACACCCCAAGCAGAACTCTGCTCACCCACAGAGAAGTGATCCAGGGGACGGTCTTAGTACAGCCCCATGATTGCGATGCCAACGTCCTTGGATGGCCGGCGGTCTTTGACCAAAAAGTTGATCATGCTCTCCGATTTGATGAGCAGGTTGCAACCCAAAAAGAAGACCCCAAAGACCACAGTCAACGAGAGGACGCAAAGGACTGCGATCTGTACCACTCGGGTGATGAAGAGGCTCCTCTCGTCTGGGAGCAGGACCGACGCGCCTCCATCGCTGGCCACCACTGTCCCCGTCCCATTGCAGCAGCCAATCAAAGTGCTCAGGTCTTGGGACCGGTTAGAATACACCCCTTCTTCCACTAGCGTCTGGTTAAATAAAGTCCCGTTCATTTTATATCTGAATCCACCAGAATTTCCAGAAAATAAGAACAACGAACGCAGGCTTGAGCTTCCTTTATGGATGACCCCACAGTTATGAAGACTTCTCAGCAAGAATTCTCTGTCTCCTTGATTCCTTTTCCTCTTTTCTTTTCTTTTAAAAATCAAGACAGTGTCAGTCAGCACAAGGGAGTGGAGAGAAAGAAAAGGAATTCCAGTACGAGCAAATTGCTCCTCGGCAACAGCTTCACCAGATCTTTAAGGAGAAGCAAGGTAATTCCAGAAGCTAAGTTTCCAGGGGGAAATGTGCAAGCAGGCAGGCAGGCTGGCTGGCTGAGAACTCAGGAGATGCACATTGCATTGTAAAGTCTCCAAGCAGCATGATAGAAAATAAGTCGCATTAAAACTCCACCCCAACTGATCCTAAGCACCACCTTCATCCCTCCCACCATTTCAGTGAGAGAGCTGCTTGCTCACATTCCTGCCCACAACATAAAGAACCTATCCAGTTCAGTGGGACACAGGGATGGGCAAATTTCGGTCAATTTTGGTTTCTCTCGGCTTTTTTGTTTTTCCAAACTTAAGTTCAGTTCGTTCATTCATTCATTCATTCATTTATATACTGCCCTATACCCGGAGGTCTCAGGGCGGTTCACAACAAAAATCACAATATATAACATCACAAATAAAAATAATCCAATAACTTTTCTCCACCTTTGTGCATCCATTTGCAATTTTGTTGCGGGAGGGAGGGGACCCAAACTCATGGAAATGTATCAGCATTTTAGTGTCTATTTCTCCTAATTTCCCCATTTATATGCAATTTCCCTAATGTAGGCATTTCATGGCAAGTTCCCTTAATATGATGCAGTTTTGCATGTTATTTTTACGAATAAATGCATTTTTAGGAACACTTTCTCATAACGGTGCATATTGTGCACACGCCGTGTTTTGACTAGAGAACTGCGGAACAAAAATCCGGACAGCTGTGAATTCTGAAGGGTAGCTGTGTTTTGGTTCACATATTGTTTTGGGAGGTGTGAATAAGGTTGGTTCGCACTAAAATATAAATGGCTTCCCTATCCCTTTGCTTCTCAAAATTCTCTGGTTGGCCTCTGTTACCAATGGAGAACCTACAAAGGACTCTATAAGGGCTCTTGTGTACCCCTTAAGGGAATGAGGACAGATTTTGTTTATTGCATGGGAAACGACTTGCGTGGCCTTTGGTCCTGTGAAGGAGTTCTCTAGAGTTGGGAGGGATTCACTGAGCCACATATCAGTGTTTAGAAAATGCTAAGCAGCATGCTTCAGACTCTGCATACCTCGCTGTCATAATCCCTCATAAGCATTTTCCAGTCCACGAGTGCATGGATGCTATGAGAGCTTTTGAATCCAAAGATCTTCCTAAATGAGTTACAGTGGTGCCTCGGTTCTCAAACTTAATCCGTTCCGGAAATCCGTTCCAAAACCAAAGCATTCCAAAACCAAGGCGCACTTTCCCATAGAAAGTAGTAATGCAAAATGGATTAATCCGTTCCAGACTTTTAAATACCATCCCCTAAAGCAGCAATTTAACATGAATTTTACTATCTAACGAGACCATGGATCCATAAAATGAAAGCAATAAGCAATGTACTGCAAAATAAAAAAATTCTTTCAGTAGCACCTTAAAGACCAACTAAGTTTTTATTTTGGTATGAGCTTTCGTGTGCATGCACACTTCGTCAGATACACTGCAGTCACACAATCAATCAATCAGTAGCTGAACTGGGTTCTACACAGTCACAGTAACAGAAAAAAGAGCCACAAAAACAAAAACACAAAATAAATAGCAAAAACAGACAGACCTCAGCGTAACACTCAAATCGGAAGTGTGGCACTCAAATCGGAAGCGTAACACACAAAACAGAGCACGTTCGGCTTCTGAAAAAAGTTCACAAACTGGAACACTTACTTCCGGGTTTGCAGTGTTTGGGTTCCAAGTTGTTTGAGTACCAAGGCATTTGAGAACCAAGGTACCACTGTATTTGTTCCACATGTCCAGCCATTCCTTCATTGTTGCAAACCTCCTTTCCCCAGCCAGTGCTTCTGTTCTGAGATCCAAATGCACTGTCTACTACAGGCACTTCCATTGCCTGCGATCATATCCATCCTCGGTTTTCACAGTAGCAGCCTATGGGTTTCTGTGTAAGTGCGCTTGCCTGTTTTTGAATTTCGCCCCGTTCTGTTCACACCGTGAAACTTTCAATATTGCCAGTCATGTCTGCATTTCAGTTAAAATCTATGGATTTTTTTTTAATGCTTGCGTGATGTTGAACTCGATGTCACGCTGCAACATGGGTTTCGCAGTCCCATGGCTTCTTATAAACGACAATTCTCATGCACATGTGTTTTGCTTACAGAATAAGAGAGTTTGGTGCAAAAGTTTAAAACAACACAAGAATGCAGGCGGCTTGTGTGGGGAAGATTGAAATAAGAGAATTTGGCTATTGGAAGAATGCTTAGCTCATAAACAGATATGCCAAACTTGTGGTTTCTGAGTAACCAGTAAAATATTCAGATTCGGGTTATGACGCAACGGAAACCACCATGTTCAGCTGAAATTCGCCCAGTTTTGGTGGAATGGCGAGAAAGATTTCTTTTTTCACACCCACCCCAAGAATCCTGGGAACCCTAGTTCACCCCTCACAGAGCTACACTTTCCAGCATCCTTAACAAAACTGGAGTTCTCAGAATTATTGGGGGGGGGGAATGAGTTTGATATGTGCTTTAATCTTGTGGTGCATAAATGGGTCTGTATCCCATGGTGTGAAGTATGCATATATGGACACAAGAGGGCAGTAAAGGACCAGTATGGAAATATCAAGACAAGCTCTGGGAGGCCATTAAATAATACATACACCTCAGTTTGACATTTGTGTGCCTAATTTGCTATTTAAAAACATGCTACTTACTGAAATGCAAGCAGCAGATGTTTTTAGCCCCCCCCCCGAAACAAATAGGTTAAAATTTCTGACACGTCTTGTTGGTAGTACATTCAGTGGTACGTTGGTTCTGGAACTTAGTCTGTTCGACTTCCGAAACGTTCGGAAACCAAGGTGCGGCTTCCGATTGGCGCAGGCGCCCTGGAAGCAATAGCCAACAGCCACATCGGACGTCCGGCTTCCGAAAAACGTTGAAAACTGGAACACTTACTTCTGGGTTTTTGGCGTTTGGGAGCCGAAATGTTCAAGAACCAAGGTGTTCGAGAACCAAGGCTCCACTGAACCTATTTGGGCTGATTTACATACACTTATTATGTATTCCCTTATCAATTAGGGCTTCGCCAAGGAAAACCATGCAATGGAACTTGCTTTCAGACTGAGGAGTGTTCAGGACACATCCCACAGAACAGGGTGGCATATTTATTTTTCTCGACATTGGCTGTGCAAACTTTCCATGCTACCTTACCCCCTGCCTTGGACGGTTCAATTAAATCGGCGATTAGCCCATGATCAGAATTTTGATGAGGTGCTGAATATGATGGTGAGTGCAGAATCCCACTTCCTGAGGATTCCGGTATCCATTTTTAACAAGCTTCTAGTCCTTATGTATCTGTGCAGATACACTTGGATGGAAAGGCATGGGGAGTTCCTGCCAGCACCTCATAGACCCAGAGGGATGGCTGGCGGGTGAGCATTCAGGACTCTGCTACAGTCTTTGCATTTGCAATCTCCCCCTGTCCCCAGAGACCCCAGTGGCATTGTGTGGAAGTTAAGGATGCTCTCGCTGTGTGTTTGTGCAGGCCTGTGTCCCCTTGCCGGTTTAAGTCTTCCCAATTAGAGCATGTTTCATTTGTCCCACGAAACTCCACGGGACTCGTGGCAGAGCCCCCTCCTTCACCTGCACCCTGGCTTCCAATCTGTGCCCCAGTGGCATAGAATCATAGAGTTGGAAGGGACCCCCGAGGATCAATCTAGTCCAGCCCCCTGGGGACCGAACCTGAAACCTTGGCGTTATCAGAACCACGCTCCAACCAGCTGAGCCATCCAGTGAGCTGAATGTGGCCGTGATGGTCCAGGAGTCGGCTTCACCTGCTGAGCAGCAGCCTGAAGGTGAAGTGACTCCACCTGCTGCTGATCAGCCTTCTTGCTCCTGATGCGAACCAGCTGGCTCCAGCTTTCTTAAGCAGGGTTTCCAGCCTCAGTCAGTTGCTGGAAACATTATTCCTCGTTCCTGGCCAGACCTTGCTGCTTCTTGCTTCTCGCGACCTTGGACCCTTGGCTTTCTTGAGCCCCGGATCGTCTGACTACATGAACCGAGATATTCCTGATCTTAGGACTGGAGTGGACTTGTGTACAGACTCTGCCTCCAGGCAAGTACCCTGAGACTCGGCTGGTTGGCTGGCTTCTCCCTCCACTGAGCTCTGTCGTGGCTGGGAGCACAGGAGTGGCAAAGAGACAGGAGGACCCAGGAAATGTTTCTAGAGATGTGAGTACCTTTTGATGATCCATGGAAGCTGCTGGGAGCTTTCACTGGAATTGCTTCTAGCTGTGCGAAGGCTGCTTTGTGGAGTGCCCAGCTGCTACAAGTGGGCATCTTTTGGAGTGCTCCACCGATTCTCTTCATCCGCCCGATGCAGTAGGCTTTTCCACATCCATGGGCCAAAACCAAACCATTTCCATATGCAGACTCTGTCTGCCTGATTGAGATGACAGTCTATCTATCTATCTATCTATCTATCTATCTATCTATCTATCTATCTATCTATCTATCTATCTATATCATCTAATGTCCCAATTTCATTCATCTCAAAAGCCCTAGGAGGTTTGCCACTTATTGTGCCCACTTTACAGACGGGACTCGGGAGGACCCCAACTGCGATTAGAGGGGGATTTGCTGAAGGCCATCAAACTGGTATCTGAATCCCGAAGTCTTCCTCTGTTAACTGTCTCTGTTTTTGCTGTGCACACACCGTACATTTCAAGAACAGTCCTGGAAACTGTAGTTTGTTAAGGGTGCTGGGGATTTTAGCTCTCAGAAAGACTATAGTCCCTAGGATTCTATGCTTGTGATTTACATAGGAATCACATGGGAAGTTTATTACGGTTCCTGTCCAGAAAGCAGAGCGCCCTATCATTTAAACCAGAAAGTGGAGCAAACCAACATATATGTTTATATGTGAGAGAGATCCTTCCTTCCTTCCTTCCTTCCTCCCTTCCTTTGTAGATTCATAGAATTATAGAGTTTGGAAAGGACCCCTGAAAGTCATCCAGTCCCAGGGCCAAAATTAGGCTTTCTGTCACCCGGGGCAAAGACCTAGTTTGTCACACACACACACACAAACCCTTATTTGTTCATAAAGGGCATAAAAAGGAGCTTGAAAGAGGCTGGAGAAGAGCTAGTATCTCCAAGTAGTAAAATTGTCTGTGTGTACAGTACTGGATTTACATTTAAGCTGAACAAGCTATAGCTTAGGGCCCCACTCTTGGGGGCCCCCCAAAAAAAATAAAGGAAAAAAACACTGTACATTTCCAAAATATAAGATAAAAAGCAAATAAAATAAAACCTACATACAGCAAGAGTGTTTTCTGTTGTGTAGGCTCCTATGACGTAAGTAATGGGCCCTGCCTGCTAGCCTGCTCCCAACCACAGAGTCTAGGGCTTGCTGATCAGAAGGCCGGCGGTTCGAATCCCTGCAATGGGGTGAGCTCCCGTTGCTCGGTCCCAGCTCCTGCCCACCTAGCAGTTCAAAAGCACATTAAAGTGCAAGCAGATAAATAGGGACCGCTCCGGCGGGAAGGTAAACGGCATTTCCGTGCGCTGCTCTGGTTCTCCAGAAGCAGCTTTGGCATGCTGGCCACATGACCTGGAAGCTGTCTGCAGACAAACGCCGGCTCCCTCGGCCTATAGAGCGAGATGAGCGCCACAACCCCAGAGTCGGACATGACTGGACCTGATGGTCAGGGGCCCCTTTACCTTTTTATATACAGTGGTACCTTGGCTCTCAAACTTAATCCGTTCCGGAAGTCTGTTCCAAAACCAAAGCGTTCCAAAACCAAGGCGCGCTTTCCCATAGAAAGTTATTGCCAAATGCCAATGTGTTTGCATTATTAAGTTGGTTACAAATAAAAAAATCCTTTTAAATTAGAGCTTAATAATTATTTTGAATTGTGGTGCTGGAGGAGACTCTTGAGAGTCCCATGGACTGCAAAAAGATCAAACCTATCCATTCTTAAGGAAATCAGCCCTGAGTGCTCCCTGGAAGGACAGATCGTGAAGCTGAGGCTCCAATACTTTGGCCACCTCATGAGAAGAGAAGACTCCCTAGAAAAGACCCTGATGTTGGGAAAGATTGAGGACACTAGGAGAAGGGGACGTCAGAGGACAAGATGGTTGGACAGTGTTCTCGAAGCTACGAACATGAGTTTGACCAAACTGCGGGAGGCAGTGCAAGACAGGAGTGCCTGGCGTGCTATGGTCCATGGGGTCACGAAGAGTCGGACACGACTAAACGACTAAACAACAACAAATTATTTGACTATTAATAGACATCTTCTTAATTGTTTTTCACTATTAATATACTTAATATATTCAGTTCAACAATTACTTTGATAAAATACATATTTTGTTAGGTGCCAATGGCTTTAGACACCTATTAGGTCCATAAATTGCCATATATAGCATCTACTCAACACAAAAAACCAGCGACAATTTGTCGTTGACAAAGGACAGCTGGACATATGAAGGGCCCCATGACCTTCGGGAGCTTAGGGCCTCATCACACCTAAATCCGGCCCTGGGTGTGTATATAAAATAACGCCCAGGGGATTCGGGGAAGGTGATCGCTGGGCGAGCGGGGCGAAGAGGAGCGGATGGAGAGCCAGTCCCCGAGGGGGCGGGCAAGGCGCGCTCCCTCCGCGGCGCTGGGAAGGCCCTTCTTCCTGGGAGGGGAGGACCGGGGAGGAGGAGGAGGAGGGAGCTGCAAGCCAAGGCGGGGGCGCTCCCACCCACCCGCTCGCCCCACTGACTCCCGTCGGACAGCTGCTTCCTCTCGCCTGCTCGTGGGATCCTCCTGCCCCGGCGCAGCCGTAACGCAGCATCGGGGTCGCAGCAGCTCGTCCGGGGAGGCGCCCGCTCGCTCCTCGCTCTTCCTCCGCAGCAGCAGCAGCCAAAACTCCTCTCCAGCTCGGAAACCTCCCGCTCCGCCGACATGGGCAAAGCGGGCGCCGCTTTCCGCGTCTTCGGGCTGATCCTGTTCGCCTCCGCGGTTTGGGGTAAGCGAGTTAGCGGCGCGCAAGAAAAGGCGCCTCTCTCCTCCTGCGAGATTTTCCACTGGCGAGCATCTCCCGTCTCTTTTGGCGCATCTCCTTCCCTAGCAAGACCCCCAGTTTTAGTGGGGGATTTAGCGACTCGTTTGCAAGCCGAGAAGGGAAACTTGGAAGGCGACTTTCCTTCAGGGAAGCTCTCTCTGTGTGTGATATTTTCAACTCTTTTCTTTGAATCACTGTTTGGAGCAAAGCAAGCCTTTGCAACTCCGGATCAAATCCGGATCGACGTGAGTGATTTGTTGGGAATAGGTTCTCTTCCTAGAGGCGCGCTTCCTCAACGCCCCCCCCCAGTTACTTTGGCGGCATTGGAATGCCAGCGAGGATTTAATTTAATCCGGATTTACTACCCTTTTTGCAGAAATAAGGTTCCTTCTGTTTGTTGAGCCGTCATTCGGATTCGTTTGCGGGGAGGTTATAGAGGTTGGTGCCAAACAATTGTTATCCCACACTATTCTGTTGAGTTTCCCTGTCACTTTACTTACTGTGGAAAAGTCTGATATTTTAAAAATGCAGCTTTTTGCAGCTCGGACTCTACTTGCAGGGCAAGCGCAAGTGTGAAGGAGCCCTATAATTGCATAACCTGGAACTTGCTGGCATGCGATTAAATCCCACATGCAAAAGAGCAAGACTTGAATCAATTTTTTAAAAAACTTGCCAATGGTGTTCGCCATATCTGATACCTTCCCCCCCCCCCCCAATCAAGTAGGGTGTACATTTTATGACATATTCATTACATTCATAAACTATCTTCCAATAAGTTCAAGGTAGTGTACATGTTTCTCCTCCTCACAACAACCCTGTGAGGTAGGTTCAGCTAAGAAATGGTGACTGGCCCAAGGTCACCCCATTTTGCAGTCTTAAGCTCCCGTCTGGAAGCACCTTTGGCGCTATAAAGATTCGTGCCATCTTTGGAGCTATTAAGGACGGTTCTTGACTCGACGCTCCCCGTCGTAACTTGCAAGGCTCAGCAGCCAGTCCACAGGCTCATCCAGGCAACCGCCGTTCCATCCCATAATATCAGAGGAAGGATCCTCATGCAGAACAGTGTGCCCACTTCTTTTCTCAAAACTTTTCTCAAAACAATATAAAAGGTGGCTCCAGGCTTAGTGGCACACTTCCAGACTGTCTCTGCTTTTGATACCGCATACCGGCCAATTGAGGTTGCGGAATTACAGGTGATGAGTAGGAAAAGTTGCACAACAAACCTGCTTCCCCCTAAAGACAAGACTTTTTGTGATAAAGAAAGTCATGGGGCAATGCCCTTGAAAGCTTGATGCATCTTCCCGGCCAACAGGATGAATGTTCCCTGCTGAAACATGGATTTGCTGTTCACACCCAGATGTTCCTTACACCCACTCACTGCCTCCACCCCTGCCAAATACTTCAATCTCATTCTATTCCTGTGGTAATTTCTGGAGCTATGTTTGTTTTATTGCTCTGTGAGATCTTGACCTTGCCACTGGTTTACCTCCGGAGATCTAGCCCCTCTCCTGAAATGCTGAGCTTCTCCTTTCCCTAATACAATATGGCCAGGAATTGATTCTAGGTTTGCAGAGGGATGGGGTCACGGCCGTCAGCCTTAGGACGCCTGTAGTTTCATTTCCATAGCCCTGTTGTGTCCTGGGCAGAGTACGTGCGTGTTAACCGGTTTGGCAAATTCTGATAATTCTTCCCAAAGGAAGTCTTGAATCATTCCCTTTGACCTGAGCAAATAGTTAACAGAAGTGTTTTCTAGGCAGGCAGGAAAGTGGATTATAGGACAGTCTGTGGGTGGGAATCGAGCATGGGAACACCCTTAGAATTGCATTTCGTAATGACTGTTTGTTGAATTTATATACTGCCCTATACCTGGAGGTCTCAGGGTGGTTCACAGAAAAGATCACAATATTTTAAATCAAAATCAGACCAATAACCCAATAACAAGACACCCCCCCAAAAAAGAGCCACATTTTAAAAGGGTATAGGATGGCCATCAGGTCAACCAAAGGCCTGGTTAAAAAGGAATGTTTTTGCCTGGCGCCTCAACGTGTATAATGAAGGCGCCAGGCGGACCTCCCTGGGGAGAGCATTCCACAGACGGGGAGCCACTGCAGAGAAGGCCCCGTTCTTGTGTTGCCACCCTCTGGACCTCTCGAGGAGGAGGCTCTTGAAGGAGGGCCTCAGAAGATTATCTCAAGGTCCGGGTAGGTTCATATGGAAAGAGGCAGTCCTTGAGGTATTGCGGTCCTGAGCCGTTTAAGGCTTTGTCGGTCAAAACCAGCACTTTGAATTGGGCCCGGAAACTAATTGGTAGCCAGTGCAGTCAGACCAGGATCAGTGTAATATGTTCAAACCGACTTGCAACCTGGCCGCTGAATTCTGCAGTAGCTGAAGTTTCCGAACCATCTTCAGAGGCAGCCCTACGTATAACTCATTGCAGTAATCTAACCTTGAAGTTACCAGAGCATAGACAACAGTAGTTGGGCTATCCCTGTCCAGATAGGGGAGTAGCAGGGCCACCAGCTGAAGCTGATGGAAGGCACTCTGGGCTACTGAGGCCACCTGGGCCTCAAGTGACACCTTTTATTCTTTATGGCCATCTTTTTATCACTTATTTAAAGGCGGCTTACAAAAGAAAATACTCTTGATATGTGCTGTACCAGGACAGTGGCCCATCTATTCATATAATCATAGAGTTGGAAGGGACACCAAGAGTCATCTAGTCCAACCCCCTGCAATGCAGGAATTATCACCTAAAGAAGCATCCATGACAGATGGCCATCAACCTCTGCTTAAAATCCTCCAAGGAAGGAGAGTCCACAACCTCCCGAGGGAGACCATTCCACTGTCAAATGGGCTCTTACCATCAGAAAGTTGTTCCTGATGTTTAGTCCAGCAATCCTGTGTTCACAGTGGCCAATCGGATCCCTTTGGGAAACCCGCAAGCAGGCCTTGAACACAAAAGCACCTTCCCCTCCTGTGTTTTCCATCAGCTTCTTATTCAGAAGCATTCCTGCCTCCCAACTGTGGAGCCAGAGCACGGGCATGATGGCTAGCAAGCCATCGGTATCCCACTCCTCCACGAATTTGTCTCGTCCTCTTCTAAAACCATCTAGGCTGGTGGACCTCACTGCCTCCTGGGGAAATAAGTAAGCAAGCAAGCAAGCAAGTAAATTTTTAATTACACCCCACACTCTCTGGCCAAGACTGGGCTCAGGGCAGCTAACATCAAATATCAAATACATTAAAACACAAGCAGTTGATTAAAATGCAGCTTAAAAATGAGAATCAGGATAAAATTAAATGATTGCCTACGAATTACAACCATAGGGGTCAGGAACCTCAAGTATTCATCAGGGCCAGCTATCCATGTTGGTCCCACATGAGCCGATAGAAGGGCCAAAGAGATAACTTACATACAGCAGGCATCCCCAAACTGCGGCCCTCCAGATGTTTTGGCCTACAACTCCCATGATCCCTAGCTAAGAGGACCAGTGGTCAGGCATGATGGGAATTGTAGTCCAAAACATCTGGAGGGCCGAAGTTTGGGGATGCCTGACTTACAGCGTCCCATAGAGGGGGTTCCAACTGGGCCCGGACCAAAGGCCAGGTGAAACAACTCTGTCTTGCAGGCCCTGCGGAAAGATGTCAAGTCCCGCAGGGCCCTGGTCTCCTGCGATAGTGTTCCACCATGCTGGGGCCAAAGCCGAAAAGGCCTTGGCCCTGCTTGAGCCCAGTTTAACCTCTTTGGGGCCCAGAACCTCCAAGATATTATTATTCGCGGGCCGTAAGGTCCTCTGCGGGGCATACCAGGGGGGGCAGTCCTGTAAGTACGAGGGTCCTAGGCCGTATAGGGCAGGCATCCCCAAACTGCGGCCCTCCAGATGTTTTGGCCTACAACTCCCATGATCCCTAGCTAACAGGACCAGTGGTCGGGGAAGATGGGATTGTAGTCCAAAACATCTGGAGGGCCAAAGTTTGGGGGTGCCTGGTATAAGGCTTTAAAGGTTAAAACCAGCACCTTAAACCTGACCCTATACTCCACCGGGAGCCAGTGCAGCTGGTCTAGCACTGGATGAATGTGGTCCCGTCGCAAGGACCCCGTAAGGAGCCTCGCCGCGGCATTCTGCACATGCTGGAGGTTCTGGGTCAGCTTCAAGGGCAGCCCCGTGTAGAGCGAGTTATAATAATTGTGAGTTCCATAGTTTTTAAATCCTTTAGTGCTATGAGCAACATGAAAGGCTGCAGTGAGGGAGGAAGATGCCTTTTTTAATCATTCCCCAGTGGCCCTGATAAAACCTTTTCAGGGACGTGGGGCGCCCAGTTAAAATGTCGACATGCTCCCTCGCATGTGCATGCCTGCTGCTGCTTCAACTGTTGCATGAAATTATGCTTAATCAGATTCATTCCCTGGATGGGAATTTCCAATGCCCCCCAAGAACGGGAAAAGCACGCAAGGGCACCAGATTCAATCAAGTTTCAATCAAGTATTATTAGTACAAAAAGAAAACAATAAGAGAACCATATACAAGTGCTGACACAGAAGCCAAAACCAAACGTCAAGCAGATAGCATATACAAATAAATACCGAAAGGCAAACCAGTCTTTATGGTCTTTGAGGCTATATAGCGGTCAGCAAAGTGGCAGCAGGTCGACACTTCGTTCGTTTGGTTTTGGCTTCTGTGTCAGCACTTGTATATGGTTCTCTTATTGTTTTATTTTTGTACTAATAATACTTGATTGAAACTTGATTGAATCTGGTGCCCTTGCATGCTGCTTGTATTGTATTGGACGTTTGAAGAAATTGGCAGCATTAGCCCATTATTTCAGTTTTTGTTGTACCCCAAGAACGGGAAGCAGACATATATAGGAGGCTCGACAGATTTATTCAGCTGGAAATGGTCGGTCTCTTTGGGTCTTTACACACTGCGTCCCATATAGGCATTGGGAGCTTGCCTCAGGCCCCATCAGACCCAGAGCCAACCCTGTTTTAGTGGACAAACATGAGGAACAAACAGGGGGAACACGGAATTCAGGGCCAACGCAAGACATTTTGCTGCCTGAGGCAAAGGACAAGATGGCGCTTCCTGCAATTCAGCTGACTGGACAGGCGGTTGCCTCTTACTCAACCCTAGCTGCCTCCATTGAACCTGAGAGTGGCAGACTCACTTATTTGTTTATTATTATTTATGAAATTCGTATACCACCCTTCATCCGAAGATCCCAGGACGGTTTATGAGAGGAGGAGTTGGATAGGCTGTGTTGCACACTCGGTTTCTCCTTGCTGCTTCTCCCTTTCCCCGTCTCTGCCACCTTGAAGGGGTTGCCACACTGTGCCCAACGGTAGGGCCGGCCCTAATAGGAAACTGCCTCGTACTAGGTCATGCTGTCCATCTAGTCTAGTATTAGTATGGCGCACGGGAAAAGATTTAAGCCACCCTGCACACTTGCTTCCATCTAACGAAGTAAAGTCAAAGAACAGCTACAGAAACATCAACAGGCCACACGTCCCTGTGTTTCTGTACAAACAGCTGCGTACGGAAACATACGGTGCCATGCATCGGAGATCACTTCAGCTAATAAGAACATTCCATTCCTTTTTATCGGTGCTTGGGTGTAAGTGGGATCTACAACAATGTGTTGTAATAACAGTATATCCTAGCTTCCTAGTAAGAGAGCTTGTGTTGAGAATATCAGTCAGTCAGCCATGCTCCTGTTCAGGATACCCTAAACCAGGGGTAGGCAACCTAAGGCCCGTGGGCCGGATGCGGCCCAATCGCCTTCTCAATCCGGCCTGCGGATGGTCCAGGAATCGGCGTGTTTTTACATGAGTAGAATGTGTCCTTTTATTTAAAATGCATCTCTGGGTTATTTGTGGGGCCTGCCTGGTGTTTTTACATGAGTAGAATGTGTGCTTTCATTTAAAATGCACCTCTGGGTTATTTGTGGTGCCTGCCTGGTGTTTTTACATGAGTAGAATGTGTGCTTTTAATTAAAATGCATCTCTGGGTTATTTGTGGGGCATAGGAATTCGTTCATTTTTTTTTAACAAAAAATATTCCGGCCCACCACATGGTCTGAGGGACTGTCCACGGCTTAAAAAGGTTGCTGACCCCTACCCTAAACTGTAAGAACTGTAAGAAGCTCTAGCAGGCCAATTATCTTTCCCCCTTCTGCGTCCTCCTCACTTTAGTATACAGTAGTACCTCGGGTTACGAATGCGATCCGTTCGGGGTCGCAGTTCATAACCCGAAAAGTTCGCAAACCGAGTGCCGCTTCTGCGCATGCGCAAAGCGCGCGCGCCGCTTCTGCACATGCGCAGCATGCACACGCGCCGAAAACACTTCCGGGTTTGCGGAGTTCGTAACCCGAACTGTTCGCAACCCGAGCGGTTCGTAAACCGAGGTACGACTGTATTTGTGAGGTTCCCCTCGATTGAGTCTCAACCTTTCAGGACTCGTGAGAAGCCCTCAAGCATGTGTTCTGTATTTGTGGGTGTTTGGGACTTTTGAATTATTAAAAAAAAAGTATTGTGCCTCTGCAATCTGCATGCCTTGGTGTTGGGGGCCTTCTTGGCTCCCATTTTATTGGCACGCACTACCTGAGATTGCTGTTTGTGGGGCAGATTATCAAATGATTCTTGAGGCCACATTAGCTGCGACAGGCACATGTCTCTCTTCATGCGCCTTTCCCTGCTCATGTATCTAGCAAGTAGGATACAGTATATCAGAACTGGGGATGGAGGGAAGAGGCTGGAGGAAGTGACTGCAGAGTGTGTGGTGGTGGGGATGGACTTAGAACCCATCTCTGGTATGTTGCCTGTGTAAGTAAAATCCTTCTCCTCTACTTTATCGGACCCTCCATGTGACCCTATTTTCCAGGGACAGTCTGGGATTTACAGAAGCTGCCCAGGCTTCTGATTTTATCTCAGATAAATGTACCACTTTTCCTTAGGGCACCTCTATTTCCATCGGAGAAATGTTGTAGGGTATATGGAGTGATGCGATCTCCCCAGCCAAGGAGGTAATTGTACAACCTTTAGATGACATCTGAAGGCAGCCCTGTATAGGGTAGCTTTTTTAATGCTTAATGTTTTATTATTATTATTAGTTGGAAGCTGCCCAGAGAGGCTGGGGCAACCCAGTCAGATGGGTGGGGTGTAAATAATATAATCATAACTGCATTGGCCCGAATATAAGCCGCACCCGAATATAAACCGCACCTTTAAAATTCAGGGGGGGGGGGGAAGAGACAATACCTGAATATAAACCGCTCCCTTAAAATTCCGCAGGCGCTCAAACCCGTTCTGTTTTACTGTATGTCTGTTTCAGCAGCGATATTGCAAAAGCCCGTTTTTGTAAGGTCGTGAATTTAAACCGCACTTTAACTTTTCACGGTCGGAATGTGGGGGGAAAAAGTGAGGCTTATATTCAGGCCAATACGGTATTACTATTATTATGGAATAAGACACCCCTATTTTCATTGGAGAAATGTGGGAGGGTGTGCTTTATGTGTCGGTGAGCTGGAGGCTTGAATCAGGATGGGGCCTTTCCACATCTATTTTGGACCAGTCATGTGTTTATTTAGCTGGACCTCTTCCTCCGAATACTTATTGTTTCCTCCATGCATCATACCTGCCAAGTGGCTGTCAGAGAAATAAGGGACCGGGCCGGAAATAGTAGACCGGAAGTAGCGCTGCCGCCATTTTGGAACTGGGCGGAGCATGCTCAGCAGTGACTTTTGATGCTGCTTTGCCCAGTTCCAAAATGGCCACTGCGCCAGAAGTCACACTGCAGCCATTTTGGAATTGGGCAGAGCAGCATCAAAAGTCGCTTCAGCTAGGAACAGCTGGGAAAACGGGGATTTCCTGGGGAAAATGGGAGACTTGGCAGCTATGCCATGCATTTGCTCATATGGCACAATCTCTTTGAGTTTTCCCTTGTCTTATTATTCCAGTGCTGTGCTTTGTATTAGGCACAACAAAGGGCAGCAAAGGGAGAAGGGGGCGTCATGGCAAACCAGATCCAAGACAAATTGCGCAGAGGAACTGTGTTGCAGGCATGATGCTTCCATATGGGCGATTCTGGGCTCTGGTTTTTTAGATGAGGTTCAGTCACATGCCTGGAAATTCAGGTTGTGCACTTAGAGTTGATTTGGAGGTCCAGCATGATAACGCTCCACCCACCCAAATGGACTTTTTGCAAGCAGGAAATGGTTGAGGTAATGCACTTGGGAAGTCTGGAATAGCACTTGCTTGATGCAACATTGTCTATTGAATGCTGAATAAGCAGGTCATTTGCAAGTGACCTTAGTCTTCTTAGAGTTTGTTGCCTTGCGAATTATCTTGGAATATGAATTAGCCGAGTCTGTATGAATTCCCTACCCAGCACTGTTTTCTAGCCTTCTGTATGAGGGACGGGGAACAGTTGGCTCTGTTACTGGACTACAAATCCCATATGCCTCAACAAACGTCGCCGATGGTCAGGGATGCAGGAAATTGAAGTACAGCTGAGGTTTGAATGGCCAAATGTTCCCCACTGTTCTGTGTGATTATTTGTAAGGCTGTACTTGCAAATAATCACACAGATTACACACTGCGGGACATGGCTGGCGCTGTGAGTTAAACCACAGAGCCTAGGGCTTGCTGATCAGAAGGTCGGCGGTTCGAATCCCCGCAACGGGGTAAGCTCCTGTTGCTCCCAGCTCCTGCCAACCTAGCAGTTCGAAAGCACGTCAAAGTGCAAGTAGATAAATAGGTACCGCTCTGGCGGGAAGGTAAATGGCATCTCCATGTGCTGCTCTGGTTTGCCAGAAGCGGCTTCATCATGACCTGGAAGCTGTACGCTGGCTCCCTCGGCCAATAACGCGAGATGAGCGCCGCAACCCCAGAGTCGGTCATGACTAGACCGAATGGTCAGGGGTCCCTTTACCTTTACCTTTACTCTAAACACTGGTGTTGCATGCAGGATCCACCTCTGCTTGCAGTTTACAAAAAAAGTAAATTTCTAACCCTGAAGACGGCTAATATACTTGAATGTATGACCGCTATCAGGCCACAGCTCAGAAGAGGGGTGTGTATGACTCAGAGATTGTGTGAGAGAGAAACAGAGGGAGGCTGGAATTGCACAGCGTTGACCCCCAAATTCTTCTCCTACTCAGGTTTAAATCCAAACCACAGAAGAATTCCCCTCCTACTCTCTTTCTTTTCTTTCTGTTGCGTTTTCCAGGATGGAATTGCACTATAACAGCAAGATCAGGCTGCAATACATTGAATCAAGGCAAGTTAAGAGCCTTTGAGGGGGCAGAAACATTTCCCCGGCTAGAGAGGAGAGGCCTCCATGCTTTCCTTCTCCTTGCTTGCTATGTATTGCCGCCTCACTAGAGCTGTCACTGCTGCAACAATTTGATAAGGGAGGGGGACTGGGAATGAGCAGATTGGTGGGATACAAGGGAAAGCTCTGTCTAAATTTGGATTGAACTAGGAACAAACGGAACTATTTCATGTGACTGAATGCTCTTGATGACGTATGATAGTGATGATAATAGTAGTAATCCTCCTATATAATGAAGTGCAAGTGTCTCTGCGTCCAGTCCCTGTGTCCCTGTGTCCGCGCTACTGCGCATGTGCCCCACAGACACAGGGGTTGGACGCAGAGACTGGACGCACACACGTGCACACTCTCCCCACCCCCCCACCTACCGTTTCCCTGCAGCCGCCAACCGTCGCTCCCGGCCGGACTGAGCGTTGGCAGCGGGGGGGGGGGGAAGAGCGTGTGTGTGAGTGCGTCCAGCAAGGACAGGCCCCGGGGTTCGGAGAAGCGCTGCGCAAGCACTTCTCCGAACCCCGGGATGTCTCCTTCCTGTCGGCGGCTGGGGGAGAGGAAGGAAGGAGGAGAAAGGGATGTTCTAGCGCCCGTTTACTCAACGGGCTGAATTACACTAATAATAATAATAATCTGGGGAAAGGCTAGTTTTCTTTGTGGAGGGAGTTACTGTTCTGTACAAAGCATGTGAGCGCCTGTCAATGAAACACAGCTTTACTTACCTAACCTACCTCACAGGGTTGTTGAGAGGATAAGGTGAAGTGGGGGAGTTTATACCCACCTTGGATTCCTTTAAAGAAGAGTGGGTATCTGAATGTGATAAATATATTCAATTGTTAGTCGAATCCTTATCGTACTACCGTTGATAACAAGGAGTCTCCTAAAGAAGTTGATTACTTCTTTTTATTTATTTACTTTTAAAATCTTTTTAGCATCGGCATGATACAAAACATAGAAAAGTATTCCGTCTCAGCCCTCAGAGGGCTTGCAGTCTACTTTGGATGGACAGGGCTGGAAGAGAGGGTTGTTGTTTTTTGGCAAGCTCCTAGCAGTGTTGTCAGAGTTGAGGGTTGTCGTGTGACACCGGAGGAACATCAAGGAAGGCAGGGCAAGGAAGATTCCTCTTGTTGTTGAGGAGAGTTGGCTCAATGGAGGGAAGAAAAGATCTAATTCTAGGACTTGGTATGGCCAAAGGTGCAAAGGGGAAAAACACGAAACATTGAGCTTTTGGAAAGACAGAAAGCATGGAATAAGAAAGGGGTATCCGGAATCTGCTTCACATCACTTGGTGCCAGTCACGCCTAGAGTTGCCAGACTCAATAGAGGACAGGACTTCTGTGCCTTTAATTGCCCTGCTCTCTCTTGAGTCCGGAAACCTTAAAGAGAAACCAGCAGACCCTTTGTTTAATTTCCAAGCAAAGGGTCTGCTGGTTTCTCTTTAAGGTTTCCAGGCTCAAAAGAGAGCAGGGCAATTAAAGGCACAGAAGTCCTGTCCTCTATTGAGTCTGGCAACCCTAGTCACACCTTATGACCCAGACATATGAATGATCAGCACATCACAGACTGTTACTCAGAAACCTTGATTTGGTGATGGTTCTTCACGTGGGCTGCTCAATGGGTGTGGTATGATTCAGAAAACCATCATTCCTCTGGGTTTCCGCTGTCACCAGGTGACTGGAAATGTCCTTTCACAGTGGAAAAGGAGGCAAGAGGATCTACATCTGGGTTTAGCCTGATCTCTGACCGCAGTAAGGACCTTAAATGCAATGGCTAGGGGAATATGAAGTTGCCCTTATTTGTCAAATATTTCCCTCATGCCGCTCCTCAAACTCTAGCAATAATTATAGCCGCTTGCAGGGCCGGCCCAACCATGAGACCAGGTGAGGAGACTGCCTCAGGCGGCAGGGTCCCCAAACAGATCCTGATATCCATCTCCCCCCCCCCCCTGTTCCTGGCGTCAGTCTTCATTCACTCCTCCTTCCTGGTGGATATGGTGGGTGCCCCATTTTGGTGTTCGCCTCAGGTGCCGAAATGTCTCGGGCCGGTCCCGGCTGCTTGCATTCGAAATCTCCAGTCCCTGAGAACAGGGCTGTCTTAAGCATAGCTGGCGCTGTGGCGCGAACTATCCCTCCGGCGCCCCCCTCCCGTTTCTGAGCGCACAGGCAGAGCAGCGCGGTGCCGCTTCGGCACCCTTGCGCCTTGCACCACCCAGCCTTGCCTTAGGGCCGGCCCTGCCTGAGAACATATAGACTTCCCTGTTGTGGAAGCTGAATCTCTGGAGACTCCCAGCTTTCCTTTTCTCTTCCCACAAGTTTCTAAACTTTGCAAAGGTTGGTGGTGCTATTGAAACTGCAGCTTAGCGTTTCATGGGGAGAAGGGCACTTCTGTGACTCGTGTGCAGCCAGAGTAGCGTCAGCTTAGCTTCATTGCAATAAATGGGCAAGGTTTTCAGCCTTGACGTCGGTGGGATGTGAATTGCAGTATGCCCACAAGTTTATAATCCTTGTGGTTTTGGAGAAAGATAGAACTTGCGAAAGCCTCTTCAATGCTATCTCTCTGTCCCCCCATTCCCTCTTTGCCTCCTGTTTTTGCTTCTGTAGCTATATGGCCCATATTACACCCACATTTTATTTGTCACTTAAAAAACAACAACGACAACCAGTTCTTTGTGTCTCTTGATAACGTAAAAGAGAACTTATTCATACATACAGATTTGCCACCTCCTAAGCTATGGACAAGGAGACGGGGAGAGTGCACCTTAGCAGAAACTGGTGAGAAATCTTTATGCAAGCCCACAGACGCAGAAGGAAACATAGTGGGGTGGCAGCCTTCCATAGACAAGCCAGTGTGGAGTTAATAATAACTCTGGGCTGTTAATCAACAGTTTCTGAGGGAGCTGCGTAATCTTCAGCCTGTAGGAGCTGTAGAAGCCACAGCCTGTGAGTCAGCAGACCAAGGCGGTTATTAGAGGAGGGGGTGTTTGTGCATGAACAAAGGAAGAAAAGCAATTATGGAGATAAACAAGGGGCTAGCGGAGACTCCGGAGTGCTTTCTGCCCCACCTCTCCCTTAAAAGAGGCCTGTTGTCCTAATCATTGTAGGTAGCAGGGCCCACTTGCCTATGGTGAGTCTGTGGTGATGTGGGAGCCAGGGCCATCTTAAGCATAGCTGGCTCAAACTATCCCTCTGGCGCCCCCCTCCCATTTCTGAGCACGGCTGCCACGCGGGCGGAGCAGCACGGCGCCCCCCTGGCGCCCTGGCACCTTGTGCCACCTAGCCTTGCCTTAGGGCCGGGCCTGGTGGGAGCCCTGGGTTCAAATCCCTGCCAATGGACTCGCAGTCCACTGTACAATGGGAGCAGTGCCCGGATTTATGTATAAGCTGAACAAGATACAGCTTAGGGCCCCACTCTCTTGGGGGCCCCAAAAAAATTAAAGGAAAAAAACACCTGGATGTACATTTCCAAAATATAAGATAAAAAACTAATAAAATAAAACCTACATACGGCAACAGTGTTTTATGTTGTGTAGGCTCCTCTGATGTAATTCATGCCCCCCCCCGCTAGCCTGCTCCCTAAAATATCACTGGTTTGCTCCTTTCTATATATAGGGTGCCTACATTCTGCATGGACTGGTTGCATGGCAGCATGTGAAATGGCTTTCGATACCTATTAGGTCCGTAAATTACCATATAGCATATATTCAACACAAAAAACAGCGATAATTTGTCGTTGACAAAGGACAGCTGGACATATAAAGGGCCCCATTACCTTCAGTAACTTAGGGCCTCATCAAACCTAAATCTGGCCCTGAATGGGAGTGCACCCCAGTTTCCCTTTGTGCCAGCTGTTTTGGCAGAGTATCAGTGCTAGAGAAATTGCTGGGTGCGCGCTCAGATGCATTTTATTTTATTTTATTTTATTTATATCTTGCCCTATACTCGGTGGGGGGGGGGTGTCCTCAAGGCAGTTCACAGAATAAGGGCGGTTCACATGCATACATGTGGGGAAACTCAGAAAGTTCTAGGATTTTATTTGTCTCCTTCATGCAAGTCACTTAAAAAATTTTTACAACATAATCCACAACTCATACATACAAACAAACCCACCACCACTGACAATTAAAACATATCAAAATTAAACTCCTATCCCCTTACACAAAGAAAACATAACATAAAAATAAAAGACTTCCTTTATCCTGTAAATGGCCTCCTTATTTACTACTTGTATACTGTTTCTTTTATATGTGACTAGTGTCACTCAGCCCGTTTACTAAACGGGCGCTAGAACATTTGGCATTTTTCGGCGGCGGCAGCGCCTGGGGGGGGGCCCGGCTGGCCACTCCCATGGCCGCCGCTTCGTCGAGGCGCTCCGCTGAGCCCAGCTGGCCAGCGGGCGCCCGGGAGAAGGCCGCAATTCTTCTGAGGACTGCGAGGGAAACGGTAGGCAGAGGGGTGGGGAGAGCGTGCGCGTGCGTGTGTGCGTCAAGTCTCTGCGTCCAATCCCTGTGTCCGTGGGGCACATGCGCAGTAGCGCAAACCCAGGGACACGGAATACTGGACGCAGAGACACTTGCACTTTATTATATAGGATTATTACCATTTTTCCTAATTATGACTTTAAAAACCGCAAAGTCTCTTGTAGAAATTAATGGAAACAAGTCCAGGTGTATATTTTGGGGGACCTCTTGGACTTGTGCCTAGGAATCTCAGGACGAGTGTGGATGAGCCCTTGAGTGTCTATATTAAAGTTTCCCCAACTTCTGATAGCTGAGACATGTGGATGACATTAGCACACGCCACAAATTTTGGAGTAGCACTTAATAACTGTACAGCACAGGTTTCCCTGCCACGTAATGCGTAGAGCAGTTCGGAATTGCTGTCTTTCCAAGCGAAGGGCATCGCTAAGATAAGGAAAGTTTGGCTGTGTTAATACACTGGTTTTCTTTCTGTGCTGCTGTTCAGATATTGCTGATAATTCCCCGAAGAATGCACGGCTCCGGTTATGCTGGAATCCTCCTGCGAAAACCTTCAGCAAGCAGTATTTAGTGCATTCTCTGGGAGATAACATCTCCTAGGTATGTTCCCAGATTAGTCTTGTAAAATTTCAAGGAGCACAGGGAATGGGGCAGTTACCGAGAGGAGAAATGGCGAGACCTTAAAATTTTGCCTGAATTCAAAATCTGGACTTTAAAAATAAAACCAGAAATTAACGCATGGGAACTGGAGTGTGAAAAGTGAGGTCCTTTAAGGACAGAGAAATGTCATATTTGGTACTCTTTTGGGCTGAAGTTCAAGATTTATTGTTAGTATTTGAACTCCACCCCACCCAACCCCGCCCCGGGTGAAATTGACTCTGGAAAGTAGAGATTTGTTCAGGTATCACATTTTTGAATCCTGATTTTTGAAACCTGTGGTGCAGATTAGCATATCCAGTTTAGGAATCTATCTGAAGGTTAACAGTCTTCCCTCCCCATTAAAATATCCAGGATATTTGCTGTAGAGATTAGAGAGAAGTTAGCCTTTTTGTCAGCTTCTTGTATTCAACTTCCTGTATTCATTTATTTGTCAGATGTCTAGATCACCCTTCAACCGAAGTTTCCGTGGTGTGTGCGTTGGCAGTTTCTGATAAAATACCAACAATAGAAGTACAACTGGTATATAAGTAACCGCCAATGGCATAGCGTGTGATGGCACAGCAATAAATGGATCGTACCATGAGCCCACAAAGACCAGGCCAAAGAGAGACGTCTTGAGTAGTACGGCTGGGCGATACCAGCTTTTCAACATTGCGATGCATCACTGGCTAAACATCGTGATATAGTGATACACTGCGATGTTGAAAAGGAAGGAGCATCATTTGGTCCTGGATGATGTATCGATACATTGCCCAGGCCTATTTAGTAGATGCTGAAAAAAGATATCTCCACTGGGAGGGAATTCCACAGTTGGGGAGCCATGATGAAGAAGGCCCTGCTATAAGTCACTGTGCCGCAAGCGGTGGATAAAATGGAACTATTACCAGGGGCCCCCTTGCAGATCCGTAAGCATGGGCTGGCCAGATGTAGTTTTCTCACCACCCATGGCCCATAAAAATGCTGTTTGAAACTGTGGTCCAATTCTTGTCTGCCCTTTCTTCTTCAGGTGACGACGACATCTGTGCTACACGAGGAGTAAACTCATGTCAGCAGTGCTTGGCTGTGAACCCACAATGTGCTTGGTGTTCCCAGGAGGTGAGGCAAAAACCAAGATTACGAAATACCATGTACCTTCCCCCAACTGAATTTGCGGTTCTTGGGTGTTGGCTTGATCTTGACTGAGCTCCCTATCTATCTATCTATCTATCTATCTATTCATTCATTTATTTCAAGCGTTTATAACAACTGTGCCATTGCAAATTGCAATGCCCAAGATAGCTTAACATCTATAAATATGTTGTTGTTGTTTGTTTAGTCGTGTCTGACTCTTCCTGGCCCCATGGACCAGAGCATGCCAGGCACTCCTCCACTGCCTTCTGCAGTTTGGTCAGACTCATGTTGGTGGCTTCGAGAAAACTGTCCAACCATCTCGTCCTCTGTCTTCCCCTTCTCCTTGTGCCCTCCATCTTTCCCAACACCAGGGTCTTTTCTAGGGAGTCTTCTCTTTTCATGAGGTGGCCAAAGTATTGGAGCCTCAGCTTCAGGATCTGTCCATCCAGTGAGGACTCAGGGCTGATTTCCTTTAGAATGGATAGGTTTGATCTTCTTGCAGTCCATGGGACTCTCTAGAGCAGGGTCTGCAACCTGCGGCTCCGGAGCCGCATGTGGCTCTTTTACACCTTTGCTGCGGCTCCGGAGCGGATACGAGGGGAGGAGGCATCCGAGACATGCGCCGCCTGAGCCATGCGGCGGCACCCACCAGGCCCACCAGACACTCGCGCGGTGCCCACCGCCGCCGGAGCACATAGCTGCGGCGGCGCGCTGTGCGCCTGCGCCCCGCACAGCGCCCGCCGGAGTCCACAACTCTGCTGTGCGCGTGCGCTGTGCAAAAAGGACGCAAGGTGACGTTAGCAGCCCGGGGAGCATGGTCGGCCCCCTCCCCGCCGCATTTCTGCAGCCAATAGGCTCATGGGGGCGGGGGGCGGAGTTATTTATTTTTTTAAACGTGTGCGCTTCTTCCCGCCTAGCAGCAGAAAAGGCTTGCGGGCTCAGAGCGTGTGTTTGCTGCTGCTGCTCCTGCCTGCGGCCTGCCTGTGGCCTCCTGCCGGCCTGGTCAGGAGATAGAGGTAGATGTATTAATCAATGGGTTGATTCAATATGAGGAAATTTTATAAGTTCACTTGATGGGAGCAACACACATGAAACCATACAGGTGTCCTAATAAGGGAGTCAGAGTTTTGCCCATTCCCAGTAATCAAGGCAGCCCAAACTCATAAGGCAGTGGTTGCTGGTGCCCATTCCCAGTCGGTTTACGAACGCCGCAGACCCATCTGGAACGGATTAATTCATTTTCCATTACTTTCAATGGGAAAGTTCACTTCAGTTTATGAACGCTTCAGTTTATGAACAGACTTCCGGAACCAATTGTGTTCATAAACTGAGGTACCACTGTAATCAAGGCAGCCCAAACTCATAAGGCAGTGGTTGCTGGTGCCCATTCCCAGTCATACCTGCCAAGTTTTCCCTTTTCTCACGAGGAAGCCTATTCAGCATAAGGGAATTTCCCTTAAAAAAAGGGAGAACTTGGCAGCTATGTTCCCAGTAATCAAGGCAGCCCAAACTCAAAGTTATTTTTATAATGACGATGATGACATTGGGCCCTCATTATTAATTATTATTTACATCAGGCACTGATTATGATTTATGGTACACTGGGGCCCTGATTAATTTTCTATGGCATTTTGGGGCATTGATTATTGGGCATAGCAAATTTTGCTATGGGGCCCTCTGATTTCTAATTACGTCCCTGTTTTGCGGCTCCCAGTTTATTTTTTTTCTTCGGAAACGGGTCCAAGTAGCTCTTTTTGTCTTAAAGGTTGCAGACCCCTGCTCTAGAGTCTCCTCCAGCACCAGAATTCAAAAGCATCCTGTCTCATACACACAAAAAGAGGAGCAGCAGATAAACAACAACAATAGAGGGAGGGAACCCAAAGTACAGTGGTACCTTGGTTCTTGTCAGGGGGACGCCCTACAGAGAGCCGCCCCCTGTCATCCTGACAAGCTCCTCACCCAGCGTCAGCACGAGCAGCGAGTCAAGAGAAAGGAATGAGGAAGTGAGCGGGGAAGAGAGAGGGCTCTTTCAGGTATCGGAGCCTCAGCACCGCTGTGAGAGAGGGCCAGGGGAGGAGGAGTCTGGAGAGATGTCTGACACAGGGCCGCCAGAAAGGAGACAGTTCCCTCAGAGGCCTGAATTGAGGCGGCGCCCACCCGTAGGGTCAGGGGGTGGCGCTTTGGGGTGCCCAGGCTTTTATGCTGGGCAGGAACCCGGAAGAAGCCATTGCAGGGTTCTGACACGGACTAGGCAGTCATGTTTGCTGATATCTTTGCACTGTAAATAATATGCACAATAAAACTCTGATAGACAAGACGGAGTGGAGTGTCTTTACTCAAGAGCAGCCGCAGCCACCTCTGACAGTTCTCAAACTTAATCTGTTCCGGAAGTCCGTTCCAAAACCAAAGCGTTCCAAAACCAAGGCGCGCTTTCCCATAGAAAGTAATGCAAAATGAATTAATCCATTCCAAACTTTTAAAAACAACCTCTAAAACAGCAATTTAACATGAATTTTACTATCCAACGAGACCAATGATCCGTAAAATGAAAGCAATAAACAATGTACTGCAGTGACACAATCCATCGATCAATAGCTGAACTGGGTTCCACACAATCGCAAAAACAAAACAAAAAGAGCCGCCGCAAAAACGCAAAATAAATAGCAAAATCAGACAGACCTCAGCTTAACACTCAAAACAGAAATGTGGCACTCAAAACGGAGCACGTTCGGCTTCCGGAAAAAGTTTGCATACCGGAACACTTCCGGGTTTGCAGTGTTTGGGTTCCAAGGTGTTTGAGTACCAAGGCGTTTGAGGTACTCCTGCACATCAGAATATCAGTCGAGCCAAAGTTGTGCTGGAACAAAAAATATTCTAAGTGGCATCAGAATGCCACCAGGAGGGGGCCCACACAGATCTGCCGGGGCCAGGAATTGTTGCTATCATAAAATGAACCAAGTTCAGAATAAGATTAAAAAGCTAACTAAAAGAAACTGAACAAAACAAAACAAAACAAAGCAGCAGATCATGCAGTAACGGTCTAGGAGTTCTGGAACTATGAGCTTATTTGCTGAGATAAGCTGGGTAGGTTTCTATGACGACATGGAATGTTCACATTTCAAATGTCGCACCCATTGCAGCGAATGGTGTGTATGGTAGTGTGATTGAACACACAGGAAAAGCGCCATGGGTCAGTTGCAATTTCTCTTCTAGAAGCACCAAGGAAAGACATGGAAGTGGTAGGGGTGGGGAGACCGTTGGACAGAGCTGTCAAAGAAATCTGAAGAATGTCTTGTTTTAAAATAACGAAAGCCCAATTAACAGTGGAATCCTCTTGGAGTATCTGAAGAATGTTTTTTTTTTTTGGGGTGGCCGTTAACTCCCAAACAGCAAAGCTTGCTGGCTCTTTGGAAAAGAAGCAAAAGATTTCTTTGGGGAAAGAAGCAAACGCTTTTTTAAAAAATATATGCTCCTAGGACCTTTTTAATCAACGGATGATGCATCGGAGCAGCTCGCTGTAGGCAAGGAGGGAACCACCAGATGTCTTCCCACCAAACGTTGCAAGAGTAATCGCAAGCTGCTGCATTAACTAAGCTCCATCTGTGTCTTGCCCTGGAGCAAATAAGCGGCGGCGATCCATTCCATGCCATTTAAACGCATTTCCACGAACGCAGTGTTTGAAGATCACTTAGCAAGCGGTTCTCACTAATGGAGACTTTAAAAAAAAAAAAAAAAATGACACCAAATGTCCCATTAGAATGCATTAATTCATTTTGAATTGCCGGGGCAATATACTAAGTTTTGGGAGGAGCTTGTGCATTCCAAAGGCCATTCAGTGTCTTTCACGGGCAGGAACTGTTTTTCTACGCAATTTTCCGCTCATTGAGGAGATCAGTAATGGCTGGCAAACTTCTCTGGAGTGCAGCTTGCTATCTTCCCATAGCTGCCAAGTTATCCCTTTTTTAAAGGGATTTTCCCTTATGCTGAATAGGCTTCCTCGCGAGAAAAGGGAAAACTTGGCAGCTATGTATCTTCCCCTCCACCGCACATCTGCAGGAGAGTGTTGTTGGGTGTGTTCTGTGATGCATTCTTCTGTCCTGGACGTGAGCCTTCAATAAGCCTGGACAATGCCCCCAGATGAACTGAGATTGGAGCACTAGAACACATCCCAGAATCCTCTGGGCCACAGGGCCGCTAGGCCAAGTGACACAGCTGGCTTGGGGTGTCGCGAAAGGGCAGCAGGTTTTGAGTCGTTGAATTTTAACCTTCATAAATAAACGCAAATATTACGAAATGACAGTAAGCCTCCAGTGGCTGGCTTCCAAAGGAAACTCACCAGTATGCCCCCTGGATAAGAACTAGGCTGGGCAATAGCCTGGTTCCTCAGAGCGGCTGAGGAAACCCAGCCAGATGGGCGGGGTATAAAGAATATTATTAGTATTAGTATGAAAATAAATTAATTTATTAAATTTATTATAAATTCCTCCCTACTGAAAGTTGCATGTCAGAGAAAGGGCTAGACATTTCCTCCCTGACATTTAGTATTCTGCATATAGGAATGATGATGATTTGTATAGAAGGTGATCAAATCACGTAGCCGCCCACCTGTAGTCCAATGTGCTGCTGCCCAGACACAGGTACAGTCGTACCTTGGAAGTCAAACAGCTTGGTTCCTGAACATTTTGGCTCCCGAGCATCGCCAGCCCAGGTGCGGGTTGCAAACTATTTTTGTAAGCCGAACGGGGTTTCCGTGGCTTCCGGAGCTTCCTCCAGCCAACCAGAAGCCGCGCTTTGGTTTTTGAACGTTATGGAAGTCGAACCGACTCCCGGAACGGATTCTGTCCGACTTCCAAGGTATGACTGTATAGAATCATTGAATCGTAGAGTTGGAAGGTATCCCGAGGGTCATCTAGTCCAACCCCCTGCAATACAGGAATCTCAACTAGGCCACACAATGCAGGTGGTTGGAATCTCCTTTCTTGTAACTTGAACCTTCGCTGTGAAGTCTGCGTATAACGAGCAAATGCCTTTTCCACAGAAGATGAGCCGCCTTTGCATAGCTGAGAGGTTGACTAACTCACGCAGGGCATGGTTGACAGAAGTTGCAGTCCAACAACATAGGGTTGTGGTTGTCAAAAACTGCCCATCTCTGTTGTGTAGCTAGGGGTGGGGTGGGGTTTTTTGGCATGAAAATAAGTAGAAAGGGTTAACTGGGAAACCCAGGATCCCTCATAATTCTCGCCACAGTGTTTGCCTCTGTTTTGTGCCTTAACAGCTCACCAGACATCCTGGCTGTTGATTACGCGATGAGATATTTGTGGGCGTGTGACGGCTGGACCACAAGGCCCCGTGCCAGAAATACTTGCCAGTTTTGTGTGTAATATGATGGGGAAACTTTTTTTTTAAAAAAAGCAAAGTATTGGCTGGCTCAAGCCAATACGTCACCACTTCTTCCCGCTCCCACAGCTGCCTCAGCGTTTATCCCGTGTTCCTAGACAGCAGCTATGGCTACGGAGCTGTTTTGCTTACCTCTGACAAGCGTTTCCAAAAATGGCAATATTTTCCCCGCTGGGCTTCGGGGCTCTGTTTATTGAAGAGATGTAGCAATTAGCAAAGGAGCTGTCTTCCGCCTCTCGACAAAAGTCAGGTCCCCTGGGGTGCAAAACTTGTTAATGGAGTAACTTTTGCGAACCGCCTCACATGTCTTAATTTAGCAAATGAAAGTTTCCTCCCTGGCTCCCTACAGCCTCTGTCTTCTTGTCTGCCTTATATAAAGAGAGAGAGAAGCCCTCCTTTTGCATCTCTCTCTCTTCTGCACAGAAATACATTTGCACATTATTATTTTTCTTACCTCAGGCTGCAAAGACACTATACATTTCAAGTATACCCCTTCCCAAGAATCACGGGAACTGTAGTTTGCCTCTCACTGGGACATAATTCCCACCACCTTTTAACAAACTACAGTTCCCATGATTCTTTTTGGGGTGTGGGTCGGCATGTGCTTTAAGTGTTCTGTAAGTGAGCCACTCTCTCCCAGCCTCTCACACACGCACCCCCGATTATCCTCATCTGCAAAATGGGTGCAGTAATACTGCCCTGTCTTAAAGATGCAAGGTCACGTGTGTGAAATGTTTCAAAGGCTATATAAGTGCTAAGTATTTATTATTACAAAGGAAAAAGTTTCACGCGTCGTTGGGTTCCTGCCCTTCACTTTAAAATTAAAGGCGGGGGGGGGGGGGGACAATCTGGAGGAGAAAGGGGAGTGCCATTCCTCATTCCCGGCAGTAGCAGGCAACTCCAGGAAGGCATTATTGTGGGTAGCCAATTTTGTTCTTATCTGCCCAACCACTGGGCAAGGAAACCGTACAGAATAACGGGCAGTTTCAGAGAACAAGGGAACAGAAAAATGGCTAGGCAGTTGGAACGCATTTGGTTCTCCTTGTGTCTTCCTCACTGTGCTCGTTTTCTCTCTCTGGAAAAGACTATGTTTAAAGATTCCCTGTGATTAAACCACTGAGCCTAGGGCTTGCTGATCAGAAGGTCGGCGGTTCGAATCCCTGCAACGGGGTGAGCTCCCGTTGCTTGGTCCCAGCTCCTGCCAACCTAGCAGTTCGAAAGCACATCAAAATGCAAGTAGATAAATAGGAACCGCTACAGCGGGGAGGTAAACAGCGTTTCCATCTGCTGCTCTGGTTTGCCAGAAGCAGCTTTGTCATGCTGGCCACATGACCCGGAAGCTATACGCCGGCTCCCTCGGCCAATAATGCGAGATGAGCGCGCAACCCCAGAGTCGGTCACGACTGGACCTAATGGTCAGGGGTCCCTTTACCTTTACCTTATCCCAAGATCAACCTTCCTGGGCTCAGCTCAGTGGCAATCCCATGGAGTTTGATGGCTGAGTAGGGCTTTTGAAACTGGATCTCCACTGTCCTAATCAGGGCCTTCCTTCGCATATGCGCCGCCGAGGTGCAAAGATCCGCCCAGCGCCCCCAAATTTAGCTTAGCCCTCAAATTGACTTTTATTATGCTTATGTCAGACATATTTTTTTAAACGAGTTCTCTAAACGAATTTGAACTGTAAGTGATGAAATTAAAAACGCAATTTGCAATGTTTCAGGGTCAGCGGCACCTTTGACATGACTGATCTCACGCCGCCTGCCTGCCACAGACAGGCGGCGCGACATCAATCGTGTCGAAGGTGCTGCCGCATAGCAGCTCAATACGATACGTAACATAATATTTTGAGGTAAGAGTTAATTTCATGCGCACGGCGCCGTTGAGAATGACAAGTGTCACTGTTGAGTCTGACAAGCACCGCCGCTGGCGCAGCGCATCTTTGGTAAATGAGCGCACAAAGTCGAAAGTCCTTTAGTGAAACAGTAGGTATACATTTCGGTAATACCTGGGTATATATGTATTTTGTTTTTCTAGCTTGATCAAAATTATTTATTATTTCATAACAGGTAGATAGTTAAGAGCTCAGGCGGCTTCAGTGGCGGGCGTCTGGCACCCCCCAGAATTCGGCGCCTGGGTGCCCTGCACCCCTTGCACCCCCGGGTAAAGATGGCCCTGGTTCTAATCTAGCACCACGCTATAATTTATGTCATTTCCCTCCCCTATAATTCCCTGGATGTGTACTCAAAAGTGACGCAACACAGATTAGTCGCGGTGAACCATTTCGCATATATTAAGCCATAGTTTCAAACAAACAAAAGTATGGTTTGATGTGCTCTAGCAGTGCCATTGGTGCACCACTGCTTAAAAGTTCCCACACTGCTCTTTCCACACTCGGGTTTGCTAAAGTGTCATGGGCAAAACAAGCCAGAGGCTGGCTTGTTGACACCGCCTGAACCCCGTGGTTATTGCTCATGGCTTCTTTTGGAGGAAACAAACCACAAGCCTGATTCGGACAGTGTGAGCAAGCCAGGCTCTTAATTGTTTTGTCTGTTAGTCAGTTGTAGCAGGATTGGGGAAAGAATGCCATGGCAGTTTTTTGTGCAGAGTGCACTAAGCACACTGCTCAGGCATCCTAAGCCGTAGTTTGTTTTAAGGTATGGTTAACACTATGTGGGAACTGGGCTTTCACACCCAGAATCAGGCTGTGTAAACTATACCTTTAAAGCACATTTGAAACACATCCATTCCTTAAAGAAAATCTGGGCAAAGTGGTTTGTTAAATGTGGCTGGGACTTGCAATTCTCTGCAGCCTTAAGAAATTACAGTGCCCAGAATTATTTAAGGGAAATAAGGTGTTTTGATTGAGCTTTCCCACCTCATCAGTGTTTGCTGATAAAGATATCAGGCTGTATGTGGTTGAAGTCCTGTGACCGTTGGAAAGGATTCCTGGAATCTGCTTCTCAAGGCTCTGCTCAGAAGGTCAAAATTTATGTCTTACCTTGGGGATTCCCCTAAGGACTGCCAGTTGGGAAGAGTTTTAGGGACCCAGCAAACGTGTCACCTTTCTAGCTGTCGAAATGGATGGATAGAAATCTTGGGAGGGAAATGCGGTCAGTCTTTCAATGACATTCACACTTCCTACAAATTGTGTGGTTTTAACTGTTTTTGAACCAGTGGCATTCAGAGACGGCGTGCTCCTGCATATGTTCTGTGTCTTTACACTAAGGGGTTTTTTTAAAATTATAATAATAATAATAATTTAAAAGCATGCAAGAAAACTGCTTCCTTTCAGAAGATGCAGACATGCCATGCATAATCCTAGCCGTTTGCCTTCATAGGCTTAAGGAACGAAACCTAAACCCATATTTTTGTTTAGCTCCGGGAAAAGGTAAGCTTCAAATATACCAAGGTGTGCTAACCAATTGCGGCAATCAGTTTAGCCCCAATCTATAACAGAAAAGAAAAAAAAGACCTGGGAGGTTGTTGTTTTTCTCCCAGAGGAACCACAAAAATATCTCTTGAGTCATGTTGATCCTTTGTTGGCATTCCATTTCCTTGCCGTTCCTCCCATGGCGTCTCTGCTGCTGCTGCAGAATCACCCTTATGCCTTTTTTGGTTCTCTTCCCCCCCCCCCCCCTCTTGCAGTGCTCCTTCCCCCAGCATGCCTGGAGGAAATGATAGGTTAGAGAGCTCCCTGTTTCGTTTTCCGGGCAGCTTGTGCAATTGGTGTGACACCAGATTCCCCTGTATCGGCTCGAGGGGCTTTTGAGTTCCACGAAAGCCGGATTTCCTGGCAGGGTTAATGGGGCCAGTTTTTAAACTGTTTGCCAGAAAACAAGGCTACCACATGTTCATGATTCATATGGATTGTCCTATTTTGAGAGCCCCGTTCCATAATAACTGGAACCCTTACTAATGTTTTTTTTCTGAAGGCTGAATTGCACGTCTAAACTTTCAGCCAATGCTGCTGTCTTCCGCTTTAGGGAGATGTGTTTTGAGAATTAAAAGGCACCCGAAGCAGCAAAGTTTTTTACTTTCCCCAAGGTTGGTTTAAAAGTTCTATAAGTTGTTGTTTTAGAATACAGTGCACATAATTATTTTACTAGCTGTATGTGTTCCTAGTGCAGGCATGCCCAAACTTCAGCCCTCCAGATGTTTTGGACTACAATTCCCATCTTCCCCGACCACTGGTCCTGTTAGCTAGGGATCATGGGAGTTGTAGGCCAAAACATCTGGAGGGCCGCAGTTTGGGGATGCCTGTCCTAGTGTATGTCTACCTACAGAGATCGGTTTTATGCTAGTTTAATTGTCATAGTTTCTCCCATAGAAAGTGGCACTTGTCGTTTAGTGTGGGTGTTGAGAATTATCTACTGGAGTCGCATTGCCTTCCCCCCAGCTGGAGTTCTTAAAGCTCTCTTAGCTGTTAAACCAGTTTTAAAGCTGCAGTCTTATTTAAGTCCCTTTGGTAGGACTTAAACTTCCCAGTAAGCATGGCTAGGATCAGGCTGCAAATCTGGAATGCAGAAAACTGAAGTGCTGTGTGGTTTCAGGGATAATTAGTCCTTAGAGACCTATTTTTCAATCCCGTATTTAATAAGTAAAATACAGTGGTGCCTCGCTAGACGAATTTAATTCGTTCCACGGGTCTTTTCTTATAACGAAAAATTTGTCTAGCGAATCCCATAGGAATGCATTGAATTTTTTTGAATTTTTTTTTTTGCCCATAGGAACGCATTAATTGAATTTCAATGCATTCCTATGGGAAACCGCGATTCGCTAGACAAATTTTTCGTAAAACGAATTCGTCTAGCGAGGCAACCTCCGCTAGAAAAAACCTTTCGTTAAGCGGAAATTTCGTTAAGCAGGGCATTCGTTAAGCGAGGCACCACTGTATTTTTTAAAAGGTGACTAGACAGCCACAAGAAAAACTTATCAGAAATAAGCCCTTAGTATTTCCATGATGTGCCCCATGTGGTGAATGAGACTTAGGCCCCAATAATGTTGTGTATTTATTTTTAAAGCCATATCACACCACTTTAAACTAGGGTTGCCATATTTCAAAAAGTGAAAATTCGGACACAAAAGTTGTTGAGCTGATGACATGGGAAATAATAATAATAATAATAATAATAATAATAATAATAATAATAAATAAATAAATAAATAAATATTTCATTTATACTCCGTCCATCTGGCTGGGTTGCCCAAGCCACTCTGGATGGTTTCCAGGTCATAAAAGTATAACATAGGCATCCCCAAACTTTGGCCCTCCAGATGTTTTGGACTACAATTCCCATCATCCCTGACCACTGGCCCTGTTATCTAGGGATCATAGGAGTTGTAGGCCAAAACATGTGGAGGGCCGCAGTTTGGGGATGCCTGGTATAACGGAACATCAAACATTAACAGTAACAATCTGATCAAATAGGAAAGTCACAATAAATCTAAGATAAACAACTTATATCAAACGAAGCAACATTCAACAACCCATCAGAATCTAATAGTAAACAGTACAATTAAACATCAGCAAATAACAAACAGTTCGACCACAATAAAGAATTACCAATCTATAATCAATAAAAGTAACAGCAAATCACAATGCATAAAATACCACAAAACATACAAAACCATGTAAAAGGATCAAGTTGAGAAACAAAAATGTACAACATGTAAAACTATTTTCTTTAAATAAAATCCCTGAACTCTTCTCTTGCCAGTTGCTGCTGCTGCTGCTGCTGTTCTTAAAGTCATAGTCTGGGAAGGGCTAGTTGGGGCAAAACAGGTGGAAATATCATTACCCGATGAGGAACAGAAAGTCTCTCTCTGCCATACGTCCGGATTTTCCCGGACACTCCAGTATTTCCGGCTATGTCTGGCAATCCTATTTTAAACTGTTTTGGCTTCCCCCCAAGACTCTTGGGAACTGTAGTTTAAGAATGCTGAGAGTTGTTAAGAGAACCCAATTCTGCCCACAGAACTATAATTCCCAGAGTTCCCTGGGGTTGACTATTAAACCACTCTGGAAGCTGGCTTTGTGACGGCAATGGGGTGTGTGTGTGTGTCTCCTAACAACTCTCGGCACCCTTGACAAACTTGAGCCTGTAACTCTTTCTCACCCTAAACTTAACCATACATGTAGGAGCACGTAGCCCCTGCCCCTATCAATTTTGCTTTTCTTACTGAAATTCCTTTTTCTTTCCCTCTAAATTCCTTGGGTGTTTTCTTTGAACAGGGACCTCCAAATATGGTGGCAGCTCTGTTTACAAAGCTGGGAGGCTAAATTTGTACAGTCCTGTATGCACAGCCCTTAGCACCTTGGAAAGAAGAGCAGGATTCAAAAAAGCGGCGTAATTTGAATAAATAAATTGAAGCGAAACGAAATCGGAAGCCTTCGCTTTCTTTGAAGCATCAGTTCTTGCTGTTTCCCCCTTTTAAAGCCATTCTGGGTTTTATTTATTTATTTTACAGTTTTATAACCTGCCCACACCCTTTCATGCCGATCAGAAGGTCGGCGGTTCAAATCCCCGCGACGGGGTGAGCTCCCGTTGCTCTGTCCCAGCTC
Organism: Zootoca vivipara; assembly: GCF_963506605.1. Lineage (NCBI taxonomy): Eukaryota > Metazoa > Chordata > Lepidosauria > Squamata > Lacertidae > Zootoca > Zootoca vivipara. Next base: position 14,235,622 of record NC_083288.1, read on the forward strand.
CTGCCAACTTAGCAGTTCAAAAGCACACCAGTGCAAGTAGATAATATTAGGTACCGCTCTGGCGGGAAGGTAAACGGCGTTTCCGTGCGCTCTGGTTTCCGTCACGGTGTCCTGTTATACCAGAAGCAGTTTAGTTATGCTGGCCACACGACCCGGAAAGCTGTCTGTGGACAAACGCTGGCTCCCTCGGCCTGAAAGCAGATGAGTGTCACAACCCCATAGTTGCCTTTGACTGGACTTAACCATCTAGGGGTCCTTTACCTTTTTTTTTTACATACATTCACAACCAGGATGGCAGGAGCTGGGACAGCAGAACGGGAGCTCACTCCGTCACGGGGATTCGAACCACTGACCTTATGATCAGCAAGCCCAAGAGGCTCAGTGGTTGAGACCACAGCGCCACCTGCATCAGCATCAGCATCACACAAAACCCATTTTGACTGGATTACTGTATCTCTGTGTGAACTCGCTCCTCTTTATCTTAAGGCTGGCCTTTCTCACTCCAACAGGGCATGCCGCCAGGATTTTCCCGCTGCGACTCAAAGGACAACCTCATTAAAAATGGCTGTATGAAAAACTTGATCGAGTATCCAGTCAGCAGCACTCAAATCCTGGAGGACAGGCAGCTCAGTGACAAAGGATCAGGAAGCGACATCACTCAGATGACACCACAGAAGATCGTGCTTCACCTGCGGCCAGGTAAACTGAGAGACACTATTTGATTATTGCAGTTTTAGCACATCGGCACACTTCCCCACCCCCCAAAGGACTTCAGGGTGCTGTGAGTGGCTATCCATTAAAACCTCATCCCATACATAGATAACAGAGATCAGCCACAGCTCGATGGATGCCCTAGACCAGGCATCCCCAAACTCGGCCCTCCAGATATTTTGGGACTACAGTTCCCATCATCCCTGACCAGTAGTCCTAATAGCTAGGGATGATGGGAGTTGTAGTCCCAAAACATCTGGAGGGCCGAGTTTGGGGATGCCTGCCCTAGATGTACCCAGAGTTTCAAGCCATGGGTCAGCTTTTGTCTTTTTTTGGGTCTCTTTTTTTTTTGGTATATGATTTCTATTGAATTTTTTGTTTTACAATTTAAAGTCCTCATTTTTCCATCCTTAAGATATCAATGGCCTCCCTTCTTCTTTTTCCATGGTTCATTTTACATATCAGAAATCTCTGCATATTTTTCAAAAAAAAAATGTACCATTGAACATTCCAATTATTGCATCCATCAAAACTTGTTCACACTGTTGAATTTATCTTAATGCTGCCAGCATTTTCAGCTGTGCAGTTAATTCCCATATATTCAATGGACGTTTTCCAATCTTCTTTAAATGTATGTTCTTCTTGTTCTCTTATTCTATATGTTAAGTCTGCAAGCTGCACGTATTCTGTCAACTTAAGTCACCATTCTTCTTTGGGACCTCGCTCGCTTCCCTTTTTTGGACTAACAAAACATGGGCCACAGTAGTGGCATACATAAATAACCTTTTTGACACCTGAGGATTTTAGTCTCAATTATCCCCTCTGGGTTTTTTGGGAGTGGGGGGAGTACTTTTAAACATTTTTTTTCCAAATCATTACGGGTCATTTCCCAATCCTCTTTCACAAGTCCACCACATCTGGGTCAGCTTATGCCAATATGGGCCAATGTTAGCATAACAGGGTTAATTACTCAAATACCCTAAACGGCCTTGGTCCAGTATACCTGAAGGAGCGTCTCCACCCCCATCCTTCTGCCCGGACACTGAGGTCCAACGCTGAGGGCCTTCTGGCAGTTAACCTCGTTGCGAGAAGCCAAGTTGCAGGGAACCAGGCAGAGGGCCTTCTTGGTGGCGGCGCCTACCCTGTGGAACGCCCTCCCACCAGATGTCAAAGAGAAAAACAACTACCAGACTTTTAGAAGACATCTCTGAAGGCAGCCTTGTTTAGGGAAGCTTTTAATGTTTAATAGACTATTGTATTTTAATATTCTGTTGGAGGCTACCCAGAGTGGCTGGGGAAACCCAGCCAGATGGGCGGGCTATAAATAATATATTATTATTATTATTATTATTATTATTATTATTATTATTATTAGTGGAAGGAAGGATGGTGAGCTGTAGTCTTCCAGGGGAAATGACCCCTCCTCACACTTTCTCCACATTTTGACATTTCAGATGACTCCCAAACATTCACGGTGCAAGTGCGACAGGTGGAGGACTACCCTGTGGACATCTACTACTTGATGGACTTGTCCAATTCCATGAAGGACGACCTCCGCAACATCCAGAACTTGGGTACCAGGCTAGCCATAGAAATGCGCAAAGTGACCAGCAACCTGAGGATTGGCTTTGGAGCCTTTGTAGACAAACCCATGCCTCCTTATATGTACATTTCCCCTCCGGAAGTCATCAGAAACCCATGCTATGAGTAAGTTCTCTAAGCGACCCTCTGATAAATGTTCGTGATCTAGGGTTGCCAAGGATGTACAGTGCTCCTGTTCTTCCTTTGCTTTGAGGCATGGTAGACCTAATGAAGGTCCTCTCTTAACCTCATCTTGAAAATCAGGTGAGCTGTGGGAATGTGTGCTCCATAGCTGCCAAGTTCCGGCCTGAGAAATAAGGGAGTGGACCGGAAGTAGCAGACCAGAAGTAGCGCTGCCACCATTTTGGAACTGGGAGGAGCATGCTCAGAAGCTACTTTTGATGCTGCTCTGCCCTGTTCCAAAATGGCCACCGCACCAGAAGTCACGCTGCAGCCATTTTGGAACTGGGCAAAGCAGCATCAAAAGTCGCTTCTGAGCATGCTCCGCCCAGTTCCAAAATGGCCACCGTACCACAATAAACCGGGGGAAAAACAAAAAAATCTGTTTATTCGGATGGGAACAGCTGGAAAAACGGGGGTTTCCCGGGGAATACGGGAGACTTGGCAGCTATGGTGTGCTCCCATCTGTACCTCAGTCAGTAGAGTCATGAGACTCTTAATCTCAGGGATGTGGTTTCGAGCATCACCTTGGGCAAAAGATTCCTGCATTGCAGGAATGGGCTAGATATCCCTTCCAGCTCTACAATTCTGTGATCCCACAGCAAATCAGTCCCTCCCTTGCCTTCACTGCAGTTAAGAGATACGCCAGCCCCAACGTTAACTGTTGTTGAGGCTAAATACCTGAAGGAGCATCTCCACCGTTCAGCCCGGACACTGAGGTCCAGCTCCGAGGGCCTTCTGGCGGTTCCCTTCCTGCGAGAAGTGAGGTTGCAGGGAACCAGGCAGAGGGCCTTCTTGGTAGTGGCGCCCGCCCTGTGGAACGCCCTTCTGTCAGATGTCAAGGAAATAAACAACTATCTGACTTTTAGAAGACATCTGAAGGCAGCCCTGCTTAGGGAAGCTTTTAATGTGTGGTGTTTTATCGTGTTTTAAATATTCTGTTAGAAGCTTCCCAGAGTGGCTGGGGAGGCCCAGCCGGATGGGCGGGGTATAAGTTGGAATAATAATTGGAATAATTTATTGGCCAAGTACCAATCATACTTGGAATTTTTCTTCTACTACATTGTAATGTAAGAAACATACCTTATACAAACACTATTCTACTCACAATACAACAGCACAGCAAAAGAACCCCACGCCACAACTGGTCTCCCCTTCCGCTACACAACTACGAATTTAACAGTTTGATGGCACAAGGAAAAAAGCTGTTCCTGTGCCTAGCCATTTTTGTGTATAAAGTCCTGTAGCGACGTCCAGATGGAAGTACCGGTAAATCAAACAGGTGATGACCGGGATGCAAAAGGTCTGCTCTTTTCCTAGCTCGGACAGCATAAAGTGTCTCTATTGAAGGCAAAGGAACACCAGTTACCCTTTCTGCCATTCTTATTGCTCGTTGGAGCCTTTTCTTGTCCATCTTGGAGGCTGTGCCATACCAGGCAGTAATAGAATTACAGAAAACAGTTTCAATGGTACCTCTGTAAAATTGGATCAACACTTCTTGGGGCGAATTAAATTTCCTTAGTTGTCGCAAGAAATACAACCTCTGGTGGGCCTTTTTAATGATACTATTGTTGCTGTTGCTGTTGCAGCTGTTGCTGTATTATTATTATTATTATTATTATTATTATTATTATTATTATTATTACACACACACTGCTGGGAGTTGGGTTAGGAAGCCTTTTGTATGTGTCTCAGCTCAAGAAAAAGTGACTGAAATGCATAATAAGGGATCTATGGCTATGGTAGTTTCAATCAGGCCTCCGGGGCCCTGGTTGCCTGCCCAATGCAACTTTTTTGCTGCTTCCCTCCAGCTTGAAACCCCCAAATAACCACTGCCTGCCAATGTTTGGATACAAGCATGTCCTGGCACTCACAGATGAGGTGAAGCGTTTCAACGAGGAGGTGAAGAAGCAGAGCGTGTCAAGAAACCGAGATGCGCCAGAAGGCGGCTTTGATGCCATCATCCAAGCAGTCGTCTGTGATGTAAGAGCTGTCCCCTTGTCATGGGTCAAAGGGATTACTTGTTATTATTCAGTTTATATACTGCCCTATACCCGGAGGTCTCAGGGCGGTTCAGAGAAAAGATCACAACATATATACAGTGGTGCCTCAACTTACGAAGGCAATCCGTTCCGTGGCGCTCTTCGTAAGTCGAGGTCATCGGTTGTCGAAGCGCCCGCTTTGCGCACGGCGAAAAAACTTCTGGGGTTGTCGACTTCGTAAGTCGAAATCTTTGGAAGTCGAGGGCATTCGTATGTCGAGGTACCACTGCAATCAGAATAAAAACAGCAACCCAATAACACACACACACTCTCAGGAAAGAGCCACATTTTAAAAGGGTATAGGATGTAAAGCAAATCAACCAAAGGCCTGGCTAAAAAGGAACATTTTTGCCTGGCGCCTAAAGGTGTATAATGAAGGCGCCGCCGGGTGAACTTCACTGGGGGAGAGCATTCCACAGATGGGGAGCCACTGCAGAGAAGGCCCCGTTCTCATGCTGCCACCCTCCAGACCTCTCGAGGAGGAGGACTGAGAACAATTTCTTAGTGGATTGCATATGCCTGGTGTTAGAGTGTGGAGGAAAAGCTAGCTGGATCTCCCAACTCAGACAGGAACCCAGTACGTGTTGAGCTTGCCCTGTATTGACCCACCCCCACCCCACACACAATTATTCGGCACCCTGCCTGCGAAGTTAAAGCCCTCAAGCAGGGGTTGGAACCCTTGCCACATTCCTTCAGAGGTAATCTGCAGGTGCTGAGCAGGGCTAGGATGAAAGGACGACCTCCTTCTCTTTCTTCACTGACCCCTTTCCTTCCTCTTCCTGCTTTTGAAATTAGGGTGTGGGTTGGATGTAAATTGGCTGCAGGTTCTCCATCTGGGCTTTAAAGCAGGCACCCCCAAACTTCGGCCCTTCAGATGTTTTGGACTACAATTCCCATCTTCCCCAACCACTGGTCCTGTAGGCTAGGGATCATGGGAATTGTAGGCCAAAACATCTGGAGGGCCGCAGTTTGGGGATGCCTGCTTTAAAGAGAGAGCCTAGGCCAGGCAAGCCCAACTCCCCAAAGTTGGACACCCCTGAGATCAACCTGTTGGACATCCCTGGCTTAGGCTAATTGATGTAGAGCAGTGGTTCTCAGTTTGTGGTCTGTGGACCCCAGGGGGTCCATGTAACCCACCCATGGGGGGTCTGTGTCCAGGGCCGTCTTAAGCATGTCGGGCGCCGTGGTGCGGAGATCGCTCCGGCGCCCCCGCCCCGTTTCTTGGCGCGGCTGGTGGGCGGGCACAGCGCGCAGTTCCCTGCACCACCCAGCCTTCCCCTAGAGCCGACCCTGTCTGTGTCACCATTTCCATAACAAAAACTACCATACAGGTAAAGGGACCTCTAACCGTTAGGTCCAGTCGCCGACAACTCTGGGGTTGCGGCGCTCATCTCGCGTTATTGGCAGAGGGAGCCGGCGTACAGCTTCCAGGTCATGTGGCCAGCATGACTAAGCCGCTTCTGGTGAACCAGAGGAGCGCAGGGAAACTCCATTTACATTCCCACCGGAGTGGTACCTTTTTATCTACTTGCACTTGACATGCTTTCAAACTGCTAGGTTGGCAGGAGCTGGGACTGAGCAACAGGAGCTCACCCCGTCGCAGGGATCCGAACCGCCGACCTTCTGATCGGCAAGCCCTAGGCTCAATGGTTTAACCCACAGCTCCATCCGCGTCCCATAGAGGTATCCAAATGTTCAAAAGCAGGGGGTCTGTGGCTTGCCTTTTGAAAAACATGGGGACCACAGTGCTTAACTATTTGGGAACCACTGATGTAGAAGAGTATATTCCTTTGTAGGGCTGGCTTGTGTTTGTGTGTGTCACTTATTTTATTTTATTTTATTTTATTATTTTGCTGCAGAACAAGATTGGATGGAGACAGGATGCTTCCCATTTGCTGGTCTTTACTACAGATGCCAATACACACATTGCTTTAGATGGGAGACTTTCAGGGCTTGTGATACCCAATGACGGACAGTGCCACATGGGAAGCGACAATTTATATGACGCTTCCACCACTTTGGTAAGGCTGGGCGGCCGCAACCACAAGGCCAGGATTGCAACCGCTGTAGCTGATGTGATAGATGGCTTCAAAAGGATAGTAGGCAAATCCTAGGATATTAGGGTATATATTACCCCCTGAGGACCAGAGACAATGTGCCTTGGAATTTCAATTGCCAGAGAAGTGCATTTGCTTGGCCACCATAGGAAATAGGATGTTAGACTAGTTGTTAGGCCTTTGGTCTGATCCACAGGGCTGCTCTTAAGGTTCAGAACATACTTTGCATTCCATATTTATATTTTCAGTTTTTGGGTGTAGTTAAACCCCAGAGGCCAAAAGGCCACCTGTATAAGAGCTTTGATATCTGTGTGGTTTCAACCCATCATCTGGGTTCTATCCCCCCCCCTTAAAATAATTTTTAATTAGGTTTTTTAAAAGAATTTTTTATACATAGAAAACATAGTATTTTCAAATATTAAAATACAGAGTTCTTTCGAATCCTTAGACCTCCTTCCATCCCTCCATGGGTTCCCTCTTTAAGATTAAATTTACTGCATCTTTTACCTTTATCTATTATATAACCATATTTACCATTAAAGCCATTCCACATTACAAGTGTGCTATTTCTTGGTTACACTAAATGTAACAGCATGTGAGAAAGGGAGGGAGAGGTGCTGAGATCTGGCAATAGATAGGTAGGCAGGAAATAAATAGATAAGATTTGTCATGGCACTAACTTTGTTATGATGGTCACATCTTTTATTTTTACTGACCGCTGTTGGACCACTCTGGACGTGAAGGTGTCTAAAATGCCTTTTTTGACGGCCCTCAGAAACATTCAAGAAAAAAGTCAAAAAGCCTTAAAAATTTTTGTGTGTGTGTCATGTGTTGTGAACGAAAGCACATGCATCTGTGTATAAAATTGTTTAATCATTAAATCTATTAACTGTGTACTTAATTACATGTATTAATTCTGTATCTCAAATAACATTAAATATTTTGAAAACACTTTAATTTATGATAGTTCAGCGTGTGGCCCATCAGTTGCTTGCAGACCACTTGGTATGAAAAGCTGGACTGTCCTTCCTACGGTATCCTAGTCCTTTTGAGGGGGGGGGAAATAGGATGAAAATGTGTTTATCCTGTTCCCCTCACAACAGACATAAGTGGATTTTCTGCTCCCTAACTTCCTCTCCCCTCTCCTGCCAAGGATTATCCGTCCCTCGGCTTGATGACAGAGAAACTCTCCCAGAAAAACATCAACTTGATTTTTGCCGTGACAAAGGCCATTGTGGACCTCTACCGGGTAAGTAGACCCTTCGAAGCTACAGTTTCCTCGAGAACATTGGATTGGCGGGTGGGGCTTGAACGAGGCTGTCCGAATGCTAAACTATCAGCTTGGGCGTTACCCTTTTAGATTGTCCAGGATGGAGCAAACAAAAGCCCTTATCGGCCTAAATATTAGCAGAATCTCGCCCAAGTTTACTGGAAACACACACGCCCCTTCTTTATTTTCAGAACTACAGCGAGCTGATCCCTGGCACTACCGTAGGGACCCTGTCAGCTGACTCCAGCAATGTTTTGCAACTCATCGTGGATTCCTATGAGGTGAGTGCCTAGACCTGTGAGATATGCAGAAGCGAGGCTGGTCCAGGCAAAATGGGCAACAGCCAGAGGTGCCGGATTCCCAGGGCCACCTCGCACAGCTAAGCCAACTGTGTTGTGTGATACAGGCAACACTTGTGTATTTCGATGAGGTGCACAGGGTTCGCTTTGGCTAGTGAGGCTCCCTAAATTCCAGGGGTCATGATCCAGAGGCATTGCCTGCTGCGCATAGTTGCAAAGTTGTAAAAGCGGAGGAAATGCAGGTCTTAAAATTGAATTGGTAGCCCAGCTGTGCCTTCTATTGTTACTCTGTTCAGGAGGGCAGGTTTTAATTCACTTCCCAGTTGCACAAAGGGTTTTCTGTCTAGTTTGGGCTTTGCGTGGACAGGCGGAGTCCCCCCCCCCCCCCCCGGCGACCCGCTGAGTGGAATAAAGACGCATAACAATGGTGTTATGTACTGAGCTGAATCATAGAACAATAGGATCCTGAATCAGCAGTCTGATTGGTCTGCAGGAGCCACCCAATCCAACTCCAGGTGGAAGTGAATCCGCAACATGATTGGCCTGCATGAGCAGCCAATCAGGCGGCTGGCAGAAGTGAATCCGCAACCTGATTGGCCTGCAGGTGTAGCCCTGAAGTAGCAAAGCCCATTGTGTAAATAATGTATATAAGCAGATGGTTTTGGGAAAAGGGCATTCTTCTCTTCTTCTCCTTGATGACTACGAGCTGAATAAAGAGCATGAAATTCACTCTCGACTCTGAGTATATTTCAAATGTGCTATGGGATTCATATTGGCCACAACTTTATTAAGATTCAGATGTAGGGAGACCTTGGCTCAGGCATTGGGCGTTATCCTCCCTAGTCCCCAGCCGGGGTTCTGGGAGGCTTCGGGGTCATCTACCTGTATGGGGGTTGGGGCTGGCTCTGGAGAACATATGTTCAAGCAGAGAGAGCCCGCCCCCTGTTCGCCGCCGCTGGAAGGGGGAAGCGATGACACCTATTTGTATGGTCAAGGCTTCCCCCCCAATACCCCGATCTTGTTGCCGCAAAGGGGGTGAGGTCTCCGCCTCACGCCCCTCCCTCTAGGAAAATCGCCAAAGAATTCCAGCCAAGGCCTGACACCGCCAAAGTTGTGACGTATTGCTACGGGAAAGGCAAAAGCTGCCAATGCAGGAAAATTCCTTGCCGACCCTTCAACAGCGGCCTTGACGTAGCAGCGCCTGTGAACCTGTAGAGAAAAGGTTAACCTGCAAAAGAACTTGAATGAGGGTGTGGAGGGTGGGAGAAGCTCTGGAACCAACTGGTGCTTGGAGGTAAGATTCAAATTCTCTTGTGTGAGCCGGACAGTCCCTCCCCTTACCTGGCCATCCCCTGGCAACACCTCCCCAGGCAGGATTGGACGCTGGGCTGGGGTAGGCGGAGACCCCTGGCATCCTACCTGGGAAGGTGATGCTAGCCCCGAACTACCAGGGAGTCGCCCTCTGGGATCAGGGGGCTGCGCGCGACCACGCAAAAGTCACCCTCCATTGATGTGTGGAGCGGTCATTCTGAGCTTTTCTCTATGGCATCTTAGTTTTCCACACTCAGAGAGATATTATCATGGGGTTGCAGAAGAGGGATGTGGACTTTCAAGCATGCCCCACCCCCCCTTTTTTAAAACAAAAATTATTTTGTATACCACCCTTCAGCTGTAAATACCAGGGCAATCTGAAGTGCTCTCCTAGTGTAAGTGATGTTGCATTAATATTGCTTCCACTCCGGGAGTTTGGTCTGGAAATGCTATCCTTTGTTTACTCTGATTTTATGGAGCCATCCGGATAACCTACTTAAAATATACCGGTAGTTGCATTCTAGCATTTACTGTGTCCCCCCCCCCCAAAAATGTTTTCTTTTCTCATAACTTATCAGAAGCAGTATTTAATTAGAAGCTTCCTGCCCCCCTTTTGCTACTTCCTGCTAAGCAGCGCAACAGGATCAGTTGAATAACATGTATGCATATCTGTGTGTGTGTGTGTGTGTGTGTGTGTGTGTGTGTGTGTGTTGTGTCTATATACTGTATAATAAAACAGCTCACTTTCCAGGCTGAAAGCCCCTCTGGCATAGCAGGGGGTGGTCAGTGTCCTTTGTTGTTTTTCTGTGAGGTTTGAAAGACCTTCTCTAGGCTGGCTAGAGCCCTAAACCCATTTCAGGCGTTTGGGGCCTGCAACAAAATGTTGCAGTGCATTCTCCTTTGGAGGTTTGGTGTGACTTTCTCAAGGTGACACACTTTACTGAGTCCACTGCATCACCCTGAATCATCCACACTCTGGATTGATTTTAGAGGAATGAATGAAGTAATAGAATTGCAGGCTGTATCCAGTGCTAGTCATGCTCAGGGTTGAGCCACTCGATTTAATGGACAGGACTAACAGGCTCATTAATTTCAGTGGCTTTCTTCTGAATACAACCAGCACTGCATACAACCCCGAAATATTGTTTTCCAGGCCTTCTCAGTTTTTACGGCTTATAATTGTGTTTTAGCATTGTTGTAAGCCACTCAGAGACCTTTTGTTTTTGGATGTAATCTAGAATAAATATGAACAAATAGGGAAATGTGTTTGCTTTTTTTGTTGCGGGTTCACTTTGAGCTTGAGACTGTGGCTGCCTCTACACAGCTATAAAAAGCGCTCTGGAAATGCTCTTGGGGGGGGGGACAGTTTTAAAGCTCACAATGGAAAATTCCATTCAGTTCTGATTAAGCTCTACAGCGCCATCTGGTGTCACAGTGTTATAATGCATTTATAACGGTTTATTTTTACTAATGTAGCCGAGTCCTCAGACATTCCCCCTGTTCCTCTTTCAGAAAATTCGTTCCAAGATTGAACTAGAAGTTCGCAATCTGCCCGATGAATTGTCCCTCTCATTCAATGCCACCTGCCTGAACAACGAAGTCATTCCGGGTGTTAAGTCCTGCGTTGGCCTTAAGATTGGAGACACGGTGAGTTGCAGGGGCAATAAGAACTTCTCCATGTCTCTCGTTCAAAGGGAATCCAAACTTCCACCAGCAGTCTTGAGAAGGTTCAAATCAAAGAAGCAGAGGCAAGAGGGAAGTGTCAGCAGAATGTGCAAGTAATATTTCTGCCTTCGTCATAAACCTTTTGTGTAGAGGGTGTTCTTTTTTTTAAAAAAGGGTTAAAATTTGGGGCCCCCAAAAGTTAAAAAGGGACCATGCATCTGCAGATTTGTATTCAGTAGCATCAAGCACCCCTTTCCCGTGGGACACGAGTGGCACTGGTCTAAACCTCTGAGCCTCTTGGCTTGCCGACCAGAAGGTCAGCGGTTCGAATCTCCACGATGGAGTGAGCTCCCATTGCTCTGTCCCATTGCTCCTGCCAACCTAGCAGTTTGAAAGCACACCAGTGCAAGTAGATAAATAGATACCGCTCCGGCGGGTCGGTAAACAGTGTTTCCGCGCACTCTGGTTTCTGTCATGGTGTCATGTTGCGCCAGGAGCGGTTTAGTCATGCTGGCCACATGACCTGGAAAGCTGTCTGCAGACAAATGTCGGATCCCTCGGCCTGAAAGCGAGATGAGCGCTGCACCCCATAGTCACCTTTGACTGGACTTAACCATTCAGGGGTCCTTTACCTTTTTTTTTTTTTTACCCCTTTCCCCTGCTAAGATGATCTGATTTGCTACACTCCCTTCCCTAAGACAGACCAGGCATGGCCAAACTTGGCCCTCCAGATGTTTTGAGACTACAACTCCCATCATCCCTGGCCACTTGTCCTGTTAGCTAAGGATGATGGGAGTTGTAGTCCCAAAACATCTGGAGGGCCGAGTTTGGGGATGCCTGCCTAAGACTAAAAACAGACCTGTCCCCAGCCATTCTCCATCCACTACGGTGGATCACCATGTTTGCCACTGCTGCAAAAATAACAAGAGGTTATATATGGAATTGCCTATTGGATGCAAAACGAAAAACAAAACCAGCTCCCCCTGAATAATGACACTCTTTGTTTAGTAAGCGGAGAGAATTTAAATCAGTTTCATGAAACAGCACTTAACAGAACTATTAGTAATGGAAGCAGTTGAACAGAAATTCCTGTAAATTTCCTGAAAAAGTGACTGCATCTCCCCATGTCACGCAGTCCTTTGAAACTGCTCCAAGCGCAAGGGTGTTTGTCCTATACTATGATGTCTAAGAGCTGCGTTAATAATAATAATAATAATAATAATAATAATAATAATTTTATTTATACCCCGCCCTTCCCAGTCAAGACCGGGCTCAGGGCGGCTAACAACAAAAATATCAACGCAGGTATAAAAGAAAGAATTCAATTAAAATGCAGATTAATACAATGTTAAAATTCCATTTTAATTAAAAATCTACAAGTAAAATAAAACCATTATAAGATGAAACCTTAGGGGAGGGTAACCCCGGGGTCAGACTGAGTCAGTCCAAAGGCCAAGCGGAACAGCTCTGTCTTGCAGGCCCTACGAAAAGATGACAAATCCCGCAGCGCCCTAGTCTCCTGAGACAGAGCGCTCCACCAGGTCGGGGCCAGTACTGAGAAGGCCCTGGTCCTGGTCGAGGCCAGCCTAACTACCTTGTGACTCGGGATCTCCAGTATGTTATTATTTGTGGACCTTAATGTCCTCTGAGGGGCATACTGGGAGAGGCAGTCCCGTAGGTACGAGGGTCCTAAGCTGCATAAGGCCTTAAAGGTCAAAACCAGCACCTTAAACCTGATCCTGTACTCCACCGGGAGCCAGTGCAGCTGGTAAAGCACTGGATGAATGTGATCCAGTAAGTGGAGAGACATGGTCTTTCCCCCCAATAAATGCGCTGAGATTCTGCCCAGTTACTGAGCAAGAGAATGTCATCACAATTCATTTCAATATCGTAAATGGGCAGCTTTTGTATGAATTGGGCAATTCCACTTCAAGGCTGTGAGAGATGGGTTATTAAAAGCGCAGAATCCGAATGGTTGTCCTTTTAAAAAAGGTGTTTCCTTGAGGAAGGATGTGAGGGCAGTTCCGGATGTCTTGCTCTTTCCAGGTGAGCTTCAGTATTGAAGCAAAGGTGCGTGGCTGCCCTGCGGAACGGCATAAGACTTTCACCATCAAGCCGGTGGGCTTTGAGGACAGCCTGACGGTGGAGGTGTACTTCGACTGCGACTGCCGTTGCCAGAAGTTCGCCAGGCCGAACAGTGACATCTGCAGCAACGGCAACGGCACCTTTGAATGTGGCATGTGCCGCTGCCACCCAGGCCGCCTGGGCACCCAGTGCGAGTGCTCCGAGGAGGAATACAGCCCCTTGCAGCAGGATAACTGCAGCCCCCGCCAGGGGCAGCCTGCTTGCAACCAGCGGGGAGAATGCATCTGCGGCCAGTGCGTCTGCTACAGCAGTGACTTCGGCAAGATCTCCGGCAAGTACTGTGAATGCGATGACTTCTCCTGCGTCCGGTTCAAGGGCGAGCTGTGCTCTGGTAAGTGGGGAAATGTCTGGGGGGCTTGGAACGGGGCTTTTGAGAACTTGGTGCAATTTGAAACGAAAGGACCGCTGCCCCTGCTGCGTTCCATTCGTCCCCTTCTCACACCTCTGTAGCCCAAAATAATAATAAATAATAATAATATATTTATATCCCGCCCATCTGGCTGGGTTTCCCCAGCCACTCTGGGCGGCTTCCAACAAAATATTAAAATACAATGGCCTGTTAAACATTAAAAGCTTCCCTAAACAGGGCTGCCTTCAGGTGTCTTCTAAAAGTCTGGTAGATGTTTTTCTCTTTGACATCTGCTGGGAGGGCATTCCACAGGGCGGGTGCCACTACCGAGAAGGCCCCTCTGCCTGGTTCCCTGTAACTTGGCTTCTTGCAGCGATGGAACCGCCAGAAGGCCCTCGGCACTGGATCTCAGTGTCCAGGCAGAACGATGGGGGTGGAGACGCTCCTTCAGGTGTACTGGACCGACATCTGGCTGCTTGGGTGGGGGCTGTTGGTGCCCCATAGGAATGGATGGCTCTCTTGAAATGCTGCCGGCTCTCTTTCAAACTTTTTGTGTCTAGCCGGAGAGGTTTGGTTTCCTCCTCTGATTTCGCAGGGGGAGCTCTGTGCCCAGTTGCAATGCCCCACCTTTGAATCGATCCCAGATTATGTTGCAGAAAGGGCAGTACCTTTTTAAAGGCATGCGCAGAGGCGTAGCATTGGGGGGGGGGACGGATGGACGGGACAGGGAGGCCATGGCCCCAGGCGCATATTTTTGAGGGGGCTCAATCAGACACCCCCACAACAGGCAGAGGCAGGTTGGTCTAGTGGTCAGGTGGGTGGAGGCAGCAGGTGAGAGGCCTGTTGGAGGCGGGCTCCTTTCACCCTCCATGTGGGCTCCACACAGCTGCCCCCCCCAGGTGAGTTCCCCCCCCAGCTCCCCAGTCCATCCAGGGGGGCACCACACTTCCTTCACCTCAGGTACCGGCAACCCACGCTATGCCACTGGGCATGTGCCCTGGTTCCCTTTTTTTTTTAATCAACATGCATCCAACAGTCAATATATTTTATTTTTTTAAGGCAAAGAGGTTTGTAGCTTTGGGCACACATCTCAAACACAGTGCCAACTGAAGTCTTTCTAACAATAATCAATTCATAGAACCAGCCAGCGCTTGACAGAAATAAGTGGTACCTCGGTTTAAACTTTAAGTACACAATTGGTTCCGGAAGTCTGTACTTAACCTGAAGCGTACTTAACCTGAAGCGAACCTTCCCATTGAAAGTAATGGAAAGTGGATTAATCCGTTCCAGATGGTCCATAGAGTACTTAAACTGAAGCGTACTTAACCTGAAGCGAACTTTCCCATTGAAAGTAATGGAAAGTGGATTAATCCATTCCAGACGGGTCCGCGGAGTACTCAACCTGAAGCGTACTTAACCCGAAGTATGAGTGCAATTTGTTCTGGAAGTCTGTACTTAACCTGAAGCGAACTTAACCTGAAGCGAACTTTCTCATTGAAAGTACAGTCATACCTCGGTTTAAGTACGCTTCGGTTTGAGAACTTTCAGTTTAAGTACTCCGCGGACCTGTCTGGAACGGATTAATCCACTTTCCATTACTTTCAATGGGAAAGTTCGCTTCAGGTTAAGTACGCTTCAGGTTAAGTACAGACTTCCGGAACCAATTGTGTTTGTAAACCGAGGTACCACTGTAATGGAAAGTGGATTAATCCGTTTCAGACAGGTCCGCG
This sequence comes from Zootoca vivipara, assembly GCF_963506605.1. Taxonomy (NCBI): domain Eukaryota; kingdom Metazoa; phylum Chordata; class Lepidosauria; order Squamata; family Lacertidae; genus Zootoca; species Zootoca vivipara. The sequence continues at coordinate 14,250,962 of NC_083288.1, forward strand.
GAGTACTTAAACTGAAAGTTCTCAAACCGAAGCGTACTTAAACCGAGGTATGACTGTAAAGGTGTTCCTGAGGAATTATCACATGTGGACAGAAACATGAAGTGAGCACACCCTCCTTCCCTTCCTAAGTGGTGAATCTGTTAGTCTTTGGCTCCACTCCTTCAGAACGAGGCCCCACATGGCCAAGATTTAATTGTAGCTGAACTTTGATGTGGGAAAAGTACTCACATACTTACTCTGTTGGGTCTGCCAGAAATCAGTTTCTTGCTGATCTATGCTAAGCAGATTACCCTGTCCAAGAGAGTTATTTGGGATACGGGAGAAAAAAGGGAAGGACATGGGGTTCGGATCTTAGAAGGGATTAAGAAATAAGTGCACTTTTGGCCTCACTTCTGAAAGGGAACCTGGAGGCTCCTGGCTGAAAGACAGATCATCCTTAATGACTTTTGAGGACTTTGTTTTAGCTATACATAATAGTTTTAATTCTGTTAGCGTTTAATTGGTTTTTATTCTTATTTTTTCTATGTTGTTAGCTGTTTCATTTTTATCTGTAAGCCACTCTGAGTGTTCCCATCATAGCTGCCAAGTCTCCCGTATTCTCCGGGAAACCCCCGTTTTTCCAGCTGTTCCCAGCCGAAAAAATGGATTTTTTTTTTGTTTTTTCCCGGTTTATTCTGGCGCGGTGGCCATTTTGGAACTGGGCGGAACATGCTCAGAAGCCACTTTTAATGCTACTTCCGGTCCAGTCCCTTATTTCTCAGGCCGGAACTTGGCAGCTATGGTTCCCATCAGGGAAAAAGGCGGGATATAAGTAATTACTATAATAACTATATATACATAGGCAACAGAAACACACACACACAGAGAGAGAGAGAGAGAGAGAGAGAGAGAGAGAGAGAGAGAGAGAGAGAGAGAGAGAGAGAGAGAGAGAGAGAGAGAGAGAGAGAGAGAGAGAACTTTTTGTATTTTGCCATAGGAGGTAGGTTTCAAAAAGTAATAACATTTATATTTGAGCATTTGGTGTTCACACGATAGCAAGCTCGTGGGTTACACAAAACTCTTATTCATGCAGGAACTGAATTTGTTAACCTCCTCAAAGAAGATTTCTGTGCAAGTGGAAAGCTTGATGTTGAAAGGGAGGGTGCCAGTTCTGCAGTGCTTCCTAGTCTGTGCTTGTAATTTATGACTTCTTGATCCAGACTTTGATTATGCCTGCTTTCCTGAAGGGTGAAAGGTCTGCTTGGGTGTGCCTTTCTTTTCAGTTACAGAATTCAGCGTGGCTTCGTGGGTGACTCAATGTGATAAGGACTGATGGGGAAAGGGGCAACCGTTGTGGTTGTGTGAGCTGGGAGAATCATCCTTGCCCCTTGTACAGAGCAGCAGCTCATTCCGTTCCATATGAGTTTCTGTGTGTGTTGCAAAATACTACAAACATTGTGCAATGCGGCCATTTGAGATGTTTACAGCCCATTGATAAAAGCAGGCATGCCGTTCATTGCGTAAGCCGCTGTGATTCTTTTAGGAGAATACTGACCTTTGATACTCCATTCAGAGGATATCGTAGTAGAAACAAGGCCCTCACATAAAACATGGTTTGGCCCTGAATCCACCACTGAATTGGGAGATAATGTAGCCAAGCCTTCTCCTGCCCATCCCTAAAAGACTGAGAGGAAACGAGAGGTGGCAAGCCACAGCAGCCTTGAATCTCCTTTGGAGATGAGTGAATCTGTCCGTGTTGGTTTTCCCTCGGTTTCTCATTTTCCCAATCTTAAGTTCAGTCCTCCACGTTTCCAGGTTAGGTCTGCGATTGAAATAAAAAGCACCCATGAAAATCCATCAGCATTTTAGCGTGGATTTCTCCTCTGATATACACTTTCCGCACGCAGTTTTGCCTCATCACACTTCCGCAAAGCTGTTTTCCCTAAGGCAACACATTTTTGTAGGTTGCTTTCGCTAACTTATGCATTGCCATGCACATGTCGTTGCAGGACGTGGATGTTCTCGGTTGTAAAACGGAGAGAATTTTGAAGACTGGCAGTTCATGTACGGTTTTCAAAAAGCGTGACTCGGCCCAAGCTCATTTCTAAATGTGAACTGAATTGAATTCCTCCAATCCCTTCTTCTTTGGTGATCACTTGTAGCCAAGTAAGATTGTCTACCATAAACACAGTTTTAACAATGAGTCTGTAAGTGTGGAGGCCAATTCTGGACCCACACGTCCTTCCACAGTGGGGACATTGGTTCCCGGGTGGGAGTTGATCACAGTGTGGATTTGCCAAGCGTGCCTTCCTCTTAGCACATATCTCCCTTGCGTTCTGAGTTTGAGTGTCTTCAAAGCCCACGGCACCTTTGGTAAAGGCTGTTCTCCAATTGGAGCACTTGCAGGCCAATGTTTGCCAATTGTTGGTGTTTATACTACATTTTTTTAGATTTGCCTTGAGACTGTCTTTAAACCTCTTTTGTTGACCACCGGCACTACGCTTTACATTTTTAAGTTCGGAATAGAGTAGTTGCTTTGGAAGATGATCATCAGGAATCCGCACAACATGACCAGTCTAACGAAGTTGATGTTGAAGAATCATGGCTTCAACACTGGTGAGCTCTGCTTCATCCAGTACACTGATATTAGTTCGCCTGTCTTCCCAAGTGATGTGCAAGCTTTTTTGGAGACACAATTTATGGAATCTTTCAAGAAGCTCATTGCCATAGAACAGGCATACCCAACCGGTCAATCATGTGTGTCCCTGGTCGATTGCATGATCCTGATTGATCATCACCCGGCCTCCGAACTTCCAGGGCTGCCCCAGGGGGCTGCGCGCGACCGCGCAAAATGCGCCTCCCCTTTTATGTGGGGAACGGTCATTGTGCCTCGAGGCTGCAGTTAAGGCGTTGGAGCGAGACTGGTTTTTGTTAATTATTTAAAAAAAGGTGCACAGACCTAACCCAGGGAGGTGGATTTTGGCATATAAATGTGAAAACTAGACAGATTTGCTACAGCTCCCAATTCCTTTTTCTGTTCTTGTTGTTCTTTTCTCCACAAGCTTCGTCCTCCCCGGCAACTTTTGACTAGGTCATTGTCTCCCGGCTCATTCCATCGGAGTAATTAATTCTAAAGCGAGTGACAAACACGCACGGCCTGTTCTCTCGGTCGGCATGTGTTTTCCCCAGTGTCACTAGAGACTCCCCCCTCCCAAACTAGCTGCTCCTTCTCTCCCCCACCCCCAACCTGGCCATGATTCACTTGAGTTTCTCATTAACCAGTCTTCTTCATAGTTAGCGGGGGGGGGGCTGTGGGTTGCCACCTACCCTCTGTCCCAGGAGTGCGTGGGCAGAGCTGGGCACCTCGGAGAAAACATTTCCTCTGAATATTTCCATGGCAGCCTTTCTTGGGGCCTCCTGGTTGGAGCGGGCACCTCCCAAACAACTAATGGTCTAACTGCACCAGTGGTTTAGCAAGGTCAGTACCTACTTGGGTGGGAATTAAATGCAAGCACAGGCCTTGGTGTCTGGCAACGGTGAAGTAAATTATTAAGAGTACAGTCATTCCTCAGTTTAAGTACGCCTTGGTTTGAGTATTTTCAGTTTAAGTACTCTGCGGACCTGTCTGGAACGGATTAATCCACTTTCCATTACTTTCAATGGGAAAATTCGCTTCAGGTTAAGTATGCTTCAGTTTAAGTACTCCACAGACCATCTGGAATGGATTAATCCACTTTCCATTACTTTCAATGGAAAAGTTCGCTTCAGGTTAAGTACGCTTCAGTTTAAGTACAGACTTCCAGAACCAATTGTGTTTGTAACCGAGGTACCAGTGTATACCCTCTGTTGCCTTGGCCCTTCCCCAACCTAGGGAGAATGTCTGCGCCAGCTGATATTATTTTATGTAATTTATCACATTCGTTTCTCACCCTTCCTCTGAGGACAGCAAAAGGGGTTATCCTGTTTTATCTTCATAGGAACCTGGGGTGACAGATGGGGTGGAGCGGGTTCCAATGAAGGAACGAATGAATCCTTTATTTGCATCAGCCATCGGCCACAGCAATAAAACAATGATACGATACAGAAAGAATAGAAATAAAAAGTCAATTACATAAAATACATTTTTGGGTTTTGACTCCATAGTCAAATAGTGGATCACTTCTCGGCCTTTTGGCTAAGATCAAGTGTAGTATCTGCTCTGTCCTAATGTGCACTCTAGGACAGCGGGTGGCACTGTGGGTTAAACCACTGAGCCTCTTGGGCTTGCCGATCAGAAGGTCGGCGGTTCGAATCCCTGTGACGGGGTGAGCTCCCGTTGCTTGGTCCCAGCTCCTGCCAACCTAGCAGTTCGAAAGCACGTCAAAGTGCAAGTAGATAAATAGGTACCGCTACAGCGGGAAGGTAAACAGCGTTTCCGTGCACTGCTCTGGTTGGCCAGAAGCGGCTTAGTCATGCTGGCCACATGACCTGGAAGCTGTACGCCAGCTCCCTCGGCCAGTTAAGCGAGATGAGCGCCACAACCCCAGAGTCGTCCGCGACTGGACCTAATGGTCAGGGGTCCCTTTACCTTTAATGTGCACTCTACTTGGATGGGTATGGAGTTTTCACTTTTTGTTTTGGTTGGGGAGAAAGAGGGGTGAGAGTCGGTTACTGGAATGCTAAAAACTGTTCCTTTGCAGCACACACATTGCACTCTCTGATCGCGCCCCCACCCCTCCCGTTTAATCTGGGCTCCAACACTGGCACATAAGCCGCATTGTGATTTGCCCGCAGGTCATGGGGAATGCATCTGTGGCGACTGTGCCTGCGACCCCGACTGGACGGGAGCCTACTGCAACTGCACCACCCGGACGGACACCTGCATGTCTAGCAATGGGCTGGTATGCAGCGGACAAGGCCGCGGCTACTGTGCCTGCGGGAAATGCGTCTGCACCCAGCCTGGCTCTTACGGAGATACCTGTGAGAAGTGCCCAACCTGCCCTGACGCCTGCACTATCAAGAAGTGAGCAAGAGGGGAGCTGGGATTGTGTGTGTATGTGCACCCGTTGTCTGTCGTTTCTCAAAACAACGCAAAACCATTAAAGTAAACATCATATCAGGAAGAAACCTGCTGCAGACATGTAGAATATTAGGGTGCAAGGTTGCATTCTTAACTCTAATCATAATAATTAATAATGTGAGGGGGAAACAGTACAGAGAGCCCCCTCCCATCTTGAGGAGTAGCTCTTCCACCAGCAGCGGAGCCAGCGGGGAGGGGGAAGAGTCCAGTGGGGAAGGAGGAAGTAGGAGACAGGGCTCTGGCAGGGTAGCAGAGCCTCTGCTGCACGTGAGAGAGGAAGAGAGAGCGGGGGGGGGGGAAGGGGGGAGAAGGAAAACATGGAAAGGAGACCCTGTTTCCCTCCGGTTCCGGAATTACGCAGGAGGAAACGCGGAAGGAGATTTGGGGTGCCCAGACTCTTATGTTGGAAGAAAACGCGGTAAGCGTCACTCCAGGGTTCTGGGTCAGACTAAGAACATGTACCCTGTACAGCTCTAGCACTGTAAATAGCCTGCACACAATAAAAGCATGAAAAGGCAACGGTTTGGAGAGTCGTTACTTTAGAGTAGTTGCAACGCTCCCTCTGTGACAAATAATAATAATTATTATTATTTATTATTTATACCCTGCCCATCTGGCTGGGTTTCCCCAGCCACTCTGGGTGGCTCCCAACTGATTAAAAACAGAATGAAACATCAAACGTTAAAAACTTCCCTAAACAGGGCTGCCTTCAAATATCTTCTAAAAGTCAGGTAGTTGTTTATTTCCTTGACATCTGGTGGGAGGGCGTTCCAAAACATTTGGAAACCAAAGCGCAGCTCCTGCAGCCAATCGGAAGCCGTGGAACCCGCGTCGGATGTTCGGCTTCCAAAAGAACATTCGACAACCGGAACACTCGCTTCCGGGTTTTGGTTATTCGGGAGCCTATTTGTTTGGGAGCCAAGGCATTTGAGATCCAAGGTACGACTGTATAGCTACTGTTTTTGCAGGCATGGGATCTGCAGCCAGCATCCCTCGGCCTGCTTCATTATTCTCACAGTACCTGCTTCTTCCTCTCTTACGCAGGGAGTGCGTGGAATGCAAGAAGTTTGAGAGAGGGATCCTGATGGAGCAAGAGACCTGCAACCGCAACTGCCGGGACGAGATTGAATTGGTGCAGGAGCTTGGTGCGTAAGAAACATGGGGCTCTCTGCATGACCTGCCTCAGGAAGGGATGGCAACCGTGCCAGTTCTTTTTTGCATGATTAACACACACACACACACACACACACACACACACACACACAACACCATTCTTCCTCTCATATTTTAGCTGCCGGTCACCTTTTCTTTCAGCAGATGCTTTGGGGTGACAGAAGGAATAACTTCTGCGTGCAATGTGTATGTAACAAGAGGCGGAAATGAATGGCCTCTAATCTCAAGTGGCATTTTAAAAGAAAATGGGCAAATGCTACATCTTAATAATATCAAAGAGATGCCTTAAGAGGTAACATCTTTGGGAGAAGGAAGGGCTAAGAGTCAACTCTTCACAAATCCAGAGTGGAGCCCCTAAGATGGTTGGGTGGCTCCTTCTGGCAACTCCTGCAGCCAGGCTGGTGCCAAGTGTATTGCTCTGTTTTCCTTTGGACCACATCAGTGAGGCTGAGAGGGGGTGAGCTCCCGTTGCTCTGTCCCAGCTCTTGCCAACCTACCGTAGCAGTTCAAAAGCATGCCAGTGCAAGTAGATAAATAGGTGCAGCTGCAGCAGGAAGGTAAACGGCATTTCCGTGCGCCTCGGCTTCCGTCACGGTGTCCCGTTGCACTAGAAGCGGTTTAGCCATGCTGGCTACATGACCCGGAAAGCTGTCTGTGGAAAAACGCTGGCTCCCTTGGCCTGAAGCAAGATGAGCGCCGCAACCCCATAGTCTCCTGTGACTGGACCTAACTGTCCAGGGATCCTTTACTTTTTACTTGTAGGACTAAATGTTTCCATGTTCTTCCTTCTCACCTGCCCCCTCCCCTTATGTAGGAGACAAGGGAAAGGATGCTGTGAATTGCACTTACAAGGATGAGAATGACTGTGTGGTACGTTTCCAGTACTATGAAGACTCCAGCGGCAAGTCCATCCTCTATGTCATTGAGGAGCCAGGTGAGGATGAAAAGCCACGGAAATGAGGCTTGATCTTTGGAGATTAGCACCACCCCCACCCCACCCCCACCCCGGGTGCTTAATCTGCAACCTGAGAAATGCAGCTGCAGCGATACACACAAAACTTCAGATAGTTTCATTAGCGGGGAGAATCCATTTTAAGAAGGTTCCTGCTGCAAGGATGTTACAAACTTAATTTATGTGTTGCGGAAGAAAAGAGAAGAAGTAAGGGAGATGTTCGTTTGTCAAAAAGCAAATATCTGCCAACACAGCAGAACGTACCTGTAAGAGGCGATGCGTTGCGACTACTCTAGAGTAACGACTCTCCACTCCTTTGCCTTTTCATGCTTTTATTATGTGCAGTCTATTTACAGTGATAGAGCTATACAGGATACATCCGTCTAGTCCGAACCAGAACCCTGGAATGGCGCGCTCCGCGTCTTCCAACATAAGAGTCTGGGCACGCCAAATCTCCTTCCGCGTTTCCTCCTGCGTAATTCCGGAACCGGAGGGGGAAAGGGTCTCTTTTCCCTGTTTTCCTTCTCCCCCTTTTCCCCCTCTCTCTCTTCCTCTCCCACGTGTAGCAGGGGCTCTCCTATGCTGCCAGAGCCCCGTCTCCTCCTTCCTCACTTGACTCTTCCCCCTCCCCGCTGGCGCTACTGCTGGTGGAGGAGCTGCTCCTCAGGATGGGAGGGGGCTCTCTGTACTCTTTGCCCCTCACAGTACCTAAGACTGCTTCTGTAGTAGATGAGGGTCAAGCCAAAGGCTTCATGGGAAAATGGGGATTTGAAGGAAGAGAGAAACTGGAACCACATCCATGGCCAAGGAAAGTATGGGGAATCAGGAACTTAATAGGTAGATCTCTGTTAAGCTAGAAGTATCAAGTTGGAGAGAGAACGTCCAAGATGAGCAGTGATGAATTAAGCAAAACAAAACCGAAACAAACATTATTTATACAATAGTTTATGTTGCACCTTTAAAGGGCCCCCAGAGTGACTCACAGTAATAAAAGCATAAATAGAATGAAACAGATGACCTTTTTTTTTTTTGCTTAGGTTAGCAAATTCTGCCCCTGTCTGTGCCTGCTGATAGATCAGCAAAGGGGAGCGAGGGCTATAGTCTGTCTCCCGCCTGCCTGAGAAGGCTTGTGAGCAAAAGTTCCAGGAATCATCATGTAACCCCCAAAGAGAATGTCGAGATCGGGCGTGTTCAGGGTAGCATGGCCAAAGACCCCCAAAAGAGAAGGAATAAATGGTACAAACAAATGCACCCCCAGCCACAGGGGTCTTTTTGTTGTTGTTGTTGTTGCTTTTCCTTGGTAAAACTTTTATTATTATTATTTTCAAATAATATTTATTGATTTTCAAACATTTCAATCACAAAAACAAAAGAAGTAGCAAAAAATAAAAATAAAACATAAACAAAAGAGAAAAAGAAAAAAAAATCAATTCTTACATTAACTTGACATTGTGGACTTCCTCGATTCCCCCCACACTGGGTCCATTTTTAAATCTAAGCAGTTTTCATTTATCATCTTAAATCATTCTAACACAATTTTTTCCATTATCTCACAACCAATTCCAATCTACAAAAAAAATCAACTATCCTCAACCTAAAATTCATTAATTAATCCAAATCTAAATTTATTTTCCCATCCATCTCTATTTCTTCCCTTTGCCTCACAATTTATACCCCAATTTTTTCCCATACATTCAAATACTATTTCTTCCATCATATTAATCCTTAACCACTTATATCTAATTCTACCCCCCCCTTCCCCTGGACCAGCCACAGGGGCCTTGAACCTGGCCAGTGACTCAGATGCAACTGTATTGCACAGAGGAGATAGACACCCAACTGGGATAGATTTCATGGGCCTGGCCAGACTTCAGTGGGGAGCAGTTTTGAGGCCAGCTTAATGCCTGGTGGGAAACCACAAAGCTGCCAGTTCTCTTGGAACTCCATGGGACTTAACGCATATAGTAATGCAGAAATAAGATAGAGTTGGAAATCTTTTGGCTATCCAGTACACTTTCTGGGAAGGATATTGTGACAGCTGCTGCATCATCAAAACATCATCAAAGGCTGTTGAGACCTGCAACTCCCTCCAGGGCAGGATTCCCACTGCCTGAGTCATTTCTGTATTTTAATGTTTTGTTGGAAGCCGCCCAGAGTGGCTGGGGGAACCTGGCCAGATGGGCGGGGTATAAATAATAAATTATTATTATTATTATTATTATTATTATTATTATTATTATTGTACGCAGTGGCCTAAATACGCCTTGGACTTCCAGGGAGGAGGTTCTTAACTGTGTTGATCTGGCTGTTAGGAAGGCTTTGGTTGTGCCCACATTGGATCTGATTCTCTGTCGTTTATGTCCTTGTCTTGGGCTGCGCCTAGATGAGAGTTTGTCCCACATTTGATTGAGCACTATAGCACTTAACTTGAATTGCAGAAAACACAAGGGTCGGATCAGAACTAGGACTGAGACAAAGGGGAGGAGGTGTTTTGTGAAAATCCGATCCCCTTCTCGTTGTTGTTTAGTCGTTTAGTCGTGTCCGACTCTTCGTGACCCCATGGACCATAGCACGCCAGGCACTCCTGTCTTCCACTGCCTCCCGCACTTTGGTCAAACTCATGTTCGTAGCTTCGAGAACACTGTCCAACCATCTCGTCCTCTGTCGTCCCCTTCTCCTTGTGCTGTCCATCTTTCCCAACATCAGGGTCTTTTCCAGGGAGTCTTCTCTTCTCATGAGGTGGCCAAAGTATTGGAGCCTCAGCTTCACGATCTGTCCTTCCAGTGAGCACTCAGGGCTGATTTCCCTCAGAATGGATAGGTTTGATCTTCTTGCAGTCCATGGGACTCTCAAGAGTCTCCTCCAGCACCATAATTCAAAAGCATCAATTCTTCGGCGATCAGCCTTCTTTATGGTCCAGCTCTCACTTCCATACATCACTACTGGGAAAACCATAGCTTTAACTATACAGACCTTTTCCTGTTGTCTTTATCCATGGAGTTTTCTTGGCAGGGATACTGGAGTGGCTTGCCAGTTCCTTCTCCAGGTGGATCACGTTTAGTCAAAACTCTCCCCTATGACCTGTCCATCTTGGGTGGCCCTGCATGGCATAGCTCATAGCTTCTCTGAGTTATTGAAGCCCCTTCGCCATGACAAGGCATTGATCCATGAAGGGGGATCCCCTTCTCAGTTAAGTGTAAATGTCTCCTAAAATGCCCATCTTTCACCTAGCTGGGCCTCTAGCAGAAAACCTATTAGAACTGATTCACACATGGCATGTGCAGCTGTTGATGGCTAGCAGCTGAATGTGTGGCCATAGCCTGATGTGGCAGTCGTGAAGAGATGTTGAACATGCATGTGTGAAACAGAACCATCAGCTGGGCACAAAAGGCCCCCAAGCTCTCTGTCCCCACAATAAGGCTCCCACAGCTCAGAAGCAGAGAGCCAAGTATATTGAGGTGGTGCTTGCAGAGCAACTGCTTCTGGTGAATCAAGCAGTGGAGCCACTCTCAGAAAAGGTTGTTTATGTATGCCACAACGGTGGCTTGTGTTTTGTTAGCCCCACAATGGAAAACAAGCAAAGTTCGAAATGAAGAAGAATGGCAACATAAACTGATGGAATATGCGCAGCTTGCAAATCTAACACATAGAACATTGCCCTTCAGCTCTCTATATTGGACAAACAGGCCAAACCCTACGCCAAAGGATAAATGCACATAAATCGGACATCAGGAACCGTAAGACTGAAAAACCAGTAGGAGAACACTTCAATCTCCCAGGACATTCTATACAAGATCTCAAAGCAGCTGTTTTATTACAGAAAAATTTCAGGAACAGACTGGAAAGAGAAGTTGCTGAACTGGAACTCATTACCAAGCTTAAAATCACGGAGCCACCTGGGATGAATAAAGACATTTGATTCTTATCTCATTATGCATGATCAAGCTTTCTTTAGCGCCTCAGCCCTTGCTTTTTCCCCGCAGGACCAATTGCAGCCACCAGCAGTCGTTAACAGCCATCTACAGGTTTACCACTCCCATCAGCCCATCACCCATTCCCACCCACCCACCCCCACGCTCTGTATATACATAAGGGTCTGACGCTTCTGTTTCAAGTGTATCTGAAGAAGTGTGCATGCACACGAAAGCTCATACCAAAATAAAAACTTAGTTGGTCTTTCAGGTGCTACTGAAGGAATTTTTTTATATAGAATAAGAGAACAAGAAGAACATACGTTTTAAAAAGATTGGAAAATGTTTATTGAATATATGAAGGGAAATTGTGCATATTTGAAAACGTGGACAGCATTAAGATAAATTTGACAATGTAAATAAGTTTTGATGGGTGTAGTGCAAAATGAACCATGGAAAGAGAGGAAGGGAAGTCATTTGAGGGGAGCCACTCTCATATGGGATGGGAATTACTGTCGTGCATTCTCAGTAGAGATCTCTACTGGTGTGCTGATGTGGGTTGTGGAGAGAGAATGGGAATACCAAAGTAGGAAACTGAGGAAGTTTCGCAGCCCTGCGTGATAACACGTGCTTCTCTTGCAGACTGCCCCAAGGGGCCGGACATCCTGGTGGTTCTCCTTTCTGTGACGGGAGCCATTTTGCTTATTGGCTTGGCTACTCTGCTCATCTGGAAACTGCTCATCACCATCCACGACCGGCGGGAGTTCGCCAAGTTTGAAGAAGAGCGGGCCCGAGCTAGATGGGACACGGTGAGATACACGAGAGGTGGTTGATGGAGGAGTAGAGAACAGCCCTGCAACAATTCAGAGGGGGAAAGGGTTTGTTGCAGTGATCCCTAGTTCAGCTTCCATATTCTGGCAATCCTCATGCTGTGGATCATACCAGCCACGGATATCAGGCTTATACCAGTTTCCAAACTAGACATTGCGGGGGAAACAGTGTGGGTGTCACCAACCCACATCCATTCCTATTTCTCCAGCACTGCGCTGCTGAAAAAACATATGACTAGACTCATTGTGCTAGCATTTCCTGCCCTTTGCTCTGCTTCATTAACTAATGCCTGCAGGGAAGGAGAGAGAAACGCTGAAATAACGATGACATGTCATGTTCTCAAATGCATGCAGCCAGGGAGATATGCTAGAACCCGTGTGCTTTGGGTCTATTACAGAATCCTGGGGTTGTCTGTTTGGTGAGAATAATTAGAGATTCCAAGCCCTGCCTCGCAGAATTATGTTTGCCAGGGATCACTGGGGCAAGAGAACTCTTAAACTGGTTTAAGCCTATACGCAAACAGCTTTTGACAATGGCCGTGAATTAGCGGGTACAGTTTGTGCTAACTCCTTTACCCTGCTATTTCTCCGTTTCAGGCCAACAACCCATTGTACAAAGGAGCTACCTCGACCTTCACCAACATCACATACCGTGGAAATTCGTGAAGAGAGACAAGGCCTTGCAGGGCCTTCCTTACTGATGTTTACAGAACAGTCTGTGTGTTGCGCTGGCATGTGTGTTTTCTGTGTGCGTTGTGTGTGTATGTGAGATGTTTTAACAGCTGTTGCTCAAATGGTTCCGGAGCTTTTGCTCTGCGTTGTTCTGCTGCCGCGTGTGAACTATGCACTATGCTTCCGAGATTCTCTGTTTACCTCAGCTCACCTAGTACTGTGGGCCCAGACCCCCTATGCTGAAGGAGAAAGCAGGCCTCTCTCGTCAGTGGGGACAGCAAATCCCTCGGAGGTGACCAGACACTCTAGTTGAATGAAATTAAGGGGCAGGAATGTTGAGATGCAATCTAACTCCGAAGGGTTTTACTAATCAGGTTGGGAATTGGGGAGTTTTCCCTCCAGAAACAAACTTCCCCAATTCAGATTATTACCAACTCACTCCCAGCTTAGCCCAAACTCCTCCCGAAAGTTTCACACCTGGTTTGAAATGGCTCAGCGGCTGAAATCTGTCCCTTTCCCTTCTCAATCGAAGTTACCAGTCAGTTGGCTCAGGTGGGCATAGGAAAGCTTTCTTGCAAGGCCTCCGTTGTGTCTTCAGTGCTGTTTGCCAGCATTTCTGGTACAAGGATGCATGGGGGATATGGTTCCCATGGATCCTAACTCCTAATGGGAGTAGGAAAGCTTTGAGAAAAGGGAACAGGGGAGTCGTCATTGGGATGACAAAATCCCAAGGCTCTGTAGTGCTGCTGAGACAACTGCAGGCATGGCGAGACTGAACTTCTAAACAGGTTCAGAAACAGAGAGCATTTTCTGGAATATTGAGGGGTGTGTGAAATTATTTTCAGAACCTATTTCAAACTGATCTAGCTTTTAATGTACCAAGAACAAAGCACTGCATAATGTTATATATATATAAAATATACCTCTTGCTATTCTCATCCCCAGAGTAAGTAATAAGTGTTTTGTGTTTAACTTCTAGAAAAACAAGAGATGCTGATGTATTTACAAGCTTGCCCCTGACCATTTTGTGACCCTCGCTAATCATTCACAGGGCTCAGTTTAAGGGACAAAAGGCACTCTGCACGTGCTTGAGGGTACTTCTTTTTGCACAATGGCATTCGCGTGCTCCAAGGCTGAGCCCCTGGGTTCAAATCAAGCCCTTCGCACAACATCTCTCCCCTTTCTGCTGCATAGCCAACTTGTTAATGCTGACGTGGGTTTGGGGAAGGGCCATTGCTCACTGATAGAGCGTGTATTATGTTACGTAGCAAGGCTGGGGGAGAGCTGGAAAGAGCTGCTTCCAGCCAGAGTAGACAGTAGCAGGCTAGATGGCTTGGTAGCTTGATATGTGTTTCTGAGCTGTCGTTGTCTCACATGTTCCTGAATCTTCAGATCCTCACCATGGGGGCAAGTTCTTTGCTCCTGCTTTCTTACTCAGGGAACCAAAGATTCACCTTAAGGAGATGAGACACCAGTGTCCTGGGTGACCTAAAATATTCCTCAGGTTTGTTGAAGGGGGTGGGGAATATGTTGAAGCAATCTACCCAATGAAACCCTCTTTTTCTGGGCTTGCGTTACCCACTACGGCTAGATGGGCTGCCCCCCCCCCAATCTTCGTTGGGCTGTGAACTATTCTGGTAGACTCGGGTATTTTCGCCATTGGCCATTCTCATCGTGGAAGGTGGCTTCCAAAAGCCACTGTGGCTTCTTGACCTGAGACCCAAAGTCATTAAAAGAGGCGAGGAGTCGCAGAAAGGTTGACGCCCTCTTTCCTCTCCTTCCCGATTCTCACTCCACCGCTCACGCCAGCGCTTCCATTGCCCCACGCTTCCCACATGCAGGCTGGGTCCGTCAGCCAAAGTATCTCACATTGCCGCCACAAACGTCTGATCCTGGAATTATGAAAAGGAGGCTCAGTGCTGCAGCGAGTCTGTTGGGAGCGACAGAATATAGGTCGGAAGAAGTTGAGTTCGCATGGCGCCAGTTTCCAAGCTGCTCCTTTCCCCGTTCGTACAATGGATCCATTCTTCTGGATTTCTCAGCTCCTTGCCCCATCTGACCCCCAACCCCACCTGTCCTCTTCCAGTTTTGCTGTCAACTGGTGTGGATTCTGGGAAGGAGAGAGAGGTGCCAAGAAGTGGCATATTTAGAAGGGGACAGGCAGGGCTGTGTTGATTTGGTGAAAAGCAGGTCTTGTTGAGGGCAATGATGTGATGAAATGAAGACTCTTGTCACACGTAAATAAAATCAAATTGTCTAAACCCATAGATTTGCCTGGCTTCTCTTAGTCATTCATTTGTCTGTCTGTCTGTCTGTCTGTCTGTCTGTCTGTCTGTCTCTGTCTGTATCTGTCTCTCTCTCTTTCTCTCTCTCTCTCTCTCTCGCTCTTAGCCCAATAACAACTTTAACACAACGCAGCAAATTGCTATTGCTGGTGAAATGAGAATGTGGAAGCAAATCTACCTATTTACGGAACTGTGATAGGTACAGAAAGGAGCAACTAAAATAATATGTGGGATGGATTACTTTTTCCAGTGAGGAAACACTCTAATAATAATACCGTAATAATAAATTTTTATTTATACCCCACCCTCCCCAGTCAAAACCGGGCTCAGGGCAGCTCACACCAATAAAATTACAATAAAACATAAAAAGCAATTGATTAAAATACAGTATTAAAATTTAAAATGCAGCCTGATTTTAAGTTGTCCATAAATCCAAGCCATGAGGGAGGAAAACACAGGGGTCAGACTAAGTCCAACCCAAAGGCCAGGCAGAACAGCTCTGTCTCGCAGGCCCTGCGGAAAGATGACAAATCCCCAAACTTTGGCCCTCCAGATGTTTTGGACTACAATTCCCATCTTTCCCGACCACTGGTCTTGTTAGCTAGGGATCATGGGAATTGTAGGCCAAAACATCTGGAGGGCCGCAGTTTGGGGATGCCTGCACTAAAGTGTTGGGTGGTGGGGATGGATTGGGAGGAGGCACTGTAGAAATTTATATAATCATTCTCAATTTTATACCCGGTCCAGTCCCCAGAAAGTAACAAGAGGTAGTCTTAAAGGCTCAATTTTAGTGGTTGCTAGACTGCGTTATGCTCATAGTTGTAAATCTAAAGAGAGGTATTTGGAACAAGAATGGCTGGGGGTATCATGGCGCTATCTTATCTATCGATCATATTAAATGGATAGCATTCTGTAAATATTGAAATGCATTTGATATTATTATTATTAATTTTTTTATTAATTAGTGTACCACCCTTCATCCGTAGCGCATAGGATGGTTCACAGCATAAAACTACAAGAACACAAACTTGTTAGTGAGCTATGGAGCCTGGTTGCTGTTTTTTATAAATAACATACAGTGGTACCTCGGGATAAGAGCTTAATTCGTTCTGCAGGTCCGTTCTTCACCTGAAACTGTTCTTAACTTGAGGTACCACTTTAGCTAATGGGGCCTCCCACTGCCGCCGCCGCTGTGCGATTTCCGTTCTCATCCTGAAGCAAAGTTCTTAACCCGAGGTGGTATTTCTGGGTTAGCGGAGTCTGTAATCTGAAGCGTCTGTAACCCAAGGTACAACTGTATTGTAATTGGGTTGTTGCAAATTGGAATGGTTAGACCCCCCACGCAGGGAGTAATAATAATAATAATTAATAATAATAATAATTTATTATTTATACCTGCTCATCTGGCTGGGTTTCCCCAGCCACTCTGGGCAGCTTCCAACAGAAAAATAAAACACAGTAATCTATTAAACATTAAAAGCCTCCCTGAACAGGGCTGCCTAATCATCTGCCTATTCTAAACCCAGTTTATGTTACAGAAAAGTGGTTTGTATATGGAGCCGGTTTTTTTCCTTTTCTATGTTTTGATATTTTTTTTACCAAATATTCAATAGGTTCCGTATAGACAGGATGAACTGGACAAAATAGTACTGAACAGAGTTGACAAAAGGAAATGTTGAGGCAGCAGTGACATCTAGGGGCATTTTCTGGGATTTCATCATATCCAAACACCCTGAGCATTCTACTGTAAAAACAATACAGTGGTCCCTCTAATTAATTACGAATGACTCTACTTACGAATGCTTCTACTTACGAATGCTTCTACTTACGAATGGAGCTCCGTCCGCCATCTTGGATGCTGTTTAAATAGGATTTTTTCTACTTACAAATTTTTAGATGGGGTTGCTTCGACTTACAATTTTTTTCTCCCAATGCATTCCTATGGGATCCGA
The DNA here is from genome assembly GCF_963506605.1 of Zootoca vivipara. Lineage (NCBI taxonomy): Eukaryota > Metazoa > Chordata > Lepidosauria > Squamata > Lacertidae > Zootoca > Zootoca vivipara. Next base: position 14,267,775 of record NC_083288.1, read on the forward strand.
CTTACAATTTTTTTCGACTTACGAATGTGCGTTCGGAACGCATTAAATTCGTAAGTAAAGGTACCACTGTACGGTATTTGCATACTTCTGAATACTCGAAACTCATATAACTCATATAATTTAATATAATAATATACATTACAATATATATGGAATTATTTACTGATTAAATTTTTATTTCTAAAGGGAGGTGTGCAACAATATAAACCATTTACAAAAACTTTAAAAGCAATACAAAACCACCATGAAAACAATTGGTTACCCGAGTTAATTTAACAAAATCTGCAAAGGCCTTTCAGTGTTAAAAAAAAAAAGTATTCAAGAGGCGGGGGGGGGGGGAAGCTTTCACAGAATTCTGTGAGGGCCTCCCGCTTTGACACAAAATGACTTGACTTCTGGTTGTGACCAGAAGTATCATACCCAGTGCTTTTTTTCCTGGGGGAGGAGGGGAGAGGACGCAGGGGTACGCATACCCCTAAGCATTTTCTGAATGTTTGTACTTTTGTCCATTTACTGTATTTATTTCCCCCAATTTGAATTATAAAATGGTGATTTTCTTGAGTCAAAAATGAGAGTACCCCTAAACATTTTGTTTTAGATAAAAAGCAGCTATATACAATTACTGTATTCTTCTGTGTATAAGCCGAGGCTATTTTATTTAAAAATTATGCTTGAAATTGGGGGTTGTCTTATACACAGATAGTGGAGAGGTGGGACAGGCGATTGGTGCCTGCCACAAGCAGGAGATTGTCAGCAGTGTTTGTGTGGGTGATTAGCTGGCTACTGGCTGCGGCGGCAATTGGGCGGGCGATTGGCGCTTTTGGCGAGCGTCCAGACGACTGGTTGCTTCGTTGATGTGTGTGCGATTGGCTGCGGCGGTCTTGCGGGTAAGCGTTTTTCGGCAACCCCCCCCCAAAAAAAGCTCAGCAACTGTGGGCAATCCCCCCTCCAAAAAAAAGCTCAACAACTTTGGCAATCTCCCCCCCCCCATTTTCTCTATTTGTAGTCCCCAAAAAGGGGGGTGTCTTGTACACAGGGGCATGTTATACCCAGAAAAATATAGGTAGGTAGCCGTGTTGGTCTGAGTCGAAGCAAAATAAAAAAGTTCCTGGTTGGGGGGGGGGGAATGGGTGATGGGCTGATAGGAGTTGTGAACCAGTTGATGGCTGTTAATGACTGCTGATGACTGCAATTGGTCCTGCGGGGGGGGGGGGGGGGAAGCAAGGCACAAAAGAAAGCTGGATCATGCATAATGAGGCACAAAATAACAGCCATCAACTAGTTCACCACTCCTATCAGCCCATCACCCATTCCCACCCACCCCCCACCCTCTGAATATAAATAAGGGTCTGGTTGATTCTGTTTCAGTGTATCTGACGAAGTGTGCATGCACACGAAAGCTCGTACCAAAATAAAAACTTAGTTGGTCTTTAAGGTGCTACTGAAGGAATTTTTTATTTTGCTACAGAAAAATACAGTACATCTTTATCACAGGTGGTTGGTGGGGTAGAGGGAGGGAAGCCTAAGGAGAGCAACTTACCTAAGGTCCCGTAAATGAATTTACAGCAAAACAAGAATTCTTGTTTTATAACCCCAAATGTAATCTTTTGCTCATTTACTCAGAAGTAAGTCTCGGTGAGTTCAGTGAGGCTTATTCCAAGTCAAGTAAAGCCACTCCTACTGCCCTGTGATCATGGGGTGAAGGAGGTCGGGATAAAAATGCGCAAAACAAATCCATCTTTGTGAGCTTTGTAACATTGCTGGCCGTCTTTGCCAGCCTGCATAAAACGGACCATTCTGGTTTCGTGCCCATGTGTTCCTCCTACTGCTTCACTCCCAAGGATGACAGCCAGCTTGTTCCAACACAGACTTGCGCCCTTTTTTTTTGGGATAGTGATTTTCTACAACATGAGCTCTGTTTGGATCACTCACTGCTCTATGACATCATCGGGCCGGAACCTCTCAAACAACAGTTGCCACCCAAGTGGCGGTGGTGGTGAAAAACATGGCACCGGTGGAGAACCATTTATGCCAATTCTCGCGGCCCTGCTTCCACCAGCCGTAACACCTGAGCTGCTTTGGGGGAAATGGAAGCAGCGCCAATCTCCACTCCATCCCCATATTTCTGGTCCTAGCTGTACATCCCCATTGCCGGTTCATCTCATCCTAGGTCCTTGAACACCACCCAACAAAATTGCTGATCCCTACGGCTTCTGACCAAGTGAATTGTGGTTCTGAGGGATTGGAAAACGAGGCCGTCTTCCCTTGGTGCTCCTCCTGTTCCTTTTATTCTTTCCCCCCTCCACTTGCTCTGGATGAAGGGCCATTGAAGAAGAGCTCAATGATTTCTTTTCCACCTCCAGTGAAGAGGACCTTGCTGTGTGGCCTTCATCTTTTCTGTTGACCTTTGACTTTTCAGTTTTGGCTGCCATCCCTGCTAATGTGGAAGGAGTACATCTCCCTGCTGTGGTTCCTAGAAAATGGATGACACCATCAACAGAGTTGTCAGGTAATAGGGGCTCTAAAAGGTTACCCTCTGGGACGCAGGTGGCACTGTGGTTTAGACTAGTGTTTCCCAAACTTGGGTCTCCAGCTGTTTTTGAACTACAATTCCCATCATCCCTGACCACCGGTCCTGCTAGCTAGGGATGATGGGAGTTGTAGTCCAAAAAACAGCCGGAGACCCAAGTTTGGGAAACACTGGTCTAAACCACACAGCCCAGGGCTTGCCAATCGAAAGGTCAGCGGTTCGAATCCCCGCGATGGGGTGAGCTCCCGTTGCTTGCTCCGGGCTCTGCATATGTTGCTGGACTACAACTCCCATATGCCTCAACAAACGTGGCCGATGGTCAGGGATGCTGGAAACTGAAGTTCAGCTGAGGTTTGAATGGCCAAATGTTCCCCACTGTTCTATGTGATTATTTGCAAGGCTGTACTGTACTCTAAACACTGAGGGACGCGGGTGGCGCTGTGGGTTAAACCACAGAGCCTAGGGCTTGCCAAGCGAAAGGTCAGCGGTTCGAATCCCCGCGATGGGGTGAGCGCCCGTCGTTCGGTCCCAGCTCCTGCCCACCTAGCAGTTTGAAAGCACACAGTGCAAGTGGACAAATAGGTACCACTCTGGTGGGAAGGTAAACAGCGTTTCCATGTGATGGTCTAGTTCGCCTGAAGCGGCTTAGTCATGCTGGCCACGTGACCTAGAAGCTGTACACCGGCTCCTTCAGCCAGTAAAGTGAGATGAGCGCCGCAACCCCAGAGTCGGTCACGACTGAAGCTGGGGTCCCGCGACTGGACCTAACAGTCAGGGGTCCCTTTACCTTTAAGGTTACCCAGCTATCGATATACCCCTAACTAGGGTGATCGACTTGCTTTTTGATAATACTTTTTATTAGTTTTCAATTACAGTCCAATAATAGTTTCATTATAACAATGCCAAATTATAATACAATTACTAATACCAATCATTCAGATACCAAATCATATAATTTACATGTCCGCCTGCATGCTGGAATTGATGGTTTGATGGTTTTCTTTATTTCTGTGCTCCAAAATCTTATTCATTTCAATTGCAGTCCAGTCAAGATAACAATTCCTTATACAACAACTGCAATATTAACAACTTCCATTCGTATTAACACATTAAATGGTTTATGAAACTACAGGTGAGGCACTCAAACTATATCCTTATTCTTCCTGTGTGTGGCAATTATTCTGTCTGTGATGTTTCTCCCTGTCCTTGTAAAATGTTATTTATCTTTTCCCAGTTGTTGCTGTTCTCCATCATGCCTTGGGCGGAGCTAACATCCCATTGTTTTTTTCAGAAATTCTCAATTGCTCCGTCCTGTGCTTCTTTGTTTAACAGCAGCTGCAAAAAATCACACTGTCCCAATAAATAACCTGTTTTTGCCATTTTCCCTCTCAGCCTGGGACGGAGAGTGATCTGTCAAACTGCAAATCACTTAGTCATTACTTAGGGTTATCAACTTGCAATCCAGACCCACCAAGTCAAAAGAAAACAACTAGAGATGGGTAAATCTGTCCATTCAGGTTCAGTTTCTCATTCATTCATTCATTTAAAAATCCTCATGAGAATTCAACAGCATTTTAGTGCGGATTTCTCCTAATTATACACATGTATATTTGCCTAGTATACACGTTTTTGCAATGCAATTTTCCCCAAAATAATGCGCGTTGATATGTTATTTTCACTAATATATAACACTTTGCACTAGTATTTACATTTTTGTCCACATTTTTTGATGGGAGAACTAAACTGCAAAGTTTGGAGAAGTTTCAAAGTGTTATAAAGCTTTAAACAGTCACGGCTTGCTCCAAATAATTTTGGGAAGTGCAGTTTCTTAAGAGTATTTTTGTTGTTGTTGTTTAGTCGTTTAGTTGTGTCCGACTCTTCGTGACCCCATGGACCAGAGCATGCCAGGCACTCCTGTCTTCCACTGCCTCCCGCAGTTTGGTCAAACTCATGTTTGTAGCTTCGAAAACACTGTCCAGCCATCTCGTCCTCTGTTGTCCCCTTCTCCTTGTGCCCTCCATCTTTCCCAACATCAGGGTCTTTTCCAGGGAGTCTTCTCTTCTCATGAGGTGGCCAAAGTATTGGAGCCTCAGCTTCAGGATCTGTCCTTCCAGTGAGCACTCAGGGCTGATTTCCTTCAGAATGGATAGGTCTGATCTTCTTGCAGTCCATGGGACTCTCAAGAGTCTCCTCCAGCACCATAATTCAAAAGCATCAATTCTTTGGCGATCAGCCTTCTTCATGGTCCAGCTCTCACTTCCATACATCACTACTGGGAAAACCATAGCTTTAACTATACGGACCTTTGTTGGCAAGGTGATGTCTCTGCTTTTTAAGATGTTGTCTAGGTTTGTCATTGCTTTTCTCCCAAGAAGCAGACGTCTTTTAATTTCGTGACTGCTGTCACCTTCTGCAGTGATCAAGGAGCCCAAGAAAGTAAAACCAAGAAAACTCCATGGACAAAGACAACAAGAGTGTTTTTAGGATACCCCTATTCCCATCAAAGAGTTATATTCCCAGAGTAATTGACCATTAGACCACTCTGGAAATGTTAGTTCTCTGAGGAGAATAGGTGTCAATAAACCCTCAATAAACTCCCCAGGATTCTTTGTGGCGAGCTGTGTCTGTTTAAAGTGCTGCTTTAAATGCATAGTGCAGAAGGGGCCACACTTGCAGCAAATTCCTATTCTCAGGAGGTCAGTCTAAACATTTTTGGGATTGCCCTGCCCTTCAGGAAAGTAGGGTAAGGAAACTTGGAAGGTGACTCCTAGACCAATGGGGGTGCTTTTTCCTATGTGATGTGAGGGAGAAGAGAGAGAACAATTCAGCTCTGTCTGAGCACCATCAGATTGAGGTAAAAAAGGTAAGGGACCCCTGGATGGTTAAGTCCAGTCAAAGGCGACTATGGGGTTGCAGCACTCCTCTCGCTTTCAGGCCAAGGGAGCTGGTGTTCGTCCACAGACAGCTTTCTGGGTCATGTGGCCAGCATGACTAAACTGCTTCACAACGGGACACTGTGACAGAAACCAGGGCGCACGGAAACGCCGTTTACCTTCCCGCCGCAGCGGTACCTATTTATCTACTTGCGCTGGTATGCTTTTGAACTGCTAGGTTGGCAGGAGCTGGGACAGAGCAACGGGAGCTCACTCAGTCTCAGGGATTCGAACCTTTTGATCAGAAGGCCGAAGAGGCTCAGTGGTCTACTGTAGACAAGCACTGAGGTAGCGGGGAATGGTACTATGAGCAACTATCAGTATATACAGTAATTCTGAAAAAAATAGGAAGAGAAACAAAGACAAAAAGGAACAATTCCAAGAAGAGAGGGGGATTATTTATGACAAATCCCAAGAGTCCCTACATACTTCTTCCTACTTGTCGCCTATTAAGGGTTATTCATGACAGTTTTTCATCCTGACAAGGATAAGGAAAAGAACCGCTTCTCATGACCTGTGAAACAGGTTAATTTTTGGGATGAATTACAGGTCCCTTAGTTTGTGTGCTGATCTAGATCAGTGGTTCCCAAATCTCCCCATCTCCCTGAGGGTCTCGGCAGACCACTTAACAATGTGGACTGCCAAGTAATGTGCTGTATGATTTCTAATTGTATTTTGACAGAGAAGCTGTGGACTCTCTGAAGGAAGCTTGTGAACCACTGGTGGGCCATGGACCAGTCTTTGGAAACCAAGGGTCCATTCCCTTCTTGTGGTTTTTGTTGTTGTTGCTGGAGTTTTATTGCACATTCGGGGTATCCTCCCCACTAATGGCGTTATCCGACCATATCGTAGTATTGTGTTTTCATTCATGTTTGTCACTGGGCTTATTTTTCCTTCCCTCACAGTGACCACCAAGACAAAAACGAGCAAGCTGAGGAGAACAGACTCCAAGAACCGAATGCCGAAGGCGATAAACCCCCAGAGGTATCTGAGCAGGACCAATTGAACATACCGCAAAACTTAAACGACCAGACCGAAGAGAGCAGTGAACTTTCGGTGCCAGATCTTGAAGAAATTAGAATCCAAGATGTATCTGAGCTGGTTGAAGAGAGCAGTGAACTTTCGGAGCCAAATATCGAAGGCAATGAAATCCAAGGACTAGCTGAGCAGCTGGATCAGGAGAACAAGCCACAAGGCCCAGATGAGCAAGATCTAAAGGAGAAGGTTGAGGAACAAGTGAAAACATCAGTTCCGCACCTCCCTGGTAAAGAGCCCTCCCTGTATCCTCTTTCCAGGATACCAGAGGTTTATTTGGCGGAACTGCAGGATGAACTGCAGGATGAAATAGAAATCTCCCCTGTCTCTCATCCTGACTTGGATAAGTAAGTAACGTTCTGGCATTGTGGCAGAAATCTTGTGCTTCACATTTAATTCCTTAAATTGTCCCATGTATTGCCAACTTCAGCACCAAGTGGCACGATCCAGCACCATCCTTTGTGTGAGGAACATCCCAGGTAGATTTACATTAATTTATTGGCGCTGTGGGTTAAACCACAGAGTCTAGGGCTTGCTGATCAGAAGATTGGCGGTTCGAATCCCTGCAATGGGGTGAGCTCCCGTTGCTCGGTCCCAGCTCCTGCCCACCTAGCAGTTCGAAAGCACATCAAAGTGCAAGTAGATAAATAGGGACTGCTCCAGCGGGAAGGTAAACGGAGTTTCCATGCACTGCTCTGGTTTGCCAGAAGCAGCTTTGTCATGCTGACCACATGACCCGGAAGCTGTCTGCGGACAAACGCTGGCTCCCTCGGCCTATAGAGCGAGATGAGCGCCGCAACCCCAGAGTCGGACACGACTGGACCTGGTGGTCAGGGGCCCCTTTACCTTTACCTATTAACTTATAAAGAGAATTACATGGAAATGCTGGTATTAAATGGTGGTATCTAACACCGGTTAAATTGGCAAAAAACGTATAAAACGAGGGAAAATAAGTGTTGGAAATGTAAAGAAGTAGAAGGTACATTTTATCGTATGTGGTGGCAATGTAACGTTATTTTAAAAATATGGGAAATGATATATAATGAATTGGGGGAAAAATGTTAAGAATGACTGCTCCACACATCAAATTGGGGGGGGGGGGCGACCTTTGCGTGGTCGCGCGCAGCCCCCTGATCCCATAAGGCAACTCCCTGGTAGTTCGGGGCTGGTGCTGCCTTCCCAGGCAGGATGCCAAGGGTCTCCGCCTACCCCATCCAATTGTCCACTCCTGCCTGGGGAGTTGTTGCCAGGGGACTGGCCAGGTATGGGGAGGGTCTTTCCAGCTCACACAATAGAAGTTGAATCCTACCTGCAAGCACCAGTTGGCTCCAGAGCTTCTCCCACCCTCCACACCCTCATTGAAGTTTCTTTTGCAGGTTAACCTATTTCCACAGGTACGCAGGCACTGCTACGTCAAGGTCGCTGTTGAAGGGCCAGAAAGGAATTTTCCTGCATTGGCAGGTTTTGCCTTTCCTGTAGCAATACGCCACGACTTTGGCGGTTTCAGGCCTTGGGCGGAATTCTTTTGGCGATTTTCCTAGAGGGAGGGGCGTGAGGCGGAGACCTCGCCCTCTTTGCGGCGACAAGATCGGGGTATTGGGGGAAGCGTTGACCATACCAAGAGGTGTCATTGCTTCCCCCTTCCAGTGGCGGCGAACCGGGGGGGGGGGGGCGGGCTCTCTCTGCTTGAACATACAGTGGTGCCTCAACTTACAAATTTAATCCATTGCGAAGGCACCTTCGTAGGCTGAAAAATTCGTAAGTCGAAAAACGCCATTGGAAACACGATTTCCCATAGGAATGCATTGGAAACAGGAAAATTCATAAGTCGAAGCAACCCTATCTAAAAATTCGGAAGTCGAAAAATCCCTATCAAAAACCGCCGCGGTTTTCTTTCGGATGTTGAGACATTCGTAAGCGTGCAGCCATTACCCCCATTCGTAAGTCGAAAAATTCGGTTGTCGAGTCATTCGTAAGTCGAGGTACCACTGTATGTTCTCCAGAGCCAGCCCCAACCCCCATACATTTTGATAACCCCGAAGCCTCCCAGAACCCTGGCTGGGGACTGGGGAGGATAACGCCCAATGCCTGAGCCAAGGTCTCCCTAAATCTGAATCTTAATAAAGTTGTGGCCAATTTGAATCCCATAGCACATTGCCTTGCATCATTATTCCGCTCAGGGGGTCGCCTGGGGTTTTGGGGGACTCCGCCTGTCCACACAATAACGTTTGTTTAAAAAAACAACAACAGAAGCCTTTTAATTAGGTACTAGCTGACCCGGCCACGCGTTGCTGTGGCTTATCCCTGTGACTGCCCCCACCCTGTTCTGACCCATGAGCTATTCTGCCCTTTCCTCCCCCCCACCCCCTGGCTCATCCTTGTGACTCCCCCAACTCTGTCCCAACCCATGAGCTATTCTGTTCCCCCCGGCTCATCCCTGTGACTCCCCCAACTCTGTCCCAACCTATGACCTATTCTGCCCCCTCCTCCCCCCACCCCCAGCTCATCCCTGTGACTGGCCCCACCCTGTCCCGACCCATGACCTATCCCGCCCCCTCGGCCCAGTCTCCAAAGCCGAGCTGAGATGCTGTGGAGAGGGAAGCTTTTCTAGCTGCAATTCCCGTGTAGCCTTCGCTAGAGGGCACTGTTTTGCAACCTCTCCTGTGCTCCCAACATCCCCGGCTGTCTGGGGTTTGTGTTCGGGAACAGTGGGTTTTTCCTGCTTTACCTGCCATAGGTGTGACATCTATCTACGCAAACGGTATGCAAACTCTCGCATATCCGCATGTGATGCTGTGTCCAAGTTTGAAGACAATCGGTAAAGCAGTCTCGGAGAAAAGTCCGGACACACAAACATGGCCTTTTAACATTTATATATAGAGAGAGATTACAGAAATGGATCTACCTAAAGAATATAAGAATTTGTTTATGTATGCAACAACGGCTGCCCAGGTATTGCTAGCCCAACATTGGAAAGAAGAAGAAGTCCCCACCAAGGAAGATTGGCTAATTAAGTTAATGGAGTACAGTCATACCTCGGTTTAGGTACGCTCCAGTTTGAGTATTTTCAGTTTAAGTACTCCGCGGACACATCTGGAAAGGATTAATCAACTTTCCATTATTTTCAATGGGAAAGTTCGCTTCAGGTTAAGTACGCTTAAGCTTACCTAAGTACAGACTTCCAGAACCAATTGTGTACTTAAACCGAGGTACCACTGTATGCTGAAATGGCTAAATTAACTTAAATTAAATTAACCCAAGAACTAGATGAGGAGCAGGAGCAGGAGAACAAGCCACAAGGCCCAGATGAGCAGGCCAACGACGATAATCCCCAAGATATAAAAGACAGGGTTGAGGAACAAGTGAAAACATCAGTTCTGTACCTCCCTGGTAAAAAGCCCTCCCTGTATCCTCTTTCCAGGATACCAGAGTTTTATTTGGCGGAACTGCATGATAGACCACAAATCTCCTCTGCCTCTCAACCTGACTTGGATAAGTCCCGGTAAGTAACATTCTGGCATTGTGGCAGAAATCTTGTGCTTCACATCTGATTCCTTAAATTGTCCCTAGTGTTGCCAACTTCAGCACCAAGTGGCAGCATCCAGCACCAATCCTTTGTGTCCCAGATGGATTTACATTAATTTATTATAAAGAGAATTACATGGAAATGACGGTATTAAATGGTGGTATTTAACACCAGTTAAATTGGCAAAAACGTATAAAGCGAGAGAAAATAAGTGTTGGAAATGTAAAGAAGTAGAAGGTACGTTTTATCGTATGTGGTGGCAATGTAAGGTTATTAAGAAATTATGGGAAATGATATATAATGAATTGGGGGAAAATGTTAAGAATAACCTTTGTTTTAAAAAAAACAACCCAGAAGCTTTTTTATTAGGTACTAGCTGTACCCGGCCATGCGTTGCTGTAGCTCAGTCAGGGCCCCCGTTTCCCAGGAGAGGTGGATGACGTAACAACACCCCTCTCTCTTGTTGCCACCGGGGAGTGACATCCTCTTCCCTCGACGCCACGTCAACCTCCACCCCGACCTCTCTTTTTTCCCCTCCCATGCCTACATTTTGGGGAGGTTCTGGGCAGTTCCCCTGCCAGATCCTGATGGGTGCGGAGGTAGACGGTCGAGGTGTAGTCCCTTTGAGGAGGCAGACATGCCGAGGATGGGGAGAGGAAAGGTGGCGGTGGCACAGGGAGAGGATCCGGCCCCCGGTCTCCCAGAAGGAACTGGCCAACGTATGGAGATGTGGGGGGGGGCTGTCTGTTTTCCCCGCCAGATTCTGGTGGGCGAGGGGGCAGGTGGCCCAACGGCAGGTCCTGACCGAAGACAGACATGTGGAGGCCGCTGGGGAGAGGTGAGGCGTTGGTGGGGGAGGGAGAGGATTCCGCCCCCGCTCCATCAGAAGGAACCGTCGGCCACCCGCTCTCAGCACGCTCTGCACGTTCCCCGTGGCGTCCTGGGAGGAAAGAATGTACTATAGGGTCTGTTCCTTTGATGTCCACCAGAGGGTGCTATTTTTACACAAAATCATGTTTTTACCTGTGACAGGTGTGGCATCTATATAATCTAAGTAAATACAAACACTCCCGTATTGGAATGCAACGTTGTGTCAAAATTTCAATGCAATCGGTCAAGCGGTTTCGGAGATTTCTGGTTGTGTACAAACGGACATTTACATTTTTATTTATATAGATTATAGGAATGGATCTACCTAAAGAATATAAGAATTTGTTTATGTATGCAACAACGGCCGCCCAGATATTGCTAGCCCAACATTGGAAAGAAGAAGCAGTCCTCACCAAGGAAGATTGGCAAATTAAGTTAATGGTGTATGCTGAAATGGCTAAATTAACTGGGAAACTTAGAAATCAAGATGACAACAAATATTTTTTTTAAGGGAAATGTTTATTGCATATTTACAAAAGCAATGTACAGAATACATTAGCAGGTTTTTTAATAAAAAAACACCTTGTAATGTTATAGACAAGATTTAAAATTGGAGGTAATCAGAGATAAAGACTTTATTGACATGCATGAATGAAAATAATACTAGGAACCAGGGGAGGGAGGGGAAGGAAGTCGGGGGATTCCAGTAATCCCATAATATGGATTCAACACTGACTGTGTATATAGTCGTTTTAAATGTTTTATTTTTTGCATCTTTCTTTAATGCAAGGTTTTTGTGACAAATAACTTTTTTTTTGTATAATATTTTTATTATCTTGTTAACTTTAACCATTGCTCTCTTTTACCAAAAAAGTAACATGAAGGGCTGGTATTCATATCTTGGGGTGGGGTGGGGGTGGGGAAGTGTTGTGGGTGCCAGCGTGAAACGACAGCTATGAGCAGCAAACAAAGGAGAAGAGGTGACCAGTACCCTGTACTGGTGAGTACTGTCACAAAAAGAGGTTTTAAGAACTCTGCATGAGCTCAGCCAGTAGCTTCGTATGGGTGTTAAATAGGATGAGGGACAGAGCAGCCGCCACCCAGCACAAATGCCGGGGAGGCGGCGGGGTTAAGCTAAAATTCCTTTTGTCTGGGCTGAACTGTAAGCGGACCTGGGAAGGAAGCCACAGCATTAAGTCATAAATTGGGACGAAAGCTAAGTAGCCCTTGTTGCTCAGGCAGCATCTAATTCTAACAGGAAGCTAGTTATAATCCTGTAAAAGAGTCTCCAAAGGCCACCCATTCTTAGCTACTTGGGCAGATACTCCAAAAAAATAGCAGAACCACCCAAGAATATTGTCCACAGTTACTGATACCAAATGCTGCTGAGAGATCCAGGTGAATCAACAACGTCATTCTGCCGCTGCCTATCTCCTGAAGTAGCATGGCTAAGGCAGAAGTTGGCTTCCCTACCAGAGGACTGCAAGTTAGGGGGTGGGAAAAGAAGGGTGTTTCCCTCCTTTCAGAGTTCCCTCAATTGCAGCCTACATTCGCTAACATCTAAGATGACCCTCTGCTCAGGCTAAAAAGCATTGCCCTCGCTATAAAAAAAGATAGTTTGAGAGGAATAGTTTTTGTTATGTATTCAGTGGTCGGTGTTTGCCTGAGCTTGAGTCTGGGCGAAGGATTCTGAGCACCTGTGTTCTGATTTGATACATGACGTCCAATCACAGAAAATTTCAGGATTTGGGCCTCTGCCATTGGCCCTTGAACTCTTGAGTCGTGATTTGCAGCTTGGAAGTTTAGACAGCCAATCACGTTGGGAGTGGGAGCGGCCCAGGCTTTCAGGAATGTATATAAGCAGTTATGTAGTTCAAGAAAGGTTCTTGCTGCTATCAATGTGCCTTGCCTCATGGAAGCCCACCTACACTTGTTTTCTTTTTTCTTTTGCAAAAAAAAAAATTATTTGGTTTTACATATTAGAATTTACAATCATACCACAACACAACACAACACATTTAAAAGTACAATATTCCCACAAATCTCTGTACTTTCTACCTCCCCCTTTGTGGGTCCCATTGTTAAGCCTTTTCTGCTGCAACTTTTATAATAATACAAATTTTTATTACTCCATTATATCCATAGTTCTCGTTACATTACAAGTGTTATTAAAATCCCACTAACGATTTTAACTGTTTACAGTGGCCTCTAAGGTAAAGTATAAATTTCCCCCATTCCTTATTAAAGCTTTGGTTTTCCTGATTTCTGATTTTTCCCATCATTTTTGCCATTTCGGGACAGTCCGTCAACTTAATCTGCCATTCTTCCTATTGAGAGGAAGAGTTTTCATTCATGCCTGCGACTGGACTAATTCTTTCCTCCTCCCTTGCTACAGAATTCCACAAGACCAGGCTAAATATGGCAGACTCCCAGACCTGAAGGAGGAGGTCGAGGAAACTTCAGAGGTTCTGATAGAGACACTGACGCAACCGTCTCAAGACAAAAAATTAAAGCCACCTTCTGTTACCACCATTGTGGACTTAAAACCACAGTCCAAAAAAAAGAAGGAATCCCTCCCCGTCGTCTCTGCTAGATCCACTTACTCCATGTAAGCAGAAGCAGAGAGCTGGGACCGAAGATGGCCTACGGATCATGACTGAGCTCAATAACAGACCCTCCAAGTGTCCCTATTTTCCAGGGACAGTCCCGGATTTACAGAAGCCTTCCTGGTTTCTGATTTGATCCCGGGATGTCCCACTTTTCCTTAGGATGTAACTACTTCCATCAGTGGAATGTTGTAGGGTGTGTCCCTCTTTTCATAAGAGAAATGTTGGCGGGCATGGAGTAAGGCAACTCACTGAAACGAGGAGATAAGTAACTATACAACCTTTAGAAGACATCTGAAGGCAGCCCTGTATAGGGAAGTTTTCAAATGTTTAATGTTTTATTGTGTTTTTATATCTGTTGGAAGCCACCTTGAGTCACTGGGGCAACCATTATTATGGAATAGGACGCCCCTGTTTTCATCCGAGAAATGTTGAAGGGTATGCAGCTGTAAATACCCTCCTAAAGAAGGCCATCTTCTTCTTGCAATGATATAGATACATCACGTATTTATCAGAATTAAGCTCCAAAGTGTCATATTTGAAGACAGATGGATAATAATAATAATAATAATAATAATAATAATACAGTAATAATTTATTATTTATACTCCGCCCATCTGGCCGGGTTCCCCCAGCCACTCTGGGCGGCTTCCAACAAAACATTAAAATACAGAAATCAAACATTAAAAGCTTCCCTAAACAGGGCTGCCTTGAGATGCCTTCTAAAGGTCTGGTAATTGTTGTTCTCTTTGATCTCTGGTGGGAGGGCATTCCACAGGTTGGGTGCCACTACCGAGAAGGCCCTCTGCCTGGTTCCCTGTAACTTGGCTTCTCGTAGCAAGGGAACCGCCAGAAGACCCTCGGCGCTGGACCTCAGTGTCCGGGCAGAACGATGGGGGTGGAGACGCTCCTTTAGGTATACTGGACCGAGGCCGTTTAGGGCTTTAAAGGTCAACACCAGCACTCTGAATTGTGCTCGGAAAGGTACTGGGAGCCAGTGTAGGTCTTTCAGGACCGGTGTTATGTGGTCTCGGCGGCCGCTCCCAGTCACCAGTCTAGCTGCCGCATTCTGGATTAGTTGTAGTTTCCGGGTCACCTTCAAAGGTAGCCCCACGTAGAGGGCATTGCAGTAGTCCAAGCGGGAGATAACTAGAGCATGCACCACTCTGGCGAGACAGTCTGCAGGCAGGTAGGGTCTCAGCCTGCGTACCAGATGGAGCTGATAGACAGCTGCCCTGGACACAGAATTGACCTGCGCCTCCATGGACAGCTGTGAGTCCAAAATGACTCCCAGGCTGCGCACCTGGTCCTTCAGGGGCACAGTTACCCCATTCAGGACCAGGGAGTCCTCCACACCCGCCCGCCTCCTGTCCCCCACAAACAGTACCTCTGTCTTGTCAGGATTCAATCTCAATCTGTTAGCCGCCATCCTTAGAGGCCATTCCTGTTAGAGGGAAGGAGAGAACATTCTCTGATGTGCTGCTATTTTCCATAGGCGATCTATAAGGAATTTGCCAGTGCCTGCAAAGGTCCCACTTCAGAGACCCCCTTCTGCCAAAGTAAAACCTGAAACTGCTGATAAAGGAACTCAGGTAAGATGAGCATTGACTTCTGCCAGGCCAGTGAGATCATGTGGGTCTACGCAGCCAATCCAGTGCAATGGCCGGGCGGGCTGGTATTCCGTAGTGATACATGGCATCGTGGCATGTTCACAGGTCAGGAAATCAAATTGCACAGCTCAGTGCTGCCAATAAAGTGGCAAACAGTATGCAGCTGAAATGCCACTGGCGGAATTTGAACACATATTGATAATTATTCACATATAAGAACTAGCCACACCCAGGGCCGTCCTTCCTATTGGGCTGACTGGTGTGGTGTGCCAGGGCGCCCGACCAGCAGGGGACGCATCAAAGAGGAATACGGAGCCGCCTCCGCCTCGCCCGCTCCGTTCCTGGCAGCGGTGGCTGAAGTGAGACGGCAGCAGCGGCAGCGGAGCTGCCTCCGTTGGGGGAAACCTGGAGCTGGACCTGGGCTACCTTCTGCCCACACTCAAGTCACAGCGAGTACAGACAGCGCTGTCCCACAATGCTCTGCGGCACGGAGACGGAGCACAGCTGGCAGCGTCCCTGGCAGCTGCTGTCGTGCCGTGCCTCCAGCTGCCCGCTGCACCTGGCCCTTCCTAGCAGAGCGCGAGGGGCGCCGGAGGGATCGTTGCGCCACGGTGCCTGGTACGCTTAAGACGGCCCTGGTCACACCGTCTAGTAATATGCAGACTGGGCTTGCCGCGTGGTCCTGGCCCCCTTCTACACCTCCCATGTGCTCACTGTGTGCACCGTTGTTGTGGGAATGTTAAGGATAGTAGGAAAGGATATACAGTGGTACCTCGGTTTATGAACACAATTGGTTCCGGAAGTCTGTTCATAAACTGAAGCGTTCATAAACTGAAGCGAACTTTCCCATTGAAAGTAATGGAAAGTTGATTAATCTGTTCCAGACGGTCCATGGAGTACTTAAACTGAAGCGTTCATAAACTGAAGTGAACTTTCCCATTGAAAGTAATGGAAAGTGGATTAATCCGTTCCAGACGGGTCCACGGAGTACTCAACCTGAAGCGTACTTAACCCGAAGCATGGGTGTATTTGGTTCCGGAAGTCTGTTCATAAACTGAAGCGTTCATAAACTGAAGCGAACTTTCCCATTGAAAGTAATGGAAAGTGAATTAATCCGTTCCAGATGGGTCTGTGGCGTTCGTAAACTGAAAATTCATAAACTGAGGTGTTCATAAACCGAGGTTCAACTGTATTGAATAAGTCACACTCACACTAGTAAGTGATGTAGCAGAACAGATTCCCCTCAATATAGCTGGAAGCTAGTTTGCAGATTCGTTTGAATCTCTTAGCTAAGATTATTTCCTGGTGCCCCCTTTGATCCCTCTTAAAAGAATAAAGGCACAAGAGTCGTTTCTGTGTAAAGTAACAAAAAGTTTACTCACATTTCAGTTCACGATTTGATCCCTGAAAGGCAGGCTTAACTTAGTGGTTACATAAAGAAAGAGACTGTGAGTTCATCTCATATGGAGACTGAACTCATGTGCTGCTGGCTGAGAGCCAGCAGACAGCAAAATTACATTTAGATAACAAAATGGCTGGAGGAAAGCAGCACAGCGGCAAAAGAGCAGCAAGACAGCAAGATCAAGACTGAGAAAATGGCTGCATGACTCGGCTCTTTTATGGAGTCAGCCAGAGCCACGCCCATCTCCCAGATCACATGCTGAGGGAGTATGTTCCAGACCAGTGAAACATGACTGGATGTCCTGCCTGTGCCCACTCTAGGGACATAAGGAATGTTGTCTTTGACTGCTCCAATGGATGACATCCCACAGTTGTCACCTGAAAATTGCTACTATAGGGACCTCTAAGCTTACCTTCCAAGTCCCGGACTGCAGAAAACGGGACCGGCAGCCGTGTGACACCGGAAGTTGCGTCGACATAACTTCCGGTGTCGCTTTGCCCTTCTATGGGCACCAAAAATGGCCGCCACCGGCTTCATAAGTAGCTTCTATGCATGACCGGAAGTGCGTCGATGCAACTTCTGCTGTCACCCCGCCCATCTATGGGCACCAAAAATGGCAACTTTGAAGCTGCCGGCGGCCATTTTTTGTGCCCATAGAAGGGCAAATCAGAAAAAAATGGCCGCCGGCAGGAGAAAATAATGGAGAAAAATGGGAGACGAAGTGATACGGGGGACCACCGGGGAAAGGTAAGTAAAAACGGGGGGTTTCCCAGGGAAAACGGGGTACTTGGCAGCTATGCCTCTATGACTGACAGTAGTAGTCACTGTCAGCTAACAGAGTTCTTCATATATTTCAACAGTGGGATAGTGATCAGCATTGTTTGACATCTTGGAATTGTCTTTTCTCTTGGATTGAACAGTGCAAGCTGATGCTCATGCGGAAATTGCAGGTGCTTCCCAGGTCGCCACCTCAGAGACGCCATGTGCAGAGAGCAACCGCTGATAAAGCGACCCAGGTGGGAGCCGAAATCTTTGCATGTAGCAAGGTTGATCCGGGGCTGCCCTACCTGTGAGGCAAGGCAAGGTGACTGCCTCAGGCGGGAGGAACCACAAAGGCAGCAGATCTTACCTCCAAGGAGTGCATGGGCCGCTGCTGCTGTGGTAGCAGCAACAGCTGCGCTGTGCTCCTTGGAGGCTAAATCTGTCACCTTCTCAGCAGCACCCCCCATACCCTCTTTGCAAATAGGAGGCGCTCCTGGTCTCTTCTCGCCACTAAGGAGGAAATGGTAGCGGTTGCCCTCTGGGATCTCCTGGGCTCTGCAACCCCCAGCCATGTAATTCAGGGAGAGTCCCTTTTTCTCCTACAATGATCTTTGATTTCCTCTTCAACCATTGGATAAGGATGGTTTGATTCCCTCTCTTGTTCCTGATGTAGATATTCACCTTTCTTTCCATTTTGTGGTTCACCCCAGGTGCCAAAATGTATTGGGCCAGCCCTGGATGGATCTAACCCTAGAAGCCCCACCTTGTTAAGCTGCCTTCACTCCAAGCTCCCCTCAGTGTCCTACAGCAGGTACCTTCCCATTGCCAGGGAATTAAACCATGGGACTGGTGCTGTTCTGCCAACAGAAGAACAGCCCTGGCTTTCCTAATGGCTCATCACCTGCCTTTTGTTCTCCTAATGTCTCATCTCCCAGGCAATTACCTCATCAGGAAACTGGCCTGGCTTATATTTTAACATTTACTGAATCCAGGGGTTCAGTGTCTGGCACCCAGAAGCTCATAACAATGTCGCCAACCTGTCGTACCTTCAATTCCCATTACCCTCCCTCTTTTACATGCAGAAAGCAGGACAGGTAAGTCATAGTGGAGAGAAGACGGAACTGAGGCTACTTCAGTGATATCAGCCAGCCAAAGGAACTTGTTGATACTTCCTTCCAGGAAGAGCAATGTTAACTCATCTGTCCTAAGAGCCATTTTCTTTTGTACCCTCTTTTGTGGCAGAGTTTATTTGCATGCATGATATGGTTTGCCAGTCATAGGTTCCATACTTCATTATATATATTTTCAGCTTAAGGCGCAATTCATACCAAGATCCATTGGGGTGAGTGAGTTTGGATCTAATGGCTCAGTCAGCTTATTCCCAGCATAGCTTGGGCTATGCCAGGCAGAGGGCCTTCTCGGTAGTGGCACCCTCCCTGTGGAACGCCCTTCCTTCAGATGTCAAGGAAATAAACAACTACAGTGGTGCCTCGCTAGACGAATTCATTTCGTTCCACGGGTCTACTCTTATAACGAAAAATTTGTCTAGCGAATCCCATAGGAATGCATTGAATTTTTTTGAATTTTTTTTTTGCCCATAGGAACGCATTAATTGAATTTCAATGCATTCCTATGGGAAACCGTAATTCGCTAGACGAATTTTTCGTAAAACGAATTCGTCTAGCGAGGCAACCTCCGCTAGAAAAATCCTTTCTTTAAGCGAAAATTTTGTCTTACGGGGCATTTGTTAAGCGAGGCACCACTGTATCGGACTTTTAGAGGACATTTGAAGGCGCCCTTCAATTATTCTGCTGGGAGCTACCCAGAGTGGCTAGGGAAACCCAGCCAGATGGGCGGGGTATGAAGGAGGAGGAGGAGGAGGAGGAGGAGGAGGAGGAGGAGGAGGAGGAGGAGGAGGAGGAGGAGATTCCAGCTCAGCAGACATTATGCTGATGTAACTCCCTCTTTCCAGCTCAGCTGAGACTGGTGGGGTTTTTGCTGGTATAAGCCCTGAAAAATTGGTATTCTGAGGGAGGGGCAGGATTGGGCGTGGGGGGGGGGCTTACGCTGGATCCTGACTTGGTTCAGCTTAGTCATGTGACCTCAAAACAGGGCAGAACTTATGGCAGTGGACAGGGTGCTGTTAAGTCAAGCTCTGTTTTAAAGGCTTGTTTCAGCCCCCCTCTGCCAAACCTAGGCTCCATCAGGCAGCAGTACCTTCCATTCCTTAACTGAGGTTAAAATAGGGGTTATTTATGCTGGTATATCTGAAGACAGCATAAGTTCCGCTGCTTTCTATATACTTAAGATCACACTGCATGGCCATTCTTCACTTTTGGCAATGCTAATTTGCAGTTAGGGATGCCAGAAGGTATCCGTTTGCATTCTGACCCAAGTTTGTCCCACGCAGACCTTTTTTTGCTCTGCTGCAATTCGGCTTCTGACGAAGAGTACAGTCTTTGTCTCCCTGTCCACCGTGGCAGACGTTTACACAATTAATCACATAATTAATTGTGTTAACATTACATCATTCCACACCATTCATTACAGTGAAAACGAAAATCAACGCAACTGGAAAGGGGAAATTGTAACAAATCACGAATTGTTGGAGGACTGAATAAAATAACGAGCATTATTTGCTGAATCGATTTCCATTCTGGACATAGGACGAATAATTTCTGCTCCTGCTTCCATTGAATTCTCTGACTTCACTAATGCAGTTGGTGTTGCAATACTGATAAGCTTACTCTTAGAATATTTATCTTCCCCAAGTAACTAGAGCAGGGGTCCCCAAACTAAGGCCCGGGGGCCAGATGTGGCTCAATCACCTTCTAAATCTGGCCCGTGGACGGTCCGGGAATCAGCGTGTTTTTACATTAGTAGAATGTGTCCTTGTATTTAAAATGCATTTCTGGGTTATTTGTGGGGCATAGGAATTCGTTCATATTTTTTTTCAAAATATAGTCTGGCCCCCCACAAGGTCTGAGGGACAGTGGACCGGCCCCCTGCTGAAAAAGTTTGCTGACCCCTGAACTAGAAGCTTAACAACTTCAGTTGCTATTTTGACAAAGACTACCACAGAGAAACACCAGCTTCCCAAAATTTCTCTCCAAGCTTTGGTTGTCCCACTTCAGATGTGACCCCATCACTCCTTAACAATCTGAGATTGCTAGGCTGTAGCCCTGAGCATTTGCTGTAGCCACAACCCTGCCATCCTCACCAACAGATTAACTCTCACTATGGGAAGATAGAGAAGAGACAACCTGCTTCGATCAAAAAGAAGAAAACAGGGGAAACGACAATTGACAAGCCTTTTCCAAGCAAGACCAGACCATCCATATTGCGTAAAGAAAGTGGCAGCTATTATGACAAGTAAGAACCCCTGGTATAGTTAAGACCAGGGTTTTGTTTTTTTTCCTGTGGGGGACGCAGGGGTACACATACCCCTAAACAGTTTGTGAATCTTTGTCCTTTTGTCCATTTACTGTACTTATTTTTCCCAATTTGAACTATAAAATGGTAGTTATCTTGAGAGCACCCCTAAACATTTTTTATTTCTTTTTAGAAAAAAAAAGAGCACTGGTTGAGACGAACCTCTCCACCCTTCCCCTATCAACTTATTTGGACACTTTATTGTTTTTTGGCACCCGCTAAAAGCTAAATTGTTTAGGCAAGCCTACCCAGATATGTAAGAGAGGCATGCAAGGAGGTGGGTGGCAGAATCAACTACCGTTTATTATGTACAGTGGAACCTCGGTTTATGAACACCTCAGTTTACAAACGCCGCGAACCCATCTGGAACGGATTAATTCACTTTCTATTACTTTCAATGGGAAAGTTTGCTTCAATTTATGAACGCTTCAGTTTATGAACAGACCGGAACCAATTGTGTTCCTAAACCCTCGACTTACGAATTACTCGACATCCGTAGGTTTCGACTTATGAACATAAACTTGGCCCTCCAGATATTTTTGGACTACAACTCCCATCATCCCTAGCTAACAGGACCAGTGGTCAGGGATGGTGGGAATTGTAGTCCCAAAACAGCTGGAGGGCCGAGTTTGGCCACCACTGACCTAATAGGTATCTAAAGCCATTTGCACATTGTTGCCATGCAACCAGTCCATGCAGAATGTGGGCACCCTATATATAGAAATGAGCAAACCAGTGATATTTTAGGGAGCAGGCTAACAGGCGGGGCCCATGACTTACATCAGAGGAGCCTACACAACACAAAACACTGTTAATTTATGTAGGCTTTATTTTATTTGTTTTTTAATCTTATATTTTGGAAATCTACCGGTACATCCAGGTGTTTTCTTACTTTAATTTTTTGGGGGGCCCCAAGAGAGTGGGGTCCTAAGCTATAGCTTGTTTAGCTTATATGTAAATCTGGCACTGGAAGGAAGCAACCATGAATTGATGATGGCAGCCGTGTTGCTCCAGGTACCATGTAAATGGAGTTGGCGGTCTTAGGAGGCTTCTAAGTAACCACCATTTCTGCCTTCCACAGTATCTGCACGGAGGATTCCATGACTATTAAAAAGGGCAAGTGAGTATTCCAGACTCTTCTGTCCTGCCTTGACTTGACTCCCATTCCTTTTATCTCCACCTTCCCTCTCGGGCCCGCTTGCTTCCCTCTGCCCTTCCTTTCTGCCATCTTGGTTCTGCCCCTTTCTCAGCTTGTCTCGCCTTTCATTTCCACAGGAATGCAGGAGTAGGCAGCTGTCCATTATGGGGATTGAACCTGCAACTTTGGCCTTATCAATACCATGCTCTAACCCAGGCACCCCCAAACTTGGCCCTCCAGCTGTTTTGGGACTACAACTCCCATCATCCCTAGCTAATAGGTCAGGGATGATGGGAATTGTAGTCCCAAAACAGCCGGAGGGCCGAGTTTGGGGATGCCTGCTCTAACCAACTGAGCTATGCCCACTGTCGTCCCTTGGCGGGCTCGAAACCACACTTAACTGAAGCCCAGAGATTCTTAAAGCGGGAAATGGGATTAAATTGTGGTTTTACATTCAGTTCTGTTCTAAAGCTAGAGTAGGAACCACCAATGGGTTGTTCAGAGGTGCACAAGCACCCACACAAATAACATAAATACCAATTATGTTACAACACTGGATATGTTTCTAAGCCCAATTCAAAGTGCTGGTTTTGACCTATAAACTCTTTATCGCTCCAGATGCCAACATATTAGGAAATGCCTCTTCCTATAGGAACAGTCTTGGACACTAGGTTTTCAACTGAGGTTCTGGCGCCATGGTGCAGAGATCCCTCCGGTGCCCCCCACCGACTCCAAAGCAAGGGAGAGGGTGGTGGAAAATGTCCTCTGCCTCCCCCACCGCCCCGATCCCTGGCGTGGTGGTGGCGATCAAGCAGGAAAACGTGCTGGCGGACATGCTCTCCAGCGCCGGGGCGCCCGAGAAGGCAGCCCAGGAAGGCCGCGCACCGACTTTTGCCAGGAAGCAGGAGGAGGACAACGACCGACCGGGAGCAGGGCCGTCTTTAGCAGATGCAGAGGCTTGGGAGGGAAGTTGTGTGCAGCTTCTATCCTAAGTCTCTGCGGGGATCGCTTTCCACCTGCGGAGGCTTGGGAAGGAAGCTGTATGCCCATCAGCCATATAGTTGGCGGGGCGCAGCTGGCGGGCGTGCAGGGAAAGGGGAGGCTGCCGGCAAAGCTGCACAGCTCCCCCACTCGCTAGGGCGCCCCTGAGAGGCCGGTGCCCTGGCGCAACGAACCACTAACACCAATGGGGAAGACGGCTCTGGGTGGTGACCAGGGAAGGGGCCTTTTTTAGTTGTGGCTCCCAATCTGTGGAATGCTTTCCCAAGCGAGGTCTGCCTGGCGCCTTCACTGATATCTTTTGGGCACCAGGTATAGACTTATCTCTCCCCCCCCCCCGCCGCCGCCCCTAGGCATCTGATAGACTGAGGTAATGTAGTTATTAGTTTGCCTCCAACCTTGTTATAGGGGTTGTTCAGTTTCTATGGTAGTATGTATTTATATTAAGTTTTTAATGTGTTGTTGGAGATATTTTGGGTAACAAGCAAGTCTAAAAAAAAGTAATAATAATAATTAATAAATAAATAAATAAATAAATAAATATGCTTAAGGATTTGTATTCTGATCCCTCAGGGATCAACAAATGGGTCAAAATTAAGCAAAAAAACATTTTACTAATTCTGCATGTGTTTTGGCAGGAAAACTAAAGCTGTCTACAATTTCCACATAACTGTTTATGAAGGGGAGAATGAAAAGGATTCAATGTGTAAGGCGGGACCGAGATGGGAAGGTAATTCATGTGTTCTTTTTTTGTTTTCTTTATTTTTGATAATAATTTTTATTAGTTTTCAATTGCAATCCAATAATAGCCTCATTGCAACAATACCAACTTATAATACAATTATTAATACCAATAGTTCAAATACTGAATTATATAATTTAGATAAGGTGCCCCCCCCACGTGCTAGAATTGATTATTTGCTTTATTTCTGCATACCAGAATCTTATTAATTTCAGTTACACTCCAGTCAAAATAGCAATCCCTTATACAACAACTGCAATATTAATAACTTCTAACCGTGTTGACACATTAAATGATTTATAAAACTACAAGTGAGGAACTCAAACTATATCCTTGTTCTTCCTGTGTGTGGCAATTATTCTGTTTGTGGTGTTTCTTCCTGTCCTTGTGATATGTTATGTCTTTCTCTCTCTCTCTCTCTCTCTCTCTCTCTCTCTCTCTCTCTCTCTCTCTCTCTCTCCCCCCCCCCCCCCCGGTTCCTGCTGTTCTCCAGGTAATTAATGTGTTCTTGCCCTGACAAGAGAAATCTGTGTGGCTGAAAAAACTGCAGATTTCCTAACAGAGAAACGTTTACTCTTATTTCGATTTATAAGCCTACACAGTCCCAAGGACATAGAGTGGGGAATAAATCTCCACTTTTCGTATCTTTACCCGAATACGCTTGGACAGATACAGACAATATCTTTTTAATTCAAACATCCTGAGATGTGGAGCGCTTCCTGACATTACAAGCTTCACCCATTTCCCAGACCCATTCAAGTGCCGCCATTTTGAAATGCAGAAAGTACACAGAGAGTGATAATTGTGTAATTCACAGTAGCAATTCTTTTCCCTCTGACCTCACTGTTTAAGATTCCCCTCCGCCCCAAATGCTCTGGGTCTGAATCTGTGTGTATGTACAAACACACATTAATGAAACTCAGGATAGCATTTCATGCGCGCAACCCACAAAAGACTATGTGATAAATATGTTAGTCCTTGTGATGCTGTAAGTGTTGTGTATTAAAGTAATAGCACAGTCAAGTATGTATTGTATTGTATTGCAGAGTTTATTTGAATGCATAAGTTCCAGCGGGAACGTATATCATTTGCTGGTTCAGAGTGCAGGATTTGGATCCGCTGCTGGATTGGTTTACGCTGGAGGGAATCCTTGCCATTGGTTCCCGCCAAAATGTATCTTTTCCCTGCTAGCTCTCTGTTACTATATAAGCCCCAGTTTTCCCCATTCCCTGTGTTCTGGCTCTTACTTGTTCTTTGAAGTAAAGAGATGTTGTACCAGATCCTCGCCTCCTGTTCTTATTTGCACTGAGCTGAAATCACTGAAGACCCACTACACAACAGTAAGATTGGTGATTTCAAGCCCCATTGATTTGGGTGGGGCCTAAACACAATCTGGACTGGATCTAAGCCGTTGCATTTGAATACAGCACAGGTTTTGTGTTCTAATTCGGTGTGTGTGTGTGTGTGATCCATCTAGTTCATTATTAGATACACTGATTGGCAGTGGGTCTCCAGGGATTCAGACAGGGGTCTCCCAGCCTTGTTTGGTGATGCTGAGATGCTGAACCTGGGACCTTCTGCATGCAAATACTCTACCACTGAACTGGGATGCGGATGGCGCTGTGATCTAAACCACTGAGCTTCTTGGGCTTGCTGATCGGAATCCCCGCGATGAAGTGGGCTCCTGTTGCTCTGTCCCAGCTCCTGCCAACCTAGTAGTTCGAAAGCACACCAGTGCAAGTAGATAAATAGGTACTGCTGTGGCGGGAAGGTAAACAGTGTTTCCGTGCGCTCTGGCTTCTGTCACGGTGTTCCGTTGCGCCAGAAGCTGGCCACATGACCCAGAAAGCTGTCTGTGGACAAACACCGGCTCCCTTTGCCTGAAAGCGAGATGAGCGCCGCAACCCCATAGTTGCCTTTGACTGGACTTAACCGTCCAGGGGTCCTTTTACCTTTTTACTCTACCACTGAGCTACGACCCTTCCCCAAAAGTTTTTTTTGCCTCTTGTTCTTTTTCACAATCAGTTCCAGAAACCAATGCACTCTCATCCTTACTTTCCAGAGTCTGCATCCTCTTCAGGGCTCTCCAAGGCCTGCACTGTTTTCAGCACACTTAAGTCTGGAATGATTCACACCAGCGATCTCCTCTTGACTTTGCATACCTTGGGCATCCTAGTGACCAATGCTGAAATGCGTCGGACGCTTAAGCAGGTCAAGGTGACCGGTATGTGACAAACTTCATCCTCAGATCTCTGGTTTTCCATGGCAGTTGTTTTACCTTTGTTGGATGCAATGTTGAGGAACTCTTGATATGCCCAGAAGCCCTGTTGAAATCCGACTGCTATATGAAAAAAAAGCTACGTGCACTGATTTAAGTGGGTCAGACCCAGCTCTTGCACAGCTGAGGGTGGGGTGAACGGACTGAAGGACAATTTGTGTTCCACAAGAACAAGTTTCTTTTATATCTCATAAGCCTAAGCCAGAAGACTTTACAAATACAGTGGAACCTTGGTTCTCAAACTGCTTAGTTGATGAACAAATCGGCTCCCGGTCGCCGAAAAGTCAGAAGTAAGCGTTCCGGTTTTCAAACCTTTTTCGGAGGTCAAACGTCTTGATGCGGTTGTCGGCTATTGTTTCCGGGGCGTCTGCGCCAATCCGAAGCCGTGCCTTGGTTTTCGAACGTTTAGGAAGTCGAACGGACTTCTGGAACAGATTAAGTTTGAGAGCCAAGGTTCCACTGGAGCAGGGTGGCTGGTGAAGAAACAGCTGAGTTGCTAAAGGACCTAGAAATCTCCATTTTGAAAAGGTGTTGGTTTTAGTCTTTTGTCTCCCAAACTCCATGGAGTGAGGATGTATATGAAGCTCTCCTAAAGGGAGAGTATTGCAGCCCAAGGCCAATGGAGGCTGGAAAGCAGGCTGTGGGGAGAAACAGACCTCTGCTTCGAGGCCTGCTTGGGTTGTTTCATATTTTCAAAGATGTTGAGCCTGTGCTGGACATTGTATGGATATTTTGGGTGTAATGCTTCTGTTCTGTTTTTAAAGAGTTCTGCAAGTAAAAGTTTGAATAATATTTTTCTGGGCCTGGACAATGTTTTCTTCCAAAGGAGCCTGTTCGTGTGCTCCCAGTCACTTCAAACTGCACAGTGTTAATTTCTGCAACAGAAACACCTGAATAGTTGCGCAAGACTAGATTTCGCTGTAATGCGCCCACATACACTTCAACTCAGTTTCTGCGTCTTTCTCTATTACAGCATCTGGGACTCTGGATTTCTCCGAATTCTTGGAAGTTGTGAATAACACCTCGCCTTTCACAGACACGGAGGGTATGATAAAGAAAACTGAGGGAGTGAGGGGAAAGATGGCCGCTTTCCTATTGTTGCTCTGTATGTCACTCTCCGCCTGCATTCCTATCAACTGTTTCTCTCTCCTTCACCCTCTCTGCACAAACTAAAAGATTTACCCATTGTTGCAGCTGCTGATGTTGCTTTACAAAAACAATACCCTGTGCCAATCTGGGGGTCTGGCCATTTGGGGGTCAGTTTTATTTCAGGTGGCGCTGTGGTTAAACCACTGAGCCTAGGGCTTGCTGATCAGAAGGTCGGCGGTTCGAATCCCTGTGACGGGGTGAGCTCCCGTTGCTTGGTCCCAGCTCCTGCCAACCTAGCAGTTCGAAAGCACGTCAAAAATGCAAGTAGATAAATAGGAACCGCTACAGCGGGAAGGTAAACGGCGTTTCCATGTGCTGCTCTGGTTTGCCAGAAGCGGCTTTGTCATGCTGGCCACATGACCTGGAAGCTATATGCCGGCTCCCTCGGCCAATAACGCGAGATGAGCGCCACAACCCCAGAGTCGGTCACGACTGGACCTAATGGTCAGGGGTCCCTTTACCTTTACCTTTATTTCAGTGGCAGAGCTGAAGTTGGAGGCAGAGCTGTGGGTTTGTCCACCCAACACCAGCTTACCTGGATGGGACTGAACTTGGGTGGGGTAGCAGCAAGGTGGGGGTCACCTCAGCAAATTTGTAGAAGGGCCAGTATGGTTCCATCGATCTGCCCAGGGAGCCTAAACACCAACACCACCTGGCAATTAAAGGTTGAAGGTAATTTCCGGCCCAGTAATTGTTGTCCTTTCTTTCCCATGTGCATCCTTTAGATTTCCAGAGTATTCTTTGGATTTTCAAGAAAATAAATAGAGGTATGGTGGCTGTTGATGACTTGGAAACAGTACTGATAGGCCTGGGAGTCAACTTGAACAACGAGGAGATACAACAGGCACTGGGATGCACTCAAGTTAGTGAGTATCTCAGTGTGCACCAAGAGAACAAGTTGCAGAAAGGATATCGGACATGGTATTAGCCAAATAAAACTTGTGGGGGTATCTGTTGGTCATTTCTTCATCCAAATTGGTGCTGGAGCGGGAAAATCTGGCCAGTTCTCCATTTCTTTTGACATCAACAGAAGTTCTTGTTTGATGCTTCATATCCAGTTGTGATTCCTCTCCAAGTTCTCTTCTCACTTTTAAACCATGAAACAAATTTTAGGCTTGGGGGTGCCACTCGTGAGTCCCAGCCTTCCCTCTCGCTTTGCCCAACTTTTTAAAATATTTGCTTATTTAAGACACATGCAACAACATGCCCTTCTACAAAAACCATGACGAAGGCAAATATGTCAAAAATTATCCATGGATCACTACATTAAAATAAAGTAAAAATAAATGTGCCCTCCAAAATTAATTATCTGAACAATCATAGGCAAAATTTTAAAGAAACCTATTATCTCAAAAGGTCTTCTTTATGTGATAAGCTGAAACGAACTAGATCTTTCTCAGGAAACATACATTTTGTTCTGTTTGTAGGGAATGGAAAGGTGGACATTCTGAGCTTCCTTCAGACTGCGTGGGGACTGCAAAGAGGCTTGGGGGAAGAAGGTGGGTTGCCTAGTGCTTTGGCTAAACAATCTCATTTTTGTATGGTTTCCATTTATAACTTTTATAGCCAATGATACTGTATTGGGGGGGGGGTTCCGACTAAATGACCCACAGGGTCCCTTCCAACTCAATAATTCTATGATTATACATACCTACAATGACTCATGCACTGCTATGGAGGGGGCATTTGCCTTCCCACCATGGAGTCTCCTTTTGTCTGCCCTAGGACTAACGAGAGCACAGCCCCCGAGATTTCGACTGCCTGGGGGGGGGGGCTCCACAGGGTTTCATCTGGCACTGCTTGGGGGAGGTGGGGTGCATGGGGGAACTGCGGTAGCAGCAGTCCTTGCCTCCTAGAAGAACAGGGCAATTGAATCTGGCCCACAATATTGATTTAGTTGTATCAGGGATTATTGCGACTACCCAGAGTAACGACTCTCCACAGGCTTGTCTTTTAACAGTCTTTATTGGTGGACTCTATTTACAGTAAAACGGGGTGTTGGAAACATGTCTGCTCATTCCGATCCAGAATCCGGCACTGCCCCCCCGGCGTGCCTTCCCCCAACATAAGAGTCTCGGGACAGTGAATCTCCTCCCCCTTTTCCTCCTCTGTAATTCCGGAACCGGGGGAAAGGGTCTACGCTCCATGCTTTCCCTCCCCCCCCCTTCCATCACTCTCTCTTCCCTCCTGTGTAGCCGGGGCTCTCCCATGCTGTCAGAGCCCGGGCACTCTCCCTCCGCTTCCTGACTAGCCCCTTCAGAGCCCGCGCTTCCATCGCTGCTTGGGGAGGAGCTACTCCTGATGCAAGGGGGAGGTTCTCTATATTGTCTTCCCCTTACAAGTTGGCATTTTTTATTTTGGTTTCCTGCGGCTTGTTCTTCCTTCCCACGCTTGTTGCTGTTTCCAATAAAGGTCTTGCATTTCTTGCTCTGAGGAGCAGCTTTTAAAAAATCAAGCTCAAGGGGGTGTTTTGGAAGTGAGAGATTTAATGACATGGCACCATGTTTGTGGAAGCCTTCGCGAGGAAATGATCTTTCTGCTTCTCCCCAACAGGTTTCCAAAATGAATGCGATGCCATAGACGCGAACCCTTTCCATGATGTGACCGAGCTCGTCAATGCGGATACTAGATGGAGAAAGAAATACTCTGATGAGGATTTCATCGCAGATGCCAGATGGAGAAAGAAATGCAGCAGTGAGGATTTCATCGCAGATGCTAGATGGAGAAGGAAATGCAGCAATCAGGATTTCATCGCAGATGCTAGGTGGATAAAGAAATGCAGCAATGAGGATTTCATCGCAGATGCTGACTGGAGAAAGCAATACTGCAATGAGGAGTTCATCTCTGGCAACAGCCTAGTTCCGGTGATGACATTGTCGTGTTCAAATAAAGACCTTGTTTTTGCCCAGCCAAAGAGAAGGTTGTCCTGGAAGTCTGACCAGAAAAGCCCCAGCACTGTCATCTCCACAAATAATGCAAAAGAGGGAGACATCAAGCAAACAAAATCTCAGTTGGATGCTACTGACCTGAGAACTACCAGATCTACGTCATTGCATAAGGTAGAGGGGGGAGATAAAGACCATGGTGCCATGGAGGTGACAGGCGCTACTGGCCAGACAAACACCATCCAAGAAGAAGAAGAACAATAACAATAACAACAACAAAAAGAAGTAAAGCCATGACATCATTGAGGAGACAATGTCCTCGTCAGACTTTAATCCCTCAAGTAAGGGTGCTTTGCATCCTCAAGGCCCCTTTCTATCCAAGTGAGTTTAACTGATAAAAGAACTTTGGTTTCCTGTTTGGCAGAAATTCTATTTGGAAAAACTCCCCAAACCAGATTACAGTTACTCCTCCTGATCAAGTACAGGGGAATCTTTTGAGTGTTTCTCATTGCTTCCCTGCGCCATGCCGTGTTATGAGCTGCTGAACCTATTTCCAGAATGGAAGCCGGGATTACATGGGGTGGGGACTCGATGAATGGCTCATTGGCAGATTTGAATAAAGTCTAGTAGACCTGTTTCTCCAAACCATTCTCTTCTGCTGCTTCTATTTATTGCCGCTGCTGTCGTCTTTTTGCAAAGTGCATTTGAAACCAACACAAATCAACAACAAGACGAAGTGCCAAGGATTTTGAAGCCTCTAGATTACGGTACATCTCTTTGGTGATCACTCGTAACCCAGTAAGATTGTCTTCCATGAATATGGTCTTTAGAGTGTGTCCCTAAGTAACTGTGGAGGCCAATCCTTTCATAGTGGGGACATAGGTTTCTGGGCGGGAGTTGATCACGGTGAGGATTTGCCAAACGTGCCTTCCTCTTAGCTCGTTCCTCCTTTTCATCCTGAGTTCATGCAACTTCAAAGTCTATGATGTCTTTGGTAGAGACTATTCTCCAATTGGAGCGCTCTCAGGTCAGTGTTTCCCAGTTGTCAGTGTTTATGCTACACATTTTAAAGATTTGCCTTCAGAGCGTCTTTAACCCTCTAAACCTTTACCTTTACATATTATAGGTAAAGGTAAAGGGACCCCTGACCATTAGATCCAGTCGTGACTGACTCTGGGGTTGCGACGCTCATCTCACGTTATTGACCGAGGGAGCCGGCGTATAGCTTCCGGGTCATGTGGCCAGCATGACAAAGCCACTTCTGGCAAACCAGAGCAGCACACAGAAAAGCCGTTTACCTTCCCGCCAGAGCAGTACCTATTTATCTACTTGCACTTTGACGTGCTTTCGAACTGCTAGGTTGGCAGGAGCTGGGACTGAGCAATGGGAGCTCACCCCATCACGGGGATTCAAACCACCAACCTTCTGATTGGCAAGCCCTAGGCTCTGTAGTGGGGGCTTTTAACCAGTGAAAGGGGAGATGGGAAAACAAATCACCTCATAGTCCTCTGCCCCCCATGTCTCGTCTAAGCAAACGAAGCCAAATGTCCAACACTTCTCTTCTTTCTTTTTAACCACTTACAAATACCTATGGTGGAATTGTTACACTGCAAATGAAGCACAGTTCTCCATTCCCCATAGCTCTGCTGACCAGAAACAGTTTCTTACAAGACTATCTCAAACTCCTGGAATATTATAGAATTTTAGAGTTGGAAAGGACCACAAGGGTCATCTAGTCCAACCCCCGGCAATGCAGGAATCTTTTTGCCCAATGTGGGGGCTTGAACCCACGACCCTGAGATTAAGAATCTCATGCTCTACTGACCGAGGTATCCCAATGGATGGCAATGTAAGACCACACTTTTATATCCTGCATTCAGCCTGGATCTGCAGGATCAATTAACGACAGAGCTTAGAAGTCCCGATTCAGCCATGCAATATGCGCTGGAAGTGTGTAAAAATGAAATCTACTCACCCTAATGGAATACAACAAAGTGGTTAATCCTAGCAAGCCTACTGTGAGGAGGAGACAGCCATGCTCCCCTGATTATGCAAATATTTGCAGGAAGCCCCAGCAGCAATCAATCAAGTCAGTCTGGAGGCCACACCTCTCTTGTTAGCATGCAGAGATAAATCAGAAAAGGCCCTGGGGGGGGGGGGGGAGTACAGGCATGGTGAGAAATCAGGAAGAGGAAAGTTGAGAGACTTGGAATTGTTGGGATGTGTTGTATCCCATTCACAATGTGAATAGTTTTGCAGGAAGAGAAATAATAAAGTGGATCCCTCCAAACCTCATCCAAAGAAAGTTAAGAGGAGAAAGGGGGTTTGGAAGGGAGAGCCCTCACACTTTGTACAAATACGAAGGCAACAAGAAGAGATTGGGTCTCAGACAAAAAATTTTAGTGGTGAACCTACAAGAGGAGATGAGTGAAAAATAAGAAGTTTGGGGTAGGAAGCAGGATAAAGGACAATTCCAGGGGAGGAATTGATGCTCTGGTAGCAACAACCCCACCCAGGAGACTCTGAAGTTAAGAGTACTGTTATAGATTTATAGGTGCTAGGATTTGTTTTAAAAAAAATATGTTTATTGATTTTTATAACAGACAACAAATACAACAAAAATAACAACAAAAACATTCAAAATACAAAAACAAAAACACCTAAATACAAAAAATAAATAAATTCTTATTTCATAATCTCACTTCTTATCTCATCTAATGACTTCCTCATTCCTCCTCCTCCTGTGTTACAATGTAAATCCCTTTTAGTAATTTCAAAATCATATTAAACAACTAACTTTTACTTAAAAATTGACTTAATTCTATATCTTATAATCCTTGATATTTACCTTCTCTACTATTCCATTTCTTTCTACATACATATTACTACTTCTAACAATACTTATTTCTTAACTTGTTTTTATCTACAACCTCCTTGTATCTCCTTCACTTCCATTGATTCTGCTCTATTATATGCTTATTCTTTAAATAAACTTTAAATTTCTTCCAGTCTTCTTCCACTGCTAGGATTTAATTAAGGTTTGGTGGTGTCGAAGCTAATAGCCAGACTCATATGCATTTAAGATGTGTGATAGAGTCCCCGTTAATCCTTTAATCATAGACTCATTAAAGTCAGACCCTGTGTCCTGGACCAGTTGCCACCCATCCTTAATACTTTGAAATCATTATGGGTTCAAAGGTAATGGAGTCAGCCTAATTTCCTTTGAGGTTACAGGTAGGTAGCCGTGTTGGTCTGACGTAGTCGAAACGAAAAAATAAAAAAATTCCTTCCAGTAGCACCTTAGAGACCAACTAAGTTTGTCATAGGTATGTATCTGAAGAAGTGTGCATGCACACGAAAGCTCATACCTATGACAACCGTCCACCTTCTATTTGCTAGGAGGTGATGGGACCAGTGGCCATGATCTTGGGTTTTTTGATGTTGAGCTTCAGACCATATTTTGCGCTCTCCTCTTTCACCCTCATTAAAAGGTTCTTTAATTCCTCCTCACTTTCTGCCATCAAGGTTGTGTCATCAGCATATCTGAGATTATTGATATTTCTTCCAGCAATCTTAATTCCAGTTTGGGATTCATCCAGTCCAGCCTTTCGCATGATGAATTCTGCATATAAGTTAAATAAATAGGGAGACAATATACAGCCTTGTCGTACTCCTTTCCCAATTTTGAACCAATCAGTTGTTCTATATCCAGTTCTAACTGTAGCTTCTTGTCCCACATAGAGATTTCTCAGGAGACAGATGAGGTGATCAGGCACTCCCATTTCTTTAAAAACTTGCCATAGTTTGCTGTGGTCGACACAGTCAAATGCTTTTGCGTAGTCAATGAAGCAGAAGTAGATGTTTTTCTGGAACTCCCTAGCTTTCTCCATAATCCAGTGCATGTTTGCAGTTTGGTCTCTGCCCCTTCGAAATCCAGCTTGCATTTCTGGGAGTTCTCAGTCCACATACTGCTTATAATGGAACTCATAGAGACCCTTCTGGCTCCATGATTCTATAGCTACAGGCCCCGAACGGCGTCAAGTAGCTGAGTCTCCCTTTCACCTCCCAACTCAGGATGTTATTTTCTACCACATGGGTCACCTCTTACTCTGTGACATCACTAGATTGGAACCTCTCCATGCAACAGTTGAGGTCAAAGTAGTGGGAGAGAACCTGGTGTGAGGAGGGCTGCACATCCATCATCAGAGAGCCAGTTCCACCAAACTCTCTTGGCCCCTCCTATCCCTTCACTCGGCACCAAACTTAACACCACCTTCATGGTGCCAGGAGAAGATCAGAAGTCCAAGAGCTTCCCCTTGCTCATGTTGACTATCCTGGCTGTGCTACATCCTTTTCTTTCCATTCTGGCTGCCCAGTCATTTCCAAGAGGTTTGCTAATCCCTGCAACTTCTTGACAAGCGGATTTGCAACAGAGGTGTTTTGTGTAAGTATTTCTGTATGCATCTATGAAGGAGCAGATCCACAGCTTGGGGCACTCCTGGATCATTTGCTGTCACTCGAGGCCCAGGTGGCCTTTGTGGCCCGGAGTGCCTTCCATCAGCTTCGGCTGGTGGCCCAGGGATCCCTATCTGGACAGAATTCAGCGGCCAGGTTGCTCACCGGAGCAAGTAGGTTTGAGCATATTACACTGATCCTGGTTTGACTGCACTGGCTATCAATTAGTTCCCAAGCCCAATTCAAAGTGCTGGTTTAGACCTACAAAGCCTTAAATGGCTCAGGACTGCAATAGCTCAAGGACCGCCTCTTTCCATATCAACCTACCCAGACCCTGAGATCATCTCCTGAGATCCTTCTTTGTGTGCCTCCTCGTTGAGAGATACGGAGGGTGGCAACCCGAGAACAGGGCCTTCTCTGCAGTGGCTCCCTGTCTATGGAATGCTCTCCCCAGGGAAGTTCGCCTGGTGCCTTCATTATATACCTTTCGGCGCCAGGCAAAAACGTTCCTTTTTAACCAGGCCTTTGGTTGATCTGATGGCCATCCTATACCCTTTTAAAATGTGCCTCTTTTTTGGGGGGGGGGGTTGTTATTGGGTTATTGTTCTTATTTTGATTTTATATATTGTGATCTTTTCTGTGAACCAGCCTGAGATCTTCGGGTATACGGTGGTATAATGAATGAATGAATGAATGAATGAATGAATGAATGAATGAATGAAATTTACTAGGGGACGGCCATTCCAGCCGAAGGGCTGGCTGCTAGCAAAAGCTGGGTTATGGCTTCTGTTCTATCCAAGGACACCCCATCCTGTTTCACCTGAGGTGTTTCATCCCCTGAGGTGTTTCAACACCTGAGGTGTTTCATCCTGTTTCATCCCCATCCATTTCACCTGAGGCGAAATGGAAAGCTTCCACCCCCTGATAGCTTCCACCCCCTGCCCAAGATTTGGTTACCAGGGTTGAGTGGTGGCAGCGGCTTCTGGGTTTTGGTAGCATCTTGTGAGAGATCTGTGAGATCTCGCGGGATCCTGGAAGCCACCGCCACTTCCCCTTGCTTTTCTGGAGGCAGAGAGCATGGGAGGTGCTGCCTCCATCCATGGGAAAAGTGAGAAGCGACAGCAGTTTATGGCGAGCTCTCATGAGAGGCCCAGAAGATCTGGCTATGTTTTGCAGGGCAAAACCTTGCCAGAACCCAGAAGCTACGGCCACAACTTCTGCCCACTTCTTTGGTGGCAGCGGCATGCCTGCAGGGCACCGCCCCTTGGATTCCATTGCCTGAGGCAGTTACCTCAGTCTGCCTCATGGACGGACCGGTCCTGGTTCCATCACCAGAGACCATGGGGCATCTTCACTTTTGTGTTGTGCCTTACTTTTAAAATTGTTATTATTTAGGATTCATTCCACAACAACACTGATGTAGAAGGAGCTGCGCTTTCCAACCCAGAAGAATGGAGGCCCCGCTCAGCCCTGTGAGCAGGTGACTTCAGCCTCTTTAATATTTATTTTGCCTTTTGCCTTTGATTGTGTTCTTATCACGATTAACAACTTCAACAATGTTTTTAAGGGCTATATAATAAACGGCGAAATTCTGCAGCATACTTGGCAAGGCTTAAAAAAAAGAATCCTAAGTATTCTTTCAGTTTGAATTGACATAAAGGTAAAGGCGCCCCTGACCATCAGGTCCAGTCGTGTCCGACTCTGGGGTTGCGGCGCTCATCTCGCTCTATAGGCCGAGGGAGACGGCGTTTGTCCACAGACAGCTTCCGGGTCATGTGGCCAGCATGACAAAGCTGCTTTTTGCGAACCAGAGCAGCGCACGGAAACACCGTTTACCTTCCCGCTGGAGCAGTCCCTATTTATCTACTTGCACTTTGATGTGCTTTCGAACTGCTAGGTGGGCAGGAGCTGGGACCGAGCAACGGGAGCTCACCCCCGTTGCAGGGATTCGAACCGCCGACCTTCTGATCAGCAAGCCCTAGACTCTGTGGTTTAACCCACAGCGCCACCTGGGCCCCCCAGGTTGACATAGCTTATCCCTACTCCAAATTGCCCTTATTTTTTTTCACCACAACAGTAGCTGATGTTTATCAAATGTTTGTTCAATAGGGAACAGTACTCTTCACATGGTCAGAGGTACTCGGGTTTGCATTATTAGTCCTTGCATGCTCCAGAGCTCATCTTTGCCTGGCACTGAAAAATAGACCTCAGGCCGGCACCATGTTTCAAACTGATCCCATAATGGAACATAAAGCAATGGAAAGGCTTCTTAGGGATGGAATATGTTGGCTACAGCTGAAATGTAGTGTGAATTCAAAATGAGACTTTTAAAAATACATGAAACGTACCTTTTGAAACCGTCAAATTACCACCACTCCAGGCAGAATCCAATGTACTGCGTTTTCATATTTCAGATTATTGAAAGTCCCAATAATATCCCATGCTGAGATAGAGCAGAACTATTCTGCTGTGGAATCTGTTCCCTAGTGAGGGGTGGCAAAACCAGAGGAATGGTACATACACAATGTAATCCATGTCTGTGCCTGGAATCATTTCTTCCTTCCATTGCAGCAAATCTCAAGATCTAAACAAGCCAGCCGAGGAGAACAAGTCCCAAGATCTAAACGAGCAAGCGGAGGACGACAAAACTCAAAATCTAAGTGAACACACCGGGGACAACAAATCCCAAGATAAAATTGAGCATGGGGAAGATGACATCAAATCCCTGAGTGATCGGAGCGAAAGTGGAAGCAAATCCCCAAACCCAAATGATCTGAGTGAAAACGACAGCAAGTCCCAAGACCCAAATGATCAGAGCGAAGGCAATCCCCAAGACCTTACTGAGCTGTCCGAAGACAGTAAATCTCAAGATCGGAAGGAGCAGAGCGAGGAGGAGCTCGTGACGCCGTCCGGGACATCGGAGCCGCAGTCCCAAGATGGGAAGGAGAATTCTCAGACGCGCAGCTCTCTATCCTGGGGGAAGACGGCAACAGATACGAAGGATGATCTTTCCAGCTTTCTTACTACTGAGCCGAGCACAGCTGCTACCCGCTCCTCGCGCAGCTTCGACAGGTAAGAGAAACAACCGCACAGCCGAAAGTGAGCTGCCTGGGCTTTCATCCTTTCCTTTGGGCTCCAAGTCGAGTCTTTCATGTTGTGTGAACTTTTCAATGTTGGATTTTTTGAATAGTCAAGTTACTTTAGAGCCGGTCTAATGTAAATACTGTCTGTTTAAGAGAAACAGGTGTCTGTGTTTCTGTTAATTGCTCACAGGCATGGGCTCTGCTTCTTGTATATAAGGCTCTGCCAGAAAGCCTTCTGTATCTCTTAGTTAGATCTTTCAGTTTGATCCATTTCGTAGTAGATCACTCTCTCAGTTGTTCTCAGTTTAAGAGATTCCTTAGTTGAATCTTAGTACGAGAGTTGCTTAGTTATAATGCTAGTTTGCTGTTAATTCTTGGGTAGTTTTAATGGGAGTTTTGTGGGAGGTTTGTGGGAGGTTTGGAAAGTGGGTAGATAACATTGCTAAGAGAGAAAGCATTTATCTTTAGTTTAAAGTCTCTTTAGAGTCAGTTTGTTTTTCAGTTAAAGAAACCCAACCGTTTGTATTTTCATCTGCATACTTTTACAAGTGTGCAGCTAGTAAGGGGTTTCATATAAGGGAGATAATTATATATATATGGTGTGTGTGTGTATATATATGTATGTGTGTGTATATATATATATTCCAATATTCAAACGCCCTTCGGTCATACAGCTACGTGGGGCTTGTCTTTTCAGTTTTGTGGCCTTAACCTTTGGTCGCCAAACACTTTTAGTAGAAAGAAATTTCTGTCCAATGTACTATGTCTTTCAAAGCCCCCGAGAATGGATTCTATCTAACTTCTAATGGATTACGCATCAATATTAGGGTGGTTGCATTATGGCCGTGTTACCCAGTTATACCATAAGAGCTGCCATTCCTGAGCTCCTCTCATCCCACTATACCTTAGCAATCACATCTGTGATGGGTCCCGATTTTCCCTTCCTTTTTAGGAAACTCAAAATCTTAAAGAAGGCAGACTGGGACGAGCTGCAGAGTTCGCAGGACGAAGAGCTTCCTTTATCCTTATGGAAGGCTGAGGATGAATGGAGGGGTCACATACCTGCCCAACACGCTGCAGAATGCAGGTTTTCCTATCACACCCACTGCTGCTTCAGCGCAACGGAGTAAGTCGATACAGCAAGTTGTGGTTGAAGGCAGACTCTGGATCTGAGGGCTTGTCCACACTTCCTTTTGTGCCGTGTTTCTAGGCACAAGCCTGGGATTTCCAGATTCGTGTACAAGCAGTCTGCCTGCCTTCCTTCCTTCCTTCCTTCCGTAGGGAACCAGGCAGAGGGCCTTCTCAGTAGTGGCGCCCGCCCTGTGGAATGCCCCCCAACAGATGTCAAGGAAATAAAGAGCTATCTGACTTTTAGAAGACATTTGAAGGCAGCCCTGTTTTGGGAAGTTTATAATGTCTGATGTTTTATCGCTTTTTATTATTATTATTATCATTAATTCTGTTGGGAGCCGCCCAGAGTGGCTGGGGAGGCCCAGCCAGATGGGTGGGGTATAAATGATAAATGATTATTATCCTTCCTTCCTTCCTTCCTTCCTTCCTTCCTTCCTTCCTTCCTTCCTTCCTTCCTGTCCCAGCGCTTTCCCCGATAAAACCTGCAATTTACCACTGAATTGGAACAAATGGCAGTGTCAGGACCTTGAGTCATAGACAGGGCACTTTCCCCCGCCCCTACATAGTCCATACACAATCTAGAGCTAGTGCATATATATATATATATATATATATATATATATATATATATATATGCTAGTGCATATATATGCACACACACTAGCTGGCCCTGCACACGTTGCTGTGCGTTAGTCTGTGAAATGGAGGGTAATAGCCCCCCTTCAGATCCCCCTGAGCCTCAGGGTCCCCCTGAGTCGAGGCAAGATACTGTGGAGAGGGCAGGTTTCATCCCTGTGTCTCCCCCCCCCCTGTTCTGACCCATTACGTATCCCTGCCCCCTATTCGGCACCCCACCCCCCACCCCAGGCAGGCCCCTACCTCCGCTTAGCAATGTTGGGCCTTGTTGCTGGAAAAGGCCTGTTTTCAGTTGATTTGGTCTTCAACACCTCTGCCGGATGGATGTATGTGAGTGGTGGATCTCGTGGTGGAGGCGGGGTTTGTGGGTGTGGTGTAGATTTCACAGGAAGGGAGGTGGTGTACTGTGGGAGGAAATCCACTTGAGGGCGCTGTTTTACTTTGTTGAAAAAGAGGTTTGTACCTGCGGAGGTGTGAGGTTTGTAGGATTTTTTTTCTAACAACGCTCGGGGAGTGGCCTGGATCGTTGTGTCAAAAATTTCAGGACGATCGGTCAAGCGGTTACGGAGAAAAGTGGATCCCGCACTTTCACGATTTTTACATTTATATATATAGAGAGAGAGATAAAATTTTTGCCCCTGAAAAGTGCTTTTCGAGAAAATGTTTTCACTCGTCATGGATTGATTCTGCATTACCCTGCTGTTTGCTCATTTGAAAGCAGATGTAGGCGATCCTGGCAAGGGTGTGTGCATATCAATACTTGCCCAGTAGGTGTGGGGGGGGGGGTATATCAAGACAGCAAACCAGCACTTCCTTCTTCGTTCACCTGGAAGCATGTGCAGGGAGGAAAAGGGGTGGGTAACCTAGCCAAAGGGAGGGATTTCAAATGCTGGACCAAGAAATCCTGGATTGAGAGAAGCTGTATTTTTTGAACTGCAAATGGGTTAGTGTGCAGGCAACTTTCCAAAGCCCTGCCACAAAGAGGAATCCAGGGGGCAACCCCCCCCCCTCCAATGGTTTATTTCCCCCCCTTTCCACATGTCCCGTTTCCCACAGGCAGATGATCAGGCACAGCCCAGTGAACCCTGCAAA
This sequence comes from Zootoca vivipara, assembly GCF_963506605.1. Taxonomy (NCBI): domain Eukaryota; kingdom Metazoa; phylum Chordata; class Lepidosauria; order Squamata; family Lacertidae; genus Zootoca; species Zootoca vivipara. The sequence continues at coordinate 14,308,069 of NC_083288.1, forward strand.
AGGACCGTGTTACCAAAGCTACTTTCTGAAAAAGCAGCGTGCAAAGATCAAAAGATGTAAGGTGCGTGGCGTTCGGGTTTGGAGCCCCACTCTGACCTAAGGGACTGAGGAGGTCTTTCAGGCCTGTCGGTCTTTAAAGCTAAGCCCATGTTGCTGTTCCCCTATGCCAGGTCTCCTCCTCAGCCGAGAGGATGCAAAAGGCGGGCAGGAAGGAGGTGAAAGAGAGCAAGCCGTTTAGGAAAACTCAGCCACCAAGGACCACTTCACCCAGTTTAAGGTATCTGGGCAGGTTGGAATATGCATTGCAGGGCGTTAGGCCAAATGACCCTTGCGGTCCCTTCCATGTTTCCATCTGACACGATATGACCATAGCTGCCAAGTCTCCCGTTTTTCACGGGAAACCCCCGTATTTAAACCCGTTTCCCGCTGTTATCCCAAATAGAGAAAAATCCCGTAAATCCCCCGGATTTCCTACCTGCCAGGGAGGCTCCTTCTGCGCATGTCTGGACATGCGCAGAACCGATTTTGGGTGCCGCTCTGCCCATGTCTGGGCACCGGAAATCGGGCAGAGCAGCACCGGAATGTGCTTCTACGCATGTCCAGACATGTGTAGAAGCGACTTCCGGTGCCGCGCCACTGCTGAGGGTATGGCTATGACAGACATGTGTTTAACAAATTAATTAACCAGTGGCTTTGTCAGCCGCTATTAGCTGTGAAGTAACTTCCACATTCAGAATAAATATTGAATAGCCGTGCCAGGGTGGATATGATTTAAATCAAATTGATTTAAATCACGATTTAAATCACTAGTCAGTAAGACTTGATTTAAATCTCTCTCTTTCCTTTTTTTACAGAAAGATTCATTCTTGCTGGTATAATCTAAGTATTTACGACCAGATGAAGGTTTCATTTTTTGAATAATAAATTTTCAGAGTAGTTTTTACAGTTATATCAAAAATTACTGATTTGGTTTACTATTAGACATACATAGACAGATAATTATGAAATTATTGCGAGGTTTAATAAGTTAACTGTTTATATCTGGAAAACTTTTCTGCTGTACTTTAACCATTTCCTTAATAACAGGAAATAAAAAACAATTTATTTAACTAAAACAATAGCATTATAGCATATGTATCCATGTTTGTTAACTGATGTGGTTAAACAATATTTTATTTTATTTTTTAAATTTTTATTATTTTCTCATATACAAAACAAATATGTCCAAAGTAACCTTAATCCACATTTTCCTATATTGATACACCTCTAATAAACATTGGTTATCATATTAATACAAATCTCTATTTTATACAACTCATACATCTATTATCGTATTTATACAATCCTTTCATACATACTGATGTTTTGCCAAACCCAACTTCCCTTCTTCCCCTCATTTGGTTTTCCAATTTCTTCTCTTATTTTTATGTGCTTTCCCCATTTCCCCCCTGTCTTTCTCTTTAATATTTTCCATTTTCTCTTATTCACAGACATAGGTATCTATTCTAAACAATTTTTTTAAATTTATTCTAAACAATAGCACACATTAAAAACCTAAATCCTTATTTCCTGATGAATAGCCTTTGGACTGTACTGTAACTTAAATAGAAAACTATCTTTTGAAATATTTTTCCTCCAAAAGCATTTTATTTTAAAAATCCAATTTAAATTTTAAAAATCTGATTTTTTAAAAAAAAATCATTGATTTTTATCCACCCTGATCAGTGCCAATATCAGAATTGAATATCAAATCATTCTGGGATACATTCTGGGATACATTCTGGGATACAGAGTTCTGGCATGCCTAAGAGTGAGTCCCAGAGACGTTTGGCTTCAGGCTGGTCTGCAAATTATGGGCACTGTGTTTCTTTTCTTCCCCCCCCCCAAAAAAAATATTGCTTTTATGAAAACAAATATATAAACAACAAATAACACAACAACAACAAAAGAAAACACAACATTACAAACAAAAACAAGAACATATAAAAGAAAATATACGTTTCACAATTTTTCATCCTTTCTAATCATTTTGGGGTGACTTCCTCATATCCCCTCATACTGCGTTTCACTGTATTTCAACTTTAGCAATTTCTGTTTCCTAACTTTTTAAACATATTTTTTATTTATCTATGCTTATTTTAAATCTAACCATTAACTATCATTCTTTCATTTTATCCTTAATCTTAAAATAATCTCTAAAACTACAACATTATACGCATTTCCAAATCCATTTCAAACTAACTAATATTGCAATATTTCTTCAAATAATCTTTGAATTTCTTCCAATCTTCTTCCACCGACTTTTCTCCCTGGTCACGGAGTCTCCCGGTCAGTTCAGCTAATTCCATATAGGCCATCATTTTCACCTGCCATTCTTCCATGGGCACTGTGTTTCAAGCTGCAGAACATTGCTTTCCCATTTTAACTTTCCTCCTCTCTAGCTGGTCATCGGGATTCTCTCCAGGCCGTGTCCTTCCTAACCGAAATCCCACTACCTGGCCTACTTCAATGCCTCCCTCTTGCCCCGAATGTTTTTGCCTGGCTGGGATGTGTTTACTGAACTCTCAAAGTTGCTATTTTCTCCAGTGCATTTTGCAGTGCTTATGTCTCAACTGTTCCCATTGACACAGCTTAAGTAGTGTCAGGTTCATTTCCGTCAGGGCCGTCTTAAGGTCATTGGGCGCCCTGGTGCAGGGATCCCTCGAGCGCCCCCCCCCTCTTAAAAAAAGGAAACTCTTACCTGGCGGGAGCCTCATGGCGGCCCCTGCACCCCACAGCAGGGCTGCGCTGTGCCAGAGGCTGCCTGCCTGTCCGGTGCCACCGGATTGAGTGGGGGAGGGGGCGCTGCTGCTCCGCGCAGCCTTCCTCCCTTCTCCCAACGGAGCGGGGTGCCTGGGCAGGCCGGGCCACGCCAGGTTCCTTCCCGCCAACAGGGCGCTGTGTTTCATTGGTAGAGGTGCTGCCATGTGGCGTCACCTCTACCAATGAAATGCAGCGCCGGGGTGGGGGATGACCCTGGCGCTGCAGAGCGAAACAGGGTCCTAGTGCCCCTGTTCCACTCGCTTCCCTCCCTGCTCTCGCGGCGCGGCTGGTGGAGGGAAAAGGGAGGCCGCCGCAAAGCTCCCCCACTTGCTGGGGCGCCCCTCAGCGCCCCCTGATCGCCCAGGCACCGTGGTGCATTGCGCCACTAGAGTCAATGGGCGAGCCGGGCCTGATTTCTGTTTGGGTACATGCCAGCGGGCGTTGATTGGGCAGGGGGTGCCTTAAAAAAAAAAAGGTGTTCACACCTTGACTGGAGACGAATTAAGAGTGGCTTAAGGATTCAATTACAATAATCCAATAAAAGCCTCATTATAACAACACCAAAATATAATACCATTAATAATGCTAATCATTCAAACCCCAAATTATACCATTTAGGTGACCCCCCCCCCCGTGTGCTAGAATTGATGGTTTGATGATCTACTATGTTTCACAGCAGGGGTGTGAACACAGCCTTAGTGACGTGGATGATGGAAACTGTAGAACATACAAAAGGACGTTCTTTCATATGTGGTGGACCTGTAAAAGGGTAAAAGAGTATTGGGAAATAATTCATAATGAATTGGGGGGGAACCCAGAGTCCTTTTTCTTGGGGATAATTCAGACGGAAATTCCCAGGTGTCAAAAAGGTTATTTATGTATGCCATTACTGCGGCCTGTGTTTTGTTAACCCCAAAATGGAAAAATAGCGAGGTCCCAACTAAAGAAGAATGGCAACTTAAAGTGACAGAATATGCATAGCTTGCGGACCTGCCATATAGAATAAGAGAACAAGAACATACATTTAAAGAAGATTGGGAAATGTTTATTGAATATATGGGGGGGGGAATTGTGTACACTTGAAAGCATTGGCAGCATTAAGAGAAATTCAGCAGTGTAATTAGGTTTTGATGGATGCAATAATGGAATACTGAATGGTTTAGGTATTTATGCAAAATGAACCACGGAAAGAGAAGGGAAGTCCTTGATATTTTAAGGTTGTTTAAATGAATATTGTAAAATGTAAAACAAAAAATTATTTTAAAAAGGGGGGAAAAAGAAACTAGGTTACTGAACAAAGGCAAAAATTGCCTCTAGCATCCCCCATTACGGGGATGTTCATTAGAAGGTAGCCCTGATGCAAATGTAGCTCTTTGTGGTCTGAAAAAGGTTCCCCATCGTTACAGCAGGGTGACCCTTTTGGCAGCGGTGGGATTCACCTTGTCAGCTTCCAAAGTTTGAGCCAATTTTCTACTTTCTCAGTAGGATGGTAGGTAAAAGTACATATTTTATTTTGTCACAGTTGCAGTTTTATTCCTTTGTTCTCTGTTGCTATGCCCGATCGAAACTGCAAAGATTGACTTGACATCGTGCAGACTGCTGGAAAGAACTTGTTGGGGATTGCTTAACCCCGCATCTTGCAGAACGTGAAGCGTCGGCCATGGCATCATTCCGACACCGGGCACGAGAATCTCCATGCCAGAACTACTGCTTCTAGAGAGGCATGGAAAGATTCTGCTGCAGCAGCAGGAGAATGGAATATTCCATTACTGGCCAGCTAGTTGAGGCCTTTGTCGTCGATAAATCCAAGTTCATACTGTAAACGGGAGGGAGGGATAGGCCCGAATCATAATGATGAACTTGCATGCATGTCTCTTGGCAGGAGGAGCAAAGTTTTGTACAATCTCTACACGACCTTTTGCGATGAGGGAGAGCTGCTTGACACATGCCTTGCTCCAGGAGCAAAAGGTAATGCATGAATTGGAGGAATTGCACCTCTCTTGATGGCAATGTCAGCAAATTTCACTCTGGTAGAAATCTGGGCAAGGGGCACTTGAACTTCTTTTGCCTATGGCTTTGTAAACATGGGTCGTCACTGCTGCGGCACATACACATTCTCCTTTCACTGATGATGTTGCCAAACGGCCGAATTCCAGGGAGCACTATAGAGCAAAAAAAATTGGCATCCAGAATTTGAAGCATAAACCACAAAAAAAGCAACACTGTACGTGACCTAGGTTTGTTTGGTGTTTGATCCAGAATTTGAAGACATTCTGGATCCGGCAAGAGGGTGCAGGGACAGGACAATGGTGAAGGGAGAAACCAGATCCGCAGTGTTATTGTTTTTTCCAGGACTCTCCAGGGCCTGCACCATTTTTGGTGCCATCAAGAAGGGAAAGATTAACATCAGCAACCTCCTCCTTAGTTTGCACACGCTGGGAATCCTGTTGACCAAATCTGAGATGTACCAAGCTCTCAAGTTCATTCCGATGGATGGTGCGTGCTCTCACTCCCAGGCCTGTGGGTTGTCGGCAACAGTAATTTTGCATTCCTGGAAACAAATGGGGAGGTGGGTGTTTGGAATTTGTGGGATATGTATTGTTACTGGATTGGGCGTTGGGCTGAATGACCTCTTGGGGGGGTGGGCCTTCCAGCTTGGGGATTCTTGACTAGAAGATTTCTCCTGTTCCACTCACTTCTGAGCATCAGCGCAAATATCTGTGCACTGACACCTGAAACTTCCCTACCCCGGGGGGGGGGGGAATAATCCCTGAGTCTACAATTTGATGTTAAAAATTTCATTGATGACTTTGTGAGAAATCACAAAATTCATGTGATTTTAGAAGCTAAATGGCAACATCTGGAGGCACATGACTGAGGTTCAGTTGCGGAGCACATTTTGTACTGCCTGCTCTGCATCGCTTACCAATTTATCCTGCCTCTTCTTCTCAAAATAGTGCATGGGAATCTGGATTTTGCTGACTTCCTGGACATTTTGAAGACCACCCCATCCTTCACAGAAAGAGAGGGTATGTGGAGGGGGAAATTGTGGGAATGTTGAGGAAAGTAGGAGAGGATATATTGATTAAATATTATCCCACCTCACGCTAGTGAGCAAGCAGCAGAGCACATTCCCTTGCACATTGCGGCAAGCAAGTTGATGGATTCATTGATGGATTCAATCATTTAAGTTAAGCAATCCAGTCTGGCTTGTCCAGCCTGGTGTCGTGGTCTGGTTGGCGGGAGGTAGCAGTCCCGACTCAGGACATCAGGACCAGAGGCAAGATGGCAGAGTGGAAGCAGGAACGGGAGTCCAGGTGGCGTGGGGCTGCGGGGCAAGCAGCAGGAAGTCCCAGGGTCAAAGAACCGAAGGTCGGGAAGCAGGGTGTCACAAAGGCGAAGGTCTGAAGGTCGAGGAGCAAGGAGTCAGGAAGGCGAAGGTTTGAAGGTTGAGGAGCAAGGAGTCACGAAGGTGAAGGTCTGAAGGTCGAGGAGCAAGGCGTCAGCAAAGGCGAAGGTCCAAGGGTCGAGGAGCAAGGCGTCAGCAAAGGCGAAGGTCCAAGGGTCGAGGAGCAAGGCGTCATCAAGGCAAGGGTCCAAGGAGCAAGGCATCGGCAAGGCAAGGGAGCAAGGAGCAAGGCAAAGGATCAAGGAACAGGAGGCCAGATGCAACAAGGCAGGGATCACGTTGCTGTGGCAAAAGAGCTGAAGGAAAATGCTGAGCTTTTATCCCTCCGAGCTCTTGCCACCAGGTGCAGTGAGTTATCAAGTGGCCTCACCTGAGTGGCCACTCCTTGCTTCTCCAGCACAAGCTGAGGCAGGACCCAGTCCTGCAAAGCACTACAGGCCCCAGAGCCTGACTCCTGCCCATACTCCTGACACCTGGATTGTTCCTGGTAAGTTTCTCCTTTTATTTAAAACAATAATAACGCAACAGCCTTGTTTAAAAGTAAGAGTAAAGTCCACAGTTCCCAGCAGTATTCTGAAGGCAGGTTTTATCTTGTGGTTACAGTTACATTTGTTGAGACAATAAGTCTGAGCTAGGCCTCAGACATTCTACCTTGTGGCTTCCATACTCTGTAAGGATGAGCCATGTGCTGCTGGCTAGGAGCCAGAAGAGAGAAAGATAGCTGCATGGCTATAGCCCTTTTATAGGGTCTGCTAGGGTCACGCCCATCTACCTGGTCACACTCAGGGGGAGGATGCTCCAGAACAGGTATGACAGGAAGTCCTTCCTGTCCGGGGCAACATTCCCCTGTGTGTCCACTCTAGGCAACAGGAATTGTTGTATTTGACAGAAATGGAGCAAAATATGGCTGCGTTTCTCATCGTTTGACCTAGGCTGAGTATACACTCTACCATTCAGCTCATCCTTTTCCTCAAAGGATTCTGGCAACTTCAGCACTATTAAAGATTGCTGGGAATTGTAACACCAGGCTTGGCTGCACCTGCCTTTTGCCCTGTTCTTTGCAGTCACAAGTTCACGGTTATGACTGGCAGCAGCTCGGCCAGTCAGTGTCCTTAACTTCACTGACACCGGTATAGTAAAATATGGCTGACAGGGCCCAAGTGTGAAGTTTGCTAAACTACTCCTTGGCGGGGAGAAACTAGGGCAAATGTAGTTTCCCTTGCAACACCCTGCTTGCCCGAATAATTCCCCCCACTGGAGTATATTGGAATTAAGTGGTTATCTTGTGCATACTAATAGACTTCTTCTTCTTCTTCTTCTTCTTCTTCTTCTTCGTCTTCTTCGTCTTCTTCGTCTTCTTCGTCTTCTTCGTCTTCTTCATCTTCTTCGTCTTCCTCCTCCTCCTCCTCCTCTTCCCCTGCACAGCTCTCAAGAATGCTCTGTTCATTTTCAAAAACATTAGGAAAGACATGGTGGCCATTGATGACTTAGAGACCGTTTTGGCTTGCCTGGGGGTCAGTCTGAGCCCCAAAGTTATACAACATGCAGTGGGATCCGTCCGAGTTACCTGTAAGTATCCACCTATTTCAGTGTGCGCTGAAGTAGGAGGGGGGGGGGTTGCGTGAATGCACTGAATGTTTCGCTGGTGGGCTGCAAATTTCAGCCAGGCCTCTCTAGTCCTTGAGCTCAGCAAATGTTTTCCTCATCCAGGGACAGAAAAGAACTTTGTAGGTTCATTAGCATTATATTACAAGACCTCAAATTCTCTTCCAGCTCAGATTCATGCCCAGTCCTGAGAGGAACATCTGGTTTTCCTGGCCTCCCCTCTTGAAAGTAACAGAGCTACATCCCTCCATAGTTATTCACCACTGAGCCAAAATTTCCATCTGGAATATTTTTCTTTCGCAACTGGGAAGTGAGATGGAGAGGGCAAAAGAAAGAGAGCGGGGTGGTGGTGCATAAAATCTAAAGATTTTTAGGGTTCAGAGAAAATAGAAAAATCCTGCAGTTTAGCATCAAAATGTCCCCTCCCATAGGAGCCTGCCTGCAGCTTAAGATCATTGATTCCAAATCCACATTTGCTTGGAATAAGGAAGAGATTTTTTTTTTAAAACCGTTATTGGACTCATACTTTGAAACTCCCTGCCCAGGGAAGTTTGTTTCCCCTCCCCCCCCAACCCCTTTTTGGCCTGCCAAAGCATTAAAAGTATGGTTTCTTAAGTATGCTGAGAGTTGGTAGGGGGCCCCTATTCCCTTCAAAGAGCTACCATTCCCAAAGTTTTCTGGGAAGAGGGATTGACTCTGGAATTTACAGCTCTGTGATGGAAATAGGTAAAGGGACCCCTGACCATTAGGTCCAGTCACGGACGACTCTGGGGTTGCGGCGCTCATCTCGCTTTACCGGCCGAGGGAGCCGGCGTACAGCTTCCGGGTCATGTGGCCAGCATGACTAAGCCGCTTCTGGCAAACCAGAGCAACGCACGGAAACGCCGTTTACCTTCCCGCCAGAGCGGTACCTATTTATCTACTTGCACTGCGTGCTTTCAAACTGCTAGGTGGGCAGGAGCAGGGTCCGAGCAACGGGAGCTCACCCCGTTGCAGGGACTCGAACCGCCAACCTTCTGATCGGCAAGCCCTAGGCTCAGTGGTTTAACCCACAGCGCCACCCAACCCATAGCGCCACCCAAAGCCTCCTATTTCCAGCTCTCAGAACCCTTTACAAACAACACTTCCCAGAATTCTTTAGGGGAACCTGATGTCTGTTGTAGGTGCAATGGTACTGCCTTTACTTTGTAGTGCAGATGGTCCCAGAATCTGACATCCCACCCTGCAAAATACAGCTGGCCAAAGGTTAACAAATTCCCAATTGCAAATCAGTTGCATCAACACCAGCTGCTGAAGAATGCTCCTCAGCCTGTTGGTCTGGAAGACCAACAGGACTAGACAACATTGGTGGACATCACTGGGAACCTTGGAAACAGGAACCTTTAAGCATGTGGGTTTAAATGGAGGGAGGCATTCCTTTGCATAAGCAGGACCCATTTCCTTTCATTCTGTTACAGGGGATGGGAAAATAAACATCTCAGAATTTCTGTCACTTGTGAGAGGACCAACAGTTTGCCATAAAGGACTAGGTAAGTGATTTTTGCCCATAAATTGGACTGGGGTCTATCTAAAGGAAGACTCCTCTTTGAAGCAGAAGAGGCATAGCGATTGAAACAAGTGTTTTCATAGGATTTCCACGGTGTTCAAAGTGCTTCAGAAACGTTTGCTTCTTGTAGAAAAATCTGTGGCCATCCATATGTTGCTGGAACACAACTCCCGCCATTTTTGAACATTGGTCCTCCCGGCTGGGGCTGATGGGAATTGGAGTCGAACAACATTTGGAGAGCCAGAGGTTCCACATCCTTACAGCGACATTGTACAACTGGTTTGAATTATTAACCTGACATAGCAGAATAGGATGGGGGGGGCAGGACTTGAGGGGGGGGGAAAGAAAGTAAAATACTTGGCTTAGTATGTGTAAAAGATTTACCCACTTTTAGAGAGTCATGAAATTCTATTCAATATTGAGCCAGAGCAGAACTCCAACATATAGTTATCAGAGTAAAAACTTAAAACTCGTTGCAGGATTCCCAAAAGATTGACCGGAGGCAATTATATTTCATCCAGCAGAGCTTTACTGCTACTGAAGGCAAATGAGCAGAATGGTCACAAATCCAATACTGTACATTGAGGATTGGCACTGCCCATAAGAAATTCAGTTGCAGTAGTCTTAACTTAAACGTACAGTAACTTCTGTATGAGTCTAAACCCGAACAGTAAGCATACTATGTACAGAACATCACATGAGAAGGAAAAGAGAGAGACAGAGAGAGAGAGAAAGTATGAAATCCAGGCTCCTTCTGGCCTTACTTTTATAGTCAGCATGACCTTGACAGAAAGAGCTAAGAGAACCAGTTTGAACCAGCTGTACTCAGCTTCTCTGAAGGAATGACCTTCAGAATAACCATCATGAACCTTCTGCTTGTTTCTTTCACGCAGAGAAGCTTCCAGAACCATAGCTGTCAAATTTTCCCTTTTCGCACGAGGAAGCCTATTCAGCATAAGGGAATTTCCCTTTAAAAAAGGGAGAACTTGACAGCTATGTCCAGAACCCTCTTGAATTAATTAGAATAGGAAAGATCTCGACACATCAGAGCAATACTTTCTGCACTAAGTAATGCAAACTGACATAGAGAGGCCTACCTTCCTTTGTTTTCTGTACAAGCCACTGATCTGAAAGGGGGCGCCTAAAAGGAGGTAACCCTAGAGCAGTGACTTCTGGAGAAATGCAGTGGGGCAGGTTCCGTCAACAGACGATCATTCTCCTGTGTCTGCATGGAGAGTAAACGGCCTTGGCTCTGTACACTTCAAGGAGCGTCACCATTCCCACCGATCAGCACGGACACTGAGGTACAGATCCAAGCGCCTTCTGGGGGTGCCTTCACTGCGGGAAGTGAAGCTACAGGAAACCAGGCAAGAGGGTCTTCTCAGTGGTGGCACCCACCCTGTAGAACACCCTCCCATCAGATGTCAAGGAGATAAGAAACTACAGTGGTACCTCTACTTACGAATAACTCTACTTACGAATGTTTCTACTTACGAATGGAGCTCCGTCCGCCATCTTGGATGTGGTTTAGATAGGATTTTTTTCTACTTACGAATTTTTAGATAGGATTTTTTTCTACTTACGAATTTTTTCTCCCAATGCATTCCTATGGGATTCAACTTACAATTTTTTTCTACTTACAAATGTGCGTTCGGAACGCATTAAATTTGTAAGTAGAGGTACCACTGTATACAACCTTTAGAAGACATCTGGTGGGTGGGGCACATTAATAAATTAATAAATTATCATTATCATCCTCATCCTCATTATTAGCCAGTCCTGCCAGAGCACTAGATCTTGATGAGCTGCAGCAGGCAGCCTTCTCTCTGCGTACGTATTTTTGGTTCATTTTAATTTTATTTACTTCTCGCTGAACTCTTAAGAGCTCTCTCACGGCACACTAATGCGCCCCTGCCTGCACACAGTTTAGATTGGCACTGTCCAATCTAAGTTGTTGTGCAAAATATTTTTGTTTCAGAAGTATTTAAGGGTTATGCTGTAGATGCCTTGTTTCAGCTGAAGCTGCAGAATCTGATAGGGTCTCTTTTGCTTCTCTCTGCTACACCTGTAGATGAAAGCTCTACTTGGGGGTCTTCCCGGGGCTTTTCTAGTAACACGGATGACTCAGAGACCCAGTGGAGAATACTGCCTGCTCATACTCACCCACCTCTGTTCTACAATCCTGATTACGACGCCGCTCTTGCCCAGCTACGGAAGAGGAAAAATAAATCCCAGAAACCTGCTGAGCCTGAGGCTGAGCAGACCAAACCCAGTACTGAGGTCCCTGAAAGCCGTGTGGAAGAGAAGAGCATTGAGTGGCCAAAGGTCCGGCGAGGCTTTGGCTACACAAGCCAGGACACTCTGTTTCCTCTCTCCTCCACCTTATCCTTGAAAGAAGATGCCAAGATTTCCGCCCAGAAGGCAAGAAAGATGTCCTTGATTGCGAGCCAAGCAGAGGAGCAACCTTTCTCGTTGATCAACTATGACTTGATCCAGAAGCAAAAGAAAAAGAAGAGGCTGTCCTTCCAAAAGGATCTTCCAACGAGGTATGAATTTGAAGAGGCCTTCCAAACATCAGATTCCGAAGGTGAAGGCAGGAAACCATCGGAAGTGGTATCCGACGAGCAAGGTGGGTTTTGAAATGTTGTCCATTCAATGCAATACATGCTTGAACTTGCACATTTTGAATCGAATGAACTGGAGGGGGGGTGGTTGCCGTTTACAATATGGGATTTGTCTTCTAATGAATAATAGGGAGCCAGGGTCAAGGACAGCGGGGTTTTTTTTTAGCCTGATTTCTGCTAAGCCCCTACTCTGCATGGCTAGGGGATAGTACTGAGAAGGCCCTGGTCCTGGTCGAGGCCAGCCTAACCACCTTGTGACTTGGGATCTCCAGTATGTTATTATTTGTGGACCTTAATGTCCTCTGCGGGGCATACCGGGAGAGGCGGTCCTGTAGGTACGAGGGTCCTTAGTGCCGTTTCATTCACTCACTTTTGTACAGGGCATCCGCACGAAGCTGTCATCCAACCATTGTTATCCGGTATTTTCACTGTGGTTCTGTTCTTTTCTTTGACTGTGCATCTTTCCAAAGCATTTGGGTGATGCATCAGTAAAAGAGAAACAATCACATCTCAGCACACATTTCTATGTACACATCCCATTATGTTCTGTCCAACCACTCAGCTTGACATGGCTGCTGTTTGTGGAGCCAATAGAAGCTCAGCAAACATTCATTATAACCTTTGGTGAGGGTGCAATTTTTAGAGCCCATATTTGCTTTCGTAATCAATCTTTTAATTATTATTAAAGTGTTTCCCCCCCTTTTTCATAAAAAAAACCTAATGATATTAATATAAAGTTTTATAGGAATAGGAAAACCCAACAACCCTATTTCTGATCACTGCTGAAATGGCAGTAACTGGAATGGTTTTTAATAATAACAATAATAATATTCATTTTATGGCTTTACCGTGCTTTTATAGCATCATGGGTGCTTCCTGGCGGGATTAATTTGCAAGCGGACCATTTGAGATCTTGAGTTTAACCCAGAAAGGGTAAATCCAGATTAAGTTGGGGACAGGGAATACCGTAAATTACGGCATTTTGATGCTGATGACATTATGTAGATCAGAATTTTCCAAGCTGTGTGTCGCAACATGTTAGTGTGTTGGTTGCAATGTGTAGGTATGTCTCGTGAACGCTCCCTGTGCTCCTCCCGGAATTGGAAAGAGAGCAGGCAGCCCTTTACAGTTTGCTGGTAGAACTGAATTAGTGCGTCGTGAAATGATGCATGTCTAAAAAATGTGTCGCCAGTGTGAAAACTTTGGAAAGCTCTGGTGTAGATGCTGCAAACAGCCACGGTGGTGGCAGCAACAATTTGCAAACCCGAGAAGCATTAATTCTACCAAACTTGCCCCCAGATATCTGGAACCACACTCTTTAATATCATAATGAACAACAACAACAACCCCATGATGCTGTTGTTGCATGATGCTGTTGTGGTGATGTGGGTGGCACTGTGGTCTAGATCACTGAGCCTCTTGGGCTTGCCGATCTCGGCTGTTCGAATCCCTATGACAGGGTGAGCTCCCATTGCTCTGTCCCAACTCCTGCCAACCTAGCAGTTCGGAAGCATGCCAGTGCAAGTAGATAAATAGGTACTGCTGTGGCGGGAAGGTAAACGGCATTTTCGTGTGCTCTGGTTTCCGCCACGGCGTCCTGTTACGCCAGAAGTGGCTTAGTCATGCTGATCACATGATCTAGAAAGTTGCCTATGGACAAACGCCAGTCTCCTCGGCCTGAAAGCGAGATGAGCGCTGCAACCCCATAGTCGCCTTTGACTGAACTTAACTGTCCAGGGGTCCTTTACCTTTACTTCCCAGAACACTGAGCAAATTCTAGGGGCCAGACTCCCAGGTTTACTTTCCTATGGACAAGAGACCACTGGAGACCAATGTCTTTGTAGTTTTGCTTTATTTTCAAATATATAAGTAGAGCATAGTAGAAGCAAATAAACTCTCCTAAAGCAGGCAGAAAAACAGCCAAGCTTGCTTTGGATTCCACAGGCAGTGCATCTCACACTGCATCACTTACCGGTACAGCCACTCAGAGTTCTTCTCCCCTCTCTCCCTTTGCCCTTCTCTTTCTCCTTCTTTGCCAACTACAAAACTGTGCTGGTCCAAGGGTAATCCAAGAGGCGAGGTCCAGGGCCGGTCCAAAGTCTAAGGAATCAACGAGGGGTCCGTCCGATGAAGCTGAGGCAGGGTGCAGGGCAGGAAACTAGGTGAGGTCAGGAATAGGAACACAGGCAGGATCTGGCAAGCAGCAATATTGCTCCCGCAACCTGGGGTCTGTCCGCCTTTTATCTCTGACAAGGTAATGGCCAGTCCCGATCCCCTGATGACTCACCACCCTGCCTTGCCTGAAGGTGAGCACTCCTCCTGCACATAGCTGCCAAGTACCCCGTTTTCCCCTGGAAACCCCCGTATTTTCTTACCGTTTCCTGCAGGTGTCCCGAATGGCAAAATACCCCGTATTCCCCTGGATTATGGAGCTCCTGCCGGTGGCCATGTTCTTCTGGTGCTGCGCCGGCACCGGAAGTCACTTCTACGCACTTCCGGACATGTGTAGAGGCGACTTCCAATGCCGCTGTGCCCATTTCCAAAATGTCCGCAGCGCCAGAAGTCGCTTCTACGCACTTCCGGACATGCATAGAAGTGACTTCTGGCACTGCGGACATTTTGGAAATGTAGAGCTGTAGAGCTGGAAGAGACCCTGAGGATCATCTAGTCCAACCCCCTGCAACGCAGGAATATGCGGCTGTCCCATATTACAGGGGATCAAACCTCCAACCTTGGTGGTATCAGAACCACGCTCTAACCCAGGCATCCCCAAACTGCGGCCCTCCAGATGTTTTGGCCTACAACTCCCATGATCCCTAGCTAACAGGACCAGTGGTCGGGGATGATGGGAACTGTAGTCCAAAACATCTGGAGGGCCGAAGTTTGGGGATGCCTGCTCTAACTAATGGAGCTATCCAGATATTCCCATCAATTCGAGGCACATTTAACTTCTTTTCTTAATCCTCACCCACTGAGGAAATAAAAGCCAAGTCATTTCCTCTCCCCCTTCCCTTCTAAGTGATCAACTTAATATGTCCTCGCCAGCCAGAGTCAGTAACGTTATGCGTGGGCAGAGAGGAGTAAGCTGTGTTAAAGATGAGGAAATGCAGAGCAAAAAAAGCTATTCCTCTTCACTTCGGAGAGCAAGCAACGACATGGCAGGGGGCTTCGCAAAACATCTGATCACATGGGCAGCCAAGATAACCTTACAGTGGCGTTTTCCTGACAATTCTGGACATTCTACTTGCTATGAGAAACACCAGTGTCGTGTTGTACTGGAATCCAGCATTGCCTGAGCTCTGTGAGTGCAGCTTTCTCCCGATTGAAGTGCAGAGTGTTTGAGGACCAGGACATTCGCAGGGAAACCAAAATGCTTACTTACAAAGCTATTGTACTACCAACCTTACTGTATGCTTGTGAAATGTGGACCACTTATAAATGCCACCTCCAACTCCTTGAAAGATTCCATCAACGGTGTCTCCAAAACTTTTTAGGTATCACCTAGGAAGACAGGCGAACTAATATCAGTGTACTAGAAGAAGCAAAGATCACCAGTGTCGAAGCAATGATTCTTCAACTACATTGGAATACTGTAGTCATGTTGTTCGGATGCCTGATTATTGTCTTCCAAAGCAACTACTCTATTCCGAACTTAAAAATGGAAAGCATAGTGTTGGTGGTCAATAAAAGAGGTTCAAAGACTCTTTCAAGGCAAATCTTTAAAAATCTAGCATTAACACTGACAACTACGAAACACTGGCCTACGAATGCTCCAATTGGAGAACGGCCTTTACCAAAGGCGTCACGGGCTTTGAAGACGCTCAAACTCAGGACGAAAGGGAGAAACGTGCTAAGAGGACGGCACGTTTGGGAAACCCTCGCCATAATCAAGTCCTGCCCAGAAACCTATGTCCCCACTGTGGAAGGACGTGTGGATCCAGAATTGGCCTCCACAGTCACTTACGGACTCACTTTTGAAAACCATGTTTATGGAAGACAATCTTACTTGGCTACGAGTGATCGCCAAAGAAGAGGAGTTGTACTGGCATTTCGCACAGCAAATGCACAAAGCAGATGTCTAAAGCATTTCTGTGTGCGTGAATCTGAGTACCCTGGACAAAACACAGCTCCCAGAGATGTGTTTAATGGTGTACGTGCACTTTGCATGTTTGCTGCAGGAAACACTAGTGCCTTTTCACACATCACATGGGGCAAACACACCTTGGCCTCTGAAAGTGCCCTCGGCAGAGAGCCCCAGCCAGTTTTGACTCCCTAAGGAGCACGATCCCTGCGTTTGTAAATACAGGCCAGTCTCCAGTTATCATTCAGCTTTGTTTTCAAGTGCTTGAAACCTCCCAGCTATGCACCTAAGAACAATTGTAAGTATCCACTGGATCATCCCAACTTGGCCCGCAGAGCACGATGCGACTGCTACCCTCAGTTTGTGCAGAGCTCAGGTTTCAGCTCTGTGCGACGAAGTTGCCTTTTCAAAGGGTGCAAAACACCACTCCTCGTGAACGATCGCTTTTTTCACGTGAAACAAAGCCAAGTGCTACGAGAACACGAGAAAATCCTGCTGGATGAGGGCAGTGGCCCGTGGGAAACCTGCAAACAGGATGTGAGCACAAGAGCACTCTTCTGTAGTTTCCAGAGATTGGCATTCAGAAGCATTCATACCTCTAACTGCAGGGGCAGAGTATAACCATCGCAACTGGCATCCACTGATAGCTTTCTTATAGCTAGATTTAGCTTCATAGAATCATAGAACTGGAAGGCTCATGATTAGTCCAACCCCCTGCAATGCAGGAATATGCAGCTGTCCCATGCGGGGATCGAACCTGCAACCTTGGCATTATCAGCACCATGCTCCAACTATCTAGGCTCCTTCATGGATTTGTCTAACCCTCTTTTAAATGAAAAGATTCCAAGAGCTCTGGCCCGGTAATGGAATAATTTTTAGAAAATTTTAAGGTGAGAATAAGAAGCCAAATTCCAGTAGTAATCCAGTTTTTAGAAACCCAGGGCAAGGCCCTGTTTCGGTTTATTCTCCATCAGCTCTAGTTTCACAGTTTCAAGGTCAAAGCATACCATTCATGTTTTTCTAAGTTAGAAAAACATGAATGGTACGCTTTGACCTTGAAATTACTACTGGAATTTGGCTTATTCTTCTCAACTTAAAATTTTCTAAAAATTATTCCATTACCTGGCCCAGAGGTCTTGGAATCTTTTCATTTGGTTGTCTCAACTCTCCAAGGACTCCAGTTTATCTAGTAACCTTCTTTTAAAGTCATCCTAGCCATCCTGCCTTCTGTGAGAGCAAGTTGCATCGTTTGACTATGCACTGCATGAAGAAGAACTTCCTTTGATCTGTGCTGAAATTTCCAACATTCGGCTTCAGTGAATGCCCATGAGTTCTAGTGCTGCGAGAAAAACTTAACTCTCTCCATGTTCTCCATTCGATGCATAATTTTATAAACTAATATCATGCCACTGCTATCCCCCCCCCCCATTTCTGTTGACAGCCAAGCAGTTTGCCAAGAGTTAATTTGGGACGGCGCAGTGCTTCACAAAGCAGATCGCCTCCTTTAAAGCGCCAGTTGCAGTGCAGGCCCCACTGTATATTGCCTCTTTTAGATGCTGGACCATAAAGAAGGCTGATCGCCGAAGAATTGATGCTTTTGAATTATGGTGCTGGAGGAGACTCTTGAGAGTCCCATGGACTGCAAGAAGATCAAACCTATCCATTCTGAAGGAAATCAGCCCTGAGTGCTCACTGGAAGGACAGATCATGAAGCTGAGGCTCTAATACTTTGGCCACCTCATGAGAAGAGAAGAATCCTTGGAAAAGACCCTGATGTTGGGAAAGATTGAGGGCACTAGGAGAAGGGGGCGACAGAGGACGAGATGGTTGGACAGTGTTCTCGAAGCTACGAACATGAGTTTGACCAAACTGCGGGAGGCGGTGCAAGACAGGAGTGCCTGGCGTGCTCTGGTCCATGGGGTCACGAAGAGTCGGACACGACTAAACGACCAAACAACAAGAAGATGCTTCAGAGCTGGTAAAGATCCTGGCCAATGCACATGGTCTGGAAGGTCACCAAAACAGGGCCCTTGTTCCCATTGGGTAAAAGGATTGACAAAACACCCCTCTCCTTCCCCAAATTCTGTGCCACCTGGAACACTGATGGACCTCACCTTTCCAACCATATCAGTTTGCCAAAGATAACCATTTCAGCTGGAAGAACTCCCCTCCAGGACTAAATTAGTGTGGGTTACCAAAACCCAGTTCGAGCCAGAATGATTGGCCAAACTTCTGGAGGTGCAGATTTGGTTGAATCTGCCCTTGTGTGCTAGCCCCACAAGATACTTCTCTCCATATCCCCACACCATTGCTGCAGAAGATCAGAATGGACTTCCCCATCTTGATTTGCACCGGCTAACATAATTTGGAATCCCAGTCTATATTTGATCCAAGTTCTACATGGATGCTCCTCATGAAGTGCCCAAAGGGTATATCGTTTCCGTTTGTTACATGTATACCTTGCCTTTCCATTAAAATAATAGTATCACCCAAGGAAGGTAACAACAAAATTCAATACGTTACAAATAAGTAATATCACAGTAAAACCATATAAAAATAAAAAACGGAGTAGATAAAAGGGGTTTTGAAAAAAGAAGAAGAAAAAAATGGCACACAATTAAAAATATGGTGAGTTGTATTCACTTAAGTCGTAATCAGAATAGACCTATTGAAATTAATGGACATGGTTAACTTAGCTCCATTGTTTTCAGTGGGTCTAACCCAATTACCTTAAAATACAGAGGAAAAGACAGAGAGGAATGGGGAAATGCCTTCTAATATATAGCCTTTTGCTTTCTGGTTGAATACATGGGCTTAGAAAAATCTACAATGGCACTGAAAAGTTTTTATTATTTTAGAATTTTGCCTGCCGTATCCCAACGATTTGGAGTGAATTGCAGCTTGCTTCCCTTCACTCTCGCTGACAATTGTGGGGCCTATGGGGGCTGGTGTCCAATCTCTCCCCTGCATCTCAGCCATCCCGAATAGCCATTTTAGAGGGTAGCAATGGACAAACCCACAAGCTGCATGTGGCCCTCTAAGCCTCTTTGGCAGGCATACTCTGAGCCAGGCATAGGCAAACTCAGCCCTTCAGATGTTTTGGGACTACAACTCCCATCATCCCTGACCACTGGTCCTGTTAGCTAGGGATGATGGGAGTTGTAGTCCCAAAACATCTGGAGGGCTGAGTTTGCCTATGCCTGCAGCCTTGGGTGCCTGGGTGGGGATGGAGAAACACTCTCACCACCTAAGCAGAGAGAGAGAGAGAGAGAGAGAGAGAGAGAGAGAGAGAGAGAGAAGGCTTTGGAAGGCATGGGTCCAGGGCTCAACAGGTAGTGGTCATCTTTTGAAATCCCAAAGAAAAAGAGCTGGACCGATTCTTACTTGAAGCGGGCATTTCTGCAAAGATTGTAGTTTTTGTTGGTGTTTCCTAGCACTCCTCTGCTGCTGAAGTGGTTGAAATGGAACCACAGCAACTTCATTTCTCGCGGCCCTTCGCTGTCATCTCTTGGCTTGGGAAATGTGGCCACAAGTTCCCACTGGCATTGGGTGGTGGGCAGAACACAACCTTGCATTCCATTGGCCAGCATTCACTAGGGATGACAGCAGAATGGGCCTCTTGTTATGTAAAACTCTGCTTACCTCACATAGTGGGTGGGGAGTTGCCCCATTGCTTTAGAGGCCCTTCATAACCTTATATATATATATATATATATATATATATATATATATATATATATTTAAAATTCATTTTCACTTTTAACACTTGCTATCGTACATGAATCATAATCATTTTACAAATAGGATTCTCAGAATCCCTGAACTTCCCTCCATGGTTTCCCCAGATATTCTTTTCAAACTGCACCCATGTTTTCTTAAATCTCAATTTTATCATAGTTCTCGCTTCATTGCAAGCATTTTTAAAATCCTGCCAATGTTTTCATTTGTTTACAGTGTTCTTTCAAGTAACTTCCTCATTCTTTATTAAATTTATTGTCCTCTTGATTTCTGATTTTCCCGGTCATTTCCGCCAATTCGGCATAGTCCATCATCTTTATCAGCCATTCTTCTTTTGTAGGTAGATTGTCCTCCTCCCATCTTTGGGCAAGATGCATCCGTGCAGCTGTTGTAGCATACATAAATAATCTGTTCTGCTCCTTAGAAATTTCTGGACCTAAAATTACTAGTAAAAAAGCTGCAGGGTGTTTTTTTTGTTTTGTTTTTACAAAAGTTATTTTAAACATTTTTTTCAACTTGTTATAAATCATTTTCCAGTATACTTTTTTTTTTTGCACGTCCACCACATGTGGTGAAATGTGCCTTCCTTCTCTTTACATTTCCAACATGTATTTTTTAGCAGTTCTATACATCTATACATTCTAGTTTAGTAGGAGTTAGGTACCAGCGATGCATCATTTTCATATAATGAGGCCCCTCATATCCAACCAGAATTCAAATCTCTTGCTAGGCTTGCGGCAAGCATCTTATTTTCTAAAGATGATAAACAACAAACAACCCCCAAAACCAAAGAAATATGTATGAAACTCTATGCCAGGCATCCCCAAACTGCGGCCCTCCAGATGTTTTGGCCTACAACTCCCATGATCCCTAGCTAACAGGACCAGTGGTCAGGGATGATGGGAATTGTAGTCCAAAACATCTGGAGGGCCGAAGTTTGGGGATGCCTGCTCTATGCAGAGTGTGGCAGAGACCAACCCCAAGTCTAGGGGGGGTGAGACTTCTCCTCACCAACCTTCCTATCGCATATCAAATATACATGAATTACTTTTTGTTTACATGGCTTACTGGGAAAATAGCCAAGTCAGCAGAAAGCAAACTGTATGGGGTGAAACAGTTTATTAAACTACAGCAGCATGGCAGATAGTATTCTAAGCACCTAATATTGAAACCTGCTGGCCAGCAGTGATGTTATGGTTTAGGGCAGTGTTTCTCAACCTTTTTTGGGCCAAGGCACACTTGTTCCATGAAAAAAATCACGAGGCACACCACCATTTAAAAAGTTAAAAAAAATAACTCTGTGCCGCCCTATATTGACTATATAATTATGACTGTAAGAAACACTTGCCAATTGCTGTGTTGGTTGCAATCTCCTGTAATAAGGCTTCACAAGCCGCTGATTTC
Source organism: Zootoca vivipara (assembly GCF_963506605.1). NCBI lineage: Eukaryota > Metazoa > Chordata > Lepidosauria > Squamata > Lacertidae > Zootoca > Zootoca vivipara. The sequence goes on from NC_083288.1 coordinate 14,329,278, forward strand.
TCTGCCAGCACAATCCTTTGCTCAGCAAGTTTCAGGTTGAGCTCATCCAGCCAGCTTCTTTAAGTTTGTCTAAAACCACCCTCCTGTGGTGGTGGCTGTTGACAGCTGCGCTCGCCCCGCGTCATGACCCGGCCGGCTTCCTTTCCGGCGGGTCAGTGTTGTCTATTGGCGGCCGCCAGGCACGTGGCAATGCAAATCGCCCTTCTCGTCGCCGCACGTCGCGGCACACCAGCCAGCGTCTCGTGGCACACTAGTGTGCCGCGGAACAGTGGTTGAGAAACGCTGGTTTAGGGGACCTGTTGCACTAGGTCCCAGATCACCTTTGTCTTGTTTATAGGGTGGCTGGATGCCCTGCAACGTGTATTGCTTGTGAGATTTCACCCACCATTTTAATTTCCAGAAGGCTTCTATACATATAAATTAGCACATTCAAACTCTATGCACATTTGAGCCGCAGGTAGGGTTGCCAGGTCAGAAGTATCCCAGACCTTGAGATTTCAGGGCCCAAACCTGAGACCTGGGGGCGGCCTCTGGTGATGTCATGTCGGACAAGTGGCAAGATTTCACAGGAGGTGCTACAGAGAAAGTCTAAGCAGTAATTTGCAGAGATGGGGGTTAATTGGGAGGAGAGCATGACCACCATCACCTTGAAAGTCTATGCAATGATTTGCAGAGATGGAGGTTAATTGGGAGGAGAGCATGACTATCATCACATTGAAAGTCTAGGCAATGATTTGCAGAGATGGAGGTTAATTGGGAGGAGAGCATAACCATCATCACATTGAAAGTCTAGGCAATGATTTGCAAAGATGGAGGTTAATTGGGAGGAGAGCATGACCATCATCACATTGAAAGTCTAGGCAATGATTTGCAGCAGGGTTCTGCTGAGTTGAAGCTTGGAAGCTGCATGCACAGCCTATTTAATCAACTGCCACAGGTCCAATAAAGATTGTTGTGGCTTTGGTGTGCTGATGGACCACGCAAGTTATGCTGTTAAAGCCTGGGTTAAATGTAGCCTCTGTCAGATTAAAAAATGAAGCCATATTTGTGCATATTTGCTTTGTGTCAGCTGTTGTTTAGTCGTTTAGCCGTGTCCGACTCTTCGTGACCCCATGGACCATAGCACGCCAGGCACTCCTGTCTTGCACCGCCTCCCGCAGTTTGGTCAAACTCATGTTCGTAGCTTCGAGAACACTGTCCAACCATCTCGTCCTCTGTCATCCCCTTCTCCTTGTGCCCTCCATCTTTCCCAACATCAGGGTCTTTTCCAGGGAGTCTTCTCTTCTCATGAGGTGGCCAAAGTATTGGAGCCTCAGCTTCACAATCTGTCCTTCCAGTGAGCACTCAGGGCTGATTTCCTTCAGAATTGATAGGTTTGATCTTCTTGCAGTCCATGGGACTCTCAAGAGTCTCCTCCAGCACCACAATTCAAAAGCATCAATTATTCGGCAATCAGCCTTCTTTATGGTCCAGCTCTCACTTCCATACATCACTACTGGGAAAACCATAGCTTTAACTATATGGACCTTTGTAGGCAAGGTGATGTCTCTGCTTTTTAAGATGCTGTCTAGGTTTGTCATTGCTTTTCTCCCAAGAAGCAGGCGTCTTTTAATTTCGGGACTGCTGTCACCATCTGCAGTGATCAAGGAGCCCAAGAAAGTAAAATCTCTCACTGCCTCCATTTCTTCCCCTTCTATTTGCCAGGAGGTGATGGGACCAGTGGCCATGATCTTGGTTTTTTTGATGTTGAGCTTCAGACCATATTTTGCGCTCTCCTCTCCCACCCTCATTAAAAGGTTCTTTAATTCCTCCTCACTTTCTGCCATCAAGGTTGTGTCATCTGGATACCTGAGGTTGTTGATATTTCTTCCGGCAATCTTAAGTCCGGCTTGGGATTCATCTAGTCCGGCCTTTCGCATGATGAATTCTGCATATAAGTTAAATAAGCAGGGAGACAATATACAACCTTGTCGTACTCCTTACCCAATTTTGAACCAATCAGTTGTTCCATATCCAGTTCTAACTGTAGCTTCTTGTCCCACATAGAGATTTCTCAGGAGACAGATGAGGTGATCAGGCACTCCCATTCTTTTAAGAACTTGCCATAGTTTGCTGTGGTCGACACAGTCAAAGGCTTTTGCATAATCAATGAAGCAGAAGTAGACATTTTTCTGGAACTCTCTAGCTTTCTCCATAATCCAGCGCATGTTTGCTATTTGGTCTCTGGTTCCTCTGCCCCTTCGAAATCCAGCTTGCACTTCTGGGAGTTCTCGGTCCACATACTGCCTAAGCCTGCCTTGTAGAATTTTAAGCATAACCTTGCTAGCGTGTGAAATGAGCGCAATTGTGCGGTAGTTGGAGCATTCTTTGGCACTGCCCTTCTTTGGAATTGGGATGTAGACTGATCTTCTCCAATCCTCTGGCCATTGCTGAGTTTTCCAAACTTGCTGGCATATTGGGTGTAGCACCTTAACAGCATCATCTTTTAAAATTTTAAATAGTTCAGCTGGAATATCATCACTTCCACAGGCCTTGTTATTAGCAGTGCTTTCTAAGGCCCATTTGACTTCACTCTCCAAGATGTCTGGCTCAAGGTCAGCAACCACACTACCTGGGGTGTACGAGACCTCCATATCTTTCTGGTATAATTCCTCTGTGTATTCTTGCCACCTCTTCTTGATGTCTTCTGCTTCTGTTAGGTCCTTACCACTTTTGTCCTTGATTATGGTAATCTTTGTACGAAATGTTCCTTTCATATCTCCAATTTTCTTGAACAGATCTCTGGTTTTCCCCATTCTATTGTTTTCCTCTATTTCTTTGCAGTGCTCATTTAAGAAGACCATCTTGTCTCTCCTTGCTATTTTTTGGAAATCTGCATTCAGTTTCCTGTATCTTTCCCTATCTCCCTTGCATTTTGCTTGCCTCCTCTCCTCCGCTATTTGTAAGGCCTTGTTGGACAGCCATTTTGCTTTCTTGCATTTCCTTTTCCTTGGGATGGTTTTCGTTGCTGCCTCCTGTATAATGTTACGAGCCTCCATCCATAGTTCTTCAGGCATTCTGTCCACCAAATCTAAATCCTTAAACCTGTTCCTCACTTCCACTGTGTATTCATAAGGGATTTGATTTAGATTGTATCTTACTGGCCCAGTGGTTTTTCCTACTTTCTTCAGTTTAAGCTGGAATTTTGCTATAAGAAGCTGATGATCTGAGTTACAGTCAGCTCCAGGTCTTGTTTTTGCTGACTGTATAGAGCTTCTCCATCCTTGGCTGCAGAGAATATAATCAATCTGATTTCGATGCTGCCCATTTGGTGATATCCATGTGTAGAGTCGTCTCTTGTGTTGTTGGAAAAGAGTGTTTGTGATGACCAGCTTGTTCTCTTGACAGAACTCTATTAGCCTTTGCCCTGCTTCATTTTGAACTCCAAGGCCAAACTTGCCAGTTGTTCCTTTTATCTCTTGATTCCCTACTTTAGCATTCCAATCCCCTGTAATGAGAAGAACATCCTTCTTTGGTGTCATTTCTAGAAGGTGTTGTAAGTCTTCATAGAACTGGTCAATTTCACTTTCTTCAGCACCGGTAGTTGGTGCATAAACTTGGATTACTGTGATGTTAAAAGGTCTGCCTGGATTCGTATCGAGATCATTCTGTCATTTTTGAGATTGCATCCCATTACAGCTTTTGCCACTCTTTTGTTGACTATGAGGGCCACTCCATTTCTACTACGGGATTCTTGCCCACAGTAGTAGATATGATAGTCATCCGAACTGAATTCGCCCATTCCCTTCCATTTTAGTTCACTGATGCCCAGGATGTCAATATTTATTCTTGCCATCTCATTTTTGACCACATCCAGCTTACCATTGTTCATGGTTCTTACATTCCAGGTTCCTATGCAATATTTTTCTTTACAGCATCGGACTTTCCTTTCGCTTCCAGGCATATCCGCAACTGAGCGTCCTTTCGGCTTTGGCCCAGCCGCTTCATCAGCTCTGAATCTACTTGTACTTGTCCTCCGCTCTTCCTCAGTAGCATGTTGGACGCCTTCCGACCTGAGGGGCTCATCTTCCAGCGTCATAACTTTTATATGCCTGTTGTCTTTGTCCATGGAGTTTTCTTGGCAGGGATACTGGAGTGGCTTGCCAATTCCTTCTCCAGGTGGATCACGTTTGGTCAAAACATAACTTCTCCAAGTTATTTAAGCCCCTTCGCCACGACAAGGCAGTGATCCATGAAGGGGTTGTGTCAACTGGGCTTAGCTAATTGCATCCTGGGCAGTTTCCCCCACCCTTTCCCCCCTTGTCATGCTTCTGTTCTTTGCAACTGCAGCCTGCTGTGCACAGGTCTAGCAAGTGAAACTTTTTTTAGTACAGTGGAGATAAAGGGATGTGAAAAGCGTAATCTGCTTCATTTCTGTGCACTAGACTATTGATAAAGAAGGTTGCAGCCCTCAAAATCTGTAATGTTTTATAGTTTTCAGGCAGATGGCTCAGCCTTCGGCAGTACAGTGGTACCTTGGGTTACGAACACGATCCGCTCCGGGACACAGTTTGTGACCTGAAATGGTCGTAACCCGAAGCGCCATTTTGCGCATGCACAAAGCGTGATTTCCACGATTTTTGCGTTTTGCGCATGCACAAACCGTGCCCCCTGCTTCTGCCCATGCGCAGAACGCGGCGGAAATCCTTCCGGGTTTGCGTAGTTCGTAACCCGAGGTGTTTGTAACCCGAGGTACGACTGTATGGTTAACCAGACCTCTGTCTGGTATGAGCTGGAATGGTTGCAAAAATAGCAAACCTTTTCCAGTGTGTTTAAATAAACCTCTAGTTTCCAGGCCCAATTTGAAGTGCTGGTGTGGACCTATAAAAGCCCTACATGGCTCAGGACCTCAATACGTTAAGGACCACGAATTGCCCTGGACCCTGGGCTTGTCGTCTGAGGCCGTTCTCTATGTTCCCACTCCCTGAGAGGTCCGGAGGGTCGCAATACGAGAACAGGACCTTTTCTGTGGCAGCTCCTCACCTGTGGAATGCTCTCCCCAGAGAGGCTCAACTGGCTATATCATTACATGTTGTCAGACAAAACATTCCTCTTTCTTACCAAGGCCTTGGGCCATCAAATAATCTATGACCTGTTAAATGAGAAGGGTGGGGGGACCTGTTATTGCGACACTGTATATTTTTATGCTTTGTAGTATGTTTGTATTATCATGCTCCACAAAATATGTTCTTAATGGGAACAACAACAACAACAACAACAACAACAACAACAACAACAACAACAACAACAACAAGACTGTCTCTGTCTACATGATCACCACCACCCAAAAGCAGACACAGAAATGTGAGAGGGTGGGAATCTAGGTGAATGTGAAACCTTGGTGAGGAGAAGTAAACCAGAGAAGGGATAATTCAGAATACAACAATGGTTGGCAGACCATTACCCTTCCCTCTGTCTCTCCTCCTCTGCTCAAATTCACCCCCTTGTGAAGCTGCTTGTTCTTTCAAGAAAAACAGACCCAGAGCTTTGTTTCTTGGATCTGTGTGTAAAGGTAAAAAGGTGAATGGTAAAGGACCCCTGGATGGTTAAGTCCAGTCAAAGGCAACTATGGGGTTGCGGCGCTCATCTCGCCTTCAGGCTGAGGGAGCCGGCATTTGTCTACAGACAGCTTTCCGGGTCATGTGGCCAGCATGACTAAACCGCTTCTGGCGCAGCAGGACACCATGACGGAAGCCAGAGCGCACAGAAACGCCATTTACCATCCCGCCGCAGCGGTACCTGTTTATCTACTTGCACTGGTGTGCTTTCGAACTGCTAGATTGGCAGGAACTGGGACAGAGCAACGGGAGCTCACCCCATCATGCGTATTCGAAACGCTGACCCTCCGATCGGCAAGCCCAAGAGGCTTGGTGGTTTAGACCACAGTGCCACCCGCGTCCCTCTGGATCTGTGTGTAGTGTGTAGTTTGCCCCTAACTAGAGTCTCTCTTCAGCCTTGCAGAATGCCTTCGATATCCTCAACACGCTTGCAGGAGATAACATGAAAGGCAATGAACTGCACTCCACCTTTCACAAAATGGGAGTGAGTGTGAACGAGAAAGAGTTCCAGGACGTGCTGCAGAATGCGGGTTTGGCAAGTGAGTCTCTCCAGGGTCCTTGGGGCTTCGCCTGAGGCAGGCTTTGGGCTAGTGTGGCAAGTGTGGGGTGCTCCTTTCCATTCCAAACTTGCCTGAGCAGCTCAACTCCCTCCCTCCCTCCCTCCCTCCCTCCCTTTCTTCCTTCTGGTTTTTATTTATTTATTAAATCTAAAAATGTGTGTGTGTGTGTCCTGTTGAAGGGGCTCTGTTAGTCTGGCAGGCCTCAAAGACCATCAACAGTATAATTTATTGACTTTGAACTACTAAGGCCTCGGTCCAGTATACCTGAAGGAGCGTCTCCACCTCCATCATTCTGCCCGGACACTGAGGTCCAGCACCGAGGACCTTCTGACGGTTCCCTCGTTGCGAGAAGCCAAGTTGCAGGGAACTAGGCAGAGGGCCTTCTCGGTGGTGGTGCCTGCCCTGTGGAACGCCCTCCCAACAGATGTCAAAGAGGAAAACAACTACCAGACTTTTAGAACAGTGTTTTTCAACCTTTTTTGGGCAAAGGCACACTTGTTTCATGAAAAAAAATCACGAGGCACACCACCATTAGAAAATGTTAGAAAATTTAACTCTGTGCCTATATTATTGAGGTTATAAGCTGCTTGAGGTTATTATTGAGGTTATTACCGTGTTTCCCACATTTTAAGACACTGTCTTCTATTTATTTTACCCAAGAAAACAAGCCTATGGCTTATTTTCGGGGGGTGTCTTTTTAATTTTTTTTTAACTGTAATTACCGCAGCCAGCGTTGCTGCTGCTGGGTCCCGGAGGCGGCCTGCTGGGTCGGTGACCAGCAGCGCTGCAGGGAGCCCTGGATTGAGGAGGCGGCCTGCCAGGTCGGCGTCCAGCTACGCCGGTGCGGGACACGGGAGAGAGCAGGAGATTGAGCAGCCACTGCGGCATCGCGCTGCCAGAGACCCGCAGCCACTGAGGAGCTCGTGGTGCCGGGGCTTGCGGGCGGCTCTCGCCTTGCCGCCCTTTTTCCTGCTCCCGGGGGAGACGCGGCTTCCATCCCCCATTGCCAAGGAAACAGCCCGGGGGAGAGACGCCAGAGCTGAGGCGCCCCCCGCCCGCGGATCCCGCCCACCACCCGCCTGTTGCCGCTGCCGAAAACGGCAATGCTTAGGGCCCCCCACTCCTTGCGCGAGGGGGAGTAAGGCCGCCCGAGCGGTCCAGGGCTCGCTTCTGAATGCGCAGGGACAGGGCTGCGCTGTTAAACTGTTTGCAAACTCCTTGCCCAAAATAAAGCTGTCCTGCAGAGTGCCGGATCGAGGAGCCGGTCTGCAGAGTCAGCGCCCAGCAGCGCGGTGCTGGATTGAGGAGGCGGTGCTTCGTGCGGAGCTGCTGGGCGCCGACCCTGCAGGCCGCTTCCTCAATCCGGTGCTCCGCGCGGCGCTGCAGGGTGCCGACCCGGTAGGCCGCCGGATCAAGGTAGACCGCCTCCTCAATCCAGCGCCGCGCTGCTGGGCGCTGACTCTGCCTGCTTTCCCCGCAGAAGCGCTTCCCCCTGCTGGCGCCTGCCAGGCTCCTCTGGGAAGGAACCACACACGCTCAGCCAGCCAGCCAGGGATCCTGCAGGCGCGGCGCGGCGACTCGCCGCCCCACCGCCATCTTTTCCCCACGGCACACCAGGCAACAACTCGCGGCACACTAGTGTGCCGCAGAACAGTGGTTGAAAAACACTGTTTTAGAAGACATCTGAAGGCAACCCTGTTCAGGGAGGCTTTTAATGTTTAATAGATTACTGTGTTTTATTTTTCTGTTGGAAGCCACCCAGAGTGGCTGGGGAAACCCAGCCAGATGGGCGGGGTATAAATAATATATTATTATTATTATTATTATTATTATTATTATTATTATTATTATTATTATTATTATTATGGAGGCCAGCTCCAGTGGAGGACTTAGAGAGAATGGCTTTCTCTCCCACCACTGTTACCTGGGCTGCAGGTCCAGCCTCTGTTCACCAACCTCTGTGCTTCTTTTGGACCCGGACACAAGTGAAGGGCCTCGGGTGACGAATGCAGCACCCAGGCAGGTTCATACAGTTGGCTGCCAATCTCTGTGAACAAACCCTCATGGTCTCATGCCTAAAACTTGACATTGCAGGAGATGGGATGGTGAACTTCTCCAACTTCATGTCTGCCTTGGGGAAAACAAGCCGCGTCACTGAATTCGCAAGTAAGCACACCAGACCTTCCTGCGTAAGGTTGGGTTAAAGGTCTTTCCAGGGAGGCAAAGGATGCTTGATTCCCACCCCTTAGTTACACCAAGAGCCAAGCTATTGCCAGTAGTGGAACATCCCAGCCCCCACCCCCATAAGGATTGGCAGGGGTCGTTTTTGAAAACCAGGGCAGATGTTTTCTCCAGCACTGTGGCGGTGTGGGGGAAGACAAAGCCTTAGAAGAAACCAAGTAAAAAAATTAAGAGGCTGATGATTAATCCTCCGGGACAAACAAACGTGTTTAGATCAAAGGATGTTGGGTTTCTTGAATAATCAAAGTTGCTTTTGAGCCGGTCTAATGTCAATACTGTCTGTTTAAGAAAAACAGGTGCCGGTAATTTCTGTTTAATTGCTCATAGGCGTGGGCTCTACTCCATGTATATAAGGCTCTGTTGGAAAGCATTTTGTGTGGTAGTTGTGTGGGAGTATGGTGGGAGGTTTGGAGAGGTTGGAAGGGTTGGAATGTGGGTATGTAAAGGTGCTGGGAGAGAGCGCGTTTATCTTTAGTTTAAAGTCTCTTCCGAGTCAGTTTGTTTTTCTGTTAAAGAAAGCCAACCTTTTGTTTTTCTTCTGTATACTTTAAACCAGGCATCCCCAAACTGCGGCCCTCCAGATGTTTTGGCCTACAACTCCCATGATCCCTAGCTAACAGGACCAGTGGTCGGGGATGATGGGAATTGTAGTCCAAAACATCTGGAGGGCCGAAGTTTGGGGATGCCTGCTTTAAACGGTATACTGCTAGTCGGGTTTCATGCTAGGTTGGGAAAAATCTTTAAACTCTTGGTGGTGTATTTTAGCCAAGTCAACTTCTGTTTGCGTATTTTGTTTTTCTATAAACTCTGCGTGAAGCGTACTTTGAAGGGCCACTGGGAAACTGGGGTATATGATTTATGTTAGCACTCTTAATACCCAGTTTCCCCCAATATTATTTCACGATAAAGGAGGCCACCCAAAGAACTTCCCTTGCTGAAGGGACTGTAATTGTTCCTGAAGGTATAGTTGATGTAGGATTCTGCTGCTGACATCCCATAGTCTAGTGGGAACGTGGAGGCATGGGACCACTGACCTGAACCCTCAGTATCTGGCCCTCTTCGCAGGTGAAAAAAGCAGGATGGGGGGCTACGTCTTGTTTGCAAGGGGGCCTGCTGAATTTCCTCAAATATTTTCGGCCCATGCCGACACACTGTGCACAAGGTCATAGCTATCAACCCTCCCGTTTTTTGTGGGAAACTCCCTTATTTGTGGGAAACTCCCCGCTGCTATCCTGGATCGTTAGATATCCCGTAATTTCCCCGGATTTCAAAGGAAGCAGCTCCTCTCCCTCCCTGCTGGCCAGGGAGGCTCCACTCCCCCCCCCCCCGCAAGCAAGCAAGCAGCCAGCCACCGCCCAGTAAAATGCCTCACTCGGCAGCTGGCTGCTCGCTCACTTGCTGAGTGCTGCTGGAAATTGCCCCGAGCATGCGCAGAACCGATTTCCAGTGCCGCTCTGCCCATGTCTGGGCACTGGAAATCGCTTCTGCACATGTCCAGGCATGTGCAGAAGCGATTTCCGGTGCCCAGACATGTGGACACGGGCAGTCCAGCACCGGAAGTCTCTTCTGCGCATGTCTGGACATGCGCAGAACCGATTTCCGGTGCCGCGCCACTGGGTGAAGCTGCTGATCCCTTATTTTCCAATCCGGAAGTTGACAGCTATGCGCAAGGTTTGTTCTTGGGATAAAGTTCAGCTGAGACATCAGGTGTCCATGTCTGCAGTGTTGAAAGGCGTCATTCAAGCCATCGACAAGATTGAAGAAGGCAAGGTGGCAGTGCATGACCTCCCGGCCCTTGCGAGAGGCATGGGGGTCCACCTGTCTGACCACGATTTCAAGCAAGCTCTGAAACACGTATCTGTGGATGGTAAGTACAGGAGGAAATAGTTGTGTGGCAATGTCCCTCCCTCCCCAAGAAATAAGACACAAGACACAGCGAATTGATTTTAAGTGGGTGAACAAAGGCCACAACTTTATTGGTTTCAGATGTGGAGCGGTATTGGCTTAGGCATTGGAACCTAACCGGCTATATCCAACTGTAACCCGTGTGTTACAGTCTGGGAGAAATTAACCACCAGAAAGGAGCCCAGTGATGTACATCTACTGGGACACCTCCTGTGGCCACCGTTGGGGGGTGCTATAAGGCCCTGACCTCCATAGGCTCAGGACAAAGCTACCGCCCCCGGAACCCCTTTAACGGGATTAAATCTCCAATTTCGGGCAGAGGATGACGCAATCTGCCCCCCTTCTTCATTTATGCAAATTTCCAATGCCTAACCGCCAAACCAAGTTGTGACGAATTGCTATGAGGTAGGCGAAAAAACCAGCTTGGCTAGTCCAAGTGGAAAAAGTCCTACCAGGCCCATACTGCTGGAATACCCAGCCAGCCCTGCAGCAAGGAGGCTTTCTCTGTCTTGCAATGTCTTCTGCAACCGCACAGTCTACATCAGGGGTAGCCAAAATGGTGTTCTCCATATGTGGTTGGACTACAGCTCCCATCATCCCCCATGCCACCTGGGACCGGTGCTTCCCCCCCCCCAAATGTTTAGGGGTACTCTCATTTTGACTCAAGAAAATCACCATTTTTAAAATGGACAGAAGTACAAAGAACGTGCATTGCCTCATATGACACAGCTGACAGCTCACAGTAACTTCCACATTGGCATGAGGTTGTGTGCACAAACATCTTCCCGGCATTCATTGGTAAAACGCCACACATCCACATTCCACGCTGCTTCACACATTAGACGCTCGCTTCCATCTTGAGACTCAGGAAACAGCGTGACAGGAAATGAAGGAGGTAGTAACAACGAAACTGACCAATCACCACGCTGGATTCCAACTCCTACTTCACACATTAAATGCTCGTTTCCTTCTGAGACTCAGGAAACACCATGGCAGGAAATGAGGCCGCCATCAGGAGTAGCAACGGAACTAACGATTCACCGTGCTAGGGAAGAAACTTGAAATTTTAATTTTTTTTTAGTTTCTTCTCCTGTTAGATTCACAAAATATTTAGCAGTATGCATACCCCTGCGTCCCCCCAGAAAAAAAGCACTGCCTGGGGCTAATTAGAGTTGTAGTCCAATAACATCTGGAGGACCTTGGTCCCATTCTGCCCAGTTTTTTGTTTAGTTCTTTGGCTTGTTTCGCATCGAAAATGTGTCCAGTTTGGCCATTTTGCTTCCTTAGAACTGTTGGAAGGGACATTACAGTTCCTGCAGGAGGCAGCTGTGGCATTGCTGAAAGGTGGCCATTCCGCCTCTGCTTAAATATATCCGGCAATGGCAAGCCCATCACTCTTGAAGGCTGTTCTTCCATCAAAGTGCTTTTTACTGCTATGGCGATTCTCCTAGGGCAGGCATGGCCAAACGTGGCCCTCCAGATGTTTTGGGACTGCAACTCCCATCATCCCTAGCTAACAGGACCAGTGGTCCTTCAGATATTTGAAGGTTGCTTTCACACTCCCCTTAATCTCCTCTTCTCCAGGCTTAACCAACTCAGCTTTTTCGACCATTCCTCTTGGGATTTAGTTCCCAGGCCCCCTCATCGTCCTGGTCACCCTTCTTTGGGACAACAGTCCAATTTCTCCATGTCCTTCAACATGGCCCACACCAAAGCCCTTTCTCGCAATTCCACCCCATGACAGTCAACCGGGGAAGGAAGCATGTTATGTAGGTATTATATTCATTGTCTAATCCAGAAACTAGCTGATAAGCCAGTTGAGTCGCACCTTGCATACGTGCTACAAGACACGGATCCCCATAGAACCTTGCAGGCTGCAAAGTTTTTAACCTCAGTTCTCTCGCACAAGAGACGTTCTGGAATGCTGTTTGATTACTGAAAGTTTTTATTTATATTAATCTTAATAGAAAATATGACTCTCTTGTATATTCTTTCTCTCCCCCAATCACCGTGATGCGTTTTGTAAATGGTCTTGTGATTTTGTAATGGGTTTGTCTGGTTCTGTTATGGTCTTGTTTTGTTTTGTTTGTTTATATTGGCTTAACGGCGTAATATCTATCTATCTATCTATCTATCTATCTATCTATCTATCATCTATCTATCTATCTATCTATCTATCTATCTATCTATCTATCTTCCTATCTTCCTATCTTCATCGTCCCACCCCCTTCTCCTGTCCCCTCCTATTGGCTTAAAAAGGTAAACTTTTTAATATATACTTTCTCAATTTGATTTGTAGGTGATGGAAAGGTAGTTGTGAAAGACTTCATGAAAGCCTTTACCAGCACTTCACATTTCTCTGACCTGATAAGTAAGTAAGATTTTTCAGCTGGGGAGGGAGAGAGGATATGAGGCCCCATTGATGCTCTGTTTGAGCCAGGATATAGAATCAGAGAGTTGGAAGAGACCACAAGGGCCATCCAGTCCAACCCCCTGCCAAGCAGGAAACACCATCAAAGCATTCTTGACATATGCCTGTCAAGCCTCCGCTTAAAGACCTCCAAAGAAGGAGACTCCACCACACTCTTCATTCAATTCACCTATCTGCTAGGGTTTGCAATATTATAGTAACAATTAATTATTACTAATTTAGTGTTATTTATTAAGTAATATTATTATGATTAACTGACTGACTCATCAGCTTTGTCCACTCGATGACTTGCACAAAGTGACCTTGGGCCCAGTCCCTGTCTCTCAGCCTAACCTACCTCACAGGGTTGTTGTGAAGAGAAAAAATGGGGTGGGGAGAAATATGCACAGAACCTTGAGACTTCCTTGGAGGAAAAAGTGATATATAAATGTAATAAATAAGCAAATAATACGGTGGGCCGGCACTTAATCATTACGGTTCAGAAGGTTCCTGTGGATACAAAATATTTCAAGACTACCTGGGCGGGGGGGGGTTTGTTTTGTTTTCTTATAGAATCATAGAACTGTAGAGTTGGAAAGGACCACAAGGGTCCTCTAGTCCAACTCTCTGCAATGCAAGGATCTTTTGCCCGATGTGGGGCTCGAACACACAACCCTGAGATCAAGAGTCCCGTGCTCTACCGACTGGTTTTGTTTGAAGTAGAGCTGCATTTTCTGGCAAACGGTGTCATTTCCCCCAACAGCCTTTTTTAGATTAAAAATTACGTCTTTTGCAAGGAGAAAAAATGTTTAGGGAAGCGTTTAATGTTTGACGGACTACTGTATTTTAATATTTTGTTGGAAGCCGCCCAGAGTGGTTGGGGAAACGCAGCTAGATAGGCGGGGTATAAATAATAAACCATTATTTTTATTCTTGTTGTTGTTCAAGGCCGGCCCTACGTGTAGGCTGGGTGGCGCAGGGCACTATGGTGCCGGCCCGCCAGGAGGGCGCCGCGAGCTGCGCCCGCCCGCTGGCCGGCTGGTCCGCCGCGCAGATGCGCGCTGCACCCACCCGCCCACCGCGCTGGGAAACGGGGCGGGAGGGCGCCGGAGAGATCGCGCTGCGCCTGCCCGCCCGCCGCACAGCATGCTGCGCCCAGCCGCCCACCGCGCTGGGAAACGGGGTGGGAGGGCGCCGGAGAGATCGCGCTGTGCCTGCCCACCCGCCCACCGCGCTGGGAAACGGGGCGGGAGGGCGCCGGAGAGATTTGGCGCACCATGGCGCCAGGGGCGCTTAAGACGGCCCTGTTGTTGTTTGTTATATAACATTGCTTTGCCTCTTAGTGCTGAAGGGCATCTTGAAAGCAGTTGACACCCTTCAGGAAAGCAGAGTCTTGCTGGAAGAACTCAATCCCACCCTCAAGAGCATGGGCATTCGCTTAAGCCCACAAGAGTATGAACAGCTAATCACAAGGACATCTGCTGATAGTGAGTATCACTGAGAGAGCACACCTCTTGGGAGGGTGAGGCCTTGGTCTTGCCTTCTCAATCACCTGCTGTTGCCCGGCAATGGGAACCACAAGGTGCAGGTATGTGAGGGACATCATATACCCGTATTTTCGCTCCATAGGACGCACCTGACCATAGGACGCACCTAGTTTTTAGAGGAGGAAAACAAGGGGGGGAAATACTTTGCTTTCTTGAATTGTCCTAGGCATAGCAGCCAACTCCTAGAGGCCTAGGTACCTTTGCCCCCCCCCCAATTAAATATTTCAAGAAGCTTCTTTTGCAAAGGGGGAAAGCTCCATATTTTTTTGAGGATCAGTTCAAAGTTGTGCAGCTTTTTTGCAAATGGGAAAAGCCCTGTTGGGGGGGGGGGGAGTCAGCTCACAGTTGTGCATCTTTTTTGCAATGGGGAAAGCTCCATTTTCTTAGGATCAGCTCAAAGTTGTTGAGCTTACCTTGCAAAGGGGAAAAAAATCTTGTTTTTATGGGGTTCAACTCACAATTCTGCAGCTTCTCTAGGAAAGGAAAGGGACCCATTTCTACGGTTTCCAGACAGATAATCTAATCAGCCAGTCACATGTCACTGAGGAAACAAACAGCCTTCCTCTGCAGACAACAATTGAGGCCTGGGCAAGGGGCCTGGGCAGGCTAGGAAGGGAGCTAGCTCCCTTATCTCCCTCCCCGATCTCTTGCAATTAGCTGCTGAGCGGGTTCCTTTCAACACTCTCTTTCCCTCTTGTTAGCTTTTAGCTCTTTCTAAAAAAAAAAAAAGCACGATCTGCCTTTCGCTCCTGGGCAATTCAGCTCCAGGGACCACGCATTTGCTCCATAAGACGCACAGACATTTCCTCTTCCTTTTTAGGAGGAAAAAAGTGTGTCTTATGGAGTGAAAGATGCGGTATAGAACAGGCATCCCCAAACTTCGGCCCTCCAGATGTTTTGAACTACAATTCCCATCATCCCTGACCACTGGTCCTCTTAGCTAGGGATCATGGGAGTTGTAGGCCAAAACATCTGGAGGGCCGCAGGTTGGGGATGCCTGGTATAGAAGAAGAGATCTTTATTAGAGAAAGAGTCCAGTGGGAGCGAAGGTCCCAGGACTTGCTGTCCCATTGTTCGATGTAACCTCTTTCCCCTCTGCAGAAACTGGGAAAATTGATATTGGGCAAGTCTTGAGGAAGATATCCAAATTGCGACGCTTCACAGAAATGGAAGGTGAGGGGGAACGCACAGGTTAGGAACACACCAGTGGTGGGTGGGGAAATACGCTGTTAGAGGGGAAAACCTGTGTGGAAGATTTCTTTCAAATCCAGTGTTATGTACTGAGCTGAATCATAGAACAATAGGATCCAGAATCAGCAGTCTGATTGGTCCGCAGGAGCCACCCAATCCAACTCCAGGTGGAAGTGAATCCGCAACCTGATTGTCCTGCAGGAGCAGCCAATCAGGCGGCTGGCAGAAGTGAATCTGCAACCTGATTGGCCTGCTGGAGCAGCCAATCAGGCTGCTGGCAGAAGTCAATCCACAAACTGATTGGCCCACAGGTGTATCCAATCACGCAAAGCCCATTGTGTAAATAATGTATATAAGCAGATGGTTATTTCATCCAGCTTTTTGAAAAGAACAGATTTGGAGCCTCTTTTGTATCATGCCTCCTGCACCCCTACCACAAGGTGTCTCTTCTCTGGCTTCCAGGCCTACTGAGAGGCACAGAGTACAACACAGTTGGATGGAAAGGCTTTGCAACTGAGTGTTTAAGGAAGACTCCTCCTCTTTCTTTCTTTCGTTATTATTATTATTATTATTATTATTATTATTATTATTATTATCTATTCTCCGACCATCTGGCTGGGTTGCCCAAGCCACTCTGGGTGGCTTCCAACAAATAAAAACATAATACAGTGATACCTCAGTTTTCAAACGTCTCAGAAGTCGAACATTTCAGTTTTTGAATGGCAAAAACCCAGAAGTAACTGCTTCGGTTTTCGAAAGCTTTTCAGAAGTCAAATGTGCCACAAAATATGGAAGGTGTATGGCCAACATATAAAACGTTATTAGAAGAAAGAGAAGGGAAATTAAAATTAAAAGAGTACATTGAGATTAAAATATATTTAAGTAAGGTAAAGGTAAAGGGACCCCTGACCATTAGGTCCAGTCGTGACCGACTCTGGGGTTGCGGCGCTCATCTTGCGTTATTGGCCGAGGGAGCCAGCGTACAGCTTCCAGGTCATGTGGCCAGCATGACAAAGCCGCTTCTGGCGAACCAGAGCAGCGCATGGAAATGCCGTTTACCTTTCCACTTGGAGCGGTACCTATTTATCTACTTGCACTTTGACGTGCTTTTGAACTGCTAGGTTGGCAGGAGCTGGGACCAAGCAATGGGAGCTCACCCCATCGCAGGAATTCGAACCGCCAACCTTCTGATCAGCAAGCCCTAGGCTCTGTGGTTTAACCCACAGCGCCACCTGGGCCCCAATATTTAAGTAGTTGGCTCCAATATTTTCAAATTAATCAAAAGTTTCAAGAAGATAATAGATTAGGATTTGAAAAAGAAAATTCAAAATTAGATGAAATATTATTAGGCTCTAAAAATAAATTTATAACAAATTTATATCAATTATTATTGAAATGGGAAACCGAAGAAGAGCAAACTAAAAGTACAATGATTAAATGGGCTCAAGATCTTGGGAAACCAATTATGCTTAAAAATGGGAGAATCTGTGGCAAAGAGATATCAAATTTACACCAAATTATTATTTAAGGGAAAATATATTAAAACTGCAGTATAGATGGCATTTGACGCTAGCAAAATTGCCCAAAATTTATAAAGGAACAAATAATCAATGTTGGAGGTGCCAAAAGGAAATTGGTACGTACATCCATATGTGGTGTCAGTGCAAAGACATCAAAGGCTTTTGGGATATGATTTATAAAGAACTAAAGAAGATTTTAAAATATTCCTTTAAAAAAAATCTGGAAATATTCCTATTAGGAATGATGAAAAGTGACATCCAAGCCAAAGACATAGTAAGCTATGCAGCAGTAGCAGACAGACTCCTTGTAGCGAAAAATTGGAAAACCCCAAAAATACCAAATAAAGAAGATTGGCTACTAAAAATGATTACATATTATAATTTGGCGATAAAGTATGATGAAATTAAAGGAATAGGGGAGAAAGGGAAGGGGGAGAAAGGGAAACTATTTGTGGATTATATTAAGCAACATGTAGAAAAAGCCGATCTCTTGGCAGACGTATAAAGCAGGCTTCCCCAAACTTCGGCCCTCCAGATGTTTTGGACTACAATTCCCATCATCCCTGACCACTGGTCCTGTTAGCTAGGGATCATGGGAGTTGTAGGCCAAAACATCTGGAGGGCCGCAGTTTGGGGATGCCTGGTTTAAAGGCTCAAGTAAATAAACAAATGAGAAAAAGAGAAACAGGTCTAGAAGGGAGGTATGCAGATAAATATGGTAACTCGTAATTGTAACATAGTAGTGGTTGAGAAGGGGAGGGGAGGGGAGGGGATAAGCGGGAGGGTTAGAAAAGAAAAAGCATATACAGTGGTGCCTCGCTTAACGAATGCCCTGCTTAACGAAATTTCCGCTTAACGAAATGTTTTTTTCTACTGGAGGTTGCCTCGCTAGACGAATTCGTTTTACGATAAATTCGTCTAGCGAATTGCGGTTTCCCATAGGAATGCATTGAAATTCAATTAATGTGTTCCTATGGGCATTTTTTTTTAAAAAAAAAAAGCAATGCATTCCTATGGGATTCGCTAGATGAATTTTTCGTTATAAGAAAAGACCCGTGGAACGAATTAAATTCGTCTAGCGAGGCACCACTGTATTGGGGATTTGAGTGTATTGAAGCTATTACAAGTGTTTATTTTACTTATAGACTCAGTTTTATTTTTGTGTTTTTATTTCTGTAATTTTGTGGAAAATAAATAAAGTTTTGTTTAATAATAATAATAATAATAATAAAAGTCAAACATGCCACACGGCTTCCATATTGAGTTTTCAGTAAGTAAATGCTTCCAGAAGTAAATGCTTCGGTTTTCAAATGTTTCGGAAGTTGAATGATCTTCCGGAATGGATTACGTTCGAAAACCAAGGTACCACTGTAAAACGTAAAACATTAAAAACTTCCAGACACAGGGCTGCATTCAGATGTCTTCGGAAAGTTGTGTAGTTCTTTAATCTCCTTGACATCTGATGGGAGGGCGTTCCACCGGGCAGGTGCCACTACTGAGAAGGCCCTGTGCCTTGTTCTCTGTAACTTCACTTCTCGCAATGAGGGGACTGCCAGAACGCCCTCGGAGCTGGACCTCAGTGGCCGGGCTGAATGATGGGGGTTTAGATGCTCCTTCAGGTATACTGGGCTGAGGCTGTTTAGGGCTTTAAAGCTCAGCACCAACGTATTGAACTGTGCTTGGAAAAATACTGGGAGCCAATGTAGATCCTTTAGGACTGGTGTTATATGGTCCCAGTGGCCGCTCCCAGTCACCAATCTCGTTGGGGCATATTTTATTTTATTTCAAGCTTAAAAGTTGCATTTTGTCACTCAACAGTTATATCCAATTCTACAATACTAATGACTTCCTGCTCACCCATCATCAATGTTTATAATCACAGTATCAAAGAGTTGCATTTTATAATCCCACCATATCCAGTTTCATCCTCTTGAACAAGTTTCTTAATATGTTCGGCTATTCCCCCCCCCCCTTCAAAACCCTGCTGTGGCCTTCAAAGGTATATGGAAAATACCTTTTAAAACAGACTAGAAAGGGTCTCTGGTCCCCCTTAAAGAACTCTGAAATCATGCCTCTTATTATCGGTACCGACTGTTTTGCCATCTTTTGTTCTTCCTCCTTGTAGTTCTGAACAACGCCATCAAGACTTTTCGCCAGTTCAAGGATGAGAAAGTGAAGGTGTCGGATGTGGAGGCCTGCTTCAGAGCTATCGGGGTCCATTTAACTAAACCAGAACTAAAGCAAGCCATAGATTCTGTGTTAGTTTCCGGTGAGCATTCATTCCTGCACGTGTTACTCATTTTGCCAAGTATGTCCTGAGTTCACAGGACCCGAATCTGGGAGAGCAGGCGCGAGAACAGTTCCTTCCTCTTTCAGTACAGTCGCACCTAGGAAGTCAAACAGAATCCGTTCCGAAAGTCCGTTTGACTTCCAAAGTCCGTTTGACCTCCTGCAGCCAATCGGAAGCCGCTGAAGCCCCGTCGGACGTTCGGGTTCCAAAGAACATTTGCAAACCGGAACACTCACTTCCGGATTTGCAGCGTTCGGGAGCCTAAACATCCGAGTACCAAGGTGTTTGGGATCCAAGGTACGACTGTACTTTGAAAGCTACTTCACATGTGACATTTTTTATATGTGGCTTAAGGGTGGGGCAGAATGCAGGGCTGCAAGTTTTAACTTCGATTGATGGGTCTGCTTCTGATTGGCGGAGCTGCATGACATAAAGGCCGTCGGGTAAGTTGGTCCTCTTTGGAGGAATCATAGAATCATAGAACTGTAGAGCTGGAAGGGGACCCGAAGAGCCATCTAGACTAACCCCCTGCAATGCAGGAATCACAGCGAAGGAATCCCTGGCAGATGGCCCCCCAGCCACGGTAATCCGATAAACCTTCATAGCCCAAGCCTCTTTCCCCTTTCGTCAAAGAACAGAAGACCTGGGTCCTTCTTTCTGCCTGCTCATCCCTGGAGCTTTCCTGAAGATATAATAGCATAAGGACTCCAGGCCATCTTTAGTATCTTTATGTGAATCCGGCCATTCTCAAGGTTAGGTCCTCCGGTGTTGTTGGACTACAACTCCCATCATCCCTAGTTAGCAGGATCAGCAGTCAGGGATGGTGGGAATTGTAGATTAGCAACACCTGAGGACCTAACCTTGAGAAAGGCTGCGTTAATCTTTGTAATGAGACCCCTTGTGCTTTCCTCAACTCATGCACCTTCCCTACAAAGTTCCTGGCTCGCCAACAGGTGTCCTCTGCTCAGTAAGAGGAATTGTTAGGGATGAGAACCGGACCAGGCTCTGGCCTGAGACTGGGCTGTGTCTGCTGCTTCCTCCCTCCCTTAGCCCATCTTCCCGCTGCGATTTCCCCCTCCTCAGTGCTGGCTCTAAGGCAAGGCTGGGTGGCGCAATGCGCCAGGGCGGTGCCGCGCTGCTGTGCCCGCGGCAACCGTGCTGTGCCCGCCAGACAGCCGCGCCGGGAAACGGGGCGGGGGGCGCCAGAGGGATCTTTGTGCCAGGGCGCCAGATACGCTTAAGACGGCCCTGGCCCTCCTCTCTACGTCTGGCTGCCTCTGACTCTGAGATGGGTGGAAGGCCAGTAAGGTATTGGCCCCCGTCGCACCAAGCCACTTGTGACCTGATCATGCTTGCACCCAGTTGAGATGTTCTGGTACAATTACAGAGAACGGAAAATAAATATTAGACGCCCTTCTAGGCTTTAGAGTGAGTGATCGCTGGAAGGAGGCTAACGCAGAACTTTGACACCTACAGAGATGCAGTAGGTAGCCTCTCAGAGGGCAAGTAATTACGCCACATTTCCGTATCACGCATGGTACGCCCATCGCACCCAAGGCTGTTGTGACAAAATTAACCACCCCAGGACTCAGCTACACCTGTCAATTATATTGTTATGTATTATAAACATGTGACACCAGGTGGCGCTATACAGCAGTGATCCGTCACCAACGGGATTTTCCATTAAGAGCTTTTATAACGTGTTTTTCTGTAGTGTGTTTTTTTTTAAAAAAATCTGTATAGATCAGGGGTCAGCAACCTTTTTCAGCCGTGGGTCGGTCCACTGTCCCTCAGACCATGTGGTGGGCCGGACTATATTTTTTTGGGGGGGGGGGCGGGTGAACGAATTCCTATGCCCCACAAATAACCCAGAGATGCATTTTAAATAAAAGCACACATTCTACTTATGTAAAAACACCAGGCAGGCCCCACAAATAACCCAGAGATGCATTTTAAATAAAAGGACACATTCTACTCATGTAAAACCATGCTGATTCCTGGACCGTCCGCAGGCCAGATTGAGAAGGCGATTGGGCCGCATCCGGCCCACGGGCCTTAGATTGCCTACCCCTGGTATAGATCCAACCCCAGTGGAGGCTGATTGCGAAATGAGGCGAGAGGAGTGAGATGCAGGGACACAATCTTTAGTGGGTGGGTACTTTATGTGTTACAGTGCTTTTAGACTAGTCATAATATTCCAGAAACATTATCACCTTGTGCCTAGGGCAGCGTGATTCTCTCCATATTACAGATAAAGAGGCCGTAGAGAGACACCTAGCAAGTTCGTGGCTGAGATGGAGAGCTGTGCATTTGAACTTAGCCAGAACACTAGACTAGTTCTCATGATGCACATCTTTATGACCATGCGTTTGGGAAACCATGTTTGACGGGGAAATTCCGTCCTCAAAAAAAGGAGGTTGGTCGGGCATCTGCTGGGATTGCTTGTGATATAGGCTGTCCTCTCAGAAGATGGAGGTGGATTGTATGACACTGTTTAGTCTCTCTTAACCAGGCACCCCCAAACTCGGCCCTCCAGATGTTTTGGGACTACAATTCCCATCATCCCTAGCTAACAGGACCAGTGGTCAGGGATGATGGGAATTGTAGTCCCAAAACATCTGGAGGGAAGAGTTTGGGGATGGCTGCTCTTAACGATTCCTTAACTGCTCTGCTTCTTCTGTAGCTGATGGGACTGTGGATGTCAAGGAACTGACTGCAGCAATGAAGTCAACCAGGCGCTTTGCAAATTTTTCAGGTAAGATCTTGGGCATACACAAATGTGTGTAGAGAAGGCACATCTTAAAACGTTCGTTCTTTCATATGTGGTGGACCTGTAAAAGGGTAAAAGAGTATTGGGAAATAATGTTTAATGAATTGGGGGGGGGGAATGTTTTAAAGCACCTTTCCCCCAAAAAAGCCCAGAGTCCATTTGGTTGGGGATAATTCTGATGAAAATTCCCAAGTGTCAAAAAAGATTATTTATGTATGACTACGGAGACCCGTGTTTTGTTAACCCTAAACTGGAAAACGAGCGAGGTCCCAACCAAAGCAAAATGGCAACTTAAACTGGTGGAATATGCGCAGCTTGTGGATCCAACTTCTAGAATAAGAGGACAAGAAGAACATTTGTTTAAGGAAGATTGGGAAATGTTCATTGATTACAGGGGGGGGGCATTGTGTACATCTGAAAACATTGGCAGCATTAAGTTAAATTCAACAGTATAAATAAGTTTTGATGGAAGTAATAATGGAATTCTGAACAGTTTGGTTTATATAAAATATGCAGGGATTTGTGCTATGCAAAGAGAAGAAGGGAAGTCATTGATATTTTAAGGTTGTCTAAATGATACCGGTATGGCAGGAGGGTGCGCAGCTTCCCTCCCAAGCATCTGCGGGGATTGCTCTCCTCCCTCCACCCGCAGTGGCATGGGAGAGAGTTGCTTGCCCCCCCCCCCAAAAAAATGCTCAGCAATAATAAATGAAAATTGCTTAATTTGTAGTTAAAAATGGACCCAGTGTGAGGGGAATCGAGGAAGTCTACAATGTTAATTGAAATGTTAGAATTGATATGTTTTTCTTTTTTATGTTTTTATTCTCGTTCTGTTTTGTTTTTTGTGATTTTTTGTGATTTGTAGTGTTTGAAAATCAATAGATGTTATTTGGAAAAAACAAACAAAAATGCTCAACAACAACTCTGAGCTGCTCCCTAAAAAAAACTCAACAACTTTGGCCTGCCCCCCCCCCCCAAAAAATTGGGGGTGCTGGGCAGTTCTTTGCACCCCATATGCTAAAGACGGCCCTGCTGGGAAGAGTTGCTGTGCTCACTAGGCCTGAGCTGTTTTTGTTCCTTTGAGCTAAGAGTTAACTTGGCTGTCTCCTTGTAAGTTATTACTGACTTGACTCCGCAGCCCACCCTGACACAGGGTGGGTTTTTCCTCGGCAAGTGGGCCACAAAGGGTGTCTCCGAGCGAGAACCTTCCCTCTTAACATGACTTTTAAATGATGATGTTCTCTTCGGCAGGCGTCAAGGAGAACATCTCTGCTCTCAAGTTAATAAAAGAGCACAGTGTGGGGCAGTCGCCGGCTGCAAAGGGCACCACCAGCCGCTTTAGCCTGCGCATGACGAACAAGTTGATTGCTCAGGTACTGAAGTCGGTACGTATGACGGGTAAGTGGTCAATCGAAATGAAGTGGCTAGCCGTTGTAGATAAGCTTTGTGAGAAGATCGCCTCCCAGCAACTATCTGTTCCGGGGGTCAAGAATCTTTCTCAGCCAAGGGGCCACCTTGCCTTGTGGGCAGCCTTCTGGCAGGTTTTGTCTAGAGACAAAAGTGGGTTATACGTAGGGCTGCCTCTGAAGACGGTACGGAAACTTCAGCTAGTGCAGAATTCAGCGGACAGGTTGCTCACCAGAGCAAGACAGTTTGAGCTTATTAAACCGATCCTAGTCCAATTGACCCAGGGTGGCGCTGTGGGTTAAACCACAGAGTCTAGGGCTTGCTGATCAGAAGGTCGGCGGTTCGAATCCCTGCAATGGGGTGAGCTCCCGTTGCTTGGTCCCAGCTCCTGCCCACCTAGCAGTTCGAAAGCACATCAAAGTGCAAGTAGATAAATAGGGACCGCTCCGGCGGGAAGGTAAATGGCGTTTCCGTGCGCTGCTCTGGTTCGCCAGAAGCAGCTTTGTCATGCTGGCCACATGACCCGGAAGCTGTCTTCGGACAAACGCTGGCTCCCTTGGCCTATAGAGCGAGATGAGCGCCGCAACCCCAGAGTCGGACACGACTGGACCTGATGGTCAGGGGGCCCTTTACCTTTACCTTTACCTAATCCAATTGCACTGGCTACCAATTAGTTTCCAGGCCCAATTCAAAGTGTTGGTTTTGACTTATAAAGCCTTAAACGGCTCAGGGCCTCAATACCTCAAGGACCGCCTCTTTCCATATGAAGCTACCCGGACCCTAAGATCATCTTCCGAGGCCCTCCTTTGAGAGCCGCCTCCTCAAGAGGTCCGGAGGGTGGCAACACAAGAATGGGGCCTTCTCTGCAGTGGCTCCCCATCTGTGGAATGCTCTCCCCAGGGAGGTTCGCCTTTGTTATATACCTTGAGGCACCAGGCAAGAATGTTCCTTTTAAACCAGGCCTTTGGTTGATCTGATTTATATCCTATGCCCTTTTAAAATGTTTTTTTTGGGGGGGGTGGCAGGAGGGCTGTTGGGTTGTTGCTTTTATTTTTATTATGTATTTTGTGTTTTTATATCTTGATTTTATTCTGTGAACCACCCTGAAACTCCCAGGTATAGGGCAGTATAGAAATTCAATAAATAATCATCATAAATAATAATAAAAGTCGGTGGAGGAACAGGTGTGATTATTGACCTCTGCACGGTAGGTTTCATTTCATCCGTGCAAAAGCCGAAGGTTTCTACACATGTGCAGGGCCCTTCTAAGGGAATGTTTCCCTCTTCTTCAAGGTGACCGTCTCTGTAGCAGATCCCACTGCTTTGTTGTTTAGTCGTTTAGTCGTGTCCGACTCTTCGTGACCCCATGGACCATAGCACGCCAGGCACTCCTGTCTTCCACTGCCTCCCGCAGTTTGGTCAAACTCATGTTTGTAGCTTCGAGAACACTGTCCAACCATCTCGCCCTCTGTCGTCCCCTTCTCCTAGTGCCCTCCATCTTTCCCAACATGAAGGTCTTTTCCAAGGATTCTTCTCTTCTCATGAGGTGGCCAAAGTATTGGAGCCTCAGCTTCACGATCTGTCCTTCCAGTGAGCACTCAGGGCTGATTTCCTTAAGAATGGATAGGTTTTATCTTCTTGCAGTCCATGGGACTGTCAAGAGTCTCCTCCAGCACCATAATTCAAAAGCATCAATTCTTCGGCGATCAGCCTTCTTGATGGTCCAGCTCTCACTTCCATACATCACTACTGGGAAAACCATAGCTTTAACTATACGGACCTTTGTAGGCAAGGTGATGTCTCTGCTTTTTAAGATGCTGTCTAGGTTTGTCATTGCTTTTCTCCCAAGAAGCAGGCGTCTTTTAATTTCGGGACTGCTGTCACCATCTGCAGTGATCAAGGAGCCCAAGAAAGTAAAATCTCTCACTGCCTCCATTTCTTCCCCTTCTATTTGCCAGGAGGTGATGGGACCAGTGGCCATGATCTTGGTTTTTTTGATGTTGAGCTTCAGACCATATTTTGCGCTCTCCTCTTTCACCCTCATTAAAAGGTTCTTTAATTCCTCCTCACTTTCTGCCATCAAGGTTGTGTCATCTGCATATCTGAGGTTGTTGATATTTCTTCCGGCAATCTTAATTCCGGCTTGGGATTCATCTAGTCCGGCCTTTCGCATGATGAATTCTGCATATAAGTTAAATAAGCAGGGAGACAATATACAACCTTGTCGTACTCCTTTCCCAATTTTGAACCAATCAGTTGTTCCATATCCAGTTCTAACTGTAGCTTCTTGTCCCACATAGAGATTTCTCAGGAGACAGATGAGGTGATCAGGCACTCCCATTTCTTTAAGAACTTGCCATAGTTTGCTGTGGTCGACACAGTCAAAGGCTTTTGCATAGTCAATGAAGCAGAAGTAGACATTTTTCTGGAACTCTCTAGCTTTCTCCATAATCCAGCGTATGTTTGCTATTTGGTCTCTGGTTCCTCTGCCCCTTCAAAATCCAGCTTACACTTCTGGGAGTTCTTGGTCCACATACTGCCTAAGCCTGCCTTGTAGAATTTTAAGCATAACCTTGCTAGCGTGTGAAATGAGCGCAATTGTGCGGTAGTTGGAGCATTCTTTGGCACTGCCCTTCTTTGGAATTGGGATGTAGACTGATCTTCTCCAATCCTCTGGCCATTGCTGAGTTTTCCAAACTTGCTGGCATATTGGGTGTAGCACCTTAACAGCATCATCTTTTAAAATTTTAAATAGTTCAGCTGGAATATCATCACTTCCACTGGCCTTGTTATTAGCAATGCTTTCTAAGGCCCATTTGACTTCACTCTCCAAGATGTCTGGCTCAAGGTCAGCAACCACACTACCTGAGGTGTATGAGACCTCCATATCTTTCTGGTATAATTCCTCTGTGTATTCTTGCCACCTCTTCTTGATGTCTTCTGCTTCTGTTAGGTCCTTACCACTTTTGTCCTTTATTATGGTAATCTTTGTACGAAATGTTCCTTTCATATCTCCAATTTTCTTGAACAGATCTCTGGTTTTCCCTATTCTATTGTTTTCCTCTATTTCTTTGCAGTGCTCATTTAAGAAGACCCTCTTGTCTCTCCTTGCTATTTTTTGGAAATCTGCATTCAGTTTCCTGTATCTTTCCCTATCTCCCTTGCATTTTGCTTGCCTCCTCTCCTCCGCTATTTGTAAGGCCTCATTGGACAGCCATTTTGCTTTCTTGCATTTCCTTTTCCTTGGGATGGTTTTCGTTGCTGCCTCCTGTATAATGTTACGAGCCTCCATCCATAGTTCTTCAGGCATTCTGTCCACCAAATCTAAATCCTTAAACCTGTTCCTCACTTCCACTGTGTATTCATAAGGGATTTGATTTAGATTGTATCTTACTGGCCCAGTGGTTTTTCCTACTTTCTTCAGTTTAAGCTGGTATTTTGCTATAAGAAGCTGATGATCTGAGTTACAGTCAGCTCCAGGTCTTGTTTTTGCTGACTGTATAGAGCTTCTCCATCTTTGGCTGCAGAGAATATAATCAATCTGATTTCGATGCTGCCCATTTGGTGATATCCATGTGTAGAGTCGTCTCTTGTGTTGTTGGAAAAGAGTGTTTGTGATGACCAGCTTGTTCTCTTGACAGAACTCTATTAGCCTTTGCCCTGCTTCATTTTGAACTCCAAGGCCAAACTTGCCAGTTGTTCCTTTTATCTCTTGATTCCCTACTTTAGCATTCCAATCCCCTGTAATGAGAAGAACATCCTTCTTTGGTGTCATTTCTAGAAGGTGTTGTAAGTCTTCATAGAACTGGTCAATTTCACTTTCTTCAGCACCGGTAGTTGGTGCATAAACTTGGATTACTGTGATGTTAAAAGGTCTGCCTTGGATTCGTATCGAGATCATTCTGTCATTTTTGAGATTGCATCCCATTACAGCTTTTGCCACTCTTTTGTTGACTATGAGGGCCACTCCATTTCTTCTACGGAATTCTTGCCCACAGTAGTATATATGATAGTCACCCGAACTGAATTCACCCATTCCCTTCCATTTTAGTTCACTGATGCCCAGGATGTCAATATTTATTCTTGCCATCTCATTTTTCACCACATCCAGCTTACCAGGGTT
Source organism: Zootoca vivipara (assembly GCF_963506605.1). Lineage (NCBI taxonomy): Eukaryota > Metazoa > Chordata > Lepidosauria > Squamata > Lacertidae > Zootoca > Zootoca vivipara. Next base: position 14,356,839 of record NC_083288.1, read on the forward strand.
CATGGTTCTTACATTCCAGGTTCCTATGCAATATTTTTCTTTGCAGCATCGGACTTTCCTTTCGCTTCCAGGCATATCCGCAACTGAGCGACCTTTCGGCTTTGGCCCAGCCGCTTCATCAGCTCTGAATCTACTTGTACTTGTCCTCCGCTCTTCCTCAGTAGCATGTTGGACGCCTTCCGACCTGAGGGGCTCATCTTCCAGCGTCATAACTTTTATATGCCTGTTGTCTTTGTCCATAGAGTTTTCTTGGCAGGGATACTGGAGTGGTTTGCCAATTCCTTCACCAGGTGGATCACGTTTGGTCAAAACATAACTTCTCCAAGTTATTTAAGCCCCTTCGCCACGACAAGGCAGTGATCCATGAAGGGGGATCCCACTGCTAAGTGCCCCCAATTAGACCTGTAGCAAACCCACCGTGTGGTACACCAATTAATTAAATTTCCAAATGGCCACAGGTTGTCTTTGGGATCTTTTGGAAAGGAAAACTTAGTGATTTGGAGTTTTAGGCAGAAGTTGAACAAATGAGAAAGGTTTTGTTTACAAAACAAAGTTGGTAAGACAAAGGATTAATTAGGAGGTAATATTCTTTCAGGAATCGGTTAACTTATTAATTACACTAAATATAAAAGTGTTGCAGGCATTAAAACAATCTATGGCCTTTTAAATGTATCTGTGGGGGTTTGGTGTTTGTTTTTTTGTTACGTTATATATTTCATATTTGTATACTGTAAACTGCCTGTATGTAAATTTAATGAATGATAACAGTTGTAATACAGTGGAATCTTGGTACTTGAACTTAATCCATTCTTGTAGTCCGTTCGACCCTCCAAACTGTTTGAAAACCAAGGTGCGGCTTCCAATTGGCTGCAGGAGCTTCTTGCACTCAAGCGGAAGCTGCGTCGGACATTCGGCTTCCGAAAAACGTTCGAAAACCGAAACACTTCCAGGTTTGCGGCATTCCGGAGCCGATTTGTTTGTCAACTATGCCGTTCGAGAACCAAGGTATAACTGTATTGTGTGCATCTCTTTCAAGTACAGTCATACCTCGGTTTAAGTACGCCTCGGTTTGAGTATTTTCAGTTTAAGTATTCCGCGGAACTGTCTGGAACGGATTAATCCACTTTCCATTACTTTCAGTGGGAAAGTTTGCTTCAGGTTAAGTACGCTTCAGTTTAAGTACTCCACGGACCGTCTGGAACGGATTAATCCACTTTCCATTACTTTCAATGGGAAAGTTTGCTTCAGGTTAAGTACGAACTTCCGGAACCAATTACACTCATACCTCAGGTTAAGTATGCTTCAGGTTGAGTACTCCGCAGACCCGCCTGGAACAGATTAATCCACTTTCCATTACTTTCAATGGGAAAGTTCACTTCAGTTTAAGTACGCTTCAGTTTAAGTACTCCACGGACCGTCTGGAACGGATTAATCTACTTTCCATTACTTTCAATGGGAAAGTTTGCTTCAGGTTAAGTACACTTCAGGTTAAGTACGGACTTCCGGAACCAATTGTGTTTGTAAACTGAGGTACCACTGTATTGCAGAGCCTCCATCTGTTTTGCCTCTTTTTTTAGGGCAATTATGGATTATTATTATTATTATTATTATTATTCTGGCAACGTTTTCAACCGATCCCCTTCTTCCCACCATTGTAACTTGCAGAAGCTGGGCAGCCACATTTCATTAATTTCTTGAGGGTTTTGACGAGGAATGATCAAATCAGAACAGCGGCAGGTAAGAACGTTGTCACAAGTGGTCGTTTAATGCACGTGGCACAGTGGCGGGTCATGGAGCCTGGGCCCGCAATACCGCTTGCCACCAATGGTGGGCGACATTGCAGCACAGCGGCATCGCACTGCTCCCGCAGAGTCTCTTGCTGGGTTCCAAGACAAGGGGAAGCGTAGTACCCTCTCCAGCTGGCCAGGGAACATTTGAGTTGGCCAATAGCGGCCGGACCAACGGGTGGGCACTGGGGGGGGGGAGCCTAACTGGTTCCCTCAAGGACTTCACTCAGGTCTGTTCCCAGAGTAAAGAGTGCCAGCCTCATACCTGGCACTTTGGACTTGCTGGATCTTCCACCTACCCTCTTTATAGTTAGACTGGCTCCTGCCCATCACTGGGTGGTGTTTGTTTTCTGACCTTGCTATGGGTGGTGGTGGTGATGATGATGATCAAAATTTTATTCTTTATACCTGCCCATCTGGCTGGGATTCCCCAGCCACTCTGGGTGGCTCCCAACAGAATATTAAAAACACAATAAAACATCAAACATTAAAAACTTCCCTAAACATTGCTGCCTTCAAGCAGCTTCTAAAAGTCAGAAGCTTCTAAAAGTCATAGTTGTTTATTTCCTTGACATTGGATGGGAGGGGCACCACTACCCAGAAGGCCTTCTGCCTGGTTCCCTGTAACATCACTTCTCGCACCGAGGGAACCGCTAGAAGGCCCTCCGAGCTGGACCTCAAGCGTCCGGGCTGAGCGATGGGGGCGGATTACAATCGGTTGCAGTATTTGGGGCCAGGAAGGGATTTGTCCTTCAGGTCTGTTCACATCATCCCTGACCATCAATGAAGTTGGAGGACCGTAGGCTGGGTTACACTAACTGTCATGGCTCCCACCCAGAGGCTTATGGGTGTTGTGTGTGGAAAAGAGTGCTGGGGAATTATTTGGCATCAAATATATTCACCAGACAAGAGTTCCTTGCTGTGTTCAGGACCCAGGGCTGTTGGGAAGGAGATGGCTATTGGACCTAAAGCCACTTCAAGCTATCATCAGCTAGCATTGTGGTGTAGATTGATGCCAGGCATCCCCAAACTTCGGCCCTCCAGATGTTTTTGACTACAATTCCCATCATCCCTGACCACTGGTCCTGTTGGCTAAGGATCATGGGGGTTGTAGTCCAAAACATCTGGAGGGCCACAGTTTGAGGATGTCTGATCTATGCCCTGTAGATATAGCTTTGTCACCTAGCTTAGCTTGCCCTCTGGATTGCTGCCTGGCCAATCTCTTCCCTTCCCTTCCTCTTGAACCCTGCAGCCTTGACGGATGGTTTTGAATCCCTTGAGAAGATGGAAAATGGGAAGATAGGCATGGAAGGGTTGCAGATGGTCCTGAACAGCTTCAACATCTTCTTGTCCACAAAAGATGCCTCTGATGCGTTGGCCCTTTGCAATATTGATGGTAAGTACCTTTTGTGGCCAGTGGGGGTGTTTGTGAGGTGAGTCTGGCTTGGAAAGGCCCTATACAGTACTGTAATTCAATTAAATCGCAAAAGGGGCCATCCCATTGCTCCTAGAGCAGGCACGTCCAACAGGTAGATCGTGATCTACTGGTAGATCACTGGACGTCTGTGGTAGATCACTGGTAGATCACTGGCTACCCCCCCCCCCAAAGAAGCAGAACAACTTTGGCTCCCGTAAAAAAAGCTCAACATTTTTGCCCTGCACCCCCCAAAAATGTGGCTTTCCTCCTCCCTAAAAGAAACTCAACAACTTCGACATGAACCCCAAAAAAACAGTGCTTTCCTTTCTAAAAAACCCTCAACAATCTTGACCTGAACCCCCCAAAAGGGGGTAGATCACTGGTAGATCACTGCTAGTTTTTAACTCTGTGAGTAGATCGCAGTCTCTTGGGAGGTGGCCACTACTGTCCTAGAGCAACCATCTTTTTGTCTTGTGTTATGGAGAGTACACTAGTGCCATTAAGAAAGACATGCAAATAGCCACTCGCCTGGTTGTTTATGGCAAATAGGAATTGCCTCCAGGAGAGTGGACAAGGAATATTTTGTAAATTTCACCCCCCCCCCACTTTCAGGCAAAAATACAGTGAATCTGAAGGACTTCTTCAAAGGAACTACCTATACTGCCACTTTTATTACTCATCCAGGTAAGCAAAGACAAGTCTGAAAATAGCAAATCTGCCTTTGAAGACTCACAGGTGCAAGGTGCTAAGATTGTGGTTGGTTTTCTCTTTATTTTTTTAAAAATTAAAAGTTTAACACTTAAAACGCTCAGAGAAATATATGTACCTATTTCAGTAAGAATGTCCTTAGTTACAGGACTTTGGCTATGGCTTTCTTTCATTTTTCAAGTTTTTTTATTAAACATTTTCTTGTGTTACGAAACAAACAAATGAATGAATGGGGGGGGAGTACCATACATGTCTTCTCCGCTTTCAATTCATGGAGTCTTTTTCACAGTTCATTTACCTGTAGTGTGAGACACTTCTGCCATAGACATCTTGCGCAAAATCTGAGGCTAGGTGCCTCAACGCGCCAAGCCCTACCCAGAAAGAATTTGCTAACATCACAAAAATAAAACACTGCCACACCAACATTAGATATCATGGGGTACAAATAAAATAACTAGAAACCTTAACAAACTATATCTTCAAAACTACTCCCACCCACCCCCCCTCTGGCTGAAAATCAACAAAGACCTAAAGAGATGGTGTAAAACAGGCATCCCCAAACTGCGGCCCTCCAGATGTTTGGGCCTACAACTCCCATGATCCCTAGCTAACAGGACCAGTGGCCAGGGATGATGGGAATTGTAGTGCAAAACACCTGGAGGGCCGAAGTTTGGGGATGCCTGGTGTAAAACTAACTTCGCCATGATTAAAATGAGAATACTCCCAAAGCTAACCTACCTATTCCAAAGCCTTCCCAACTGGATTCCCCCAACCCAGCTCCATAAACAGCAGGGAAAACAACAACACTCATTTATCTTCTCACAGAAAAAAAACAAACCCAAGTTGGCTATGACTTTCTGTGATTGGTTTTCTGAAAAGAAAAGAGGAAAAAATCGAAAGATTTTGTGGTGTCTGGAACTCGCAGCCCTTCTTTCGAATGTCAGAGATTGAACCCTGAAAGGAGGAAGGGGCAGCCTGCAAGAAAGGACATACGGTAGCTCGGGGTAGAGCATCTTCTTTGCGTCCCGAGCGACCCAGGTTTGACTGCTGGTCCGTGGAGACAAAACTGAGCTACGTGGTCTGACTCCATATAACTTGGGTTCCTGTGCTGACAAAATAGGTAGTGGAGAATGTGTAAGGGACAATAGAGGGAAGAACGGGAATAGCCGTGGAACAGGCAAGGATTGGCGAAGGCTTTGCTTGTTGACTGTAAAAACACGAGTTGCCGTATTCATTGGATCAGACCAAAGGCTCATATAGTGTAGGGCTATGTATCTCCATCGGTGCCCATCTAGATCAGCTATTGGGAATCTTTGGCCCTCCAGATGTTGGTGAACTATAACTCTCATCGTCCCTAGCCGTTGGCCATGTTTGCTAGGGCTGATGGGAGTTGTAGTCCCTGGAAAGCTCATAAGTAGAGCGCAGCGGAGCAGCCATCCCATGATTTTTGTCTCTGGCACCTGGTATTCAGAGGTAGAGTGCCTCTTAAAACCAGATGTTCCACTTTTTAAAAATTATCATGGCTAATAGCCGTTGTAGTGACCCTTTCTTTTTTGGTTATAAATATTGATCAAGGCCAATCTATCCTTTGTGGCCTCATTGTGCTGGGCTGTTCTGTCATGTCGTGTTGACTTTGGAGTGTGTGTGTGTGTGTTTTTATAGAACTTCAACTCACCTGTATGGCTCTGAACAAGCTCAAGGGCGACCATATTAACCTCCACGCTTTTGAGTCCACTCTGAAGACCCTGGATCTTCGAGAGGCCAATGAATTACTGCAGGAAGTGATGAAGACGGCCCAAGTCGACAGTAAGACTTCTGAGTGTAGGGTCTGGGTGGGAAGGTGCTACTCTGTTTTGAACAGTCTCTTGCAGACTTTTTGCTTGAAGAAAAAGACAGTTGTGCAGAGGCTAAATCCTGATTAGGTTGGTACAGGCAGGGGTGATTTTGCTCTATTTTTTCTGATTTTGCCTTTTAGGTCACGGCAGGGTGAATTTCAGAGAATTCATGAGGGTTTATAAGCTCCTACCAATACTCTTGGAAGCAACTGGTAAGGACAAACCAGCCATTTATTTTATGGCTCTGTGCCAACTGAGAGATCTTTCCTTGTTGTGGTACCTAGAACCATTAATCAGGTTCCAGGGCAGCCTTGTCGAAGCTGGTACCTTCCAGAATACAACTCCTATCATCCCTGCCCCTTGGCTGGAGCTGATGGGAGTTGTAGTCCAAAACATTTGGGGAGCAGGAGGTTGGGGGGAAGGCTTTCCCAGAAAACGTGTTTTTGTCGTCATTCCCTTCTTAGTGTTTTTAAGTGTCAGGTGTAACTTCAGCCTGAACACAGCAGAGTTTGCGCAGGTTTTTCCGGAAGCTTCTGGCGGTAACTTAAATGACTATACGTCTGGACGCAGAGTAGACTATATACAGGATTTATTAAAATAAAGAAATCCAGAGTTTCTATGTACAGCTTTAGAACTCAAAAGCAAAGTAAAATAAAACCTTTTCTCTCTGTCTCTCTCTCACACACACACAACCGATACAGCACCTCTCCTCCTACACTGACCACACTCACCACACAATCGTACTGTGCTAGCTTTCTCTGATAACAGGTCTCAGTGCTGATACCAACCAATGAGAACGCAGTTACTAAGGCAGAAGTAGACCTTGGCTTTCTGCCCAGTGTTAATTGCTTGTCCTAGAGTTGATTGTGTGAAGAAGCAATCTGATGGTATCTCACACTACTAATTTAGCAAACCCGAACATCCCTAGCAATCTCAAGCTCACAGCTGATGCTCAGTTCTGTGATTCCTTGCCCCGATAGTTGACTTTATAAAATACAAATCAGCCATAGGAGGTTGAGAGTTAGTCAAGTGTATGGGGGAAGGGTGAGGTGTGCTTAACCCTTTCCTGCCAATAAATGGCCAGGCTACTTTTCCACCTGCAGGGTGGAAACTACGGCCGTTGTTAGCCGTCGTTTTAGGCTTGCTTCCAAATGAATGAAAAATGACCAACTGCATCTTCGTCCCTCCTGCCCTTGGCAGTCCTGAAGGATACTATGAGTGCCATGAGTAATATCAGAGGTGACCAAGTCCAGGTGGATGACCTGCCCAAAACCTTGGCCGATGTGGGCATCAAATTGACACCGGAGGAACTCCAGCAGCTGGTCCACTCAGTTCCAGTCACAGGTGAGATCAGGACACTTGCTTGGGGCCATGTCGTGTCTTTTTGCATTGTAAACCTGTGGGCAAGGACTGTCATTTTCCTTCCTTTTTCCTCGCTGCTTCAACGAACCACATTGCCATCAGTATGTCCAGGGCCGGATTTACATATAAGCTACACAAGCTATAGCTCAGGGCCCCACTCTCTTGGGCCCCCCCCAAAAAAAAATTAAAGGAAGAAAAACTGGATGTACATTTCCAAAATATAAGATAAAAAACAAATAAAATAAAACCTACATACGGCAACAGTGTTTTGTGTTGCGTAGGCTCCTCTGATGTAAGTCATGGGCCCCGCCTGCTAGCCTGCTCCCTAAAATATCACTGGTTTGCTCATTTCTATATATAGGGTGCCTACATTCTGCATGGACTGGTTGCATGGCAACATGTGCAATGGCTTTAGATACCTATTAGGTCCAGAAATTACCATATAGCATATATTCAACACAAAAAACAGCGACAATTTGCTGTTGACAAAGGACAGCTGGACATATAAAGGGCCCCATTACCTTCAGTAGCTTAGGGCCACATCAAACCTAAATCCGGCCCTGAGTTTGTCACATTATCTTTCTCTCCCCACCCCCAATCTCTCGTACACATTCGACATTAAACACACTTAGAGTATTGAGTTCCTACAAAGTCCCACCCCTAAGTCTGGGATCACACTGAGACAGTTAACTTGGGCTGTACAACTGCAGCATGCATGCAAAAACCGAATGTCTGAATGTCTACCATACTTATGCTCAAGGAGCCTTTTTGGCTGAAGAGTAGGCCGCCGAGACCACATAACACCGGTCTTGAAAGACCTACATTGGCTCCCAGTACGTTTCCAAGCACAATTCAAAGTGTTGGTGCTGACCTTTAAAGCCCTAAACGGCCTCGGTCCAGTATACCTGAAGGAGCGTCTCCACCTACATCGTTCTGCCCGGACACTGAGGTCCAGCGCCGAGGGCCTTCTGGTGGTTCCCTCACTGCAAGAAGCAAAGCTACAGGGAACCAGGCAGAGGGCCTTCTCAGTAGTGGCACCCGCCCTGTGGAACACCCTCCCATCAGAGGTCAGAGAGATAAACAACTTCCTGACATTTAGAAAATACCTAAAGGCAGCCCTGTTTAGAGAAGTTTTTAATCTGTGATATTTGATGTATTTTAATGTTTGTTGGAAGCCGCCCAGAGAGGCAGTGATGGGCGGGGTATAAATAAATAAATAAATAATACTGTAATAATCAGTTGATCATTTTTTGGTGCCAAGACTGATTGCAGAAACATTTGCAAGAACAAATGCGAGATCGCCTTACCCCACAAAGGCCCACTCAGCCTCTTCGATCTGCAGAACTCTGGCTGCTACAGGTGCCACATAATACTCATTCCACATTTATAATAAATCAATATTTTAGTCTGCTTTGGAACGCCTGCCTTTGAATACCACTGTACTCTTTTCAATGCCTCCTAAAAGCCTTTTTTTTGGGGGGGGGGACAAGCCTACCCAGATATGTAGCATATTTACATGTGTTTTAATCTGCTTTTAGCTAACTGTTGATTTTAATTATTATTATAATGTTTAAAATAGCTGTTTTTAATTGTTCTTAACTGATGCTTTTATTGTATTGCTGTTTTATTTTTCTGAACTGCTTTTGCGGCATTTGGTTTTGTTTGTTTTTAAAGAAATCAAGCGGTATATAAATTTTATGAAATAAATGAATAAATAAGAACAAGATTCCCCACACATAAGTTATCCCCCTTAACTTCTCTGCTATTCTGTTCCTTACAGGAGACGGGACTTTAGCTTTTGATGAGATTATTAGGAGTATAACTGGTACGCAGTCTATCTCAGAATTTGACGGTAAGACCACAGAAAACAATATCTTGATTGCCCAAGAATACGTCAGTGCATCTGAAAATGTTGAGTGAATGTGCAGATGAGGGAAGGGGTTAATAATAATAATAATAATAATAATAATAATAGAATTAAACTCCCCCTAAAGCTAAATGCCAGGGAGAAGAGTTGTAGCATAAGCATCTCACTTTCATGATTGATCTCTTTGTGGGTGATTATTTTCTTGAATGGAGTAGCATTCAGTCATGTGAAGCACACCACCACCCTACCATCCAAAGTGGTACAGCCCAGGTGCAGACTTGCAACCTCAGTAAGAGCCAAACTAGACATGATGGGGGCAGTCACATTTATTTGTTCATGTTTCTACACCAGTAGTAGGAAGCCTTTGGCCAGGCATCCCCAAACTTCGGCCCTCCAGATGTTTTGGACTACAATTCCCATCTTCCCTGACCACTGGTCCTGCTAGCTAGGGATCATGGGAGTTGTAGGCCAAAACATCTGGAGGGCCGCAGTTTGGGGATGCCTGCCTTTGGCCCTCCAGAAGTCGCTGGACTACATCTCCCATCTTCCCTGGTCATGCTTGCTGGGGCTGATGGGAATTGTAGCTCAGCAACATCTGGAGGGCCAAAGGTTCCTCGCACCTGATTGACACCATTTACACAGAAAACAGGGAGTAGGTGTGTTACTGTAGCGTTCCAGCATCATATAACTCTAGCACATTTTAACCTAATTAGTGCCCAAAGCAGTTAAACCCTAGAGGAAGCTCTATTGCCAGGCTTAGCCTATGTCATTACTTCCCACCTTGAGAGGAAATGGGTCACCACCAAGCCTTTGTTATCTCTCATCTCCATGTGGACTTCAGTATGTGTGGATCTCTGAGCTGGTTGCTCCAGCCGCATGGCTTTGAGCAGCCTCTTTTGTTTCAGACCACAACGGAGCCTGAAACTAGCGTTTTTCTCTGCCAGTAGTTTAGAAACTTTTACCTTTTGCAACTAGGCAATGTTTTAACTGCCTGTGCATCTTTTCTGACTGCTGTATGGAAAAGCACATGAATCTGACCTTTGAAGAGTTTTGTAAGTAAAACCATTTTGTGACTTCCCAAACATGTGGTCTATCTCTATGCCAGGGAATAGCTTGGAATGAGCTTTTAAAAGGAGACATTTTGAGACTAGCCAGAAGGGTACACTTTAAAGGTTTTACAGTCTACATTCCAACTGTTTTCTTTGCTACATGTTTTGTGGTGTTAAATCTCAGCAGAGGTTCTCTCACCAAAGAGTGTTTGCTCCCAAATTGGGTCTTGTCTTCCAGGATTCCAACATTTACAACAGAAGGGATGTCATACCTTGCCCCTATTGTTATCTTACCGTAGATTCATGTACCTTTATTGCAATAATCAGTGTGCAGAAGTAGAAATACATGCTTCTGAGAAATTGTGACATGTGGTCTGATGCATGGGAAGGGTGGGGGTGGGGTGTTGAGACTGGCTCTTCCATCCTTCCATCCCTCCGTATCCCCATATGGGCATCCTCCAGGGTGATACAGGCATGCTTTGCCATAAGGTTGCAACCGCTAGTCTTTTCAGGTGAGCTTCTCCCCTCTCAGCTTTTCCACCACCTCTGCCCCTGTGAGATCAGTCTTCCCTACATCACACGATTACTTTATCGCCCCTAGTGAGTTCCATCATTTACCATCCCCTCTTGTTTGCTCAAACGGGGGTGAATGCCTGCTGTTCGCCTTTCAAGGATGTGTTCCCTCCCGGTTCTCACTGCCTAAAACCAGCCTGTTGCAAATCACCTTACGGTTGTTTCCGGACTGCCGCTGGTGAAATGGGAACGAGTGTAAAAACGAACGCTCTCTATGCTTTGCTCTGCCAGCTTTACAGAAGGCTTTTGACACAATCAGCCAGCTCTGCAAAGAGAAGATTAAGAAGGAAGGGCTTTCAGTTGCCCTCGAAATCCTGGGTATCCGACTACCAGCCGAGGAACTTCAGCTAGCTCTGACATCTATTCCCATTGATGGTGAGATTTTAATAAATTTTCTATGTTTGCCCAAAGGCCTCCATGACATCATTCATAACAGTACAATCAATGTGGTTGTATTTCCTTATTTCTCCGGCTAATATCCCAGGGTTCTATCTCCATTTAATCTTCTCCCTTCAGAGTTAAGAAACTGAGCTCAGGGTACGTCTCTGTGAAGGGGGCAAGGGCGTGCAAATAGGAGTGGACGCGGGTGGCGCTGTGGTCTAAACCACAGAGCCTAGGGCTTGCCGATCGGAAGGTCGGCGGTTGGAATCCCCGTTACGGGGTGAGCTCCTGTTGCTCAGTCCTAGCCCCTGCCAACCTAGCAGTTCAAAAGTACGTCAAAGTGCAAGTAGATAAATAGGTACCGCTCCGGTGGGAAGGTAAACGGCGTTTCCGTGTGCTGCTCTGATTTCGCCAGAAGCGGCTTAGTCATGGTGGCCACATGACCTGGAAAAACTGTCTGCGGACAAACGTCGACTCCCTCAGCCAGTAAAACGAGATGAGCAGCGCAACCCCAGAGTCGTTCACGACTGGACTTAACTATCAGTGATCCGTTACCATTATGTTAGGTTGACAAAACCTACAATCACTATTGGCAGAGGGCCCAGAGACTTAGGAGTCTCTGGTGCTCCAGAATTGCTGCAGCTAAGCAGGTGTGGAAAGGAGACCTAATGTGAGTGCAGATACAAGTTTAATAAGTAGACTGTTGTAGGAGGGACAACACCTGCATTGCACCATCTAAAGGTCCTTCTAGAGCAGGCATCCCCAAACTTCGGCCCTCCAGATGTTTTGGACTACAATTCCCATCATCCCTGACCACTGTCCCTGTTAGCTAGGGATCATGGGGGTTGTAGTTCCAAAACATCTGGAGAGCCAAGGTTGCCTATGCCTGTTCTAGAGGCTCTCTCACCATTCAGCCTGCCATAATCATGGGCATTTTGCTAGCACCCTTTGGGTGGGGCGCATCCGTTTTCTTCAGGGCCCAGTATCCTCATCGCCCCATAGAGCATCACTTCGCCACTGGGATTCCCGGCATCTTCAGTGGGAACAGCACACACAGCTTCAATTTCCAGCTGCAAATGCTTGGACGTCACTCCAGTCCTTGGTAGGAAAAGGTCATCTTCTGGGGGCTAGGAACTTCTGCAGCCACCATTGTTGCCTGGCCGTCGGCATATTTCCTTTCACCTTTCAGAAGGGTAGCAGGTGGCTTCTTGGTATTTTGAATGCATGCAAAAGCTTTCCTCACTTTCAGCGTGAACACAGGGATGTTCATTGTGCACCTTTAGTAATGTATTTAGATGTTTTATGTACAGCTTCTCTCACTCCCCCGCCAAGGGCTGTTGGAAATCCACACAATTTTTTATTTTATTTTAACGGTGGGGCAATTTACAGTTTTTTGGGTTTTTTTTAAGCCGTGAGCTGATGTGTGGTTGATTTGAAGGGGCTGTATCCCCTTTCGTGGCAAATGCCAGCCCAATGGCACCTTTCCTATGTGATCACTTGTTTATTTGTCCGTTTGTTTCCCCTTTTCTCTCAATCCGTTGAAGGTTCAGGGAGACTGGATGGGATCGATTTCCTGAAGGTTTGGTTCAATTCCCCACACTTTTTTGAATTCGTAGGTAAGCATTTGGAAAGTTGGGAAAGTGAACTTGGGCATTGGGCATAAGCTCAATGGAGGTTGGGAGGCTGTGATGCTCTGCCATCGGGAGGGCAGGTGACAAACAAGTGGGGAGCGAGGAGAGGAGAGCCTTGGCTCTGTCAGTTTACTGCTCCTTTCTCCTCATCCCTTTGCTTCCCATTCAGCAACAGTGGCTTTATAACGGCTCTGTTTCTCAGCCTCTGCTCCTCTTCCACACAATGATCTGAGCCTAGAGACAGAGGAGAAAATTCAGAGGTTTTTTTTTCCCATTTAATGAGAAACTCCGAAACTTCTTCAGCCAATATACAACCCGAAACACCATGATCCAAAATGTGCACTTCTCTCAATTTTTCGATGCCATTCTTCAACTGAACCTATGTACAAAAAGGGGGATATAATAGGGGGAATGTGCATAAAAACACTTTCAATAATGAGAATATAGCATACAGAAGTATATTCTTTAGTTCTTCATATATCTTGTTCCAATATTCTTTTATATTTTTGCAGGACCACCACATGTGGTAGTATGTGCCATCTTCTTTCTTGCACCTCCAGCACCTCGGACTTATACCCCCATACATTTTAGCCAGCTTACATGGTGTTAAATGCCAACGGTATATCATTTTCATACAATTCTCTCTTAGGTTAAAACATGCTGTAAATTTTAGATCTTTCTCCCACAATCTCTCCCATTGTTCTATATTGATGTTATATCCCAGATCTTGGGCCCACTTGATCATTGGGGTTTTAGTTTGTTCTTCCATCGTCTCCTATTCTAAAAGATAATCATACATTAGAGAAATTTTCTTCTTCCTTGCTTTTATTATTATCTTTTCAAACCTTGACGTTTCTGACGCTAGCCCTGTCTTTCTATCTACAATTAATTTCTGATTCAGTTCAAAATATTGTAGCCAGCTCGTAAATTGATTTTTGATTTCTTCGTACTTTCTCAGTACTGGTTTCCCTTCTACTATCTCCAGTACCGTTCTGTATGTGGGCCAGTTATTACACATATTCCTCCTTTCAACCACAATGGCTTCTGTGGGAGAAGTCCAGAGTGGTATTTTGGGCTCCATTATCCCTTTATATCTAATCTACAGCCTGAAGAGAGATTTCCTTATCACGTGATTAAGGAACCCTTTGTGCACCTTTATTTTCCCGTAAATCAGATACGTGTGCCAACCGAATCTCCTATCGTGGCCTTCTAGATCTAATATGTCTGTTCTTTCTAATTTTATCCATTCTCCTAGCCACACCAATCCCACCGCTGCATGGTACATTTCGAGATCGGGTAGTGCGAATCCGCCTCTTGATTTTTTATCTATTAATGATAGGTGTTTTATTCTGGGGGTTTTTCCGCACCAGACAAACCTGGCAATTTCCCTCCTCCACTCCTTGAAGCACTTAGACCCTCCTAGGATTGGGATCGTCTGAAACAGGAACATTAATTTAGGCAGGATATTCATTTTAACAGCTGATACGCGCCCCCAGAGGGATAGATGTAGCTTGTTCCAGGCCTCCATATTTCTTTTAATTTCTTTCCATACTTTTTGGTAATTGCCCTCAAACAAATTTAGATTATTATTTGAGATCCAAATTCCTAAATATTTCCATTTTTTTCTTATTTCCAATCCAGTTTCCTTCTCTAATTCTTCCTTTGCTTTTTGTCTCAAATTTTTAACTATTATTTTGGTTTTTTGGCAGTTTATTCTCATTCCCATTATTTTCCCAAAGTTTTTTATAGTTTTTATGGCCTCCAGGATGCTTTCCTGAGGATCCTGGGTTGTTAGTATTACGTCATCAGCAAACGCTCTTACCTTGTAAACCTTTTCTCCTACCCTTATTCCTTTTATTTTATCATTGATCCTGATCTCTTGTAGAAGGGGTTCTAGTGCAAGGATAAACAACAACGGGGACAGAGGGCATCCTTGCCTTGTTCCTTTGCAGATGTTGATTTGATCTGTGACATTTCCGTTTATTAAAAGCATTGCCGTTTGCTGACTATATATGGCTTCTATACCTGCTCTAAATTTTTCTCCCACTTTCATTATTTTTAATTGTTGTTTTATATATTCCCATGAGACGTTGTCAAACGCCTTCTCAGCGTCTAGCAGTAGCAGACCTGCCTTTCTTTCATTATTCACTTCCAGGAATTCTATTGTATCTATTATATTCCTTGTGTTATCCGATATTTGTCTTCCTGGAAGGAAGCCTTACAGAAGTATATTAAGGGAAACAGCTTTCGCAAAATGTGTACAGCATACAAAAATTTATTAGGGGACATTCACACTGAAATTCCAACAATTTTCCATGAGGGCTAATGCTGAAGGTCTGTGAAGAACTGAATTTAAGACTGGAAAAAATAAGACGGTTTGCGGACTGAAATAGACAGTTTGTTCATCACCTGAGTGATGAACTCCTGTCAGCAATAGCCCTAGCATCTGGGAAATCTCTGTTCCACATCTAGGCATGGCATGACCTTTTGCATTCTAATTGGATATGGTGGATAAATTCAGTTAGATTAGTATTTTTAATGTGAACTAGTGTGCACTTCCCCGAATAATATGTTATGTTAGCTCAGGGCAGTCTAACTTTTCATACCAGTGTACAAAAATGCATTGCAATAGGGGAAATTGCTCACAAAGTGTGTGAGTGTTGGGCAAAATTCCATACAAAACTGTGTATAATGTAATCAGTGCACACAAAAATGCTGACAGATTTTCTTTATTATTATTTTTTAAAAAATTGGTTTTACATATTTAAGTTTACAATCGTATCACAACACCTCCAAAGTTTCAAGATCTCTGGATTTCCCACCTTCTCCTCCATGGGTTTCTGTTTTTAAACCTTTTCTACTGCATCTTTTTAAAATAAATAATCCAAATTTTTATAACTCCATTGCATCTATAGTTCTCTTTACATTACAAGTGCTATTTCAGTCCTTCCAACATTTTCAGCTGCTTGCAGTGGTCTTCAAGACAGCTTGAACATTTCCCCCAATCCTTATTAAAGTTTTGGTCTTCCTGGTTCCTGAGCCTTCCGGTCAGTTTTGTCATTTCGGCATAGTTCATCAACTTAATCTGCCATTCTTCTCTGGTAGGGACTTTATCTTCTTTCCATCTCTGGACTAGCAACATCCGCGCAGCTGTCATCACGTACATGAAAAGTCTTATCTGCTCCCTTGGAATTTCAGCACCTACAATTCCTAATAAAAAAACCTCTGGGTTTTGTTTGTTTGTTTGTTTGTTTGTTAAAAGTTATTTTAAACATTTTTTCAGTTCATTATATATCATTTCCCAGAATTACTTTTATTACCTTACACGTCCACCACATATGATAAAAGGGACTCATGGCAGCCCTTCCTTCCTTCCTTCCTTCCTTCCTTCCTTCCTTCCTTCCTTCCTCCCCCCCTTCCCATTCATGTCCTCCTCCAGCACTGCGGGATGCCATAAAGCATGTTGAAAGCATCAGAAACAAGAAGATGACAGTTCAGCAGTTGGAAGGAAGTCTGGGTGGCCTGGGAATGTACTTGCCCAATAAAACTTTCAACGATATAGTCAAATCAGTCAAAACTGACGGTAAGAAAGATTTACCTGTTGTCTGTCCTCTAAGCCCCTCTCTGTTCCTAGACAGTCGACACAGGCCATTGCCTGGAAACCTCACTAAGATAAATGTGGAATTTATCCACATCCAAATGTGGAATTTATCCACATCCAAATGTGGAATTTATCCACATCCAAATGTGGAATTTATCCACATCCAAATGTGGAATTTATCCACATAACATGAGGAAAAGCTGCACATTGTTTAGGGATGAATGGGTGAAGGGATTGATTCAGTCATTGAATACCTCTATACTTATTTAGTCACAGGCCAGTTCCAACTTGTCGATGAATAATGATCACATTATGGCTTTGATGCTGTTTCACAGTCATACATTTGAAAGGGATGCAGGTGGCGCTGTGGTCTAAACCACTGAGCCTCTTAGGCAGGGGTCCAAAGCTAAGGCCCGGGGGCCGGATGCGGCCCAATCGCCTTCTAAATCCGGCCCGCGAATGGTCCGGGAATCAGCATGTTTTTACATGAGTAGAATGTGTTCTTTTATTTAAAATGCATCTCTGTGTTATTTGTGGGGCCTGCCTGGTGTTTTTACATGAGTAGAATGTGTCCTTTTATTTAAAATGCATCTCTGGGTTATTTGTGGGGCATAGGAATTCATTCATTATTATTTTTCAAAATATAGTCCGCCCCCCCCCCCCCCACAAGGTCTGAGGGACAGTGGACCAGCTCCCTGCTGAAAAAGTTTGCTGACCCCTGCTCTTAGGCTTGCTGATCAGAAGATCGGCGGTTCGAATCCCCATGATGGGGTGAGCTCCTATTGCTCTGTCCCAGCTCCTGCCAACCTAGCATTTCAAAAGCACACCTGTGCAAGTAGATAAATAGGTACTGCTGCGGCGGGAAGGTAAACGGCATTTCCGTGCGCTCTGGTTTCCGTTACGGTGTCCCATTGCACCAGAAGCGGTTTAGTCATGCTGGCCACATGACCCGGAAAGCTGTCTGTGGACAAATGCTGACTCCCTCGGCCTGAAAAGCGAGATGAGCCCTGCATCCCCATAGTCGCCTTTGACTGGACTTAACCATCCAAGGGTCCTTTTTACCTTTTACATTTGAAAGGTACTGGTGGAAAAGCAGTGGCCAAAGCAGGGCATATTCCACAATTCTATGTAAGAAAATTTTAGTATTCAGAATTCATTTTTCTAAAAATAAAAACAAACCCTGCACATTTTTAGCTCATGTGCTTGCAGAGACAAGCTTGAAACTTGTGTGGTGTGGTAGGTTTCTGGAGTCTCAGAAGCCAGCAAGGTGTGAGGAGAAAAACAGTGTGAAATAAAAAGTGGAA